>NC_090320.1:26813385-28131341 GCF_040869045.1 Eurosta solidaginis
TAATTTTCGATTTTCAATATAAGCACGGATTTCGATAAAATTTTATGTATCAGTTTGCCCACCAATGGTAATTTAATTTATATTTAAATAAGTTTCTTTATTTTTCAGGCGTCGTACGTCCGCAATTACAAACGAAACCAACAGATGACGAAGATACGGCTGTGGTGAAGGTGCCTAAATCACCCACAAAGCTTGTGAAGAACAATACAAGAACTGGCGAGGGCAATGCTGTAGTAGGGGACAATGCAACTACAGGTAGGCATAAGTTTCGTGCTCAACTTACACTACGTCTAGTAAAGCGGTGGCTAAAAGTGGAAAATAAAAAGTTCTCCATTTTATTCAGTAATACAGATAAAGTCAAGCCTTTTAAAGTTGTGAGTAGAATGCTCGAGAATTTTCCTTCAAAATCATATTTGCAATTAAGAGGCGGTTTTATAGTCGGAAATTCAGAAGTGGAATACAACTCCTAAATGAGATAGATTTCACACTGACAGTTTTTGACTTTATATGCTTATGGCTTCAAAAATTAACAGGACCTACAGTTAGGCTTTGCTCGAACCATCTGCAGATGGGACAATCTGTTCTCTACCGAACGCCTGCAGTGTCTATCGACCGGAATCCTAGGCTTTAGATTAGCTCGTGTACTACTGGCTCAGCAAACAAACATACTGACCTTTTCTATAACCCAAGAGTACGTTAAAGGCACGTCGACCTGATTGATATCTCGGTGTTTCTCTCTACTAGGGCGTAGTCAAGTTAGCGATAAGGTTGATGAGAAGAACAGAAAGAGCGCTAAAATTTATACAAGCTAGGAAAAGAACCCTCTACGACTCCCTTTGGGTTATGGATTCACTATTAGTTCAAAGAATTTGTTATGAGGAATCTATGATGACTCAAGGTGCCCTCAAAATGACCGAGCTTTCGTTGCACTCACTCAACAGAAACTGTCAGCATAAGTTGATGTGTAGAAATGTAGGCAAAACCACTCAGACTTCGTGGATATTGTTCTACTAACATCTCGGAGGTAAAAGAAATTGATCTTTCACTCCTTTTGGAGTTCTGGATAAGCCTCATTCGGGACTGACCAAGCGCATTCACAATGGGCCTTTGTATAGCCCGAATGGACGTTCAAACAGTCCCACGCACATCCTGTCAACCCGACCTTTACCTTTTACAGAAAATAAATTCGCATTAGAACACTAATACGGGACGAGTAAGGCTTAAACTTCTCACAGTTAGTTTGGAGGACAACGTTATGAAACCGCTTTCTTTACGTATTATTAACTGGCGTAAGAATTCTCTAGTAAATATTTTTTTTCTTGTACTAATACTAACACTACGGACACATTCAGTCTATGTGATGTGCTCATGGAACGGCCAGTTCAACCTAATACTTGATCGTGTTTTGACGGTTTCGCAGAATTAAGTTATTTCTCCCTTTAAAGTAGCGTTCTTCGCAAATTTAATGCAGTGCCGTGTGGTTTTTACTCTCTGCACCAATTCCATTTTTTTTTACTGATTATGAAAAGTGAGTTTGGAATGATTCTCTAGGGATTGTCTGAGGAAGTTTTTGGGCTCTGTTGTTGTTGTTGAAGCAGTGCTTCGTCCCATCCAATTCGTATGCAGATAGCTCGAAAAGGGTGTCTTAAGATAAAGTGACAGAATTTCAGTACCTCCAGGAATTTTTCTCATGAGATCACTGTCATACTTAGTGACAGTCATGTATAGAGGGATCGTATTAAATTAATTAAAAACACCTAATACTTAACTGTTGGCCAGGATTCTGGGCCACTGGAGGAATGAGGGTAATGAGATTAGCAGGAGATTCTGCGACTGTAAGTCCCATCGGGCCTGAGCCGTTTTTGTCAGTTGGTCCTCAAATTATTAAGAGTACTGGCATAATATGCATAGCTGTAGACATTCAGGTAATTCTAAAAAGTTTTTATTTTAGAGGGCATTACAAATTCAACAGCCGCTTGCATATACTGGGAATACGATCGAATGCGTATGGGTATTGTGATCGACCAGCGGAGACTGCTGAACTTATCCGCTTGTAGTGCGACGCAATTTCCAGGCGTAGATCTAAATTTTGGGACTCCCAATGACCAGAATATTCGCACACACAATTTTTCAATGAAAAGAAAATATCAAACTTTCTACGGGAAGACAGATTGCAACAGGTGGTGGTAATCGAGATGAAGACAGAACAAAACTCTGATGGCAGTGTAAATCCTAACGCATATTTTTCTATAAATCTATAATTTTTATTTACACGAAACATTGTCCTTACCTTGGCAAAGATAGGTTTTGTTGTTATTGTTGTTGTAGCGATAAGGTTTCTCCCCGAAGACTTTGGGGAGTGTTATCGATGTGATGGTCCTTTGCCGGATACAGATCCGGTACGCTCCGGTAACGCAGCACCATTAAGGGGCTAGCCCGACCAATTCGGGAACAATTTATATGGCCACATTAAACCTTCAGACCATCCATCCCTCCCCACCCCCAAGTTCTATGAGGAGATTGGGGCGCCAGAGCCTCGTCTGTTAGTGAAACAGGATTCGCCGCGAATAGGTGAGGTTGACAATTGGGTTTGGAGAAGCTATATATTGCGCTGGCACCCTGAAAGGGTTGCGCTACACAGCCCCTTGAATCTGGTATTTTAGTCGCCTCTTACGACACGCATACCTACCGCGTGTATATTCTGACCCCCTAACCCGCTGGGGTAAAGAGAGGACTTCTTTATTTCTGCGGTATTCCATTAAACTTTCTAAACCATGTGCAATCTTTGCCAAGCAGCAGCCACCTAAATCTTATCTTGCCTAGCTACCTTTCTAATAAAAATACACGTCGATATATTAGTCATACATATTTTCTTTTTTCTTCTCTCATCATTCTCCAGAATGCAATACGGATGGCATTGTCTATGCAAATGTCGCGGACAACACTTCCACACAACAACCTGGTCTCCCATCATCGGACAATCGTTCAGTAGCTGTGGAAGGTAGTGCTGGTGGCAGCCAACAAAAAGACTTAGCTACTGCCTCGACAGGACTCATCGGTAATTTGGAAATGTTTCGACGCTTTAATGGTAAACAATTCTCCGATTACACGACTGTCCTAGTGGCGACCATAGCGGTTGGCTGTTTTTTACTCGCGCTCAATATACTCATCTTTGCTGGTATTTATCATCAGCGTGAGAAGCGTGCACGTGATGCTAAAACAAAAGAGGAACTACAAGATCCAGATACAAGCAAAAACTCGAGTATACTCAAATTGAATGCTCTGGCCGCTGCCGCTGCGGATGATGATGGTTTTGTACATTTCGATGGCATCTCGGGAAAAAGTACAGTACTCTTTGGTGAATATAACTATTATGATGAGAAACCTAAAAGTGGCAAAGAAAAGCTGTTGGTTGACCTAACGCCAGTAACACATACAACAACTGCACATTTGGAATTGAAATGGCCCGGTGGTGGTGGTGGTGGTGCCTCTACAAGCACATTGGATCTTTTAAAAACGAAACACCATCATACGCACAGTATGAGCGTGGAGATGCCTATTTTTGGTGGCAGTAGGGGTAATTTGAGTGACATACAATGCTTACAAGAGCTGGGTAGCTCCAGTGGTGGTATTGAAATGGCTACTTATAGCGGCGGCGGTGGTACACACACTGTGCCCTGTGCACCCGACTTAGCTATACTAGAGACGGTGGCTATGCCTGGTAGACGTAGCTCGTTTGCCGCTATACCAAGTGGTAGTCTGACTTCAATGCAATTCGATTATGCTGTACAATCATCAGATCAGTTATCGTTTAAGGATATTGAAGATGCAGTTAAGGCGTCCACGGATGATTTAGCTAGAGATATTATGGATGATGATGATATACCAGAGCCGCCACCACCACCAAGATCATTTCAGAACGTACACCATCTGCAACAGCAGCAGTTACAACAACTACAGCAACCAGCACAACTGCACCAACACCAAACACAAGCTGGGATATTAAGACCGTCTGGGTCGAGTACGCTTTCGTCTACGACGGGTAAGAAACGTGTACATATTCAAGAGATATCTGTGTGAAGTGATGATCTCACTTGCGACGAATCCTTAATGTAACTAACTATATCTAGTACTAGGTATACTCACAAACTAACCACTCGTAAATACTTACTATCTATCTTTACTTAAGTAACGGTACAATGTAGATATGTACTAAATTTCATTCGTATGGATTTGCAAATTTAATATTAGTGGATTTCTTTTGTATTAGTTTAGAAAACTTTTTAAAATGTAACTTTACTAGTGTGGTCCGTAAACGAAAAAGCATAGATGGAGAGAAAACTTTGAAGTTGTAACTGTAGATGGGGTAAGGCTCGGTAGGCCGCAGATAAAGGCAATATACATTAATTAGAGGACCGAGAATAACAAGGATGCTGTACAAGGCTAAAAACAGACAGTCAAGAAGGCCAAAGGGACTCTTAAAAAAACTTACGCGATAATATAGACGCAAGGCCAACAGGCAAAGCAAAGTTCTCTCAAAAATCCTAACGGCTTCGAGCTACATAGAGGAGTCTGACGGCGGCTGGGCAGCATCTGGCGGCAAAACGTTGGGAGTTTTAATGGATACCCTTTTCTTTATGAAGCCATTAACGGCTGCCAACCTCAAGGGGGCATTTAACTACTCCTCAGATGGTCGCAGAACTATATCACCATTTGAAATCTATGTGCCTAGGCAAAGACAGTCGTCATACCCAAAGGGAAACGAGATTCGCACACAAAACGGATCGACTTCATGCTTTTCTTTTCAAGACCTTTAAGAGGCTTCCGATGTGCACTTTCTTTGCCATTTACTCTGACAGTCAAGCAACGATCAAGACTCTTCAATGCAGAATTACTTCATCGAAGGTAGCAATAAACTGCAGGCAATCAATCACGGATAGACAATGTGCAGGGTTTAATAACTTTCTGTGCGGATGCCCTGCTCTGACTATAATCCCTATTTAGTAGGGTAAAAAGCATTTCACCGACGGCTAAGTGGAGCTCGGTGCTGCTGGTATCGAGCACATTCAGCACTACCGTAGGCGGAGAAATTGGTTAAACTTCTTAGACGTTTAAAAAAGGAAAGACGTTAACTCTTTTAGTGGTATCAAAATGGACCAGAGGGCCTAGATGTGTACTATAAACTTACCTAGCCTAGGTGGCCTTGTAGTATAGCAAAATGTGATGCCAGTGAAAATTGGACGTGCTCAAATGGAATTTATCTCTGGCCTAAACTAGCTGAATTCATATTCGCTAGGGGTTTTAGCTGATTGTTTGATGGGCGCACTTAAACTCGAGTTATTGGCAGCGCCGATTTCGTTCATCGCTAAAAAAAAACCTTACTGTATTGGCGGTGGTTCGTAGTATACTGGGTGCGGCACAATGGCGAAAAACGCGGAGGCGGAGTTTATCGATGGCCTGCAAACCCTAAACTTCAAAAACTTCGAGTAGGAGGTAAGTTTGTGCTTCGCGATTGCGATTTGATAATGGTTGGGAAATGCCTTGCTTTATGTGCTATTATCCAATCCTCAAATCGGAGATCCATCGGCGATGAAAGCTAAAGGAAATTACTCTAGTCTTTATGAACCACCCTATTCCACATTTCAACGACCCTTTCAAAATATGTTTTCGTTCAGATAGCAGCAAACAAATAATATCTCCAATAACTATACTAACATAACTGCGCGACTAATTTAATACCCAAGGCGAATCCATACCAGGTGGTGGCAAAGCGAATTCAACCAATTCGCCATACAGAAGAATGTCAAATCAAAAGAAATTTTTAATTGATTTCGATTAACTGACATCAAGGCGAATCCATACCAGGTGGTGGCAAAGCTAATTCAAACAATTCGCCGTGCAGAAGAATGTCAAGTCAAAAGAAAATGTTCATTGATTTCGATTAACTGACATATTATAGTACCCGACGTTATATGGAAAATAACCAAGAAGAAGCAATCAGCTGTTGGGATAACACCACCCCTTACTGAATTCGCCTTGCCTGACATATTGAAATACAAGGCGCTGTATGGAAAATAATCAAGAAGCAATCAGCTATTGGGATAACAACACCTGGTACTGAATTCGCCTTGTTTAATACCAGAGTGAAGTGATTTTAAAAAAATGTTATTTTACACTACATTTGAGAAGACATAAGATTATAAAATAAAACACTCGTTACACATCCTAGCCCTTTTAATGCTAAAGCGCGGTACCCACATCATAAGATAACGGTCAAGAAAAATTAAGTATTGATTTCTTGTGGGAAAATGGCGAAGAGGATATATATAATAAGAGCCACCAGTCTGCTACGAGTGGCGAGTAACTCGCTGGAAATCAAAAAATTGATGCCGAATGTTTTCTAAGAGAGACATTTTTGAATTGTCCCGCATTTATCCATGCGGTGTAGGCACCTTGTGCAACTGTGATTCTTGGAAAGAGAATTAATTAATTAATTAAATACAGTCGGAAAAATAAACGCAAATTCCCCCTGAAAATGTATAGAAGACATTTTATGCACATCTCGCCCAAAAAAAAACCAACGACTACCTCTTAGAAAACATCGAGAAAACGAGTAACGAGTGACGTCTCTTATCTAATTTATCCTCTTTGAAAATAGTAGCACCCAAGTAATTTCGACATTTCCTTTATCTCTCTGTTCTCTATGAAGCGGCGTCACTTCCCTGCAAGACACGATTTATTCAGCAAAGGAAGTTTAACTGGTCGTTTAACCCTAACGCCATAGTCGTAACCATATCCATAACCATCTCCATTATGATCGATTAGGGGTGCCGTTCGATCAGCTGTTTTATCTGGTTATGGATTAGTCACCATGAAGTCACCATTTAAACAAACAAAAAAAAAACAAGATAAGTCATTAATTATCCCTTTAGGCACACATATATTACTTTACTTTGCGAAACCAGGGAGTCAATTCCGTAACTGTGAAAAACTGAAAAATGTACATTTACACTTTAAATTTTCATGCGATTCTGTAAATTATTGTGTACATTGTTTTGCTGAATGAGCGCTGAATGTAAAAGTCTTATGTCAGTGAGGAAATATTCATCAAACGCCATGAAAACAAAAAAGTCATTCTGCAACAGTGCGGATGAGTTTCGAATGTCAGAATAGTGTACACTGGCTGCCAAGAAAACTCACGAAGCTTTTATCAGTGAGTTTTTTTGTTCACAGTTTTGCTTTACAGAATCAGAATTTCAAAGATTACACAATTTCTTGTGTACACTTTAAAACTCACAGTTAGCGAATAGAGCCCAGGGCTCCCCTGTGCACGTTTGCTAAAATATCTTTAAGGCCCGGTTTTTCAGTACAAGTTCAACTCAGTTTGTCAGTTAAACTAGGCTTAAACTTACTCTGCAGTTTTTCAGTATACTTTAACTGAAGTTTAAGCTGAGCTTAAGCGGCCGATCTGGCAGGGTTAAACTCTAGTTAACCTATCAGTTATTTGCGTTCGTTCGAAATGGCGTCGAATATACCCAACAAACATTTGGGCTTGAATACCGTTAGAGCACATGTTGATAACTAGACATACTTCTAAAATCTCAAGGGTTGGTTCGAAACACCGGCTCAACTCGAGAATCATAGCGTACTCAGCAAAAGAGGGAATTTGTTATAAAGCAAAAAATGTTATAACTTAAGTTGAAACATTTAATTCCCAACTTGTGGTTGGACTCATATGTAAGATTCCACGAAAATAAAATATATATAATTTATTTTTGATTAATTACGCTTCATTACTGCTATCAACCAGGTGTTTATTTCTCACAATAAACAGCTGTTGGTTTTGGTGGTACCATCTTGCAGATTTTTTTCATCTCCACCTCAGCTCGATATGGAATGTAGGATATCAACTGAAGAAATGTGTTGAATATACATTTGAGAACTGTACATTTCTCAAAATCTCTCGAAATTAGGATAATAATTGGAAAATATTAATGACGTTGTGATTGGAGAATGAAGTTGGATATCAACTAGAGAACTATATGGTTTAAGAATTATTAATGTTGGATATCACTTCCGGAACTAGATATCTATATATTTCGCTGGAGAATTTTTTTTTCAAAAAGCATACCCCAAAGGCGGCCTTAAACTGTGACTGAAAAACTGCTCAGTAGTTTAACTGGAGACAATTTTTGAGTTTAACTGGAGTTTAAATTTGACTAGAGTTTAAGCAAACTTAATTTGAGCTTAGCTTAACCAACTTCTGAAAAACCGGGCCTAAAAAAAGGTCGCAAAAAACGTATGAGAGGAGGATACAAACTGACAAACGAATTTTTTTCTTGAGTTTTTTTTTGTTTGGTTTTTTTATTTCTTGCGATGTGGGTACAGCGATTAAGAAGAAAGTGTTATGCGCTCCACCCTAATATTTATACTAAAACTAGCTACACTGAAAGAAATGTTGTTTTTTTTTTATTAGCGCATAATTTTTTCTCGAACTCTGCTACGGGCTAAGTAAACTACATAGTTGGCTTTTTATTTATCAATAATAAAATAAATAAATAAAGTTTAAAATATATATATTTATTATGCTGTAATATATTATCTTTACGTGGTATTATTACGTATTATTATTATTATTATTGCATTACAAAATATTTGTATGTAAGGATTTTGAAATACAAAACGCGCTATATTTATGCGTATAAAAAATAAATAAATAAATCAAATTAGAAATTAAAATTATTTATTTATTGTATTGTAATGTATGGTGATTATGTGAATGTAAATGCAATGTAAGAATCAAATTCTTTTTTAGTAATAATAAATTTATATTTATTGTTGGACACAAGTTTTGTACAATATATTTATTACGAAAGGTCACAACGAAAAGTATAACAGATGTTGCCGTTCCGGAAGGTTTAAAGTAGTGATTACAAATACAGCTCCCGTTCTTATACATGACAATCATGATTGTGAAAAGGTACAGCACTGACAATGGCATATTTTGTTATTGAAACCGAATATGCTAAATGTTTTTGCCGTAGCTTGTACTTAGCAAGATAAGCTATATCTTTACAGTTCCAGTACACCCGGCTTTTAACAAAAAAATATAATGCTGCGCTTATTTCGAGAGAAAAAGTGATAATAAAGGGGATTTTGTTAAAATCATCACCCGATCGTCCTGAGGGTTGGAAGTGCGCGGCTGAAAACGAAAATTTGTTCCGGTGCTAATACGCTACTGTGATTTAAATATTACTCTATGACAAAAATTTTAGTGACTGTTAAATAATGTATGTAGATTAGACTAGGGCGATTTGTTAACCGATATCGCGCCATCGATTTTTCAATAGGATTTGGGCTCAGGAAAAAAAGTTCCACTACGCATACCCAAAAAAAATAATTTTCGAGCCTGCGAAATTTAATTTTTTTGACTTTGATTTTTAAGGTTTTTTTCACGACCTACTAAAAAAATTTTCATTTGATTGTAAAATTTTCATGTATACCCTTTTTTGAAAAAACAAAAAAAAAAAAAAACAAACTGTTATCGACAACGTTTTTAGCGGACATTTTTGGGTCGGACATATATGTATACATATGAAAAAAAAAATGTCAAAGAACTGTCAGACAGCCGAATAGAGACATTGAACGAATATAGCAAAAAATTATTATGCTCAGTAATTTGACGTAAAGTCCAAACCGTTGAGCGCATCAAAAATACTCAACGGTGCGTTCACTCAACGATTCAGAAACAGCTGCGTTGCCTGAAAGCGCCTAATAATTCTTACGTCAAATGAAGAAAAAATATGCCCGTTGAACCAAAGAGGATAGATATAATAAGAGCCGTTTTTCGTTATTTTTTAGGCATTTACTCGATGTACTTCACTAATAGCGTATTTAAATCAAACTGATCGATTATCTCTTACATCGCGCTGCTTTTATACTCTCAGTTAGCCTCGCTCCCCTATTTCTCCTACGATCTACACCAAAGATGACTTGATACGAAACATTTCTTTACGCTCTCACGAGGGGTTTATCTCACATTTGTGCTGGCAACAATCACAGATAAATCCCTCGCGCTAGCCGAAGCGGGTGCCCGAACAAAAAATGTGCCAGCTAAAATGAAAAACGGGTCAAAAATTTCGGTAAACTTTAGTTTGACCTACAACTGTAGAAA
Source organism: Eurosta solidaginis (assembly GCF_040869045.1). Lineage (NCBI taxonomy): Eukaryota > Metazoa > Arthropoda > Insecta > Diptera > Tephritidae > Eurosta > Eurosta solidaginis. Next base: position 26,823,560 of record NC_090320.1, read on the forward strand.
TGCGTTCAAAAATTATGGGGAAAAATATAAAAATACTTGTTTTAGTGTAAATATTATTAGTTCGAAGGCGGAGAGTAAATATTATTTCCCATTTAAAAGTTATCACTAAAAACAGGTTTTGTAAATATGAAGTCTCAGTCCGTTTTTACCACAGAACCTGGAACGTCAGATATGTAAGATAAGCCCTATCCACTAAATGATGTTAACTATTACATCCTAGGTCCGATTTACTCGAATTTCAAAACAATATTTGGTTTTCACTGTGAGTTAAATGCGTTACAATATTTTAATAATTAATTTAATCATTGTAAAAAATTTAATGAGCTGATAGGCCTTAGTTAAATAAAACACAATATTTAAAGTTGTGTTTTAGTTTTACTTCGTCGATATTTCGATTTCAGTCTGAAATCATCTTCAGGACTGTCAAACACAAATAGAAAAAAGGACTATTAGAATAATATTCTATTTTGCATATAGGTATATAATAAAGGAACTTACACATATGACTATGTTTGATCGACTGATCAGATGTTCAAAAATTAAGTATAATAAAGCATAAGAAAGAAAGTAAACAATAGAAAATACCGCAAGTGTAAACAAATTTTTGCAATAACAATAATACATAGGACAAAGAACAATAAGACAGAAAAAAATGCATGAGCCATAACTATGGTGTTAAGTTGTTGTCATTGGATAGATTTTTAGCGGGATGTTGGCTGGACGTTGTTTAAATTTGCTGAGCACCGTGAAGCTTGCACTGCATTTTGTTGTTGTTTCAGCAATAGATGTCGATATGCATATGCACATTGGTCGGTGTCGCTTTTAAAATTCATTCTCTTATCATTAGGTGTGCTCATAATATGGAGCATTTCCAAAGTAAAACGCTTATTATAATATTTCTCAATATCCAAAATAGAAACATTTTTGAAGTCAGGATAGTGACCAGTATCCTTACAATGCGCTGTCAAGGCCGTCTTATTGTCCGAAGCATTGTTTCTAAGCTTTATATTGGACTTATGACCGGAAATCCTTGTCTTTAGCTTTAATTTGGTTGTCCCCACATATACCTTATCGCATAAGTGGGACCCGTCACCGTTGCATGGAATTTTATAAATGATGTTGTATTTCTCATCTTTCGAGATTCTGTCCTTAGTATTGCTGTAAACCTGTCGTAACGTATTGTTATATGTGAACGCTAGTGTAATTTTCTCTTTATCATATAATTGCGATGTCTTTATTCTCTCCGATATTCCTGGAACATATACTATAGACTTGTATATTTTACTTTTCGTTTCACGTGTTACCTCATCATTAGAGGTTCTAATTTTGAAATTTCGTATGAGTTTGTTGATGAGATTACTGGGGAATTCATTTTCTTCTAGAGTTTTCTTTATAATCGCAATATTCTTTCCATGGTATATTCTGTCGCTAATAGTGAGTACCCTACTGATGAAGTTTTTGGCTGTATTTAAAATTGTTTTCATTTCATGGTGTGAGTTGTAGTTGATTAATCTTCCCGAAGCTGTGGGTTTTTTGTACCAGTCAAAATATATTTTATTGTTGTGCGTGTTTATTAGCGTGTCAAGGTATGGTAGTTGACCGTCTTTTTCGACCTCCACTGTAAATCTGATGTTCTTGTTGTAGCTGTTGAGTTCCTTCAGCATATTCTCTACTTCATCCGTTTTGACAATCGCAAATAAATCATCTACATATTTAGTTAGTAGGCGTGGTTTACATTTGGCTTCCATCTCAAATCTTGTTAGCAGCTCTTCCATGACGATGTCTGCTATGACCGGGGAGGCTGGGGAACCCATGGGCATTCCTGTCCGTTGTTCATATATCTTTTCATTGTATTTGAAATATCTATTCTCCTTTATACAAAATTTGACAATCGTTAAAAAAAGTTCCCTTGTTAACGTTGTGTACTCTTTTATTTCATCCCACTTTGAAGAAATGATTTCCAAGGCCACATCAACTGGAATGCTTGGGAACAGGGAGACTACGTCGAAGGACACCAAGCATTCATCATCATATATGTACGTGCCCCCCACTTTGTTTTTAAATTCTGCCGAGTCCTTAACATTATACTTGGACGACATAGTAACTTTTTCAAGAATTTTCACGACATATTTACATAAATTGTATGACGGGGAGTCAATCGAGGAGCATATAGGCCGTACAGGTATATTTTCTTTGTGGATTTTTGGTAATCCGTAAATTCTCGGTGTGTTTGCGTTTTTACATAGTAGAAATTTCTTTTCTTGGGCATCTATATTGCCATTGTTGAACATTCGTTGTACTAATTCATTTTTTTTCTCCTGTAATTTGTTAGTCGGATCGCGTTTTAAAACCCTGTAGGTAGAGATGTCGTTGACTACCGTCTGTATTTTTGAGTCGTATCCTTTTTTGTCCATGACAACCGTAACATTGCCCTTGTCGGCATTAAGTATGATTAACTGTTTGTTTTGTTTGAGGAACCGTTTTGTGTCTTCTAAGGTTTGGCATATAAATTTGTCTCGGAATGAAGTCGTCTTTTTCTTTAAGTGATCCTGTATTAGTGTCGTGAAATTATTTCTGGCTATTTCTTGCATATCTCTATCTTTTACAGTTTGTATGATGTTCTCCCCGTCTGCTATAAACTTAAACAATGGAAACTTCTCATTATCGGACGCAAGGGCGTATTTTGGGCCAAGGGATAATAGCCACTGTGGGATTTCTATCGGTGTTAGGTTTCGAAACCATTGTGGGACTACCCTAATATTTAATTTTTCCATTTCTTTTTATCTTAGTTTTTCGTACTTGTTGGTTTGTGTCTTTTTGATATTGTTGGTAAGTTTGTCCAGCAGTACATTTTCACTGTCGAAAAACTTTTTTGAGTGATGCAAGTCAAGTATATGAGAAATCTCTGTTTTCATTTTTTCCGATTCCCTCTTTTTTTGTCTTAGGAGTTCTATTTGTGTTTGACAGTCCTGAAGATGATTTCAGACTGAAATCGAAATATCGACGAAGTAAAACTAAAACACAACTTTAAATATTGTGTTTTATTTAACTAAGGCCTATCAGCTCATTAAATTTTTTACAATAATAAGTACTTACAAGGCTATCAAAAATCAGCAATTAATTTAATCTAAATGTAAATTTTACTTAGATTTGTTTATATTTAACTCTAACTAGTCATATTATTGTAAAATAAGTTTAAAGAAATTAATATTTTTCAACTATCATTTTATTAAATGACTGAAACTATAAAATCGCTGAAATGTATGTCAAAAATCCCCATATTCAGATCTATTCATTTTTGTTTGGAGTGGCAAAAATGTGCATTTTGACAGCGTTTTCTCGAAATAAAGAGTCGCAAATCCATTAATCTATGGTCTAGACTTTTCACGAACATGCCTTCTAGCACATGTATCTCATACTTGGTTATTTAGCTATATACATGTATGTATATCTGTAGTTTATGTTTTTCTTCTAACTACATATATGCGCGTGTATGTGTGAATAATAGCTTCTGCTCTTAGCTGATGATAACGTGATGTGTGATTGTTTCTCTCTCTTCTTTGCTCTTTGTGTATGTGAAATAATCTCTTCGGTTCAAGCTGCTGGTTATGTGTGTGGAATATTCTTCGTTGCCTTCTATGTATGAGTGTAAATGGCTTACTGTCGTTGTGTTTATTTACTAATAGCATAGTGATGTTAGAAATGCTTATATTCGCCACAAAATCCATTCTAGGAGCGCTTAGTTCGTTGGCGCACGCAACGGGCTCATCAGAAAAGTACGAGAAACGACTATAAGCTTTGGCGCATCATCGGAGCCTGGCTTTTCAGAGTTTTAGTTGTTGTTGTTGTAGCAGTGCTTCGCCCCATCCAATAGGTGTGACCGATCACAAATTGTCATCAGTATCCTCTAACGGGCGTCCAAGGAAACTTGCTGTTTCAACAGGGGTGGACCATAATGAGAGGGGTGTTAGAGGCGTTGGTTCCACATTACAATTGAAGAGATGGTTGGTGTCATGTGGGGACACATTGCAAGCAGGACATACATTCTGTATGTCGGGGTTGATTCTGGATAGGTAAGTTTAACCTGTTACAGTATCCAGATCGAAGTTGAGCTAGAGTTACTCGCGTTTCCCTAGGGAGTGTGCGTTCCTCTGCAAGTTTGGGGTATTGTTCTTTAAGTACAGGATTTACTTGCCAATTCCGACATAGAGGTCCAACGCCTGTTTGGGGGGTTCACTGAGGACCTGCTTGTGTTTTTGGCTTCATACGGCTGTTTTCTCAGGTGCCGTATTTCCTCATAATGCTTACGGAGATGACTCCTTAAGCCCCTGGACGGTGTTGGCTCAACAATCAGATGCATTGCATTTCTTTCCCCGATGTGGAGTACTCTCGCCTCGTTATGTAGATGGTGTTCTGGGGACATAAAAGGCAACCCGTGGCGGTTCTGAGGGTAGTATTTTGGCAGGCCTGTAGCTTCTTCCAGTGAGTAGTCTTTAGGCTTGGCGACCATATCGGGAACGCGTAGCATGCAATCGTCCGACCAATTGCTTTGTAAGTGGTAATGAGCGTTTCTTTATCTTCTCCCCAAGTACTGCCAGCAAGAGATTTGAGGATTTTATTACGACTATGGATTTTGAGTACAATTGCGGCTGCATGCTCACCAAAATGTAGATCCTGATCGACCGTCACACTCAAGTGTAAGACAGTCGGTAGCGTAGTGCCATTGACGCGGATGTTCAAAATGGTCGACATTTGAGACGTCGATTTTGTAAATAAGGTCGCCGATGCTTTAGTCGGTGATAATGTCAGGTTCGCGAGGTGAAAGAACTGGAGAGATCAGGGAGATAGCCGTTTATTTTGTTGCAAAGCTCATCGATCTGTAACCCCATTTAATTTGTTGTGTCCCTCAGAGTTTTAGTATTACTGATTGGATGATTTGCTGCTACTTTTGATCAATTACAAGTGTTCTGTTTTGTTGCATTTGTCCCGTATTCTGATGCTAGTCAACGCAAATAATTTCAAATTGTTGTAAGTGCAAGAATATGTCTGTTAGATTTAGGCGAGTGTTATTGCTGCAGGGAAACAAAAGGTCCAATAACTTTTCAAACAACTCTCTCTCGTAGTCCAAAGAATCCATATTAATAACTTTTGCGACATTAACAAAAAAACAAAAAATACAAAAAAAAATTATTTCAGTTGTCAGTTCTACCTTCTTTGATTTGCCTTGGTTGCTGTTATAATTTCGCACAGCACTGTCAATATGATTTTGAGTGATTTTGTGAGTGGGAACCAAAAATTTGTATGAGAACTAGAACTACTTGACTGATGATTAAATTTTTTCAGTTCTGATTATTAAAATGTTAAGTGGTGTATTTCATTTGAAAAGAACAGTACTGGCGCATCCTATTGGAGAAACATTTACGGCCCCCTGTACGTTGGCGACGGTGAGTAACAAAAAAATATTTAGTGATAAATTGTACGAGCTTTACGCATACATACATATGTCAAACAACAACACTGCGAATTAAATCACGGCTGCGCTGGATAGGTCATGTTATGAATGAAAACGATCGGGTCTAGATGGTATTCTTTTCGGCAGGTGAAAAGGAAGGCGTGCGCTCGCTTGGGGGACCAATGTGAGCGCACTTCGTGTTTCCATTTGGCGCAATGCAATGAAGCAAATAAGCATTTGGGAGCTTTTTTGACCGCATAAACCGTTAGACGGTTACTTGATAAAGTAGTTCCAAGAAAGTTCAACTCGTTTCTTTATCGTCAGACCACTGTGGTATTACACCTTCATAATTTGATTTTACGGACTATTTGATTATTAAATCGTAATGTTAGTGTATCTTTTGAATGAATAAAGCATGGACCAATAAAAACTTCGTGGAAAGACTTCACACTTGCTCTATGGGTGATGATTGAGCACCTTCAACGTGGCGTGCAGGACGATGGCTGATTTCTCCCGTTTTCCTTCGCATTGTGTGGGACTATTGTCTCCAAGTGCTTTTTGGAGAATATATAAGCAAAGCAGTACTTTCCGAACCAAAATCCCTCTTTGAAGATTTTGAGTATTTACTGATGACAGTCCTCCTTTGCCATATATGAATTGCCTACCGCGCGGTGCAGACACCTGCCCACAAGATCTTTTTTTACTCAAGAAATCTGCGGACCCACTCTTGTTGTTGTTGTTGTAGCGATAAGGTTACTCTTCAAAGGCTTTGGGGAGTGTTATCGATGTGATGATCCTTTGCCGGATACAGATCCGGTACGCTCCGGTAACACATCACGATTAAGGTGATAGCCCGATCATCTCGGGAACGATTTATATGGCCACATTAAACCTTCAGGCCAGGAACTCCCTCCCCACCCTCAAGTTCCATGAGGAGCTTAGGGTCGCCAGAGCCTCGTCTGTTAGTGAAACAGGATTCGCCGCGGATAGGTGAGGTTAACAATTGGGTTTGGAAAAGCTATATATTGCGCTGGCATCGTGAAGTGGAGTGGGATCATGCAGTCCCTGACAGGGCTCGACCTTGTGGTGGTATATTTCTTCTTTTTGTATCGATAAGGGGACTCCATGAAAGCTATGGGAGTTTTGCCGATGTTGATAGCCTTTTTTCTGGATATTGACCTGGTACGCTCCGGGAAATAGCGCCATTAAGATACTAAACGGACCACATTGGACGTTTTAGGCCACCCACCTCCTAGTTCCATGGGGATCTTGTGGTCGCCAGAGCCTCGTCTGTTAGTGAAACACGATTCGCCGCGGATAGGTGAGGTTGACAATTGGGTTTGGAGAAGCTATATATTGCGCTGGCAACCTGAAAGGTTGCGCTACTCGGCCCCTTGAATCTGGTATTTTAGTCGCCTCTTACGACAGGCATACCTACCGCGGGTATCTTCTGACCCCCTAACCCGCTGGGGAGGCGGACCCACTTTTGTTGTTGTTGTTGTTGTAGCAGTGCCACTCTTCTTGCTTATCTGTTCCATAAAAGGTATTTGTAGTTAGCGTTGCTACCCTCAATGATAGAAGTGTTATTCTATGGATAAATTTTATATTCGATCGACTCTTGATCATTACATTAAACTACTCATAGATGTTATATACCAAAATACAGAAATAACACATTACTTATTTAAAAGCTCTTATTGTAACAACCTAATAAAAACGTACTTAGATATTTTTGCAACGAACGTTTACATTCATAATTAAACAAAATGCCCTAAACTTTCTTATTTAAAGTAATTTACGTGTACACATATTCAGTTCAAAGTTTAAGTAATTTTAACTTAATTAACAAAGGCCCTAACCAACATAATTTTCACAGATTTTGGTATGATATATTGAAAAAAAAAACCCCACAGTTAAAATTTAAACTGTTAGTACAACGGAGTTATACTACTTTTGAAAGAACATATCTACATGCAATCAATGAGTAGGTAAAATGTTTTTTCCTTCTCTAAAATTTTAAAATTGTTGGATGAGGCTTTGTGAATTAAACTAACGATACATATATATAACACTATCTTCTAGTTATTGTTTTAAAAGCTGAAATACAGCCAAACAATTTTTAAAATTTCAGCTGTAATTACAATAGTCGAGCTGTAGATATCGTTGCCTAAGTGGAAGATCAATCTTAAAGTTGAATCCGGTAGTTCAATCCCATCTCTCTTAATTTGAGATTTTATATTAGACAATTTTCAATAAGCGAAAATCAACAAAATTCACCAAAGTATGTGCTGGTTGTGATGACAAAGACAACTCAAAGAGTTTTTAGAAGGCCCTTTAGGAGATACAGAATTTTGTCGTATATTAAAAAGCAAAGTTCAGCGGCTTATCCCACACTGTTATCGGATCCTTCCTTAACTGAATTATATGCTAAAATGTACCTATAGAGGGCATCTTATTACCAGCATCACTGTTAAAAGTGTTTAGATAGTATACAACAATAGCAAAAACATTTCGCGTTTCAAAGTAAGCAGGTGGAATATTGCAATTGCAATCTATTACTCTGCCATTGAAATGTGTGTATATTGCTTAAATTAGATTCTAGATTTATTTACATTTTAGATTTGTTTAAAAGTATTAAGCTTCCTGATTTTACTGATTTTTTTTTTTTTTTTTTACATTTCAGTTTTTTATGTTATATGCTTTCTTTTCTTAGTTTTCACCGGACTCTCTAATTCGGTTTCCTCTTTGATTTCGACATCATTTATTAATTCTCGTTTTATTTTCTTTTTTTACTTTGAGCCATAGCGCTAACGCTTGTGTAATTATTTATGGTGTTTTCACTCGCGGCATTCTTGTCTTTATCTTCTTCGTCTGATTCTACTTTGATTATTGGTGGGTCCATGAGAGAAATTTCGTTTAAGCTGACTTTTTGTTTTCGTTTAGTCGCGCTATCTTTCCCTTTTTTCTTACTTGATTTTGAAAATGCATTAAATGTTTCTTCATATTCAGCTGTGCGTTCTTCTTTAACTGATGTCTCAAGTTGATCTAAATTATGGTTTTCGCGCTCTTCAATGCCTGAGTCGTGATTACTATCGCCACTTCCTGGTTCGATTTTAATGAACTTATCCTGAAAGAAATTAATATTAGATATTGATAAGATAAGTGTATGCAAATCACTTACCAAAATTGTATCTCCATTCTCCGTCACAAGATCACCTTCAATGTAGGGAAATACATTTTGTAGATTAAAATTCTTTATACGAAATTGCACTGTATCATCCATTTTGATTTGTTCTTTATTTAGCTTCCCTGCTAATCGTATGCTTACATTGAAAACTCGATAGATAATCACACCGATATGATGGTTCCCAACGTGTTTTACCACACCGCTCAATATTGCTCGAGCAACTGGTTGGAATACATAGCAATCAGCATTGACATCCAGGTGCAAGCGCGGGTCGTCTGCTCGCATGACTGCCGCTGTACCCAGCACTTTGATATTCTTAATATCTAGCACAATCCCATGTAGATTTACATCATAGTAGCCTACTTTTCTACGCATTATATCAGAATGGAGCGCATGTTTGAAATCGGCCACACAATACGGACGCAATGACAAATGTAGGTTACTGTTTACTTTGCGTACGCAAGAGCCCTCCTGTTTGGTGTAGGATTCCAATTCTTTTAGCGTATATTTCATATATTCTTGTAATCTTTTTGCCATTTTTAGCCATAGTGTACCTATACCAAGTGTGTTCACTAAGCGATAAACGTCAAAACTACAAACAGCCTCGCTCACCTGATGGAAATCTCAGGTCTAGAGTCGCATTTTTAGTCTCAACGACAACATTTTTGACTACCAATCGTATGGACTTTTTCAATTTTTCAATCATTCGGAGCATTCGGTAATGGTATCCATTTTGAATTCGCTGTCATTCCGAATCCAGCGAGTGCCTGTCAGAATGCTTGACAGATAAGTCAACACACTTGTACTTGTACACTATGTTTTTAGCTTTGTTCAAATAATCCAAAATATTGGCCACAGTACATTGATGATTTTATTAGGCTGACATAAATGTCATTCTACGCTTTCAGCAAAAACAACGGCTGATCAACTATATTAGAGTTGGGTCGTTTCGTTCTGAACTTGTTGAATTGACCGGGTCGCTCAGCTGAACATGTGAACTAGATCTTCGATTTCGGTTCTATTTGTTCTTTTAGTTCATTTGTCCTTTTAGTTCGTTTTATCTAATGTTATTATTTCTCTTTTCTCGTTCGCGAACATTGTAAATTCATACATACATACGCAGAAATTCACAGTGAGCACGAATGTCGATGATGACAGATATGTGTGGCCATCTTTGTGTGTGGCACAAGACATGTTTTGTAAGAAACTAATTATTACATTTATTAAACTTGAAAAGTTCATATTTACAATTTGTGTCTATACTCTTACAATTTCCTGGATCTTCCGAAATTTGTAACTTTTTTTGAAGTTAATTATACATATATATATTAACTTATTTATTCATAGGAAATTTAAATATACCGACACAAAGCATTGCTGCATACACACCCCCATCTATACTTGTTGGCGTTTTTCGCGGGTGCGAGCAGCAGTGAACAAATTTGCTTGAAAAAAGAAAAGAACAGATGAACAAAAAGAACAACTTGTTCGTTCATCAGAAAAATAACGAAAGATTCGAATCTCTGAAAAGAACGAAAAAGCACAACTCTAAACTATATCCTCTTGTTCCAATGAAACGGCGACCACGGATACAGATTTAAGGGCTGATTAAACTTCCTTAACCCTAACGCCATAGTCGTAAACATACCCATATCCATAACCATCTCCAATGTGATCGATTAATGGTGTTTTAACCTAAAAATCGTAAAAATTTCATAAAAATGAGGAAAACGCAATAAATTACAAACATATTCCACCAAAAATAAGTCTCTTAGTCATAACGTATCCAAAACAATGAATAAAATCTGCAAAAAGTTATTAAATTCACCAACTCAAATATTTTTGGCTATGGATATGGCGAGAAACCAAAAACCAATTGGTTGGCTATGGTATGGTTATGGCGTTAGCAGTATGGTATGGCACCATTAATCGATTACATTGATTTCCATAAGGTAGTTTCGATCAGCTGTTTTATCTGGTTATGGTTATATGTTTATAAGTCACCATTAATTGACCCTTAAAAAACATGACCAATACCAAACATGTGTCGGTAGTCGTCAATAGTTATCGAAAACGACGATGGCAATACCGAATTTAACACGTCGTCGTTCAGTGACGACGACGACAATGACAATAATATGGGTGAATATTAGATGAGAAAAAACGTTCAAATGTGCGAACGCTAAAGCGGCAATTACCCACCGACCTGTGCCGTACGTACGGACGTTTGTCGTACTAAACACGTTTGACCGAACCCGCAAGCCCGTAGTAATCAATGTGTGTGGCTGTGTACATGTACATAACATATTTGTGTGTGTTGTTTACAGATAAGCACTGTTGCCATTGACCACTTTGCATGCATACTTATGGAAACATGAACTTTTTCCAATTCAATTTTTGATGTTGTAAAAGGCTGGAATTAATATTAAATCAATATAAATAGATTACATATTTATAATCTGCACTTTTACATAATTAATTCGTATTATTTCCACAATTTTTCAAATTTAATTAGGTGTTTTTGCATAAAACTGCAAACGGTCAAAAATTAGCGCACACAATTCTACTAGGCAACTCAGTCTAGTGCATTGTAAATTTTACCAAGTAGCGCAACTAACAGCTGATGGGTGAAAATTCGCACATTCACACGCACAGTTCTCGACTCAGTTTCAAACAAAAACTTTAGATTATTTAACTCAAAGTTTAAAGTGAGATAATCCTTACCAATTTATGTACATAAAATATATAAGGCGTTTTTGTTGTTATTAAAACATTAGTTTTATTTTTATTAAAGCTTTTATCATTTTTTTTTTTTAACTTTGAAAAAACTCCGAGCACCATTCCTTCATTATATGACATTCGGCTGCCTAGTCCACTGCCTTCCACTCTATTCGCAACATAACCTCTACTTAAGCTGCCAAACTATATAGTAAACAATGGTTTAGTGAGAGATCATTGTTTACTATATAAACTATATAGTAAACAATGGTTTAGTGAGAGATCATTGTTTACTATATAGTTTGGCAGCTTAATTCGAGGTTATGTTGCGAATAGAGTGGAAGGCACTCGCAGGCCGTGAAAATAGGCACTCGAATGGGGTGGAATGAAGAACAGTAGGAAGGCCAGAGTTGCATTGGATCAATCATTGCATCAATATTAAAGATAAATTTAGGAAAAATAATTAAATACTTGAGAATAAGCAAACATTTTCTTTCAATTACTGCAATTAAGGTGTCCTAGATACTATATATTCCAAAATTATAACATTTTATGTCTGTTTACAAATTTAACTTCAATTTCCCTAAGATTTCCGTAATATGGCCATTAGTGATGTTTGTGTGGGTGTGCAAATTTTGAGCGATCAGCTGTTAGTTGCGCTACTTGGTAAAGTTTACAATGTGAGAGATCGATCGTACGTACGCACGGGCGTTGCACGTCGGTGAGTTTTCGTTTACATTGCACACTCATAAGATGGTCGTGTCAGCTGACACGTTTTTGGTACGTACGTTCGTGAGTAACTACCGCATAAAGAAAAATTTCGTTTGTCAACCTCTCGTGACGCAGCTTCATAGAGAACAGAGAGATAGATAGATAATTAATTGAGGATCGCACTGCGACCATTGGTCTATTGTGCCCTCATCTGCTTCACAACACCTCATCCAAGCCGACATCACTGATGAACCCTAGCAGTTCACCTGGCTTGAGGGATTTGATGTGAGAATGCTCTGGCCATGGTGAGCCCATAAACTTAGCTCTACGTCTTGAGATTGCATCACACTCCAGGAGGATATGGTCCGCCGTCTCCGCTGATCGATCACAAAATCGGCATGTGTTGTTCGATATTATACCCAGCTTTTGCATGTGGCTGTTCAGTCTACAGCGTCCTGTAAGAATAGCTGTTAGAATTCTTAGGTTATTTTTCGAGAGGCCTATAAATGCCCTGTATCGAGTTGTGCAGTAACCCCCTAACAGTAGCTTAGATTGTCTCAGGCCTGGCATATTACGCCAGTGTTCTTCCCTCTTTTCCTTTTCTTCTGCTAATAGATGTCCCCTAATTTCCTGTGGGCCTACTGGCAGGAATGGCTCAGGACCAATAGGTCGTATCTTTGCTGCTACTCTGGCCAGGCTGTCCGCATGCTCGTTTCCCTCGACTCCCCTGTGGCCAGGAACCCAGGCCAGCAGTAGTTCATTGTGTGCTCCTAGTTGATTCAGCTTTTCCACGCACTCAAGGACTAGTGCTGATTTTATTTCAAATGCCGAGATGGCCTTAAGGGCGGCCTGGCTGTCACTGAGTATGGCAATTTTCTCATTGGAGTATTTCCGCTGAAGGTTCAGGTCCGCGCACTGGCTTATGGCGAATACCTCCGCTTGAAAAATGCTCGGGTATGCTCCCAGGGGTATTGATATCCTGGCTCTGGGTCCAACGACTCCAGATCCAATCCTCTCTGGGGTCTTCGAGCCATCGGTATACCATGCCATACTGTTTAGCTGCCGAATACTCTCAATTCTGTTTTCTTCCCACGTACCCTTGTCTCCCAGTTCTACTTTATATCTTTTCTCATATACTATCTGCCTGAGGATGTCATCCCTCGGGAGTTGAGAGATTGGGATCTTCTCTCTCAATTCCTCCATGTTCCGGGACGATATGACTTTACCTTTGCCCGAGCCCTCCTTGACGATATTAAGGAGGGCTCGCTTGGCTGACTGCTCTATCGATATATGCAGCGGGGTTAGATCGAGGATAGCTTCCAGCGCTGTTGTGGGGCATGTGCGCATGGCTCCCGTGATGCACACACATGCCAGTCGCTGAAGTTTTGACAGCGCTTGCCTCGTCGTCGCCCGAGTTGTTCTCGATGCCCAGGCTATTGAGCCATATGTTACCATAGGTTTTACTATCATGGTATACATCCATCTTAGCACGTGTGGGCTGCAGCCCCATGATTTGCCTGCTAGACGTTTGCATACCATGATGGACCTCGTGGCCCTGGTCTTCATGGAGTCGAAGTGTTGTTTCCACAAGAGCTTGGTGTCAAAAGTGATCCCCAAGTACTTCACTGCGGTTCCATATTCTAGTTCCACGCCATCTATTGTTATTGCTCTCAGGGCTGGTAGGACCCTTTTTCTGGTGAAAGGTATAATGGTTGTCTTAGATGGGTTGATGTTAAGACCCACATTGGCGCACCATTCCCTTGTAATGTTCAATGCTCTTTGTACTATGTCACAGAGCGTACTCTCGAATTTACCCCTTGCAATTATGGCGATGTCGTCAGCATATCCTTGGCATCTTATGCCATTGTCTGATAGCTTTTGCAGGAGTTCATCCACTACTAGGCTCCACAAAAGTGGTGACAGGACACCTCCCTGGGGGCACCCCCTCGTTGTAATAACCTTAACTACTCTGCTGCTGGCTTCTTGAGCTTCAGCGATTCTTGTGCGGAGTAGATTGTCAATCCATTTCTAGATTGGCACCTGAACTCCTCTTCTCTGCAGTGCTATGTTAACGCTTTCGTGAGATGTGTTGTCAAAGGCACCCTCAATATCAAGGAAAGCGCAAAGCACTGTTTCCCCTGTTTCGAACGCCCTCTGTATTTCAGATGTTAACTGGTACAGAGCTGTGTCCGTGGACCTACCCGCTCTGTAGGCATGCTGGCTATAATGTAGGGGCCAGCTCTTGAGGGCGTTCGACCTGATTTCTTGGTCTATTATCTTTTCCATTGCCTTCAAGACAAAGGAGGTTGGACTTATTGGCCTGAAGGACTTTGCTTGTGAATAGTCCTTTTTACCTACTTTTGGTATGAATACTACTCTTGCTCTTCTCCACATCGTGGGTATATATCCCAGTGCCAGGCTATCTCTCATGATCCTGGCGAGATGTGGGATGATCTGTGTCCCTTGCTGCATTAGCGCCGGGTAGATGCCATCCAACCCCGGAGATTTGTATTTCTCAAAAGATTCCACTGCCCATCTGACTCTGGCCTCACAAAAGAGGGAGTTGACTAGTTGCTAGTCCGATGGGGTTGGTCTAACTCTGGGAAATACAGGTTCCGGTACTTGCGGGGAGGCCTCAGGAAAATGCGCTTGTAGCAAGGCGTTTGCTCGCTCTTCCACCGTTTCGGTATAGGTACCGTCTGGGAGCTTAATTGCTAGGTTTGTCTGTCTCTGCTCTTTGGCTAGGGCCTTGTGTAGCCTTGCCGCTGCAGGCGTGCTGGAAATTCCCTCACAGAAATTTCTAAAACTTTCCCTTTTTGCTTTTCTTATCTCCTTATTGTACTTAGTTAGATTCTGGTGTATTCCTCCCAGTTGGCGGTTCTCCTTGCCTCGTTAAAGAGTTTCCTGACTTTCCTCCTTAGCAACGTCAGGTCATAAGACCACCAGGGGGTTGCCTTCTTACCCTTAATCAAGGAGACACGGCAACTGAAGTTATAGGCATCTATCATTATTTGAATTGCCCTTTCCACCCTGCTCTCTAACTCGGTACAATTGGTACCTCTGCCTTTACTCTTAAGGCTATCTATGTTAGCTTCTATAATATTTTTGTAGCTGTCCCAGTCTGTTTTCCTGGGATTTCTTCTAGGGTTGGTTTGCCCCGATACAGCGCCCAGCTCAAACCTTATGATTTTGTGGTCCGAAAGGGAGGGTTCTTCTGAGACCCTCCATTTCGCGATCATATTCTCAGTTAGGTTGTTGCCGAGCGTTATATCAAGGACTTCTGCCCTAGCTCTCGTAACAAACGTCGGTTTACTCCCGACGTTGTATATACTTAAATCATTGCTGGCTATATATTCTAGCAAACACTCACCCCTTTGGTTGGTATCACTGCTGCCCCATTCCGTATTGTGGGAGTTAGCATCGCTTCCTATGATTAGAGGAAGTTTCGCTCTTCTGCAGTGAGCTACTAGCTTCTGTACGTTATCTGGGGGGACCATGTTGTCGCCCCCCGGGAAATAGGCTGCGGCTAGCACAATGCTGGAGTCGTCCCCATTGATCCTTGCATCGATTTGCACCGCCACCAAATCTCGACTTAAAAACTCTGTAATGCAAAAATAGTTAATATCTGTTTTAAGCATTACACATGCTCTAGGTCTCTCCTGGGAGAGATCCCAAATTACTTTACTATTACTCACATTGAGGCCCCTCACCTGTCCCTTGTATACCCAAGGTTCCTGTATGAGGGCAATGCCCAGATCATCCGAGGCAAACTCCCTCGCCAGTACAGCCGAGGCTGCAATGGCGTGATGGAGATTGATCTGGGCTACTTGGATACTTATGCCGGTCATTTTGGCCCGGCCGGCCTCATCGGGTCGTCGTAATGCGACAACCCGCTCTCGCTGTCGTCCTGCTTGTTTAATGCCAGCTCCTGGAGGTTCAAGCCCTCGATGAGCTCCTGTGTGGTAGGGATTTCATCATCCCTTGGCTGTGCGATTGCGTCGCTTCCGCCTGCTGCGGTGGGAGGTATTGTGGACTCACACGCTCGGATGGTGTCGGTGCTTGCGTCCGACATGTCCTCGTCCGACGTCTCGTGTTTGTCGACGCCCTCTGCCTCCGCCCTTCCTTCCGGCCGCTCACTGTTGCCTGGTTGCCTCCAAGGTCTCACATGGATCAAGCCGTACCTGTAATGCAGCTTGAAACCATTCCTACGAGTGAGCTGGTAAGATTCCTCGTCAATGCCCACGTCGAGACGTAGGCCCGTTTCTTCCGCGCTACAGTTTATGATGCGCCACCTTTGCGTTTTGAGGCCCACGTTTTGGTTCGCGAGGAGCCGGATCACAAATTCTTTGGGGCGTTCCGCACTCCTGGGGAGGAACATTGTCACATTATTAGTGTACGGTATATCATCCCCGCGCCTCGTACATAATGGTGGCCCTGTCCACCCCTCGAGTGTTGGTACTACCTCTTCGAGCCACTTCGCTGTTCTCTCGTCCTCGCAGTCTACGAGGAGGAGCCCTGCTCTGAAATACACCCCGCAAAAAATTAGGACATGCCCACACCCCCTGAACACTCCCTCCATTATCTGTTCCTGGAGAATCGTCAGGTCCCCTTGACTGAGGGCATCCGCTGGGTAGTTCCTTTGCAGCACAGCCACTCGGATACCCCTGAGGGCGTCCGAGTAGCTCTGCTGCCTTGGTGCTGTCTCAGCGGGTAACCCGGTCGCCCTGGCCAAATTCTCCCAGCGCATGGTTGCTGTGTTCTGCGGAGCATGGCCCCGTTGCCTTTTTGAGCTGTGAGTTTCTTCCGGTGTGATCTGCCCGATCCTACGCTTTTCAGCGTGACCGGGTGTATGCTGGCCGGCTGCCGCTGGCTGTGCTCTGCTTTCGCCTCTATTCCTCCGTTCGGCGGTCGCTGATCTCTGCTCGTTGGCTGGTTTATGCCTGTGCTCGTCTGCCCTGGCTCTTGCCTCCCTGGGCGACATGCCCTCCTCAAGGTATCGGAGATACCATTTTATACCTGATCCACATAGTCCCAGGCGCCATTTGTCCGTAAGCGATCCTGGTCTGCCCGGTGGTGGTAGTGCAGGTTGCCTGCCTCTGTTATGCCTTCTGTTGGGCTTCCACTCTTCCCGGTTTCGTCTGGTGTCGTTCCCTTTCTGGGTCCTATCGCAGCTGCCTTGTGAGCTGCTTCCAGAATCATGCTTCGACGGTGATCGCCCATGCTTACTCGGCTCTCTAGAGGGCCTGCTAGGATGGTTGTTGCCACCTTCTCTCGTATGTGTAGAGGTGCCGTCGGAGCTACGTTTGGTTGCTGTACCTCTTTCATCGGGAGGCCCGCGGTGCTCTATGGTGGTACTGGGCCCACCATGGTTCGCGGGTTTATTGCTCGACGCCTGTCCCTCCTGCTCCCCATCCTTGATTTGCCCGCGCTGCTCACCAGTGGACGAGATGCCTCTGGGGATCGCGGGTTTCATCGCCTTTTGCTTGTTATGCTCTTCTGGCCCGCGTTGCTTTCCTTGGGTATCTGTGTTGGCCTTTGGGTTCGCGGGTTTAAGAGCCGGTTCTATGCGCACTCCAGCGCTGGTGGAGGGAGATTCGTCATCCCTCATATGCTCTAAGAAGAGCATTGCCTCCTCTCTCGAGAGGCTCTCCAGGAATTGCCTGGAGTACTTGCGTACTGCTTTGCCCGCTACTCTTCTTGGAGCCCGTTTTCTTTGTTTCGTTGCTGTTGTTGTTTGGTTTTTTGTTGTTGTTTTGGTTTTGGTTTTTGTTTTTCTTCATTATTGTCGTACGACAACATGCTTGACGTGGCAAGCGTAGTTGTCAAATTATTTATTTGGGGAACTGGGTTGGTCCGCCGCGGCAGAGCCCCTTGACGCGGTAAAGCCATGATTACTCCCCAAGGTGGCCCGGTGTTGGGGAGGCGCCGTTATAATACAGCCGGTGTTGTGGACCTCCTGGCTGCAAACCAGTCCAATGGGCACGGTGACGCATGACACCCTGGATTAGGAGGTGACAGTTCCTGGTTACCGATAGCGTTCGACTACATCTGTCAGGTGAGCGTGGTTGCGCCGCTCCCGTCTGACCAATTAGTATCGAATGCGATCGGCGTAAGCCCCTGCACCGCTACAAGGTGACGGTCTTCGCAGGAGTGAACAGAGAGATAAATTAAATGAATAATTCCCCCAGCGGGTCAGGGGGTTAGAATGTACCCGCGGTAGGTGTGCCGGTCGTAAAAGTCGACTAAAATACCAGATTCAAAGGGTTGTGTAGCGCAACCTTTTCAGGTTTCCAGCGCAATATATAGCTTCTCCAAACCCAATTGTCAACCTCACCTATCCGCGGCGAATACTGTTTCACTAACAGACGAGCCTCTGGCGGGGAGGGAGGGATGGCCTGAAGGTTTAATGTGGCCATATAAATCGTTCCCGAGATCGTCGGGCTAGCACCTTAATGGTGATATGTTACCGGAGCGTACGGGATCTGTATCTGGCAAAGGACCATCACATCGATAACACCACAAAGCCTTCGGGGAGAAACCCTATCGCTACAACAACAACAACCTGTATAAATCTGATATTAGATCCTTTTTCTAACTAGTCTCCCCTCCAGTGAAATAATTTTTTTTGAATCTAACCATGGATTATATCACAATATAGAAAATTGAAAGATAAATTATTATGTAAGGTTCCTCTAATTTTATTTATTTTCATAGATTAAATATTAACAATAGTTCAAAAATGTTCATAGCGTTTAGTGCAGTAATATTCGTTTGCAGATTGTTTTCCTTTTCCAATAAGTTTACAGAAAATTATTATATTATATTAAACATACATAACTAAATTATTTGTGTTTAAATTAAATTACTCCGAATACTCCCACGGGAAATTTTTCTTTTAACTCAGAGTTAGCTTCTCATAGGGTCCTCACGGATCGGCAAGTTCAACCTAACCCAACCGTGCATGGATGTACAAGTTAAAAAAAAAAATTTAAATAACTCTATGTAAATTGAAAATGTCTGCAAGTAGCTTTCACAACTGTCTTCATATTATAGTAAATTTTTTTTAAGCATTTATGACTCTGTACGCGTTTCGTAATTGATAGTGAAATAATCGACCAGATAGTCGACTCGTGCTAAGAGTCTTAAAAGACTTTATTAAGTTTATATGAATTGGCTTGATATATTTCCTAAAATTAAGAACAAAGTCTTTAAAACAAAGTCTTTAAAACAAAGTCTTTAAAACAAAGTTTTTAAAACTATATCGTGATACATACATTTATTTCATTTTAACACCATTTGAAACCTTCATCACTTTTAAAACTGTTTTAAGTAATGTACATATGTATGTACATGTGGGTATCCGACATTCTTTCCAGATACCTGTTGCCCCTTCTATTTTAAGTTTTCTCCTGGTTCTTTAAGTGAAAAACATGTTTTTTTCTTCAAGTTGCTTTTGAAGACAAAACATACGTAACGTCTGCTGAGTGGATGGTTGCAATATGCTATCTCAGAAAACGTCCTATTTAAATCTAAACTCCTTGTAACGGCAACTCATTTAGGCAGTTTTTGAACCAAATCCTAAGATACCACTTTCTTCAACGGAGTTCTGAAATATGATTGCGTTTGAAACAGTATAAGGTAATTCTAAAACCTGTTTATATTTTTTCTTAGCATAAGGGGCTTCTTTGACGCAGCCATGGATAATGGTCATGTACATACATACTAATTTAACTTTAGGATAACTATTTCGTTAAATATTTAGTAAAAATATATCTTAATCTAAATCTATTCGATTTTCCATATCGAAGCCTAAGATATCGGTGCCTAAGTGGAAGACCAATCTTAAAGTTGAATCCGGTAGTTCAATCCCATCTCTCTTAATTTGAGATTTTATATTAGACAATTTTCCATTAGCGAAAATCAACAAAATTCACCAAAGTATGTGCTGGTTGTGATGACAAAGACAACTCAAAGAGTTTTTAGAAGGCAAAGTTCAGCGGCTTATCCCACACTGTTATCGGATCCTTCCTTAACTGAATTATATGCTAAAATGTACCTATAGAGGGCATCTTATTACCAGCATCACTGTTAAAAGTGTTTAGATAGTATACAACACTAGCAAAAACATTTCGCGTTTCAAAGTAAGCAGGTGGAATATTGCAATTGCAATCTTTTACTCTGCCATTGAAATGTTTGTATATTGCTTAAATTAGATTCTAGATTTATTTACATTTTAGATTTGTTTAAAAGTATTAAGTTTCCTGATTTTACTGATTTTTTTTTTTTTTACGTTTCAGTTTTTTATGTTATATGCTTTCTTTTCTTAGTTTTCACCGGACTCTCTAATTCGGTTTCCTCTTTGATTTCGACATCATTTATTAATTCTCGTTTTATTTTCTTTTTTTTACTTTGAGCCATAGCACTAACGCTTGTGTAATTATTTATGGTGTTTTCACTCGCGGCATTCTTGTCCATATCTTCTTCGTCTGATTCTACTTTGATTATTGGTGGGTCCATGAGAGAAATTTCGTTCAAGCTGACTTTTTGTTTTCGTTTAGTCGCGCTATCTTTTCCATTTTTCTTACTTGATTTTGAAACTGCATTAAATGTTTCTTCATATTCAGCTGTGCGTTCTTCTTTAACTGATGTCTCAAGTTGATCTAAATTATGGTTTTCGCGCTCTTCAATGCCTGAGTCGTGATTACTATCGCCACTTCCTGCTTCGATTTTAATGAACTTATCCTGAAAGAAATTAATATTAGATATTGATAAGATAAGTGTATGCAAATCACTTACCAAAATTGTATCTCCATTCTCCGTCACAAGATCACCTTCAATGTAGGGAAATACATTTTGTAGATTAAAATTCTTTATACGAAATTGCACTGTATCATCCATTTTGATTTGTTCTTTATTTAGCTTCCCTGCTAATCGTATGCTTACATTGAAAACTCGATAGATAATCACACCGATATGATGGTTCCCAACGTGTTTTACCACACCGCTCAATATTGCTCGAGCAACTGGTTGGAATACATAGCAATCGGCATTGACATCCAGGTGCAAGCGCGGGTCGTCTGCTCGCATGGCTGCCGCTGTACCCAGCACTTTGATATTCTTAATATCTAGCACAATCCCATGTAGATTTACATCATAGTAGCCTACTTTTCTACGCATTATATCAGAATGGAGCGCATGTTTGAAATCGGCCAAACAATACGGACGCAATGACAAATGTAGGTTACTGTTTACTTTGCGTACGCATGAGCCCTCCTGTTTGGTGTAGGATTCCAATTCTTTTAGCGTATATTTCACATATTCTTGTAATCTTTTTGCCATTTTTAGCTTTGTTCAAATAATCCAAAATATTGGCCACAGTACATTGATGATTTTATTAGGCTGTCATAAACATTGTTTACTATATAGTTTGGCAGCTTAAGTAGAGGTTATGTTGCGAATAGAGTGGAAGGCAGTGGACTAGGCAGTCGAATGTCATATAATGAAGGAATGGTGTTCGGAGTTTTTTCAAAGTTAAAAAAAAAAACTGATAAAAGCTTTAATATAAATAAAACTATTGTTTTAATAACAACAAAAACGCCTTATATATTCCATATACAAAAATTCGTAATGATTATCTCACTTTAAAATTTGAGTTAAATAATCTAAAGTTTTTTTTTGAAACTGAGTCGAGAACTGTGCGTGTGAATGTGCGAATTTTCACCGATCAGCTGTTAGCTGCGCTACTTGGTAAAATTTACAATGGTCATAAATGTCATTCTGCGCTTTCAGCAAAAACAACGGCTGATCAACTATATCCTCTTGTTCCAATGAAACGTGAACCACGGATACAGATTTAATGGCTGATTAAACTTCCTTAACCCTAACGCCATAGTCGTAGCCATACCCATATCCATAACCATCTCCAATGTGATCGATTAATGGTGTTTTAACCTAAAAATCGTGAAAATTTCATAAAAATGAGGAAAACGCAATAAATTACAAACATATTCCACAAAAAATAAGTCTCTTAGTCATAACGTATCCAAAACAATGAATAAAATCTACAAAAAGTTATTAAATTCACCAACTCAAATATTTTTGGCTATGGATATGGCGAGAAACCAAAAACCAATCGGTTATAGCGTTTGCAGTATGGTATGGCACCATTAATCGATTACATTGATTTCCATAAGGTAGGTTCGATCAGCCGTTTTATCTGGTTATGGTTATATGTTTATAAGTCACCATTAATTGACCCTTAAAAAACATGACCAATACCAAACATGTGTCGATAGTCGTCAATAGTTATCGAAAACGACGATGGCAATACCGAATTTAACACGTCGTCGTTCAGTGACGTCGACGACAATGACAATAATATGGGTGAATATTAGATGAGAAAAATCGTTCAAATCATAGTGTACCTATACCAAGTGTGTTCACTAAGCGATAAACGTCAAAACTACAAACAGCCTCGCTCACCTGATGGAAATCTCAGGTCTAGAGTCGCATTTTTAGTCTCAACGACAACATTTTTGACTACCAATCGTATGGACTTTTTCAATTTTTCAATCATTCGGAGCATTCGGTAATGGTATCCATTTTGAATTCGCTGTCATTCCGAATCCAGCGAGTGCCTGTCAGAATGCTTGACAGATAAGTCAACACACTTGTACTTGTACACTATGGTTCAAATGTGCGAACGCTAAAGCGGCAATCATCGTTTACTATATAGGTTAGAAACTTAAATAGAGGTTATGTTGCGAATAGAGTGGAAGGCAGTGGACTAGGCAGTCGAATGTCATAAAATGAAGGAATGGTGTTCGGAGTTTTTTCAATGTTAAAAAAGAAAAATGATAAAAGCTTTAATAAAAATCAAACTATTGTTTTAATAACAACAAAAACGCCTTATATATTCTATATACATAAATTGGTAAGGATTATCTCACTTTAAAATTTGAGTTAAATAATCTAAAGTTTTGTTTTGAAACTGAGTCGAGAACTGTTCGTGTGAATGTGCGAATTTTCACCGATCAGCTGTTAGTTGCGCTACTTGGTAAAATTTACAATGGCGGCAGTTACCCACCGACCTGTGCAGTTCGTACGGACGTTTGTCGCATAGATGGTTTGTCGTACTAAACACGTTTGACCGAACCCTCAAGCCCGTAGTAATCAATGTGTGCGTCTGTGTACATGTACATAACATATTTGTGTGTGTATTGTTTACAGATAAGCACTGTTGCCATTGACCATTTGCTTCCCAAGGCAGTCGGTTCTATGTACCGGAGCGACTCGGGATTTTTCCCGACCAAGGACTGTCATTTCAGTGTGACCCCATTTAATTTGTTTCGTTCCTCCCACAAATTGTCATCCTCCCAGCAGCTCCTTGCAGCTACATATTCTCTTACTCCGGGAAGGTATCGAACCCAATCCGGGTCCGTCTCCTCACCCCGGTCCTGAGAAATGGTTTTGCTGCATTTGCCAGAAAAGAATCTTTTTAGGACGGTCATACTCTGTTCAGTGTGTCTCGTGCAAGGGATGGTTGCATCGGACAGGTTGTTCTGGGCTTGATCCCAAAACCCGACGTCCACGTAACTTTTATAAATCTTTTGTGGCTCCTTGCTGCTCACGCCCAAGGGCGTCCCGTAGTCTACGCCTAAGCGTATCCCCACTACCTTCCAGCAGCTTCGCTGCTCAGCAAGCCACAACAAGTACCCGCTGCTGCTCGCGCCCCACGGCGCCAACAACTCAAACAGCTGATACCACTCATAACTACTACCTTCGTAGTAGAGCTGGTAGCAATGCTGAGCATCAGCCCCCCCGTCTTCTTCTCCTCCCCTCTTTTCTGGCAGCAATCGTGCAGGTCAGGGAAACAGACTCTTAGTCCCTGCCTCCGTTTGCACCGTCTGCCAGCACAGAATATATAGGTTTGCGACATCCGCTCAATGCAGCTCCTGCCTTGGGTGGTGCCACTTTCCTAGATGTTCTGGTCTCCGCGACGGCAACCCCTCGACGGGTTTCATCGCGCCATGTTGCCAGGTCGCAAACCCAAATCATCCGGGTACCCCAATGCTTGCCCAAGGGCGCCCAGTCCCAAGGCCACAACAGCAATTGCGTCCTGGCCTTCCACAACCTAGGCGTAGTCACTTACCCCTAGAGTGGCGGCATCACCCCTAATGCACTTCAGAATTCTGCAGTTCAACTGTAATGGACTAACTGGGAAGATTACGGAGATAGTCGATTTCATGAAGCGGCACAACGTCCGCATTGCTGCGATTCAAGAGACTAAACTCACAGCAAGGTCTGCATTGCAGACCTGCTCTGGTTATAATGTCCACAGGAAAGACCGCGAGAGCGGAAATGGAGGCGGCCTCGCGTTTATTATACACCACTCTGTGCAATATCATATATTTGATCCTGGCATCGACCGCAGGGACAATGTCTTAGAACGTCAAGGCCTATCTGTCCGGTCAGGCGATGCAAATCTAGAAATCATCAACATCTACATCCCTCCTGTCACCTGTTGCCCCAGTGGATACCGCCCTAATATCGAGGCCTTACTCACTGGCAACAATCGCATTATCTTAGGCGATTTCAATGCCCATCACGACCTATGGCATTCAAACTTGCGGGCGGACAGTAGGGGTGAGATGTTGGCGGATCAAATAGACGAAACGACGTTCTGCACAATAAACGGAGACGCCCCCACACGTATGGTAGGAAGCTGTCATAGCTCGCCAGATATCTCAATCGAGAGCGCAGAAGTCGTAAACTGCGTCAACTGGCAGCCGATGGTAACATTGGCATCCGACCACCTGCCCATACTTATTTCGTTCGAGCGTACCGCCGCCTTCATCGTCACCGAAAAACGCACTTTCATAAACTTCAAAAAAGGAAAGTGGGAAGAATATAAATCTGCAACAGACAGCAGCTTTGCTGCCCTCCCTATCCCGACTGATGCCCGCCAAGGGGAGCGTGCCTTCCGTAAGGTCATTGAATCCGCCTCGGCACATTTCATTCCCGCCGGGAGAATTCCCGAAATCCGGCCCACTTCCCGGCGGAGGCCGCGAGCTTAGCGAGGGAACGCGACCTTATAAGACAGCTTGATCCAGGCGACCCCCAACTAAGGGATATAAACCAACGCATCAGATTGCTTGTGGACGAACACAAGCGGGCGAAATGGGAAGAGCACCTAAGAGGTTGCAACCTCTCTACCGGTGTAGGTAAACTTTGGTCCACCGTAAAGTCCCTATCGAATCCGACTAAGCACAAAGACAAAGTTTCCATCGCCTTTGGCGATAAGGTGCTGTCGGATGCGAAAAAATGCGCGAGCGCTTTCTGCCGACAATATATAATGCATCCTACGGTCGACAAAGATAGACGGAGAGCCAATAGACGTGCACATAAACACAAACTCAGCGCGTCACCAATTACCATCACCGCTAGAGAGGTTGAGGACGCCATTGGTCGCGTTAAACCATCCAAAGCAGTGGGCCCAGACGGCATAGCTATGCCGATGCTTAAAAACCTAGGGAAAGAGGGTTTCAAATATTTAGCGCATGTCTTCAACCTGTCTCTTTCCACCTTTGTCATACCCGAGAAATGGAAAATGGCCAAGGTGGTCCAGCTACTAAAGCCTGGGAAACCAGCTAACGTAGGTGAGTCATATCGTCCGATATCTCTCCTATCGCCAGTGGCAAAGACGCTTGAAGCCATTTTGCTCCCTCATTTCCAAGCACATTTGCAGCTAGCCCCTCATCAGCATGGCTTCAGAAAACTCCATAGCACTACCTCCTCGCTAAATGTCATTAGCACCCAGATAAATTGCGGTTTGAATCAATATCCCCACCACAGAACAGTACTCGTAGCGTTAGACCTATCAAAAGCTTTTGATACGGTCAACCATGGCTCGTTACTGGAAGACCTGGAAGGGTCTACCCTTCCCCCATGTCTTAAAAGGTGGACCGCAAATTATCTGGGTGGTCGGCAGGCATCGGTGCAATTCAGAAATGAAACATCAAAACAAAGGAGAATTAAACAAGGGGTGCCACAGGGTGGTGTCCTATCCCCGCTTTTGTTTAATTTCTACATATCTAAGCTACCTTCACCACCGGAAGGAGTCACAATCGTTTCCTACGCCGATGACTGCACAATAATGGCCACAGGCCCAGGCCCAAAGATCGATGAGCTATGCAATAAAATAAACGGCTATCTCCCTGATCTCTCCAGTTTTTTCGCCTCGCGAAACCTGTCATTGTCACCGACTAAATCTTCCGCGACCTTATTTACAACATGGACGCCCCAAATGTCGACCATATTGAACTCCACGTCGATGGCACTACGCTACCGACTGTCCTACACCCCAAAATCTTGGGTGTGACGTTTGATCAGGATCTACATTTTGGTGCGCACGCAACCGCAATTGTTCCAAGAATTCAGAGCCGTAATAAAATCCTCAAATCCCTTGCTGGCAGTACCTGGGGAAAAGATAAAGAAACGCTCTTGACCACATACAAAGCAATTAGCCAGCCGATTACGTGCTACGCGTCACCCATATGGTCGCCAAGCCTAAAAACCACCCACTGGAAGAAACTACAGGCCTGCCAAAATACTGCTCTCAGAATCGCCACGGGCTGTCTTCTTATGTCCCCAGAACACCATCTGCATAATGAGGCGAGAATACTCCCCATCAGGGAGAGAAATGAGATGCTGACCAAACAGTTTCTGTTGAATACCCAGAAACCTGGGCATCCCAACAGACATCTGATTGACGAACCAGCACCGCCTAGGGGCCTAAGGAGTCATCTCCGTAAGCATTTTGAGGAAATACGTCACCTGAGAACCCAGCCGTATGAAGCGGAAAAACACAAGCAGGTCCTTGGTGAACTCCATAGACAGGCGTCGGACCTTTATGTCGGGAATTGCCCGGTGAATCCAGTACTTGAAGAAAAATATCCAGAACTCGCAGAAGAGGAACGCATACTCCCCAGGGAAACGCGTGTCACTCTTGCTCAACTTCGTTCTGGATACTGTAACAGGTTAAACTCTTATCTATCCAGAATCAACCCCGACATACAAAATGTATGCCCTGCTTGCAATGTGTCCCCACATGACACCAACCATCTCTTTAATTGTAATGTGGAACCAACGCCACTAACACCCCTTTCCTTATGGTCCACCCCTGTTGAAACGGCAAGTTTCCTTGGACTCCCGTTAGAGGATATTGATGACAATTTGTGATCGGTCGCGGCTATTAGGTGGGGCGAGCATTGCTACAACAACAACAACAACAACAACCATTTTGCATGCATACTTATGGAAACATGAACTTTTTCCAATATAATTTTTGATGTTGTAAAAGGCTGGAATTAATATTAAATAAATATAAATAGATTACATATTTATAATCTGCACTTTTACATAATTAATTCGTATTATTTTCACAATTTTTCAAATTTAATTAGGTGTTTTTGCATAAAACTGCAAACGGTCAAAAATTAGCGCACACAATTCTACTAGGCAACTCAGTCTAGTGAGAGATCGATCAGCTGACACGTTCTTACGGAAAGAATCAAAATAGTTTTGATTTCTACGTTCCGGGCTACTTACGTACGGGCGTTGCACGTCGGTGAGTTTTCGTTTACATTGCACACTCATAAGATAGGTCGTGTCAGCTGACACGTTTTTGGTACGTACGTTCGTAACTGCCGCATAAAGAAAAATTTGGTTTGTCAACCTCTCGTGCTGCAGCTTCATAGAGATCAGAGACAATGATGATCATTGATCAGAGAGATAAATTAAATGAATAATTCCCCCAGCGGGTCAGGGGGTTAGAATGTACCCGCGGTAGGTGTGCCGGTCGTAAAAGTCGACTAAAATACCAGATTCAAAGGGTTGTGTAGCGCAACCTTTTCAGGTTGCCAGCGCAATATATAGCTTCTCCAAACCCAATTGTCAACCTCACCTATCCGCGGCGAATCCTGTTTCACTAACAGACGAGCCTCTGGCGCGGAGGGAGGGATGGCCTGAAGGTTTAATGTGGCCATATAAATCGTTCCCGAGATCGTCGGGCTAGCACCTTAATGGTGATATGTTACCGGAGCGTACGGGATCTGTATCTGACAAAGGACCATCACATCGATAACACCCCAAAGCCTTCGGGGAGAAACCCTATCGCTACAACAACAACAACCTGTATAAATCTTTTTCTAACTAGTCTCCCCTCCAGTGAAATAATTTTTTTTGAATCTAACCATGGATTATATCACAATATAGAAAATTGAAAGATAAATTATTATGTAAGGTTCCTCTAATTTTATTTATTTTCATAGATTAAATATTAACAATAGTTCAAAAATGTTCATAGCGTTTAGTGCAGAAATATTCGTTTGCAGATTGTTTTCCTTTTCCAATAAGTCTACAGAAAATTAATATATTATATTAAACATACATAACTAAATTATTTGTGTTTAAATAAAATTACTCCGAATACTCCCACGGGCAATTTTTCTTTTAACTCAGAGTTAGCTTCTGATAGGGTCCTCACGGATCGGCAAGTTCAACCTAACCCAACCGTGCTTCTCATAAAGGGGTATACCTGGATGTACATACAAGTTAAAAAAAAATTTAAATAACTCTATGTAAATTGAAAATGTCTGCAAGTAGCTTTCACAACTGTCTTCATATTATAGTAAATTATTTTTAAGCATTTATGACGCTGTACGCGTTTCGTAATTGATAGTGAAAGAATCGACCAGATAGTCGACTCGTGCTAACAGTCTTAAAAGACTTTATTAAGTTTATATAAATTGGCTTGATATATTTCCTAAAACTAAGAACAAAGTCTTTAAAACAAAGTTTTTAAAAATATATCGTGATACCTACATTTATTTCATTTTAACACCATTTGAAACCTTCATCACTTTTAAAACTGTTTTAAGTAATGTACATATGTATGTACATGTGGGTCTGGTTCTTTAAGTGAAAAACATGTTTTTTTCTTCAAGTTGCTTTTGAAGACAAAACTTACGTAACGTCTGCTGAGTGGATGATTGCAATATGCTATCTCAGAATATGTGTTAAAAGGGGACTTGTTGCCCTTCCCCGGCCTGAGTTTGAAAAATAAATAATTAAAGAATTCGGTTGGAAAACGTCCTATTTAAATCTAAGCTCCTTGCAACGGCAACTCATTTAGGCAGTTTTTGAACCAAATCCTAAGATACCACTTTCTTCAACGTAGTTCTGAAATAGGATTGCGTTTGAAACAGTATAAGGTAATTCTAAAACCCGTTTATATTTTTTCTTAGCATAAGGGGCTTCTTCGACGCAGCCATGGATAATGGTACACATGTACATACATACTAATTTAACTTTTGGATAACTATTTCGTTAAATATTTAGTAAAAATATATCTTAATCTAAATCTATTCGATTTTCCATAAATAAACTACCAGTATGCATTTTCGATTCTTTCATTTTATCATGAGATTTAAGTAGATCTTCCATTGATATGGCAATTAAAGGATTGTTCGTTTCAACAGCAGCGTAAGCAGATGATGATGTAGATGGTTGTGCTGAATTTGCTGCTTGTTCAGTTAATTGACTTTCATTGGAACGCATAAATAAACGCATACGATATACTGAGGCATTTCTACACATTTCTCTTAAATCTGAGCCAGAAAAACTATTTGTCAATTTGGCTAACCGATTATAATCAACATCATTGTGTACACATTCGGTTTCCAAAATCAATTTAAGTATTTGCAAACGTTGAGTTTCGGTAGGTAAACCAATATGAAATTGTGCTGGCATTCGACGTATAATTGCCTTATCCAAATCTTGCGGACGATTAGTAGCGCCCATTACAATTACAGTCGAGTTTGGATTGGTACTTAGTCCATCCCATAGCATCATAAATTGTGTCTTCATCATTGCTGTAGCCTCGTGATCGTTTGAATTGCGACTACGTAAAAATGAATCAATTTCATCTATGAATATTATACAAGGCTGAATTTTTAAAGCTAATGTGAACACAGCTGAAGCCAATTTTTGCGATTCACCATACCATTTGTCAGTAAGTATGGCAACGTCAAGATTTATAAAACGCATGCCAGCTTCTTTGGCTGTTGCTTTTGCGATTAAAGTTTTACCGCAACCAGGCGGTCCATGCAATAGTACACCTTTAGGTGCTTGCCATAATTTCGATTGGTTGAATAGATCGCGATGTCGTACTGGTAAAACAACAGATTCACGCAATTCCTGTATAACATCGTCTAAACCAGCAATATCGTTCCAGCTCACAGTTATATCAGCAGGCACCACTAAATGCGTGGCAATCATAAGTTCATAGTCATTAAATTGTTGTGGATTGACTTTGAAATCACTTTGATCGCATAATCTAATTAGACAGATTTTTTTTATTTAAAAGCACATGTGTTATATAGTAAGAAAAATAGATTTCTTACCTTTTCAACTGTTCCTCCGCCCGCAGCTTTGCCTTCTTTTTGTTCTTACTAGTTGGATCAAGTTGGTTCATCATCCATTTCACTGAGTAAAATGTAATAACAGATGCAATTGACACGCGCACAAGTAGTTGTACGATTTCATTTTTAGATAGCTGGGAACCACCGAAATTAAAGTTATCCATTTAAGTTATTGTGTAATTAAAACTTTTATTTTAGGCATACGGGCTTTTGACGATAGCGCTGGTGACATACACTATTTTCTACTGTGCATGCGGTTTACTCATCGATTTTCAAATATCGATGAAATTATGGCATCATCAGATACGCTAAAGGATATCAATTCATGAGGGAACATTTTTAAATGTGGCAGTCCAAAATAGATGTGATGTAGTTCTGTGCATAGCGGAATGATACAAGGTGGCAGCATGGTGACATACCTACAAACATAAATAAAAATTCCATGTACTTTGTTTTTGTAAATTCGATGGACAAATGTCAAAATGTACGGCACCGGAAGTTGATGTATCAAATCAAATAAAAAAAGGGTATAATCAGCTGTTCCATGCTGCCACCTTGTATCGTTGCGCCATGGTTCTGTGTAATAGGCTCGGACAGGGTCGATAGGTGTCAAACGATACAGCGAACCATAGTGTACAAGTACAAGTGTGTTGACTTCTTTCTGACAGACACTCGCTTAAGTGAGCATAACGGGAAAATCTGGGTTGCCATTGTTGTTTCGGTTGAAGACGATCAATTAGGGTCCTGTGCAGGGACGTAAAAGATTGAAACAGGGTTTATGTAGTCACAAAAGTGTTGCTCCTGTTCCACAGCATTTTAATTTTTTTTCATGGCGAAAATTGTTCAGTTCAGAGTTATTGACTTTCATTAAATATTTAATTTATTATACAAGGTTACTTCTCTAAGTGTGAAAAGCATAGAAAACGTCGAGTTTTTCAAATTATTGTGAAAAACTTTTTAAACTCAACAACAAAGTATATCGGTAAAATATTTTCAGGATTTCTGAATTTCTGTACACAAGTTCATTATATTTGTGTAAAAAAGAGTCTGGTAACAGCATTTTTGAACGAAAAAACAACAATGTTATTGCATAAAAATGTATCTTATAGTTAAACTTTCATTCATTCATATTTTTGCCCGCTTCTTTGGTTTGCTTCCACTCACAGCACCGTTTTATTTGCGGGACACTTTCAAAGCGTCAGAAATTAAAGCGGATTTACATAGACGCTTTGGTTGTGTTGCATCGATCTGAAGCCTAGGCAGGCCCATAATATAAAAATGAGACTCCTTGCCATTTTCTTCGCTTTGAAGCGATGAGAGTTGTAAATCCTCCTTTGAGAATTTCTCAACTTTTTTAGTCCTTTAACATTCAACAAACTTTGCTTGGCAAAATATAGGAGCTGCCATAAATTTAACTCATCTGTCAGCGAAGCATCAAAATATTTACATAAACGATTTGGTTGTGTGCCTACGCTTTGACGACGCCATACGAAAAACAATCAAACGCCTTGCGTTATCTTTGCTTTGAAGCGACCAAAGCGTTTATATAATTTTGCTTTATGCATTTGTGTAAACAGCCATAGAAGTGAAAATTTTCCTCAGGGAAACATGTTACACGCTTTATATTTTGTTAAGATTCTCTAGACCATTTTGACTCTAATTTAAATAAATTTTGCTTTTGGTGTCTTTCCGCATTGTTGGAGGCTACAAATCTTCTATTACTTATATTTCCGCGGAAATATATGCAACTTTTTCATCTGTTAAAACTACAAAGTTTTATTAAACTATCAAATGCAATTCAGCTTAAAGTACTCTTAGGTACCAAAATTGCAACTCTAGACCTGAGATTTGCATCAGGTGAGCGAGGCTGTTTGTAATTTTGACATTTATCGCTTAGTTGACACACTGGTACTGTACACAATGCAGCGAACAATTGTGGATAAAACAAGTGTGATAGCTTCTGCATAGACGTCAAAATCACAAATAGAACCGATCACCTGATTTTAAGTTGACTATCGTGGTCTCATTCTGTATCACTTTCTATCACCTGTTGAAGATAGCCGACCCTATGCGCCGCCATATTGAACATGCTGTCAAAACGCTAAAAAGTAGCCATCTAGAACATTCTGTCAGCAGATGACGGGTAAGATATCACACTTGTTTTATCCACAATGCACCAAACACTGATATAATGCTGAAAATACATAGTCCGATTTACTCCGCTTTGTCATATCAGTTCAATGTATCTCCGGCCTTACTTTCCTCTGAGTGAGATCAATAAAGAAGTAGAGCACACGAAAAACTGACGTTTAGATAAAGGAGTGATACGTCCACTAAATTCTAAATGCACTTAACTACAATAAACTGCTCCACAAAACCTCTTTGTGAACATGACGCTGTGGTGAGTTCTGAAATAAACGCAAAGACAAATTATTCCGTCTGAATTCCAACATTCCACGAAATAGTGGTCAACTTTCGCAAGCGCTTCCAAATTACACATGTCATTTCAAATACAAAGTATTCTTTGAATGTATTTTTATGTATAAATTCATATCTAGCGGCAGCAGCACTACGAGACGCTATAACATGTGACAATGCTGATCCCCACCCTCCCAGTGGGTTAGGGGGCTTAGGATATACCACCGGCAGGAATGCCTGTCGTAAGACGCGACTAAAATACCAAATTGATTCAAGGGGTTGTATAGCGCAGTATATAGCTTCTCCAACGCAATTGCCAACCTCACCTACTCGCGGCAAATCCTGTTTCTTTAACAGCCGCGAATTCGGCGTCCCCTAGTTTATCATGGATCTAGGGTGAGGAAGGGTGGTATGGCCTAGAAGGTTCCATTAGTTCATACCAAATCGTTCCCGAGATGTTCGGGCTAGTACCTTAATGGTGCTTCCTTACCGGAACGTACCGGATCTAAAGGGGAGTTCCCTTATATACAAATATATATACTAGAACAACAACTAAAATGTTGACTGAATAGGAAAAAAGTGTCGCGCCCTGTCCCGGCATGTAGCGTCGCCTTAGATGCATGGATGTTTTCAAAATCTGGCAACTTTTTTCTAAAATCTTTCCTCAAGCGTTATGTTCTTCTGCTGGCGGAAACTGCACTGCTACCAAGAATTATGGGATTTCTGTATCGACGATTAGAACAAAAAAAACCAGCTTGAGTGAACGCCGCAGACTTCGTGTAGTCAAGAGAACACACTACATTGTTTCCAATGTCATTGTAAGGTGGCAACAACACAATACACCTTGTTTTTTGTTGCGAGTTTACACGTTTGTTTTAGTTGCTGGAGATTTTATTAAACAAAAAAATGGATTTTGAAGCCGAAGACAATCTTACGGTAGAGGAAATGCACTTTCTCGCCGATTTAGATAGGTATATTTGCAATTACTTCTTTGATGGATTAAGCATTTTTCATAATGATTACGTTTATTTCATGTTTTGTATTGCGCACGCAGTCGCCACTTCGGTTTTCTTAAATTGACAGCGCCAGAAAACGCTCCCGTACGCATCATTGTGGAGCGTGCTGTAAAAATTCTTCAACATTGTATTATATCAACAAAAAACGGAAAGGAACAAAGTGCAAAAACAACAATAAAATCAGAGGATGATGTTGTACCTCAGGTATCAAACTCACATGTGATGAAGATAGAGCAGGGAAATGATGAGGTGTATAAGCAAAGTAGTACCCAAGTGCCTGTTGTTGTTGATAGCTTTCCATGTTCCAAAACAAAAGAGGTATCAGATAATTGTAACCAAAAAGCTACAGAATCAACGCCAACTGTAAATCGAGAAAGTGTTAATGTTAAAATGAAATCGGAAGTAGATGTAATGACTTATTGTAAGCTGGGGCATCTTCATTTGCTCCTCGAAGAGTATGACGAAGGTAATTATGTATGTGTACTAGTTATTTGCGTGTGCACTGATATATATAATATGTGTATGTACTAACATACATATACATATATGCATAGGAAACTGTTTTGATTGATATACCAAATTTGGAAAAAATTTAAAGCTTGGAAAATATCTATAGCTAACATGTGATATATAAGGATATCATCACATTAATACCAATATCATAAATGCTTAAATCTTTTAGTTCTGAGTTTTGGGTTGACAATCTACAACCAATATTAAATGTTCATATTTCTGATAAAACGGGTATGACATCATATCCCGTCTTGTCGTATCATATCGAGTTTTATTCCCTATATTGCTTTCGCTCAAATTTTAAGGTTATTTTTACTAGTCTGTTCTATCTTATTCCATGCTTGCGTATAATATCCTAACCTAGCTTATATTCCATTGCACTTACATATATAATATATGCGTTATCACATCACATGCCATACTATTACGGTTGTTGTTGTTGGTGTTGTTGTTGTAGCTATAAGGACACTCCCCGAAGGCATGTCTTAAAAGGTGGACCGCAAATTATCTGGGTGGTCGGCAGGCATCCGTGCAATTTAGAAACGTAACATCAAAACCAAGAAGAATTAAACAAGGGATGCCATAGGGTGGTGTCCTATCCCCACTTTTGTTTAACTTCTACATATCAAAGCTACCTTCGCCACCAGAAGGAGTTACTATCAAAATCAACCAAACAAGATAAGGGAGTTACTATCGTTTCCTACACCGATGGCTGCACAATAATGGCCATAGGCCCAGGCCCACATCGATGAGCTTTGCAACAAAATAAACGGCTACCACCCTGATCTCTCCCGTTTTTTCACCTCGCTAAACCTGGCATCACCGACTAAATCATCGGCGATCTTATTTACACTTACAAAGCAATTGGCCAGCCGATTGCATGCTACACGTCCCCGTTATGGTTGCCAAGCCTAAAGATTACTCACTGGAAGATTAGATTATGATTACATTAGATTATTTATTTATTACGGCCAGAAGCCTAATTCGTAAATTAGAAAATATTACAGTTTTTTTATCTTATAGCTAAGGTTTTACAATACACATATAATTTTGTTTTAAATACTGTTATTTGGTTGCAACTTTTTATATCCATAGGGCCGCCAAAATACTGCCCTCAGAACCGCCACGAGTTGTCTTCTTATGTCCCCAGAACACCATATACATAATGTGGCGAGAATACTCCCCATCAGGGAGAGAAATGAAATGCTAACCAAACAGTTCCTGCTGAATACCCAGAAACCTGGGCATCCCTACAGACATCTGATTGATGAGCCAACACCGCCCAGGGGCTTAGGGAGTCATATCCGTAAGCATTATGAAGAAATACGGCACCGAAGAGCACAGCCGTATGAAGCCAAAAAACACAAGCAGGTCCTCAGTGAACTTCACAAACAGACGTCGGACAACAACAACAACAACACGTCGGACCTTTATGTCGGCAATTGGCCGGTGAATCCTGTACTTAAAGAACAATACCCCAAACTTGCAGAGGAACGCACACTCCCTAGGGAAACGCGAGTCACTCTAGCTCAACCTCGATCTGGATACTGTAACAGGTTAAACTCTTACCTATCCAGAATCAGCCCCGAGATACAAAGTGTATGCCCTGCTTGCAATGTGTCCCCACATGACACCAACCATCTCTTTAATCGTAATGTGGAACCAACGCCTCTAACACCCCTCTCATTATGGTCCACCCCTGTTGAAAAAGCAAGTTTCCTTGGACTCCCGTTAGAGGATATTGATGACAATTTGTGATGGTCACACCTATTAGATGGGGCGAAGCACTGCTACAACCACAACAACGCTCCCCGAAGATCCTGGGGAGTGTTATCGATGTTGATGGTATTTTACCGCATATAGATCCGGTACGCTCCGGTAACAAAGCACCATTAAGCCACTAGCTCGACCATCTCGGGAACGATTTACATGACCACATTAGACTTTCAGGCCATCCCTCCCTCCCACCCCCTAGTTCCATGAGGAGCTTGTGGTCGCCAGAGCCTCGTCTCTTAATGAATCTGGATTCGCCGCGGGTAGGTGAGTTTGACAATTGAGTTGAAGGAGCTATATATTGCGGTGGCAACCCCATAGGGTTGCGCTCCGAAACGTTCTTTTAAATCACTGGTGTTAATTCTTTCGTAGATGTTATATTTTGTGATATCACATCACCTCATAACATATGACACAATATCACATCGTCTTTTATCACATCACCTCATAACATATGACACAATATCAAATTTATTTATATTCTTTCAATCCCCCATTTCATTTGATATCCAATTATATAATACGTAAAGGTATTGTCTTTAATTTATTTAAAAATTTTTTCATTACAGCACTCGCTGCCTATCAAAAGTATTATCAACTTTGCTCTAAAAATTGGAAAAATGTACCCTTCCTATATGGTCTGGGAATGGTTTACTTCCATTTCAATGCATTTAGATGGTGAGTAAAAAAAAAATAATAATTTTATTTATTAGTATGTATTATCCTAGAACATCCTAAGCCAACTATTTGTACTGCTTAATGTGGTTCCGATACGAGTAGCTAAGGTGCCTCCTCAACTACAAAGATGTTTGGATTGTAGCGTGTAAATCTCTTCAAAACCATTCATTTCACATCAACAACAACAACTAGAGTTTAAGGGGCAATTAATGGTGACTTATCCATAACCAGATAAAACAACTGATCGAACTAACCTTATGGAAATAAATGTAATCGATTAAAGGGCCAATTAATGGTGACTTATAACCATAAAACCATAACCAGATAAAACAGCTGATCAAACCTACCTTATGGAAATCAGTGTAATCGATTAATGGTGCCGTACCATAACGCTAACGCCATCACCATACTTGCCAACCAATTGGTTTTCGGTTTTTCTCTATGTCCATAACCTAAAAATATTTGAGGTGGAGAATTTATTAACTTTTTGTAGATTTTATTTATTGTTTTGGATACGTTTTGACTAAGAGACTTATTTTTGGTGGTATATGTTCGCAATTTTTTGCGTTTTCTTCTTTTTTATGAAATTTTCAAGATTTTTAGGTTAAGCCACAATTAATCGATCACATTGGAGATGGTTATGGATATGGGTATGGCTACGACTTGGGGTTAGCGTTAAGGAAGTTTAATTGGCCCTTTAACCATACCACTTCGGTCGCTTAACGCCGCGGTACAATGACGTTTTTCATATAGATGTGTTTAACACAAGCTTATGCATTCCAATAACATCGCCACAATCAACCAAGATGTTGCGTTTGTAAATATGAAGGAACTTCAGACTTGGCAATTGAAGTTTATTACGCCTTGCCCATTCACATACAAAATTTCGCGAAGCACTGTTGTCAAGATTCTCCCTATACAACAAAAATACTTGCTAACATATTTTGTGTCGTATTCGATTGTTATATTGCAGTTTATAATTGTGAAAAATGTTAGAAAATTTACCAATCAGTGGGAAAAATAATTTCACTTGCAAAATGTGCCAACACCCTTAGCCAAAGCAAATGTCAAATTCTTCTTATGATTTGCTTGGAACAAAATTGGGGAGTTGGCTACTTTACAATATCAGATGGCGCCAGTGTCGCTCATTCTACCATTCTCCAAAAAAATACGTGCAATCTACTCATAATGTATAAGCATGTGTTAAACTCATCTATATGAAAAACTGCTTATGTGTCGGAGCTATTAAGCTGAGATCAGCAGTGAAATTGTATGTTATCGAACAAAGTGGCAAGGTTAAACTCTAGTCAACTTTAATTGTAGTTTAAACTCGCACCGAAAAACCGGGCATAAATCTTTTCAATCGTAGCATATTATGAGCTAGATGTAGTAGATTTCTTATAACCATGGTTCAACTATATACAGGTTGGCTCATCTGTAAAGCAACAAAATATGTCTGTTCAAATTGTCAAAATATGTGTATTGGTGTTGGTGCGAATGGTATGGAATGGAAACATAAAACTTAGCAGTTTTTGTATGTGTAAGTAAAATGTTGCCAATGTGTTGGTTTCATTTTAAGTTTGCCATCTCCTTTTGACAATCCCTTCGACCATGCAATGACATAAACAAAATCAGCTGATGAGATGAGCCAACCTGTACATAATTGAACCATGCTTATAACTTACATGCCAACCTAATAAAAACGCACGCAAGTCATTTTCTGTCAAAAATGTCTCATGCACATACAACTTGTATGAGAGCAACCGAAATTTAATTTGCTGCGTGAAAACCATTGTAAATTTTACCAAGTAGCGCAACTAACAGCTGATCGGTGAAATAAGGAAAGGGGTGTTAGAGGTGTTGGTTCCACATTACAATTGAAGAGATGGTTGGTGTCATGTGGGGACACATTGCAAGCGGGGCATACATTTTGTATGTCGGGGTTGATCCTTGATAGGTAAGAGTTTAACCTGTTACAGTATCCAGAACGAAGTTGAGCAAGAGTGACACGCGTTTCCCTGGGGAGTATGCGTTCCTCTTCCGCAAGTTTTGGATAATTTTCGTTAAGTACTGGATTCACCGGCAATTCCCGGCATAAAGGTCCGACGCCTGTTTATGGAGTTCACCAAGGACCTGCTTGTGTTTTTTCACTTCATACGGTTGGGTTCTCAGGTGCCGCATTTCCTCAAAATGCTTACGGAGATGACTCCTTAAGCCCCTAGGCGGTGCTGGTTCATCAATCAGATGTCTGTTGGGATGCCCAGGTTTCTGGGTATTCAACAGGAACTGTTTGGTCAGCATCTCATTTCTCTCTCTGATGGGGAGTATTCTCGCCTCATTATGCAGATGGTGTTCTGGAGACATAAGAAGACATCCCGTGGCGATTCTGAGAGCAGTATTTTGGCAGGCCTGTAGTTTCTTCCAGTGGGTGGTTTTTAGGCTTGGCGACCATATGGGTGACGCGTAGCACGTAATCGGCTGGCTAATTGCTTTGTATGTAGTCATGAGCGTTTCTTTATCTTTTCCCCAAGTACTGCCAGCGACGGATTTGAGGATTTTGTTACGGCCCTGAATTCTCGGAACAATTGCGGTTACGTGCTCACCAAAATGTAGATCCTGATCAAACGTCACACCCAAGATTTTGGGGTGTAGGACAGTCGGTAGCGTAGTGCCATCGACGTGGATGTTCAAAATGGTCGACATTTGGGGCGTCCATGTTGTAAATAAGGTCGCGGAAGATTTAGTCGGTGATAATGCCAGGTTTCACGAGGCGAAAAAACTGGAGAGATCAGGGAGGTACCCGTTTATTTTATTTCATAGCGTATCGAACTTTGGGCCTGGGCATGTGGCCATTATTGTGCAGTCATCGGCGTAGGAAACGATTGTGACTCCTTCCGGTGGTGAAGGTAGCTTAGATATGTAGAAATTAAACAAAAGTGGGGACAGGACACCACCCTGTGGCACCCCTTGTTTAATTCTCCTTGGTTTTGATGTTTCGTTTCCAAATTGCACCGATGCCTGCCGACCACCCAGATAATTTGCGGTCCACCTTTTAAGACATGGGGGAAGGGTAGACCCTTCCAGGTCTTGCAGTAACGAGCCATGGTTGACCGTATCAAAAGCTTTTGATAGGTCTAGCGCTACGAGTACTGTTCTATGGTGGGGGTATTGATTTAAACCGCAATTTATCTGGGTGCTAATGGCATTTAGCGCGGTGGTAGTGCTATGGAGTTTTCTGAAGCCATGCTGATGAGGGCTAGCTGCAAATTTGCTTGGAAATAAGGGAGCAAAATGGCTTCAAGCGTCAAGAAAAAGGTCGCGGCTATGGGTGCACGACACCTCAGCGGGTTAGGGGGTCGGAATATTCCCGCGGTAGGTATGCCTGTCGTAAGAGGCGACTAAAATACCAGATTCTAGGGGCTGTGTAGCGCAACCCTTCAGGTTGCCAGCGCAATATATAGCTTCTCCAAACCCAATTGTCAACCTCACCCATCCGCGGTGAATCCTGTTTCACTAACAGACGAGGCTCTGGCGCTCTAAGCTCCTCATGGAACTTGGTGGTGGGGAGGGAGGGGATGGCCTGAAGGTTTAACGTGGCCACATAAATCGTTCCCGAGATGGTCGGGCTAGCACCTTAATGGTGCTGTGGTACCGGAGCGTACCGGATATGTATCCGGCAAAGGACCATTACATCGATAACACTACCCAAAGCCTTCGGGCAGCAACCTTATCGCTACAACAACAACAACACTTTCCAACGCGGCTTTTTTGCCTAGTTGACCAAATTTGCCGCGCTGTGCCGGGTCTTTTTTTTTTTTTTTTTTTTTTTTGCGGGGAGGCTGAAAAATGCCTAATGCACCATAATTGCTGCCGTCGC
Organism: Eurosta solidaginis; assembly: GCF_040869045.1. NCBI lineage: Eukaryota > Metazoa > Arthropoda > Insecta > Diptera > Tephritidae > Eurosta > Eurosta solidaginis. The sequence goes on from NC_090320.1 coordinate 26,864,385, forward strand.
AGCAACCGTGTGTCCGTAGACTAAAAAACAGCCCCGTTCTGGAACCGTCGCCCACCCCGGCACCACTTTCGCATTACTTCAGGGTGGCGTTCCATATTTCTCAGTTTTTAAGAGCCTACTGTTGTCCCTGCGTCCAGGTTCCCGCTATTTGCTCTGAGTGTCCATTTAATCACCACTGCTTCGCATGCGCATTTCTCTGCGCTCCCTCTCAGCATCCATCAGGCGTGTCATTACTATAAATGCCATTTTGCTCACTGCAGTCCAGCATTCTTTCCTGCTGCACATATGTGAAACTAAATTTCTCGTGGTAGGTTCCTCCCCAAAGACTCCATGCAAGGTGAGTCTTTCTTCGTGGAAACGGGGGCAGTAGAACATGACGTGTTCTGCGTTTTCTAACTCTGTGGTACACATTGGGCAATGAGGATCTTCCTCTATCCTACGCTTCCATAAATACTCTTTGAAACCGCCATGTCCACTCATTATTTGCGTGAGATGGTAGTTCAGTTCGCCGTGCTTCCGCTCATTCCATTGAGCTACGTTCCAAACTAGTGTGAAAGTCCAACGCCCTTTACTCGAGGCCTCCCACCGTTCTTGCCACTTAGCTATTGTTTGTGTCCTTGCTCTTTTCTTGTCTTCTTCAGATGGTCGCTCGATATTAGTGTTATACAGATCGGCCATTTCGCTTGCCAGTAAGTCCACTGGGATTTTCCGGGTTAGAACCAGGATCGCGTCGTCGGACACCGTCCGATAAGCACTTGCTATTCTTAAAGAAGCAAGTCGGTACGCTGCTAATATATATTTTTGATGGGTCTGTTTAGATCCATACCACACTGGTGCTGCGTATAGTATTATTGAGCTGGTTACTGTGGACAATAGCTGACGTATAGCTTCGCTCGGACCACCAATGTTAGGCATTATTCGCATAAGTGATCCATTAACTTTGGTAATTTTCTCCCCCACCGCTCTGAAGTGCTCTTTGAAAGTTAACTTAGAGTCAATGTGCACTCCTAAGTATTTTAAGGAATCCTTTGAGGTGATTTGATGATCCCCGACAGTTAAGACTAACTCGTTCGCCGACCGTTTGGAGCTTACTAATACCACTTCCGTCTTTTGGCTAGCCAACTCCAGTCCTGTATTGGTCAGCCATTCCTTTATTCTTGCTACGGCGTCATTACATAATGCTTGAAGCAGGTCCAGTTTCTTGGCCACTACTACCACTGCAATATCATCAGCATATCCCACAATTTGCGTGTTTTCTGGTAGATCAATCTTTAGCACCCCGTCATACATTACATTCCAAAGCGTTGGACCGAGAACAGATCCCTGTGGGACGCCTCCTGTGATTTTGTACTCTTTAGCTCCTTGATCCGTGTCAAAAAGAAGTACTCTGTCTTTAAGATAGCTACCTATAATTCTGCGTAAGTAAGCTGGAGTGCCGAAGCTTTGCAGCGCTGCCATTATCTGCATCCAGTTCGCAGTGTTAAAAGCATTCTTGATGTCCAACATAATCAGTGCACAGAACTTCCTTTTATTTTGGCCTCCAGAGATAGCTTCTCTAGCTATATTGACGACTGTTTGTATTGCATCTACTGTGGATCTTGATTTGCGAAATCCATATTGACTATTCGATAAGCCACCTGGTCTTTCTAGAGTCAGCTGTAGGCGCTCACTAATTATACGCTCGAAAATCTTCCCTAGGGAATCCAGCATACAAAGTGGCCTATATGAGGATGGTTGGTCCGGCTGTTTACCACGTTTCAGCAATAGGACAAGTCTTTGTCGCTTCCACGGGCGAGGGAACACGCCTTCTTGCATACAGGCATTAAAAAGATCAGTAAATAATGTAGCCCTAGTTGTAATCGCGGCTTTAAGGGCTATGTTTGGTACTTCGTCGGGTCCTGGGGATTTGTTATCAGCAACTCTTTTTGCAGCGTCCAGCACCTCTTGCTCTGTAATTTGCGGAATCTCCGTACTTTCTAGATCCTCGCTTGGATAAGTCCAGCGATCTTGCGCCGGGAAAAGTGTTTCAACAATAATATTCATCAGTATCGGGCACGTAGGTTGCTGTAATATCGGTCCTTTAACTTTGGCCATCACAATTCTGTAGGCTGATCCCCAAGGATCTAGGTCGACATTATCCAGCAGTTCCCTAAAGCATAACTTCTTGCTCTTTTTTATGGCATTTTTAAGTGCCTTTCTTTGTGCGACATAGGTGCTGTGTAGCTCTGCATATCGTGGTGATGAGCGTGCCCTCTGCGCTGTTCTTCGCGCTTTGTGGCATTTTCTACGCTCTTCCGCAATTTCGTCATTCCACCAATATACCGGAGTGCGCTGTGCTTTTCCGCGACTTCTGGGCATGGCAGCATCACATGCCATACATAGCAACTTAGTGATTTGAACCGACTGGTCTTCCGCATGCGATTCTCGTACTATGGCGTCCTTCCAGATAATGTCAAATATTTGTGGGTCGAAAAGGTGCTGTTTCCATTTCCTACTTTGTCGATGTCTTGCTGCTACCGTTCGTGGAGTTTCGAGCAGCTCTACTCTAGCTTTATGGTCGCTGTGTGTGTAGACGTTGCTTATGGACCATTTTGCTCGTCTTGCTATTTCGCTGCTAGCGAAGGTGAGATCTATAATGGATCGTCTGGTACCTGTATCGAAGGTATATATCCCTGGTTCATTTAGGAGTTCTAGCCTCAAAGAAGTAAGACTTTCGAGGAGAACTCTCCCTCTTTCGTTGGTTCGTCTACTTCCCCACACAGATGACCATGCATTGAAGTCTCCACACACTAAAAGCGGGTGTTTACCTCGTGCTTCAATGGTGATCCCGTATATCATGTCTTCGAACTCGGCGATGGTCATGCTCGGAGGGGCATAGCAACTGAAGACGTATATACCGTTGATTTTTGCCCACGTGAATCCTGCTACCGTTGGCGTCATAATTTCCTGTGGGAGAAATTTCCCTGGTGCCCAAATTGAGGCTTTCCCTGCTGAATCTGAGAGCCAACCCTGCTCCTGGCGATTTTTGTATTGTTCAGAGAGTACCACTATGTCATATCCTCCTTCATAGACTGTTTGGGATAATAGCTCTTGGGCTGCCTCGCAATGGTTTAAATTGAGCTGCAATACCCTCATGAGACAGTCATTTTGCTGCCCTCTCGTTGTGGGCATTTAAAACTGCCTGCTGAATGTTGTCCCCCACATAGCGCGCATTTCGGTACATTTTCGCAACTTGCAGCCTTATGACCTTCCTGGCCGCATTTCCTGCATAGGCTAGACCTATCTACAGTCTCCTTACATTTCTGAGCTATATGCCCGTAGCCCCAGCACCTATAACAGCGTTTTTCTTGCTTGAGCTCTCTAATTCGGCAGGAAACCCATCCTACCCGGATTCTTTGCGTATTAAGAACCGCCTTGGCATCATCCGCTGTAAGGCTTATAAGTGCCGACTTCGTGCCACTGTACCCTGTGCGTATGCTTTTTATGGCAGCCACATCTGGAAGTTTGATGGTGCATTGCTGGTGGAGGGCGTTGCAAATCTCCTCGGGCGTAGTAATCTCATCGAGATCTCTGCACTGTAGCGTGACCATTTGGGACTTTGTTATAACTTTAGCTGAGTCCTTTAGTTCCGCTTCAATTTCTGCTTGGTACGCGCTTGTTTTCCCATCTTGCGATTTTTTCAGCTCTAGTAACAGCTCTCCTTTCGCCGTTCTTCTAATCGTTTTGACGTCATCACCCAGGGATTTTAATTCGTCGCATCTTCTCACTTTACGCAATATGTCGGCGTACGTCGCATCCCCCGCCTTGGAAATGATGATTGCATCCGGCCTAGCCTTAAGTGATTTTTTCTTGCTCTTCTTTTTGGCTAACTGCCACTCTCCCGTCTTTTGGGCTGCAGTTTCCTCTTTCCGCTCCGTCTTCTCTTGCGTTTCTTGCCGTCGTTTGTGTCCACCCACGTGCCCTGGTAAGACATCTTTTAGAGTAGTAGTGGGTTTTACCACGTTGTTCTCCTTGGTCGAGTACGAATTATTCCTCGGTCGCTTTCCTGGGGGTGATGGACTTCTATCCTTGGCGCATTCGCTTGCACGCAATTTATGTTCTAAATTCTTTACCTCTAGGGCCGACTCGATGTACAGCACTTTTATTACGGAGGCCAAGCGCTTGATTTCCGCGTGTATATTATTACGCCCTATGAAGAACTGCATCAAGTCCTCAATCGCCTTGCCTAGCTTGGTCATCTTTTTCTCTCCAGGGGGGTTTTGCTGATTTAACGCAGCTGACGCCTGCTTAATTAGCTCACTTAATAATGGTGTGCCCGTTTGAGCCTTGCTGTCGGAGTTCTTTTTGCAAAGCTTCGGTGTAGCACCCGGCGACAACGCTCCTTGCTTGCTTTCGGCCCCGCTCCTTTGGGTTTCGTTACCACTTGCGACGAAATGTTAAGGCCCCCAGCCGATGGGCCACGCCCTTCTGGAGAGCGAGCTAGCTTCCTTCCTACAAATGGATTGAACGCCATTTCATTCTCCTGTGTTTGGTTTTTTATTTTAGTATAGTTGTGCCGGGTCGCGCAGTGCTGCTGACGATAGGTGTGAATTGCCTCATAAGAATACATGCAAAGCATTTTTTTTAGTGCAGTGCAGTGCAGTGCTGCGTAGTGCAGCCTAATGTTTGCGTGCGCTAAAAAAACGCAGTGCGGTTTTATTAGGTTGGCTTGCTACTCCTCGCGTTGAGTAATGTACAAGCATCTTAAGTAAGCAAAGAGCTTGTAGTTTCAGCCTGTATTTCATAGAAGGTTATTAGTTTTTTAGCTAGTTGATGTAATTTTTGATCAACATTACTGCAATTTTAACACTACTACTACAGCTGGGTATAAATATAATTCAATTGAAATATTCGCATGACCGTTTGCAAAAAACGCTGCCAGAAGAGTAATGATTTTAAATCTAAAAATAGGGCAACACCTTTATTTGCCAAATCATGGCAACACTATGAATGAAATATCCCATGTTTTCTTTTTTAGTTCGCTACTAAACACTCCTTCCGTAGGGCACGATGCACTGCCTTTGTGCGGTTTAGTCCGCCATATTTATTTCTCACTGCCATTGAGTGATTTTAATTCTAGTAATAAAAAGTAGAAAATAGTGTATTTGTAAGAAGTTAACAAACCATAATCCACAACAGAAATATAAATCGAGTTTTTATGCAACATATGATGGTTTATTATCAATACATTTGCGGATAAGTGTATTGAAGAAAATTAGCTGCAGCCGTTTCACACAGTGACTTACTCGAGACAAAACAAATATATTTCATAAACTAAATTAAAAGTAAAATACGAATCTAACTACTTGAAATATAATTAAAAAAATCGATTTCGAATAAAATAACGTGTATAACAAATATTAAATTAAGAGTGAATTAGTGTAAACAATAAAAAGAATATTTTGTGTGAAGTATATACATAATACATATCTATATGGAAAATGTTTGATTGTGTTAGTATGTGTATACACCAATTTTCAAGAAGGGATAATCTAATGCATTTGTTTTTATGAATGTTGTACCTACCCCTCTGTCGACGCTACCATGAGAGAACAAAAATTTCCCATTCTCTATTAAATTCGGTGGAAGTGTAATAGATTGGCACGTAAGTAAAAATGCAATGTACTAAAATAAAAAAAGTAAATATTTCACGGAAATGCATATGTTTATATACATATATGTATATGCCTATATATATATATATATATATGTATATATATATATGTATATATGTATATATATATATGTATATATGTCTATATATATATGTATATATGTATATGTGTCTATATATACAGTTATGTTCATATTAATGGCAGTGGTTTCTTAGAACACTAATAAAGTGGATTTATCTAAAGTAAATCAAACCAAATTGAAAGACGTTTGCGTTATGTAATAACGCATTAAGGCTAATTATGTTAAGAGCAAAAAATATTTCTTCTACATCACGTCAAGTTGTTGTAAATTTGAAAAAGATTACACAAGTGTTAGAAAAAAAGGCAGCGATTTAGTTTAGCAACCCCCGAGTTCGGGGTTTAACTTGGTATCAAATGATAGAGGTAGTTCTCCCGATCACAAATATATATATCTTAAAGTGCGCAAACTTATAATATAAAAGTTATTTGTAGTTAAAGTTTGCAAATTTCTATACAACTTTTATATGTGTATACGTATATATATTTTATGACATTACAAATCTGTGCTGCCACATCTAAAAAACGGAACAAGTGCAGAATCGAAAAATAACTTATAAAAATACTTTTCGTCTGATGTATATATGTATATCTTAAACCTTTGTAGCCTTTATTTACCAAAAATTTGAAAAAGCTCTTTTTTGCATTCGTGAACGAGCGGATATTACCTTATATCTCTTATGTTTATTGTTATGTTAGCCGATCCAACACCGTCTGCGCCATGCACAGTAATTCTACGTACCATGCCAAGTCCGGATGTGTGGTATAACCGTGGCGGTAGCCCAGGGTTATTTTATATAAGCGCGGCCAAAGGCCGCCTACGCGAAAGGGTGTTTCAACTTCTCAAAATGAGTAGTACAAATATATCCCTTTTTCTTTATTAACTGAAAGGTGGTAAGGTAATATTTATATTTGTTTTTTTTTTTTTTGTTTATGTGGCAGCACAGCTTTGTAATGTCATCAATAAAATGTATATATATGTGCATGTTGCTACAAAAGCGCGATTGATTTAATAAAAACTATTATAATAAGTAAAAACAATGCAAAAATGAAATGTGAAATATACAAAAATGCAATTTAAGTTTATCGTTGCCAATTAAGTATTAAGCAATTAATCTGTTATTACTCTTTGAAGTTTATACATTACATAACACAGGGAATGTTACCAAATTATCTGAGTGATAGGATACAGTACAATCATGAGATCCATAACTATGGAACTAGGAGTAGCAGAAATTTAAGACTGCCCAAAGTAAGAACCGAGTTCGCAAAAAAGACCTTAGAATACATAGGCTATAAAATGTATAATGAACTACCAGCAGAGATAAAAGACTGTGAAAACGTTGTTAAGTTTAAAGAAAAACTATTTCTATATTGTAAAGATTTAAATATTTAATACTAGTTAAACAATAAATTTACTCATTTCTTTTTAATGAAATAGTTTTAAGAAACAATTATGAATTTTGTAAATTGTACTATACAATGAATTAGGCTTTTTTGGTCGTAATAAATAAAATAATAATAATAATAATATCGCGGGTTCGAATCGAGCTCAAGGCCTAACAATAATTTTTTATCATTATTATTGTTATGATAAATTTTTTCTTAATTGAAAATTTTTTTTTTTTTAATTAGAATAGAAGAAAGAACTAATTTAGACAACTGCCAAAGCTCGTTGTATAGATCCATTTCGGGAACTGCTAAATTCCTTCATCGGCAACGTTTAGGCGCCGCTGCTATAACCATTCAGCCATCACAGCGTTTTTTTGTTTGTCTTCATTAATCCTACTTGTATTCTGGTTCGTGCCAATTGATATTCACAACACTGCGACATCTGTTGTAGAATGGATGCGAAAATTGGACTTGTTTGATGGCAATGCTGCCATAGTGTCATATTTTATTGACACTTTTTTCCCCGTGCTCTGGGACGTATTAACAATTTTTGTTGTTATATCGGCCTACTGATTTGTAAGATCGCGGGTTCGAATCGAGCTCAAGGCCTAACCCCCAAACCATTATTTTTGCTCCTTCATGTTTTACTGTCTTTATTGTAAACTGAGGCCGATTAGATGTAATTTGTGGTCTTCTTACATACTGCCGCCGTAATTTGGAACTAAAAGTACCACCTTACTTTCATCTGTCCATAAAATATTTCGCCATTTTGAAACCGGCCAGCTTACATATGGTTTTTAGCAAATTGTAGTCTGTTTTTCAAGTGGCGTTTGGTCAAAAGTGGTACCTTCCGAGGGCTGTGGGTCTTCAATTTCGCTTCTAATAACCGTTTGCGCCTACCGCATGTAGAAGAGGAAGTCCTAAAATAGGTTTTCCAACAGGATAACGACCCAAAACATACAAGCAAAGGATTTCTTTCGGGAAAACAAAATTGCAGTAATGGAGTGGCCAGCTCAATCCCCGGACTTGAACCCCATTGAAAACTTATGGGGGGATATAAAGCACGCCGTTGATGAAAAAAGAAAAACGTCCAATACAAAGTTATTGTGCGAAGTAGGGCAATCAGCTTGGGCAAATATACCAGCGGACCGATGAAAGCGGGTAGGGGACTCCATGCCTCGTAGATGTGCCGCCGTCATCCGTAATGGGGCGAAATATTAGTCAACTATTTATGTTTTTTGAGCTAGTTCACTATATATCTTTAGTCATAATGACTTTTTAATAAAAATCTTTTCAAATTGCTATTTTTATGAACATTCTTTTCTGATAATTGTGTAATATTTTTCAAATTTACAACAACTTGGCGTGATGTAGAAGAAATATGTTTTGCTCTTAATATAATTAGCCTTAATGCGTTATTACATCACGCAAACGTTTTTAAATTAGGTTTGATTTACTTTAGATAAATCCACTTTATTAGGGTTCTCAGAAAGCACTGCTATTAATATGAACATAGCTGTATATATGTCTATATATATGTATATATGTCTATATATATGTATATATGTCTATATATATGTATATATGTCTATATATATATATGTATATATGTCTAAATATATATATACACATGCTGGCAAAAACAAAATGCTCAGATTTGTTGAACGAATGCAAATTCAAACTAAGAAAATTTTGTCTTTAACCTTATACCTATACAAAAAATTCAGCAATCCTTATATGTATGTATTTCGAACGACGATGCCGACTTCGTAATTTAACTGAGGGAAACTATAAATTATGAACTTGAATTAAATAATACTGCAACTGTGATAATTTTCAGAATTTTTCTGATATATGTACATTAGGGCGGGTCAAATTGTATGGGGAAAAATGGAAAAAAAATTCAGGTGCACATCCAGTTTCTGAATCTGTGGGTCATACTGAGTAATATTGTCCATGGGACCATATCTGAAATGAATTTCGAGCCTCCCTAATTTTGGTAATTCTATACGACAGCATGACACTGCTAATACGCGTTCAAAAATATAAAAAAAGAGGTGTGAAAAGATGCGTACTAATCCCGACAACTATAATTCGAAGCCGGAAAATAAAAATTGTATCTCTGTCCGAAGATATTTGTAGGTGAAGTTGGCAGTTTCATGTGGTTGTTGTAATGTTGTTGTACCTATGTTATACTCTTAGTATAACCAATTAATATAAATTTATTTGAGTAATAATATCTAAAAATAAATAAATGTAAGGCGCGATAACCTCCGAAGAGATCTAAGGCCGAGCTTCTCTTCCAATTTGCGTCGTGCTCCTCTTGATTTTCCCTGCAAATTGGCCGGACGGGACCTACATGTTTTATGCCGACTCCGAACGGCATCTGCAAGGCAGATGAGTTTTCACTGAGAGCTTTTCATGGCAGAAATACACCCGGAGCGCTTGCCAAACACTGCCGAGGGAGGACCCCGCTTAGAAAAATTTTCTTCTTGAATTCTAAAATTTTGATGTTGCTTTGCCCGGGGTGCGAACCCAGGGCATACGGTGTGATAGGCGGAGCACGCTACCATCACACCACGGTGGCCGCCAATAATATCTATATATATGTATAAAAAGAAGTGTACATTTTGTTTGTCAGTCCATAACTCGAGAACGGATAGAAATATTGCCATGAAATTTTTAGGAAAGATACAGGAAGGAGAGATGATGGTTAGTTGATTTTGAAACCCCAAATCGGTTTAGCCATTCTTGAGCTATGATTTTTTTTTTTGACAAAATTCAATCTAATATATAAAATTCTTCTGTCACGGTTTTAGAGGCTTAACTCCTCCGAAACGGCCGAACCGCTTCTCATGAAATTTTGTGAGCATATTGGGTAGGTCTGAGAATCGGCCAATGTCTACCTTTTTTTTTCTCGTGCCTAGGGTCTTGAGATCAAAACCTCTAGAATGTGTTTATACAATATGGATATCAAATGAAAGCTGTTGATGAGTGCTATAGTACAGGATAATTTTCATACCCCTGGGTGACTAGGGTCTCGAGATATAGGCCAAAACGTGGACTCGGGTACCCCTAGAATGTGTTTATACAATATGGATATCAAATGAAAGCTGTTGATGAGTGCTATAGTACAGGATAATTTTCATACTACCCCAGCGGGTCAGGGGGTTAGAATATACCCGCGGTAGGTATGCCTGTCGTAAGAGGCGACTAAAATACCGGATTGGCCTGAAGGTTTAATGTGGCCATATAAATCGTTCCCGAGATGGTCGGGCCAGCACCTTAATGATGCTGTGTTACCGGAGCGTACCGGATCTGTAAACGGCAAAGGACCATCACATCGATCACTCCCTAAACCTTCGGGGAGCAACCGTATCGCTACAACAACAACAACAACATAATTTTCATACAACTGAGTGGCTTGGGTCTTGAGATATAGCCCAAAACGTGGACCCGGGTACCCCTAGAATGTGTTTATACAATATGGATATAAAATGAAAGCTGTTGATGAGTGCTATAGTACAGGATAATTTTCATACAACTGGGAGGCTAGGGTCTCGAGATATAGCCCAAAACGTGGACCCGGATACACATAGAATGTGTTTTTACATTATGAGTATCAAATTGAAGCTGTTGATGTATGCATTAGTACAGAGTAAGTTTTACACCGCTGAGTGACTACGGTCTCGAGATATAGGCCAAAAAATGGAACCGGATACCTCTAGAATGTGTGTGTATTATGGATATCAAATGAAAGCTGTTGCTGAGTGCTTTAAAGTAATTTTCATTGTGATATTCGATTTAGTCGCATCAACCGGGCAAAACTACACCCTCAAGTTATTGTTCACTGCCCTAGTTCGTTCGAAGCTGGACTATGCCTGTTTTATTTGGAGGCCGTATCATGAATGCCATATTGTTAGGCTTGAACGTGTGTAGAAAGCGTTTGTTCGGTTCGCGCTGCGCTCGATGAACTTTTCTGAACCGATTCCATCTTATAAATCTAGGTGCTCACTTATCAAATTAGAGTTCCTGGAATGCAGAAGAACTGTCCTATCGCTCATGTTTGTTTATGACATCATTAATGGTGTAGTTGATGCACCTTATCTCCTCAGGAGTCTCCGATTCCATATCCCTATAAGGCCTCTTCGTAATATACCTATTTTCAATACGGATTGTGTCCGAACCCTCTATGCCTCAAACGCACCTTTGCTTAGAGCTATGACCGACTTTAATCGCATCTCTGATTCTTCAGCTATTGATTTTGCTCTTTCTAAGTTTACTTTTAAAACAATACTTACTGATATCTTTTCAAACAGATAAATGTGCTTGTCAATCTCTTCATAGCATGTAAGTTTTATTGTGTCTATACTCAATCCATGTACTATACTATTAAATAATTATCTAATTTTAATTTAACATTGTTATCTAGTCTGTAAGGGCTTTAAATGCCATAGACTGAAATAAAGAAATATGAAATATGAAACTGATAAATATGCATTCGAAGCCAAAATAAAGACATGAACTAATAATACCCACATACCTATTTACACGTCCTATTCGATTTGACTGAAATTTGGTATATAAATTTGCCTATATTAGTATTTACGATGTTTTTTTCCGGGAAGTATACCAGAGACGGACTGGAACTGGGATTAGGACTAGGACTGGGACTGGGACTGAGACTCGGGACTGGGGCTGAGACTCGGAATGGGAATTGAACAAAATACATACCACCCTCTGGACCTGCAATAAGAGATGAAGAAGAAGGAGAAAAACTTGAGAGAAAAGTAAAGAGAGAAGGAGGCTGATAAAGAGAGAATGAGACGAAGATGGAAATGAAGCGAAAAAGACGGAGGGAGGAGTGAATAAAAAGATTAGGAAAAAGTGTAGAGGGGTAGGGCAGAGTTAGACGAAAAAAGCTTATTAAAGAGTATGAAGATAGGCCAAATTTAGGGCAGAACAACGTCTGCCGGGTCTGCTAGTTATTTATTAAAAATAAGTTAAAGGAATTTGATGTTTACAATTGATAGAAAATTGAAATATGAAAATTTTTAACTTTCATTGAAATCAAAAGAAAATATAATTAATAAATTTAATTTTTCATATAACATATCTAAGTGGTGTCAAAAGACGAGCTTTGCACCCAGGATCACGAATCGTTTCGGAGATATTTGCAAACAAAATTGAAAATTTCCATGTGGTTGTTGTTGTTTTGATGATTTCTAGTACCCACAAGAAAAACTGTGCGGATATAGTTTTGGTCTCCAAACCGGTGTTGGACCCACCCAGGGTAATTTTTTATAAGCGCGGTCGAAGGCCGCCAATGCAGAAAGGTGTTCTGCGCAAAAATACTATGGATACCACCCCCGGTCTCGGAGCGCTCCGGAGCCATTTTTCGGTTTTTTGGAAATAACTTTTGACAGGAATAAAATTTTGAATTTCCGCTCTCGGACTCGTGGTCCTGGGATCAAAATGCGTCTTTTGACACCTCTCCCGATATTTTTGATCGGGTGTTTTAGCCGTTGTGAGCTAAAGTAAACAATTAACAATTTTTATAAGTGCCACGCAGAGAGGTGTTCTGCGCAAAAATACACTGGATACCACCACCGGTTTCGGAGGGACCCACTGGTCATTTTTCGGTTTTTCCTTAATCCCTTTTGAACGACTTCAAATACTTCTTTTCCGGTTTCGGATTATTAATACTGATGTCAAGACGCGGCGTTTGACACCTCTCTCGATATTTGTGGACGCTTATTAGCAGTGTCATGCTGTCGTATAGAATTACCCTAATTGTGTTAGAAAACTTTATATCCCAATCTGAATCCGAATCCGAATTTGACATTTATTTACATATATTTTATTTGTGAGAGCCGCTATTCGGATTGGGATATAAAATTTTCTAATAAAGTTAGGGAGGCTCGAAATTAATTTCAGAACTATGGTCCCATTACTCAGTATGGCCCATAGATTCAGAAACTGGATGTGCCTTTTCAACAATAATTTTGACCCACCCTAATGTACATATGTGTATATATACATATACATATATGTATGTACATATTACGAGATTGTAACGTGTATATAGATACGTCTGGTCACGTAGGCTTCTCTAACAGGAGTACAGTGGTGGGTTGAAGGGGGTCTTGATTCTAAGGGTTGTCAACACTCATCACTTTTGTTCGAATCTGGTAATGGTTGCTGGCCATATTTTAAGTCTCTTGGTAGCCTTGTCTGTGTACCACAATGGCAAGGGTTCTATCCACGGTTGCCAACGCTGTTACTGCTACAACCACAACAACAACAACGGTTGCCACTTTTGGTCCATTTGGATCAAAAATGGTCCCTTCCAACTCCATTTGGTCCGCTGGTCCCTTTTTTTCAATTTTGGTCCTTTCTAGGCAGTAGCCACGATTTGGTACTTTTCTTCCATTTTCACTGAGGTTAAAATTCACAACTCTGTCCACAACATTTGGCACACTTTCATTGACCCACATATAATTTTCAATTTCTGTAATCCGTAATTATATCTAGTCTGATTAATTGCAAAATTTGTAGACTAATAAATAAATAAATAAATAAATAAACGGCAAACACATTGCACGGCCTTATCAGAAAAAAATCTTGTTTTAGTATCCATATATGTATATCGATCTGTTATCCAACACTTTTCGTGATACATTTTTTTCACTAGTTGAGCTAAGAAAATTTTTCTCAAAGGTGCCACGATCAGCGACTTCTCTCCTAGTTTAATGAAAAGCATGGATCAGCGATTTGCTGAGTTCAACGATCTGATTGCTAAGCAAATTTTGGACTCGGAAAAAAGGCTCATTGAATTCGTATGCAAAAAACTAAAAGACAAATTTGTGGTGCTGAAGAAAGAGGTCAGTGAGTTTAATGCAAGAGTAAAGCTGGAGACATTGGTGCTTTATCGGTAACCGTATCGGTAACCTTATAACAGCTGATTCGACCAATCTTATGAGAATCAATGCAATCGATTATTGGTGCCGCTAAGGTCGTAACCGTATCGTAGCCAGCCAATTGGGTTTTGATTTACCGTCGTAACGATAAACAGCTGATTACGTTAGGGATACGGATACAGCGATACGCCATACGGCACCAATGACTCCGGCTTTACTCAGCTGGAGAGCGTGTTCGAGCGCGTTGTTTATCTCGAAGAGGAAGTAAAAACACTCAAAAACAATGCGTCAAAGCAAGAGAGCAATATTGCCGCAAGTGAAGTCGGTGCACACGGAATTCCCTTAAAGGAAGGAGAAAACTTAACAAGTGTCTTTCATCACCTCTGTTCCATTCTTAGATTGCAACCAATTCCTATAATGAGCATTTTTCGGCTACGGAAACTAGACAACAGCGTGACAGATCCGGCCGTAATAATCAAATTCCAGTCGCCGACAAGCAGAAACAAATTGCTAAAAAGTATAGGCACCTTTAGGCGCCAAAACAATCCAAACATCAAGGGTCTGCAATTAATTCATGTGGGCATAAATTCAAATGCTCCGATGTATGTAAATGCTTCGCTGTCCAGTCAAAACTATGCGATCTTCAAGGCAGCGATCCGTCTAAAGAAGAAAAGAAAGGTAGTAGCGGTTTTTCTAAGAAAGGTCTGGTACACATCAGACGAACAGCCAACGCCAGCCCTGAAGCAATACATAGCTTGGATTTTCTAGAGCGCCTTGAGAATACCGGCGAAGAAAGCGCTAGTTCCTTTCGAGATGATGATGCGCCAACGAATAATAATCAATAAATTAATTTATATGTATGGTATATTACTTAAGTTCTTCCGTCTCTTGGTTTCCGACTTTATCTCTCCATCATACTTGTAAACATTCATTTATGTTGTCTTTATTGTTACGCATCGCAGAGCATTCTTTATACCCCATAGATAGTGATGGTCCTAGACTATAGGTTGTCTAGTTCCAAAGACTGCTTACATACACAGTTGCGCGTATTCAGCAAACGTACTAAATGGCTCAAAGGCATCCATCTCAATGCGCAAAGCCTATATAAAAAACTGGATGAATTGAGGGTTCTGATATAGATGTTATATGCATTTCCGAAGCCTGGTTTTCTTCATGTCACAAAAATGATTTGGTGCAACTAAATGGATATCAACTTTTCAGGGATGATAGACGTGGTCATGGTGGTGGTGTTGCTATATATGTTAAAAGTAGTTTATCCTGTAAACTTTGCTGTAGTGCTAGTCGAAGTGATTCTGTCGAATATGTGTTCGTAGACGTGTTCTCTGTAAATAATGAAAGGCTTCTTATCGTCTGTGCATACAGACCTAATCGTGGAGTTGACTTCTCTGGCTTTAATATTCTCGAGCTTCTACTTATAAGCTATGATAATATAAAAACATCGCTGGGGATTTCAACTCCAACCTCCTCGTCGACTCAACACTAAAGCTAAGTATGGAGTCTTTTGGACTTTTTCCCACCAATTTAACTTCATCTACACACTTTACTGACTCAAATTCTTCTTTGTTGGATTTATTTTTTGTGCATGATCCCCTGAAATTGCTCCACTATGATCAATTGTCTGCATCTTGCTTTTCAAAACACGATCTGATAATTCTCAGTTACAACTTTCAAACGTCACACAGCCAATGTTCCTTTACGTATTGTAATTTTAGAAGCATAGATTATAGTTCCCTTAATTCAGCGGTGGAGTCGGTCGAATGAAGCTTGATTCGTACGCTGACATCGGTCGATGATCAGGCATCATTCCTACAGAACCATATTATTAGGCTTTTCGACAACCATGTGCCAGTGAAACTCAAAGCTGCTACACACAATAATACCCCTTGGTTTAGTGCCAATCTAAAACACTTAATTCACCAGCGTAACCTTGCTTACTTACGATGGAAAAGATACAAACCCCTGGAGGCTCACAACTGCTTCAACGCAGCTAGGATCGCTGCAAATAAAGCTATTAGGTCAGCTAAGCAGAAATTTTATAATAACAAGTTTATTGCTGCTTTGAGTTCGAAGGAAACCTGGAAGCCGATTAAAGATATTGGTATCGGAAATCCAAATGTGATATTTCTGTCCTCCCTGATGTAGACATTAACGAGATAAATACAAATTTTGTAAATCTGCCAATCTCAACTGACAATATATGTGCTGACAATTATTGTATTCGCGCTAATGTTGATTTTGGTCCTCTTGAGGTTGCTTGTGTCGATGATTGTGATGTCGTTCAAACCAATCTTTCAGTAAAGTCTAATGCTGTGGGGTTTGATGGTATATGTCGGAAATTTTTAAAAATAATTCTTACTAAAATCCTTCCTCACTTAACCTACTTGGTTAACTCTGTGCTGACGTCCAGTGTATTTCACATGTTGGAAAGTTGCTAAGGCAATCCCAATGCCGAAGCAAAACAAGGAGTATAGACCTATAGCTATTCTGCCTTTCCTTTCCAAGGTCGTCGAACGAATTTTGCACTGCCAGATAAATACTTATGTGCAGGATAATAAACTTCTCACAGATTCCCAGTCTGGATTCAGGTCAAATCGTAGCTGTAAAACGGCGCTCCTATCGGTGATGGAGGATATTCGAGAACAAGTTGACAAAAATTTTACTGCTTTCCTAACTCTTCTCGACCATTTAAAAGCGTTTGACTCGGTCGACCACACCATTCTCTGCAAGAAGCTGGACAACCTATTTAATTTCTTCAACTGTGCAACAGCCCTCATCAGATCCTATTTGGCAGACCGAACTCAGGCAGTAAGTGTTGGTAGCAGAAAGTCAGACGTCGTCAGTGTTTTAAGAGGCGTCCCACAAGGCTCAATCCTTGGTCCCCTGTTATTTGTTTTGTATATAAACGATTTGCCTGGTGTTCTCAAGTATTGCTGACGACGTACAATTGTATATGTGCTGTCCTAGTGATCGTACCAGTTCGTGTATTAATAACTTAAATTACGATTTGTGTCAAATTGGTAGGTGGGCTTGTATGAACGGCTTATGTCGAAATGTATAGTCATTCATAGAAGGTCACTAGATAAAAGTGGAATGGAAAGTTTAATTTTAGACAACACTATTATAGAATACGTCAACACGGCAAAAAATCTAAGTGTAGTTTTTAACAAAACCTTGACATGGAAAGATCACATCTTCCGCGCAGTGGGAGAAGTGTATGGGATGCTTCGTACACTCTGGCTTACACAATATTTTACTCCGTTACATATTCGTCTACTAATAGCAAAATCGTACCTAATACCTACGCTCCTTTACGGTTGTGAGATTTACTCTAATTGTGACTATATATGTATGAAACTTAATGTTGTTTATAACAACATTGCTAGATACGTCTATGGGTTGAAAAGACTTGACCACCTCTCTCATCATGCTTACAGGTTGCTAAACATTTCTTTCGATAACCTTATTAAACTTAAAACGCTCACTACGCTACATAAATTAATATATATGAAGGAACCTGACTATCTGTATCGGAGGCTAAAATTTCTCCAGTCGTCTAGATCTTACCCACTTCAGACATCGTATGCTAATATCCGATCGTCAGTTCTTCATTACTCCCATACGTCTTTGGAACTCGCTCCATTTTAGACTTAGGCTTATAAGCAATACTCTGATCTTCAATAAAGAATTAACAAGTTTCTATAATAACCTAGACAAATACTGATTTCTTCTAAGTAAATGTACTCTATCATTCGTTTATTTATTTATATTTATTAAATAGATTATTTATTGTAACCTTTTCTTAGTCATAGTCATTAGCTTTAAGTTTCAAGTTTAAATTGTTCCTATTTCATGCCTTTTACCGACTAGCACTATAAAATAATTTTTGCCAAATTGTTGTGCTGGGATGAATTGCCTAATAAATACAATACAATACACGTGTGTCTCGTAAGAAATTTGGCAGGGCTTTCCACTGATGGAGCCACTACGATGGCCATCGAGTTGAAATTTGAATTGAAAACTTAGCAAATTAATGAAACTAATTGGTTTTATGTTTGGTAACAATTTAAAAATTTTTTAAAAAGAAATCCTATGTAAAAATTGTGGAGAATTGTGGTGCTAATGCACGCCGAATACTTGAAAACTAAGTAGCTTGGCATAAGAAACATTTTAACTATAAGTAAGGCAGGAATACTTCTTGAAAGCGGTATCTTTATAAATGAACTAACAGACCCGGCAGACGTTGTTCTGCCCTAAATTTGGCCTACCTGCATACATTTTAATAACCTTTTTCTGTCTAACTCTGCCCTACCCCTCTACACTTTTTCCTAATCTTTTTATTCACTCCTACCTCCTTCTTTTTCGCTTCATCTTCATCTTCGTCTCATTCTATCTCTTTCTCAGCCTCCTCTCTTTTCTCTTCTCTCAAGTTTTTCTCCTTTTTCTTCACCTCTTATTGCCAGTCCCAGAGGGTGGTATATATTTTGTTCCAGTCCCATTCCGAGTCGCAGTCCCGGTCCCACTCCGAGTCTCAGTCCCAGTCCTCGTCCTAATCCCAGTCCCATTCCGTCTCTGGTATACTTCCTGGAGAAAAGCATCGTAAATACTAATATAGGCAAATTTATATACGAAATTTCAGGCAAATCGAATAGGACGTATGTAAATAGGTATGTGGGTATTATTAATTCTTGTCTTTATTTCGGCTTCGCATGCATATTTATCAGTTTTTCCAGGTTGATGCGATTAAATCGAATATCACAATGAACTTTAGAGCTCTCAGCAACAGCTTTCTTTTGATATCCATAATACACACACATTCTAGGGGTATCCGGGTCCATGTTTTGGCCTATATCTCGAGACCCTAGTCACTCAGCGGTGTAAAACTTACTCTGTATTATAGCACACATCAACAGCTTCAATTTGGTACCCATAATATAAAAACACATTCTAGGTGTATCCGGGTCCATGTTTTTGCCTATATTTCGAGACCGTAGTCACCCAGCGGTGTAAAACTTACTCTGTACTAAAGCATACATCAACAGCTTCAATTTGATACCCATAATGTAAACACACATTCTAGGTGTATCCGGGTCCACGTTTTGGCATACATCTCGAGACCCTAGTCACCCAGCGGCATAAAACTTACTCTGTACTAAAGCACACATCAACAGCTTCAATTTGATACCCATAATGTAAAAACACATCCTAGTGTTACCCTGATCCACGTTTTGGCCTATATCTCCAGACTCTAGTCACCCAGGGGTATGAGAATTATCCTCTACTAAATCACTCATCAACAGCTTTCATTTGTTCTCCATATTGTATAAACACATTCTAGGGGTACCCGGGTCCACGTTTTGGCCTATATCTCGAGACCCCAGCCTCCCAGTTGTATGAAAATTATCCTGTACTATAGCACTCATCAACAGCTTTCATTTGATATCCATATTGTATAAACACATTCTAGGGTAACCGGGCCCACGTTTTGGGCTATATCTCGAGACCCTAGCCTCCCAGTTGTATGAAAACTATCCTGTACTATAGCACTCATCAACAGTTTTCATTTGATATCCATATTGTATAAACACATTCTAGGGGTACCCGGGTCCACGTTTTGGGCTATATCTCGAGACCCTAACCTCCCAGTTGTATGAAAATTATCCTGTACTATAGCACTCATCAACAGTTTTCATTTATTATGATATCCGTATTGTATAAACACATTCTAGGGGTACCCGGGTCCACGTTTTGGGCTATATACCGAGACCCTAGCCTCCCAGTTGTGTGAAAATTATCCTGTACTATAGCACTAATCAACAGCTTTCATTTGATATCCATATTGTATAAACACATTCTAGGGGTACCCGGGTCCACGTTTTGGGCTATATCTCGAAACCGTAGCCTCCCAGTTGTATGAAAATTATCCTGTACTATAGCACTCATCAACAGTTTCCATTTGATATCCATATTGTATAAACACATTCTAGGGGTACCCGGGTCCACGTATTGGGCTATATCTCGAGACCCTAGCTGTATGAAAATTGTCCTGTACTATAGCACTCATCAACAGTTTTCATTTGATATCCATAATGTAAAAACACATTCTAGGTGTATCCGGGTCCATGTTTTGGGCTATATCTCGAGACCCATCCTCCCAGTTGTATGAAAATTACCCTATACTATAGCACTCATCAAAAGCTTTCATTTGATATCCATATTGTATAAACACATTCTAGGGGTACCCGGGTCCACGTTTTGGGCTATATCTCGAGACCATAGCCTCCCAGTTGTATGAAAATTATCCTGTACTATAACACAGTTTTCATTTGATATCCATATTGTATAAACACATTCTAGGGGTACCCGGGTCCACTTTTTGGGCTATATCTCGAGACCATAGCCTCCAAGTTGTATGAAAATTATCCTGTACTATAGCACTCATCAACAGCTTTCATTTGATATCCATATTGTATAAACACATTCTAGGGGTACCCGGGTCCACGTTTTGGGATATATCTCGAGACCCTAGCCTCCCAGTTGTATGAAAATTATCCTGTACTATAGCACTAATCAACAGCTTTCATTTGATATCCATATTGTATAAACACATTCTAGGGGTAGGTACCCGGGTCCACGTTTTGGGCTATATCTCGAAACCCTAGCCTTCCAGTTGTATGAAAATTATCCTGTACTATAGCACTCATCAACAGTTTCCATTTGATATCCATATTGTATAAACACATTCTAGGGGTACCCGGGTCCACGTTTTGGGCTATATCTCGAGACCATAGCCTCCCAGTTGTATGAAAATTATCCTGTACTATAGCACTCATCAACAGTTTCCATTTGATATCCATATTGTATAAACACATTCTAGGGGTACCCGGGTCCACGTTTTGGGCTATATCTCGAGACCATAGCCTCCCAGTTGTATGAAAATTATCCTGTACTATAGCACTCATCAACAGCTTTCATTTGATATCCATATTGTATAAACACATGCTAGGGGTACCCGGGTCCACGTTTTGGGATATATCTCGAGACCCTAGCCTCCCAGTTGTATGAAAATTATCCTGTACTATAGCACTCATCAACGCTTTCATTTGATATCCATATTGTATAAACACATTCTAGGGTACCCGGGTCCACATTTTGGCCTATATCTCGAGACCCTAGTCACCCAGGGGTATGAAAATTATCCTATACTATAGCACTCATCACCAGCTTTCATTTGATATACATATTGTATAAACACATTCTAGGAGTATCCGGGTCCACGTTTTGTTCTCAAGACCCTAGGCACGTAGCGAAAAAAAGGTAAACGTTGGCCGATTATTATTATTATAATTTATTAACATTATTAAAATAAATTAACAAGTTAATATTTCTATTGAGCATTAGCTGCCAGGGCTATCCGCTCGATGGGAATTAGTTATATCGAATAATTTTGTTTTTTTTTTGTTGTGTAAGTTTTAAAGTAATGTTAGATGTGTGCTTTAATGGCTTTGACGAAGTTCAAATTTTTTCATCCAACTCAAAAAAAGTTATGAATTAAAAAAAAAAAAACACCGTTTTTGTTTTCAAAATGCCATAACTTTTTCAAAAATTGACGTTTGGGATCTTTTTTTTTTTAAATTTGTTTTTAAATGTACTTTTCGGAAAAAATACAAAAAAATTTTAAAATTTTTTTTTTTAATTTTTCAGTTTTTCGAGATTTTTCGAATTTCGCCATTTTTTTTCTCATAAAAAACTTCAATCAATTCTGCAATCATCCCCACTAATCCCGGGTAATCTACGATTAAAATAACCAGGATTAATGACTGACACAGTAAATTACAGTAGATTACCATAATATATAAAGAAAAGAATACTTAAAAATCATTTTCTTACATTTTTTTTGTTATATAAATAAAATTGATAAAAAAAAATTTTATTTTTGAAAATTTTTTTTTCAATTAAATAAAAAAAAATATAAAAAAAAATCGGCCCACTCCCGGATTAGTGGGGATGATTGCAGAATTGATTGAAGTTTAAAAAAAAAAAAGGGCGAAATTCGAAAAATATCGAAAAACTGAACAATTAAAAAAAAAAATTTAAAAATTTTTTTGTATTTTTTCCGAAAAGTACATTTAAAAACAAATTTAAAAAAACAAAGATCCCAAACGGAAAATTTTTGAAAAAGTTATAGCATTTTGAAAACAAAAACGGTGTTTTTTTTAAAATTCATAACTTCCTTTGAGTTGGATGAAAAAATTCTGAAAAACGTTTTTCGGCCAATTCTAAAGGGGTCGGGTTCAAAATTGGTCGAAATATAGACTTCTATCCCAGCCAGCATTTTTTGAAAATTTTGATCAAAAAATATTCAAATATCATACCCCAAGATGATTAAAAACGTTCAAATTTAAAAGCATTTTCTGTTCGAAAATTAACATATCGTCGGGAGAAAAATGTACCATAAATGTGATTATTCTTGAATAGTCATATATGATTCATATTTCGAAACGGTTTTTATTCATATTTGATATCATTGTAAAATTGGGCTTTAATTGTTTTAGATTAATATTTGAATGCTTTTCACAGTCATTTTCTGGTCATATCCGTGAACATATTTCAATCATTTTGGTTGAGATTTTTGAATCATTTTTGAATGCGATTATCATGCATTTATTTTTCATATCTCATACAAAATAAGATACTACATGCTAATCTTATTTCATCAGGGGGAGAAAGCAGGCGGAAGTGAGCTATTTGAACCACAGGTCACTCGCAAACAAACTAGACCAATATACACCTGCGACTACAAGCTATATCCAGGTACATATGTCAAGAGAGCCTCACTTACCTGGGGTTCAAATAGTTCACAACCTTTGTATTGTCTAATAGTTGGTTTTGTATTTTCTGGGAAGCCGAAGGTGGAGAAATGGTTGGGGAAATCTTTTGTTAGGAGCAGTATATACATTATTTCTTGTCTTGAAGAATAAAATTTTAATATATTTTTTCTGAATTTCATGATTGAAAAAATGTGTGTATGCGAAAAAATAAGATCTTCAATCAAAAGTAAAATTTTAACAAGTATAAAATTCATTATTCATTCAACAAAAATTGTCAGAAAAGATTCAGAAAGCTGAATGAAAAATGATTAAAACATTTTGATCACCTAAAGCAAGCACATTTGATTCAAATATGATTCCAAAATATGATTGAAAAACTGTATAGGGATATGATATGTAGGGAAATTCAAAATTTTATCACCGAAATGCTGAGTGGGATATATCAAAATGATCTGGGTGAAAAAAGAAATTAATTTAGCCATGTCCGTCCGTCCGTCCGTCCGTCTGTAAACACGATAACTTGAGTAAATTTGGAGGTATCTTGATGAAATTTGGTATGTAGGTTCCTGGGCGCTCATCTCAGATCGCTATTTAAAATGAACGAAATCGGACTACAACCACGCCCACTTTTTCGATATCGAAAATTTCGAAAAACTGAAAAAGTGCGATAATTCATTACCAAAGACGGATAAAGCGATGAAACTTGTTAGGTGCGTTGACCTTATGACGCAAAATAGAAAATTAGAAAAATTTTGGACAATGGGCGTGGCACCGCCTACTTTTAAAAGAGGGTAATTTAAAAGTTTTGCAAGCTGTAATTTGGCAGTCATTGAAGATATCATGATGAAATTTGGTAGGCACGTTACTCCTATTACTATATGTGTGCTAAATAAAAAATAGCGAAATCGGATGACGAACACGCCCACTTTAAAAAAAAAAATTTTTTAAGTCAAATTTTAACAAAAAATTTAATATCTTTACAGTATAAAAGTAAATTATGTCAACATTCGACTCCAGTAATGATATGGTGCAACAAAATACAAAGACTTGGTTTCCAACCAGGTCTCACTCAGTGGATATCTTCTTATCTCTGCGGTAGAACGCAACAAGTAATTTTTAAAAATACTCTTTCAGAGGTCATTAATGTTCCCTCTGGCGTCCCACAGGGCAGTCATCTCGGTCCAATTCTGTTCTTGCTATTTATTAATGATATTTGTACCATAATAAAATATTCCAAAATTTTAATGTATGCTGATGATGTAAAACTTTTTAGGTCTTATGAGTCTATTGAAGAACGTCCATTGCTTCAAGCGGATTTAAACTGCTTAGTTGCTTGGTGCAACGCGAATTCAATGCCGCTGAACATCAATAAATGTAAGTTCATGTGCTTCTCTCGGAGATCTTTGCCAGCAGCCTCTTACGTAATTGATAATTTTTGTCTTGCATCAGTAAATTATTTTGTTGACTTGGGAGTTACGATGGATGCTAAACTTAGTTTCAACCTTCATATTATGACTACTGCCAATAAGGCTAGAGGTGTTCTATCATTCGTGAAGAGATGGTCTAAAGAATTTAGTGACCCTTATGTAACCAAAGCCCTTTTTACCACATTGGTTAGGCCGATACTAGAATACGGATCAGTAGTCTGGAATCCGCGATATCAAGTTCATGCAGATAGGCTTGAGTCAATACAGAAGCAATTTTTACTTTTTTCTTTAAGGAATTTTCATTGGGACTCTGCATATAATCTTCCACCTTATACTAGTCGGTTAAGGCTTATCAATCTTCCAACTCTCGCTAGCCGTAGAGAAATGCTAGGAGTATTATTTATGGCTAAACTACTGAATGGACTAATTTCTAGCCCCTTTCTTTTGAACGAAGTAAACTTCAATATCCCATCACGAGCGTCAAGACATTACAAACCTCTTCTTTTGAGGCAGTGTAGAACTAACTTCGAATTAAATGAACCTTTCCGGTGTTTGTGTTATGATTTTAACTCTCACTCGAATTCATTTGATATAACGGATTCACTTTTTACTATAAGGAAAACTGTCCTATCCTATCTTAACTCGTAACAAAATAAAAATAAAAATAAAAAATAAAAATCTTTATATGCTAAATCCTTAACTTATTTAACAATTTACTATATGTATAATTTTCTACTGTTATGTATATAATACTCAGCTGATGATTTTTATTCTGTAGCTGAGCAGTTTTAGATCTCGACGCTTAACAAACCTCCGCCTATCAACAACTCGGCAAAAACAAAAACAAATCCGTGCGTCATGCGGATGCGCCCCTCGTGTCGGTTGGGCGGGCTTTGGAGGGTATTAATCCGTTGGGTTTATTATTATTATTATTATTAAAAGAAAATTTCAAAATGGGCGTAACTCCGCCCTTTTTCATTTAATTCGTCTAGAATACTTTTAATGCCATAGGTTACGTTAGGTTAGGTTGCAAGGGCTGAGCTGAACACTATGGTAACAGCTCACTACTTAGGCCACCAGTGGGCCCATTGTAATACCCTATACGGTCTCAAAAGAGGACCCCTACCCTGCCTAAAGCGGGTCAAACCACCTCGTGGAAATTATAAATTTTGCCAGAGCCTTTACTTCGTAGCAAGAGACCTCAGCGAAGTCATGTAGAAAAGGTTTACCAAGGATAGCCATCCTACGCCTACTAAGCGCTGGACAGTGACAGAGAAGGTGCCGGACGCTCTGTTGTTGTTGTTGTTGTTGTTGTTGTTGTTGTAGCGATAAGGTTTCTCCCCGAAGGCTTTGGGGAGTGTTATCGATGTGATGGTCCTTTGCCGGATACAAATCCGGTACGCTCCGGTACCATAGCACCATTAAGGTGCTAGCCCGACCATCTCGGAACGATTTATGTGGCCACATTAAACCTTCAGCCCATTCCCTCCCTCCCTACCCCCAAGTTCCATGAGGAGCTTGGGGTCGCCAGAGCCTCGTCTGTTAGTGAAACAGGATTCGCCGCGGATGGGTGAGCTTGACAATTGGGTTTGGAGAAGGTATATATTGCGCTGGCAACCTGAAAGGTTGCGCTACACAGCCCCTTGAATCTGGTATTTTAGTCGCCTCTTACGACAGGCATACCTACCGCGGGTATA
This sequence comes from Eurosta solidaginis, assembly GCF_040869045.1. Lineage (NCBI taxonomy): Eukaryota > Metazoa > Arthropoda > Insecta > Diptera > Tephritidae > Eurosta > Eurosta solidaginis. The sequence continues at coordinate 26,890,402 of NC_090320.1, forward strand.
TTCTGATCCCCTAACCCGCTGGGGTGCTGGACGCTATCTTCCTCTTCTATACATCTGCAGCTGCGACAATAGTCGAAGGTCGTTACCCCCATTCTAGCACCATGCGTGCCTATTAAGCAATGCCCTGTTAGAACCCTTATCAGGGACGATAGAACTGATTTGTTTAAAATCAGAAGCGCTTCTGTGCGCCCCTTGTCATATGAGGGCCAGGTTTGCCTGGATGTCTCACACGATGATATGGCTGACCATAGTCCATTTGCGATTCTTATAGTGCTTGTGTTCACACGAAGCCTGAAAGTGGTCATGGGTATACCTACCGAATCATTTCCCGGAAGGATATCGTCGGTGGTGCCTCTTCTGGCCAGCTCGTCTGCTCTGCAATTGCCTTCGATATGCCTGTGCCCAGGTACCCATATAAGGCTGATACTGAAGTGCTGAGCCATCTCGTCAAGAGATCTGCGGCATTCAGTGACCGACTTTGCGTTGTCGCCGAATGAGTCCAGGGCCTTTAAAGCGGCCTGGCTGTCTAAGAAATTAAACACCCTTTTACCATCCTTAGGCATAGACCCTAGATGGTTCACAGCCCTGTGTATCGCCAGCATTTCCGCTTGGTAAACACTACAGTAATCTGGTAGGCGAAAAGAGACCTCTAGACCCAGATCTGGCGAAAAGAGGACTGCTCCCACCTTCCCGTCAACCTTAGAACCATCCGTGAATATGTTGATGGCACCCGTTACCGTATGTTGTCTGGTATTCCAGTCCTGTCGCGTAGGTATATATATACTATAATTTTTAACGAAGACGTTTTTTGGCGTGCAGTAGTCAGTGCGCACCGGTATTGGGACTGGGGCGCTCGTGCCCAGGATTGTTGCGTGTCCACTAGATCCATTTGGCCAGAGACCTGTTTCCCTTATGCGTAGAGCGGCGATGACCGCTATTTCCTTCGCCACCAGGTGAGTGCTTCAGATGGAGTGGAGCCGAGAGCCCCGGTGATGCAGAGCTCCGAACTCCGTTGCACCTTTTGAAGCGTCTTAAGATAGGTAGTTTTAGCTAGTGCAGGCCACCAGACCAAGGCACCATAAAGAAGAATCGGGCGCACAAGGGCTGTATAAATCCAGTATGTCACCTTGGGGGAGAATCCCCAGGAGGTGCCAATTGCCCTCTTGCAGGTGAACAGCGCTGCTGCTGCCTTCTTGCATCGCTCCACTATATGGTCACTCCATAATAGCTTCCTATCCAGAATTACTCCCAAATACTTGACTCGATCGCTAAACGCTAAAAACGTACCCCCAATTCTTGGCGGTGTTAGATTTGGTACTTTATACCTCCTCGTGAAGAGGACAAGCTCGGTTTTATCCGGGTTGACTTCCAAGCCTGTGGCTGTAGCCCAGTGCGACATTTTGGATAGTGCCCCTTCCATTAGGTTGCAAAGAGTTTGCGGAAATTTCCCCCGCATGGTGACGCAGACGTCATCTGCATACGCGATCACTTGGTGACCTTCTGATTCCATGAGGCGGAGTAGTTGGCTGACGGTAACCACCCAAAGTAGAGGAGAGAGAACACCTCCCTGCGGAGTGCCTCTGCCGACCGGTCTGCTTATCACGCATCCACCTAGCTCAGTTTTAATCTGCCTACGCGTAAGCAGGTTGTATATAAACTCCACCAGGCACGCGTCCACCCCCATATCGGTCAGCGCCGAGGTGATGACCTCCGGGAGAACGTTGTTGAAGGCACCCGCTATATCTAGAAATGCCACCAATGTGTATTCCTTGAGGTCTAGTGACCTTTCGATGGCGGATACCAGTGAGTGCAAGGCCGTGTCAGTTGACCTGCCCTCAGTATAGGAATGCTGAGCTTGCGAAAGAAGCGACGGCTTATTCCTCCTCCTGATGTGGTCCTCTAGAAGTCTTTCGAGCGCTCTAAGCAGAAAAGAAGATAATCTTATAGGCCTATAATCATTTGGTTTAGAGTGGGAGGGTTTCCCTGCCTTGGGGATAAAGACCATGTTGACTTTCCTCCACGATACTGGTACGTAATTGAGCCTAAGACAACCTATAAACATCCCTTTAATCCAGGGCCTTATAAGTTCGGCAGTATACTGGAGCTGAGCCGGAAAAATTCCATCCGGCCCCGGCGATTTATAGGGCTTGAAGGTCTGTAAAGCCCAATCTATTCTTTTATCATCTGTGATTTCGCTTATCAACTGATCATTAGGGGACCCTCCGCTGACAATACTTGAAGACACGCCCGTACTTGCTAGGAAGTGCGTATCCATTAGCAAGTTTATGGTTTCAGCGCTGGAGTCCGTCCAGAGCCCATCCGGCTTTTGGACGTAACTTACCTGAGTTGGAGATTTCGATAGCACCTTCCATAACCGGGAGGCCACGGATGTGGATTCAATCCTGCCGCAGAAATCCCTCCAGGAGGATCGCTTTCCCTTCCGGATTACTTTTTTATATATATTTATTTTCGCTTTATAAGCAGCCCATGAGGATTCATGTCCATCATGCTTTGCTTTATTAAAGGCCGCCCTACATGACTTCCTAAGTTTATCAAGATCAGACGACCACCATGGTGGTTCGTGAGTTTCCAAAACCTTTTTTAGCCGGGCAAGCCCTATCTAAAGCATTCCTTCAATTTTGATTGAAATTATTTACAAACACGTCTAGCTCCTCCTCGCTTTCTGGGACTCGTACCTCCTCAGATAGCTTTTTACCTATAATCTTCTTATAGTAGCCCCAGTTAGTTCTTCTAATATTTTGTATGTACTTAGGACTTGCGTGCGCCTGCGATATAGAAAAAAAATATAGATTGGCGTCGCCTCCGAGTAGGATGAAATCGTTTCGTGGATTTGCCGCTCTCACGAAATCCTTGAAATAATCCGGTGGTAATGAGCCTTGGTGATCGTGCGCTAGGTAGAAGGAGGCAAGTTTAAAGCTCCTCCCTAGCACCTCGACGCTGACCGCTGTCAAATCCCCATCGCTATAATTGGGTAGAAGAAAAACATTAAGAGTAGACTTAGCCAATATACATGTGCGAGGCTTACCCTTTTCCTGAGCGCTATAAAGCTTATACGTTGGTGTCCGCAGGCCACAGATCCCATTGCCAGCGATCCACGGCTCCTGGACTAGAACGATGTCTACCGCACCTGAAGACAGGTGCAGTAGGAGTGCAGCTGATGCTGCTTTGCAGTGATGCAGGTTTATTTGGAGGACCCATAAGTCGAACAAAAATTTACCAATTCTTGTGAAATTTGGTAGGGACGTAGATTTTATGACGATAACTGTTTTCTGTGAAAATGGGCGAAATCGGTTGAAGCCACGCCCAGTTTTTATACACAGTCGACCGTCTGTCCTTCCGCTCGGCCGTTAACACGATAACTTGCGCAAAAAACGATATATCTTAACTAAACTTAGTTCACGCACTTATCTGAAGTCACTTTATCTTGGTATAAAAAATGGCCGAAATCCGACTATGACCACGCCCACTTTTTTGATATCAAAAATTACGAAAAGTAAAAAAAAAATTGCCATAATTCTATACCAAATATGAAAAAAGGGATGAAACAGGGTAATTGGATAGGTTTAAAATAAAAATAAATGTAAGGCGCGATAACCTCCGAAGAGATCTAAGGCCGAGCTTCTCTTCCAATTTGCGTCGTGTTCCTCTTGATTTTTCCCTACAAATTGGCCGGACGGGACCTACATGTTTTATGCCGACTCCGAACGGCATCTGCAAGGCAGATGAGTTTTCACTGAGAGCTTTTCATGGCAGAAATACAATCGGAGCGCTTGCCAGACACTGCCGAGGGGCGACCCCGCTTAGAAAAATTTTCTTCTAATTGAAAAATCTTATTTCTAAAATTTTGATGTTGCTTTGCCCGGGAGTTGAACCCAGGGCATACGGTGTGAAAGGCGGAGCACGCTACCATCACACCACGGTGGCCGCCATAGGTTTATTCACGTATAATATAACTTTAGTAAAGACTTTGTAAAATGGGTGTGACACCTACCATATTAAGTAGAAGAAGATGAAAAAGTTCTGCAGGGCGAAATCAAAAGCCCTTGGAATCATGGCAGGAATACTGTTCGTGGTATTACATATATAAATAAGTTAGAGGTACCCAACAGATGATGTTCTGGGTCACCTTGGTCCAAATTTTGGTCGATATCTCTATGGTCAGAAAAGGAGTGCTCCTTTAGAACTCTCCATGAAACGATCAGGTCACTGAAAGAGTCTGTGACCAGTATTATGTCAAGGACCTCTTCGCGGTTCCTCGTAATGAAAGTGGGATCATTTCCCCTATTACATATACTTAGATTAGTGCCTAACAGATAGTTAAATAAAGACTCACCTCGGTCATTTGTATCTCTGCTGCCCCACTGGGCGTGATGAGCATTGGCGTCGCCTCCGAGTAGGATGAAATCGTTTCGTGGATTTGCCGCTCTCACCAAATCCTTGAAATTATCCGGTGGTAATGAGCCTTGGTGATCGTGCGCTAGGTAGAAGGAGGCAAGTTTAAAGCTCCTCCCTAGCACCTCGACGCTGACCGCTGTCAAATCCCCATCGCTATAATTGGGTAGAAGAAAAACATTAAGAGTAGACTTAGCCAATATACATGTGCGGGGCTTACCCTTTTCCTGAGCGCTATAAAGCTTATACGTTGGTGTCCGCAGGCCACAGATCCTATTGCCAGCGATCCACGGCTCTTGGACTAGAACGATGTCTACCGCACCTGAAGACAGGTGCAGTAGGAGTGCAGCTGATGCTGCTTTGCAGTGATGCAGGTTTATTTGGAGGACCCATAAGTCGAACAAAAATTTACCAATTCTTGTGAAATTTGGTAGGGACATAGATTCTATGACGATAACTGTTTTCTGTGAAAATGGGCGAAATCGGTTTAAGCCACGCCCAGTTTTTATACACAGTCGACCGTCTGTCCTTCCGCTCGGCCGTTAACACGATAACTTGCGCAAAAAACGATATATCTTAACTAAACTTAGTTCACGCACTTATCTGAAGTCACTTTATCTTGGTATAAAAAATGGCCGAAATCCGACTATGACCACGCCCACTTTTTTGATATCAAAAATTACGAAAAGTAAAAAAAATTTTCCATAATTCTATACCAAATATGAAAAAAGGGATGAAACAGGGTAATTGGATAGGTTTATTCACGTATAATATAACTTTAGTAAAGACTTTGTAAAATGGGTGTGACACCTACCATATTAAGTAGAAGAAGATGAAAAAGTTCTGCAGGGCGAAATCAAAAGCCCTTGGAATCATGGCAGGAATACTGTTCGTGGTATTACATATATAAATAAGTTAGCGGTACCCAACAGATGATGTTCTGGGTCACCTTGGTCCAAATTTTGGTCGATATCTCGAAAACGCCTTCACATATACAACTAAGGGCTACTCCCTTTTAAAACCCTCATTAATACTTTTAATTTTATATCGTACAACACATTCTAGAGTCACCACCCTTATTGCGATATCTCGAAAAAGCGTCCACCTATAGAACTAAGGCCCACTACGTTTTAAATAATCATTAATACCTTTCATTTGATACACATGTCATACAAACACATTCCAGGGTTACCCTAGGTTCATTTTGGTAGATGGTGATTTTCTGTTATTTTGTCTCCAAAGCTCTAAGCTGAGTATGTAATGTTCGGTTACACCCGAACTTAGCCTTCCTTACTTGTTGTGTTTAAAATGAAATATCACCTACTACCAAAGTACTTAACGAGCCAAATAGCATATGTAGGAGATGTGCAACCCTACGGCTTAAGGAACAAGAATGATTTTAGAATTAAATTTTATAAATCCAATAAGGCACAAAATGTTTTAATGTATAAAGGTCTGAAACTTTTTAATTGCCAAGCAATATAAAAAACGAAAGAAATATTAATGTATTTAAAAGACTGATAATATATCATATTAGAGAACATTATAGCTCACAATGAGCCAATTAGCTATTGCTAAGATTGCTGATTTTGTATTACTAAACTGTACCTGAAAGTTTTAAATAGCTACGGCTAAATAAAGAAGCTAATAATAATAATAATAATAATAATAATTCAAACTGCACAAACAAAAACACTACTTTTAGGTATTATCTATATTTTAAAATTTCTAGGATAAGTCTATGCCTTCACTATGATGCTTATTTTTCCCCTGAACGTTGACTTCATACCAAAGCCTAGAATACGCCGAGAATACCGTCTACCTTTTATTTAGTCCTTGACACCGCAAGCAAACTGGGACTATCCTGGACTGATGAAAATTACCAAGCAGCAAACCCTCCTTGGGCCATTAAAAAAATGCCCTGTGATCTTAGTTTATCTGCATAAAAAAAGAGTTGCACCACCGACGCCGAATTCCGACAAAAATTCCAAGAGCGCAAAGCCTATTATATTAGGCCTAAACAGCCGTAATAATAAATAAATTAAATTATTATCAAGCGACTGAATGGATTCTCTGGTATACAGACGGTTCCAAAACTAACAACACTCCGGCCAGTTATGCCGTCGTCGACACAAAAGGTCTCATCTTAAGAATGCAAACCCTTCCAGAAACCTCATCTTCGTTAACAGCAGAAGCCATCGCTATGTATAACGCAATTACGATGGCACAAGAATAAGCCTCTAAGATCCTTATTTGCACCGACAGTGCTTCGGTTCTTAAAGTAGTCCAAAATCCAATACCTAGCTCAAAGACAATAAACAAAATAAGAGATCTGCTAATCGATAATGAGCAAAAAATCAGGCTATTATGGATACCCGGACATGCAGGTATCCCCGGCAACGATGCAGCAGACCTAGCCGCTAAATCAGTACTTATGGCACCTTTAACGACTTGCAACATCATAGAAAAAGGAGACAGCCGTCGATTCATCTTAAATCATCTACGCCATAAACGCACGCAAGAATTGCAACACTACCACCACCACAACTACAGCTGCATTAACCTAATCCCGGAAATTCCAAATTATCCAACAGATATTCCCAAAGGGCACATAAAAACTTTTTCACGTATTCGTCTTGGTCACACACTTCACACGCACCAATACCTCCTATCTGGAGAACCAAAACCGTCTTGCCCTTTCTGTCAAACGGATCTAACTTTAAAACATATATTCACGGAATGCCCTGATCTCGAAGAAACCAGAAGACGCTACCTAAAAAGCAACTGGAGCTACTAACAAGTAAGGAAGGATAAGTTCGGGTGTAACCGAACATTACATACTCAGCTGAGAGCTTTGGAGACAAAATAAGAGAAAATCACCATTTAGCAAAATGAACCTAGGGTAACCCTGGAATGTGTTTGTATGACATGTGTATCAAATGAAAGGTATTAATGATTATTTAAAACGTAGTGGGCCTTAGTTCTATAGGTGGACGCTTTTTCGAGATATCGCAATAAGGGTGGTGACTAGAATGTGTTGTACGATATAAAATTAAAAGTATTAATGAGGGTTTTAAAAGGGAGTAGCCCTTAGTTGTATATGTGAAGGCGTTTTCGAGATATCGACCAAAATGTGGACCAGGGTGACCCAGAACATCTGTCGGGTACCGCTAATTTATTTATATATGTCATACCACGAATAGTATTCAATTCAATTCAATTCAATTTATTTAACACATTTGTACAAGTGAGATTATTGTCTCTTAAAGTACATCGATATTTGGATATGTGTACAATATAATAATGTGAGTATAACAATATTTATATTAATATAAAAGAACTAACAGAAATAGACAATGTAGATTCGAGAAAATAGCTATAATAGTGTTTTTCGTATATCAAAAATTCAGACAAAGCCAATTTAAAGCGCGATGCATTGGGCTCATTTTTAATAAAATTAGGTAATGAGTTCCATACTTTGATAGTACTGACAAAGAACGTCCTTGATGATGAGAGATATTTATGGCGTGGAACGATGAGGTTACAGGTTCTGTCAGATCTAGCAAAACATAAATTTCGGAATAGGTATTCTGGTTGTTTTTTATAAATTAATTTATTCACGAAAATTAGATTGCGATAGTTTAGGAAGGTAGTAAGACTGCAATCAAGTATTTTAAACGAAAACTCTGATATGTGGTCAAATTTACGCTTCAAGTAGATATATCTTGCACAATTGTTCAATGCAAGTTGTAGCTTATTTCTAGATCTGCAGTCTATATCACCAAACACTAACCCTCCCAACGAAATGAAAGGAACTATTAGTGATCTGACTAACATTAATTTGACATTTGGAGGAATGAAAGCAGCTGTGTACCACAATTTCCTTAACACAAAATAAATTTTTGATAAAACGTAGTTAATATGATCAACACAGTTAAAATTGGAATTTAGTTTGAACCCTAAACTATTAACGACCGACTCAGACTTAATGGTAATATCCTGTAGTATAACCGATGGCAAATTCTCTACTAGTTGCGGAGAGTGCGAAATGCAAATAGCTTTTGTTTTAGACGCATTTAGATTTAAATTATTATCACTCGAACACGAAGAGATGCTTCCGAGATCCTCGTTCATCCTACAAACCAAATCTTCAGATAAGCCAATAGGGCGAGATAGATATATTTGTGCAACATCAGCATATAGATGTATTGAAACACTTTTACAGCAATGAGTAATATCGTTAATGAACATACTGAACAAAACTGGTCCAAGTATAGATCCCTGAGGCACCCCCGAGCACAGGCACTTCGTCTCAGAGCAACCACTTTTAACTACTACCTTCTGCCAACGATTTGTAAGATAGTTTTCGAGCAATCTTGAAACGCTAGAAGAGAATCCAAAGTAGTGTCGTAATTTCATTAAGAGAATGGAATGATCTACTGTGTCAAAGGCTTTCGAAAAATCTAAAAGTGACATCACAGTCAAATCACCCCTATCGTAGGCAGGGCGGATGTCTTCAGTTACCTTGAGTAAAGCCGTCGCACAACTATGGCTCGCTCTATAACCAGACTGACATTCTGAGAGAAGGTTGTTCTTATTGAGGTATTCGGTGATTTGGGCCACCACTAACTTTTCCCAGATTTTAGAAAGAGCGGGTAATGTGCTTATCAGCCGAAAATCCATTGGCAAAACAGCCGATGGCTTTTTAGCAATAGGAATAACTTTTTCTATCTTCCAAGCATCGGGAAAAGTTGAAGTCGGTATCGAAAAGTTAATAATATGTGTTAACGTTGAAACAATGTTGATTGCAATAAGTTTTACAAACCTTAGGCTTATACCGTCGTCACCAACGGCATTGGACTTTATTGAGAATATACTTCTTATGACATCATCCTCTGTAACTCCGAAAAATTGAAATTTGTTATTATCTGGTGTGTACATCACGTTTTCATTAAGTTTGAAATTTTGATTATTTATATAACTACTCGACTGTAAAAAGAAGTCATTGATGGAGTCAGGGTCCAAATCGCATTTTGGAGAACCTGGCAACTCTGGCTAAGCAAGTCGAAAGTTTCTTTGCTCGTCGTTTTGAAAATTTAATTAATTGGTTTAAAGTGTCAAACAATTGTGAGAATTGTTAAATACATGGTTATATCCTTTCTATTGATTGAAAGTTAATGGACGTTTTTTTGCTCTCTGGCGTATTTCTTGTAAAAGTGGATAGTTGTGAATCTAAAATTAAATTGCAGTGCAACAACAATAACTAATGCGCTTATAAATTTAATTGCATGCAACAACAATTAGTGCATAGAACAAGTAAATACACTTTGCGCCATTACTAACTAACCTGACACTTGCCAAGCGGTCAACTGCGCCACCTGTGTGTGAAGACATCTGACCATCAGTTTATATAAAGGTGACCAGACGTTTATTATTGAATCTACTTGCTCGCTTTGTTTTCGTTTTTGTTTTGGTATTTTGTTCTCGAGTTTTTGATCTCAACTTAATTATGGATGACTTTTGCGGAAAATGTGATAAGGGTTTTGGTCGTTCTGACAATACATGTGTGCCGTGTAATGGCTTTTGTAAAAAGCGCTTCCATCGCGCGTGCTGTGAGGGCGCCATCACTGAATATGACGTTAGACTAATAAAATCAAATTATCATATACGCTACATGTGTGCGGAGTGTGTAAATGCGCCTATTAAAGTTTCGAAGGCATTTGACTCCGTCCTAGCCTCTCAAAAACTGGGGCTAGAAGCCATAATGACTGCTTTTGAAGTAAAATTCAGGGATTTGTCTACCCAAATAGATGGCATAAAAAACTTAATTTGTTGTAACCAAGCTGTTAACATGGAGGATGAAAAAAGCAGCAACAAAGGCAAAGCGAAGGAAAAAGCAAGTTCAAATAAGCGCAGTGCTAAAAATAAGAATAAAAACAATAAGAACAATCGTGATAGCATTGGTGTGTTGGCTGCCGAAATCGGTGCGCTCAAAGCTGCAGTGAGTTCGTGTACTTTGCCCCCAAAACACAACAACGATGCTATGGTTACATATGCAATGGATCTATGCACTTTCTCGCCGGTGCCTTCTGGCTCGCATTCGCAGTGTACGGGTCCCCCTCTAAACACTCCTCTAGAAGGTTCACAGCTACATATAGCTGATAATGCATCGGCTATGCTCACACCTACACCCCTCTCTGTGCCTATCCCACCTTCGTTTTCGTCAATTGTTTTGTCACCGTCCGCTGTCTGCAGTGACGCCAGGCTGTCTACTGTTGCAAATTTTGGCGCCGCTAATTCAAACAATTTCACCGCCGCCGATAAAGTACATACTGTCGTCCCACAGACTAATAATGATGCCGTCGACACCTCAAGTACCTCTTATGCTGTAAATACCAATGTTAAGCCTTCGACTGCTAATAACATTTCTGTTACCTTAATGCTAAAGACGTTACCAATAAAACTGCAAAAACTGCACATGCCCACGCTGCTGCTGAACACATAGCCGCTGATAAGGTAAACACGAATGCTAAACCTACACCCTTGGCTCAAGTTCAAATTACTGCTGTTAATGATATAACAACCATTAATAATGACAATGCTGCTTCCAGCTCCACCTACACTGGTGGTGATTCTACCTCCGCCGCTGTGCGTTTGCCAAATGTTGACAATGCGCAACCGAGGCAGGTGACTGCCGTGCCGCCTCGCAGGACAATTTTTGTATCTCGTCTTCATTCTTCGCTTATGGAAAATGATATTATTAAGTATATAGAAGATAAGCTAGACCTTTCACAACCTATTAAAATAGGCGTTTATAAATTTAATTTTAGATATGATAGGGATATTTCATCATTTAAAATATCAGTGCCAGACGCTTATTTTGATAGAGTTCTTGAACATACATTCTGGCCGGAACATTCAGTTGTGCATTTGTTTACAAAAAAACCTAACGCCGCAGGAGCTTCAAAAAACTCAAAAATCCCTGCGGAAACAGTGAAAAAATAACCATCACGTACCAAAATGTTCGTGGCCTAAGATCGAAATTAAGTACCTTTTATCTGAATAGTTTTATTTTTACTTCTCAAGTTATAGCTTTTACTGAAACCTGGTTAAAAGCTGACAATTTTAACTCTGAACTCTTTTCACGTAAATATGTAGTTTATCGGCGTGATCGTGAATCTAGAGCAGGTGGTGTCCTTATTGCTGTTGACTCGACGCTTCCATCTGAGTTGCTGCTATTGGACACCACAAATGACATTGAATTTATAGCAGTAAAGCTTGCCTTGCACAATTTTAGTTTGTTTATCTGCTGCTCGTATATACCGCCACGATCGGATATACACGTTTATACATGTCATAGCACTGTTATTTGCAGTTTGTACTCGCAATTGCGAGACAAAGACCGCCTAGTAGTTCTTGGTGATTTCAATTTATCATCAGTAAATTGGATCAATACCATCGACTCAAATTTCATGACTCCCACTACTCAGCACGAGTTTTTAAACAACCTGCTAGATACATCTCTTCTCCAAATTAATAATGTTTTAAATTCCAAAAGGAAAATCTTAGACTTAGTTTTTACAGATGACTCTGCGGGTATTACTCTAACCCGAACTCCCCCATTATCCCTTCCTGAAGACCCTCTTCATCCTACGCTTGAGATAGTACTGGATGTTGTTCAACCTGTGATGCTCGATGTTTCTAAGCCCAATTCCCGACCCCGGTCGAGATGTTTTTCAAAGACGAATTTTAGTGAGCTCAATAATTTGATCTCTGCCCATGACTGGTCGAGTCTTTATGCGTGTACAGACGTTGAAACAGCGACTTCCTTGTTTTATAGTTCTCTTGATGCTTTGTTTGAAAGCTGTGTCCCCCTTCGTTATTCCAGTACCACCACGGGTAAACCACCTTGGTTCTCAAAGCAACTATTAAGACTTGGTAATATTAAATCTAGACTCTATAAGCGTTTCAAAAGATCTGGTAAAGCTATTGATTTATCTAAATATTTAGTGGCGCGCTCCAATTTTCATCGTCTTAACCAGCAGTGTTATAAAGGTTACTTATCATGTTGCAAATTCCAATTTACTAATAATCCGAAACGTTTCTACAGATTTGTTAATTCCAAAAGGAAAATTTCTGGTTTCCCATCTACTTTTATTTATGGGTGCAAAAACGCAAATTCTGATCACGAAATCGCTGATTTATTTGCTGAATTCTTTAAATCAACCTATTCATTCCAATGTGTCCAGTCTAATCTTTACCCATATTGCTTGGAAAGTTCTAATAATATTTTAAACCCATTTATTGATAAAGAAACTGTTCTTAATAAGCTTCTTGCATTGAAACCGATATCTTCGCCGGGTCCGGATGGTGTTCCTAGTTGTGTACTTAAGTACTGTGCTGTCAGCTTATCAGAGCCTATCTTTAAATTATTTAAACTGTCTCTGAAATCCGCATCATTCCCATCTATTTGGAAACAATCGTTTATTATACCTTTGCATAAAAAAGGTAGTAGGTCTAATATTGAGAACTACAGAGGCATAGCTAAGCTCTCAGCTATCCCTAAAACTTTTGAGCAGATAATTACATACCAGCTTCAATACTTGTGTAGCTCTTTAATATCACCTTGTCAACATGGTTTTGTTCATCGGAGATCAACTACTACCAACTTGCTTGAATTTACGTCTTTTGTTATGAATGGTTTTTTAGTTTGCAAACAAACAGATGTAATTTACACCGACTTTAGTAAAGCATTTGACTCTGTTAATCACGAGCTCTTAGTTACCAAACTTGATCTTCTGGGTTTTCCAGCGCCTTTATTAAGCTGGATTTAAAGTTACCTTGGAAATAGGACTCAGCGAGTTTTCTTTAACAACAATCTTTCAAAGTCGTTTGATGTAACTTCTGGCGTGCCCCAGGGTAGCCATTTGGGTCCATTACTCTTTAACCTGTTCATTAACGACTTACCAAAGGTTATATTACATTCTAGAGTTTTTATGTATGCAGATGATGTAAAACTTTCTTACACATATCTGCCTTCGAACTTGTTCTGTCTTAATCAGCTTCAGGCCGATCTGGACTCATTTCAAAGCTGGTGTACTGCAAATTTACTTTTTTTGAATTACTCTAAATGTAAGCAAATGACTTTTCACCGTGTGAAGCCGGTCCTATCATCTTATACACTTAACGGCGACCCCTTGGAGCGGATATCTATTGTTACTGATCTAGGAGTTATTTTTGATCCGAAATTAAGTTTTACCACACATATTTCAACCGCTATAAACAAAGCAACTGGTGTATTAGGTTTTATCAAACGTTGGGCTAAAGAGTTTGATGACCCTTATTTCACAAAGATCCTTTATACCTCGCTGGTACGTCCTATTCTCGAGTACTGTTCATGTGTCTGGTCTCCGATCTATCAAATCCATGTTGATCGGATTGAGTCGGTCCAGAGACGGTTTTTAATTTTTGCATTACGAGGTCTCAACTGGGAATCAAGTACTCATCTTCCACCATACAGGAATAGACTTCTTCTAATTAATTTGCCATCTCTAGAGAATCGTAGAGTATTACTTGGCGTTATGTTCATTCACAAGCTCATCATTGGTGTGATTGACTCCCCTGACCTAATCAGTCAACTAAATTTTGCGGTTCCTGCTAGGGCGTCCAGGCATTTTGTGCCTTTTCATTTACCTCTATGCCGGCAAAATTTTGCTAGAAACAGTCCCCTGCGCCATTGGTGCTCGCGGTACAATGATTTGTATAACTGCATTGGCTTTGAATGTTCGTTTGCTGCTTTACATACTGCTATACTCTTATGTTTAGCCTGATATTTTAATTTTATTTTTTCTTATACAATGCGATGTCAAATGTTTATAACATACAAATTTTCTATGTACCTTTTTTGAATTTTTTAATTTTAAGAATGGCTCTGTATTTTACATATATATCTGTCTATTACAATAATTAGTCGACCGCTTTGTGTTTGCGTCGACTTTAAATAAATAAAAAATCATTTTTACATGCAATCCCTATTGATTTGAGATTTTTCCACAAGTTCTTGGTTCGTAAATTAGTGTCAAGCTTTGTTTGAAAAAAAAGTCTTTTAGAATTTCTTACTGTGAGTGTAGCATGATTTCTGGCCAGACGATAATATTGCCAGATTTCATTTGTGGGATGTTGCTTCCAAATTTTGTAAGACTTACTACGACCTTTGATAGCCAGCAGAACCTCTTTTGTGAACCACGGCTGTTTATTTGTTTGGGACTTTACCGCCTTTAGAGGTACATATTTAGTAAATAGGTAATTTAAAAGAAACATGAAATAACTGAGTTTTTGGTTAATATCTGAAAACATCCATACGCGGTTCCAATGTAAAGAATCAGCTTCGCACATTAGTTCAGAGATATTAACTGACTTAAAATCCCTATAATAAAATTGTTTTTCGGTATTGCAATTAAAATCTATATCATACGATATAAACAACATGTCATGATCCAATATTCCCGCAACTGAGAACTGGTCAAAATAAAGTATTCCTGCCAACCTTCCAAGGGCTTTTGATTTCGCCCTGCAGAACTTTTTCATTTTCTTCTACTCAATATGGTAGGTGTCACACCCATTTTACAAAGTTTTTTCTAAAGTTATATTTTGCGTCAATAAACCAATCCAATTACCATGTTTCATCTCTTTTTTCACATTTGGTACAGAATTATGACATTTTTTTTCATTTTTCGTAATTTTCGATATCGGAAAAGTGGGCGTGGTCATAGTCGGATTTCGGCCATATTTTATACCAAGATAAAGTGACCAGATAAGTGCGTGAACTAGGTTTAGTTAAGATATATCGTTTTTTGCGCAAGTTATCATGTTAACGGCCGAGCGGAAGGACAGACGGTCGACTATGTATAAAAACTAGGCGTGGCTTCAACCATTTTCACAGAAAACAGTTATCGTCATAGAATCTATGTCCCTACCAAATTTCACAAGGATTGGTAAATTTTTGTTCGACTTATGGCATTAAAAGTATTCTAGACGAATTAAAGGAAAAAGGGCTGGTTTACGCCCATTTTGAAATTTTCTTTTATCTTTGTATTTTGTTGCACCATATCATTACTTGAGTTGAATGTTGACATAATTTACTTTTATACTGTAAAGATATTAAATTTTTTGTTAAAATTTGACTTAAAAAATTTTTTTTTTTTAAAGTGGGCGTGTTCGTCATCCGATTTCGCTATTTTTTATTTAGCACACATATAGTAATAGGAGTAACGTTCCTACCAAATTTCATCATGATATCTTCAATGACTGCCAAATTACAGCTTGCAAAACTTTTAACTTACCCTCTTTTAAAAGTGGGCGGTGCCACGCCCATTGTCCAAAATTTTTCTAATTTTCTATTTTGCGTCATAAGGTCAACGCACCTACCAAGTTTCATCGCTTTATCCGTCTTTGGTAATGAATTATCGCACTTTTTCGGGTTTTTGAAATTTTCGATATCGAAAAGTGGGCGTTGTTGTAGTCCGATTTCGTTCATTTAAAATAGTGATCTGAGATGAGCGCCCAGGAACCTACATTCCAAGTTTCATCAAGATACCTCAAAATTTACTCAAGTTATCGTGTTTACAGACGGACGGACGGACATGGCTAAATGAATTTCTTTTTTCACCCAGATCATTTTGATATATAGAAGTCTATATCTATCTCGATTAGTTTATGCCGTTACGGATTACCGTTATGCGAACAAAGTTAATATACTCTGTGAGCTCAGCTCAGCTGAGTATAAAAAACGTTCATTATTGTTCTTTGATTGATATTTAACCATTTCAGAGTTTCTAACATATATGTGATTGGTGTCAGCCTATTACATAATAGTATGCACCGCATCCCTTTGTTTTGTAGTTTTTGCAGCCTGTTTTTCATCTGTGGGGATCCCAGGAATAAGTCTCATATTCGCGAAGTTTATTACAATTTTGTATAGGAAACCATGGAAACGTCGTGAAATTTTATATTTAACAACGACTACGACACCTTTGCGAATTGCTTGTATCACAATCAAATAAAACAAAAATTTGGTCCTTTTTTCCGAGATTTGGCCTTTTTCGATGAATTTTGGTCCCAAACGAAAACATGGTTTGGCAACCGTGGTTCTATCTAAATAAATAATAGGGCAATTCTCTCAGTCTAGTATCCGTAGAAAATGCCAAATATTTTCCAGATTTTCTTAATTTGAGACACACCGAGAACGCACCATTTACACAAGCACCTTCCTTTTTATTTTAAAATGCAATTAGCAGGGAAGATGAAATATAAGAAAATTTTTAAAAATGTATTCCGTTGTTTCAATGTTACCTTGTCTTGTTTAATATGTTGTAATTACAATTTACCTAGGCTTTCCTTTTTTATGTCGGATCCCCAGCGTAGAGGAGTGGATTAAGTAAACCGAAATAGTAGCCGTGTTTTTTACATCTATAGACGTTTACGCTTAAACTTTATATGGACTGCTAAGCGTTAAACTTTAAATACACCTCTGAAATTGCTGCGCATAAAATTAGTACTACTAAATTTCGATACGCATTATACTCAGATGTAACTGAAGTATGTCTCTATGTTTCACCACAACACTAATTCTATGTTTCACCTCTAAAAATCGTGTGTATCCACCATTCATCGCAACCGATTCAGCTATATGTTATACATTTTGGCTACCAGAGGTTTGTGTCTCCGATTTTAGGTACACCCTGTAGGTAGTTATTTAACCACTGCCGCTAGATGGGTCTCATAAGCATTATCTAAGCGTTTTTTTTACGCGCAAACGTAAACATACGCGTGTAAAAAAAAGGACGTGTCGCACTCGGGGACTGCCGCGGTAAAACTATTGCATATTATCAACTTATGCAATTAAAATATTTATGCAATATTTTGTTTTCTTTGATATTAATTCGTTTTCTCTTTAACTTTAACTTTATTTTTAACTTTAGCTTTAACTTTATCTTTAAATTTAACTTTAACTTTAAATTTCACTTAAATTTCACTTTAACTTTAACATTCGCTTTAACTTTAACTTTCACTTTAACTTTAATTTTAACTTTAACTTTAACTTTAACTTTCACTTTAACTTTAACATTCACGTTAACTTTCACTTTAACTTTAACATTCACTTTAACTTTAACTTTAACCTTAACTTTAACTTTAACTTTCACTTTAACTTTAACTTTCACTTTAACTTCAACATTCACTTTA
Source organism: Eurosta solidaginis (assembly GCF_040869045.1). NCBI lineage: Eukaryota > Metazoa > Arthropoda > Insecta > Diptera > Tephritidae > Eurosta > Eurosta solidaginis. The sequence continues at coordinate 26,908,057 of NC_090320.1, forward strand.
ACTTTCACTATAACTTTAACTTTACATTTTACTATAACTTTCACTTTAACTTTAACATTCACTTTAACTTTAACATTCACTTTAACTTTAACTTTATTTTTAACTTTAACTTTAACTTTAACATTAACTTTAACTTTAACTTGAACTTGAACTTTAACTTTCACTTTAACTTTAACATTCACTTTAACTTTAACTTTAACCTTAACTCTAACTTTAACTTTCACTTTAACTTTAACATTCACTTTAACTTTAACTTTCACTTTAACTTTAACATTCACTTTAACTTTAACTTTAACTTTAACCTTAACTTTAACTTTAACTTTCACTTTAACTTTAACTTTAACTTTCACTTTAACTTTAACTTTAACTTTACATTTTACTATAACTTTCACTTTAACTTTAACATTCACTTTAACTTTAACTTTATTTTTAACTTTAACTTTAACTTTAACATTAACATTAACTTTAACTTTAACTTGAACTTGAACTTTAACTTTCACTTTAACATTCACTTTAACTTTAATTTTAACTTTCACTTTAACTTTATTTTTAACTTTAACTTTATGATAGAGATCCAATTTTATGTATTTGGCCTGTTGCTAACACCGAACCTTTTTTGACAAATATCCGTTACGGTTTTTTTGATTTAGTCGCCAAGCCCGCGATAAAATCTATGCAATAAAAGCAACTAAAAGAAAAAATTACAAAACATTTACCAATAATGTTGTTGTAGTTGTAGTGATTAAGAAACTCCCCTAAGGTTTTGGAGAGTTTTATCGATGTCAGTAATCCTTTGCCGCATATAGATCCGGTACGTTCCGGTAACAAGCGCCATTAATGTACAAGCTAGACCATCTCGGTAACAATTTTATGTGACCCATGAATCTTCTAGGCCATCCCGCCCACCCCCTAGTTCCATGAACTTGCGGTCGCCAGAACCTCGGCTGCTAAGAAAAAGGATTAACCACGGCTAGGTGAGGTTGACAATTGGGTTGGAGAAGCCATAAATTGCGTTGGAAACCGGTTGAAAGGGTTGCGTTACACAGCCCTTTGAATCATTTGAGTATCAGTCCCAGTCCCTCTCCGAGTCTCAGTCTCAGTCCCAGTCCTAGTCCTAATCCCAGTCCCAGCCCGTCTCTGGTATACTTCCCGTAAAAAAGCATCGTAAATACTAATATAGGCAAATTTATATACGAAATTTCAGGCAAATCGAATAGGACGTAACTAAATATGTAGGTATGTGGGTATTATTAATTCTTGTCTTTATTTCGGCTTCGCATGCATATTTATCAGGTTTTCCAGGTTGATGCGACTAAATCGAATATCAAAATGAACTTTAGAGCTCTCAGCGACAGCTTTCATTTGATATCCATAATACACACACATTCTAGGGGTATCCAGGTCCATGTTTTAGCATATATCTCGAGACCCTAGTCACTCAGCGGTGTAAAACTTACTCTGTATTATGGCACACATCAACAGCTTCAATTTGATACCCATAATATAAAAACACATTCTAGGTGTATCCGGGTCCATGTTTTGGCCTATATCTCGAGACCGTAGTCACCCAGCGGTGTAAAACTTACTATGTACTAAAGCATACACCAACAGCTTCAATTTGACACCCATAATTTAAAAACACATTCTAGGTGTATACGGGTCTACGTTTTGGCCTACATCTCGAGACCCTAGTCACTCAGTGGTATAAAACTTACTCTGTACTAAAGCACACATCAACAGCTTCAATTTGATACCCATAATGTAAAACCACATCCTAGTATTACCCTGATCCACGTTTTGGCCTATAATTCGAGACTCTAGTCACCAAAAGGTATGAAAACTACCCTGTACTAAAGCACTCATCAACAGCTTCAATTTGATACCCACAATGTAAAAACATTGTCTAGGCGTTCACGGGCCGACGCTTGGCTTATATCTCCAGACCCTAGTTACCCAGGGGTATGAAAATTATCCTCTACTCAATCACTCATCAACAGCTTTCTATCCATATTGTATAAACACATTCTAGGGGTACCCGGGTCCACGATTTGGCCTATATATCGAAACCCTAGTCACCCAGGGGTATGAAAATTATCCTGTACTATAGCACTCATCAACAGCTTTCATTTGATAGCCATATTGTATAAACACATTCTAGGGGTACCCGGGTCCACGTTTTGGCCTATATCTCGAGATCCTAGCCTCCCAGTTGTATGAAAATTATCCTGTACTATAGCACTCATCAACAGTTTTCATTTGATATCCATATTGTATAAACACATTCTAGGGTACCCGGGTCCACGTTTTGGGCTATATCTCGAGACCCAGCCTCCCAGTTGTATGAAAATTATCCTGTACTATAGCACTCTTCAACAGCTTTCATTTGTTATCCATATTGTATAAACACATTCTAGGGGTACCCGGGTCCACGTTTTGGGCTATATATCGAGACCCTAGCCTCCCAGTTGTATGAAAATTATCCTGTACTATAGGACTCATTAACAGTTTTCATTTGATATCCATATTGTATAAACACATTCTAGGGGTACCCGGGTCCACGTTTTGGTCTATATCTCGAGACCCTAGCCTCACAGTTTTATGAAAATTATCCTGTACTATAGCACTCATCAACAGCTTCCATTTGATATCCATATTGTATAAACACATTCTAGGGGTACCCGGGTCCGTGATTTGATCTCAAGACCCTAGGTACGTAGCGAAAAAAAGGTAGACGTTGGCCGATTCTCAGACCTACCCAATATGCTCACAAAATTTCATGAGAATCGGTTCAGCCGTTTCGGAGGAGTTAAGCCTCTAACAGCGTAACACAAGAATTTTATATATTAGATTTGAATACCTATATGTATAGTAATTTTGTCAGCTAATAACCTAGTTCCCAATAATGGAACATATGTCAACGCGTAGAGTATCTATTGCCGATTTATTGTAGATTAAGGCATGTGTTAACGTGGTCATACCAGTGATCTAAATTTGGTGAGTGAAAATCAGTTGAAACAAGAGTTTTGAGACCCGATTTCTCGAAAAAGTTGTATGAAATTAAAAAAATGTATCACCTCTCTGAAGTTGGCAAGACAACTTTTACGTGGAAAAAAATTACCTATTGTGAAAATTGCCGTGAATTTGCCGTAATTTATCCGTGAAACAAAAAATTTGCCGTGGCCATATTTTAGAAATACAGGGTGGCACGCCAACTTTTTTATGGTGCACCGCTATCTTCACGTGAAGTTGGCGGTGCACCATAAACAAAAAATTTGAATTTTTTTTTTCGAAATTATAAAATATGCCACTTATCTACGGCAAATTTACGGCAAATTCGTGTGCAATAATTATTTTCCTAGCTGGCCTCTAAGGTGGTTGTCTGAGGGTGGCACGCTAACTTCACGTGAAGTTGGCGGTGCACCATAAAAAAAAATTTGAATTTTCTTTTTCGAATTTATAAAATATGCCACTTATCTACGGCAAATTCGTGTGCCAGAATTATTTTCTTAGCTGGCCTCTAAGGTGGTTTTCTGAGGGTGGCACGCTAACTTCACGTGAAGTTGGCGGTGCACCATAAAAAAAATTTTAAATTTTTTTTTTTCGAATTTATAAAATATGCCACTTATCTACGGCAAATTTACGGCAAATTCGTGTACAAGAATTATTTTCCTAGCTGGCCTCTAAGGTGGTTTTCTGAGGGTGGCACGCTAACTTCACGTGAAGTTGGCGGTGCACCATAAAAAAAAATTAAAAATTTTTTTTTTCGAATTTATAAAATATGCCACTTATCTACGGCAAATTCGTGTGCAAGAATTATTTTTCTAGCTGGCCTCTAAGGTAGTTTTCTAAGGGTGGCACGCTAACTTCACGTGAAGTTGGCGTGCCACCCTGTATTTTCTAAAACATGGCCACGGCAATTTTTTTTGTTTCACGGATAATTCACGGCAAATTCACGTGCAAGAATTATTTTCCTAACTGGTGTCTAAGGTAGTTTTCGAAAAGTGGCACGCTAACTTCACATTAAGTTGGCGGTTCAACATAAAAAAAAATTTGAAATTTTTTTTTTCGAAGTTATAAAATATGCCACTTATCTACGGCAAATTTACGGCAAATTCGTGTGCAAGAATTATTTTTCTAGCTGGCCTCTAAGGTGGTTTTCTAAGGGTGAATTTTCTTTTTCGAATTTATAAAATATGCCACTTATCTACGGCAAATTCGTGTGCAAGAATTATTTTCCTAGCTGGCCTCTAGGGTGGTTTTCTGAGGGTGGCACGCTAACTTCGCGTGAAGTTGGCGGTGCACCATAAAAAACATTTTAAATTTTTTTTTTCGAATTTATAAAATATGCCACTTATCTACGGCAAATTTACGGCAAATTCGTGTGCAAGAATTATTTTCCTAGCTGGCCTCTAAGGTATTTTTCTGAGGGTGGCACGCTAACTTCACGTGAAGTTGGCGGTGCACCATAAAAAAAATTTGAAATTTTTTTTTTCGAATTTATAAAATATGCCACTTATCTACGGCAAATTAACGGCAAATTCGTGTGCAAGAATTATTTTTCTAGCTGGTCTCTAAGGTGGTTTTCTGAGGTTGGCACGCTAACTTCACGTGAAGTTGGCGGTGCACCATAAAAAACATTTTAAATTTTTTTTTCGAATTTATAAAATATGTCACTTATCTACGACAAATTCGTGTGCAAGAATTATTTTCCTAGCTGGCCTCTAAGGTATTTTTCTGAGGGTGGCACGCTAACTTCACGTGAAGTTGGCGGTGCACCATAAAAAACATTTTAAATTTTTTTTTCGAATTTATAAAATATGCCACTTATCTACGGCAAATTCGTGTGCAAGAATTATTTTTCTAGCTGGCCTCTAAGGTGGTTTTCTAAGGGTGGCACGCTAACTTCACGTGAAGTTAGCGTGCCACCCTGTATTTTCTAAAACATAGCCACGGCAATTTTTTTTTGTTTCACGGATAGATAATTCACGGCAAATTTACGGCAAATTCACGTGCAAGAATTATTTTCCTAACTGGTGTCTAAGGTGGTTTTCGAAAAGTGGCACGCTAACTTCACGTGAAGTTGGCGGTGCACCATAAAAAAAAGTTAATTTTTTTTTTTCGAAATTATATAATATGCCACTTATCTACGGCAAATTCGTGTGCAAGAATTATTTTCCTAGCTGGCCACGGCAAATTTTTTTGTTTCACGGATAAATTACGGCAAATTCACGGCAATTTTCCCAATAGGTAATTTTTTTCCACGTAAAAGTTGTCTTGCCAACTTCAGAAAGGTAAATGTATCTCATATTTCGTGTTCGTCTTGGGCACAGTATTTAAATACAATTTGGATCACCCTGCTATTTAATTTAATTTATTTATTATTACGGCTGTTTAGGCCTAAAACTTAAACTACTAAATACAATTCATTATTACAAACACTTAGTTCTATTGAATATGCTCTCGGAATGCCATGTGATGAGCTCACACAGAAACTACTCACTGGAAGAAGCTACAGGCCTGCCAAAATACTGCTCTCAGAACCGCCACGGGCTGTCTTCTTATGTCCTCAGAACACCATCTACATAATAAGGCGAGAGTACTCCCCATTAGTTCCTATTGAATACCCAGAAACCTGGGCATCCCAACAGACATCTGATCTGAACACGGCCAAGGGGCTTAAGGAGTCATCTCCGCAAGCATTATGAGGAAATAAGGCACCTGAGAACTCAGCCGTATGAAGCCAAAAAACATAAGCAGGTCCTCAGTGAACTCCACAAACTGGCGTCGGACCTTTATGCCAGGAATTGCCCGGTGAATACTGTACTCAAAGAACAGTACCCAAAACTTGCGGAAGAGGAACGCATACTCCCCGGGGAAACACGAGTTACTCTAGCTCAACTTCGATTTGGATACTGTAACAGGTTAAACTCTTAGCTATCCAGAATCAACCCCGACATACAAAATGTATTCCCTGCTTGCAATGTATCCCCACATGACACCAACCATCTCTTTAATTGTAATGTGGAACCAAGGCCTCTAACACCCCTCTCATTATGCCCACCACTGTTGAAACTGCAAGTTTATTGGACTCCCGTTAGAGGATATTGATGACAATTTGTGATCTGTCGCACCTATTGAGTGGGGCGAAGCACTGCTACAACAACAACATCATGCTCACCAACCAAATTAACCCTTTCGAACCTGTTGGTACACCATATGTACCACTAAATGTGTTTATTGGACTAAATCCTCAAAATCACACTCAAACTGAATAAAAAATGTACCAAAGCAGGCGTTTTAGTTTGTCTAAAGGTACATATAAAAACGAAATCATTTTCTCCTGTGCAGTACGCTCAGTTTTGCGTTAAATAGTAAAAGATTCGGACACGTGCTTCGTTTTTGAATAATAATCTTAAAAAAAAAAGTTGAAACTGCCAAACAAATTATTTTTATGGAAGATATATATTTTATTTACAAGCTTTAGCATATTTAGTGAAATATTTACATGGATTTGCTTGAGTTTGTGGAGTTTAAGTGAGTAGTATTTTATACTGGTGCATATACGTACCAATAGTGCCTCTCTTCAACAACAAAAAGTATTCTCTCGTCTTTCTTTTGTAAAGAAATACCATCTCAAAAAACTGAGCTCAGACAAAATTACCGAGCTGCTTATTGATGAAATACTTGATTCAGATGACGATGATGCAGGCACTGATTTTTTAAACGGAAATGATGATAATTATTTGCCAAAATTGGGTTCGCACGCCAAAGAATCTGGTTCCCCTTCATCGACCAATAGTGAGCTATCAGATTTTGAAAGCATTATATCACCAAACGAATTTGTGGGATCCAATTTAGCACAACACGATAATGAGAATTACATCTCAACAAACTTTAGGTTATAGTCAGTGAGAAAACTCCATATCTATACATATTATAAGTGATTACTGTGGACGTAATATAAGTACGGAAGTTCCTCTCAATTCTTTGCCCGTACATGTATATCGCACAATGTACAAATGACCCCATTTCTGAGTTTCGAACCGGAAAAAAAAGTTCAAATATAGTAAAGACTGATACAAGTTATGCTGGGCTCTATGTTCGTTATGTCTTATAACAAGCTTACGACTTTAAAACATTATTGGTCAAAACATCCTTCAATAAGTAATGCTATTATCAAGACTGCAATATCTCGTGACCGCTATAAATTTCTGGCATCAAAATTATATTTTGCATTTTCTCAGAAACCAACTGATTGCAGTAAAACTTATTACATCGACGATGTTGTGGAGTATTTGAAAAGTACATTTCAAAAATACCGGCAGGATAAGGTTAGGCAGAGAAGAGATGAGTCAATGGCAAAGTTTAAAGGAAGATCATCCTTAAAACAATATATGCCACTCAAATCTGTAAAACGTGGAATAAAAATGTGGCTGCGATGTGACTCTGAGATACATATATGATTTCAATATATACAACGGAAGAGAACAAAATCAATACGATGGAACTTTAGGCGAACGTGTTGTTAAAGCTTTAGTTAGTACAATTAAAATAGAAAAAATTTTCCATCAACAAACGAAAAATGGGAAAGAAATGAGTCCTCGTTCCGGGTCAGCACATCTGGTCATTAATATGAGGTATAAAAGGTATTAAAACTGCAGCCGTACGCGGATCGTATCCTTGCTTTTACGAATTCCTATTGAAACTCGAAGATGTTGCGCAAAGTGTGCGCAGGGCAAAACACAAACCAGAACAAAACAAATTTCACAGCAATGTGATATATCACTTTGCAAGATGTGCTTCGCAAAATATACTCAAAAATAAATTAGATTCATACATAATTTTCGAAATTTAAGAATTGTTTGTTTACTTTTTAAACATTTTTCTTGGAAGTAATATACTTCTTTGTAAAACTTTTATTTTTCCAATAAATGATTATCCATCAATATGAAAATTGTTTATTATTATTGTACGTTGAGAACTGCTGGTACAAATGTTGTACCACACAATAGTACTGGTGGTACAATGTTGTACCAGTCTCCCCAGTCCCCAACATAAAAATTTGAAATTTTTGAATGCAAATAATCTAATTATCTGTATCTTAATTACTTGAAACTAATTAAATTATATTTACTTAACAGGCTGAATGCAGGTTCGAAAGGGTTAAGGGAATGTCCATTCTCATTCAAACTCAATATTCTTGCTTGCACACCTTTATACTTTCCGGAGATGTTTAATGCGTTGTCATATTATTGTCCTCTACAATTTTGAATATCTAAACCACAGTCTTCAGTAAGAAACTTTAAAGTTTGATTCGCTAGACTTTCACCAGTATGACCTTCCAACTGAAGAAAAATTATAAACCTTTCTTATTATTCAATATACTCTCCTTTCACTTCGATACACTTCTTTACACGCTCATACCATTTGTCAAATGAGTCGGAAATGTCCTTTTTAGGAACCTTGTCTAGTTTGTCGGTCGTCGCCTTTTGAATGCGGTCAATTGAGTTTTATTTATTTTCAGTTCTGATTATATTTTTCTTCCACTCTCTACAATTTTATGTTTGTAAAAAAATTTTAGAAGTATTTTTCATTTTTCGGGGTCCCCCTTAAATCGGAGGCCCCAGGCAACTGCCTATTCTGTCGACTTGTTAATCCGGACCTGTAAACCAGTTTAGTGCTTCTATCAAGTTATTAATGGTAGTATCATACCTCATGTTTAGTATAAATCTCATAGCTTTATTTTGCATAACTTGTAGCTTATCTACCTGAGTTTCATTGGCAATAAAGAATACTGTAGGGCAATATATGAAATGCGGCTGTATGGTGCATTTATACACTTTCCAGCTTGTATTTTCTACTGATAAATTTGCATGACCTCTTCCAAAAACCAATTTTCTCGCCTATTTGGCAAATATATAATCAATATGATCATTCAATTTTAATGTGTTATCAAGCTGAACCCCTAAGTACTTGAAAGTTTTAACTTCGTTAATGTTTGAGCTCATTATTTTTAGATCGATATGTTAGCTAGGAGCAAAATGCACGAAGACTTGAACTCCCTATACAGGTGGCTTTGTAACCATAAACTGAAACTTAACGTTAATAAAACCCATTTTATGGTCATATACAGAGCAATGAACAAAGAATCTAGAGTTCAAGTCTTCCTGCATTTTGCTCCTAGCTAACATGATATCCGTTTCACTTACTTCGAGTAATGCGTCATTCGCAAACAGCTTATTTTCCTATGTTTTAACGCCGAAGATATATCATTTATATATAGTGATATATGTAGTTATATTTTATACTTCATGTTAGCCTTAAACTATGTTAGGCGTAAGCAATGTTACTAAAAGTTACTAACAGAAAATTTGGTGTTATGTTACATACATTATAACATAAGTTACATACATTGTCATAAAGTAAGAGATCAAATTAAATAAGTAAAAAGAAAAGAAGATTAGCGCTAAGTTCGAATGTAAAGGTTGGAAAATAAAGTTTCAGTTCTTGAGTTGACATCGAAGAGGCATGTTTTACTTACGATACTTGACTACATACATCTGTTAAATAGGACCGGCGCCAAAACCGATCCTTGTGGCGATCAAATTTCTGTGATTACCTCATTCGAAACAACCGATTCAATGGCTCTTTTCTTTTCTTCGGTTACCTAAAAAGCTCTGAAACCACTGCAGCTCGATGCCCCTAATTCCAATTTTTTTCTAATTTTGTTATCATTATATTTCTGTCTATATTTTCAAATGCTCTCTTTAAGTCGAAAAACCGCTAGTATAATTCTCTTTTGATTTAGTTCTTCTTTCCAACTCGATATTACGTAATTTAAAGCCGTTTCGCAGTATTTATTATTTAGTATTTATTTTAACTCACGCACTGACTTTTTACTAACTTCTTGGAATTTCAAACATGTGCTAGCCGTGTATTGCACACTGTCGCTACTATGAAAAGTTTCGATTTCTCGATTTATATCAACAATACTATCAACAGACAAGTAAAGGTGTCTAAGTTCGGGTGTAGCCCAACATTATATACTCAGCGTGAGCTTCAATTGTACATTTCATTTCAGATAAATTACTTTTCTACATAACACGTGGCACCGCCCGTTTAAAAAAAAATGTCCCCCATTTCCTCTTACAATAAAACTTGATAAGTGAAATATCAGTAATTCAAAACTATTTTTTGCTAAGTTATAGCTTATTATTTGAGTCTACGACCCTTTTAAACTTGTTTTATATCTAAGTTGCCGTGGCCTTTAAGCAATCCCGTCCATTTTTACTGGAAATATTTTCTGCTATAAGGAAAATATGTGTACACAATTTCATTACGATATGTTAATTTTTCTTCGAGTTATGGCTTCCGAAACAGAAAATTGCTTAGTCATAAAAGGGGCGGTGCCACAACCATTTTCAAAAATTTCAGGGCTTTCTAATTTAATGTTATAATTCAATTTAGAATGTAAAGGTCTATTGATACACAGCTCTTTTTCGCTAAGATGTAGCTTATTATTTTCGTCTACGATCCTTTTAAAAATCTTTTATATAAAAGTGGGCGTGGTCTTTAACCGATCTCGTCTGTTTTTTCTAGAAATATTTTCTGCTATAGGCAAAATTTGTGTACCCAATTTTATTACGATCCGTTAATTTTTGTTCGAGTTATGGCTCCCGAAACATAGAAAATTGCTTAGTCATAAATCGGGCCTTGCCACGCCCATTTTTTAAAATTTGAAGTTTTTTCTATTTATTGTTATAAATTCACTTGGGAAATGAAATACCATTGTTATAAAGCTCTTTTTTGCAAAGATATAGATTATTTTATTCGTCCACGACCCTTTTAAAAATATAAAAGTGGGTGTGGTCCTTAACCAATTTCGTTAATTTTTCTTCAAAGCTTACCTTATAGTTCAAAGGTCTTTGGGGATTTCCTGCCGCTGGTTGGCCATCATATATACTAACTGCCTCAGGCTTAACTATATCCCGAAGTCTTGGCACACGGTTAGGGTTATTTTCATTCCGAAGGCCGGCAGAAGCTCTCATGTATCACCTAAGGATTTCAGGCCAATCAGTCTCTCGTCGTTTCTTCTTAAGACGTTTGAGCGGTTGATTGACCTGTACCTACGGGAAAGGATACCTCGGGGGTTACTGTCGGCCTCACAACATGCGTACTGCAAGGGCAGATCGACGGAAACGGCTCTCCATTCGATTGTAAAGCAAATAGAGGGGTCCCTAGAACACAAAGAGTATGCTCTGGGTGCCTTTCTAGACATCGAGGGAGCTTTTAACAATGTCTTACCGGGGTCAATCGAAAGAGCTCTGGTGGGTTTAGGAGTCGAGGCGGCTCTGGTTGAATTTATTAGCAAACTTCTATGCGGCAGAATTGTCGCAGCGGAGTGGGGAGGGGCCATAATTAAGAGGAAGGTGTGCAGGGGCACGCCACAGGGGGGTGTCCTATCTCCTCTCCTCTGGGTTGTGGTAGTCAACGAGCTTCTTGTGGAGCTGGAAGCCAATGGTTGTCGGGTGGTTGCCTATGCAGATGACCTCGCTATCCTAGTCAGAGGCAAATTTCTGGGCGCCCTGCGCGATGTTCTTCAGGGCTACCTGGATACTGTGGCTAGGTGGGCTGAATCATGTGGATTGGCGGTCAACCCGGGAAAAACGGAATTGGTCCTTTTCACAAGAAGGTATAAGGTGCCCGATTTCAGAACTCCCTCGATTGCAGGGGTACCGTTGGTACTTTCTGATAGGGTTAAATATTTGGGGATTGTTTTGGACAAGAAACTGTCCTGGAGACCCAATGCGGAAGATCGGGCCAGGAAGGCCGCCATTGCCTTGTACTGCTGCAGAGGAGCTATCGGAAAGAGATGGGGACTCTCGCCAAGAATAGTACACTGGCTTTATGAGATGGTGGTCAAACCGATTCTGCTATATGGGGTGCTGGTCTGGTGGAAAGCACTGGACACGGCGAGCACCTCCAAAATGTTAGTGTCAGTGCAACGGACGGCGCTGATCGGTATCAGTGGCGCTCTCAGAACAACGCCTACCTTGGCACTGAACGTCATGCTGAACATATACCCAGTAGATATTGCGGGAAAGGCGGCCGCGGCAAGGTCGTTGGTCAGGCTTCGTGATATGGGATATAGACTTTCTGACCGCGGACACTCTAGCCTTCTTACCAGTTTCGACTTCATCCCGGACAGAACGGACTACTGTATGCCGATAACAGCTCCCTATACAACCTTCACCCCAGTTATTCCAGAGAGAGAGGATTGGGGAAGAGGAATTATCTGGGGCATGGGACCGGTTAACTTGTTCACGGATGGGTCAAAGCTGGATGGAAAGGTTGGTGAGGGGGTCTTTTGTCAAGAGCTAAATTTAAGCCGCAAGTTTAAGTTGGCTGATCACTGCAGTGTATTCCAAGCGGAAATTGCTGCGATTAAGGATGCGGTGGATGGAATGCTATCCAGTGCTACCACGGTTAGGGAATTTAACATCTACTCTGATAGCCAATCGGCTATCAAGGCCTTGAGCTCAACTACAGTGCGATCGAGGGTGGTCTGGGAGTGCCTGACCTCGCTTGCGATTGCATCGAATTATTTTACAATTAAGATTATCTGGGTCCCGGGCCATAGTGATATCCCGGGTAACTGTCAAGCGGATCTCTTAGCCCGCATCGGTACAACTGAACCGGATGAAGATGGCTGTAGGGACTTCGGGATCCCGCTGGCCACCTGTGGATTGCTCCTCCATAGCTGGGCCTCGAATCAGCTCAGCAAACGTTGGGCGGATACCACGTCTTGCAGGGTAGCAAGATCTTTCTGGCCGAAAGTGGATGGCAGGAGGTCTGCTGAAATAATTGGGTTCACTAAGGCTCACCTATCAATGGTCATTGGGGTTTTGACAGGGCACTGTCCCATGGGTATCCATGCGGTACGTCTCAATATACTGGAAACTCCATCCTGCTGCAGCTGTATGGAGGATGATGAGGTGGAATCACCAAATCACTTTATGCTTGATTGTCCAGCTTTTGCCAGAATTAGGCGAAAGTACTTCGGTCGCGACTCACTTGGATCTCCCGAGGATATATCCAAAGTTGAGATCGGTATCATTCGGAGCTTTATCGTTGCTACCCAACGATTCTCTAAGTAGCTGGATCTAGGTCACCGTTATTTTTGGTGTATGTGGTATCACAACGGACCTTCGTGTTGTCCAAGTGAGCTATTCTTATCAGGGATGCTACCACCTAACCTATCCTATCCTATCCTACCTTATAGTAAAGGCAACCTCTCTGTCGAATTTTGTTACGATAGGTTTAACGATTTTTGATTTATGATAAATAATGTTTGTAAAATTGATTTTATCACAAGTGGGCGGTGCCACACCCATTTAAAATTTTTTTTTTTAATTTTTATCAAGAGTCTCAATATCAGTCCACATGTAAAATTTCAACATTCTATTTGTATTATTTACTAAATAATCGAGTTTTTTGTGTTTTCCAAAATGTTATATATGATGAATTTCATATCAAATCCAATATGCGTTGAACCCGACCCCCTCAGAATTTGATGAAATTTTGCATGGAGTTACATCTTACCCACCCAAATACAACCTCATTTTTAGAAATTGCATTTTCGAAAAATTGTGGGCGTGGCAAGGTATCGAAATATCCGAAAATATTAGAAAAATGACGATAATAGGTACTTTTAAAGTGTGATTACTACGGAATGGCTTTACCGATTTCAAAATTTAAAACTGAAAAAACACTTCAAAGATCAAGCGATTTTGAAAAATAAAATTTTATTTTAGAAAGGTCTATTTAATAAATATATCATATCTGAAAACTAAAATGGGTTTTTTTTTTTTTTAATTTTTTTAAGTAAATGCATCTCTTGGTTACTTTCTCATATTTGGATATCACGCGTAAATTAATCAACCAATTTGAAAAATTTTTATACCGTTAGAAAGGTATTAAAATCACCTTTGAAAACATATACTGTAAAGATTCTATATTACACTGAAAGAAAAAAAATTATTAATTTTTTTCTAAATTTTTTTTTTCAAACTGGGAAAACACTTCAAAGACCAAGCGATTTAAAAAAAAAATTTTTTTTTAGAAAGGTAGATTTAATATATATAACATATCTGAAAACTAGAAGGGTGTTTTTTTCTTTTTGTTTAATTTATTTAAGTAAATGGATCTCTTGGTTACTTTCTGATATTTTGATATCACGCGTAAACTAATCAACCGATTTATACCGTTAGAAAGGTATTAAAATCACCTTTGAAAAAATACACTGTAAAAAAATTTTATTCCAGTGGGGTGCACCCCAGCTAACATCAAAACAACGGCTCGAATACTTCACGTACAAGGAAAAGGTCGGCGGCTCAATGTACTTGAGAACATGGAGATATACAAGTTAAAAACATTTGACGGCAGGATAATAAACGAACAAACCAACACTATCTCTGACGAAATATTTGAACCCTTAAAACTAGTTTACAAAAAACAGCACAAGCCAGAAGGTACAGCAACCAAACACGTAACAATGAACAAGCAAAAACGAAAAATTTACCAAACGGCAAAATTCACCGATTTCTACCTACCTCAACCTACCGCTTAGCTAACAAGCGGTATGTCTAGATACCTACAAAAACAACCCTTGGAAAAGGTAACAATTCGGACGTATCAATACCGCGCACATACACACGCATATTAACGTTACCTACCACGGACACATAGATTGACATTACCTGCCACAGCACCCATGGACTATAAAAAACAACACAACGGATAGACACATACCAGAACGAAACTAGGCATTGATATGGAATCAACTAATAAATGCAGATGTGTGCAGCTATCAAGAAAATATTCCTCTCAACTTCGAAACATTAGCTTAAACGAAGCAGCGCTGATATCTGAGCATTTTCCAGCAGTCTCCGACATTCATCTTTGCCGTATTTGCGAAAGTTGTCGCTTTAAACTTAAGGATGCTATCAACATTGCTGATAATCAGCGTTCTACTGAAACGGAAAGTGAAGAGGCACAAGAAATCGTGACTAGCGGTGAATTGTATCAAGAATATAAGGAAGTTCCAACATGCAGCAGCTATACTAAATCACTCAAACGCAACGAACTCGTCGACAATATAAATAAGCATGTTATTCCTCATCTTGGAAGCCATCCATCGCCAATGAAGCGAAAATATTTAGAAAGGGATTCATACTGCAAAAAAAAAAAACAGCAAATTACGCAAAGTATTTCGGATTCACTTGGAGATGGTTCACTGTCAACTTTATCAGAAGACCTAAAGAAGATCAAAGCTTACTACGAACAAATTTTGGAGAACATGAAATATCAAATCGAAAACTGCTCAAATAATATGGATATGCAAAAAATATTATCTCTATTACCAAACACCATGACATCTAAGGAAATTAAAGACATTTTTGGTCATGATTTATCTTACGAATTGATAAAAATTAGCAAAGATATACAAAAAAATAAAACAAAGTTTTCGGACGTCAAACGCTCTAGCATGGACAGGCGTAGTTTACCTGAACAAACTAGTAAGTAAGCAAATATTCCGAAAGTCAGCAGTATGAGCTGCGCAAAGTTGTATATTAAATCTAAATAAATAAAAAATTAACTTTATCAAGTGTATGTCTATTTATTGTGCGTGTCTGAAAAATTTGATAATACGATTCTTGTTCAAATCTATTAGAATACTTAGTCATAGTATCTGTATCTGTATAACTTCCAAAGTATAGCTAGGTACCATTTTTGTCACACAATAATAGCAAAATAAAAAAAAAGTTAACAAGAGATGGTTTTACTTATAATTTTTTTAAAAGAAAAAAAAAACCTCATTCTAGTTTTTATATTAAATCGACCTTTCTAAAAAATTTTTTTTTTAAATCGCTTGGTCTTTGAAGAGTTTTCCCAGTTTGAAAAAAAAAATGTAGAAAAAAATTTAAAAAAAATTTTTTTCAGTGTAATATAGAATCTTTACAGTATATGTTTTCAAAGGTGATTTTAATACCTTTCTAACGGTATAAAAAATTTTCAAATTGGTTGATTAATTTACGCGTGATATCCAAATATGAGAAAGTAACCAAGAGATGCATTTACTTAAAAAAATTAAAAAAAAAAACCCATTTTAGTTTTCAGATATGTTATATATATTAAATAGAGCTTTCTAAAATAAAATTTTATTTTTCAAAATCGCTTGATCTTTGAAGTGTTTTTTCAGTTTTAAATTTTATTTAAAAAAAAAAAATTTTTTCAGTGAACTAAAAATTTTTACAGTGTATTTTTTTGAAAGCTTATTTCAATACCTTTCTAATGGTATGAAGATCTTTGAAATCGGTAAAGCCGTAGTAATCACACTTTAAAAGTACCTATTATCATCATTTTTCTAATTTTTTCGGATATTTCGATACCTTGCCACGCCCACAATTTTTCGAAAATGCAATTTCTAAAAATGAGGTTGTGTTTGGGTGGGTAAGATGTAACCCCATGCAAAATTTCATCAAATTCTGAGGGGGTCGGGTTCAAAATGTACGTTTTTTTCAACCTTTGATATGAAATTAATCATATATAAAAAGTGGGCGTGGTTATCATCCAATTTCGCTCATTTTCAATACAAATCTCTTATGGCTCCAGATAAGCTCGTGTACCAAATTTGGTGAAGATATCTCAATATTTACTCAAGTTATCGTGTTAACGGACAGACGGACATGGCTCAATCAAATTTTTTTTCGATACTGTTGATTTTGATATATGGCAGTCTATATCTATCTCGATTCCTTTATACCTGTACAACCAACAGTTATCCAATCAAAGTTAATATACTCTGTGTGCAAAGCACGCTGAGTATAAAAAGGAATTCATTGCTTTAACTAAGTATATCTTCTGGTGTTTCATACGTTATACCTTTTAAAATCACTGTCAGGATCTTGTCTTGCACCTCAGTTCAGTTTACTGCTTGTTTAAGGTGCTTCCACATTAATTTACTATCAGAGAAATTTAAGGCGGTACTATTCCCAAATACTTAATCTTTTTAATTTTGATTTGTTTTTTTTTTTTTTTTTGTAATACTCTGCAACTGTATTATGTTCCGAAAATTCACGAGGGATCAGGCTTGTGAGTGCAATTGGATTTTTAATTTGTTTATTTCGGTCAGCTCATGCTCATGCCACTTATTTCTCAACTTCACTATTCCCCCCTATAAAGTAAGGTAAAACATATGAAAATAAATTTTATTACCTAAATATTAGCTTGATTTAGAAACGCCCCGTGGCTCAATTATATGGTTGGCTCATCTCATTGGCGGATTTTATTCATTTCACTGGTATAGGTATTGTCAAAATGAGACGACAAACGTTAAATGTAACCAACACATTGACAAAAATTTACTGTCGTGGTGGTAAATTTTTGTAAAAAAAAATAGTTTCACATCACTTTCAGTTATTTTTTCAGTAAATGGATCTAATTTAGAGCATTATTTTCTCACAACACACAAGAATTGCAAAGTTATATATAATCATTCCATTCCATTCGCCTAATACCAACGCGGGGATTTTGACAATCTGAACAAAGGTATGTTGTTGCTGTAGAGATGAGCCAACCATATAGTTGAACCATGCAAAGGCCCTAGCCATAATTCAATCACTAGAGGTTTGTTCTTCAATGACGGCAGAGCTTTGACACTCCCAAATTGAAAAATCTGGACGGGTTGCTTTTACGAAGTAAGGAAAACGGGTAATAATTCAATCCCCTTAGCGAAAATTGTAGTAGAAAAGTACCTTTAGTAGTATATTAGTAGTGATAATAAATATGTAAATGCCAACTTTAAGACAAACTATCTTCGGAACGCCCCTTTGTCAAGGGCTGTTAATGAATTCAATATAATCTCGTAATTCTATCGATATTGATTTTTCGGTCTCAAAATCATATTTTCATTATACTTTAAATTTAATATAATCTATTAATTTACTAATTTTATGCACTCATAGTCTGTAAGAATATTTTTCACGTTCGTACACTAATTCAAATAAATAAATAACCTTATTTGGAGGAAATAATTCATTTTCTACTAAATATTTCGTGAATTGATAAAGAGCTATATGTTGGTTTAGAATTTTATTCAAAAGTACACTATATAATTTGTTTCAAAAACTCCCTATATGAGCATAAGTTCAATGCATTTTGACATAAGAGGGATTTAATGAAAAGCATTCTGAGGCGTTCTTCAATCTAATTCTAATATAGGGCGTTTTGTGACAAATCATGAAATGGGAAGTTTTTGAAAAATATTTTGAGATAGAACGATATTGGAAAGGCAGCCGACATTGACAAAAAAAAAATAAATAAAAGAAATGGCTTATTGTCTTAGAACTTTATATTCCGGTCTTGACTTTGACAGAAGTGTTCAGCTTTTATACGGTCCTGCTACACAGGGAGTATTCACCTTTTTATTCTGAAATTTCGGAAAGCTCGTTTACGTTAAGTATTCATGGAAGTGTTCCGGATAAACCGTTAATTTAGAATATTCGGGACACGTTCGTATGATACTACCTCACGAGGTCCGAATATACATAATATTCCAAATATAAACCGATTCCCCAAATTCTTAAATGAAGACGAATGTTCCGAACATACTGAATGAATAAGTTAACATGCTCAATGAGTACATTTCGTTATGGCATCTCCATTATTTACTAATGACATTGAATGGTGAATTTTGAATTGGTTTAGGTTTCGTTTTTCATAGGTTTACGAAAGTGCACGATTTCTTGGTGTCCGTACTTTTCATAAAACCTATGTTCAGCCACACTAATAGACCATGGCATAGTTAATAAATTCATCATAAAATTAAAAAAAAATGTTCTAAGGAATTATGCAGCTCAGTACTTATCAGTATTTCGTAAACTGATTGCCTCCTATTTGTACTACTAATATTTTTCGAAAAATCCCAAAGAAACAACACAGTTAACGGATGTCAATTCGATTTGGGAGCAAAATGGCTGCAATTGTCAAAAAAATTTGTCGGTCGAGCAAATCTCTTGTGATTGAATCATGGGCCCTAACCAAAAAAAAATTTTACAGAAAAAGGGGAAGAAATATTGGATTTTCTGATCTAAAATTAAGGATGTGTTTAAATATATCATACCAAAACGCAGTTTTGAAAAATTTATTAGTTCGAGTGAATTAAGCAAACGATCGGTAACTTTGAATATGATTTGAATTCCAAAATATACATGTAATAACAGATATGGGTCCGACTAGTTTAAAGTAAGATAGGAGAGGTGTCAGCTTTAAAAATAATAAATTTCTCTTATTTTTTTATTATTTCAGGTCAATTCGTGCATTTCGTAGCTTACTTTATCAAGATCCAAATTTTATACGAGCAAGTGAAGCCCATTTACGCATTGGGCTTATGCTCAAAGTTTTCGGCGAATATAAATTATCGCTGAAGCATTTGAAATTAGCACAGATAGATAATTCGCCATGTACATTTTCTAAGCTACAAAGTAAGTTTTTTTAACTTATATGAAACGATAAAATCCCTTTAATAGGTTTCATATATTTCAGTAAAATTTCACATTGCTCATCTATATGAAGTACATAACAAACATAAAGCGGCCAAAGAGGCGTACGAGCATCTTCTCAATAGTAAAGAGCTGACATTGGACTTGAAAGCTGATATTTATAGACAGTTGGGTGCGTATGTATAATTATTGTTCATAAATAAAAAAATTGGCCTATATAACCCAATGCGTTTAAAACTGGAAAAACCGTACCCGGTTTTTAATATTATTAGTTGCACATCACTAATTTAGTACTAATAAAAGGGGATGCCAGTTCATCTCAAACAAGGCCCGTTTTATCTTTTACGATCAGTGACTGAAAACCACTTTCACTTAAACTATAACTAAGCACCTGTTAAACTATTTCTAAAAATTATAATTAGTTATGGATCACATATGTCGTTAATCCGATCCACTATTTCAGTGCAATTGTGATTTCAAAATTGAGTTTTGATCACGGATCGTAAAACGTAATACGGGCTTGCTTTATGGGACTATACTTAGTAAAGGGCCAATTAATGGTGACTTATAACCATAAAGCGCCATAACCAGACAAAACAGCTGATCGAACCTACATTATGGAAATAAATGTAATCGATTAATGGTGCCATACCATAAGGCTAACACCATAACCATATCATAGCCATCCAATTGGTTTTTGGTTTCTCGCCATATCCATAACCTAAAAATATTTGAGTTGGCGAATTTAATAACTTTTTGTAGATTTTATTCATTGTTTTGGATACGTTATGACTAAGAGACTTATTTTTTTGGAATATGTTTGTACTTTTTTGCGTTTCTTTTTCATTTTTATGAAATTTTCATGATTTTTAGGTTAAGGCACCATTAATCGATCACATTGGAGTTGGGTATGGTTACGACTATGGCGTTAGGGTTAAGGAAGTTTAATTGGCCCTTAAAAGTTATTTCGATGAATATATGCTATTGATTGATTATGTTCGCCCCTAAACTTTCAAAGTTATTCATAGTAACTCAATCCATTTTGGCATTAACACCTTAAGCGCCAAATACACGACACGAACATTTCCGCGAACATTCCCGTTATATCATGTTTCTGCGACCTTTTCTGTCGTGTATGGTGGTTTTTGCCAGTTCGCGCAAATGTTCGCCAAAAATCAAAATATTTTAATTTTTGGCGAACATTTGCGCGAACTGTTCGTGCGTGTATGGCGAAATAGCCCATAATCGTAGTAATTTCTGAACGGAGCAGACGTGCGCGGAAAATTAAATGGACAATAAAAAATTTCTGAGTGAATTTTTTAGTAGGTCATGAAAAAAACCTTAAAAATCAAAGTCGAAAAAAAGTCAAAAAAATGAAATTTCGCAGGCTCGAAAATTATTTTTTTGGGCATGCGTAGTGGAACTTTTTTTCCTGAACCCAAATCCAATCGAAAAATCGATGGTGCGATATCGGTTAATAAATCGACCCAGTCTAATAGTCATAGTGGAAATAAAATAGGTTTTAAATTTAGTTGTAGCTTCTTTGACAGATATGTAAATAAAAAATACAAAGCGCGATAACCTCCACAGAGATTTTAGGTCGAGGATATCTTCCAATTTGCGCCGTGCTCCGTTAATTTTTTCTACAAATTGGCGGGACAGGGCCTACGCGTTTTACGCCGACTCCGAACGGTATCTGCAATCAATCAATGAGCTTTCACTGAGAAGCTTTTCATTGCAGAAATGCTCTCGGATTGTGCCAAATCACTGCCGAGAGGCGACCCCGTTTATGAAAACTTTTTTCTTATTGAACAAATTTGTTTCTAAATTTCGATGTTGCTTTGCCCGGGAATTCAGACAGGACCTTCGGTGTGATAGGTGGAGCGCGCTACCACCACACCACGGTGGCCACCATCTTTGCCCAATAGCCCATAGAAAATTATGTGAACAAACTGCACCTAAATATAAAACCTATTTATTTTGACTATGACTATGCCTCATTGATTTTTTTAAATGTCTACCAAAAGGATTCACACCTTTCGTTACCTTACGTTTCACCATTAAGGTACTAGTCCACCCAGCAGGTTAGGGTGCTTAGAATATACCTGCGGTAGGTATGCCTGTCGTAAGAGGCGACTAAAATACCAAATTGATTCAAGGGCTTGTGTAGCGCAATATATAGCTTCTCCAACCCAATTGTAAACCTCACCTTCCCGTGGCGAATCCTGTTTCATTAACAGCCAAGGCTCTGGCGACCCCGAACTCCTGATGGATCTAGGGGGTGGGAGAAGGTTTCATGTGGTCATACCAAATCGTTCCGGAGATGGTCGAGCTAGTACCTTTATGGTGCTTGGTACCGGAACGTACCGGATCTGCATCCGGCAAAGGATCAACATCGATAACACTCCCCAAGGCCTTCGGGGAGTGTCCTTACCCTACAAAAATCGCGAGTACTCCATGCATGCATGTATGGAGTACTCGCTATGGACCAACCGAGTGCTCCAAAATTAACCACAATTCATACAAAAAATATGGTCCAATTAACATTGCGATGTCCTAGGACAGGACCATATACTCCAGCTGCGCATTACGTCAGAGTAATCCATGGAGTACCCACAGTCCAATAAACATCGTGTAGTGATTACAATCGTTAAAAACGAGCTATGATCGGCTTACAATATGTTAGTGTAGACACATGAGTTGGACCATTGCTGCATTACAGTGAAGTATAATGGTAAGTACTCCAGTGGACCACATAATCCAACGATTTTTGCAGGGTATCGCTACAACACCAACAAGGTACTAGTCCGACCATCTCGCTAACAATTTAATATACCACATTGACCACCTCAGCGGGTTAGGGGGTTAGAATATACCCGCGGTAGGTATGCCTGTCGCAAGAGGCGACTAAAATACCAGATTCAAGGGGTTGTGTAGCGCAACCTTTTCAGATTGCCAGCGCAATATATAGCTTCTCCAAACCCAGTTGCCAATCTCACCTTCGAGCGGCGAATCCCGTTTCACTAATAGACGAGGCTCTGGCGACCCAAGCTCCTCATGGAACTTGGAGGTGGGCCATATAAATCATTCCCGAGATGGTCGGGCTAACACCTTTATGGAGCTGTGTTACCGTAGCGTACCGGATCTGTATCCGGCAAAGGACCATCACATCGATAACATTCCCCAAAGCCTTCGGGGAGAAACCTTATCGCTACAACAACAACAACAACCACATTGACCCTTCTAGGTCATCCCGTCCCCACCCCCTAGTACCATGAGTAATTTGCGTCACCATAGCCTCAGCTGCTAAGGAAACAAGATTCACCACAGGTAGGTGAGGTTGAAAATTGGGTTGGAGAAGCTATAATTGGCGCTGGCAACCCCTAAAAGGATTTCGATACACTACCCCTTGAATCATTTGGGTATCTTAGTCGCCTTTTACAACAGGCAACACCGGCCGCCAGTGTATTCTTAACCACCTAACCCGCCTAACAACCACTTGAATAACAGCAATTCCACATTACGGCTTGCACTAACTATTAGTTGATAAAGCTCCATTCCAGCTGTTCCTATAACTTTTAATATGATAGTGACAATTGTCAGCAGTTAGTAGTCACGAACCACAATCGACCTTTAACGCTGGTAAATTTGAGTCTAAGTTGAAATTATATTTATTTCTTAGGATGGATGTATCATTGTGTGGAATCACTGGGGGATAAAAAACAACGAGATAATTATGCAATAATATGTTTACAAAAGTCAATTGAAGCAAATCCAAAATCAGGACAATCATTGTATTTATTAGGCAGATGTTATGCTGGTATTAATAAAGTTCATGATGCATTCATAGCTTATAGAAACTCTGTAGAAAAAAGTGAAGGGAATGCCGATACGTGGTGTTCTATCGGGTAAGGTTTCATATGCATGCATATACCGCAGATGGATGCAAATGCTTAATAATGATTTGTATTTACGCAGAGTATTATATCAACAACAAAATCAACCAACGGATGCTTTACAAGCATATATTTGTGCTGTACAATTAGATAAGAATCATAAAGCGGCGTGGACGAATTTAGGTATATTGTATGAAAGTTGTGGTCAACCGAGAGATGCTTACGCATGTTATTTAAATGCAACGAGGAGCTTAAAAAACGTAAGTTTGATTTTGAGGTTTTGAGATCACACGTTTATTTGTAAATGATATTTTATTCATTAATACCATTAATTTTTTCTATTGTATGATATTCAATGATAGAATGCACAACCCAAAGATTCATCTACCGATACCAATAAAAGTGGAAGTTTAAATTTGAAGTTGCGCACGACCGGCAACTTGCCAACAAAAGAGTGTCAAGGTTTGGGCAAAGGTTTAACGCAACGTATAAAATTTTTGGAAGCTCAGTTGGCGCAAGCGCCCATGCCAAGTATTACTTCGAAAAGAAGGCAACTTTGTTCAATTGAAGAGGCGTGGAATTTACCTATTTCATTGGAAATGAGTTCGAGACAACAACATCAGCAAGCTACACATGCACAGCAAAGGCAGTATGGGAAAAGTCAACATGGAACGGTCAGTCAGATTTTTAATACTTTTTTATTTTTAATACCCGGTTTTTCAGTACAAGTTCAACTCAGTTTGTCAGTTAAACTACGCTTAAACTTACTCTGCAGTTTTTCAGTATACTTTAACTGAAGTTTAAGCTGAGCTTAAGCGGCCATTCTGCCAGGGTTAAACTCTAGTGCACTTATCAGTTATTTGCGTTCTTTCGAAATGGCGTCGAATATACCCAACAAACATTTGGGCTTGAATACCATTAGAGCTTATGTTGATGTCGAGGTATATTTCTAAAGTCTCAAGGGTTGTTTCTAAACAGTGGCTCAACTCGAAAATCATAGCGTACTCAGCAAAAGAGGAAATTTTTTATAAAGCAAAAAATGCTATTACTTGAGTGGAAAAAATTTAATTCCTCTAACTGGACTCAAATGTAAGATTCCATACTACAGTATTTTCACGAGAATAAAATAAAATATATATAATTTATTTTTGATTAATTACGTTTCATTACTGCTATCAACCAGGTGTTTATTTCTCACAATAAACAGCTGCTGGTTTTTGGTGGTACCACCATGGAAATTTTTTTCATCTCCACCTCAGCTCGATATGCAATCTAGGATATCAACTGGAGAAATTTATTTATTTATTTATTTAGTCTAGTAACAAATGTTTAGTACAGACACTTATGACTAAATTACAGAGACCAGCTTATATTAAGCAATGGAGAACACTAGCAAAAAGAATTTATATTATTACAGATTAAGTAATTTTTTAGTTTAAGTTGAAAGGCGTATTTTGAGTCGGAGAAATCAATATCCAAAACACTTGAGAAGAAATTAATTTCTGATAGGGCTCTGTTAATAGGCGCTTCTGAGTTAAAAACAGTTCTACTCAGCCCTATGAAAAAGATTTCAAAGTGGCGGAGGTTTCTACAGGGAGTATTTAAGCATAGTGTGTTGAATATGCATTTGAGAACTGTACACATATTGGTATGTAATACTCCTATATTGCTAATAGAAAATGCTCGCAATGTACATATGTACATACATACATAAGTGTGACACGAAAAATTTCAAATTTAGGTACATTCGATTATTGAATACAAAAACAAAAACGTTTAAACAGCAATATATCGGCACTCTGATGTTTGGGAATGTACCTAGTATTTTGTAGCAATATAGGAGTATTACATATATGACTGAACATTTCTCAAAATTAGGATAATAATTAATGACTTTTAATTTTAAAAAATTTCTCAAAGGTTGGTAGTGATTGGAGAATGAAGTTGGATATCAACTCGAGAACTATCTGGTTTAAAAATAATTAAATAATGATGTTAGATATCACCTTCGAAACTAGATTTATATTTCGCTGGAGAATTTTTTTCCATGTTTGTTGGGTAAACAAAATCCAGCTGTTGCCGTATCTACAAATTATCTAGATAATAAAAAAAAACAATGTTGCCGCACAAAAAAGCCAACCCCAAGGGCGGCCTTAACCTGTAACTGAAAAACTGCTCATTAGTTTAACTGGAGTTTAAATTTGACTAGAGTTTAAGCAAACTTAGTTCAAGCTTAGCTTAACCAACTACTGGAAAACCGCGCCTAAATGAAATGACCGCAAAATACGAGCACTGCAAGCGAGCATATGGGTGTTAGTCTCAGATAAATAGAAGGGAAATTTGAAAAATAATACAAGCAAATACTCTTATATCAGCGGCCGCCATGGTGTGATGGTAGCATGCACCGCCTACCACACCGACGATACTGGGTTCACGCCCGGCGCAAAGCAACATCAAAATTTTAGAAATAAGTTTTTTCAATTAGAAGAAAATTTGCTTTGGCAATCAATCCAAGTGAATTTCTGCCATGAAAATCTTCTCGGAAAAATTCGTCTGCCTTGCAGATGCCTTGCGGACTCGGCATAAAACAAGTAGATCCTGTCCCGCCAATTTGTAGGAAAAATTAAAGAGGCGCGCGACTGAAATTGGCAGATAAGCTCGGCCTAAAATCCTGTCCTGTCCCGCCAATTTGTAGGAAAAATTAAAGAGAAGCCCCCATTTAATTTGTTGCGTCCCTCCCACAAATTGTCATCCTCCCAGCAGCTCCTTGCAGCAGGACTGCTCCGTACTCTCTTACTCCGGGAAGGCATCGAATCCAATCCGGGTCCGTCTCGTGCAAGTTATGGTTGCATCGGACAGGTTGTTCTGGGCTTGATCCCAAAACCCGACGTCCACGTAACTTTTATAAATCTTTTGTGGCTCCTTGCTGTTCACGCCCAAGGGCGTCCCGTAGTCTACGCCTAAGCGCCCCCCCCCCCCCCCTCTTCCGGCAGCAATCGTGCAGGTCAGGGAAACATACTCTTAGTCCCTACCTCCGTTTGCACCATCTGCCAGCACAGAATATATAGGTTTGCGACATCCGCCCGATGCAGCTCCTGCCTTGGGTGGTGCCACTTTCCTAGATGTTCTGGTCTCCGCGACGGCAACTCCCCGACGGGTTTCATCGCGCCATGTTGCCAGGTCGCAAACCCAAATCCGGGTACCCCAATGCTTGCCCAAGGACGCCCAGTCCCAGGGCCACAACAGCAACTGCGTCCTGGCCTTCCACAACCCAGGCGTAGTCACCCGTCACTTAACCCCAGAGTGGCGGCGTCTCCCCATATGCGCTTCAGAATTCTGCAGTTAAACTGTAATGGACTAACTGGGAAGATTACGGAGATAGTCGATTTCATGAAGCGGCACAACATCCGCATTGCTGCGATTCAAGAGACTAAACTCACAGCAAGATCTGCATTGCAGACCTGCTCTGGGTATAATGTCCACAGGAAAGACCGCGAGAGCGGAAATGGAGGCGGCCTCGCGTTTATCATACACCACTCTGTGCAATATTATATATTTGATCCTGACATCGACCGCAGGGACAATTTCTTAGAACGTCAAGGCCTATCTGTCCGGTCAGGCGATGCAAACCTAGAAATCATCAACATCTACAACATCCGTTCCCAAGGCAGTCGGTTCTATGTACCGGAGCGACTCGGGATTTTTCCCGACCAAGGACTGTCATTTCAGTGTGACCCCATTTAATTTGTTTCGTCCCTCCCACAAATTGTCATCCTCCCAGCAGCTCCTTGCAGCAGGACTGCTACATATTCTCTTACTCCGGGAAGGTATCGAACCCAATCCGGGTCCGTCTCCTGACCCCGGTCCTGAGAAATGGTTTTGCTGCATTTGCCAGAAAAGAATCTTTTTAGGACGGTCATACTCTGTTCAGTGTGTCTCGTGCAAGGGATGGTTGCATCGGACAGGTTGTTCTGGGCTTGATCCCAAAACCCGACGTCCACGTAACTTTTATAAATCTTTTGTGGCTCCTTGCTGCTCACGCCCAAGGGCGTCCCGTAGTCTACGCCTAAGCGTATCCCCACTACCTTCCAGCAGCTTCGCTGCTCAGCAAGCCACAACAAGTACCCGCTGCTGCTCGCGCCCCACGGCGCCAACAACTCAAACAGCTGATACCACTCATAACTACTACCTTCGTAGTAGAGCTGGTAGCAATGCTGAGCATCAGCCCCTGCCCCCGTCTTCTTCTCCCCCCCTCTTTTGTGGCAGCAATCGTGCAGGTCAGGGAAACAGACTCTTAGTCCCTGCCTCCGTTTGCACCGTCTGCCAGCACAGAATATATAGGTTTGCGACTTCCGCTCAATGCAGCTCCTGCCTTGGGTGGTGCCACTTTCCTAGATGTTCTGGTCTCCGCGACGGCAACCTCTCGACGGGTTTCATCGCGCTATGTTGCCAGGTCGCAAACCCAAATCATCCGGGTACCCCAATGCTTGCCCAAGGGCGCCCAGTCCCATGGCCACAACAGCAATTGCGTCCTGGCCTTCCACAACCTAGGCGTAGTCACCCCTCACTTACCCCTAGAGTGGCGGCGTCACCCCTCATGCACTTCAGGATTCTGCAGTTCAACTGTAATGGACTAACTGGGAAGATTACGGAGATAGTCGATTTCATGAAGCGGCACAACATCCGCATTGCTGCGATTCAAGAGACTAAACTCACAGCAAGATCTGCATTGCAGACCTGCTCTGGTTATAATGTCCACAGGAAAGACCGCGAGAGCGGAAATGGAGGCGGCCTCGCGTTTATTATACACCACTCTGTGCAATATCATATATTTGATCCTGGCATCGACCGCAGTGACAATGTCTTAGAACGTCAAGGCCTATCTGTCCGGTCAGGCGATGCAAATCTAGAAATCATCAACATCTACATCCCTCCTGTCACCTGTTGCCCCAGTGGTTACCGCCCTAATATCGAGGCCTTACTCACTGGCAACAATCGCATTATCTTAGGCGATTTCAATGCCCATCACGACCTATGGCATTCAAACTTGCGGGCGGACAGTAGGGGTGAGATGTTGGCGGATCAAATAGACGAAACGACGTTCTGCACAATAAACGGAGACGCCCCCACACGTATGGTAGGAAGCTGTCATAGCTCGCCAGATATCTCAATCGTGAGCGCAGAACTCGTAAACTGCGTCAACTGGCAGCCGATGGTAACATTGGCATCCGACCACCTGCCCATACTTATTTCGTTCGAGCGTACCGCCGACTTCATCGTCACCGAAAAACGCACTTTCATAAACTTCAAAAAAGGAAAGTGGGAAGAATATAAATCTGCAACAGACAGCAGCTTTGCTGCCCTCCCTATCCCGACTGATGCCCGCCAAGGGGAGCGTGCCTTCCGTAAGGTCATTGAATCCGCCTCGGCACATTTCATTCCCGCCGGGAGAATTCCCGAAATCCGGCCCCACTTCCCGGCGGAGGCCGCGAGCTTGGCGAGGGAACGCGACCTTATAAGACAGCTTGATCCAGGCGACCCCCAAATAAGGGATACAAACCAACGCATCAGATTGCTTGTGGACGAACACAAGCGGGCGAAATGGGAAGAGCACCTAAGAGGTTGTAACCTCTCTACCGGTGTAGGTAAACTTTGGTCCACCGTAAAGTCCCTATCGAATCCGACTAAGCACAAAGACAAAGTTTCCATCGCCTTTGGCGATAAGGTGCTGTCGGATGCGAAAAAATGCGCGAGCGCTTTCTGCCGACAATATATAATGCATCCTACGGTCGACAAAGATAGACGGAGAGCCAATAGACACGCACATAAACACAAACTCAGCGCGTCACCAATTACCATCACCGCTAAAGAGGTTGAGGACGCCATTGGTCGCGCTAAACCATCCAAAGCAGTGGGCTCAGACGGCATAGCCATGCCGATGCTTAAAAACCTAGGGAAAGAGGGTTTCAAATATTTAGCGCATGTCTTCAACCTGTCTCTTTCCACCTTTGTCATACCCGAGAAATGGAAAATGGCCAAGGTGGTCCCGCTACTAAAGCCTGGGAAACCAGCTAACGTAGGTGAGTCATATCGTCCGATATCTCTCCTATCGCCAGTGGCAAAGACGTTTGAAGCCATTTTGCTCCCTTATTTCCAAGCACATTTGCAGCTAGCCCCTCATCAGCATGGCTTCAGAAAACTCCATAGCACTACCTCCGCGCTAAATGTCATTAGCACCCAGATAAATTGCGGTTTGAATCAATATCCCCACCATAGAACAGTACTCGTAGCGTTAGACCTATCAAAAGCTTTTGATACGGTCAACCATGGCTCGTTACTGCAAGACCTGGAAGGGTCCACCCTTCCCCCATGTCTTAAAAGGTGGACCGCAAATTATCTGGGTGGTCGGCAGGCATCGGTGCAATTCAGAAACGAAACATCAAAACAAAGGAGAATTAAACAAGGGGTGCCACAGGGTGGTGTCCTATCCCCGCTTTTGTTTAATTTCTACATATCTAAGCTACCTTCACCACCGGAAGGAGTCACAATCGTTTCCTACGCCGATGACTGCACAATAATGGCCACAGGCCCAGGCCCAAAGATCGATGAGCTATGCAATAAAATAAACGGCTATCTCCCTGATCTCTCCAGTTTTTTCGCCTCGCGAAACCTGGCATTGTCACCGACTAAATCTTCCGCGACTTTATTTACAACATGGACGCCCCAAATGTCGACCATATTGAACATCCACGTCGATGGCACTACGCTACCGACTGTCCTACACCCCAAAATCTTGGGTGTGACGTTTGATCAGGATCTACATTTTGGTGCGCATGCAACCGCAATTGTTCCAAGAATTCAGAGCCGTCATAAAATCCTCAAATCCCTTGCTGGCAGTACCTGGGGAAAAGATAAAGAAACGCTCTTGACCACATACAAAGCAATTAGCCAGCCGATTACGTGCTACGCGTCACCCATATGGTCGCCAAGCCTAAAAACCACCCACTGGAAGAAACTACAGGCCTGCCAAAATACTGCTCTCAGAATCGCCACGGGCTGTCTTCTTATGTCCCCAGAACACCATCTGCATAATGAGGCGAGAATACTCCCCATCAGGGAGAGAAATGAGATGCTGACCAAACAGTTTCTGTTGAATACCCAGAAACCTGGGCATCCCAACAGACATCTGATTGACGAACCAGCACCGCCTAGGGGCCTAAGGAGTCATCTCCGTAAGCATTTTGAGGAAATACGGCACCTGAGAACCCAGCCGTATGAAGCGGAAAAACACAAGCAGGTCCTTGGTGAACTCCATAGACAGGCGTCGGACCTTTATGTCGGGAATTGCCCGGTGAATCCAGTACTTGAAGAAAAATATCCAGAACTCGCAGAAGAGGAACGCATACTCCCCAGGGAAACGCGTGTCACTCTTGCTCAACTTCGTTCTGGATACTGTAACAGGTTAAACTCTTACCTATCCAGAATCAACCCCGACATACAAAATGTATGCCCTGCTTGCAATGTGTCCCCACATGACACCAACCATCTCTTTAATTGTAATGTGGAACCAACGCCTCTAACACCCCTTTCCTTATGGTCCACCCCTGTTGAAACGGCAAGTTTCCTTGGACTCCCGTTAGAGGATATTGATGACAATTTGTGATCGGTCGCGGCTATTAGGTGGGGCGAGCATTGCTACAACAACAACAACAACATCAACATCTACATCCCTCCTGCCACCTGTTGCCCCAGTGGCATACCGCCCTAATATCAGGGCCTTACTCACTGGCAACAATCGCATTATCTTAGGCGATTTCAATGCCCATCATGATCTATGGCATTCAAACTTGCGGGCGGACAGTAGGGGTGAGATGTTGGCGGATCAAATAGAAGAAACGACGTTCTGCACAATAAACGGAGACGCCCCCACACGTATGGTAGGAAGCTGTCACAGCTCGCCAGATAACTCAATCGTGAGCGCAGAACTCGGAAACTGCGTCAACTGGCAGCCGATGGTAACATTGGCATCCGACCACCTGCCCATACTTATTTCGCTCGAGCGTACCGCCGACTTCATCGTCACCAAAAAACGCACTTTCATAAACTTCAAAAAAGGAAAGTGGGAAGAATATAAATCCTTTACAGACAACCGCTTTGCTGCCCTCCCTATCCCGACTGATGCCCGCCAAGGGGAGCGTACCTTCCGTAAGGTCATTGAATCCGCCTCGGCACGTTTCATTCCCGCCGGGAGAATTCCCGAAATCCGGCCCCACTTCCCGGCGGAGGCCGCAACCTTAGCGAGAGAACGTGACCTTATAAGACAGCTTGATCCAGGCGACCCCAAGGCAGTCGGTTCTATGTACCGGAGCGACTCGGGATTTTTCCCGACCAAGGACTGTCATTTCAGTGTAACCCCATTTAATTTGTTTCGTCCCTCCCACAAATTGTCATCCTCCCAGCAGCTCCTTGCAGCAGGACTGCTCCATATTCTCTTGCTCCGGGAAGGTATCGAATCCAATCCGGGTCCGTCTCCTGACCTCGGTCCTGAGAAATGGTTTTGCTGCATCTGCCGGAAAAGAATCTTTTTAGGACGGTCATACTCTGTTCAGTGTGTCTCGTGTAAGGGATGGTTGCATCGGACAGGTTGTTCTGGGCTTGATTCCAAAACCCGACGTCCACGTAACTTTTATAAATCTTTTGTGGCTCCTTGCTGTTGTTGTTGTTGTTGTTGTTGTAGCGATAAGGTTGCTCCCCGAAGGCTTTGGGGAGTGTTATCGATGTGATGGTCCTTTGCCGGATACAAATCCGGTACGCTCCGGTACCACAGCACCATTAAGGTGCTAGCCCGACCATCTCGGGAACGATTTATGTGGCCACATTAAACCTTCAGGCCATTCCCTCCCTCCCTACCCCCAAGTTCCATGAGGAGCTTGGGGTCGCCAGAGCCTCGTTTGTTAGTGAAACAGGATTCGCCGCGGACAGGTGAGGTTGACAATTGGGTTTGGATAAGCTATATATTGCGCTGGCAACCTAAAAGGTTGCGCTACACAGCCCTTTGAATCTGGTATTTTAGTCGCCTCTTACGACAGGCATACCTACCGCGGGTATATTCTGATCCCCTAACCCGCTGGGGGAAATGCTCCTTGCTGTTCACGCCCAAGGGCGTCCCGTAGTCTACGTCTAAGCGCCCCCCCATTACCTTCCAGCAGCCCCGCTGCTCAGCAAGCCACAACAAGTACCCGCTGCTGCTCGCGCCTTACGGCGCCAACAACTCAAACAGCTGCTACCACTCATAACTACAATCTTCGTAGTAGAGTCGGAAGCAATGCTGAGCAACAGCCCCTGCCCCCGTCTTCTCCCCCCCTCTTTTCCGGCAGCAATCGTGTAGGTCAGGGAAACAGACTCTTAGTCCCTACCTCCGTTTGCACCGTTTGCCAGCACAGAATATATATGTTTGCGACATCCGCCCAATGCAGCTCCTGCCTCGGGTGGTGCCACTTTCCTAGATGTTCTGGTCTCCGCGACTACAACCCCTCGGCGGGTTTCATCGCGCCATGTTGCCAGGTCGCAAACCCAAATCATCTGGGTACCCCAATGCTTGCCCAAGGACGCCCAGTCCCAGGGCCACAACAGCAATTGCGTCCTGGCCTTCCTGAACCCAGGCGTAGTCACCCGTCACTTACCCCCAGAGTGGCGACGTCTCCCCTCATGCACTTCAGAATTCTGCAGTTAAACTGTAATGGACTAACTGGGAAGATTACGGAGATAGTCAATTTCATGAAGCGGCACAACATCCGCATTGCTGCGATTCAAGAGACTAAACTCACAGCACGATCTGCATTGCAGTCCTGCTCTGGGTATAATGTCCACAGAAAAGATCGCGAGAGCGGAAATGGAGGCGGCCTCGCGTTTATAATACACCACTCTGTGCAATATCACATATTTGATCCTGGCATCGACCGCAGGGACAACGTCTTAGAACGTCAAGGCCTATCTGTCCGGTCAGGCGATGCAAACAACAACAACAACAACATCCAGGCGACCCCCAAATAAGGGATATAAACCAACGCATCTCTCATCATGCTTACAGCTTGCTAAACATTTCTTTCGATAACCTTATTAAACTTAAAACGCTCACTACGCTACATAAATTAATATATATGAAGGAACCTGACTATTTGTATCGAAGGCTAAATTTTCTCCAGTCTAGATCTGTTCTCCTTACCCACTTCAGACATCGTATGCTAATATCTGATCGCCTGTTCTTCATTACTTCCATACGTCTTTGGAACTCGCTCCCTTCTAGACTTAGGCTTATAAGCAATGCTCTGCTCTTCAATAAAGAATTAACAAGTTTCTATAATAACCTAGACAATTAAAATACTGATTTCTTCTAACAAATGTACTCTATCATTCGTTTATTTTATTTATTTACTATTTATTAAATATATTATTTATCGTAACCTTTTCTTAGCCATAGTCATTAGCTTTAAGTTTCAAGTTTAAATTGTTCCTATTTTATGCCTTTTACCGACTAGCACTGTAAAATAATTTTTGCCAAATTGTTGTGCTGGGATGAATTGCCTAATAAATACAAATACAAATACAAATACAAATTGCTTGTGGACGAACACAAGCGGGCGAAATCGGAGGAGCACCTAAGGTTGTAACCTCTCTACCGGTGTGGGTAAACTTTGGTCCACCGTAAAGTCCCTATCGAATCCGACTAAGCAAAAAGACAAAGTTTCCATACCCCAGCGGGTCAGGGGGTTAGAATATACCCGCGGTAGGTATGCCTGTCGTAAGAGGCGACTAAAATACCGGATTGGCCTGAAGGTTTAATGTGGCCATATAAATCGTTCCCGAGATGGTCGGGCCAGCACCTTAATGATGCTGTGTTACCGGAGCGTACCGGATCTGTAAACGGCAAAGGACCATCACATCGATCACTCCCTAAACCTTCGGGGAGCAACCGTATCGCTACAACAACAACAACAACAAAGTTTCCATCGCCTTTGGCGACAAAGTGCTGTCGGATGCGAAAAAATGCGCGAGCGCTTTCTGCCGACAATATATAATGCATCCTACTGTCGACAAAGATAGACGGAGAGCCAATAGACACGCACATAAACACAAATTCAGCGCGTCACCAATCACCATCACCGCTAAAGAGGTTGAGGACGCCATTGGTCGCGCTAAACCATCCAAAGCAGTGGGCCCAGACGGCATAGCCATGCCGATGCTTAAAAGCCTAGGGAAGAGGGTTTCTTTGGCCCGTTTTTTTCGAACACCATGGATCAAGTCAGGCATGCTTAACCAACGAACCGATATCATTTCGTTACGATAATTAACGTTAATAAACGAAACAAAGTCATTTCGTTTCGTTTATTAACGTTAAGAACGTCAAATTAACGAAATGATTTCGTTTCGTTTTCTGCCATATCAAAACGGAATCAAATCGTTTATGTTGATTATTAATTTCAAACTATGCTGGCAAAGCTGATTGATGGCGGAGTCATTAAAGGTGAAAGCAATAGCCAAGCTGATTGCAACTTTTCTCATGAATTTTGACAGTACGAACATTTCTCAGAGTGTTTTTGACATTACCACCAACGAATTACACAAACAAATTATATGGAGTTTGTGTGTGTATGTGCGCTCGCACAATTCAAACATAAAGTATCACGTTTTTGTTAACGTTTTTAACGTTAACGAAAGCTTTTCGTTTCGGTTAAAAACGAGATACAATTTATCTTGATAATTTCTTTATCGATAATATTTCGAAGTGTTTCAACGGAAACGGTGGAAATTTTTTGATAAACGATTAGCTTAACGTTAAGGTGCATCCCTGGATCAAGTCAATGGTAAACGTCGTGGTGACGACCTTAATAACGAGGTTGATAGCTCCAAAAAGGTGCAACGGATCAGCGGCTTCTCTCCTAGTTTAATGCAAAGCATGGATCAGCGATTTGCTAAGTTCAACGATCTGATTGCTAAGCAAATTTTGGACTCTGAAAAAAGGCTCATCGAATTCGTATGCAAAAAACTAGAAGACAAATTTGTGGTGCTGAAGAAAGAGGTCAGTGAGCTTAATGCAAGAGTTACTCAGCTGGAGAGTGTGTTCGAGCTCGTTGGTTATCTCGAAGAGGAAGTAAAAAAACTCAAAAACAATGCGTCAAAGCAAGAGAGCCATATTGCCGCAAGTGAAGTCCGTGTACACGGAATTCCCTTTAAGGAAGGAGAAAACTTAGCAAGTGTCTTTCATCACCTCTGTTCCACTCTTAGATTGCAACCAATACCTATAATGAGCATTTTTCGGCTACGGAAAATAGACAACAGCGTGACAGATCCGGCCGTAATAATCAAATTTCAGTCGCCGACAGACAGAAACAAATTGCTAAAAAGTATAGGCACCTTTAGGCGCCAAAACAATCCAAACATCAAGGGTCTGCAATTAGTTCATGTGGGCATAAATTCAAATGCTCCGATTTATGTAAATGCTTCGCTGTCTAGGCAAAACTATGCGATCTTCAAGGCAGCGATCCGTCTAAAGAAGAAAAGGAAGGTAGTGGCGGTTTTTTCTAAGAAGGGTCTGGTACATATCAGACGAACAGCCAACGCCAGCCCTGAAGCAATACATAGCTTGGATTTTCTAGAGCGTCTTGAGAATACCGGCGAAGAAAGCGCGAGTTCCTTTCGAGTTGATGATGCGCCAACGAATAATGATCAATAAATTAATTTCTATGTATGGTATATTACTTAAGTTCTTGAGTCTCTTCGTTTCTGTCTTTATCTCTCCCTATCATACTTGTAAACAATCACTTATGTTGTCTTTATTGTTACGCATCGAAGAGCATTCTTTATATCCCATATATAGTGATGGTCCTAGACTATAGGTTGTCTAGTTCCAAAGACTGCTTACATACACTGTTGCGCGTATTCAACAAACGTACTAAAGGGCTCAAAGTCATCCATCTTAATGCGCAAAGCCTTTATAAAAAGCTGAATGAATTGAGATTCATATCTGAGGGTTCTGATATAGATGTTATATGTATTTCCGAAACCTGGTTTTCTTCATGTCACAAAAATGATTTGGTGCAACTAAATGGATATCAACTTTTCAGGGCTGATAGACGTGGTCATGGTGGTGGTGTTGCTATATATGTTAAAAGTAGTTTATCCTGTAAACTTTGCTGCAGTGCTAGTCCAAGTGATTTTGTCGAATATGTGTTCGTAGACGTGTTCTCTGTAAATAATGAAAGGCTTCTTATCGGCTGTGCATACAGACCTAATCGTGGAGTTGACTTCTCTGGCTTTATTGAATTTCTCGAGCCTCTACTTATAAGCTATGATAATATAATCATCGCTGGGGATTTCAACTCCAACCTTCTCGTCGACTGAACTCTAAAGCTAAGTATGGAGTCTCTTGGACTTTTTCCCACCAATTTAACTTCACCTACACACTTTACTGACTCAAAGTCTTCTGGATTTATTTTTTGTGAATGATCCCCTGAAATTGCTCCACTACGATCAATTGTCGGCATCTTGCTTTTCAAAACACGATCTGATATTTCTTAGTTACAACTTTCAAACGTCACACATACAATGTTCCTTTACATATCGTGATTTTAGAAGCATAGATTACAGTTCCCTTAATGCAGCGGTGGAGTCGGTTGAGTGGAGCTTGATTCGTACACTGACATCGGTCGATGATCAGGCATCATTCCTACAGAACCATATTATTAGGCTTTTCGACAACTATGTGCCAGTGAAACTCAAAGCTGCTACACACAATAATACCCCTTGGTTTAGTGCCAATCTAAAACACTTAATTCACCAGCGTAACCTTGCTTACTCACGATGGAAAAGATACAAAACCCTGGAGGCTCACAACTGCTTCAAAACAGCTAGGATCGCTGCAAACAAAGCCATTAGGTCAGCTAAGCAGAAATTTTATAATAACAAGTTTAGTGCTGCTTTGAGTTCGAAGGAAACCTGGAAGTCGATTAAACATATTGGTATCGGAAAATCCAAATGTGATATATCTGTCCTCCCTGATGTAGACATTAATGAGATAAATATAAATTTTGTAAATCTGCCAATCTCAACTGACAATATATGTGCTGATAATTATTGTATTCGCGCTAATGTTGATTTTGGTCCTCTTGAGTTTGCTAGTGTCGATGATTGTGATGTCGTTCAAGCCATTCTTTCAGTAAAGTCTAATGCTATGGGGTTCGATGGCATATGTCCGAAATTTTTAAAAATAATTCTTCCTAAAATCCTTCCTCACTTAACCTACTTGGTTAACTCTGTGCTGACGTCCTGTGTATTTCCCAAATGTTGGAAAGTTGCTAAGGTAATCCCAATCCCCAAGCAAAACAAGGAGTATAGGCCTATAGCTATTCTGCCTTTCCTTTCCAAGGTCGTCGAACGAATTTTGCACTGCCAGATAAATACTTATGTGCAGAATAATAACCTTCTCACAGATTCCCAGTCTGGATTCAGGTCAAATCGTAGCTGTAAAACGGCGCTCCTATCGGTGATAGAGGATATTCGAGAACAAGTTGACAAAAATTTTACTGCTTTCCTGACTCTTCTCGACCTTTCAAAAGCGTTTGACTCGGTCGACCACACCATTCTCTGCAAGAAGCTGGACAACCTATTTAATTTCTCCAACTGTGCAACAGCCCTAATCAGATCGTATTTGTCCGACCGAACTCAGGCAGTAAGTGTTGGTAGCAGAAAGTCTGACTTCGTCAGTGTTTTAAGAGGAGTCCCACAAGGCTCAATCCTTGGTCCCCTGTTATTTGTTTTGTATATAAACGATTTGCCTGGTGTTCTCAAGTATTGTAATATTCACATTTATGCTGACGACGTACAATTGTATATGTGCTGTCCTAGTGATCGTACCAGTTCATGTATTAATAACTTAAATTACGATTTGTGTCAAATTGGTACGTGGGCTTCTATGAACGGCTTATGTCTTAACCCTAAGAAGTCGAAATGTATAGTCATTCATAGAAGGTCACTAGATAAAAGTGGAATGGAAAATTTAATTTTAGACAACACTATTATAGAATACGTTGACACGGCAAAAAATCTAGGTATATTTTTTAACAAAACCCTGACATGGAAAGATCACATCTTCCGCACAGTGGGAAAAGTGTATGGGATGCTTCGTACACTCTGGCTTACACAATATTTTACTCCGTTACATATTCGTCTACTAATAGCAAAAGCGTACTTAATACCTACGCTCCTTTATGGTTGTGAGGTTTACTCCAATTGTGACTATGTATGTAATAGGAAACTTAATGTTGTGTATAACAACATTGCTAGATACGTCTATGGGTTGAAAAGACTTGACCACGTCTCTCAACATGCTTACAGGTTGCTAAACATTTCTTTCGATAACCTTATTAAACTTAAAACGCTCACTACGCTACATAAATTAATATATATGAAGGAACCTGACTATCTGTATCGGAGGCTAAATTTTCTCCAGTCGTCTAGATCTGTTCTCCTTACCCACTTCAGACATCGTATGCTAATATCTGATCGCCAGTTCTTCATTAATTCCATACGTCTTTGGAACTCGCTCCCTTCTAGACTTAGGCTTATAAGCAATGCTCTGCTCTTCAATAAAGAATTAACAAGTTTCTATAATAACCTAGACAATTAAAATACTGATTCCTTCTAAGCAAATGTACTCTATCATTCCTTTATTTCCCTATTTACTGTTTATTAAATATATTATTTGTTGTAACCTTTTCTTAGCCATAGTCATTAGCTTTAAGTTTCAAGATTAGATTGTTCCTATTTTATGCCTTTTACCGACTAGCACTGTAAAATAATTTTTGTCAAATTGTTGTGCTGGGATGAATTGCCTAATAAATACAATACAATACAATACAAATGTTTAGCGCATGTCTTCAACCTGTCTCTTTCCACCTTTGTCATACCCGAGAAATGGAAAATGGCCAAGGTGGTCCCGCTACTAAAGCCTTGGAAACCAGCTAACATAGGTGAGTCGTGTCGCCCGATATCTCTCCTATCGC
The DNA here is from genome assembly GCF_040869045.1 of Eurosta solidaginis. Lineage (NCBI taxonomy): Eukaryota > Metazoa > Arthropoda > Insecta > Diptera > Tephritidae > Eurosta > Eurosta solidaginis. The sequence continues at coordinate 26,947,576 of NC_090320.1, forward strand.
CAGTGGCAAAGACGCTTGAAGCCATTTTGATCCCTTATTTCCAAGCAAATTTGCAGCTAGCCCCTCATCAGCATGGCTTCAGAAAACTCCATAGCACTACCACCGCGCTAAATGTCATTGGCACCCAGATAAATTGCGGTTTAAATCAATACCCCTACCATAGAACAGTACTCGTAGCGCTAGACCTATCAAAAGCTTTTGATACGGTCAACATGGCTCGTTACTGCAAGACCTGGAAGGGTGCACCCTTCCCCCATGTCTTAAAAGGTGGACCGAAAATTATCTGGGTGGTCGGCAGAAGGGAGAATTAAACACAGGGTTGTGTCCTATCCCCACTTTTGTTTAATTTCTACATATCTAAGTTACCTTCACCACCGGAAGGAGTCACAATCGTTTCCTACGCCGATGACTGCACAATAATGGCCACAGGCCCAGGCCCAAAGATCGATGCGCTATGCAATAAAATAAACGGCTACCTCCCTGATCTCTCCAGTTTTTTCGCCTCGCGAAAGCTGGCATTATCACCGACTAAATCTTCCGCGACCTTATTTACAACATGGACGTCCCAAATGTCGACCATTTTGGGTGTGACGTTTGATCAGGATCTACATTTTGGTGAGCACGCAGCCGCAATTGTTCCGAGAATTCAGAGCCGTAACAAAATCCTCAAATCGCTCGCTGGCAGTACCTGGGGAAAAGATAAAGAACGCTCATGACTACATACAAAGCAATTAGCCAGCCGATTACGTGCTACGCGTCACCCATATGGTCGCCAAGCCTAAAAATTACCCACTGGAAGAAACTACAGGCCTGCCAAAATACTGCTCTCAGAATCACCACGGGTTGTCTTCTTATGTCCCCAGAACACCATCTGCATAATGAGGCGAGAATACTCCCCATCAGGGAGAGAAATGAGATGCTGACCAAACAGTTCCTGTTGAATACCCAGAAACCTGGGCATCCCAACAGACATCTGATTGATGAACCAGCACCGCCTAGGGGCTTAAGGAGTCATCGCCGTAAGCATTTTGAGGAAATACGGCACCTGAGAACCCCGCCGTATGAAGCGAAAAAACACAAGCAGGTCCTTGGTGAACTCCATAAACAGGCGTCGGACCTTTATGCCGGGAATTGCCCGGTGAATCCAGTACTTAAAGAAAAGTATCCAAAACTCGCGGTAGAGGAACGCATACTCCCCAGGGAAACGCGTGTCACTCTTGCTCAACTTCGTTCTGGATACTGTAACAGGTTAAACTCTTACCTATCCAGAATCAACCCCGACATACAAAATGTATGCCCCGCTTGCAATGTGTCCCCACATGACACCAACCATCTCTTTAATTGTAATGTGGAACCAACGCCTCTAACACCCCTTTCCTTATGGTCCACCCCTGTTGAAACGGCAAGTTTCCTTGGACTCCCGTTAGAGGATATTGATGACAATTTGTGATCGGTCGCGGCTATTAGGTGGGGCGAGCATTGCTACAACAACAACAACTGAAATTGGAAGAGAAGCTCAGCCTAAAATCTCTTCCGATGTTATTGCGCCTATAATTAGTTTGTTTGTTTATGTAGAAATTCTTGTTTTCTACATGTGTGATCAGTTTTCCAGTAATAAACTGAGGCGATTAACTTCATCACACGATGGGGCAGAAAAGTTTACTAGGAATCTAAAGCGCCTATTTCGTGCTGCCATCCTGCACATATGGGCGCATTTTACTCGTTGAGAAAATACAGTCAGTATTTTAGATCACGATATTTATTGGCTATTTAGCATGAAATATTTATGAATCGTGATCATAATTGTAAAAAACAAAGAAGTTTTGAAATCCAATAATTGGATTTGGCAACATTTATTTAAAGTGCAGCACCTCTGCAATCCATTGATAGCTGTGTTTTTGTTTACATATATAGACGTTTACGCTTAAACTTTATATGAACTGCTAAGCGTCAAACTTTAAATACTTCTCTGAAATTGTTGCGCATAAAATTAGTACTACTAAATTTCAATACGCATTATACTCAGATGTAACTGATATGTGTCTATGTTTCACCTCTACACAAATTCTATGTATTATCTCTTAAAATGGTGTGTGCCCACAATCCATCGCAACTGATTCAGCTATAGGTTATACACAGCCATAAAACAGAGGTTTGTGTCTCCTCTTTTCGGTACACCCTGTGCTGTAGCTAGTTATATAACCACTGCCGCTAGATGGGTCTCCTAAGCATTATCTAAGCGAGGATAAGCGTTTTTTTACGCGCAAATGTAAACGTATACACGTGTAGAAAAAAAACGGCTATTATTATTACTAGGAAAGCATTATTTACAAGAATACTGCCAATATATTTTGAGGGATCAATCAATATTTTGTAAAATAATTAACGTAAGGGACAATATTATTGCGTACAACAAACTACAACCACATAATTGCACAAAAGCAAAACTTTTAATTTGCCCTCTCGAAATCGCGATAATGTCATGTTAACGATGTCACGCTGTAGTGTAGAATAACCGTTTTCGTTTATGTAAAGGGCCAATTAATGGTGACTTATAACCATATAACCATAACCCGATAAAACAGCTGATCGAACCTACCTTATGGAAATCAATGTAATCGATTAATGGTGTCATACCGTTGGTTTTTGGTTTCTCGCCATATCCATAACCTAAAAATATTTGAGTTGGTGAATTTCAAAATTTTTTGTAGATTTTATTCATTGTTTTGGATATCTTATGACTAAGAGACTTATTTTTTGTGAAATATGTTTGTATTTTTTTGCGTTTTCTTCTTAGAAACCTTTTCTTAACACGCTTATATTACCTCACTTGTATGTATGCTTGTTTGTAACATATAGCGACAGTGGTTAAATAACTCGCTACAAAACGAGTTGCGCTTAATAGCTGAGACACAAACCTCTGTGCTACGGCGTTTTTTTCTAGTTTTTTAAACCTTTTTTTTATATCTTTATGTTTTTCAAATTGTTGTTGCTTTTTCCGGTAAAAGTCTAGTTAAGGGGTCGACTGCTAATACTGTACCAAAAATATCGAGAGAAGTGTCAAACGACGCGTATTGACATCAGTATTAATAATCCGAAGGCGGAATTTTAACTCGTTCAAAAGATATCAACGAAAAACCGAAAAATTACCCGTGGGTTCTTCCGAAACGGGGGTGGGATCCATAGTATTTTTGCGCAGAATAGCTTTCTGCGTTGGCAGCCTTTGGCCACGCTTAAAAAAATTATCCTAGGTGGGTCCAACACCGGTATGGAGACGGCATCTATATCCGCGCAAAATACTTATGTTCACAATTTTTTTTGTGGGTACAATAACATTACAACAACCACATGAAAATCGACAACTTCATCTGCAAATATCTCCGAACAAGGATAAAATTTTTATTTTCGTGCTTCGCATTATTGTTGTCGAGATTAATACGCGTCTTTTGACACCTCTTTCGATATTTTGGACGCGTATTAACAGTGTCATGCTATCGTATAGAATTACCCGGGGCTTGAACCCAGGACCTTTAGAATGGTAGGCGGTGCACCTCACGACGGTGGATGAAATTTTAGTACATACACGATTCATCAGCTCAATCAATATCGTAAGAATGGTTCACAACCCTAGATAGAGGCACAATATTTATTGCACATGTAACCCTCGCCATAAAGTGTGCTAAAATGATCCGTCCAAAGAAAAGTAAGTTTGTAGAGTTGTACTTTTTCGTTCATTTCAGAGATCTGGTTCTTTCGTTCTTTTTCTGATGAACGAACAAGTTGTTCTTTTTGTTCATCTGTTCCTTTTTTTTCAAGCAAATTTGTTCACTGCTGCTCAAACCTACGAAAAAAGTCACTAAGTATAGATGGGGGTGTGTATGCAGCAATGCTTTGTGTAGGTATATTTAAATGTGTTATGAACAAACAAGTTAATATATATATGTATAATTAACTTCAAAAAAGTTACAAATTTCGGAAGATCCTGGAAATGGAAAGAGTACATACATAAATTGTAAATATGAACTTTTCAAGTTTAATAAATGTAATTAATTTCTTACAAAAAATGTTTTTCATAAATAGTTCATACATATATTGTTGTAGCAGTGCCACACACAAAGATGACCACACATATCTGTAGTGTAAGTGGTATCATCGACATTCGTGCTCACTGTGAATTTCTGCGTGTGTACGTATGAATTTACAATGTTCGCGAACGAGGAGAGAGAAAGAATAGCATTAGATAAAACGAATTAAAAGAACAAACGAACTACAAGAACAAATAGAACCGAAATCGAAGATCTAGTTCACTTGTTCAGTTGAGAGACCCGGTCAATTGAACAAGTTCAGAACGAAACGACCCAACTCTAATGCCCCTATTACCGTTTACAACTCAACTTAGTTGGGTTGTAATTAAAACAACTCAACTTTAAGACAACTCAACTCCTGTTTGGTATTACGAATTACAACTTATTTCAGTTGAAATTGAATTGAGTTGCCAACTTCAGAAAGTGATGATTTGACAGATAAATAAACAGCTGATCAATTTGTGGCAGAAATTTAAGCATTTTCAAATGTGATTTTTTTATTAATATTATATGAAATCTATTTTATAATGACAAAAATGTTGGTGATTGACATTTCGCGAATACGGAAAACATTCGCGTGATCATTCCAATCCCTTGGAACTACCACGCACCAAGTAAGAAAATGTTTAAGTGACAAACAAATAATGAGTTTCATATGAAGTTATTTTGCAGATTTGAAAGGAAGCATTTTACTCAGTACTAAACAAAATTAAGGACCATTTCCGCATACGCGTTCGTATTTTAAAATTATGCGCCATACTCCGATTCCTTGCTGACGGCAGCTATCAAATATGATGTGGAAATGATTTTGGTGTTGGACTGGTTTTAGATATTATTGAGGAGAATATTTGTGCGAAGTAGATTAAAACCCAAACAGAAAAAACTGTATTTTACTCAAATAGGATTCCCAGGAGTAGTGATAAGTATCAATGGGACTCGCATAATTATTTCACCTATTTTGGCTGCATCCGAACTGCGGCCAGCCTCGTCCAACTAAGGTCAAAAAGTTATTCAATGTAATTCGTTTAAACTTTGTTTTTTCTAGAAATGTGTACAAAATTGTTGATTATTGTTTGATTAAAAAAGGTTTAACTACCGGCTTTAAATGTTTTGCTTTTTTTTTGGTAACGTTTTATAAGCCCGTGCACCATCTAACTCTTATCAAAGGTGGTATCAAAAGACGGGTTTCCATCTCCGTTTTTAGGATTCGAGAGCGGAAATTAAAAATTTTATTTCTTTTGAAAGATATTTACAAAGACCCACAAAATGGCCCGAGAGGGTACGAAATATGTGGCCCGTTCCACAGTTTTTTTTTGCACAGAACATCTTTTTGCGTTGGCGGCCTTTGACCGCGATTCGTAAAAATAACTCTGGTTGAGTCCAACACCTTTCTGCATAGCTGTGTACAAAAAATCTGGCAAAATACAACAACCACATGAAATTAGATTTTATTAGAAATAAAATTTTTAATTTTTGTGGTAATTCTTTACGACAGCATGACACTGCTAATACGTGTCCAAAAATATCGAGAGAGGTATTAAACGATGCGTCTTGGCATCAGTATTAATAATCCGAAGGCGGAAAATAAAAATTTTAACTCCTTCAAAAGATATTAAACAAAAACCGAAAAAAGACAACAACATTACAACAACCACATGAAAATCGCCAACTTCAACTACAAATATCTCCGGACAAGAGATAAAATGTTTCTTTTCCGCCTTCGGATTATTGTTCTCGAGATTAATACGCGTCTCGATATTTTTGGACGCGTATTAGCAGTGCCATGCTGTCGCAAAGAATTACAATTTTTGTTTTCGGATTCTTAAATCGGAGGTCGAAACGTGTCTTTTGATATCAACTTTGAACATCTTTGTTAAAAATTAAGTGGTGAACCGTCTTCTAAAACGTAACATTTTTTCAAAACAACTGCAAAATTGCATGAGACAACTGCTAGTAAGCAGTTGTAAGATTTTGACGTCTTTGACAACTACACCAACACAAGGTTGTAAACGGCAATGCCACAAAAAGTTGTAAGACTAGACAACTCAACCGAAATTTTTTTTGACAGGTTGAGTTGTAATCTGTAATACCAAATTGCGAAATTTCAACTCAACCAGAGTTGAGTTGTAAACGGTAATAGGGGCATAAAAGTTGGCAACACTGCACTGACCATGTCAGAAGTTTATTTCGATCATTTCCTCTTTGTCTTTTCAAGTGAACACTTACTGTTTTTTTTAAGGTATTTTTTATAAAATAGCTTTCTAATATTTATAAATTTTGAATCTTCCCCATTTAAGGTGATACAAGGTCCACCGCCACCGTATCCACATCAGCAAAATGTACCAACAAAGCGTTTCAAAGATGAATCCCTCCAGCAGCAACACGTGGAGTCTGTCAATCACCAAACTCAACCAGCCTTCTTTCTTTCACAGCAACAATTACAAACCTTACAATTTTTGCAACAAAACCAAAGCACACTTAATCATCAAGAGCAGGCGATGTTCCAGCAGCTCAGTAATCAATATCGCCTTATGCAACAATACCAACAGGCAATGAGACAGCAGACCACGTGTCAAATACAGCAAAATGCACAACCGCAACAATTGTTGCAAAATCAATCTAATGCCACAACGGGGCATCCAATGCGTACAGCAGCATCTTCATCATCGTTAACGCATAGCGTTTTGAGTGATGTGTCTGGAGCTGTGGCGCAGTTAAATGTAAATCCGCCGCCTGCATATGTGGGGTCTGCTTCTGCGGAGCAAGCGAAGGAAGTTCTGCCACCAAAAGCATCAACTTCAGCAATCGAAGCAGAGGAATTAACACAATTATCAACGAATAGTGATCAATTAGGTGAGTATTTATACGTTAATGTTCGCGTTTACCACGTGATTTCCGGCAAAGTGTTACCCATCTATAAACTTTGGTACATAACCTCAACTTGGCTGTAGTTTTTTAAATGCATGGATTAAGGTGTATTTTCGCAAAATAAGTTTTCCTGTCTGAACCTTGTGTTATCTTTGAATCTGAATGAGTATTTGTTTAGATAATAGTAAATGTATTGGCATCAAAACTAAACGACGGAAAATGAGCTTTTCTGCATTTTTGCTATGGACGGCATTATAAATTAATGCATAAAGGAGCGGAAATCCAAAATTGCAACATAACACCTATATGATGCATCTGTAGGAGTATTTTATCAGTATTATCATCAATAAAATATACTATGGTAAAAGACTCACACATCTGGATACCGCCCTAATATCGAGGCCTTACTCACTGGCAACAATCGCATTAACTTAGGCGATTTCAATGCCCATCATGACCTATGGCATTCAAACTTGCGGGCGGACAGTAGGGGTGAGATGTTGGCGGATCAAATAGACGAAACGACGTTCTGCACAATAAACGGAGACGCCCCCACACGTATGGTAGGAAGCTGTCATAGCTCGCCAGATATCTCAATCGTGAGCGCAGAACTCGTAAACTGCGTCAACTGGCAGCCGATGGTAACATTGGCATCCGACCACCTGCCCATACTTATTTCGTTCGAGCGTACCGCCGACTTCATCGTCACCGAAAAACGCACTTTCATAAACTTCAAAAAAGGAAAGTGGGAAGAATATAAATCTGCAACAGACAGCAGCTTTGCTGCCCTCCCTATCCCGACTGATGCCCGCCAAGGGGAGCGTGCCTTCCGTAAGGTCATTGAATCCGCCTCGGCACATTTCATTCCCGCCGGGAGAATTCCCGAAATCCGGCCCCACTTCCCGGCGGAGGCCGCGAGCTTAGCGAGGGAACGCGACCTTATAAGACAGCTTGATCCAGACGACCCCCAAATAAGGGATATAAACCAACGCATCAGATTGCTTGTGGACGAACACAAGCGGGCGAAATGGGAAGAGCACCTAAGAGGTTGTAACCTCTCTACCGGTGTGGGTAAACTTTGGTCCACCGTAAAGTCCCTATCGAATCCGACTAAGCACAAAGACAAAGTTTCCATCGCCTTTGGCGATAAGGTGCTGTCAGATGCGAAAAAATGCGCGAGCGCTTTCTGCCGACAATATATAATGCATCCTACGGTCGACAAAGATAGACGGAGAGCCAATAGACACGCACATAAACACAAACTCAGTGCGTCACCAATTACCATCACCGCTAGAGAGGTTGAGGACGCCATTGGTCGCGCTAAACCATCCAAAGCAGTGGGCCCAGACGGCATAGCCATGCCGATGCTTAAAAACCTAGGGAAAGAGGGTTTCAAATATTTAGCGCATGTCTTCAACCTGTCTCTTTCCACCTTTGTCATACCCGAGAAATGGAAAATGGCCAAGGTGGTCCCGCTACTAAAGCCTGGGAAACCAGCTAACGTAGGTGAGTCATATCGTCCGATATCTCTCCTATCGCCAGTGGCAAAGACGCTTGAAGCCATTTTGCTCCCTTATTTCCAAGCACATTTGCAGCTAGCCCCTCATCAGCATGGCTTCAGAAAACTCCATAGCACTACCTCCGCGCTAAATGTCATTAGCACCCAGATAAATTGCGGTTTGAATCAATATCCCCACCATAGAACAGTACTCGTAGCGTTAGACCTATCAAAAGCTTTTGATACGGTCAACCATGGCTCATTACTGCAAGACCTGGAAGGGTCCACCCTTCCCCCATGTCTTAAAAGGTGGACCGCAAATTATCTGGGTGGTCGGCAGGCATCGGTGCAATTCAGAAACGAAACATCAAAACAAAGGAGAATTAAACAAGGGGTGCCACAGGGTGGTGTCCTATCCCCGCTTTTGTTTAATTTCTACATATCTAAGCTACCTTCACCACCGGAAGGAGTCACAATCGTTTCCTACGCCGATGACTGCACAATAATGGCCACAGGCCCAGGCCCAAAGATCGATGAGCTATGCAATAAAATAAACGGCTATCTCCCTGATCTCTCCAGTTTTTTCGCCTCGCGAAACCTGGCATTGTCACCGACTAAATCTTCCGCGACCTTATTTACAACATGGACGCCCCAAATGTCGACCATATTGAACATCCACGTCGATGGCACTACGCTACCGACTGTCCTACACCCCAAAATCTTGGGTGTGACGTTTGATCAGGATCTACATTTTGGTGCGCATGCAACCGCAATTGTTCCAAGAATTCAGAGCCGTAATAAAATCCTCAAATCCCTTGCTGGCAGTACCTGGGGAAAAGATAAAGAAACGCTCTTGACCACATACAAAGCAATTAGCCAGCCGATTACGTGCTACGCGTCACCCATATGGTCGCCAAGCCTAAAAACCACCCACTGGAAGAAACTACAGGCCTGCCAAAATACTGCTCTCAGAATCGCCACGGGCTGTCTTCTTATGTCCCCAGAACACCATCTGCATAATGAGGCGAGAATACTCCCCATCAGGGAGAGAAATGAGATGCTGACCAAACAGTTTCTGTTGAATACCCAGAAACCTGGGCATCCCAACAGACATCTGATTGACGAACCAGCACCGCCTAGGGGCCTAAGGAGTCATCTCCGTAAGCATTTTGAGGAAATACGGCACCTGAGAACCCAGCCGTATGAAGCGGAAAAACACAAGCAGGTCCTTGGTGAACTCCATAGACAGGCGTCGGACCTTTATGTCGGGAATTGCCCGGTGAATCCAGTACTTGAAGAAAAATATCCAGAACTCGCAGAAGAGGAACGCATACTCCCCAGGGAAACGCGTGTCACTCTTGCTCAACTTCGTTCTGGATACTGTAACAGGTTAAACTCTTACCTATCCAGAATCAACCCCGACATACAAAATGTATGCCCTGCTTGCAATGTGTCCCCACATGACACCAACCATCTCTTTAATTGTAATGTGGAACCAACGCCTCTAACACCCCTCTCCTTATGGTCCACCCCTGTTGAAACGGCAAGTTTCCTTGGACTCCCGTTAGAGGATATTGATGACAATTTGTGATCGGTCGCGGCTATTTAGGTGGGGCGAGCATTGCTACAACAACAACAACAACTCACACATCTACATTTTAAAAGAAGACACATTGCTTACTATTTAGACCGCAGATATACTTTGGCGTGGAACTATTAGTATGATTGCCCCTCTGACGGAAAATTATGGGATTTGCACATGGGTCTTTACTATATCTCTTATATGCACTAATAATACATAGAGTGCAGATAACATGGTTGACCAACATTTGAATTTCAATAATTTAAAATAATAAAAATAAAGGGATTAAATACTGACTTATAAAAAAATTTAGAAAAACTAGAAAAAATTGCAAAACCTTAAATACATTGTTGTACGATCTTATGTCGCCGATTTTTTTTAGAACTATAGTACAAAAGTTTTACTAAATTCTCTTTTGTTTCTACTTAGGCGTTAGCGATCAAGAACTGACTGCATTTCTTTCTCAAAAGGACTTAACATCTACTTTTGCTGAAGATCTCTTGAAGACTTTTAGTGCTGAAAGCTTAGACATTAAAGAAGAAGATATTAGCGGTGCAACAGATGATTTATTCAATGGACTGGATAAAAATTTAAATACAAGCGACAAATCGAATGCGCGCACATCAACTTGCAGCAATAGCCAACAGTTAACAGGAATAGCAGCAGCGTCATCCTCAACCAGTTTAGAGCAGATTGGTGGGTGCAGCGGCGGCACAGTAAAAGAAGAACTAGATGAAAGTTCAGATGTGAAAGTGGAAAAATTTCGTGATGACGAATATGATGATAGGAGCATTAATAAATATGATGATGATATTGACGAGCCATCAAAGTTTAGCATACAAATGGATTCTAAACAATTAGTGGTTGCGGCTAAAAATTTACCACTGGATGAACCCCCACCTCATTGTTCCGTTTTACATATAAATGCACCACCACCTTCGCCACCCGATTGCCCACCACAACGCCTAACACGTGAACAGCTGCTACCGCCCACACCATCAGTTCATTTGGAAAACAAAAAACATGCCTTTAGTCCACAGTTGCAAGAGTTTTGTCTTAAGCATCCTATAGCAGTTGTACGTGGTTTAGCTGGAGCACTTAAATTAGATTTGGGTTTGTTCTCTACAAAGACGCTTGTCGAAGCTAATCCCGATCATAGTGTTGAGGTACGCACACAAGTACATCAATCACCTGATGAAAATTGGGACGCTTCACAAGCGAAGCGTGTATGGGCGTGCATTTCGCATAGATCCCATACAACAATTGCCAAATATGCACAATATCAAGCATCCAGCTTTCAAGATAGTTTAAAGGTGGGTAAAACAATTCATGTTTTTATAACGTATTTTTTTATTATATATTTTTTTGGTTATATAATTGTATTTATGATGATCCCAATTTTTAATAACTTTCGTTCTACTTAAGAATGATGATGAGATTTATTAAACTGAATGCAATTCAATTATGTGTTTAGCTTTTGTGTTATTAATATTTTTTACATAGTGAACAAAATATATTTTTATTTCAGGATGAACAAGATAAAGGCCCTGCTGGTGTGCAAACAATGTCTGATTCAGATTCGAAAGACTCAGTGAGCAATTCAAATGGAAAGCGGAAAAAGCACAAAAATGGCAATAAAATGTTAAGGTAAGTTTATAATTTTCGAACTTTCAATTATAAGTTTGCACTTTATATCCAAGTCCTTGGTTAATAATCCAAGTTCTTGGTTAATATTTATCAAAGTGCAGAAAGCAAAGCAGGGCTTTTCGCTAACACCGTTTTCAAAAATATAATAATGAACGGCGTTTGATAGTAGAGCTCACGACATTGAAATAATTGTATGCTTATATTTTTGTTGTTTGATATATGTGGCTTTTAATACAAATATTTTATCGTATGTGGTAATTTAAGATTTGGCACCAACGTGGATTTATCGGACGAACGTAAATGGCGTATACAGCTAGCTGAGTTACAAAAATTGCCAGCATTTGCGCGTGTTATATCAGCAGCAAATATGTTATCACATGTAGGTCATGTTATTTTGGGTATGAATACTGTGCAGTTGTACATGAAAGTGCCTGGAAGTCGAACGCCGGGTCATCAAGAGAATAACAATTTCTGTTCAATTAACATAAACATTGGACCAGGTGATTGTGAATGGTTTGCTGTACCGGATGCGTATTGGGGTGGTATTCATAATCTTTGCGAAAAAAATAATATTAGCTACTTGCATGGTTCGTGGTGGCCAGTGCTAGAAGATTTGTATAAGGAGAATATACCCGTTTATCGTTTTATACAACGTCCAGGCGATTTAGTTTGGGTTAATGCAGGGTACGTTGATTTAAAACTACATATAAACTAAAATAATATAATATTGAATGCTTTTATGATGTTAAACTTAAATCATTACTAACTTTCGTTCTACTGAATACATATTTGTGGAAATTGAAATTTCTGAAAACAAGCTTACAATATTTAATTATTTTAAGTTTTGGTTCATGTGTCTAGAATATATACCGAAATTAATTATGAACCTAACAATCCATTTCAGTTGTGTACACTGGGTTCAATCAGTAGGCTGGTGTAATAATATAGCATGGAATGTGGGTCCCTTAACAGCACGCCAATATTCACTTGCGATTGAACGTTACGAATGGAATAAGTTGCAAAACTTCAAGAGTATAGTACCGATGGTGCATCTTAGTTGGAATCTGGCAAGGAATATCAAGGTTTCTGATCCAAAACTATTCGAGCTTGTCAAGTAGGTTCATAGGCGAGTTATAAAAATTGCTGTTACTGACAATTGTTTTTATGTCTATTTTTAGAATGTGTCTTTTACAAACGCTTAAAAATGTATTGCATACCTTAGAATATGTTAAATCTAAAGGTGTAGAAGTGCGCTTTCATGGGCGTGGGAAAAATGAAGCCTCACATTATTGTGGCCAATGTGAAGTAAGTTGACAAGATTAAAATTTAAATCGTAATATTATTGAATCCGTAGATATACTTTGGAGTGGACACTTTGGTAACACTCTGATTGCCCCTCTGACGGAAAATTATGAGATTTGCACATGGGTCTTCATTAATCACTTATGTGCACTTTTTAATAGTGTACATTTGATGGCAGACCAACAATTAATTCAAATTAGACAGTATCTTTTTAAGCGGAGATTACCCTTATTGCTTTGAATGTATGAAAACATTTATTTGAAGCAATTTTTAATTTATAATTTATTAAATAATTTGGGAGCAATTTAAATAACGTGACATCGGGACATGCAGACACAATTTGTTGAGCGCACGATTCAATATTAATTTTTTAATTAATCTATTGTTTTTCCATGTTGCACTTATTTTTATAGGTTGAAGTTTTCAACATTTTATTTATACGCGAACAAGAGAAACGTCATGTTGTGCATTGTATGGCCTGCGCACGAAAGCAAGCACCAAATTTACAAGGTATTGTTTGTTTAGAGGAATATCGTTTAACGGAGCTTTTACAAATTTACGATGCTTTCACGTTATATAAAGCACCACAGACACCACTGCCACAAAGTCCGCATGCGTCGAATATTTAATTTATTATTTTAATACCGATCATGATAATTATAAAGACATATGTTAGTTGATTTGGCATAGTTTCTTAGGTATCGATAGGTCTATTGATAATATTAAAAAATTATACAATTTTTATATGTAATAGACAACAAAGAAAAAATGCACTGGTATTATACTTACATATTTATGTACGTGGGCATATTTTTATAACCTTATACAAACTGCATACATACATTCATACATTTTAGCTGTTTATCGAGTAAATTTATGCTCTTCATACATACATATTGACGATTAGCTTAACTCTTAATAATATTACTGTTCTAAGGAATTTTATTTCTAAGATATGTAAGGCATTATTAAGTACACATAATACATACATATAAAATTATACATACGTACGAAAATTTTACATACACTTAATTATTATGAAAAGATATATTTATATTTAATTTGTTCTATTTTTAAGTTTAATTTATCATTATATATTATTGTAAATTATATACGTTTAATTAAATTGTTTTATTTATTTTTTGGGTTGTATTCCCGCTGCGTTTAACTTATTTTATTTGTTTGCACTTGGTGTAACATACATTTTTGTTTTAATTATAGAGAAAAAAAGTTATGTTTAATTCTTATATACAGTTTACATGCAACTTTTGCAGTATGCTTACGATAAATTTAGTAATACAACCCTAAAAATATGTATGTAAGCAAGTTCATATTAGTATCAAAGCAATTAGGTTGTTTTTTAGTCTAAAAATTTTTAGTTAAATTGATTACATTTAAACAAAGCATCTTTGACAACTTTACATGGAAATGAAAAGCGATACTGCTTAAATCGTACAGCTTTTATAAATAAGAAATAAAAAGCGTTATATATTTCGTCTAAAACTTACGTACGTATTTAAACATGCACATAGTTCATATGTACATATACATAAGATACATAAGTTTTGGTATGCTTGCATAAAAATATGCATAAGCGCGAACAGTCGGCAAGGTGGCAAGGAACGACAATCCACGATAGTCACGTCGTAATGCTAAGAATCAAACGTCTAGTTTTGAGATCTCGTCAATGATAACTTTGCTGGCTGGAATGTATTTTCTCACATTTGATTTTAAAAACGTATATTTTAAAATTATACCAATTTTATATATAATAAGCGCGAACTTAAACGTCTACACAAGCAAGCATACCATTCAATATTTATATAAATTCACAACATAATATAGAACCTGTATATGTAATTAATGATCTCATTGAAGAAATAAACGAGGACGAAATAGCGGAAGACAAATAAAATAAATATAAACGTTTATTAACGTGTGCTGTATCGAATATAAAAGCATAAAATTAAAGGCTAAAATATCAGTTCTACATAGATCTAAAATAAAGTCTACGAAACAAACGTATATATTTTTATAATTATTTGAAAAAAAAAAAACCATAATATAAAAATAATATTTTAGAAGTACGTGTACTGTATAACACACAATATAACGGTATACACACAAGTGTTCAATATTTGAAAAGGAACAAGATGGAGCAGGTGACCTAGAAGGACGCCTTAGTAAAATTATGCTTAAAAAAAGGAAGAACGTATGATTGTTTTATTGGCGTCGGCTCGTTCCACATACATGCGATTTTTTTTTTTTGAAATATTTACAAAAACAGTACGAAATCTTGGTTAATACTAAAATGAAATAATGACGTCGGCTTAAGGTGTAAGCGTGCCAAATTCGTTGTGATACTGTTTTAAAGGGCAGGTTTTGTTTGTTGCAATAGCCGATCAAAGCAGTTTGTTATATGATTTCAAGACTAAATATGGAAAGCGAATTGTTTAAAATTTACATTTTTTTTAGTGGGCTTTGCACTTTCAAGCCGACGATAACTTTTTTTTAGTAGTAATAGAACAGAGTATGGAAATTAACAAAAAGCAAATTTTTCTATTTAGTTAATTTCATTCAAGCAAGCACAAATACCAGCGAATTTGCACTAATAAAGATAGCGTTTTTTCTTTTGGCTTTGCTTTTAAAGTACTCACCTAAGTGCAAAATGCCTTAGGCAACCGTTTCTTGGTTTATCTTTTTTTGATTTCAATAAATGTCTTTATATTAAGATGAAAGTGCTCAAAACTGGTGGGTTCGAGACATACAATTTCTTTCAGGGAATTACATCGCCTGCTGTCATGTATAAAATGTAGTGCTCTTCAAATCATCTATGGTGAGCAGTATTTGGTATACTATTTAGCATTTACTGTCTTTAACCATTTTACAGAGGCTTTGATCGACATGACTACTTTTGGTATACCTCCTCCCTCGTAAGGTAAAGGAAGTCTTGGCCTTGGCTACTACGTGCGTCGGGAAGCCTTGCTTTTCGGGAAATATCCGAACCTTTTGCCAATACTTTAGTTTGCATACTCTGCATGTACTTTTACAAATATATTGTTTTTGTACTGAATTTTCATACTTCATACTATTATGCTCAAATGGGTGCTAAATTTATTTAATATTAAGAAACATGAAATTGTAAATATCAGGTATATGCTGAAATTCACTTTAGAGTAAAATTGCGTCTTGAGTCTATTTGAATTTGCCGGAAACAGCAAAACGCATACAAGTGAAAGGGAAATGCAGCATATGCCTGTATATACACCATATCGATGGCTGAGTGAAAGACCAAGATCGTTCCCGAGATAGTCGGACTAGTACCTTAACGATACTAGTTACCGGAACGTATTGGATCTATATCCTGCAAAGGACGAATCAACACCGATAACACTCCCGCAAACGTGTTGGTCTTCACCATTGTACAGGTCTACAAGTAGGATATGTAGCAGCGCGCACATACACAGCCACGCTCACCTGATAAAATGCTTGTTCTTGTTCGTTATTTTTGTGGATGCTATTTGGCACTGTTGTACTTCTTAGGACCAAACAAAGTTTAGTAGCTGCTATCGAAAACTGCTTAAAATTTTTTTTTCTTATATTACAAAGAAATATACTTATTTACTTTCAAACGAGCACTTAATTACATCTCTCTTTAATAACCATATATTTTGGACAATTTTAATTAACAAATTGTGATACTTTTTTACGGGGACGATTGCTAAAACACGGCCAAAACCGTCGGGGGAGGTACTAATAGACGCGTTTTTGCCTCGCTTCCAATAATTCGAATACTTTTTATCTTCGGACTATTGACAACAGGACAAAACGCGTCTATTCATTTTTGTTTCCGCTTTTTTGGACGGGTTATTGCAGTCGACCTCGGTTTCAAACTGTTTTTCGCGGAGAACTTTTGAACGGGTAGAAAAACTTAACTCCCGTGTTTGTATTCTTAATACTGAAATAACTACGCGTCCTCAGATACCCCAATTGAAGACTTTTTTATAATTTTCTGAAGGACCCACATGGGTGCACTTAAAATTTCCTAACCTGTAAACCTGTACAATGGTCTTCACACTCAGTCGTGGGAATACTAATTTTACTAACTTTAGTTAAATTTTCAGCAGGCTCAGCCAATGCATATAAAAAAATCCGAAAGTGAAATGGGTTCCAGCGCTTATTTATCATCATACCACATCGCATCTACTGTACATACATATATATTTATTAATAGACGATTTCTTGGTATCCAAAATATTTAAATTAATGCATCGCATCTGTTTGTGATGCCATCCGATTTACGTATGACGTAAGTAAGCGCGTGTTTTGATTTAAATTATTATATATAATATTTATAGTTTACAAATAAAATAACTTTCATGCGTATATCTGTATAATTTATGAGTAGATTCAAATTAATAAATAAATATGTAAAGTAAAAATTGTAAAATAGTCCGTGTGTTTGAGCTGCAGTTGGTGCAGCAGTGTTACTTTTTATGACAGAGATTGATTGTCTATACGAAAAGGAACATAATTTTTCACTGCGCCATTACAACAGAATATCAGCTTGAGTATCAGCAGGATTCCATCAATTAATGGCTGCTTTTTCAGTGCGAGTTTAAACTCCAGTTAAAGTTGCAAGAGCTACGGCAGAGATTTTGCGTTTTAACTTATTACTGACGCTTGGCAAGCGTTGCAACATAGTCGTCAAATGTAGCGTTTGACGGTTGTGCGCTTCGTCAGCTTCTACGAATAATTCAACATAAGACAGATTGTGTTTCCTGAGTCTAGTCATAGCTGAACATGTACCGCTTTTCCCATTATTTAGACAGGAACTGTGCATCCCCTGTGGGATTTGTTCTAACATTCTAAATTAAACTAAGCTGGGAAAAACGTATCAATTTAAAAATTGTACGCATGTATATTCATTGATGGATGTAACTTTTATACATAAATTTCATAAATCATTTATGTGTACATATACTAATATAAATAGTCTAACTCCATCTATAATGTGCATATGCGCGATTGCTTTCACATTGCCGATGTAAATCATTCTTCCGTTTAATAACTCTTCCTTGATTATAGGCAGCATCCAGTACTTCCCATGCCAGTTTTTCTGGTAAATGCACTTTGCGCTCCTTTTCTCTAGCCGCTTCTAGTAGCCATTTCATTGCTAAAAAATATGATCTCTTTTCACTTACTGGCACGGGTACTTGATATTTGACACCACCCCTCTTGATACCGGTCAGTTGCAACAACGGTCGACAATTCTCAATTGCTTTAACTAATAATTGTTCAGGGTCAGCTATTATTTTATCCTTTTCCTCGGGATTTAAATTTATACGTTCAATTTGTAAACGTTTCAAGACTTCAAATGATTTTGAAAGCAATTCTCTAGCCAGTGCTTTGTTGCCCCCTTTCGTTATATAATTTAACATTTTGTTTACCAAATTATTATAGTAGATGGATTCGGATTCGTCATTTTTGGCTGCCTTGATTGGTATGTGCGCTAGTTTGGTATATTCATCAGTTTCCTTTAAGCTGAGCTGTTTCTTTTTGGTGAATATTGCATCAATGTAATGTGGCGAATAGCAAGCTGCACGGTTCACTTGGCCACAAACCAAGCTGAAAAAACAGAGGATTAGGGCTTTTATTTGAGTGGATAGCATAATCAACATTTTTCATTTCACCTTCTTAGTGGCTCCAGCCGATTGCACAAAATGCTGCGCAGCATTTTCTTTCATGGAAGAAAGCTAAAAATTAATAGGCGAGCAGAAACAGCAGCACGACTCCCACAAATATTTCGAGCAGCTGTTTTTGAGATGTGATGGAACGAGCTTATCGATATCACTCGTACGATAGCCCATTAGTGATGTGCATAACTCGAAACTCGAGTTCTACCCACAAATCACACACAGAAGATTGTGCAATCAAGAGTTCAAAATTGCTTGGTTCCGCGGATCTACGTCACACTTGACTGCTTCAGCGAATGAAAGAGAGAGAAAAAACAGAGCTAAAGGTAAATGACATAAAAGTTGCTCATAAAAAACAGCTGAACTAATTTTTACATGCGCAATGCGCCACCTTCTATAATTCCATCATGAGTTCTACCTACTACTGATTGTAAATGCCAAATTAAACTTGCTGAAAAACCAAAAACCAATTGGTTGGCTATAGCGTTAGCGTTGCGGTATTGCACCATTAATCGATTACATTGATTTCCATAAGGTAGGTTCGATCAGCTGTTTTATCTGGTTATAAGTCACCATTAATTGGTCCTTTAGGACGGTAAATTTACTACGCTGTTGACACTGTTTTCAATTTTATAATAAATTTCAGTTACAGGACAAGCATTTATTTACGCTTCCGTTGTACAATTTTTTTGAAAGAATGCAACGCTGCCTCAAGGGCTAAAAGAATTAAGATAGTGTAAAATGAATGCGGATTTAGACAAACGATTTGGTCGTTCGTAGCAAAGCAGCAATGCATTTCACTGTTTCCTTATTGCGCTGTAAGCACCAAAGCCAAGGAATGCGTGCGTTTGAGCCCATAAGAATTTCTTGGACCCTTAAAGAAATGGCCAGGAAATCTGTGCACATTCAGTGTATGAACGCATCTGAAACGAAATATTGTACAGAAAATTAATAATGAAAAAAAAATTTTAATTGAAAAATAAAATCTCAGGTTTGGCTTACTCGTTGGTACAAAGGGTCACACTGTTAAAGCGACTTAAACTATGACTTTTTTTCTTTCGTTTGTTTCATTAGCCATTGAGTGTGCTTGTAATTCTCAACTTGTTAGTGAAATATTCTAAAGATATAGTTTTAGTTTTTAATTTAAAATTGAGGTTCTTCGAGTAGAAGATGGGGTGCCAATACCTCAGAGCCAAGTGCTCGCCTCCATATCACATTTTTTAAGGGTTCTTCAAATAGAAGATGAGGTGGCTCATTAGAGCGAAACCTCAGAGCCCCCAGTGCTCGCCCCAATGAATAAATACAAGAGGTTCTTCAAATAGAAGATGAGGTGGCTCATTAGAGCGAAACCTCAGAGCCCCCAGTGCTCGCCCCCAATGAATAAATACAAGAGGTTTTTCAAAGCAAAACAAGGTGGCTCATCCCGCAGCCAATACCTTGGAGCCCCCAGTGCTCGCCCCCAATGAATAAATACAAGGTGTAACAGGTACATAGTGACCTCTCTCTAAATAAATTTAAAAATAACAAACAAATACATTAAAATAAAGATATCATAAATAAGGTGTACCGATGCGTTGCATCGTCCCGTATTTTAAATACACCATAAACAAAATAAAATAACATACAGTCCATTAAAATAGTAATTTATAAAATAAAAAAGATAATAAATTTAAAAAAATGCTTGCTTGCAGTGGGCTTTAAACCCGCAACCCCAAACGTGTGAGTCGGGTACGTCATCCACTGTGCCACGACTCATACGCCTACCTGCGCATCAAATTACTCCCATATAACTCATATTAAACCGCTCGCCCTCAACTGCCCCACGCTTAGCTACACACTAAGGAAATTTAAATCGCTTTCCACCTGGCTCTTTCGACGGAGTGGGACCGCTCTCTTCCTCTGCTTCCATAGACGTGTGCGGATGAGAATATTGTTTTAGAAGGAGCATCATTCTTCATTCGCATAACACGACTAAGCAGCGTAGCTGATGCGTTTTAATTCGATGGACTATTAAGGTTTCGGTATATAGCTCGTACAACTCATCATTAAATCTTCTTCGGTACTCGCCGCCGCCGACGCATCTAGGCCCATAAGTTTGGCTCACAAGGGGAAGTTTCAAAATTGTCTATAGCATTTTTGTATGATAAGGTGATATGGGTACAGCGCTATAACAAAAAAAGGCGTTCCATGGTGGCGCTCAGCATGAAGCCTTACAAGGCGGCTTTCGTATACTAAAAAAAAAGCATTTAGATTACAATTAAAGTTGGAGCAACAGAAACGCTTCGATCGCGCTGCTTCGCTTTGATATCGACACAATCGAATTGTGAGTCATTTTGGCGCTGGCGTCACTTTGAAATAACGCACGTTTAAAGTATCCATGCCACAATGTATACAAAAGAAAGTCAAATTTGATTTTCTAAGTTGAAGTTTTTGCGCAATGTAATATTTAAAAATCTTTGGAATGAAGCGGAAATAAACAAAGTAAAATATTGTATTTAAAATCTGTTTTTGTTTGAGAACATAAATATTGGTGTGTGTAATGGAGACATTTTAAAATTTTTTTCATTTCGTAAAATGTCAGGAACGGTTGTATCTTGAAGGTGTTTTTAAGGGCCAATTAAACTTCATTAACCCTAAGATCATAGTCGTAACCATACCCATATCCAATGTGATCAATTAATGGTGCCTTAACCTAAAAATCGTGAAAATTTCATAAAAATGAAGAAAACGCAAAAAATTACAAACATATTCCACAAAAAATAAGTCACTTAGTCATAACGTATCCAAAACAATGAATAAAATCTACAAAAATTCATTAAATTCACCAACTCAAATATATTTAGGTTATGGATATGGCGAGAAACCAAAACGAGTTGGTTGGTTATGATGTGGTTGTGCGTTAGCGTTATGGTATGGCACCATTAATCGATTACATTGATTTCCATAAGATAGGTTCAATGAGCTGTTTTATCTGGTTATGGTATTATGGTTATAAATCACAATTAATTGGCCTTTAAGCTGGAGACATTGGTGCTTTATTGGTAACCTTATAACAGCTGATTCGACCAACCTTATGATAATCAGTGCAATCGATTATTGGTGCCGCTAAAGTCGTATCCGTATCGTAGCCAACCAATTGGGTTTTGGTTTACCGTCGTAACGATAAACAGCTGATTACGTTAGGGATACGGATACCGCGATACGACATACTGCACCAATGACTCCGGCTTTAACGTAAGCGCCAAAATTACGCAAAAGTTGAGGTGTTTGGGCCCTAATAATTTACCGCCTTTCGGTTTTCTCCAATTTGAAGGAAGCAAAGCGTTATTGTAAATCGGCCTTAAGCGCTGTGGCCACCTTTTTTTCACATCTCTGCGATAATTGACTATCGGTTACTGTAAATCGTAAAACAGCTGCTACTGTATTGATCATGGTTCAATTACATGGTTCAACGATATGGTTGGCTCATCTGTGCAATAACAAAATATGTCTGTTCAAATTGTCAAAATCTGTGCATTGGTGTTGGTGCGAATGGTATGGAATGGAAACATAAAACTTAGCAGTTTTTGTATGTGTAAGAAAATGTTGCCAATGTGTTGGTTTCGTCATGATGCAATTACAAGGTGACTGACTAATCCGCCATCTTGAACTCCCACTCTGAAACTCAATAATTTGCCTCTTTGCTAAACTACTTTTTCATTCAGAAGATAAATTCTATTAAAAACCATACAAATCAATTTTTCTGGAGAAGTATGCAACGCCATCACTTTTTCTCCAATTCTATTTTGTGTTGACTTTTCTATCATTTAAACTTATGACAATTCTCAAAAAAATAATTGTTTATTCAACAAAATTATTGAAATTTTACCTAATTTTCGGTGTTAAATGATGGTAAGATGTTTTATAATTTTAATAATAGCGATACATATTGTTTTAAATATGTTTTCACAGCTTTATTTACAGGTCTTGGTGTGGATAATGCTTGAGACCAGACGTCGTGCAAACAGACGGGCACATAAACACAAACACGACGTGCCACCCATTGCCATCACCTCCACATAGATTGAGGAAGCCATCAAAATGGCCAGTCCAAAACGCAATGATAACTCCACTACTAAAGCCTGGGAAGCCAGCTAATAAAGGTGAGTCATATCGACCGATATCACTCCTTTCGCCAGTTGCGAATACAGGGGAACCCGTCCTTCTCCCTCATTTCACTGCGAATTTTCGCTTAGCCTCCCATCAACATGGCTTCCGCAAAATGCATAGCACTACCGCCGCGCTAAATGCCATAAACACCCAGATAAATAACGGAATGAACTAGAAATAACCCAATCAACCACGGCACGTCACTCCAAGACATAGAATGTTCACTCCTTCCCCTTTGTCTTAAAAGATGGACCGCAAATTATCTGAATGGTCAGCAAGCGGCGGTTCAATTACTGGATACACAACCGCAGCAAAATCCTCAAGTCGCTTGCCGACGGCACTCGGAAAAGAGAGAAAGAAACGTTGCTAACCAGTAAAAAGCAATCGTGTGCTACGCGTTTGGTAGCCTTGTCCTAAAATCACACACTGGAAAAGGATGCAGACCTGTCAAAATGCTTTACTCATAACTGCCACAGCATAACGAAATACGCACAGTTTTTGCTTAGTTGTCACAAACCTGGACACCCTAGCAAACAATTGCTTGATCTAGCCCCGCATGAAAGGCTTAAGAGGAACATCTCCATAGCACTATGATGAGATCCGGCACCTGCCAACACAGTCGTTTGATCCAGACGAGCATAAGCAGGCAAAATCCACACAGAATTGGTAAACGCTTTTGCCAGGATGCGCCCGGCGAACCACGTTATCAATATACACTATCTTACCCTTTCAGAAGAAGTGAGCAGCAGAGAGAGGTTCCGCATCAGGCACCACCATCACGAAGGCTTTGAAAAATGAATTATGAAACAGCTTATTAAAATCGGGATGAGACTTTTGCCCTCCCCCCCAATACAGACCTAGCGTGGCGGCGAAGTATCTTACCACAAATCTGACATAAAATCTGCGTTTTTCAATTGAATGGCGATAGTGTGAAAACATTTACCAACCATGTTGTGGCACCATTCGCGATAATGGTCCGGATATTTTAGGTGTATGACCTCAAATCGTATGCCTTAAAATGATATCCGTGGTCAGCACCAAAAAGAGTGGCATTATCCCAGGCTTGGTTTCATTTCAATGTCGTTTTTTGAGACGGGGAAGTACGGGGAATTCTAAATTGAAAATATTAAGCGGAAAGTAGGATTAGACGCACGGTCCCAAACTCGTGTCGCCTGTTGGCCTATAGAATATACCCGACCACGGAAGCGCTACTTAGGAGTGACTACCGGATTGTAATTTAATACATGCGCTATATAAAGTAGCACACGCAATATTATACTCGTCAATGGCTATTCACCCGCAGGACGATGTCCCGGTCAATCTAATAAGAAATTGAAGCAGCTAGTTTCATCTCTTCACAATAAGCGAAAGCTTCGTTAGATGTGTAGTATGATGCCCGATACTATTTTTGACTTTGGACCCCTGCCCACAGTTGGCCTATAAGCATATTGATTGGAGGATAAACATATTAATAACCCTTTTCAACACAGAATTTCGCATAATCATAAATTAGCGGGAGCTGCATGCCGTATGCCAACTCCCAAATACCCTCAAAGCATTTATCAAACCATTGCGTCGTTAAGTAAAAATTTGTTTCAAAAGTACTTTGAACTGGCTGTAGAATAATTTCCTTATGATTAACAGGCACAGTACCTATATACAGCTGCGGTCACTTTAACCTTTATCCACTTATTTTTGCAAACAAATTACAAAATATGATTTTCGCTACCATTTTGAATTAAGTGTTTTTTTTTTTTTAAAGTGCTAGATTTAATACTATTTCAGAAAACGGCCTCTTCTGTTCTTCCCCTTTCTCTCATCATTCGCTTTGTATGGGAGTCTTCAAAGTGAGCTTTCACTATGTATACCACCTTGTCTTTATTACATCATGGGTTTCATTTTGAGTTAGCCATCTCCTTTTGACAAGCCCATCGGCCATGCAATGAAATAAATAAAATCAGCTGATGAGATGAGCCACACATATAATCATTAGGGGGACTCATGTAACCGTATAAATGCCTTATAAAGTGTGTAAACGTATAAATTTATCTAGTTTACGCACGAGCTGTCAAATTTTGTATGAAAAATCATTTACACAATTTGTATAAATTTACGCGCACATTTCATTGTGTAAACGTGGTAATCTCAAAGGAATGCAACCTTGCAGACATTACAGACGGCATTTTCATCAAAAATCTCCAACATCAGCAAGTAAAGGCGTTTTAGTTTTGATTTTTCACTTAGTCTTGGCATTTTTTAATTTGTATAACAATCAAAAAATGTTGTTCGGCAATAATACAGCTGATAAACAATCAAGTTTATCAAGAGTATTACTAGGTGCGTTCATATAACAGCGTGTGTAAATGGATATAATTTTACACCTTATAAGTTTATATGCTATCATGAGTCCCCCTATTGTAAACTTTACCAAGTAGCGCAACTAACAGCTGTTCGCTCAAAATTTGCACACACACACAAACATCACTAATGGCCATATTACGGAAATCTTAGGGAAATTGAAGTTAAATTTTCAAACAGACATAAAAAAAAAAAAAAATAAATGTAAGGCGCGATAACCTCCGAAGAGATCTAAGGCCGAGCTTCTCTTCCAATTTGCGTCGTGCTCCTCTTGATTTTTCCCTACAAATTGGCCGGACGGGACCTACATGTTTTATGCCGACTCCGAACGGCATCTGCATGGCAGATGAGTTTTCACTGAGAGCTTTTCATGGCAGAAATACAATCGGAGCGCTTGCCAGACACTGCCGAGGGGCGACCCCGCTTAGAAAAATTTTCTTCTAATTGAAAAATCTTATTTCTAAAATTTTGATGTTGCTTTGCCCGGGAGTTGAACCCAGGGCATAAGGTGTGATAGGCGGAGCACGCTACCATCACACCACGGTGGCCGCCAAACAGACATAAAATGTTATAATTTTGGAATATATAGCATCTAGGGCACCTTAATTGCAGTAATTGAAAGAAAATGTTTGCTTATACTCAAGTATTTAATTTTTTTTCTAAATTTATCTTTAATTTTGATGCAATGCAACTCTGGTCTTCCTACTGTTCTTCATTCCACTCCATTCGAGTGCCTATTTTCACGGCCTGCGAGTGCCTTCCACTCTATTCGCAACATAACCTCGAATTAAGCTGCCAAACTATATAGTAAACAATGCATATAATTGAACCATGGTATTGATTTTTCAGCTTTGTTTACAAACTTGGCAAACGCGAAAAGCATAAAATATCCACAATGACACCACAAGATGCCGATTTGGCTTTTAAAACTAGGAAAAGTAAGTTGAAACAATAACATTTATCTGAACTATAAATTAAATAAGCTTCTCTGCATTTAGCATCAGAAAAAATATGCGAAAATATACATATTGTTGCGAATGATCCATCATTGGCATTCTTTCGTGTACAGGAACATGTACGAAAAGTATTACAACCAATATCTGATAAAAGAGCAGAAGTAATACAATTGCAAACGAACCTCCAAGGGCATTGTTATGATATGGAATATGCTGTTGGGTATGATTAATATTTGAATTATTAATACATATCAGCTTAATTCACGAAGGCCCTAGCTAACAGATTTGTGTATATATTTTTGATATGATGGTAGTAGTGAATGCGCATGCTGTGAATTAAGCGAAATACTCTTAATTTAATCTATGTAGTATAAAATATGATTTGTACTTTTAGCGCTGTAAAAGGTGTAGAACACTCAGAGGCGATATTCAAAAACATTCAAGAAATGATAAAAACATCAATATTTCTAAAACAGCAATTAAAATATGATGAAGTAAAGAATAAAAGTATAAAGGATTCGGCAAGTAGTTCTGTTTATAAACGTTTCTCCGCGCATTTAACATTGGATTTGCCAGAGTTACCAGATTTTAGCGGTGTTATGCGTGAAACAAGTCAACGTGTGGAAACTATGATGACCGCAACAAGGGACAATAATACTACAATGCAAAGTAATGCCAATGAATTACAAAGATCTCATACAACGTTGCACTAAGTTTTGCTAAAAAAATTATGTTTGCTTAAAAATTTTCCACCATTTATATACTTTAATTATAAGTTATTAACTAATTATGCGAACTTTATATAGTAAATAATAATACTAATAGTACACCTTAAAGATACATTGGCCCAGATGTTAGTATTGTTGTAGTAGCGATAAATACATTTCCCGAATTGTTAAGGAGTGTTATCAATGTTGATAGTCTTTAGCTGGATATATGTATATATCCGGTACATTCATGTAATGAGAACCATTAAGATACTCAGCCGGGATTCAATCATATTAATGGTTCCCGAAATGGTCGGGATAGTAGTACCTTTATTGTACTTGCTGCCCGAACGTACCGAACCCATACCTGACAAACACCCATAAACATCGATAACACTCCCCAACACCTTCTGGGAATGCCCCTTTCGCTACAACAATAACAGCAACAAGGTACTCAGTCTAACGATTTAATATGACCGCATTGAACCTTCTCGGCATCATCCTGCCCCAACAGCTGGTGGTAGGTTAGGTTAGGTAGAACTGGCCGGTCCATGAGGACCTCAAATAGACTGATTGAGTCCGTAGTGTTACCAGAAGTTTGTCCTCTTGGCAAATACTAGAAGCTTCCTAGGACTTAAGCCACTTGCTCCTTCTAGATCTGACAGCGTTATCACTCCTAATTGCTGGAGTCTTAGCCTGGCAAGTGCAGGGCACGAGCACAGAACGTGCTCGATCGTTTCCTCCTCCAACTCGCACTTCCTACATCTGCTATCACTGACCAAGCCTAATTTAAAGGCATGTGACGCCAGAAGGCAGTGTCCAGTCAGAATACCCGTAATGAGTCTACAGTCCTCTCTTTTTAATGATAGAAGCAACTTTGTTAGTCTAAGGTTGTAAGACCTACACATAATCTTCGACACTTTGCAGCCCCGCGCCCTTCCCGCTTGGTCGATCATGTGCACCTTTCCCCTTCGCTTAATCTCGCCCAGCCTAATTGGGACGTCTACGGAGCAAGCTTCAAGGGATGCGTCCTTTTTCATTCCCATCTATTCCTATATGCCCTGGGACCCAATATAGATGTATGCTTCTCCCTGTCCCGATTCTCCCCAGAGACTGCTTACACTCTAACACGGATTTAGATGCTGTGCTATGCGAGATAATTGCCTTAATTGCTGCTTGACTGTCAATATAAAAGTTAACACGGTTGCAGCTTAAGCTATTCTCTTCCAGGGTTTCTACTGCTTTGGTTACGGCTAATATTTTCGCTGGGAAAACGCTACAGTAATCCGGCAGCCCGTAGGATCTGCTTATTTCCGGATCAGCACAGTATACCGCAGACCCTACTCCTTCCACTATTTTGGAACCATCTGTGTACACATGTATCGCCTCGTCCGCCATTTGCGCACCCTTGCGCCAACCGTTGTTGTTGCCACATTAAACCTTCAGGCCGTCCCCTCCCTCCCCACCCCCAAGTTCCATGAGGAGCTTGGGGTCGCCAGAGCCTCGTCTGTTAATGAAACAGGATTCGCCGCGGATAGGTGAGGTTGACAATTAGGTTTGGAGAATCTATATATTGCGCTGGCAACCTGAAGGGTTGCGCTACACACGCCTTGAATCTGGTATTTTAGTCGCCTCTTACGACAGGCATACCTACCGCGGGTATATTCTTACCCCCTTACCCGCTGGGGGTTGCGCCAACCGTCCAGCTCTATTGTAGCCTTAAGATTTCCCTCGCAGCGCAGATAGGGAATCAGGTAGTCTGTTCGTCTTGTGATTGATGACGCTATACTACTATGGACATATGGTCGGCGCTCAAGCTCCCGAGGCACCGAGCCTGGTTGCATTTGTTGTTGTTGTTGTAGCGATAAGGTTGCTCCCCGAAGGCTTTGGGGAGTGTTATCGATGTGATGGTCCTTTGCCGGATACAAATCCGGTCCGCTCCGGTACCATAGCACCAATAAGGTGCTAGCCCGACCATCTCGGGAACGATTTATGTGGCCACATTAAACCTTCAGGCCATTCCCTCCCTCCCTTCCCCTCAAGTTCCATGAGGAGCTTGGGGTCGCCAGAGCTTCGTCTGTTAGTGAAACAGGATTCGCCGCGGATAGGTGAGGTTGACAATTGGGTTTGGAGAAGCTATATATTGCGCTGGCAACCTGAAAGGTTGCGCTACACAGCCCCTTGAATCTGGTATTTTAGTCGCCTCTTACGACAGGCATACCTACCGCGGGTATATTCTGATCCCCTAACCCACTGGGGTGGTTGCAGTTGTTAATGCTATGTTCTTTGCTACCAGGTCTACAGTTGGAATGTGCAGAATGGCATACAGTGCAGCCGTCGGGGTTTTTTTCATTGACTTTCAACCCGACATTAGATGCCCAGGTATGAATATCCCGAAGCGCCCGATCCATCAAAGAACTAATCGTTGGAAGGCACTTTCCACTTATGACAATTGCAACGTCATCTGCGTAAGCCGTAAGTTGTACGGGTTCCTCATCGAATCGCCTGAGCAGTTGGTTGATGACCAGCGTCCACAGCAGAGGTGAAAGCACCCCTCCCTGCGGCGTGCCCCTGTCTACTGATTTCGTGGTCTCGTACTGGTGGTAAGTCATGAGTAATTTGAGTCTCGCCTGCTAAATATGGGTAATGTACACTTATATTTGTAACAGGATTCCTTTCATGTAAGTGAGGTTGATAATTTGATTGCAGAATCTGTGAAGCTATAAAGCTTTATATTGCGCTTATCAACCCTTGAAGTCTTTAAATACGCGGGATCTTGCTGTCATCAAAAGTGAAATTCCAGAGAAACCAGTTCTGTTTCTGTGTTAATAGTTGTTGTTGTTGTTGCAGTGCTTCACTTACATCCAATCAGTGCGACCGATCACAAATTGTCATCAATGTCCTCTAACGGGAGTTCAAAGAAACTTGCAGTTTCAACAGGGGTGGACCAAAGCGAGAGCGCTGTTAGAGGCGTTGGTTGGTGTCATATGGGAACACATTGCAAGCAAGACATACATTTTGTACGTTGTTGTTGTTGTAGCGATAAGGTTTCTCCCCGAAGACTTTGGGGAGTGTTATCGATGTGATGGTCCTTGGCCGGATACAGATCCAGTACGCTCCGGTAACGCAGCACCATTAAGGTGCTAGCCCGACCATCTCGGGAACGATTTATATGGCCACATTAAACCTTTAGGCCATTCCTCCCTCCCCACCCCAGTTTCCATGAGGAATTCGTGTGCTAGTGAAACGGGATTCGCCGCTCGAAGCTGAGGTTGACAATTGGGTTGGAGAAGCTATATATTGCGCTACACAATCCCTTGAAACCCACATTTTGTATGGCGGTGTTGATTCTGGATAGGTAAGAGTTTAACCTGTTACAGTATCCAGATCGAAGTTCGGCCAGGGTGACTCGTGTCTCCCTTCGTAATCTGCTTTCTTACGCAAGGGTAAGATAGTGTATATTGATAACGGGATTGACCCGGGAAACCGGTTCTCGTGGCACTGAACAAATCGAAATATTTAGCTAAATAATTATGACTCTCTCAAAAAGTTGGTCAGCGAACAACCTGAGTAGTTGTTGTTTTGAGGTTTATTCAGGATGAGTAAGAGTTTAACTCATTACAGAATCCAGAACGTAGTTGTGCTAGAATGACGCGCGTCTCCCTTGAAAGTCTGCTTTCCTCAACTGCAAGTATTTGATATTGAGAACGAAGTTCGCCGGACATTTATCGGCATAGGACATTTTCGATGAATATGGCGGCCTTTTTAAGCTCTTTACGCTATAACGGCTAAAATATGTATGCCGAATTTCTTCATAGTGTTTGCGGTGATGACTTATGTCCCTGGCTGGCGGGGCCTATTCAATCACATGTCTGTAAGGATTCCTAGGTTTCTGAATATACATACAACACAATTTCTGCTTTCTTCTTAGTGGGGCCAAAATCGCGCAGGCGTTTAAGCGCCAATTAATTATGATGATGGTTCCCTCCCCTTGTTGTTGTTGTTGTAGCGATAAGGTTTTTCCCCGAAGGCTTTGGGGAGTGTTGTCGATGTGATGGTCCTTTGCCGGATACAGATCCGGTACGCGAGCACCATTAAGGTGCTAGCCCGACAATCTAGGGAACGATTTATGTGGCCACATCAAACCTTCAGGCCATCCCTCCCTTCCCACCCCAAGTACCATGAGGAGCTTGGGGTCGCCAAATCCTCGTCTGTTAGTGAAACAGGATTCGCCACGGATAGGTGAGGTTGACAATTGGGTTTGGAGAAGCTATATATTGCGCTGGCAACCTGAAAAGGTTGCGCTACACAACCCTTTGAATCTGGTATTTTTGTCGCCTCTTACGACAGGCATACCTACCGCGGGTATATTCCTACCCCCTAAGCCGGGAGGGGAGGGTTTGGGTTTGGGTTCAGGGCCCATATTTCAAATAACATTAAAATTCAAGTTCTTGTACCCTAACAACGCCATGTCGTTTCTATCATGAAAAGGTTAGAGATCTGATCGCTAAGAGGGCTCCACTCTTCTTGTTTAATACAAAGACGTGAGTTTTCACCACAAGTAACACTTTTTCGTTTTATAAAAAAACATTAAGGCCAGCACAGTAGCGAACTAGGTCGGCGGCTAGCGCTAAGTCTACAGATTTTCGCTCAGCAATTGCGTAGGTGTAGTTCACACTAATTTTGAGACTATCGATGCCATATACCCGCAAAAAATCACAAGTACAGACATATGTACTATGTAAGTTGAGTAAGGATAAATTTGTAATTGGATACTTTATTATTGCTTCAGTCACGTTCATGAAAAATAGCGCTGGAAGCCAATAGCCTTAGCGAGTAAATGCTTTATTTCGAGATGATATGCGATTATAAAAATTTGTGTACTATGTCCAAATAGCAAGTGTATAAATAGAAAATCCAAGTGCAATTCGCTAGTACGTATCACTAAGTATGTACTAACTGAAGGAAGGGCTCCCAAACATACGGAACGAATTTTCCGCATCTCGTTGCTTACTTTCTGGTTATATTTCTTTCGGCATGTAGAATACCAAAATACGTCTGGTAGACCAACACAAACGCACCAAATGGGGGAATATTCAAGGACTATAAGCCTCTGCAGGCGTGGATAGACTTTTGTCAATCATGAGCGCCCTGCACATAAAAAGACAAAATTCAACGACATGGAAGCAGTAGACTTTAGCGACAGTGTGGTGTAAGAACTTACGTGATGCAGGAGTATTTTCAATTTGTGGGAGGGACACAACAAATTAAATGGGGTTACACTCAAATGACAGTCCTTGGTCGGATACATAGAACCGACTGCCTTGGGAAGCGTATAGAACCGACTGCTTTGGGGAGCGCTTTGTAACAAAATAAACCGCTACCTCCCTGATCTCTCCAGTTTTTTCGCCTCGCGAAACCGGCATTATCAGCGACTAAATCCTACGCGACCTTATTCACAACATGGACGTCCCAAATGTCGACCATTTTGAACATCCACGTCAATGGCACTACGCTACCGACTGTCCTACACCCCAAAATCTTGGGTGTGACGTTCGATCAGGATCTACATTTTGGTGAGCATGCAGCCGCAATTATACCGTAATAAAATCCTCAAATCTCTTGCTGGCAGTACTTGGGGAAAAGATAAAGAAACGCTCATTACAATTTACAAAGCAATTGGCCAGCCGATTGCATGCTACTCATCCCCGATGTGGTGGCCAAGCCTAAAGACTACTCACTGGAGGAAGCTACAGGCCTGCCAAAATACTGCTCTCAGAACCACCACGGGCTGTCTTCTTATGTCCCCAGAACACCATCTACATAATGAGGTGATAATACTCCTCATCAGGGAGAGAAATTAAATGCTAACCAAACAGTTCCTGTTGAATACCCAAAAACCTGGACATCCCAACAGACACATGATTGATGAGCCAACACCGCCCAGGGGCTTAAGAAGTCATCTCCGTAAGCATTATGAGGAGGTCCTCAGTGAACTTCACAAACAGGCGTCGGACTTCTATGTCAGGAATTGCGTGGTGAATCCTGTACTCAAAGAACAATACCCCAAACTTGCAGAGGAGGAACGCACACTCCCTAGCTCAACTTCTATCTGGATACTGTAACAGGTTAAACTCTTACCTATCCAGAATCAACCCCGACATACAAAATGTATGCCGCGCTTGCAATGTATCCCCACATGACACCAACCATCTCTTGAATTGTAATGTGGAACCAACGCCTCTAACACCCCTCTCATTATGGTCCACCCCTGTTGAAATTGCAAGTTTCCTTGGACTCCCGTTAGAGGATATTGATGACAATTTGTGATCTGTCATACCTATTGGATGGGGCGAAGCACTGCTACAACAACAACAACAACAAGGAATATTTTCAGTTGAAAATTTATTCAGCATCTACCGGAGCACAAGTACATGCATCGACCCAAAATCGATGGCGCAGAGAATATAACAGAACTATCAGAAAAAACCAAATCATCGAAGTCCCAGACGGCCGGAATTATTTTTAACCCGAGGGGGCACGCTTTCTAACGAAGGTCCTCGCCCCTGTCT
This sequence comes from Eurosta solidaginis, assembly GCF_040869045.1. Taxonomy (NCBI): domain Eukaryota; kingdom Metazoa; phylum Arthropoda; class Insecta; order Diptera; family Tephritidae; genus Eurosta; species Eurosta solidaginis. The sequence goes on from NC_090320.1 coordinate 26,980,996, forward strand.
GTCAAATATTGCCAATTTCGAAATATGAAGAGAAAATGGGTTACCCTACTAAAAACTGGGAAACCAACAGACCAAGAAAGTTCACATTGACCAATAGCTCCCCTTTCACCAGTAGCGAAGATACTAAAGGTAGAATTAGTTCTTTGTTGAAGAACAACATCAGCTCCATAAGGATTGGGAAGTACCTTTTCGAGCAATTCGAAAATAAACAAGACTTCAAAAAAGCGGCTCTATTGATGCTGATATTATTGGTCTTAACAAACGCGTCGTAAGATTTGCCTTCTTTAAATAAATAAAAAAATGTAAGGCGCGATAACCTCCGTAGAGATTTTAGGCCGAGCTTCTCCTCCAATTTGCGTCGTGCTCCTTTTTAATTTTTCCTACAAATTGGCGGGACGGGACCTACGGCATCTGCGATGCAGATGAGTTTTCACTGAGAGCTTTTCATTACAGAAATACACTCGGAGTGCTTGCCAAACACTGCCGAGGGGCGACCCCGATTAGAAAAATTTTCTTCTAATTGAAAAACCTTATTTCTAAAATTTTGATGTTGCTTTTCCCGGGGTGTGAACCCAGGGCATTACATGTGGTAGGCGGAGCACGCTACCATCACACTACGGTGGACGCCCGCCTTCTTTGGCTTAGATAAAAAGGCGAAAAATGTGGGTCTTGCTATCTTTAAAGACATCATCGCAGATTCGACAGAAGCGTTGCCTGGCAGCATAAGGGGCTTAAAATATTCTAACGGTGGGCATTTCTTTATTAAGAGGCGACTAAAACAGATTTAGATAGTTCGATGTGGTCGTATCGAATCGTTCCCGAGATGACTGGAATAGTAACAATCTTAATGGTGCGAGTTTCTCAACGGTCCGGACCAATTTATGTTCACTCCGAATGGCATCTGCAAGCAGACCACTCAGAAACAATTTGCTTCTAATTGGAAACAGATTCTGATGTTAATTTTTTCGGGTTTTGACCCTATAACCTTTGGTGTGGTAGGCGGGCACGCTACCGCCATACCACGGCGGCTACCTAAAAATTGATTGAGGGAAATTCTGAAGAACTTTGCCCATCTGGAAATCGACACTAACAGCGAACACAATGTCAAATGAGAAATCAAACGGGAAATCAATCTTGCCAACAAGTGCTACTTTGGACTGAGTTGACAACTGAAAAGCAAAGTCCTATCTCGACGAACCAAATTCATCTCTATAACTCGCTAATCACACCTGTCTTGATATATGACTCGGCGTTATGTAAACGCCATCTAGAGAAGATGGCATAGCTCTTGGAGTATTCGAGAGAAAAGCTCTTCGGATAATTTATGGTTCTGCTGGTCACAATGTACAGAATAAAATCAAGAAAAAATAACCTCCCCACCTTTTACCTACAAGTAAAATATTCTAGCGAATCACAAAGTCGAAATTATATGATCAAATCATATAAGCTGGTTGTATCTACATACATAGATGAAAATATGATAAAGAGCCTAATCAAACGGTCAAGAGGCAGTTTATGAGCAGTACATAAGTTTTGCTATCTCAAGCTCAAGGAATACCGTAATTGGAGTACAATTACCAGCTTCAGCAGAAGAAAAGTTTAACCAATGTCCAGAACCTGGTCATCTTGGTCCAACTTCGCTTTCGAACTCTTATTTATCCAGACTTACAAACTAGACGAGTTGTCTAACTCTGTTAATGGAGGACGACTTGAGAAACATATCGTTCTCAAACAAAATGAGACATAATTTTTAAATCGCAAAAACCGGTTTGACGTGGGATCTATCTCGCACAGCTTCCCAAAACTTCTTGGGGATGTATAGAAGTCGATCTACAAGTACGACAGCTCAAGATCTGTCCTCATATGATCATACCGACACCTTCCGCCCTCCTCACTCTGCCAGCAAACGGCCATGCATCCATGTCAATATTGCTGCAATTGTCTGCTCTCGAACTCGGCAGCTGGCTGTGGTGATGAGATATTTTGTAGCTACAACAATTCTGCATGGAAATTACTTACTATAAAATTTTGCTGAATTTTGCATTGCATTAAAAAAAATGTTTATGCAAGCATTGGTCCGATTGTAAGCAGTTGCAGTGTTGTTGTGTATAGCACTTATTACATACATATACATTTGTATATACATACATATATAAGCAAGTTAGTACGAGGGCGACGCGCTTTCCACGGCAGTCGATTCTATGTATCGGAAGGTTGGTTGGTTGGTTGGTTGCTGTGCTGGCCGGCTATGGAGCCGGGCCCAAGTAGCGCTCTAGGCGCCTTCTTTATGCACTTTCTGCTGGAACCAATTATATGTTGGCTGATGTACCCTGCGTATTGCTTTACTCAAACCACTTGGTTAAAACAATAAACCAACTGATGTCCTTGATGCGGCAGTTTGGCACCGCCCTTAAGTCGGGAAACACATAGTTGCCTAGAGTTCGGGACCGAAAGTTAGCGAGGGCTGGGCACTCGGAGAGGAAGTGAGTAACCGATTCCTCGGAACCCTCCTGTCTACAGCTCCTACACCTCTCATTGTAGGGGATACCCATTCTACTCGCGTGCGGGCCAAACGGCCAGTTGTTGTTGTTGTTGTTGTTGTTGTAGCGATTAGTTACTCCCCGAAGGCTTTGGGGAGTGTTATCGATGTGATGGTCCTTTGTCGGATACAGATCCGATACGCTCCGGTAACACAGCACCATTAAGGTGCTGGCCCGACCATCTCGGGAACGATTTATATGGCCACATTAAACCTTCAGGCCATCCCTCCCTCCCCACCCCCAAGTTCAATGAGGAGCTTGGGGTCGCCAGAGCCTCGTCTGTTAGTGAAACGGGATTCGCCGCTCGAAGGTGAGGTTGACAATTGGGTTGGAGAAGCTATATATTGCGCTACACAACCCTTGTAATAGTGGCCGTGATTCTGTAGTATCGGAAGGACTCCGGATTTTTCCAGACCAAGGGCAGTGATTTCTGTATGGCGCCATTTAATATGTTTCGTTCTTCTACAAATAGTTGTTTTCAGAGCAGATGCCAGTAGCCGGACTGCTCGATATTCTCTTGCCCAGAAAAGGCGTTGAACTTAACCCCGGTCTTGAGTAGTGCTTTAACTGTGTTTGCCAAAAAATAGTTTATATAGGATGGTCACACGCCTGCCAGTGTGTCACGTACCAAAGATGGTTGCTTCGAGTGGGATATTCTGGGATAGAACCCAGCTTAAAACAAGTAAAGGTGTCTAAGTTCGGGTGTAACCGAACAATATATACTCAGCGTGAGCTTCAATTGTACATTTTCATTTACCTCCCGTTAAAAAAAGTTATAGCTTATTATTCTTGTCTACGATCCTTTCAAACTTGTTTTATATCTAAGTTTGCCGTGGTCTTTAACCGATCCCGTCCATTTTTACTAGAAATATTTTTTGCTATAGGGAAAATTTGTGTGCCAAATTTTATTACGATCCGTTAATTTTTCTTCGAGTTATGGCACCCGAAACAGAAAATTGATTAGTCATAAAAGGGGTGGTGCCACACCCATTTTCAAAAATTTTAGTATTTTCCAATTTAATGTTATAATTCAATTTAGAAAGTAAAATTCTATTGATACAAAGATTTTTTTCGCTAAGATATAGCTTATTATTTTCATCTACGATCCTTTTAAAAATCTTTTATATAAAAGTGGGCGTGGTCTTTAATTGATCTCGTCCATTTTTTCTAGAAATATTTCCTGCTATAGGGAAAATTTGTGTACCAAATTTTATTACGATCCGTTAATTTTTCTTCGAGTTATGGCTCCCGAAACAGAAAATTGCTTAGTCATAAAAGGGGCGGTGCCACGCCCATTTTTAAAATTTTAAAGTTTTTCCTATTTGTTGTTATAAATAAACTTGGGAAATGAAATACCATATATAAAGCTCTTTTTGCAAAGATATAGCTTATTTTAATCGTCCACGACCCTTTTAAAAATCTTTTATATAAAAGTGGGCGTGGTCCTTAACCGATTTCGTTAATTTTTCTTCAAAGCATTCCTTATAGTAAAGGCAACCTCTCAGCTGGATTTTGTTGCGATAGGTTTAACGATTTTTGATTTATGATTAATTATATTTGTAAAATTGACTTTATCACAAGTGGGCGGTGCCACTCCCATTTAAAAATTTTTTTGTAAATTTTATCAAGAGTCTCAATATCAGTCCACACGTCAAATTTCAACATTCTAGGTGTATTATTTACTAAATAATCAGGTTTTTTGTGTTTTCCAAAATGTTATATATATAAAAAGTGGGCGTGGTTATCATCCGATTTCGCTCATTTTCAATACCAATCTATTCTGGGTCCAGATAAGCTCGTGTACCATGGTGTACCGTGGTGAAGATATCTCAATATTTACACAAGTTATCGTGTTAAAGGACATACGGACGGACATGGTTCAATAAAATTTTTTTTCGATACTGATGATTTTGATATATGGAAGTCTATATCTATCTCGATTCCTTTATACCTGTACAACCAACCGTTACCCAAAAAAAGTTTATTTACTCTATGTGCAAAGCACTCTGAGTATAACAAAAACGCTACATGAATTAGCAGACCAGACAAAGAACTCCCAGAAAAGTTGTAGGCATAAATTTTTCCAAACTAGGTTGTCTGCGTACTGTAGAACGCTGACCGTACTTAAAACACCCAAATGGCACTGACATAATCGAGCTTGATGGGTGTAAATATTTATGTGTGGGCTGTGCACTGTGTTCTGGAGTAAGTCAACACATTTCAAAGTAAAGCCTCTGATGACACCTGGTATGTACCCTTACTTCAACCCTTGACGAGAAATACATTAAATGAAACTAGAAAAAAAAAGTCGACTCGTCATTGTGAAGACTGCAAAATAGCCAGGGCGTGGTATTAACTAATGATCCGGATAAAAGCGAGGTTATTATCTACGCTGTATCCCTAATGAAGAAGTATTGAGTTGAGACATTAAAACCGTGGTGTTTACTTTCTGCTTCAGGTTGGAAAAGGCAGTGGAATTACATCCTTCAAATTTAGGCCGCAAAATGTCGTACCTATTAAAGAAAGTGAGGGGAGATATAGTCATAAGGACTGTCTTGTGGACAACAATCCACAAAACATTCGAGGAGAGTTATTGCCGTTAAACAAACAAAAAATAGTCCTTAGTAGTAACAAGCTCTAGCATAGCAATCCTTGAAGGCCGAAGGTGATCTCGCAAATGATAGAAAGCTACTAGGTCGTGAAAGGAAGAGGGAAAAAACCTTTTTTTTTTTTTGAAAGAAGAAATAGGCAGACAGTTTTGCATGAGAGGTCGAGGTACTGGCAGATAGTAAGAACGATAAAATATATTGCAAGATGGGCGCAAATTCTATCTCGATAAACAAAAATTACGATCTTTTACTGCCTTGTCAGCATCAGATGTTAAGACTTTTTGACTATTCGGGAAAAAGGGTTATCAACTATGAACCTTTGGGTGATGACAAAAGAAGGATAAAAGATGACGTGAATGTCCTTAGTCCTTCTGCAACAGCATCTTTGCAAAATATGGTCAGTCGAGTGCATTCCCGACGATTGGAATCTGAGTGTTCTTTGCCCAGTCCACTATAAGGGGGATCCTGCAAACTGCGCCAACTATCGCGGAAGGTCCTGTCAAGCGTATTGTGCGAAAGATTGAAGGCAACTCGGCAACCACGATTGTCAACAGTAGCCATAATTTCGAAATAGTAAAAGACTTCGTTTATTTGGGAACCAGCGAACATTCACTCTTGCCAATAAATGCTACTTTGGACTAGGTACGCAATTGAAAAGCAAATTCCTCTCTCGGCAAACGAAAATTATCTCTACAAGTCACTTATCGTACCGGTTAGCATGGACCATGAGAACATCAGTTGAAGCGGCTCTTGGAGTGTTTGGGAGCACAGTTCTTCGAAAGAATTACGGACCTTTACGCGTTGACGACGGTGAGTGCCGAAGAAGATTTAATGATGGGCTGTACGAGCTTTACGCAGACACCAACATAGTCCAGCGAGTTAAAACGCAGCGGCTGCGCTGGTTAGACCATGTTATGCATTATAAAATATGAAAAGTGAATTTCAAAATACCCTCAAAATTCTAGTCAATGAACTATTCACACACTAACTAGTATGAATACGCCCACAAAAATCTAATCAATGAACTAAAATGTGTTTTGAGTAGTTTGGCTGTTGACTGCAGGGTTGATTTAAGTTATGACGAACAAGAGATTACCTGCGGGCATTTTCGAGAGAAGCCAAAATTTAACGAATTGTATCGCACACGGTTATATGACAGAATTAGTTCGTTTTCGATTTCTTGTAGGAGCGGAATCCGTTCGTACACAAATAAATAAAAAAAATAAATGTAAGGCGCGATAACCTCCGAAGAGATCCAAGGCCGAGCTTCTCTTCCAATTTGCGTCGTACTCCTCTTGATTTTTCCCTACAAATTGGCCGGACGGGACCTACATGTTTTATGCTGACTCCGAACGGCATCTGCAAGGCAGATGAGTTTTCACTGAGAGCTTTTCATGGCAGAAATACAATCGGAGCGCTTGCCAGACACTGCCGAGGGGCGACCCCGCTTAGAAAAATTTTCTTCTAATTGAAAAATCTTATTTCTAAAATTTTGATGTTGCTTTGCCCGGGAGTTGAACCCAGGGCATACGGTGTGATAGGCGGAGCACGCTACGATCACACCACGGTGGCCGCCACAAATGCCTTCTCTTAAAAATCTGAGCCCTATGTTATCCTTATATGGATGTTTGGATTAAAAATATAAATTAGTGACATAAAGGGCCAATTAAACTTCCTTAACCCTAACGCCATAGTCGTAACCATACCCATATCCATAACCATCCCCAATGTGATCGATTAATGGTGCCTTAACCTAAAAATCGTGAAAATTTAATAAAAATAAAGAAAACGCAAAAAATTTCAAACATATACCACAAAAAATAAGTCTCTTAGTTATAACGTATCCAAAACAATGAATAAAATCTACAAAAAATTATTTAATTCACCAACTCAAATATTTTTAGGCTATGGATATGGCGAGAAACCAAAAACCAATTGGTTGGCTCTGTTATGGTTATGGCGTTAGCGTTATGGTATGGCACCATTAATCGATTACATTGATTTCCATACGGTAGGTTCGATCAGCTGTTTTATCTGGTTATGGTTTTATGGTTATAAGTCACCATTAATTGGTCCTTAAGAGCCTTCACCATGAAATTAACGCAGCTGGTAAAATTTCTTAGATTGGGCACTTTTGAGCTTGCACTCGTATATATGTACTACACATATTTGAATATTTGTATCTGACTTCACAAAGATATGTGCATTAGGGTGGTCCTTTTAAATTAATAAAGATTTCACTATGGAGATTCAAAAAATTAACATTGAAAAAGAGGTATCTTTTCTATTTCAGGAAACTACGCCAACATTATCTTTACTGAGAAACTGATAAAATACTCTCATGCTCTGATGATTTTAGAAGTTTTACTGGCGGATTCAAAATAGAGTTTAGGTCAGGATTTGAGATACATGTAATTAGTTTCGCTTTTTTCTTGGGAATAATTCTTCGATGTTCCTAGCGCAGATGTTCGCTTTTCTCATGTTATTGTTGTTGTAGCAATGCTTCGCCCTATCAAAATTGTCGTTGATTCTATATTTCAATTGAAAGATGGTTGGAGTCATGAAGACACATTGGGAAAGAGTTTAACTTATTAGAGTATCCAGATCGAGGTTGTTTCGGGTATCAGACATTGAGATCAGGGTGCCGAGCATTTATCGCTATTTGCGACTGTTTGCGGATGACTCTGAGGCTTTTTTATGCTGTTTTCGTTCAAACGATTAAGTTCTTTTGTGTCGGATTTCTTCCGAGATATGTGCGGAGATTACTCCTTATATCTGTGGGAGGTGTGGCTCCTTCAATCTGATGTCTTTTGGGATGTCCAGCTTTCTGAGTATTCAACAGAAACTGTATGTTCAGCATTTCGTTTGTCACCTTTAATGGAAGTTTTCGTGCCACACTGCGTAAATGATGGCCGCCCTGACAGCGGTGTTTTTACAGGCCTGCAGTGTCTTCCAGTGGCTTTTTTTAAGCTCGGTGACCATATTGCCTAACTTTGTGCGTTAACAAAATTTGTACCTTCATGCACATAAGGCACACCCTAATATGCATACCAAGTAAGGTTACTTGTTGAGTAAATGCTGATTTATTTAGTGCTGAAATGCAAAAGTTTTTCGTCTAAACTTTCAAGTCATTCAAGTTCTTTCTTCAAAAGGTTTCTGAAAATTGTCAATACCACTAGAAAGAGAGGCCAAGGTTTAAAATGACACTTTCTTAAACTTATTATTTCCGTTTTCGAAGAAAGGGCATAGCAGTATTCTCAATGTTTTTCCGGCGGACACAATTTTTTTCACAATACGGCGATTATTATATTCGCAAACTGAAGTTAGCGTCAATAATAGCTTCAAAGGCATTCAATGGATTGAGTATCGCAACCCCTTCAATGCGCTGCCGGCGTAATTTGCAGCTTTCGAAGGACCTGGATTCAAGTCACGCTCAAAGCAACGTCTACAATTTAGAAAACGGTGTTTCAATTATTTTTCCAAATTTTCTAAACAGGGCCGCCCGTCGGTATTGATTTGACAACACTCCTAGCGTTCAGAATCGGCATAAAACATGTGGGTCCCTTCCCGCCAATTTGTAGGAAAAATTAAAAAGGAGCAAGACAGTAATTTGAAAGGAAGCTTGGCCTTTAAACCTCTCGCAGTTAACTCGTGCCAAGTATTTATTTTTTTGATTTCTAACCCAATTATCAACTTTACCTACGCGAGGCGATTCCTGTTACACATATGAATGTATCTACACATATGTAGCAGTCGAAGCTTTGGCGACCACAAATTCCTCACAGAGGGAGGAGTTGGGATGACCTAGAAGGCTAAGCGTGGTCATACCAAACCGTTTCCGAGATGGTCAAGCTAGCTTTTTAGTAATGCTAGTTTCCCGAGCATAATGGATCAATATCCCACCATCAACATTGACAACACTTACTTGGGTTCTCTAGAGTTTTCAATAAGAGTGCTAGCTGCACAGCCTACTAGCTCAAAGCTAGTCTGTTACGGCAGTAAAATCGGAAGGTTTATTATGAGAGACGATAGGCATTATATTTTATTTAATAATTTGGGAAAAATGTATGAGCCATCGAGCGTTCCCACGACAGTGGGGTCTACATACGGGAAGGACTGGGGTTTTACCAAAGGCCGTAGATCCATTATGTCCCATTCCTTGCATAAATATACCTAGAATTAGGGCGAATATCTGCTACTACAACAAAGTCAACATCGGCCATCGAGTTGAACATCACTAGAATTTGTACCATCGCCTTCTTCTGTAAAGAATTCGGGACCTAAGTGCCTCATCTGATAAATAGATCATCATATTTATAGCAGGATCAATCCGCTGTAGTTGATATACAAGAATTGAATTGGATATGTATTACGTTTCTCAGCCTCTTGAATCACATTGGACTCCAATTATTGGAGACAATCAGAAAAAGTGGTTAAATTAATACAAAGAAAAAAATCTTATATGCACACAACAAACGTTTTACTTAACTTCTATTTCCCTCTCTCTCTCTTCTTTTTACATATAGTCACTATAAGAAATAGCTTAAGATTTCTTCTAGTAAAGTTTCGTTGAACCTTACAAACAAGAAAACCAAAAATGGCACAAATCTGAAATTGTCTAAAAACCAGCTTGGCAAGGGATGACGGGCACAGCAGCACGCCGGTATATTGGAGCGTTATCGTGACGCGAAGAAGGAAGAGGGACAGGCACCCATTTAGAAGGAAAAAAACGTGAGGCAGAACGACATGAATACGAGAAGCTTCAGATGCAACCAACATAGAAATAATGCCCGAAAATTATACCAAAAAATCCAGCGAACATAGAAAGGTTTAAAGACCGGTCAGATGCCTGCAGGTATGATAATGTCGACCTAATAACTGACGTAAAGTATGCTTAAGTTATGGAGGGAGCACTTATCCTCATTGCTAGGGGTCCATACCCTAATCGCCGATGACAGGCAACCAATATGACAAAGTGCGAATGGCACTATTCTAGCTAAGGAATAACAAGGCGCTGGGTAATGACGGACCACCCGTCGAGCCGTTCAAACACGGAACTGAAGAGTTGGTAAAGAGTTGAGAGAGAGAGTTGGTATGCATGATACAGATTGGAATTTAAGTGTGCTCTGCCCAAACCACAAGAAAGGCGAATTTGCTAGGCTATCGAGACAGGGTACTGGGTGAAATATAATGCAACAAAAAGTTATTATAAGGCTATGATTAATATTAAAAAAAACAAGTAAGGAAGGTTAAGTTCGGGTGTAACCGAACATTACATACTCAGTTGAGAGCTATGGTGACAACATAAGGGAAAATAACCATGTAGGAAAATGAACCGAGGGAAACCCTGGAATGTGTTTGTATGACATGTGTATCAAATGAAAGGCATTAAATAGTATTTTATGAGGGAGTGGGCCATAGTTCTATAGGTGGACGCCTTTTCGATATATCGCCATAAAGGTGGACCAGGAGTGACTCTAGAATTTGTTTGTACGATATTAGTATCAAATTAAAGGTATTAATGAGAGTTTTAAAAGGGAGTGGTGGTAGTTGTATATGTGAAGGCGTTTTCCAGATATCGACCAAAATGTGGACCAGGGTGACCCAGAACATCAACTGTTGGATACCGCTAATTTATTTATATATGTAATACCTGCCAAGATTTCAAGGGTTTTTTATTTCGCCCTGCAGAACTTTTCATTTTCTTCTACTTAATATGGTAGGTGTCACAACCATTTTACAGAGTTTTTTCTAAAGTTATATTTCGCGTCAATAAACCAATCCAATTACCATGTTTCATCCCTTTTTTCGTATTTGGTATAGAATTATGGCATTTTTTTTTCATTTTTCGTAATTTTCGATATCGAAAAAGTGGGCGTGGTCATAGTCGGATTTCGTTCATTTTTTATACCAAGATAAAGTGAGTTCAGATAAGTACGTGAACTAAGTTCAGTAAAGATATGTCGATTTTTGCTCAAGTTATCGTGTTAACGGCCATGCGAAAGGACAGACGGACGACTGTGTATAAAAACTGGGCGTGGCTTCAACCGATTTCGCCCATTTTCACAGAAAACAGTTAGCGTCATAAAATCGATGCCCCTACCAAATTTCAAAAGGATTGGTAAATTTTTGTTCGACTTATGGCATTGAAAGTATCCTAGACAAATTAAATGAAAAAGGGCGGAGCCACGCCCATTTTGAAATTTTCTTTTATTTTTGTACTTTGTTGCACCATATCATTACTGGAGTTGAATGTTGACATAATTTACTTATATATACTGTAAATATATTAAATTTTTTGTTAAAATTTTACTTTAAAAAACATTTTTTTTTAAAAGTGGGCGTGGTCGATCTCCGATTTTGCTAATTTTTATTAAGCGTACATATAGTAATAGGAGTAACGTTCCTGCCAAATTTCATAATGATATCTTCAACGACTGCCAAATTACAGCTTGCAAAACTTTTAAATTACCTTCTTTTAAAAGTGGGCGGTGCCACGCCCATTGTCCAAAATTTTACTAATTTTCTATTCTGCGTCATAAGTTCAACTCCCCTGCCAAGTTTCATCGCTTTATCTGTCTTTGGTAATGAATTATTACATTTTTTCGGTTTTTCGAAAATTTCGATATCGAAAAAGTGGGCGTGGATATAGTCCGATATCGTTCATTTTAAATAGCGATCTGAGATGAGTGCTCAGGAACCTACATACCAAATTTCATCAAGATACCTCAAAACTTACTCAAGTTATCGTGTTAACGGACGGACGGACGGACGGACGGACATGGCTCAATCAAATTTTTTTTCGATCCTGATGATTTTGATATATGGAAGTCTTATATCTATCTCGATTCCTTTATACCTGTACAACCAACCGTTATCCAATCAAACTTAATATACTCTGTGAGCTCTGCTCAACTGAGTATAAAAATGCAATGTATGGAATGGGAGGTCGAAAGAAATAGAAACAATAGTAGACTAATGTGAAAAAAATTTGAAAAACATAGTTAATCATAAAGACAGCAACGTAGTTGTCAAAGAAGTAATTAGTCATGAAAAAACCTACAGGAGTAGTGAAGAAATTCAATCAATTATTTGTTGAAAGTATGAGGTCCGGTTTTTCACTACACGTTCAACTAAGTTTTTCAGTTAAACTACGCTTAAACTTATTCTACAGTTTTTCGGTCTACTTTGAAGTTTAAACTGAGCTTAAAGGGCCAATTAATGGTGACTTATAACCATAAAACGATAACCAGATAAAACAGCTGATCGAAGCTACCTTATGGAAATCAATGTAATCGATTAATGGTGCCATACCATAACGCTAACGCCATAACCATATCATAGCCAAGCAATTGGTTTTTGGTTTCTCGCCATAACTTTTTGTGGCATTACCGTTTACAACTTTGTGTTGGTGTAGTTGTCAAAGACATCAAAATCTGACAACTGATTACTAGCAGTTGTCTCATATAATTTTGCTGTTGTTTGGAAAAAGGTAACGTTTTACAAGACGGTTCACCACCTAATTCTTAACAAAAATTTTCAAAATTGGTATCAAAAGACACGTTTCGACCTCCGTTTTTAGAATCCGAAAGCAAAAATTAAAAATTTAAATTCTGTCATATCATTTCGTTTCAAATTTTCATTTTGTTGTTGTATTTTGCCAGATTTTTTGTACACACAATGCAGAAAGGTGTTGGACCCAACCAGGGTTATCCTTACAAATCGCGGCCGGAGGCCGCCAACGAAAAATGGTGTTCCGTGCAAAAAAACTATGGATCGGGACTCATATTTTGGACCCTCTCGGGGACATTTTATGGATTTTTGTAAATATCTTTCGATAGAAATAAAATTTTTAATTTCCGCTTTCGAATTCTTAAAACGGATGTCGAAACGTGTCTTTTGATGCCACCTTTGATACTTAAAAAATAAATTAGATAGGGCACCTTCTTGTAAAACGTTGCCGGAAAAAAATGTAAAAAAAAATGGAAAGCGAGTAGTTAAACCTTTTTTAAATTCATTTAAACAAACCAACTAAGTTGAGTTGTAAACGGTAATAGGGGCATAATAATATATAGAGAATGATGTCAAAAATGATGATGAATCATGACAAAATCCAGCAGTTGCCGTATCTACAAATAATCTAGATAATAAAAAAACAATGTTGCCGTAAGAAAAAACCGGCCTTAAACTGTGACTGAAAAACTGCTTTGTAGTTTAGCTGGAGTTTAAATTTGTCTAGAGTTTAAGCAAACTTAGTTTAAGCTTAGCTTAACCAACTACTCAAAAGCCTGGCCTTAATGATTTGAATAGGAACATAGAGATTGCATCATGGGTTAGCCCGGCGTTTTATTGTTTCGATACATTAGAGTTTCGTTGAAAAAATATTGATTCCGAATCAGGACAGCTAAGTACTTTTCACTTTATTATGAAAATACAATAAGAAATGAAAAAGTGACACCAAGGTCGGATTTACAGAGAACGCTTTGCCGCGTCAAATCAAATTAAACATTAGGGTGTTCCATTGTTTTTTGTTTTTGTAACTGTCTTATACTTCAATCTTTGGTTTGTGTTTAATAAAAGTCAGTTTCCTTAATATAAATCGTTTTCAACACATTGTTTGTCAATATATAAAATAAAAAATATTTTTGATTAAAAGTAAGCTCTTAAAAGGAAAATAATTACTAATCAACTACAAATCTCGTTAAGCTTATCAGGTGCTAAATATAGTTATGTGCTTATGTCTGAATGTGTGTGTAATTTTTTTTTATATAAATTGAGTAATTAGCAATTGATGCAACAGAATGTAGGGCACATTTAAGGGCATTTTTTTATTTTTATTTTTGCATGAAAGAAACAACCAATAAGCAATATTTGACTTTGGAGCGATTTTGTGAGCACCAATTATATACCACAAATGTGCTATATATGTATGCATGTCCCTATGTGCATTTATGTATATTCATACGAATTTATAATTGTTGGCTAGGGCGAAAAATGCAAACGAAGGCAAATTACATATTTACACATTATATACTCTTAATATATTTGCATTAGGGCATTCCATTTAAGAATAAATATACTTCTTTACGCGGCCGCCGTGGTGTGATGGTAGCGTGCTCCGCCTACCACACCTAATATCCTGGGCTTACGTCCCGGGCAAAGCAACATGAAAATTTTAGAAACAAGGTGGTTCAATTAGGGTGCCTCTCAGCAGTGTTTGGCAAGCACTCCGAGTGTATTTCTGCCATGAAAAGCTCTCAGTGAAAACTCATCTGCCTTGTAGATGCCGTTCGGAGTCGGCATAAAACAAATAGGTAATTTGTAGGAAAAATTAAAAAAGGAGCACGACGCAAATTGGAAGCGAAGCTCGGCCTGAAATCTGTACGGAGGTTATCGCGCCTTACATTTATTTTTTTATACTTCTTTCCCAAATAAGAATCAGTTTTTTTTTATAAAAACCTATAAATTACCTATAACTGTAAAAACCTGTAAAGCATGTACATTTTTGATATACGTTTTTGAAGGATTAAGTATATGGTTCACTAGCAGACTTTTACGTAATATTTCATCTTTGTTCAACCATTTTGGTCACACCAGCTGGGGATTTCTGGCTCTGAGAGAAAGGTTTATACAATTTTCACACAGAAACTTAATCGAATCACAATTCTATTTAATGAAATAATTAAGTTTCCCTTTTCATACAGGGCCTTTTGTTTCACTAAGCCAACATTTGTCAGCAGCCCCAAAAAATATACCGTTTTTACAAAAAAATATTTAAATAGAAAGCAGTCGTTTCCTTCTTAACTATAAATACAATCAAAATAAAATGCATGCGGAACTATCCATAGATGTTGCACCTAACCAAAGATGTACCTATTTTCGAAAAATCCATATTATCTTTTGCAGCAAATGTAGCGAAAATTAAATTTTAAATTTTTTCGTGTTTTTCTATTTTTCGTAAATTATTGAAAATAATTTATTTTTGATTGTCATTTGTTACATTGACAATAAAATTCGAAGCACCAAGCAAAGCCGACTTGATTTTTCACTCGATTAGGCATTCAATAAAGCATTAATGAGATAATTAAGAATTTGTATTTTGTATGGAAGATTGAGTTCAACTAGGGCATTAATGTAGAAAACTTGACTAATTATGTCATTAAGCCTCTGTGTGAAATTGGTATTAAACGATAAACATTCAATTATTACAGTTATTGAAAAAACTCAAAATATCTTTGTATTTTTGAAAAACTTAAGATCTGTTTATCGAACACGAAATAAGTGCAGACCAGATCAGATCAGGGCAGAGTGGAGCAGCTGTTAGAGCAGGCTAGTGTGAGCAGCAGCAAACATCCCATAATATAGTTAAAACTTGGCTAAAATGTGACCTAATTTACGAAAACACTGCCCTAAATAAAATGCTTACTTTAAATATTTTACATTTGAGTTCGTTTTTATATGACTACTTTGAGTTTTTCATTCATAAATTACAAATATGGCTTTGAAAACTGAAAATTTGTTCTTTGTGCTCTAAGTAAAGTATTTGAAGGGGCCGAAATATGGTTCGTCATGGAATTATTTCATGAGCTAAATAAATGAGTTGTAAAAAATTCTAAGAATTTTTATTTTCTAAAGCTTTGACTTAGATTCAAAGATGTCGTTTTTCGCTGAAAATTTCTGCTGAACATAGTTAGCTTCTGTATTTATTGGATTATAAGGTATTTTAGCAATGTTTACTTTTAAAAACTGTTTTGGAGTACCTGTCACGGGTGGGACATACTTAATTGTTGAATAACCCATTCACCAACTTCAAATAAGTCAACTGAATTGCTACATAAAGTTAAAACGAGTTTCCAACACTGTGTTACGATTATGAGATAAAAGGACTTGTATATTGGACTGATTTTCCAAATTTTAAACTGAAAAGGAAACATCGAGAACAAATGATAAATAATAAAAAGGATAGTATAAACACTTGTACAACAATGACTTATACTGAAAAAAAAAACAGATGACGAGAGTTACATAGGACAAACAGGACGACAAGTAAGAACGAGGTTCAGAGAACACATTAGAGATTACAAAACAGAAAACACGAAATGCAGCTATCATATCAGAGTTCAAGTTTGCGAGTCATATCGTCGAAAATAAATGTTCCCCAAAAACATCAATAAAAGAGTCAAGTCCTTCATGTACATGCATAAGGCTGACGTCTGAACGTACTCAAAAACATGGAAATCGACAAACAAAAAACATTCGACGGTGTAATAATAAACGAAACAGACAAACACTACTTCTGACACAATATTTGAACCTTTAAAACTTGTTTACAAAGTAATCACAAAAGTACAACAGACAATCAGGCGTTAACAAATATACACTAAACAATAAACGAACCAAAGCAATAAACATACAAAAAAGGTCAAACGACGAAAACTACTGACTCTGCCTCCGCTAACCACACAAGTTCAGTGAAAACCACCCCAGTATCTGAATGAGCACATAACACACAAAAAAAAAACAACAAATTTTACAATAACTGCTCATGCACCTACAAACTATAAATATAAGACAAACACTGAAGATGGCACAATGCCGAAACCGGTTTGTCTCCAAACCAAATTTTCAATATACATGCATCAATTATCAATCAATGAAACAAAATTAATCAACTTTTGACTTTTTTGTCACGAGTGATATCACAAGACGTTTGATAGCTTTTTCAAAACGAGCTATTTCAATCTAATTTAAATAGTTAAATCAGCATTTTATTTTAAGAAAAAATAAAAAAAAATGTAAGCATTTTCTTTATATAAATGGACAATAATCAACGAAAAAAATATATAGACATATACTTGCTAAACTTTGATTTTTAAATTTTGACATAGAAATTGCAAAACTATTTATGAGAAGTAAAAATATAAAAGTGGAGCGCACATTACTTGGATTGGTAAGTTGGTAGGAAAGGAGATATTATTAGTCAATCAATTGCGCTCCACCTTTATATTTTTACTTCTCATAAGTAATTTGGCAATTTCTATGTCAAAATTTAAAAAATCAAAGTTTATCAAGAATATGTCTTTATATAAAGACATTTTTCGCTAATTTTTGTCCATTTATATAAAGGAAGTGCTTAAAATTTTTTTTATTTAATTTTTATTTTCTCCTTTTCTCACATTTTCTCGGTGTCTTAACCTATCTGTTAAGTTTTACGCTTGTAGCTCAAAGAGAACTTACACAAAAATCAATCCCAAAATTCCCTCCGTTTCGTACGATTTTTCTAAATATCTCAGTCCGTGCGCCCCCAGCGAAACTTTTTGTATTGTGTCATCGGCTGTCATCGACCTCTGAATTGAGCTCTAAATTTTTTGCCTCTAGCTCATCGAGAAGTTACTTAAAACTCGGTTTTGAATTTCCAAATTATTATCTAATTTTTTCGATCCATGCGCCACCTAACGGATTTTTTCTTCTTTTGTTCCTTTGTCACGGTGTCTTAACCTGTCTCTGAAGTTTCATGTTTGTAGCTCAATGGGAAGTTACTTTAAAATCGATCTCAAAACACCAAATTTCCAAATTCTTATCTAAATATTTCGATCCGTGCGCCACTTAAAGGAATTTTTTTCTCCATTTCTTAAATTTTCTCGGCATCTTATCCTATCTGTGAAGTTGTAGCTCAATGAGAACTTACATAAAAATCAATCCCAATATTCCCACCGTTTCGTACGATTTTTCTAAATATCTCATGCCGTGCGCCCCCTAGCGAATCTTTTTGTATCGTGTCATCGGCTGTCATCGGCCTCTGAATTAAGTTTGAAATTTCAAGTCTCCTGCTCATCGAGAAGTTACTTAAAAGCTGGTATGAAAATTTTCAAATGCTTATCTAATTATTTCGATCCGTGCGTCACCTAACGGATTCTTTTCCTTTTGTTCCATTGTCACGGTGTTCTAACCTATGCGTGAAGTTTCACGTTTGTAGCTCAATGAGAAGTTACTTAAAAATCGATTGAAAGATTTGTATGAAAAGCGGACAAACATTCAACCGACCTAATATAAAGCAAGTAAAAAGGAAATGAAAATAAATTTAAGGATTTGTATATACACTATCTCCATTTTTCAAAGGGAAATTTTCTCCGCACCAAGGTTCACTTTCTCATGAAACCGCGCATATGTATTCAAGAAGATATAAATTGCGTGGGTGAAATGGGTCGTCTTTCTGCAAACAACTGCATTTTTGGAATACCCTAATATGCGCGTATGCTGGAGAATTCTGATTTTGCAACTTTAAAATTCGAAACATCTTATATACATATTTACATAATGTTTAATTGCAGTCTGACACTTTTATACTGCTACAGATCAAATCATCAAATCGACAGACGATTAGTACATTTACAACCATTAACCATATCGTAATGTAATTTTTGAGATTTATTTTTTTTTGCCAATAAACTAAATAAGCGTTAATTGGGAACACAAATATTATATCATAAATAATGTTTTATAATAAGTTTATTGCTATTTATTTTTTTTTAATAGAATTAATAAAATATAAATTTTAAATTCGCAACGAAAAATCAAAAAATTGTTCGCTATTTCCGGTGAGTGTGAAAGCGGCGTAAAGTGGACTTTTAAACATAAAAAAATGCCGACGGAAATTCCTCTCAAAATTCAAACTAATTAACACAAAATCAAAGTTTTAAGTTAATAAAGAAAAACGTATTTCGTTAACTCGTTAAGTTTTATAAATCAGAGGATAATTTGCGCATTTAATAAAAAAAAAATTCTAGAAAATGATGAGAAAAAGAAAATGTAGTAGTGTTATACCCACCTGCCTTATTAATTTGTTATCGCGCAGTTTTTCGGGTGTACTTTCGTTAAATACAGTGAATTACCTTTCTTTACCTTTTTTTTATCGATGTGGCTATTCGTCCGAAAAATTATTTTCGTCCGGAATGAGAAACGAAGAAAAATAGCAAAAAATATAAAGCATAGAAAATTTTTATACGGAATTTTTTGGACGAAAAGGGATATTAATATTTCTATAACTGGGCAATTCTCTCAGTCTAAAAGAGTATTAAACTTAGAAAATATTTCACATTTCTAGACCAAATATACGACACTGAGGGAACGCACCACTTAATTTTCTTTGTTTTCTATGATTTCTAGACAGAGGGAATACGTAGAAAAAAGTTTTTACAATAAAATGGACAATTTTTTTATGGTTTCTAGGCAGAGAGAATATCCCTAATGTTACTTGAATAGTTTTCCAAAAAGTTATACAAATGTGATACTTCTTGGATAATTGGTTTTTAGTTACAAATCTTCAAAAAATTTTAATAGTCCTGAGTTTCGAAAGAGATTTGCGCCAGGGTGCAGAAATGGCAGAACATGAATTCACATACATATACAGATGGCTCCAGGTTAACGGAAGGCGTAGGTCTGCTGTTTACTATGTCAATCCAGAATTAAGTAGATCCCACAGGCAGCCAGTTTAAAAAAAAATGTAATGCGCGATAACCTCCGAAGAGATCTAAGGCCGAGCTTCTCTTCCAATTTGCTCGCGCTCTCTTGATTTTCCCTACAAATTGGCCGGACGGGCCTACATGTTTTATGCCAACTCCGAACGGCATCTGCAAGGCAGATGAGTTTTCACTGAGAGCTATTGCCAAACACTGCCGAGATGCGACTCCGCTTAGAAAAATTTTCTTCTAATTGAAAAACCTTATTTCTAAAATTTTGATGTTGCTTTGCCCGGGGTGTGCACCCAGGGCAAACGGTGTGGTAGGCGGAGCACCCTACCATCACACCACGGTGGCTGCCAGATTACTGCAGCATTTTTCAGGCGGCAATTATAGCCGTGAAGAAATTCTGGAGGAAGTGTGTTTAAACTGCAGTCGCGTAATCCTACACAGTACTTCATCAAGAAGTGTTCTCGAATGCAAATAAGCATTGGAAAAACTTCGCTCAGGCCGAACAATACATCTATTCCGGGTTGCCGTTCATAAAGGGATAGAAGGTAACGAAAAGGCCGATGTGTTGGCAGACGTCCCAACCCGTTTGGGAGAAATCAAATGGAGACAGGAGTTGCATATGATCCATCAAATAGGAAAGGCGTGAACAAATGCGCCGGGTTGCAAAATTCCTAAGATTATGTGCAAAGCCTACGATATTAGACTCACAAACTGGCTAATATCTCTGAAGAGAGAAGACTTAAGGCTCACGCTGGGCATACTAAATGGACACTGCCTTCTGCCATCAGATGCTTATAAGTTAGGCCTCGTCAGTAGCAGGCAGAAACGGTTGACCACGTTCTGTGTTCCTTCTTTTGTGTCCTGCGTTCCCAGGTCAAGGCTCCAGCTATTACGTTCTGCAGATTTTCCTAATCTCAAGGCAGCAATCAAGATAGGTCCTAGAAAACTTTTAGTATTTGCAAATGGGCGGAGTTATTCTATAACATAAGTCCTGGCACCTGACTGGGGTTCTTGCCGCTGGTCGTCGTTCTGGTAACATTATGGACAGTCTATGTGAGGTCTTTATTGACCGGCCAGTTCACCCTTAACTATACACATATGTATGTAGCAGGCGGTGACCCCAAATTCCTCATAGAACTGTTGAGTGGGCTGACCTAGAAGGTTCAATGGGGTCATGCTAAATCGTTCCCGAGATGGTCGGGCTGGTACCTTAATGGTGCTTGTTACCTGAACCTACCGAATCTACATATATCCGGCAAAGGGGAGTGTCTTTATCATCACAACAACAACAACAACACTCACTCCATAGCTTAAGTACATTCTGGACGTCAGCCTTCATATCACCATTATTGTACTTGTAAGAATTTTCAGCGGCCGTTGTGGTGTTTTGGTAGCGTGTCGCCTTATACACCGAAGGTTCTGGGTTAAAGGCCCGGGAGAAGCAACATCAAAATCTTTAGAAACAAGTTATTTAAATTAGAGAAATTTGTTCTGAGCGAGGTCGCTTCTTGCCAATAATTTGCCAAACATTCCGAGTATATTTCTGCCATTAAAATATTTTCTCAAAACCATCTACTTGCAGATGTCATTTGGAGTCTGTACAAAACGCGTCCAATCTGTAGGGAAATTTTAAAAGGAGCACGACGCAAACTGCATGAGAATGTTAGGTAAGGTTGCACTAAACTGATTGATGCCATAGTGTTACCAGAAGTTCGCTCAACAACGAAACTGAAAAACCCTGTCAAAAGCCAGGACCTATTAAGTTTCTTTCTATTTATTCTATCAGCCAGCATCTCAAGCTCCTAGCAATCTGTGCCAAGTGTCCTCAGCGCCAGCATGGAGTGAGTGAGCAATATGGTCCCACTGCCCGTTTACTCCACTATGTTCAATATTAGCCCTAGCGAGGAGGGCGAAAAATCTATTGCCAGTCTATTGGCTGTAGTAGGAATGTGCCTGAGGACCACAGCCCTAGGGACAGCCAAAAGGGAAATTCGAAATTTTCTTACATATGTATGTACAAAGTTCATCAGCAAAAGTGGCCAGAATTGAATGACAGAAGGACAAGGAGCCTACTGAGTAGATCAAGAGCCGACACCAAAAGCCGACTTGCACTGGTCATTGGGCTTTGGGCACGCATGTGGAAAATATGGGTATTCCGCATAATGATCACCACAGAAGTTGCAAATACATAACTACTAAAGAGCACCTTCTGTGTAAATGCTCGCCTCTAGCTAGAACACGTCTAAGATCGTTCGGAAGCCCCTTTATGGAAAATCTGTGTAGATTATCGGAAAAAGGTCTTCCAAATATTCTTGACCAACTCAGGCTGGATGTAGTTCATATCCGATGTAACATAGGTTCAGACGAGTTTTTTGGTATCAAAACGTCTTTTCATTAGCCACTTGGGCATTATACCTATGTATCTACGTGCCGAGCTACTCTTGCAATTTGCGTCGTGATCCTTTTAATTTTCCCTGTAAGGCAGATACATTTTCACTGAGCAGATTTTCATGGCAGAAATACACTCGGAGTGTTTACCAAATCACTTCCGAGGGGCGAACCCTCTTTTTATACTCAGCGTGCTTTGCACACAGAGTATATTAACTTTGATTGGATAACGGTTGGTTGTACAGGTATAAAATAATCGAGATAGATATAGACTTCCATATATCAAAATCATCAGTATCGAAAAAAAATTTGATTGAGCCATCTCCGTCCGTCCGTCTGTCTGTCCGTTAACACAATAACTTGAGTAAATATCTTCACCAAATTTGGTACACGAGCTTATGTGGACCCAGAATAGATTGGTATTGAAAATGACCACGCCCACTTTATATATATATATATATAAAATTTTGGAAAACACAAAAAACCTGATTATTTAGTAAATAATACACCTAGAATGTTGAAATTTGACGTGTGAACTGATATTGAGACTCTTGATAAAAATTTACAAATTTTTTTTAAAATGGGAGTGGCACCGCCCAGTTGTGATAAAGTCAATTTTACAAATATAATTAATCATAAATCAAAAATCGTTAAACCTATCGTAACAAAATTCGGCAGAGAGGTTGCCTTTACTATAAGGAATGCTTTGAAGAAAAATTAACGTAATCGGTCAAAGACCACGCCCACTTTTATATAAAAGATTTTTAAGAGTCGTGGACGATTAAAATAAGCTATATCTTTGCAAAAAGATCCTTATATTAATGGTATTTCATTTCCCAAGTGGATTTATAACAAAAAATAGGAAAACCTTAAAATTTAAAAAAATGGGCGTGGCACCGCCCCTTTTACGACTAAGCAATTTTCTATGTTGGCGGCCACCGTGGTGTGATTGTAGCGTGCTCCGCCTATCACACCATATTCCCTGGGTTCACACCCCAGGCAAAGCAACATCAAAATTTTAGAAATAACGTTTTTCAATTAGAAGAAAAATTTTCTAAGCGGGGTCGCCCCTCGGCAGTGTTTGGCAAGCGCTCCGGGTGTATTTCTGCCATGAAAAGCTCTCAGTGAAAACTCATCTGCCTTGCAGATGCCATTCGGAGTCGGCATAAAACATGTAGGTCCCGTCCGGCCAATTTGTAGGGAAAATCAAGAGGAGCACGACGCAAATTGGAAGAGAAGCTCGGCTTAGATCTCTTCGGAGGTTATCGCGCCTTACATTTTTTTATTTAATTTTCTATGTTTTGGGAGTCATAACTCGAACAAAAATTAACGGATCGTAATAAAATTTGGTACACAAATTTTCCCTATAGCAGGAAATATTTCTAGAAAAAATGGACGAGATCGGTTTAAGGCCACGCCCATTTTTATATAAAGGATTTTTATAAGGGTCGTAGACTAGCATAATAAGCTATAACTTAGCAAAAAATAGTTTTGAATCAATGATATTTCACTTAACAAGTTTTATTGTAAGAGGAAATGGGGAGACATTTTTTTTTTAAATGGACGGTGCCACGTGTTATGTAAAAAAGTAATTTATCTGAAATGAAATGTACAATTGAAACTCACGCTGAGTATATAATGTTCGGTTATACCCGAACTTAGACACCTTTACTTCTTCTTATTGAAAAAACTTGTTTCTAAATATTTGATGTTACTTTTTCCGGGACCTTTGGTGTGGGATGCAGAGCACGCTACCACTACAAACGGCGTTCTGATACAACATCCGCAGATGCAATTCTAATATTCTGGTACAACCGAATTTACGACTACCTTTTTAATACGTTTCTAACTATATAAATTTTCAGACACTACCAATACACTTCTGAGAATATGCATAACTCAATAGTAAGCGAATCGTCCGAGAAAAAGTGTTCCGAGCTAAATTATTCATTTGAGCCAACCAAAGAGAAGTAAAAATGGTTACAGCTGTTTTTGAAAGTGAAAATTAATTTTTACTTTATTTAATTCTCAGATCCACAGAACAAATAATAAACGATATTAACAGCTCAAAACCACCTTACAGTTATGTGGCGCTTATTGCCATGGCGATTCAGGTATGAAATTGTATATTATACAGAAATTACAACCTACCTTTAGACATCCAACCTTATATTGTCGGTTGTGTGAGAGATATGTCGGCGTCTGCCATGATGCAATAAAACAGACTGGTGAAGTCAATATTGTTCATTCTCATCCTAATATATTGAAATATATATATATTGATTGTTTTCTACTCTTCATGTTTCTGAAATATGAAATAACGCCCGCGGCCTGCAGTTCCTTTTGTCGATGGGCGTCATTTCCTTTATGAAAATGATTTAAGGCACTCGGGCATTACTTCTTTTTTAGCATTATTTCCCCGGACATAATTTTGTTGCACCAAATTGCTATGCTCCCAAGTGGACATGATAAGGTTTTAATCGAGGGAGCTGAATGGCTGGACCTAAATAGTTTACGAAAACCCCGGATCGGCGGTGAGTAATAACACTGTACAACAGCCGGCTGGGTATTGGACCAAACCCACTTTTTGGAGAGATTGAGGCTTATGTAGACAAAGTACTATCTCCGTTTTTCGAAGTTAACCTCCAAAACATAGATATCGGTTTTCGAGTTCGAAATTCTACATTTCGAAATTTTTTTTTTTTTTGTTAACGCGTTCAGCAAATTAAAAAAGTAAAAATGTGGTCGTGGGCCACCTGTTCCTTTTATTTGAATGGCTGAATTCTCTTTTTGGAAAATTACAGTACGAGCAATTCCAGTGCAGAGTATGTGCAGACATGAAAGTAGTAGCCATTATCATGGGATTATCTGACTTTTCACCTCGTATAACAGCTTTTATACTAAATTTCTCAAAAAAACAATTCAACCCTTCAAATAAGGGAAAAGAGCAGACCACGACCACATTTTTACTTTTTTAATTTGCTGAACGTGTTAAAAAAAAAATAAAATTTCGAAATGTAGAATTTCGAACTTCGAAAGCCAATATCTATTTTTTGGAGGCTAAATTCGAAAAGCGGAGATAGTGCTTTTTATACTTAAGCCTCAATCTCCTCAAAAAAGTTGGTTTGGTCCAATACCCAAGTTGATTTTGTCGCATAGCGTAATGATTACTAGACGCAGAAACAATTTGGAATACTTGTAGCCTTATTATTATAAAACCGACAGACATTATGGCTGAGTATTAATTACCTGGGAAGGTAAAAAAAAATATTACATGCCTCCACCTTATTTTTCAAATTTTCTTTCATTTACATCCTCCTATAAATCTGTAACCGTATCGGTAACCTTTTAACAGCTGATTCGACCAACCTTATGAGAATCAAGGCAATCGATTATTGGTGCCGCTAAGGTCGTAACCGTATCGTAGCCAACCAATTGGGTTTTGGTTTAAGCCGGAGTCATTGGTGCCGTATGTCGTATCGCTGTATCCGTATCCCTAACGTAATCAGCTGTTTATCGTTACGACGGTAAACCAAAAGCTGGAGACATTGGTGCTTTATCGGTAACCGTATCAGTAACCTTTTAACAGCTGATTCGACCAACCTTATGAGAATCAATGCAATCGATTATTGGTGCCGCTAAAGTCGTAACCGTATCGTAGCCAACCAATTGGGGTTTGGTTTACCGTCGTAACGATAAACAGCTGATTACGTTAGGGATACGGATACAGCGATACGACATACGGCACCAATGACTCCAGCTAAAACCCAATTGGTTGGCTACGATACGGTTACGACCTTAGCGGCACCAATAATCGATTGCATTGATTCTCATAAGGTTGGTCGAATCAGCTGTTAAAAGGTTACCGATACGGTTACCGATAAAGCACCAATGTCTCCAGCTTTACCGTCGTAACGATAAACAGCTGATTACGTTAGGGATACGGATACAGCGATATGACATACGGCACCAATGACTCCAGCTTTAAGAAGCATGATATTTTTGTACACATGAGTTGTGATGAGCAGATGTCGCTGTTGTGTTTCATTTAACAGCTAAAGGCCAAGCAGCGACATCTACTTTTGAAAAAGAAGGTTAATTAAAAGCAGCGATGCCAAACTAAAGAGCCAATTAAACTTCCTTAACCCTAACACCATAGTCGTAACCATACCCATATCGATAACCATCTCCAATATGATCGATTAATGGTGTCTTAATTTAAAAATCGCGAAAATTTCATAAAAATGAAGAAAACGCAAAAAATTACAAACATATTCCACAAAAAATAAGTCTCTTAGTCATAACGTATCCAAAACAATGCATAAAATCTACAAAAAGTTATTCAATTCACCAACTCAAATATTTTTAGGTTATGGATATGGCGAGAAACCAAAAACCAATATGGTATGGTTATGGCTTTAGCGTTATGGTATGGCACCATTAATCGATTACATTGACTTCCATAAGGTAGGCTCGATCAGCTGTTTTATCTGGTTATGGTTTTATGGTTATAAGTCACCATTAATTGACCCTTAAAGACAAGATATGAACAAATTGAACCAGACTTCTATCTGGATTTATCTGTCTCAGGACCTTTTCGACGGGATGATGGCTTTTGTATGAAATAAACCAAATAATGCGTCGCGACGCCAAGCGGTTGAAAAATCCGATTTTTATAGCATAAAGTATCTTCCCTCTTTCCAAATTTCCCTTTTTTCCTTTTGGTTCTCATTCTGTCCTTCCTTCTCTCTTTTCTATCAAAGGGACACATTCTTATACGGAGACATATCGAATTTGGCTTTTCCTACAAATATTTTCCCTCCCTTCTACTTTCAAATTAATGACTGGATTATGAGTGTCGTCAACTACTGACTTCACCTATATGTTTTATTGCATCATAGCGACCGCTTCGAAAACGCCACCTATGAGATCATGGCGGAACTATACAATGTGGTAGCACTGGACAGCTGATTGTGTACTTTTTTATTTGATTTGATACATCAACTTCCGGCGCAGTACGATTTTGATATTAGTCCATCGAATTTACAAAAAGAAAGTACATGGAACTTTTATTTATGTTTGTAGGTATGTCACCATGCTGCCACCTTGTATAGTTCCGCCATCTATGAGATGAGGCGTTTTTGCAAAAATATTCTAAGATAGGGTATTTTTGAATTGTCAGCCGTCGATATCCTACATATGTATATCACAAAGTATAGAATATTTTTACATATGTATGTATATTTTCAGAATTCACCGCTAAAGCGTGCCACATTAAATGAAATTTACAGTTACATTACAACGCGCTTTCCCTATTTCGAACAAAATAAAAAGGGTTGGCAAAATTCCATACGTCACAATTTAAGTTTGAACGAATGTTTCGTTAAGATGCCACGTGAGGGTACGGGCGAACGTAAGGGAAATTATTGGTCATTAGATGCTCATTACGAAAATATGTTTGAGAATGGTAATTACCGTAGAAGAAGAAGAATGAAACGGCCACATCGTACAGTGGGACATTTTCCAAAGTTGCTCACAGATACCTGCCCATCGAAATTGATTTTCAATCACCATACACCTTGCCAAACCTACTACAGATACAACACAAAGTACGTAAATATATGTATATTCAAAAACGTTTTCCTAGAACTAAGTTGTAGTTAATCACCGAATTCGACCTTGCCTTGTAAAAACCCATAACAATGAAAAAATTGATAAAGCCTTGAATGAGAATACTGATTTTGATGACGGTCAGGGCAAGAGCATTATGATTGAAGACATGCGCCTGGAATATGCTAAGTCTTAAAAGGCTGTCTGACTTATTAGAATATTTGAGAATGCCTAGCTTGTTATCGCTGCACTTCTGGAAATGCCATAGTCGGGGCAGGCCAAAAATTAGTCGAGCGCAAGTTTTAGGTTATCCAACTCAAATTACAACCTCATCTACGTGTTGTGGATTCTTGTTTTTTAGATGGCGAGGCTCTGGCGTTCCTGGGCTCCAGGTGAGGGGTTTGGAAGAACCTCAAGGTTCAACATGGTCATATAAATTCGTTCCCGAAATAGTTGGGTTATTTTCCTGAACGTAACGGATCAATATCCGGCAAAGGACCACGTAAATCGATAAAACTCCACAAAACCTTCGACGAGTTTCCTTTTCGCTACAATAAGAAGAGGACCCGTAGCGGTTTAAGCGGCTTAGAATATTTCCACGGTAAGGCATGCCAGTCGAAAAAAACACAGGCCTAAGAGTTCGGGGGATTAAAGAAATTGTTCCCGCGACAGTTGGGCTAATAGCAGAAGGTGCTAGTACAAGAGTGAAAGGATTCTTATCCGGTTAATGGCTTGCCACATCCTCAACACTACACTAAACCTTGAGGAGGTTTTGGCATTTGTACCCATAACAACAACAAACATCTCACTAAAGTCGCGAGCTTCTTCAGTATATCGGTCGGCGACAACCCCACAGTAACGTGCGATACATTGATTGACTTGGAGCTACCAGTTAGTATTAGGCCTTGTCATAGGTGTCACTTTTTTGGCCATAAGAGTCTGACGGCCGGTTGCTGTTGTTGTTGTTGTAGCAGTGCTTCGCCCCATCCAATAGGTGCGATCAATCACAAATTGCTGTAACTCGTGGCAGTAGCAGTGGTATTATCAGCAGTTTCCAGCAGCGCTGCGGAAACGAAATTTGGCACTTTTTGACAAGTGATAAGTGAGATTCTTCTCAAGACCACGTTGAAGAAGTGGTACAAGTGGAGCCAAAACGAAGTAGTCTTTTGGTGCTAAAGCTTTTTTCGAGCAGCCAAAAGTCTCACTCTCATTCCGTCTTCCAAGTGCGGAACAATTTCTTTCAGAAAATTTTAGAACTCTAAGCAACAAGTAATGGTCTTAAAGATTTGTACTGTGTCATATGGACAGACCGTCATATTCGCTGTAAAGTCCTAAAATGTTTCCATACGACGAATGGGAGAACTAGTTAATTCCATAATAATGTCTGTATTTTTTAGTACTCAATGGATACCCACACAATCATTGTCTAGCTACGGGCCGACACCTGGAAGAGGTACCTATCCGAATAACACAGCGGTAAGAAGACTTTATCTATTAGATAAATGGTTATGTAATAATATTTGCGATAGTGAAAACTATATCCTTTTTCATGGTTAGACCAGCTTTTCCCCGCCTTTATTTGGAGTTAACAATTATAACAACATTATCAACCCTGGTAAGTGTATATTGACTTAATTTGTATTTTTCTCTCGATTCAAAAAGTATCACGTACTGTTCAGATTTCAGTCGGAGCACGGCTCAAAGTACAGTTATGCATTTTTGCGGCAGCAATTGGCTAAAGGGCCAATTAATGGTGACTTATAATCATAAAACCATAAGCAGATAAAACAGCTGATTGAACCTACCTATGTAATCGATTAATGGTGCCATACCATAACGCTAACGACATAACCATACCATAGCCAACCAATTGGTTTTTGGTTTCTCGCCATATCCATAACCTAAAAATATTTGAGTTGGTGAATTTAATAACTTTTTGTAGATTTTATTCATTGTTTTGGATACGTTATGACTAAGAGACTTATTCTTTGTGGCATATGTTAGTAATTTTTTGCGTTTCTTAATTTTTATGAAATTTTCACGATTTTCAGGTTAAGGCACCATTAATCGATCACATTGGAGATGGTTATGGATATGGGTATGGTTACAACTATGGCGTTAGGGTTAAGGAAGTTTAATTAGCCCTTAAGCACTATTGCAGAACTTTCTTCGCTTCTGAGAGTTTTTATTGAGCCGCATCATGTTTACTTTCACGTACTAGGCTTGATGTAAAGTTAAATTTACTCCGTGATTTATTGAAACTGTAAATCAATATTCTTTCATTATTAGATATGGCGTGGATTTGTCAAAGAACTTAGGGAAACTTGTGAATAAGTAGGATCCCGAGAGTTTGTTACGCAACCTTTGAATACTAATCGCGAAAAATATCATAATTTTTCAGAAATTTAATAGTTTTAGGGAGAGTTCCCAAATAGGGTTGCAACCAAAACTTATTGAATATATTTACGCTACTGTCTGGAAACTGTTTGACCCTTTTGATAGATACCTACTCGTTTTTATATAGACAACCAGGCCGTCATTAAGGCGAGCATAGCAAAGCATTTAGTAGTTGTAGAATTGAAAGAGAGAGAATTTGACAACCATTATAGGGTCATATGGTAATAGATGATGACAAAAAGGCGAATGAACTAGGAAAGGAGCAATAGCCACATGATCAACCAAGAAAAGGTGTGTAACCAATCTTAGGTCTGCAAAGTGTCAAAAATTACTTTAATATGAATTTTAAGGTCTAGAAGCAGCTGGTGGGGTGGGTCTCTTAAAACATTTATGGTGATTTATTTTCTACACGAAAATGTCGCCACTTGCAGGGGCAAACATTTTTAAGATTCTCACTTCGCCCTGTGAAATTGTAGCCACTTAAAATGTTCAGTGCCACCCTGCATGACTTCAAAAGAATAAAAATTGTAACCCTGTCACGAAATCAGCTGTTTCTTCGCGCCAAATAAACAAAAACTTTCGAAAATTACATTCATTCAAATAAAATTCATTTTAGTATACTGTGTTTATTTGTCAATTTTATTCATAAGCTGATTGACAGGGCTGTTCTCTGCAGCGCCAATGGCAGCGAGGGCAAGTAATGTTGCATTTTTGGCCATTTTTAGGGGTAGGTTGTTGAGAAAAGATAATGATGCCCTCTATTGGGGGCTACACTGATTTTACAACAGAACACAACTTTTTGAAGAGTTGGCGTGAAGGCGTCATTTTCATATTCATTTTCGTGTAGAAAAGAAATCACCATTAGTATTTACCATACATATCCAGGTTTTTAGAAGGTTTTTCAGTTTGGTCGTAGTAAAAGCTTCTGGTAAAACCATGAACACATTCAGTTTTTGAGATCCTTACGGACTGGCCAGTTCAACCTAACCTAACTTATTTGCATAAAAGTGATACCAAGTTGTGAGCTTTTTATACTCGAACATGTATGTATCTAAAAAAAATTTCGTTCTATGTCCTCTCTATGTTTTATTTATGCGTTTTCAAATTGGTTTTATACGGCAATACACATCTAAGCAACCAATGCGACGTTTTTCAAAATTCAGTTTACAGTGTACTCTCTCCTAACGGACACCTCTTTTAAGCGGACACCTCTCATAAACGGAAAATTTTTCAAGTACCACAAAAATCCTTAAGAATTTTTTAAGTTTTTCCCTTTTGTGCGGACAACCCTCCCATATCAGGACACTTGCTTTTTACCCCAAAGGGCTTTTTAATTTCCCATAACCGGACAGCTTACAACACTTTTTTTTTCATTTACTCTTTACCATATTCGTACAGCTGTTGCTTATTCACTAATACATACGTGCATGGATGTAGGGGAATCCCCTAAATACGAAGAACCGGTTTTCAATACAGTAAAAAACATAAAAATGTATGTACCTATTGCATACACGTAGTTAGTATCTTCTTGTGTGTGTT
This sequence comes from Eurosta solidaginis, assembly GCF_040869045.1. NCBI lineage: Eukaryota > Metazoa > Arthropoda > Insecta > Diptera > Tephritidae > Eurosta > Eurosta solidaginis. Next base: position 27,012,550 of record NC_090320.1, read on the forward strand.
CGTACGTGAATCGCAATGCCTAAAGTAGTGTTGAGTATTAAAGACAAAGTTAATGTCATTGAAATTCATAAGAAAGAAAAACTAAGTGTACGAGAGTTGGCAAAGAAATGTAAGATCAGTAAAACGCAAGCTGCTAGCATTATCAAAAACAAAGATCAAATTTTAAATTTGTGGGACACTGACGCCAACCCGGAGAGAAAGGGAGCCCAAAGGCATTAATATTGATAAAATGTGCTACGAATGGTTTGTGAAGGCTCGAAATAAGAGCATTACTCTGTCAGGCACACTCATAAGGAGCAAAGCTAAAGAAATTGCAGTGAGACTCAATTACGACGATTCTAGTGCATCATCCGGCTGGCTGGAAAGGTTCAAAAAACGTCACAACATAACCTTCCGTACAATTATTTTGAATATTTTGTACACAAAACTTTATTCTTTAATTTATGAACAAAGCTTTATGAACCTCCTAACTCAGTCTTTTTGTATGTATTAATATTCTTGTTTTGGAAATAAAACTGTTTAAACATTCATCAATAATACTTTTCTCATAACCGGACACCTCTCATAAGCGGACAAATTTGGCAGTTTAAGAGAGAATACACTGTATTCTCACAATTTGTGAGCTTAAGAGGTTCGTGTCATCTTAGTAGATGTTTTTCATTCAATTCAATAGCATATCACTGTCTACGCCCGGATAAGAGAGTGTCCGCTTAACGGAGGGCAATTCGTTCTAAAAATTGAACTTGAAACTTGGTGCACAAAAAAACTGTTCGACAAAGGGAGTTGTCCGCTTAATAGAGGTTTCCATTAGGAGAGGTTTTTCTGTAGTTGCATGAGGTAATCCACCACTAAAAGTATTCGATATATGAGCAAGGTACTTGAGTATGTACCCGTAGTTACTTGTGTTGGAATAAGACAACTTATGCTTGGTTTTCACTACATCAAATTTGACCACAAACATGGCCATACCAATGAAAACGGCTTGTCATAAAATGTCAAATGCCTTTGCCGTGCGTTTTGACTACAAGGTCAGAGTCAAATTAACCAAAAAGCGATAACGACAATTGCCCAACGGTATGGAAAGTTTAACATTCATATTGCATTTGCTAAAATGTTGGCAAATTAATTTTCCTTTGTAAATGGCGTCCCATCAATAAATAATGCCACAGGTTGTGAAATGGGTTGTGAAACGGGTTGTGAAATAAATTAGCACAAAATTTTAGTATGGGTTTTGACCACACACTACTTTATGGACTTCTAGTCGGTAATGAGACATAATGGAAACCCTTTTGACCAGCGGGTCAGCTTGAGGCGGTTTTCGCTGTCAGTCAGTTTGACTAATGAAAACTAAACATTAGAATGATTTTACAAGTTAGCCACGTGTATGCATATTTTCTTAATTTTATGAAATATGACAGTGTGTGTATCAAAGTAAAGGGAGCTGGCAACTTTGGCTTTTGTAATAAAAATAGTTTAAGTCTGAGCTGATGGAATCTCTATCGCACAGGTACTGGAGTTTAGAGGTTTTACAGGAGTGATTTTTAATCTTGCTTGTCTTAAGACTTAATAAAATTAATCATAAACCAAAATTTTACAATTTGTACAATTTCAGAAGGAATTCCTGCTGGCGACACAAAGCTTATGGAACCATACCCTTGTCCCATTTGGAATCCAAGTAAGAATTTCATTATTTATAGGCGCTACAGTATGGGGCATTTTGAAGATATTTGTTTTTAAAATTAAATTTTCTGTGCCACATATCGATGGCTGAGGCTCGACAAATTAAATTTCGACCTATTCCTCAGGTTTTTAATTTAAATATACAGAGGATTAAGAGCTAACTACCGATACGGAATCTGGCGATAGCAAAAGATTTGCAGATACTTTTAGCGCCGTTTCTAAGTGCACTACTACAATCTCCTATGTAACAGCTTTAACGAAAGTATGATGCGATCCAAGAGGTTGTTAAGCGAAATATCAAGCTTTATAGATTTTCCAATCCAAATGTCAACCTCAGCTATACGAAGCTCGGACGTCTTCAAGACTCTTAATAAATAATTGTTGGATGTGGATCTATATCAAACAGAAGGCTACCGACAAATAGGCGGGTCTGGTAATGTGATGAATATTTTCCCATATGCGGGTTTCGGCCCTCACCTCAAAACACTGGCAAAACCACTCGCACAGCCAAAAAAAATTAAAAAAATGGGCATATCTGGTCATTGTGTACAAATGGGTCTGCCATTGCGACGCGTGTATTTCCACGCATTTTTATGAGCTGAATTTGAGTTCGCTTTCAGAAAAAATCAGTTCGGTCCTAACCTAAAAAAGCTAACCATTGAGAGTGTTTGATAATAGGTCCGAAGCGGGACCTGTTCTGATTCAGAACATCAAAATGCATGGGCGTACATGTGTCGGATTATCAGATCACACTTTGATACAAAAAAAAAAAAAAAAATTGCATAGCACTGACATTTGCCCTCACATATAAATTCGATTCATATGAAAGTGGATGAATTTCATATGAAAGTGTAAAGAAAAAGCACTTCCTTATGAAGCCAAGGCACTTCAGTGTGATATTCAAATTTACACTAACAAATTTACAACATAAAATTTTTCAAAAAAAAAATTTTTATTCAAAATTAATTCATTAAGGGGCCCATCAAAATTTAAAATTTCAGTTTCAGTTTACATATAATTTTTGTATTTGTATTGTGATTTGTACTTCAATAAGAAATGAGCAAAGCACACCTACATTTTTACGCTTTTAAAAAATCTATATAAAAGCAATAAACAAAGCAAATATATTAAGGCAGTTGAGAGTTTTGTGCATTTGATATTGGAAACGTTGCTATAGCAAGTATAAGCTACAGACCGTGAAAAACTTTTTATACTCAGCTGAGCAGATCTCACAGAGTATATTAGTTTTATTCGCATAACGGTAATCCGCAACGGCATAAACTAATCGAGATAGATATATACTTCTATATATCAAAATGATCTGGGCGAAAAAAGAAATTCATTTAGCCATGTCCGTCTGTCCGTTAACACGTGACTTGAGTAAATTTTGAGATATCTTGATGAAATTTGGTATGTAGGTTCCTAGGCACTTATCCCAGATCGCTATTTGAAATAAACAAAATTGGACTATAACCACGCCCACTTTTTCGATATCGAAAATTTCGAAAAACAGAAAAAATGCGATAATTCATTACCAAAGACGGATAAAGCGATTAAACTTGGTAGGTGGGTTGACCTTATGACGCAGAATAGAAAATTAGTAAAATTTTGGACAATAGGCGTGGCACCGCCCACTTTTAAAAGAAGGTAATTTAAAAGTTTTGAAACCTATAATTTGGCAATCGTTGAAGATATCATGATGAAATTTGGCGGGAACATTACTCCTATTACTATATGTATGCTAAATAAAAATGAACAAAATCGGATGACGAACACGCCTACTTCTAAAAATGATATGGTGCAGCAAAATACAAAAATAAAAGAAAATTTCAAAATGGGCGTGGCTCCGCCCTTTTTCATTTCATTTGTATAGAATACTTTTAATGCCATAAGTCGAACAAATATTTACCAGTCCCAGTAAAATTTGGTAGGGGCATAGATTCTATGACGATAACTGTTTTCTGTGAAAATGGGCGAAATCGGTTGAAGCCACGCCCAGTTTTTATACACAGTCGACCGTCTGTCCTTCCGCTCGGCCGTTAACATGATAACTTGAGCAAAAATCGATATGTCCTTACTAAACTTAGTTCACGTACTTATCTGAACTCTGTTTATCTTGGTATAAAAAATGGCAGAAATCCGACTATGACCACGCCCACTTTTTCGATATCGAAAATTACGAAAAATGAAAAAAAGGCCATAATTCTATACCAAATATGAAAAAAGGGATGAAACATCATAATTGAATTGGTTTATTGACGCAAAATATAACTTTAGAAAAAATTTTGTAAAATGGGTGTGACACCTACCATATTAAGTAGAAGAAAATGAAAAAGTTCTGCAGGACGAAATCAAAAGCCCTTGAAATCTTGGCAGGAATACTGTTCGTGGTATTACATATATAAATAAATTAGCGGTACCCGACAGATGATGTTCTGCGTCACCCTGGTCCACATTTTGGTCGATATCTCGAAAACGCCTTCACATATACAACTAACAACAACACTCCATTATAAAACCCTCACTAATGCCTTTAATTTGATACCCATATCGTACAAACACATTATAGAGTCACCCCTGGTCCACCTTTATGGCGATATGTCGGAAATGCGTCCACTTATAGAACTCTGGCCCACTCCATTTTAAAATACTCTTTAATACCTTCCATTTGGTACCCATTTCATACAAACACATTCCAGGTTTACCCTAGGTTCATTTTCCTACATGGTGATTTTCCCTTATTTTGTCTCCAAACATCCCAGCTGATTATGTAATGTTCGGTTACACCCGAAGCCTTCCTTAATTGTTTTTGTATTTTCTTTTGTATTGACAGTTGCTGATTTACTATTCAGAGTTGAAAAAAAAATACTTCGGCTTTTGATGTTGCTTATTTGCAATGATATCTATGATATGGAGGCTAAATTCGACAAGCGAGCGTTTTTTTGCTTCGGAATCAATCTGTTATAAAAATGTCTCGAGTGTTGTACAGTGTAATTGCGCTGGAAAACTCAAAAATGTACTCACCACTATTTGTGAAATTCTTGCTGCCCCATGATGTGTGATGAGAATTTGCGGCACAGCAGTGAATTCAAGATACACTTAACATAGACTTGATGAGAGCTTTTTATGCTGTAGTTGAGGAGCCTTTCCCGACAACTATGCGAAAGTCATGGCTCGTTTGGCAATATATGTATGTACATTCGGTGATCAATTACACTATGCGACAAAATCAACATTTTTTCTGGGTACTGGACCAAACCCACTTTTTTGTAGAGATTGAGGCTTAAGTAGACAAAACACTATCTCCGTTTTTCGAAGCTAGCCTCCAAAAAAATAGATATCGGCTTTCGAAGTTCGAAATTCTACATTTCGAAATTTTATTTTTTTGTTAACGCGTTCAGCAAATTAAAAAAGTAAAAATATAGCCGTGGTCCACTCTTATCCCTTATTTGAAGGACTGAATTCTTTTTTTTTGTGAAATTTAGTATAACAGCTGTTATACGAGGTGAAAAGTCAGATAATCCCATGATAGTGGCTACTATCATGTCTGCACATACTCTGCACTGGAATTGCTCGTACTGTAATTTTTCAAAAAAAGAATTCAGCCATTCAAATAAAAGAAAAAGGCGGACCACGACCACATTTTTCTTTTTTAATTTGCTGAACGCGTTAACAAAAAAAAAAATAAATAAAATTTCGAAATGTAGAATTTCGAACTTCGAAAGCCGATATGTATTTTTTGGAGGCTAACTTCGAAAAACGAAGATAGTATACTTTGTCTACCTAAGCCTCAATCTCTACAAAAAACTGCGTTTGGTGCAATACCCATCCGGCTGTTGCACAGTGTTATAGTTTTTGAATTTTGCTCGTATTTTGGAGTGACAAAGTTGGTCCGCACACTGCTACGCCTTCATAAGTCGCCATAAGCTGCAAAAGTGGGACACACTTTAGTTTATTGTTTATAAACGGAAATTTCTGAAAAATGTTTTTAATACCTTTTTTTGGTAATATTTTAGTAAAATATTTCCCATAGCCAAACTTTGAAATGTTTACTAATCTACCGTTCCAAAAATCAGTTTTTTGCCGCGATTTTGGCACAAATTTCTTCAAAACGCTCCACTGTATCGGAAACTGAAGAAGGAAAATAAATAAATTTTAAATATTATTAATATAACATTCCACTTCTTTTTTTCTAGTCCCTGAATCGCTGATCAAAGAAGAGTTTACATCGCAAATTCCGTCCGAGGCTAATTTGATCAGTTGCCAAAAGCAATTTGTTTTACATTAATAAGTAACATAAAACTATTAGTGGATATCTACATAAGTACATAAATATTTATTTGCTGTAAAATAATTTGTACAATATAAATTTTTATTTAAAATTTAACAAAAGCGAAATAAACAAATATGGATTCAAATACTGTTAATTAAAGCTTGGCCATAGAGAAAAATGTACTGAACTGATGTATATGAGGAAAGAGTAAATAATATTTGAAAAATGTATGTATATTGGAACGATTTTCACTCATCGGTTGCGGCGTTGTGCCATCTTCGGTGTAGTTTATCGATTCGGGCTAAGGAATCTTGTGTTCGAAGGAAGAATTAGAGGGGCGGGGGAGGGGCGCGGGTGTATCCAGTAGGTAATAAAGATGTTTTTCGGCAGCAGGTTAGGTTAAATCTTATTATTTACATACATATAACCCACTCATAATTGACATGTTTTAACCATTTATATAATTTCATTTTTACTTCAAAATTGTTTTTATAGAAATGTTATTTCAAAGCCATATAAATCTACGATGTTCACAACGTTCATATATTTTAAGAGTTCAAGATCAAAAAACTCGAGAAACAGTTTTGTAGCCATTAAATTTTAGTCTAACAAGGTGGCACTTTTGAGCAGTTTTAAAGTCGCCTTGACCCAAAAACAATTCTAAAAATTCCAAACGATTTTTAAGCGACCGTATTACCGAAAGTATTACTTTTACAATAAAAACGAATTTCGGCTTATTTGGGGGTTTGAATGCCATATTGACTGTTACTTACGTTCCATATTCTATACATTTTTTTCATGCGAATAAAATTAGCTTTTATATTTTTAAATAATGTGATGGTGCTTTAAAAATATAAATTTTTATATCATGAAGTCAATTCTCCTTGGAGGGGGGAGGGTTTGAACCCCCAAAATCCTCCCCCTGCGGCCGGCCTGTACAGGTTACCAATTCTATTTCAATTTTCTCAGACAGCCAAGCTGCCATAAAATCCCTGCAATGCAGTAGCACCTCGTCAATAGTGGCGTTGAAGTGCCGAGAAACCCTCAACAAACTAGCTGAAAATTGCAACCTAAGCATAATATAGGTTCTTGGCCACTATGACATCTCATGAAACTGCCCTGCGGACGAGCTAGCTAGGTAAGGCACCAACGTGCAACAATAACCTCCGCTGGTTGGGCCAGCCCTCCCCTAAACACCTGCAAGCACTGCCTACGATCTTTATTCACGGATCAAGCAAACCCCAGATGGGCCATGGAACCTACATATCCAAGCAAATCTGGCCTAAGCTGGATGAAAAGAGATCGCAATCGGTGATACTGTGAAACCGTATCTCTATAAGCCCACTAGTTGGCCTTCTTACAGGTCACTGTCTCATGGTCACTCATGGTGCCTATATGGGCCTACAGACAAATGACTTCTGCCGAAGCTGTATGGACGAGGAGGAGATAGAAAGCGTAGAACACTATCTGTTCCACTGTCCCGCACTGTCAAAAACCAGGTACCGATGCCTCCACAAACACTCCTTAGAGTGCCTTGCGGAGCTTGAATCTGCAAACACAAACACTGCGGACTAAACATTCTTCGGAAGTAGGGAAATAGGAAATATGGGCCCCGCGTTGTAGCACAAAGGGCCACAACGGCCTACGTGAGTCTCCCTTAGGCAGAGGAGGCAGCCAACTAACCTATTTATTTAGTTGACGCTTAACCGTTTATAGGCGTCCAAGAAGGCGCGCCAGTCGCTGCTCTGCTAACCTGGGCCAATTGGTAACACCAAGGTAATTTAAATCCTTTTCCACCTGGTCCTTTCAGCGGAGTGGGAGCCACCCTCATCCCTTGCTATTCGTAGGCTGGTTCGGATAAAAATATTTTCTTAGCCGAGGCACCATCTTTCATTCGCATAATATGGCACAGCCATCGTAGTCGCTGTGTATTAATTCGTTGAACTATGTTGATGTCGGGGTAAAGCTCGTGTAGCTCATTAAATCTTTTTCGGTACTCGCCGTCGCCAACGAAAGGTCTGTAAATCTTTTTAAGAACTCGACTCCCGCTTCATTTGATGTTGTCATGGGCCATGCGTCCCAAAGTCTCCCTTTATTTTATTAGCTAAATAATTCAGTATCCCAATTTATTTAACGTATTCTAATTTTGAATTTACCTTTTCTCATTTTGAATTTACTTCTTTTTTAGTTTTGAATTTAGAAATTCACAATTTGAATTTATATTTCTCATTATTAACTTATATATTCCCAATAAAATTTATGCTTTCTCCTTTGGCTTGCATTTTGTCATTTTAAACTAATATTACTGAATTTGAATTTATGCGTTCTAATTTCAATTTACACTTTCTCATTATAATCTTAAATATTCTCCTTCTAAACTTAAAAAGGTGTAGTACACAACCCTTCGGTATACAAAAATTGATCAATGTAAAATACAAATTTTATTTCATACATTTTTATTTCTATATAATTGGTAAGTAGATAATCAATAAGCGTTTAAAACAAAGATACATGATCAGGCAATTTTTTACATACATACAAACGCAAGTAAAATAGATATGTATGAACATATATTCATTAGATTGGATCGAAATGAGAACAATTGCTATTTTTATACAATAAAATAACTTTTAAAATACCAATACTTTTATTGAGCATTTGGAGTTTGGACAGTGCTTTTGAAAACTAAATACTTTCAACAAATTTTATTGAGTATGCAATTTTTTTTAAGCTGGTAAGGTAATGTGTAGCTGTAAAAATATTGTTTATATAATTTTTATTTTATACACTATTTTATTAAAATTAGTTTTTGTAAGTTATAAAATTTTAACCTCTAACCAAAAAAAAAAAAAAATTTTTTTTTACGGTACTTAAAACTTTTACTTTCGATTAATTCAATGTTCTTCAGAATGTTCGCTAAATTCATTTTTTTTTAATTTTTTTATCAAAATATTTAGCTTTCCCATTTGTTTTTTAATTTTTCTTCCAATCATTTAACCAAAACTTAAAAGGTTTGTCATGATTTATTTGCATATTTAGTGTGTCACTTCAAGATATTCAATTACATATTATTTTTTATTTTTTACACATTTCTTCATTTCTATTTTTATTCGTTCTAAACCAAAAAGTTGTACTTCCAATAAAAAAAAAAAAACAATTAAACTAAATGAATTAAAAAACCAAAATTGGCACGTAACTGTTTTCGAGATATTTTCTTAAATTTTTTTTTTTTTTAATATTTTACAAGAAATTGTTTTTCTATTTCTCTAAGCCTTAAACTATACTACATGAAAATTAAAAATTCCATGCAAAATTTTAATTCATTTTATTTGATTAAAGTAACAGAATACACTTTTCTAAATTTTCAAATATTATTTGATTTTGTTTTCTGAAATATTTTTTTTTTCATTTTTTTTTAATAGAAAGATTTTTCTTTTAACTTTGCTTTCTTAAATTTTTTTTTTAATATTTTACTCGCATTTCCTTTTATAAACTTAAAATATGTACCCAATAAAAAATAAATGTTTGTATAGAATCAAAAGGTTAAATAAGCCTAAATTTTAGAATTCACACTGATGTAAAATTATGGCAATCAATGCTAATTTTTTTGGATTGATTTAAGGGCAATATGAAAACAGGATATTAAAAAAAAATTCACAAAAATAGGTAAATTGAAGAATTTGAAATTTCAAGACGAAAATTTTGATAATTATTTGTTAAAAAAAGACTTCAAATTTTCAGAAGGCCGTAATTTTTTCATTATATTTACATTTTTATTTGCTGTAACTCAAATATTTATCAAAATAAAATTTTCGAAATTATATTCGAAAATTGCCTTTTTTCACATACTTAACTTTTATAAGTAAAAACTGTGGCTATTGTTGGTGAGAAAAAGGAATATAATTTATAATCAAATTTTCAAAATTACATATATTGGAGCTATGCAGAACTCAATTTAAGTTCACGTTTTTGTGAATTATTATGTCAACTTCATCGTAAAGCGGCTTGTGACTGCATGAAAAATCAAAAACAACAAAAGTTAGAACTAAAACGCACGCATTTTTCAGTTCTTCAATAATATAAAAAGTTACAAGAAATATAATAAACTATTCTAAGTTTATATAATACTTTCGAAATAATATTCGAAAATTTAAAATTTCCAGTACCATTTCAGCACCGATTGTGCTTTCTTGAAGCTATAAAATAAACTAAAAAATTACAACAACAACAAATATTCTTAAAACTCAAAGTTAAACTTAGCTTTGCAAAATATGTTCAGAAGAGGATTCTTCTTTAGCTTTCAAAACTGAAAACATGCACATGAAAAAAAATCAAATCGCTGAATTTTGGGGAAAATATGAACCATTGTGAATTCCTACAAGTGAAGAATCCTTCTATTCCTCCATTCTCATACCTACCTGTCAACTGAAGCTGACATGGAGAATGGCTGTTAGGAATGGAAGAAACGTTTGTTTTTTACTTGCGGTACATAAATTGAAGCGCCATGAAACGGGTACTTGTGTTTCTAACCCACTTTTCTTTTAAATGTGTCTATAGGAAATCAGGCTGCATATTAATATTCGTTTACAAAATATGAGCAGCCAATCTATCACACATTTTAAAATATACATATATGTAAATGTAGCGGCATGTAGTGCCAGCCAACTAAAAACTAAAAATAAAACTAAAAACTAAAATAGCTGGCATCACCCCCACATGCAACCATGCATGTATGCACTTGGTGTTACTGGGTGAGAGAGTCGAATGACGGAGAGAATTCTGATTGGCTGAATCTTCCGTTACTCGACTCTATCACGCCACTGCATCATGCGATTTTACCGCTATGCACTTTTGGCATAGCGGCAGGGCCGCTTGGAAGCTTCAGCATTTTTCTACAGTTTGGAGTTTGAATTGAGCCGGCGGCTGGTATAACACGCAATAATAGTAAATACGTAAAACTAAATAATGTAATGTGCTAAATACAAAACTATAGTTGTTAATACTGAGACTAAAGAAACTGATGTGTTAATACTAAATTAGAGATGCATAATACTAAATCTAAAGTGTAAAAGTGCAAATATACATGAGAAACTAAAAGTGTAAGAACTTATAAATAGCTTTTAAATAAAGGACTTTTCATACAACTAAAAATAATAATTTTGTTTATTAAAAGAAATTAAAGAGGTGAGCTCGCGGCATATGTGCACCCAAAAGTGCGTGGCAATTACAATGCCACTTTACATGGCGACCGTGACACAATCTGCAGATTGTAATATAGTGGAAAAACTGGACAGTCTAAAATTTTACATATGTAAAATGCGTGAAGATTGTAATAAATGTGCTGAAAAAAAAAACACTATGAAGTGCCGTAGAGTGAAACCCAAAATGTGTGGGTATATGCCTCATCATTGGACTCCTTTATTGGACCATTTTGACAAAATTCTGGAAGAAGCAGCATAAGTGTGAAAAGGCAAAAGTCTATAGTGCATGGGTCGTTTTAAATAAAGGAAAAATATAAAAATGTTAAAACGAAGAAAAAACTACAAAAAGTACAAAATGAAAAAATTACATAAAAATTCAAAGTCTAAAATTCTTTAAACACAAATTTTTTTCAAAAAAAAACTTTCAAAGTGAAGAACCATAACTGTATGGACAAATTTAGTAAACACCATTAATTCTGAACAAAAAAAAATACCACAAACAATTTTAAGCTAAGTATTTGCAAAACAAATCTTTACGAAATACACACATTAAATTCAAACATTTTTTTCAACTAATTCAAAAAATTACTACAAAAGCATAAAATCAATAAATTACAAAAATTGTTCAAGTTCGAAATACTGGCGAAAACAAATCAAAATTTCTACTCAAACTACGAAAATTTACTACATTACTTAATATTAAATCCTAACAAATTTCGACATTTTCAACTAAATACATGGAAACTTAACCCTACGTAAAAAAAATGCAAATATGTCATAAATATCACGAAATTTATACAAACTACTTAAAAAAATTATCTACAAAAAAAAAAATTTTTTTTTTTTCGTAAAAACTTTTAAATATCATAAAGCCACAGCAATTTTGGCTTATATACATATACCTATATGCTGGTGTGTACAGCTAACAAAAGCGCTAAAGCCAATCGCATGGTTAACGGCACATAATCACGCCAGAAACCATTTAATATAACGGCGAATAAATAATGGCGCTAAAGCCGTGAAATCAACTTTATCAGCAGAGAAAGAAAAAATCCGGGATAGCAAACGCCGACAGAGGCATCTCCAACAAAAAAAGCAGCAGCGAAGGGTATATTGGCAGCAGTGCAGCACCATGGAAAAGCAGTACCAGAACGGCAGCAGAAAGGGGTAACTGCCGTAAATGTATGTATGTAACCATCTATTTCTATTTCTAATTATTCTTACATATATTTCTACCAACATTGATTAAAATTTGAATAATAATTCAAAGTAAACTAAATTTTAAATTTCGAGTTTTGCGTTTTGCCATAAGGCCGATCATAGCAATAAACAACTATATATTTTAAGGTGCCTACTAATAAATTTCAAATGCCCTAACGATACAAATATTCAGCTATTGATTTGCGTTGCAAATTTACTTGAAACTTTAGTGTTTTGGCAATATTTAAATCAGTTACTTTTCGGAAATATTTGAAATTTAGTGGTTATAATAATATGGAAATTGCATTAAGCTTATAAAACCGTGAATTTTTGTTTATAAATCATTTAGAAACGCCTACGAAATGGTTTTGAGAAAAATTAAAATAATATTGAATTTATCACAGCAAATCCGTTTCTAAGCCTCTTTAAATCAAAAATTTATTATTTTTATAATAAAATCGTCCTCTGACATGCCAGGAAATGAAATTTTTGCCTTCATATACAAAAACTGATTTTAACTTGGAAACAATAAAATATTTTCATTCATTTTGTTCGATTGCTATGGGAATTCTAGAAACATTTTGGAAATTTTATTAGAAGCGGTGCGGATGTTCCTTTGTTTTCAAAAAAAAAACAAATTATATAATTTTCTTAACCAGACTTACCATTTTATAAAATTCATACCAAACGCAACAAATATTAACCGGATTTTCAAATAATATTTACAAAATATTTACCTGATTTACAAAATTTTTTTCTCTTAAAATAATTTTCAATAAAATTACCGTTTCAAACACATGTCCGATTCTGAGGGCAATTCCAGCGATAAATCAAGCCCTAAAGGAAGGTGTTCACTAGCTCGTCAAGAAGATTTTTTAGGATTTAATGACTCAGATATCGCAGAAAATAATAATTCAAATTTTCAGTCAGTAACTAATATTATAAACACTCAGCCTTCAGCAAATTCGTCTAATAATTCAGACAACCTACTAACTAGCACTTCCAATTTTCAGTCAGGAACTGACTTTTCCAATTCTCACTCTACTTCAAATTCTTCTAATTTGCCTTCAACAAATAATTCTTCAGATTTACAATCGAATAACAATATTTCAATCATGGCAACCTCAGAACAGAAAAAGGTGTTCATTACCAGTTGCGCCTCAATTATTAGGGACAACTACAGCGGCGATCCACTGGCATTAGAATCTTTTATCGACAAAATAAAATTAATTGAAGTCTTCTCAGATGAAAATTTAAATAGTACTTTTATTGCATTTTTGAAATCCAAACTTGAGGGAAAAGCACGCGAAGCATTACCAACCGTAATAAATTCAGTCGATGACATAAAGACTGCCTTGAGAAATAGAATAAAACCCGACAACTCGAAAGTTGTTTCTGGTAAAATCGCGTCTTTACATGTCATCAATAATAACTACTCAGACTTTGCTAAGGGCGTTGAAGAACTATCCGACGCATTGGAACGTTCTTTGATTATTGAAGGTATGACACAAGCCAAGGCACATGAAATGGCCGTAGAGCAAACAGTGAATGTGTGCAGGTTGAACACTCGTTCAGAATTGGTCAAATCCATCCTGGCTTCAACTACCTTCAGTGATTCAAAAGACGTAGTTGCAAAAATGATAGTCGAACGTAATAATGTGGTAAAAGAAAGACAAGTACTAGCATTCCGTACTCGTGGTAATTGGCAAAATAGTTTTCGAGGAAATTATAGAGGTAATAATTTCAATAATAGATACAACAATCCAAATGCCAGATTCAACAATAAAAATAGAAATAATTACAACAATAATAATTACGGGTACAATAATTCTAATAGAGGTAATAATGACAGATATAGCACTAATAGAAACAATCAGCCTAGTAGTAGTAACAATATGGCTAATAATAATAGACGTTCAAATTCGCGAAGTAATGCCAATGTACGCGCTTTAAACGTGAACGACCCTCAGGAGCGAACACTGGGGGATCGGAATCACGATTTAGACAATTAAACGAATCTTCTTCAAAAATATTAAAATCCATCTACTGCTTGAACCTTAATTATTCAGATTTTATTGAACTTCAATGTAGCGATTCCTACAAACCATGTACTTTTCTAGTAGATTCTCAAGCAGATATTTCTTTAATCAAAATTTCAAGTTTATCTCAAAGTTGTAACTTTAATACTAACGAAATAACCAACATAGCAGGCGTAACGCCTGAAACAATTTCAACTTTAGGAACCTTAAAAACCAACTTAATTGCATATAAATTCTTAATACCGCATACTTTACATGTAGTTAACGACGATTTCAATATACCTTCAGACGGAATACTCGGCAAAGGCTTTTTAAAATTAAATAAATGCATTATTAATTACGCGAGCGATAGCATAACTATTAATACCGGATTAGATAACGCAAATATACCAATTTTACACGGCACAAGTACCGATTCTTTAGTTATTCCTCCGAGATGTGAAGTTTATCGGTTATTTAAATTACCAAAATGCGATAATCCTGTTTTTGTAGACTCGCAAGAAATCTGTAATGGTGTTTTTACGGCAAAGTGCATTGTTGACACAAATAATCCAGTTATAAAAATTTTAAATATTACTGACGAAGTAAAACATGTCAACAATTGCAATGTCGTAACGGAAGATATCACCAACTACAATGTCTACAAAATCAATGAAACTTCAAAAGATCAAAAACGCTTAGAGGAATTAACGAAAATTTTGAAAAATCAAATGCCGGGTTATGCTCAAAAACAATTACTAGATTTATGCTTAAAATATGCCGATGTATTCGCTTTAAAAACTGATCGTATGACTTTAAATAACTTTTACGAACAAAAGCTACGTTTAACTGATAAAAATCCAGTCTATATAAAAAATTATCGTTTACCATATACACAACGTGAAGAAATTAATAAACAAGTCGAAAATTTAATGCGAAATTATTTAATAGAACCCAGCTTTTCTAAGTATAACAGCCCTTTAATTTTGGTGCCGAAAAAGGATCCTACAGGCCAAAAGTCTTACCGTATGTGCGTTGATTTCAGAGCAGTCAACAAAAAGCTTATCGCAGACAAATTTCCGTTGGCACGCGTAGACGACATACTCGACAATCTTGGCAGAGCCAAATATTTTTCGACTTTAGATCTTTTTTCTGGTTTTCACCAAATACCACTTCATGTTAATTCTAGAGACGTTACATCTTTCAGTACAGATCGAGGAGCTTTTCGTTGGAAAGTTTTACCTTTCGGTTTAAATATAGCACCAAACTCTTTTTCACGTATGATGTCATTAGCATTTTCAGGCATTTCGCCAAATCAAGCTTTTATGTACATTGACGATGTTATCGTCATCGGATGTAGCGAGACACATCACCTCAAAAATTTAGAAAAAGTTTTCGAAACTTGTAGAAAATTCAATTTAAAGTTAAATCCCAACAAATGCAATTTCCTTCGTTCTGAAGTAACTTTTTTAGGCCATAAATGCACCTCCAAAGGCCTGCTGCCAGATGACTCAAAAATAGACGCAATTAAAAAATACACTAAGCCTAAAGACAAGGACGCTGTTAGGCGGTTCGTTGAATTTGCAAATTATTATAGGCGTTTTATACCTAACTTTGCGTCACTGGCAGCCCCTTTAAATCGTCTAAATCAGAAAAAAGTTGAATTTGTTTGGGATGATGCTTGCGAAAATGCTTTCGAAAAATTAAGATTATCATTAATGTCTCCGCAATTATTACAATACCCTGATTTTTCAAAAGAATTTATTATCACTGTAGATGCATCTAAGAGTGGTTGTGGCGCTATATTAAGCCAAAATCATGGAGATAATGACTTACCGATTTGCTTTGCATCAAAATCTTTCAATAAAGCCGAACAGAAAAAGGCAATCATAGAATTAGAACTTTTAGCAATACATTTTGCTATAAAACATTTTCGGCCGTATGTCTACGGTACACATTTCACGGTAAAATCAGACCATAGACCATTAGTTTATCTATTCAATATGAAAGATCCTTCCTCGAAACTCTCTAGAATCAGATTAGATTTATCAGAATACAATTTTACAATTGAATATATTAAAGGAAAATCGAATGTTGTGGCTGATGCTCTTTCGCGTATAAGTATAGACGAGATTAAAGATTCGACAAAACACGTTTTAGCCGTTAAAACGCGATTACAAACTAAACAACAAGAATTACAAAATGAAAAAATAAGTTTAAATGATACGACCTCTAACGATAATAAAGTACAAGTTTATGATAAATTTTCATACGATTTTTCAAAAAAGATACCGCGAGTAAAATCAACAATACAATATAATAAACATAAGGAGATCTCCAATTTACAAATTTATGCGCATTTAAAACATAACAAATATAATTTACTTAATATCGTGACTGCTAACGAAATAACGAATTTAGATGAGTTACTTTCGAGGCTGGAAAAAGCAGCCGACAATCACAATATTAAACAATTAGAATGGCAAAAAAATGATATCTTTTTCAATAATTATTCAATTACGAATTTTAAAATCCGCGGAAATAATATTGACGGACCCTGTAGAGACCGTAACAGACAAGGAACAGAAGCAAAAACTTATGACAATTTATCACGAAGATCCATTGTTAGGAGGTCATTGCGGAACAAAACGGTTATATGCCAAATTAAGAACTAAATATTACTGGAAAAACATGACACGTGATATAGCGAAATTCGTGAAAAATTGCAATAAATGTCTTTTAAATAAAGTGAGACCAAAAACAAAAGAAAATCTTGTCCTTACTCCAACACCCTGCAAACCATTTGACATAGTGATTATCGACACAATAGGTCCACTTCCAGAATCAAACTATGGTAACAAGTTCGCTGTTACTATCATTTGTGACTTTTCTAAATATCTGGTAACAGTAGCTGTACCAGATAAATCAGCAAAAACTATCGCATGTGCTATTTTTGAAACCTTTATACTAACATATGGTACAATGAAAGCCATTAGATCCGATTTAGGGACGGAATACAAAAATGAATTATTCTCGGAATTAACAAAACTTTTAAAAATTAATCATGATTTCTCAACAGCTTATCACCACGAAACTGTTGGTACTGTTGAAAGAAACCATAGAGTCTTTAACGAATACTTACGTGCATATCTAGATGAAACGTATTCAGATTGGGATACATATTTGAAATACTTTACATTTTTACATAATACTACAAGCAGTTCGGTTTTTGATAATAAATTTACTCCTTTCGAATTAATATTTGGCAGAAAATCTACAATGCCACATGAATTACAAAAGGAACAAATCGATCCGATCTATAATGTAGAAAATTATACAAAAGAACTAAAATATAGAATGCAAAAATCTCATAAAATGGCAAGAAATTTGATTAATAAACATAAAATTAGAAATAAAGAATTATACGATAAAACGGCTAAGCCTTTAGAAATTAAAATTAATGATAGGGTTTTAGTAGAAACAGAACCGAGAAATAAACATAGAAATATATATCAAGGTCCCTACATAATAAATCATATCGACGGACCAAATGTAACAATTTATGATGAAATTAATAAAATTGAAAAAACTGTACATAAAAACCGTATCCAAAAATTTTATTAAAATTTATAGTACTTTTAAATTTTACTAATTAATCTTTAAATATGAATATATTTTAAGAATGTAACACAAAAAAAAAAAAAAAAAAAAAAAAAAAAATTATGTTAATTTCGATACGAGCTAATTTACTAAATATATGTCACCTAAATAATATAAAAAGATAGCAACTTACTTACGTTAAGTAGTAGTAATAGTAGTAGCTTATACAATAAGCTTACCATACAAGATAAAATATCGGCCCACTTCAAACTAAACTAAATTATCAAAACCTAAAAATTAACTTTTCCTTTTTTCTTTTTGCAAATTTCAATTTTAACACTTTTTTGATATAGCCTAAAGAAGAATGTGGCAAGACTGATCACCTTGCCAAATTCTTCTTTTCCAAAGGGGGATGATGTAGCGGCATGTAGTGCCAGCCAACTAAAAACTAAAAATAAAACTAAAAACTAAAATAGCTGGCATCACCCCCACATGCAACCATGCATGTATGCACTTGGTGTTACTGGGTGAGAGAGTCGAATGACGGAGAGAATTCTGATTGGCTGAATCTTCCGTTACTCGACTCTATCACGCCACTGCATCATGCGATTTTACCGCTATGCACTTTTGGCATAGCGGCAGGGCCGCTTGGAAGCTTCAGCATTTTTCTACAGTTTGGAGTTTGAATTGAGCCGGCGGCTGGTATAACACGCAATAATAGTAAATACGTAAAACTAAATAATGTAATGTGCTAAATACAAAACTATAGTTGTTAATACTGAGACTAAAGAAACTGATGTGTTAATACTAAATTAGAGATGCATAATACTAAATCTAAAGTGTAAAAGTGCAAATATACATGAGAAACTAAAAGTGTAAGAACTTATAAATAGCTTTTAAATAAAGGAATTTTCATACAACTAAAAATAATAATTTTGTTTATTAAAAGAAATTAAAGAGGTGAGCTCGCGGCATATGTGCACCCAAAAGTGCGTGGCAATTACAATGCCACTTTACATAAATAGTCGTTTACAAAAATGTCTGAAAAATGCTTTGGAGCAAATTATTTTAGAAATCGCACTATTTACAAGGTGATAGAGCCTGTTTACTATTGTGAACTTTTTTCAAGCATTCGCCACTTGTATCAATTCACAATGACACGAACACAGAAAAATCTTACATATGATGAACCTATAAAACCTATAAAAAAAGGCACATTTTGGACCCTACCCCCTCAAATTTTGATGAAATTTTGCATAGAGGTACATTTTACCTATACAAACACCACATCGTTTTTAGAAATTGCATTTTTGAAAAATCGTGGGCGTGGCAAGGTGTCAAAGTTGTGAAAAATGCGTGAAAAATTACGGTAATAGGTACTTTTGAGCTGTGATAACTACGGAACGGCTCAACCGATTTGAAAGATCTTGATACCATTACACTGAAAAGCATTATTTTGTTTATAAATGCTTGATCTTTGTAAAGTTTCCCAAGTTTAGTTTTTAAAAAACTTAAAAAAAAATGGGTTTTCAGCGAAATAAAAATTCTTACAGTATACGTTTTCGAAAGCCTTTCTAATGGTACCAAGATCTTTAAAATCGGTTCAGCCATTCTGTAGTTATCACAGCTCAAAGGTACTATGATATCAAAATATAGAGATGAATTTAATTAAAAATTTTTATTAAAAAAAAGAAAAAAAAACGCCATTTTAGTTTTTGGATATGTTATATATATTAAATAGACCTTTCTAATAAAAATATATTTTATTTTAAAACACTTGGCCTTTGAATTTTTTTCCAAGTTTAAAAATTTATTTTAGAAACAAAAAATTTTTCAGTGTAGTAAAATTTTATAGTGTATATTTTTGAAAGCCGATTCGAATACCTTTCCAATAGTATCAAGATCTTTGAAATCGGTTGAGCCGTTCCGAAGTTATAACAGCTCAAAAGTACCATAATATCAAAAATAAGGAGATGCATTTACTTAAAATTTAAAAAAATAAATAAAAAATAAAAAATATGCCATTTTAGTTTTTGGATATGTTATATATATTAAATAGACCTTTCTAAAAAAATTTATTTTATTTTAAAACGCTGGGCCTTTGAAGTTTTTTTTCAAATTTCAAATTTTATTTTAGAAAAAAAATGTTTGCAGTGTATTAAAAAATGTTTACGGTGTATGTTTTAGAAAGACGATCTGAATACCTTTCCAATGGTACCAAGATCTTTGAAATCGGTTGAGCCATTCCGTTGTTATCACAGCTCAAAAGTACCTATTACAACACCTTTTACCGTCATTTTTCACGCATTTTTTACAACTTTGACACCTTGCCACGCCCACAATTTTTCAAAAATGCAATTTCTAAAAATGAGGTTGTCTTTGTATATGTAAACTGTACCTGTATGCAAAATTTCATCGAAATCTGTGGGGGTCGGGTTCAATGCATATCGGTTTTGATATGAAATGCATGATATGTATTTTAAATACCAAAAACCGTATTCAAAATTTTTCTAAATCTTAATGTGCATTTTTAAAATCAAGAAATATTTTTTTATGATTTTTGCAATTTTCTCATACAATTTGAAGTTTTATTAAAAGCGAAAAATTTGGTGCGTGTGCAGTTATAAAAATTTCAAAATTTTGGTTGGTGTTGTTTTGTTAATTTTTCGACAGGGTGGATATAGTTGATGTATATTCGAACAATTTTCCGTCATTCCTTGTAAAATTTGGGTATATGTGACAGAAAATCGTTTCAATGTGTATCGTTCCAAAATTTTTTTGCTTGAAAACTTTTTAATTTAAATTTGGTATCCTTCACCCTCGCTATTGTTGTAGCTTTAATAGTTTTTGAGATATTCAAACAAAGCAAAAAATAAAATAAAAATACACGAATTCGTGGATTTTAAAAACAAAAAAACTTTTGCAGGTAGCAAGCAGTTTATATTTCCTGTACGCTATAAATTTATATAAGCCATATATCTTTGCTGTGCAATAAAGAATTGAAGTAAAAATATATAATTTATCACAGCACTTTTATCTTTGGAAATACATACATACATGAGTAAATAATAATGTATACATATATACTTGGTTCAATTAAACAATCGAATTCATATATGTATATCGTAGTTTGGCTTGAAATACGAGTATAACGGTAAAATCAATGATAAACATTACTTATTGCACATATTTTAAAAAATATTTATATGGTTATTGAATAGGAGATCAACGTCAATTCGGGATGATTAAGCCTGACATCACGAAACTCATCAGTAAATGTCAATATATAAAAGCAAAATATAGTAGCCATTATCCATTCAGATATGGAGCTAACTACATGGAAGTACCAGCCGCCATCTGATGGATACCTGCAAGCAAAAATATCAGTGATTTAACGTTCATGAAAATATCGCTGCCTTTGAATTTAACAGTTTTACATACCATCGTCTAGGATTTTCGCCTTTGAATAATATATGCGACATAATTCCCGTAACTGCGATCATAATAAATAGTACTGTACAGCAAATGGCCATACCCAGACGTAAATGAGCATATAATTTTGTACTCGCAATCGGATAAACCATATAAGTCATTAATGCTTGTAACCAAAAGTACACAGTGCCACATCCAAAGCAACAAAAGGCACCAGTAAAATGTACAATACGCACATTAGTTTCTTGAAAATTACCAACAATGCTTAAGCCCAAACACGATACTAAACCGAACCAAAATGCAATTGTATTGTAACGCAGCAATAATGAGCCCAAATCTGGATGATGACTATATAGTTGTTGTATATGTCGATAGCGTATATAAATTGTAATGCCCACTGTAAATACATATATCTATATATATTTTGAACAAAATTGTGGTATATCTTTAAAAATAAAACTGTGGTCTATATTTGACGAATTTCATTTAACGGCTTGGATTCATATTCGGTCCTCGAGAGTACATGTATCATGAGATATTTGGAACAAATATTTTGACAAAGCAAGACAGACTGCGAGAAGGCCGACGAGCTGGCACGCAGGGGCTCATCGGAGATAAACGGGGAAATAACCAGTGTCGAAGTAGGCATACCCTTAGCAGTAGCCAAGGGGAATATCCAAAGCTTCTACTTGAAGAAAGCACAAACAAAGTGGAATAACATCACACCCTGTGCAATATCAAAATCCATTTGGCCAAACTATGATGGAAAGAGGACGAGAAGTCTTCTCAACAAATCCAGGGCCAACACACGCAAACTGATAGCAGTGTGCACCGGTCATTGGGCAGTAGGTACGCATGCGGAAAAGATGGGCATTCCGTATAACGACTATTGCAGAAGCTGCAAACATTCAAATGCCAGGGAGACAGTAGAACACTTTATGTGGAAATGCCCGGCTCTAGCTAGAGCCCAACTAAGGTTCCTTGGAACCCCGTTTCTAGAAGACCTCAGAGGTTTATCTGTGATAGCAATCCCGAATATTCTTAAGTTTATCAACAACTCTGGCTGGTTGTAATACATTGACAGTAACATTCCGTAGGTTTTTAGACGAGTTACATGGCATCAAAACGGCTTTAAATAGCTACATGGGCGACCAGGGTGGCAGCCATTGCACCTACCTAAGACAGACTGCAGAAAAGGGACCATCAATATCGATAACACTCACCAAACCCTTCGGGGGCGTTTTTGTCGCTACAAAAACAACAACCAAGGATGTTAAAGAATTCCCACATTTTTTATTCGCTTTACTAACGGCAATGGATAGAGACTTTTATACCACGACTCTTACTCTTTTATTTTTAAAGTTTTGCTTGGTCTGGAAATAGAAAATTGGCAGCCGCCGTGGTATGATGGTAGCGTGATCCGCCATCCACTCCGAAGATGCTGGGTTCACGCCGCCCCGGTAAAGGCAACATAAAAATTTTAGAAACAAGTTTTTTCAATTAGAAGAGAATTTGTCTAAGCGATGTCCCCCCTTTGGTATTATTTTACAAGCACTCCGAGTGTATTTCTGCCATGAAAAGCTCTCAGTGAAAAAAAAATTTTTTTTTTTTAGTTAAATAAATAAAAAAAATGTTGTCTTTAGCTTTAACAATAAAGTACGTGTATTAAGAATATGATATGAAAACGGTTACATTAAAAACACAAGCACATGCGTCGGCTTTTCTTTGCCATTTCATCTAAAACTTCATCAACGGTAACAATTTCATCACGGTGGATGCTTAGTGATGCACAGCCATTCAATCGATTTTCACTCATCGTGTTTCTCAAATAGTTTTTAATCCGCCTAAGAGTTGAAAAAGATCTCTCGTTCGTTGCCGTTGTTACTGGAAGCGTACACAAGATTTCCAACAACATGTGAACATTAGGAAAAGCCACCCCAGCGGGTTAGGGGATCAGAATATACCCGCGGTAGGTATGCCTGTCGTAAGAGGCGACTAAAATACCAGATTCAAGGGGCTGTGTAGCGCAACCTTTCAGGTTGCCAGCGCAATATATAGCTTCTCCAAACCCAATTGTCAACCTCACCTATCCGCGGCGAATCCTGTTTCACTAACAGACGAGGCTCTGGCGACCCCAAGCTCCTCATGGAACTTGGAGGTAGAGAGCGAGGGAATGGCCTGAAGGTTTAATGTGGCCACATAAATCGTTCCCGAGATGGTCGGGCTAGCACCTTAATGGTGCTATGGTACCGGAGCGTACCGGATTTGTATCCGGCAAAGGACCATCACATCGATAACACTCCCCAAAGCCTTCGGGGAGCAACCTTATCGCTACAACAACAACAACAACAACATTAGGAAAAGCCACAGAATCGCATTTCTGTAATATTAGTCATAGATAAATTGATAAAAAAAACCGAAGTACCTTCTTCAAGAATAAGTAGAATTCATGCCTTTTAGCCTATGCATGAGATCGAACTGATCGAATAGAAAAAAATTTTATTTAAAAAAGTCATATCTACACGGAAAAAACACTAATGTGTTTTTCACATTTTAAAAATTTATCATTTATCAAATAATTTGAATTCTATATTTTTGAAATGTGTTTATGATATGAAAAAAATGTAGATATTACATTATAATAATGTGTTTTCCACATGGAAAATAATGTCAAATTTGCATTATATTTCAAAATAGGAAATATGCACTTCTAAAAAATGCTGTAAATTTAACAATATTTAAATGTAGAGAATAAAATCAAAGCACGGGAATTAGTATCGTTTAGTTCGGCAAACAAACAGAACCGCAAGCAATGTTTATATATATGTTTATATGTAGCTTGTCGCCGTGACGTAAGGGCAGAAGAATCATGCAAATATTCAGACGCATGGAGTTTTCATATTTGCCTTTTCATTCCGATGAATGTAATCGCGGTTGAGGCAAACGAGCAAAGGCCTGAATTGATTATATTCACGCATGCAATAAGTCGGTTGATTTTAAATCAATGTCGATTATGTTCGTTTAAGCAAGTTGGATCATTGAACACGATCATGTTGCCGAATGTAATCGAACGTTGTTGTGTTCGATTTTTGCTGTTCTCTGATATGTATAGGTGTTTTTTTTCAAACGAGCTTGAAAAAAACGCTTCAACTAGCTACACAGTTTCATTATGGCAAACCCATACAGATGGTTACTTTTTTTAGCTGCTTTGTCATTTCTACTTCTAGCGCAGTATGTTTTTGACACTCAACCAGAGAATTACAAAAACAAAATACACGAAATGCGTGTGTTTGTTTGTATGTATGTCACCCTGCCGCCACGCTGTTCTTTTTCTTTATCTGCACATTCGTATGTTCATTTCATTCGCTCGTTCCATGGCGGAACGATACAAGGTGGCAGCATGGGACAGCTGATCATACCCTTTTTTTATTTGATTTGATACATCAACTTTCGGCGCAGTACGATTTTGACATTTGTCCATCGAATTTACAAAAACAAAATACATGGAATTTTTATTTATGTTTGTAGGTATGTCACCATGATGCCACCTTGTATCGTTCCGTCATGGCTCGTTCACAATAGTGCCCTATTTTTGAATATGCAACACTATACAACACTATCAATCAGGTCGACAATTACCTAAGCGGTTTCAGTTGAAACCGCTTAGCCAACTCAACTCGATTAATTTTTATTGTTGCTTTCCATGCAATTCGGTAATCTAGCTAGTGTTTTAATTGTAATAGTTTGCAACGAAATACAGCTTATGTAGATGGTCGTTAGGCAAATTTACAAGGAAACTTCTTTATGAAATTATAGTAAAAGTTAACATGTACATTTGTATATTTAATAAATTGCAGAATTATTATGAAACAGAATATGATTAAAATATAAGTGTTCACTTCGTACATACATACATATGCTTGCATATTAAAAATATAATATCACCAACAACGTAAATACGTAGCAGCATTATAAAGAAATTTATTAACATAGACATAAAAACATCAAATATATGAATTGTAACGACCTAAAAAATCAAATGATCCTGAGGCAAGGGGTTTAAACCCCCAAACCCCCCTCGCTACGCCCTGGGCTGAATCGATAGGTAATTTGTTGGATTCTAGTTAAAAATCACACAAATGCACTAGAAGAGAAAGACCAGCAGGTATTTCAAACAATCTGAATTGTAAACTCTAGTGAATACAGCTTGCCACGTAAATCGCGAAACCAAAACTTTCTCAGAGGTTTTTATTTCGGCTTTTTTGTTTTTTGTTTGAGAAGAGATCGCGTGAGCTTATCACCCTCTGTAAGAGGGATCTCTCCTTAGTTGTGGGTCTTCTCACAGGTCACATCTGTATTGGACTGTATGCGGAAAGGATAGGCGCTCCATTCAATGATTATTGTAGAAGCTGCGGCAACGAAGAAGAGCCATTTAAGCATCTACTTTGCGAATGTCCAGCGCTCGGTAGAAAAAGGAAACGTTGCATAGGCAAGATGTTTCTTGTAGATCTGACTGATATAGATGAGGTCAATACACGATGTTTAGTTAGCTTCACAAACTCAACGAAGTGGTTTGATTAGGAGAGTAGGAACAAATCCGTGTGGTATCACAATGGGCCTATAAAGGCCTAAGTGTGCCGCTCCTATGCGGACGGCAGCCACTTGAACCTAACCTAGTCTATGGTGTTATAAACCTTACAAACTAGTTGAAAATTTATTTATTTTATTGAGCGTAATTGCGCCTACAATATTCAATATTGAAAAGATCACAGTGCCGTAGGGATCTATTCTAAGCTTTATGAGTACCAACAAGGTAGGTCGAATAATCATCCCACAGACATGGTCAACGTATGAATACATGACCAGCTATTGTCCTTCTAACCTTCAAAGTTTGCATATCAATCTTTTTACAACGAGAAATATACCACGGAATAGGCATATCAAACGTTAGTTTGGACAAAGCAAAGTGCATTAACCTTTTTTTAACACGCTCGATTCTTTTCGAATGAGTGGCGTAGAAAGGAGTCCAAACTATGGCAGCATATTCTAGTTAAGACCTAACAAAGGCGTATAACGTATAATGAACGTTCTTTATATAGTGATCCTTAAACTCACGACAGCTCCTCTTTACAAAGGCAAGGGAAGCTTAAACCTTAGGATTAATAAAGTTAACGGGTTCCGTAAAGGTGAAGCTGAAATCAAAAACAACCAAGACCCTTAATTTTAGTATGAGAAGATGCAACATCAGACTCCGCCTACCACACAGAATAAGAGGATTGCAGCGGTGTTCCATTTTGTGTTGTGTAATAAAGCAGCGTTTGTCAATATTGAGAGATAACTTATTTCGTTGTTGTTGTAGCGATAAGGACACTCCCATAAGGCCTTGGGGAGTGGTATGTAGTTGTTGTTGATGTTGATGGTCCTTTGCCGGATACAGATCCGGTACGTTCCAGTAATAAGCACAAAAAGGTACTAGCCCGATCATCTCGGGAACGATTTGGTAAGACCTCACGCAACCATCTAGGCCATCCCGCCCATCCACCCCCTAGGTCCATCAGGAGTTCGGGGTCGCCAGCAACAGTTAAGCTCGTTTTGAATAGCTTCAATATCAAAGTAACTTTTTACCATCATGAAACTCTTCAGGTCATTAGCATATATGTACTACTTAATTCAATCAAGGAACTGACTATGTATCCCTATGTATCCCACCCAGCGGGTTAGGGGGTTGTTAGAATATACCCGCGGTAGGTATGCCTTGGCGGCCACCGTGGTGTGATGGTAGCTTGCTCCGCCTACCACACCGTATGGCCTGGGTTCACACCCTGGGCAAAGCAACATCAAAATTTTAGAAATAAGGTTTTTCAATTAGAAGAAAATTTTTCTAAGCGGGGTCGCCCCTCGACAGTGTTTGGCAAGCGCTCTGGGTGTATTTCTGCTATGAAAAGCTCTCAGTGAAAACTCATCTGCCTCGCAGATGCCGTTCGGAGGCGGCATAAAACAAGTAGGTCCCGTCCGGCCAATTTGTAGGGAAAATCAAGAGGAGCACGACGCAAATTGGAAGAGAGGCTCGGCCTTAGATCTCTTCGGAGGTTATCACGCCTTACATTTTTTTTAGGTACGCCTGTCGTAAGAGGCGACTAAATTACTAACTTGATTCAAGGGGTTGCCAGCGCAATATATAGCTTCTCCAACCCAGTTGTCAACCTCACCTAAACGTGACGTTCATTAACAACCGAGGCTCTGGCGACCCCGACCTCCTCATGGATCTAGAGGGTGGAATGGCGGTATGACCTAGAAGGTCGCATGTGGTCATAACAAATCGTTCCCGAGATGGTCGGGCTTGGTACCGGAACGTACCGGATCTACATCCGGCGAAGGACCATCAACATCGATAACCCTCCACAAGGCCTTCGGGTAGTATCCTTATTGTTTATTATTCTATATTTATTAATTCAAATAAAACTAAAACTAAGAAGAACAATGTCTTATCTTAAAAGGGAAAGCCCCAAATTTAATTATCCGTTGAAATTCAAAGTATTACTAGACGTTAGCTGTAGTTGCTAAAACTCAGCTGTTTTATGATGTTGCCACATATTGCGGCAGGGTTCGATTTGGGTATACACTACAGATCTATAAAGTATCTAAATGACCACGCTGAACAATATGCAATTAAATGCAATAGTTAGAAAAAGAATTAAAAGTTTGAACGCAAAAGCCGGTTGTCAAAGTAAGAAAGTAGACAGTCCATGAATATCAAAATACTTCGAGTAATTTTTTTCCCAATTATAAACTTAATAATCCAAATTTGGAAGTTAGAGCCACTTTGACTAACATCCAATGCGCCAGAAACAAAATTGGGCTTGAAGAAGTCAACAAACAAGTTAGCTGCCTCCTCTGGCCACTTTGAAGTCGTACCCTTGTTGTTGTTGTGTTATCAATGCATCGCCACACTCCATGGATGCGACCACCACCAAATTCTCATCGAAGTTCTCTAAACGGAGGCCAGCAGATT
Organism: Eurosta solidaginis; assembly: GCF_040869045.1. Taxonomy (NCBI): domain Eukaryota; kingdom Metazoa; phylum Arthropoda; class Insecta; order Diptera; family Tephritidae; genus Eurosta; species Eurosta solidaginis. Next base: position 27,040,966 of record NC_090320.1, read on the forward strand.
CAAGAGGGTGGAATCACAGATATTGTAGGTCCCCCACATTACAATTGAAAAGATAGTTGGGTCATGTGATGACGCATGGGTGCAAGATCAAACAGTTGTTTTCTAGTCGTTCCCTTGTAGGACATTGTTGATAGGTACATTGTCTGAATATTGTTTTCTACATAAATTCGCCTTAATCCTGCGCCAACTGGCTCACCCAATACACCCTATATACATATCTATCAATCAAATGAACTTACAGAGAATACTGCCAATGTTTATGAGTTGTCCAAATACGCAACTTTCAGGAGAATATGTGCCATCATCACTGATATATGGCACTGTCGGTACTACATGCCCTTGTAATACTGCAGCGATATAACTGAAAATAAGAATAGAAGACAGATAATCTAAATTAGTAAATATGGAAAACACTGGATGGCATTGTCTAGACATGCAGTGATAAGCCAACTCCCAAAGTGTGAGACCTAATTGGTATTTTAATTACTTTTTATGTGATTTTCACAAAATATCAAATCCATTCTAAGAGAAAAAGAATAATTCAATAAATTCGATGGCATATTTTTCTTCATTAGAAGTTCTAATTTAGAACGCATTTGGTCTCTGGCTTATTTGCTATACTATAATATGTAGTTACTTACGTTCCGATAAATGTTATTTGGAATAAGAGGAAAACTGCAACTGGAAACAAATATATAAACGACATTTTCTTCAGTTATTCTTAAATGCGTAATATATAGGCGTAAAATGGAATTTTAGCTTTTATCAACACAACTTGTTTATTTTTTTAACGAGAAAAATAATAATAATCAGGGTTGCAAATTGCAATTAGTGATGGCGTTGCCAATATGCCCTTAATAATGTTCTAAAAAGTCGATGCCAGCACAATTTAAAGCTTCACCAAACCAACTGTCTCACTTAAGGGCCAATTAATGGTGACTTATAACCATAACCAGATCGAACCTACCTTATTGAAATCAATAGCTATCATCCGGTGGCAAAGTCCTGAGCCAGATAAATAATTTTGCATGTAAATGCAACAACAACGATTTGAGCCAGATAAATCCAGATAGAAGTCTGGTTCAATTTGTGAGCCAGATAATTTGTTAATTACTTCTTTTTAGGTTGGCAACGCGGCCTTTAATATACCTACTTTTTCAAAAATAGATGTCGCTACTTAGCCTTTCGCCGTATGAGTTAAATGAAAAACAACGGCGACATCTGCCTATAACATTTCACGTGTGCGAAAATTTCACGACATCTGCTTCTCAAGTCTCTCAATGATCCAGGGCATTCCCGTGAGAATTGAGCGTGAGCCGGAGCTGTAAAACTCACTGAAAGACGGCAAATGTAACCGATTAATGGTGCCATACCATAAAGCTAACGCCATAACGATATCATAGCCAACCAATTAGTTTTTGATTTCTCGCCATATCCATAACCTAGAAATATTTGAGTTGGTGAATTAATTAACTTTTTGTAGATTTTATTCATTGTTTTGGATACGACTATGGCGTTAGGATTAAGGAAGTTTAATCCCTTAAGATACTTATTTTTTGTGGAATTTGTTTGTAATTTTTTGCTTTTTTTCATTTTTATGAAGTTTTGACGATTTTTAGGTTAACGCACCAATAATCGATCATATTGGAGATGGTTATGGATATGGGTATGGTTACGACTATGGCGTTAGTGTTAAGGAAGTTTAATTAGCGCTTTACCCGTGGCGAATCCTGTTTCGTGAACAGCCGAGGCTCTGGCGACCCCAAGTTCCTGGGATCTAGGAGGTGGGAACGCGTGCTGGCCTAGAAGGTTTCATGTGGTCATATAATCAATGATGAGAATAAGATGGTGAAGGATAGGGACAGGTGGATGTGGAGAGTTGGTAAAGAATATGTATCAACTCGTAAGTAAGTGTGATTTACCCTATTTATTCCATTTGCACCGTATTCCTTCAACAATAGAGGAATTCAATTAAAGCATACATCTTTTAAAGTAAACTCTAAAACACTCACGATCGAAGTTTGTGCCAAGCATCCTTATGTTGTAGACATTACCATCGCACCCAATAACCAACTTAAGTTTTGCCTTTTAGTAGTTGAAAAACTTTGAAACATATGTTGCGGCGAGTACATATCTTTACTTACGCCATCCAACTTAAGCAGTTCAATAAGTTCACTCGGGTGTTGCATAAGCTCTGGGTTTGGCATGCAACAGATCCAATCAAGGAATCAATAGTATGGTTATTTTCTCATTTATCAATAGTAAAATTATATTTACCTCTTAAATGCATTTCTGCTCTAATTTAAGCTTAAAATTAAAAATCATATTTAATACTTCTAATAAAAGAAACGAGTTTAGCATCCCTTTCCTTTTGGCAGGAATGTTCAAAATCCATAACCATTTTCTGCATATTCATGAAATCTTTACTAATGATCCTGTGTGTTTGCTTAACGTGGGAGAGAAAATCTTCATAATTAGTGCCCACATAAGCCATTTGGGATTCATCTACAAAATATAAGATAATTCATGATTCGTGAACTTGCAACAAATAATTAATAAGCTACATTATGTATTTATTTTTCAAGCACTTACCGTTACACATTGATGGTTTGCTTGCGGTTGATGTGCTTTTTAGATTATTCGCACTGTTATTAATAGATCTTGCTGGTGCTTGCACAGATCGTGGTGCTAATGGTGGAAGCTGTTGTTGTTGTGGCGGCAGTTGCGATGTGTGCGATGGAGATACTACCGGTTCTGGCGATGGTGGTAATTCAGTAAATTGTTGTATCTTCGGCTCTCTATCAACAAATTCAGCAATTATTGGACGAAATCTCTCGGGTATTAAAAGTAATCTAGAAATGGTAAAATACATTTTTTGTATACTGCAAACAAATTTGTTTATTAGCCAATCTACGGTAATAGTCTAGTTGAGGGGTCGACTGCTAATACGCTACCAAAAATATCGAGAGAGGTGTCAAACGACTCGTTTTGACATCAGTATTAATAATCCGAAGGCGGAAAATAAAAATGTTAACGCGTTCAAAAGATATTAACGAAAAACCGAAAAAAGACCCGCGGGTACCTCCGAAACCGGGGATCGGATCCATAGTATTTTTGCTCAGAACACCTTTCTGCGTTGGCGGCCTTCGGCCGCGATTATAAAAAATAACCCTGGGCTACGCCATGCCAAGTCCGGGTGTGTGGTATAACCGTGGCTACCGCCACGGTGATGCACAATTTTTTTTGGGGGTAAAAACACAACAACAACCACATGGAAATCGCCAACTTCAAATGCAAATATCTCCGGACAGAGATAAAATTTTTCTTTTCCGCCATCGGATTATTGTTCTCGAGATCAATACGCGTCGTTTGACACCCCTCTCGATTGGTAGCGTATTAGCAGTCGACCCCTCAACTAGACTATTACCCAATCTACTTGTTCTTTACTAACCTCTCGGTATTACCACGTTTATAACATAAATAAGCAGACTTCATTTGAAACCATTTACGTCGTATCTGCGCTGCTGCTTTGTTTGGGAATCCTTTCCTCTTCATTTTGCTGGCAATTTGTATGAATGTGTAATTTGTTGTTTGTGTGGTTCCTTGTATTCTGTATACATCGCGCAACAAACTCAACATGCATTCGATTTCTGCATTATTCCAAAAGTTTCGCTTTAATTTTTCAGATTTCATGTTTGTTTATGCTGCTCCTCGTCTTTTTTTATCACCCAAAAAATTAGAGAAAACAACAAATGTAGCGCAAACTAGCGATGTTGAAGTCGTCTTTGTAAAGTTTGCAAATAATCGATTTCTTGGAATCGATTTTAAAATTATTGAGCTGCCTGGCCACGATTCAAATCACAAGAGGTTTGCTCCCAATTCGAATGGATATCTTTTAACTCTGTTGTTTCTTTGCGATTTTGCGAAAAATATTAGTAGTAGAAATAGGAAGCAATCAGTTTACAAATACCCGATAAGTACTGAGCTGCATAATTCCTTAGAACAATTTTTTTAATTTTATGGTGAATTTATTAACAATGCCATGATCTATTAGTGTGGCTGAACATAGGTAATTTTATGAAAAAACCTTAAACCTTAAGGGCCAATTAATGGTGACTTATAACCACAAAACCATAACCAGATAAAACGGCTGATCGATCGCGTCCCAAGGCAGTCCGTTCTATGTATCAGAGCGACTCGGGATTTTTCCCGACCAAGGACTGTCATTTCAGTATAACCCGTTTTAAAATGTTGCGTTCCTCCCATAAATTGTCATCCCCCCAGCAGCTGCTTGCAGCGGGACTGCTCCATATTCTCTTGCTCCGGGAAGGTATCGAATCCAATCCGGGTCCGTCTCCTGACCTCGGTCCTGAGAAATGGTTTTGCTGCGTCTGCCGGAAAAGGATACTTTTAGGACGGTCATACTCTTGTCAGTGTGTCTCGTGCAAGGAATGGTTGCATCGGACAGGTTGTTCTGTGCTAGATTCCAAAACCCGACGTTCACGTAACTTTTATAAATCTTTTGTGGCTCCTTGCTGTTCACGCCCAAGGGCGTCCCGTAGTCTACGCCTTAGCGCCCCCACTACCTTCCAGCAGCCCACTGCTCAGCAAGCAACAACAAGTACACGCTGCTACTCGCGCCCCATGGCACCATCAACTCATACGGCCGCTCCCACTCATACCTACAACCTAGGTTGTAGAGTCGGGAGCAATGCCGATCATCAGCCCCTGCCCCCGTCTTCTCCCCCTGTTGTTGTTGTTGTTGTAGCAATGCTCGCCCCACCTAATAGCCGCGATCTATCACAAATTGTCATCAATATCCTCTAACGGGAGTCCAAGGAAACTTGCCGTTTCAACAGGGGTGGACCATAAGGAAAGGGGTGTTAGAGGCATTGGTTCCACATTACAATTAAAGAGATGGTTGGTGTCATGTGGGGACACATTGCAAGCGGGGCATACATTTTGTATGTCAGGGTTGATTCTGGATAGGTAAGAGTTTAACCTGTTACAGTATCCAGAACGAAGTTGAGCAAGAGTGACACGCGTTTCCCTGGGGAGTATGCGTTCCTCTTCCGCGAGTTCTGGATATTTTTCTTCAAGTAATGGATTCACCGGGCAATTCCCGACATAAAGGTCCGACGCCTGTCTATGGAGTTCACCAAGGACCTGCTTGTGTTTCTTCGCTTCATACGGCTGGGTTCTCAGGTGCCCTCTGGGTTCTCTCCCCCTCTTTTCTGGCAGCAATTGTGTATGTCAGGAAAACAGACTCTTAGTCCCTACCTCCCTTTGCACCGTTTGCCAGCACAGAATATATATGTTTGCGACATCCGCCCAATGCAGCTCCTGCCATGGACGGTGCCACTTTCCTAGATGTTTTGGTCTCCGGCAACCCTCCGACGGGTTTAATTGCGCCATGTTGCCAGGCCGCATACCCAAATACACCGGGTACCCCAATGCTTACCCAAGGAGGTCCAGTCCCAGGGCCACAATAGCAGTTGCGTCCCAGCCTTTCACAACCCAGGCGTAGTCACCCGTCACTTACTCCCAGAGTGACGACGTCTCCCCCGTTGCACTTCAGAATTCTGCAGTTAAACTGTAATGGATTAACTGGGAAGATTACGAAGATAGTCGATGTCATGAAGCGAAACAACATTCGCATTGCTGCGATTCAAGAGACTAAACTCACAGCAAGATCTGCTCTGCAGACTTGTTCTGGGTATAATGGCCACAGAAAAGACCGCGAGAGCAGAAATGGAGGTGCCCTCGCGTTTATCATACACCACTTTGTGCAATATCATTTGTCTGATCACGACATCGGCCGCAGGGACAGTGTCTTAGAACGTCAAGGCTTATCTGTCCGGTCAGGTGATGCCTCGTGCCACCTGTTGTCTCAGTGGATACCGCCGTAATATCAGCGCCTTACTCACTGGCAATAACCGCAGTATCTTAGGCGGTTTCAATGCCCATCACGATCTATGGCATTCAAACTTGTAGGCCGACAGTAGGGGATAAAATAGAAGAAACGACGTTCTGCACAATAAACGGAGACGCCCCCACACGTATGGTAGGAAGCTGTCGCAGTTCGCCGGATATATGAGCGCAGGACTCGTAAACTTCGTCAACTGGCAGCCGATGGTAACATTGGCATCCGACCACCTGCCTAAACTTATTTCGCTCGAGCCTACCGCCGACTTCATCATCAATGAAAAACGCACTTTCATAAACTTTAAAAAAGGACGAATAAAAATCCTTTACAGACAACCGCTTTCTGCCGACAATATATAGTGCATTCTACGGTCGAAAAAGATAGACGAAGGGCCAACAGACACGCACATAAACATAAATTCAGCGCGTCTCCAATTACCATCACCGTCAATGAGGTTGAGGATGTCATCGGTTTGCTAAACCATCCAAAGCAGTGGGCCCAGACGGCATAGCCATGCCGATGCTTAAAAGCCTAGGGAAATAGGGTTTCAAATATTTAGCGCATGTCTTCAACCTGTCTCTTTCCACCTTTGTCATTCCCGAAAAATGGAAAATGGCCAGGGTGGTCCCGTTACTAAAGCCTGGGAAACCAGCTAACATAGGATATTCATATCGCACGATATCTCTCCTACCGTCAGTAGCCAAGACACTTGAAGCCATTTTGCTCCCCTGCTTCAAAGCAAATTTGCAGCTAGACTGTCATCAGCATGGCTTTAGAAAACTTCCAAGCACCACCACCGCGCTAAATGCTATTAGCACCCAGACAAATTGCGGTTTAAATCAAAACCCCCACCATAGAACAGTACTCGTTGCGCTAGACCTATCAAAAGCTTTTGATATGGTCAACCATGGCACGTTACTGCAAGACCTGGAAGGGTCTACCCTTCCCACATGTCTTAAAAGGTGGACCGCAAATTATCTGGGTGGTCGGCAGGCATCGGTGCAATTTAGAAACGAAACATCAAAACCAAGAAGAATTAAACAAGGGGTGCCACAGGGTGGTGTCCTATACCAACTTTTGTTTAACTTCTACATATCAAAGCTACTTCCGCCACCAGAAGGAGTTATTATCGTTTCCTACGCCGATGACTGCAGAATAATGGCCACAGGCCCAGGCCCACAGATCGATGAGCTTTGCAACAGAATAAACGGCTACCTCCCCGATCTCTCCAGTTTTTTCGCCTCGCGAAACCTGGTATTATCACCGACTAAATCTTCCGCGACCTTATTTACAACATGGACGAACAAATGTCGACCATTTTGAACATCCACAAAGAGTAGAAAACGAGGTATAAATAGAAACTTGCAAAGTGCATTTATGGCCTGATGCGTTAAAACGTCAAGCCTTCAATGTATGGATCGCTGATGATAAACCGGCATGGGTTTTGAAATAGTCGGCTATACGGTCTATGAACTTTGTTTTTTCTAATTTACTCGTTTTCTATGTATAATTATTTAATATAATATAACATGTAAAATATACATTTTACAAAAATAATAAAGTTGGTCTTGAAGACAACAAATTAATATAATAATCCACGTCGATGGCACTACGCTACCGACTGTCCCACACCCCAACATCTTGGGTGTGACGTTTGATGAGGATCTACATTTTGGTGAGCATGCAGCCGCAATTGTACCGAAAATCCAGAGCCGTAATAAAATCCTCAAATCTTTTACTGGCAGTACTTGGGGAAAGGACAAAGAAACGCTCATAACCACTTACAAAGCAATTGGCCAGCTGATTGCATGCTACGCGTCCCCTATATGGTCGCCAAGCCTAAAAACTTCCCACTGGAAGAAGATATGGGCCTGCCAAAATACTGCTCTCAGAACCGCCACGGGCTGTCTTCTTATGTCCCCAGAACACCATCCACATAATGAGGCGAGAATACTCCCCATCAGGGAAAAAAATGAGATGCTAACCAAACAGTTCCTGTTGAATACCCAGAAACCTGGGCATCCCAACAGACATCTGATTGATGAGCCAACACCACCAAGGGGATTAAGGAGTCATCTCCGTAAGCATTATGAGGAAATACGGCACCTGATAACTTAGCCGAATAAAGCCAAAAAACACAAGCAGGTCCTCAGTGAACTCCACAAACAGGCATTGGACCTTTATGCCAGGAATTGCCCGGTGAATTCAGTAGTCAAAGAACAGTACACAAAACTTGCGGAAGAGGAACGCGCACTCCCCAGGGAAACGCGAGTCACTCTAGCTCAACTTCGATCTGGATACTGTAACAGGTTAAACTCTTACCTATCCGGAATCAACCCCGACATACAAAATGTATGCCCTTCTTGCAATGTGTCCCCGCATTACACCAACCATCTCTTTAATTGTAATGTGGAACCAACGCCTCTAACACCCCTCTCATTATGGTCCACCCCTGTTGAAACAGCAAGTTTCCTTGGACTCCCGTTAGAGGATACTGATGACAATTTGTGATCGGTCGCACCTATTGGATGGGGCGAAGCACTGCTACAACAACAACAACAATAATATGCCTTTTTTTTTGACAGTTCATTGCGGCTGCTAAGTAGAGTATCACCCCATGTCGACTGCCTATTTAAAATCGTCGTTTCACAAAATATTTTTCCAGAACTTCCTCTTTCAGGATTTGCCACAAAATGCCCTATATTAGAATTAGTTTGAAGAACGCCTTATCTCTGAATGCTTTTCATTAACTTCCTCTTATGTTAAAATGCATTGAACTTATGCTTAGATAGGGAGTTTTTTAAACAAATTTTCAGATAGTGGAATTTTGCATAAAGTTCTAACGTACGGCTTTCTTCAAACAAATTCTGAAAGAATGACCAAACCAACATAACTGTTTATCAATTCATGAAATCTTTAGTAGAAAATGAATTATTTACCCAAAACCTGTTGGCATTTACAAATTTATTATCACTACTAATATACTATTAAAGGTCCTTTTTTACTACAGTTTTCGCTGAAGGGGATTGAATTATCCCCGTTTTCCTTAATTCGGAAAAGTAACCCGTCCAGATTTTTAAATTTGGAAGTGTCAAAGCTCTGTCATCATTGGAGAACAAACCTCTAGTAATTGAATCATGCTCTCTGGCATCGATGAAATGAAACGTCTGTGCCACTGTGTAACAAAACAAGTGTGATATCAACTGCCTGACAAGATGTTTAATATGATGCCGCGTATGGACGACCATCTTCATCGGGTGATGGAAAGGTATGAGGCAAAAATTACGCACACCGCTTCGAAAGCGGATGTGGCATCCATAGTAGTTTTGAACAGAACAACTTAACGCATTGGCGGCCTTCGGCAGGTGATCTCTTGTCCTTTTCAGGGGCCGTAGCTGTTATGATATGTATCAAAAAAATATTGTTATAAAGGTAAAACAAAATTTGTCTAGGCGACAGCATGACACTCTTAATGCACGTTCAAATATATCGGGAGCATTATGTATCTTGACAGAAATAACTTCGATTTCCGCTTTTGGATTTGTCTTTTTTCACCTCTCCCGATATTTTTGGACAATTTTTAGCAGTAGTGAGCTTAAGTAAGAATTATCTAGTAAAATTTTAATGGAGTAAGGGGATTTTTGCAATAAAAATTTAAAAATTGCAGGTGGCTGTTATAATATAAAGGTGTTCGGTACAAAAATATTATGGATTCCACCCCTGGTTTCGGGGAGGTCAGGGGTAATTATTAGGTTTTTTCCGAACTCGGATTATTGATACTGAGGTCAAAACGCGTCTTTCGACAACTGTTCCGATATTTTTCGACGCCCGTTGTTCTGTTCTTTATTTAAGCATTCATTCTCACTTAAAGGCTAATTAAACTTCCTTAACCCTAACGCCATAGTCGTAACCATACCCATATCCATAACCATCTCCAATGTGATCGATTAATTGTGCCTTAACCTAAAAATCGTGAAAATTTCATAAAGAAGAAGAAAACGCAAAAAATTACAAACATATTCTACAAAAAATAAGTCTCTTAGTCATAACGTATTCAAAACAATGAATAAAATCTACAAAAAGTTATTAAATTCACCAACTCAAATATTTTTATGATATGGTTATGGCGTTAGCTTTGTGGTATGGCACCATTAACCGATTACATTGATTCCCATAAGGTAGGTTCGATCAGCTGTTTTACCTGGTTATAAGTCACCATTAATTGGCCTTTTATATGTAGTAGATCGTATAACTCACTATAATTCGATACGTCCTGTTCCGGATTTCTCATCTTTATGTATTTAGCTACTTCCTTAAGTTCCGGCAGTATTTAAATGCCCATAGTTAAAAACCTAGTGTGTGCTACATCTAGCGCCGAAATTCTGGAGACCTTGGTCAATGATCACTTTCCAGGCTGTACCTCTCAAACATACAACTCGAACCCACAATCTAACACAATCAAATCAATCAAGTCCTTAAAATCTCCAGGATGGGATGAAATATTCCCCACTGAGCTGCAAGCAGCGAGCGATCTTATAAGTCCGGTGCTAGCTCAAATCTACAAAGCATGTCCCAACCTAGCCTATATCCCCATGGAATGGACAAAGGCTAAGGTAGTCTTCATACCCAAAGGAGGAAGGACATTCTGAAACAACATACAAATAATTATGACATCTTTCCTCCTAAAAATTCTATAGAGACTGGTAGATGGATTTATTAGGCAATCGGAATATCCGCACTAATCTCCAACAGTCAACATGCTTATTTTAAAGATAAGTCCGTAGAGACAGCTCTACACGCTATCGCCTCAAGGATAGAGAAGGAACTTGCCGTCAAAGAATTAACACTCGGCATTTTTCTCGACATAGAAGAAATCTTTAACAACGTTCTTCCAATAGCGGCTAGGAACTCCCTACATTCGTTGGTAGTGGAAGAGCCTCTTCTGGAATTCGATTATCTCAGCATCAGCAGTGAAAAACCCGAGATGTTGCTATTCACCCGCAGACGCAATATATCAGAATTTATCCAAGAATCTTAACTGGAAAAACCCACAGGAAAGCCACCATAGCGCTCTACGCCTGTCGGCAATTGGAAAAAGGTGCGGTTTCAGCCTTCAGTCACAATGTCCATTGGATTTACACGGCATTAATGCGACCCATACTCTTCTACGCAGTCACCGAATAGTGGACGCCTCTTGATATCGAATCTAACAAGAGCAAAGCAGCAAAGATGCATCGCATTGGGGCTATGCTTACTTGCGGTGCGGCTCTCTATCTAATTAACCTCACCTGTGCACTATGCAGTGCCTTTCCATCTATTTTCAGAAATTATTGTGTGGAGCAGTAAGCATAGCCACCTCTGGATCGTCTTTTGAACTCGTCTCTTATGTGGTTGTGTAATTCAAAACTTTTTAGATGACTATGAATGCGTAAAGAATTTGAGCGAGCTCTGCATCTTAGTTGGTACAGTTCTGTATTCGTGGACCTACCAGCTCTGTGAGAATGCTGGCTGGGATTCAGAAGCATACTCTTCACGCCGTTCGATCTTATATCATGGTCAATTATTTTTTGCAATACCTTCAGAACAACGGGGGATGGATGAATTAGTCTGAAGGAATTTGTTGAGGAGTAGTCTTCTTTTGGATATAATTACCATATTTCTTGTACTAAGTTACGTTTGTTTAGTCATCTCAGCTGTCGGTCCGCTACGCTTTTCTGAATATCCGGCGAACAGTCTTAGTTCCGGCTAGGTATCGAGCCAAACCCGTATTAATAGATTGGATTTGATGCATCCGCTGCAAAAAAAGAGAAATTTGAGGACGGTCGCATGTCGCTGATTACGTGCAAAGAAGGGATACATACCGCCATTCGCCATTCCAACTTCCGTGGTCGTTGCTGGTCACATCCTGGGACCGCGCCTAAGCCCACCTCTGCCACCTTCCACTCCGTATTAAAAAACATTTACAGATAGATACTTCCATTGTCAACAAATTACTTATAAACTGCATCGACTGGCAAGCGGTGCTCAGGCTTGAATTCAGAGATTAACCAACTTAATCACCTCGGAGAGTCACCCTGGCGCTTACTTTAATAAGGTAAATTTTGTCGCTCTTCTTTCCGTTCTGAAACATGACAAGGGATCAAGAGGGCTAGCCATCAAAGTGGCCAAGGCTTCTTAGTCATAGCACGTACCGCAGGTCTCTGCCCATGTTTACCATTCCTGAATTGAAATAGGCAAGAGTGCCGCCCTGGAAATCATGCAAATTAGCCAACCATAGGCAGTGACTTCGCCCGATATTACCGCGACTGTTTAAGGGCACTAAAATATGTCTACAGTTAGGCATGCCTGTCAATGGGTCAAAAAATCGTTCCCGTGGCAGTAGGGCCAGTACGAGAATGTGCTAACACCACAGGATACCTTTCAAACTCCCAGTTTTCTCTGTCACGGTTCGCAAAGAGGATGTTCTAGTCATGAACATAGAAAACATATATAAACATAAAATTTCATAAAGAAGAAGAAAACGCAAAAAATTACAAACATATTCTACAAAAAATAAGTCTCTTAGTCATAAAGTATTCAAAACAATGAATAAAATCTACAAAAAGTTATTAAATTCACCAACTGAAATATTTTTAGGTTATGGATATGGCGAGAAACAAAAAATCCAATTGGTTGGTTATGATATGGTTATGGCGTTAGCTTTATGGTATGGCACCATTAACCGATTACATTGATTCCCATAAGGTAGGTTCGATCAGCTGTTTTACCTGGTTATGGCTTTAGGGTTATAAGTCACCATTAATTGGCCTTTTATATGTAGTAGATCGTATAACTCACTATAATTCGATACGTCCTGTTCCGGATTTCTCATCTTTATGTATTTAGCTACTTCCTTAAGTTCCGGCAGTATTTAAATGCCCATAGTTAGAAACCTAGTGTGTGCTACATCTAGCGCCGAAATTCTGGAGACCTTGGTCAATGATCACTTTCCAGGCTGTACCTCTCAACCATACAACTCGAACCCACAATCTAACACAATCAAATCAATCAAGTCCTTTAAACCCTACAAATCTCCAGGATGGGATGAAATATTCCCCACTGAGCTGCAAGCAGCGAGCGATCTTATAAGTCCGCTGCTAGCTCAAATCTACAAAGCATGTCCCAACCTAGCCTATATCCCCATGGAATGGACAAAGGCTAAGGTAGTCTTCATACCCAAAGGAGGAAGGACATTCTGAAACAACATACAAATAATTATGACCTCTTTCCTCCTAAAAATTCTATAGAGGCTGGTAGATGGATTTATTAGGCAATCGGAATATCCCGCACTAATCTCCAACAGTCAACATGCTTATTTTAAAGATAAGTCCGTAGAGACAGCTCTACACGCTATCACCTCAAGGATAGAGAAGGAACTTGCCGTCAAAGAATTAACACTCGGCATTTTTTCTTCCAATAGCGGCTAGGAACTCCCTACATTCGCTGGTAGTGGAAGAGCCTCTTCTGGAATTCGATTATCTCAGCATCAGCAGTGAAAAACCCGAGATGTTGCTATTCACCCGCAGACGCAATATATCAGAATTTATCCAAGAATCTTAACTGGAAAACCCCACAGGAAAGCCACCCTAGCGCCCTACGCCTGTCGGCAATTGGAAAAAGGTGCGGTTTCAGCCTTCAGTCACAATGTCCATTGGATTTACACGGCATTAATGCGACCCATACTCTTCTACGCAGTCACCGAATAGTGGACGCCTCTTGATATCGAATCTAACAAGAGCAAAGCAGCAAAGATGCATCGCATTGGGGCTATGCTTACTTGCGGTGCGGCTCTCTATCTAATTAACCTCACCTGTGCACTATGCAGTGCCTTTCCATCTATTTTCAGAAATTATTGTGTGGAGCAGTAAGCATAGCCACCTCTGGATCGTCTTTTGAACTCGTCTCTTATGTGGTTATGTAATTCAAAACTTTTTAGATGACTATGAATGCGTAAAGAATTTGAGCGAGCTCTGCATCTTAGTTGGTACAGTTCTGTATTCGTGGACCTACCAGCTCTGTGAGAATGCTGGCTGGGATTCAGAAGCATACTCTTCACGCCGTTCGATCTTATATCATGGTAAATTATTTTTTGCAATACCTTCAGAACAACGGGGGATGGATGAATTAGTCTGAAGGAATTTGTTGAGGAGTAGTCTTCTTTTGGATATAATTACCATATTTCTTGTATTAAGTTACGTTTGTTTAGTCATCTCAGCTGTCGGTCCGCTACGCTTTTCTGAATATCCGGCGAACAGTCTTAGTTCCGGCTAGGTATCGAGCCAAACCCGTATTAATAGATTGGATTTGATGCATCCGCTGCAAAAAAGAGAAATTTGAGGACGGTCGCATGTCGCTGATTACGTGCAAAGAAGGGATACATACCGCCATTCGCCATTCCAACTTCCGTGGTCGTTGCTGGTCACATCCTGGGGCCGCGCCTAAGCCCACCTCTGCCACCTTCCACTCCGTATTAAAAAACATTTACAGATAGATACTTCCATTGTCAACAAATTACTTATAAACTGCATCGACTGGCAAGCGGTGCTCAGGCTTGAATTCAGAGATTAACCAACTTAATCACCTCGGAGAGCCACCCTGGCGCTTACTTTAATAAGGTAAATTTTGTCGCTCTTCTTTCCGTTCTGAAACATGACAAGGGATTAAGAGGGCTAGCCATCAAAGTGACCAAGGCTTCTTAGTCATAGCACGTACCGCAGGTCTCTGCCCATGTTTGCCATTCCTGAAATGAAATAGGCAAGAGTGCCGCCCTGGAAATCATGCAAATTAGCCAACCATAGGCAGTGACTTTGCCCGATATTATCGCGACCGTTTAAGGGCACTAAAATATGTCTACAGTTAGGCATGCCTGTCAATGGGTCAAAAAATCGTTCCCGTGGCAGTCGGGCCAGTACGAGAATGTGCTAACACCACAGGATACCTTTCAAACTCCCAGTTTTCTCTGTCACGGTTCGCAAAGAGGATGTTCTAGTCATGAACATAGAAAACATATGATCTAACTAACATTATTTCAAGGTTTGAAGGGCATTAATACTCAAGAGTGTACTATATACTGCATGCTCTTACCATCAAGGTTTATCCTCCTGCGATCAGCAGATGGATAACTACCGTGTGCGATATCCCCACTTTTGTTTAATTTCTACATATCTAAGCTACCTTCGCCACCAGAAGGAGTTACTATCGTTTCCTACGCCGATGACTGCACAATAATGGCCACAGGCCGAGGCCCACAGATCGATGAGCTTTGCAACAGAATAAACGGCTACCTCCCTGATCTCTCCAGTTTTTTCATCTCGCGAAACCTGGCGTTATCACCGACTAAATCCTCCGCGACCTTATTTACAACATGTACGTTCCAAATGTCGACCATTTTGAACATCCACGTCGATGGCACTACGCTACCGACTGTCTTACACCCCAAAATCTTGGGTGTGACGTTTGATCAGGATCTACAATTTGGTGAGCATGCAGCCGCAATTATACCGAAAATCCAGAGCCGTAATAAAATCCTCAAATCCTTTGCTGGCAATGGGGAAAGACAAAGAACGCTCATAACCACTTACAAAGCAATTGGCCAGCCGATTGTATGCTACGAGTCCCCTATATGGTCGCCAAGCCCAACAACTACTCACCGGAAGAAGATACAAGCCTGCCAAAAGACTGCTCTCAGAACCGCCACGGGCTGTCTTCTTATGTCCCCTGAACACCATCTACATAATGAGGCGAGAATCAGGGAGAGAAATGAGATGCTAACCAAACAGTTCCTGTTGAATACCCAGAAACCTGGGCATCCCAACAGACATCTGATTGATGAGCCAACACCGCCTAGGGGCTTAACGGGTCATCTCCGTAAGCACTATGAGGAAATACGGCACCTAAGAACTCAGCCGTATAAAGCAAAAAAACACAAGCAGGTCCTCAGTGAACTCCACAAACAGGCATCGGTCCTTTATGTTAGGAATTGCCCGGTGAATCCAGTACTCAAAGAGCAGTACCCAAAACTTGCGGAAGAGGAACGCATACTACCCAGGGAGACGCGAGTTACTCTAGCTCAACTTCGTTCTGGATACTGTAACAGGTTAAACTCTTACCTATCCAGGATCAACCCTGACGTACAAAATGTATGCCCCGTTTGCAATGTTCCCCCACATGACACCAAACATCTCTTTAATTGTAATGTGGAACCAATGCCTCTAACACACCTTTCATTATGGTCCACACCTGTTGAAACAGCAAGTTTCCTTGGATTCCCGTTAGAGGATAATGATGACAATTTGTGATCGGTCGCAACTATTGGGTGGGGCGAAGCACTGCTACAACAACAACAACACCAACAACAACAACATATCGCTATTTACGGCTGATAATCAGATGCGCAGATGATGTAGAGCTTTGTCTGAACAGAACTGCATTTAAGGTGAGCTACCACCTTACCGAACGGCTTGTGGCATTAACAGTAGTAGTGCGGGAATTGGTACTTGGACGGACAGAAGTGTAGAGTCCAGCAAAAACTTTGATGACTTCGCTACTTCCTCTTCGAAAAAAAGCAAATACATTTCATTCAAGTGTTGGAAGAAGAGACCTCCATTCAAAGTATGTAGATGCGCTCCCTAGCGAGGCAGAGAGATTATGGAATGAGAACAACAGGGCCGCCGCCTTACCAAATAAAACGAAAATTTATAATCAACAAAATTTGTTGAATCTGTTTGAACTGTCTTTGTTTACACCAACGATCATTACGATGATTAATTATCATTACCTGAATGGGCTACCGACTTTATTGTTTACAACTTCTGAAAGCTCTTCAAAGCACTTGCAAGTCTATGAATGGATTAACTCTATAATTCTAATAATCACAATACATACAGACATATTTACTAGGCTATAGATAATACTCGAATCTTTAATGCCTCATTTTGGTATGCATTTGCCGGCCAGTTTGCTGCGCGCCCATCTCAACCAATGCCATACATCCATGAAAGTGTCATGCAGTGTGTGTAATGTGTATTAAACTTTAAGAGTACTTAATGACAAAATAAATACAGTGTTAGTATTGTCAGTGAATTGTGTGCTGCTGCTTCCAACAAAATAAAATTGCACTCCTTGCGGCGAGGAAGCATCTGGACTGTCGACAGCATTTTATGGCGCTTGGCTACCACTTTTCGGTTGCAAACAATCAGACAAACTAGTGATGGGTGGGCAGTACTAAATATTGAGTCCCGATAATATTTTGTTTTTGTCCCAATAGTTTTCCAAGTTCCGATAGCATTCAATTGAACTGCAGACGAAAAATGTCTGTAGTCTGTTCGAAGGTGTCGTCTCATAAAGTACTTGTTAGTTTTGTTCGTCTAAGATTGTAGCAAGACTTTTGTCTGTATCATTGGACATGTGTTCGTTTTAGGGGAACGATTAAGTTACATCAGTAATGAAAATTATGCAGACACGCTTTTTCTCAATGCGCTGACCCACACTAACGATTCTACGTAAATGAATTATTGAATTTTACCCTATAGAGGGCTATAATCTTAGCCTCGCCCGCTTTAGTCCAACACAATCGAAATCACTTACATGCTCGGTCATCACCGCCTGTTGTTGTTGTTGTAGCGATAACGTTACTCCCCGAAAGCTTTGGGTAGTGTTATCGATGTGATGGTCCTTTGCCGGATACAGATCCGGTACGCTCCGGTAAAACAGTACCATTAAGGTGCTAGCCCGACCATCTCGGGAACGATTTATATAGCCACATTAAACCTCAGGCCATCCCTCCCTCCCCACCCCCAAGTTTCATGAGGAGCTTGGGGCCGCCAGAGCCTCGTCTGTTAGTGAAACGAGATTCGCCGCTCGAAGGTGAGGTTGACAATTGGGTTGGAAAAACTATCTATTGCGCTACATAACCCCTTGAATCCCGTCATCACTTCCTGCTCTGCCACCACTGTCTATACTGCTTCTACCACTAGGGCAAAACTATCTATCAGATAAAGATGTATTTATGTAGTTCACTACATACGGTTTCTCAGGGAGGGATTTGCTTATGACTATGTGATTGCTTTCAACTATCGCCCACTGTAGTTTTCATTCCGTACGATTGCTTTGCACAGCTACAACTCGCTAACACGTCCCCAAGAAGCAGGAGGAATACTTTGAAAAATGCTGCGATGCTGTTGCTGAACGAAAAATGGCACTGAGGATGGCACAGCGTAGAAACTGGTTTATCTCTAATCCAAATTTGACAAGGGATGACGGAAAATCAAAACAAAATGAACCCGCTGTTGCACCTTATATGTATTTATTTTTGAGGCACCTGCTTTTGCTTTGAAAATCCCCGATTTGTGATAAAAAGCTTTAACTATGTCTTTAAAATATTTTACTAACCAGTTGAGAATTACAAGCGCACTCATTGGCTAAAGAAACAAACGAAAGAAAAATGTCCACAGCAAAAGTCAATTTAACAAAGTTGGTGATCGATATGAGCTTGTATGATAGCTAAGAATCATCTTGTCGCACTGCTTTTTATACTAAGTCGTTTGCAGCTAGAAGAAGGATTGACTCCATACCTATCATGGAAGTAACCTCTTATGGACTATATCCCGGGCGTAAAAAACCATAGGCGATATAACGTGATGATTAACCCTTCAAAAAGCAGTATATTCCGAGAAGAAGACTAAAGATCGACGGATCGCTGAAGTTAGAAAATATAACCCACACATACACTCTCTAAAATCGAGCGGACTTCCTTAGGCCCCTGAATTGGATAAAGTACTGTGATAAAACAGGGGTATAACAGAAACTATATGGCCACAGCGGTATCCTAAGAATACTCCCTTAATGTGGATGCGACAACATATTACCTATCACCCGTATTAAACTTTGACAAGAAATTCAAGACCAGGTTTTCCTCAAGAACGGATTTGTCAGCCCACAAAGTTTACAAAGTGGGCGTAACCTCACGCTACACTGACAGATAGGAAATGTCCTGCGGTGTTGGTGCGGGGGGGGGGGGTTTCTCCGAAAAGCTAAAAGTCCCAATATCCATCCGGCTTTCCGTCTTCCAAAGACAGCTAGTATCTTCCAGACAGAGATAGTAGGTATAGAGAGGACCTGTATTTTCCTGTTAGAGAATCGATTAAGCTAAGCAGCGCTCATAGCACAAGAATCACCATATACGTTTTCTAAGGCCGTCGAAAAGTGTAAGAGAGCGTTACGCGAAGCGGAGAACCTTGCGCCCATCATGCTCAGTTGGGTACCCGATCACAGGAACATTGACGGCAATGAAAAAGCGAATGAACTGGCAAAGGCCTGTGCATCGTTAGATACCTTTGAGACAGTCACAGTGCACCGACCACTTTCATCAATAAAAATTGATAATCTCAAGAAAATCGCAATTGGTACACTACGGATACCTACAAAATCACCAAGCAAATATGGCCTGACTACAACCAGAGAAGAAAAGTTTCTACTGAATTTGTCTAGGAAAGAGATACTCAGCATCACATCCACCATTGCAGGACACTGGTAACGCGTAGAGAATAGGAATCCCCTTTAACGAGAGGTGCAAGAACTGTAGTGTGAACGGTTTTGAGGAGACAGCCACCCGTTTCCTCTGCGATTGCCCAGCCTTGGCGAACAGGAGGTTCCGAGCTCTAGGCAGTTTGTGCTGCCTGATCTTGGGGCAGTGTCAAAATGCTCCATAAAGGACATCAAAAGGTTAATTAATATAATTAATGGTTTAGGTAAACACACAGTGTACAATTATACAATTGGTTCCTGAAGAATGTGCATCAAAATGGCGCCTAGAGCGCTACTTGGGTTCTGTCACCTCGGCAGGGCAGCACAGAAACCAGCCAACCAACAACAGATAGAGGTACGTTCCAGTTTTTACGGAACCTAGTTGGAGTCTTTATGGTTGGTTGGTTGGTTGGAGTGGCGAGTCCTAATTGACTCCAATTAGCGCTCATGCCCCGTTTTGATACCACAAACTCGTGAGTTAACCAATGAAAGGGTGTTGTAAGAAACTTTATTCTGCTTCCAAGAAACTTTATTCTGCTTCGACAGTGTGCTTGGCATCCGCACAGCAGATGCTCGACCGTTTCCTCCGCCTCCGGACGCTTGCATGAGGTATTGTGTTCCAGTCCCATCCATGCCGCATGTACCCCAATTGTCCAATGCCCCATGAGCACCGCAACTACTCTGGATATATCACTTCTGTTGATCTTAAGGACAGCTACAGATCGTTTTTCGTTATATAGTGGGCACATGCTTTTGGAAACTCTACAGGTCCGCAACCGATTCCACCTATAGTTGGCCTCACTCAACCAGTACTGGGAGATGCGACCCTTGATGAGTCCCAGGGGTGCAAGTACCTCCTTCGCTCCTGAGACATCAAGAGCCGCTCCATGCCGTGCCAGCTCATCCGCCATCTCGTTACCCTATATGTTTCGATGCACCGGCACCCATATCAGGGTAACGATCTGCCGGCTCGCCAGAATCATGGCGCTCTCCCTACACTGCCCAACCAGGTCTGATGATATCGTCTCTGACCCGAGTGCCCCAAGAGCCACATGGCTATCGGAGAAAATGGCTACCCTGTTACCGTTACCTTTGCTATCCATTAACGCTTTGGACGCCTATCGGATAGCGAAAATTTCAGCTTGAAACACACTTGCCGAATCGGGAAGCCGCATACATAAGGACGTGGGCCGGACAGTCGCAAATACTCCCGCTCCCAATCCGCAAGCCATTTTAGATCCGTCGGTGAAAACTGAGATGTCGAATCTCTGAGTGATCCCCCATCTTTCCAATCTTTACTTGTGGGGAAGAGAATTGTGTAGTTTGTGTCGAAGACTTTCCTTGGACATATGTAGTCCGTTTTTGACAAGATTCGGGAGTCGTTAATATTGAGCAGGATACGGCCGTGCCCGGTCCCTCCAAAGGCCCAACTCCCGAAGCCTTAGGGCCCCTTGAGATGCCGTTTCCTTGATAAAGAGATCTACCGGTGGAATATTGCATATCACGTTTAAAGCTTCCGAGGGGCATGACCTAATTGCCCCCGTGATCGCTCCGCAGGCAGATCGTTGAACTTTCCCTAGCATGTTAATTATGTATTTCACCTCTAACGCCTTCTACCGTCTGGCCTCAGAACCCGCTTTTTACCAAGCATTCCTTTGCAGGCATATATAGCCCCGTATGCTCGTTTGACTCTGTGCTCTGTTTTAAGCTGGAGTCTTTATATCATACGAATGAATAGTTTATACCATCGGAATGTTTTTTTTGTGACCTGAGTCCACAATGCACATCAAAATCTTATAATAAAAAGCTGATGTATCATCAGAGAATGTTCGAAAACATGTGAAACGAGAGTCGCTAATCTAAGAAGTGGCGTGCCGAGAATCCCGATATCGCCAACGTACATCTGTAATAAAAATATCAATTGCAATGGTGCCACAGAGCAGCACATTGCAACGCAGCACGTTTATTGCATCCTCTTCGTCAAGTCAAATGCATTTGCTTGTTATATGTACATATCTCAATAGCGAAAACGTGTTCTTCATTCAACTTTTTGCCGGTTGACCAACCGTCTGAACGACCGTCCGACCATTAAACAGACCCGCCTGCTGCTACTGAAGTTTGGCTACACCTCTTATTTTTTACTTAAATGCATACAGGGCTCCTCTATAGATATCTACATGTAGCGAGTCTAAAGACAATAAAAGCAATAATCAGCCGAGTTCCTCTGTTACATTTTTACGTACCTACTCATATATCCATATGAAATAAAAATCTAAATTTTAGCTGCAGGCAAAACCCTAAGCGCGCAAAGTGCGTATGACAGCAAGTTGCAAGCTGCATTCGCTAAAATAAACTAAACCTGGCTGATTGTGGTCAAGTTGAGTGGAGTGCAGTTGTCGAGCCGAGTCAAGTCAAGTCGTCGAGTTTTGTGATGTTCTTAATCATGCATTGGATTTTGGTTTTGGTAGTAGCTACAGACAACAACGACGGCCAGTCGATCGGTCGTTGTTGGTTAGATGTGTACGGATACGTACATATATATGTATGAGATATGAGTTCCACATTGCTGCCAGCTGCCAATTGCCAGTTAGTTCAAAATTGTTGTGAGAGCCAAGTTCGACGAAGCAACCAAAACAACTACTGCACGTTTGACAAATGGGCAGGTTTGGCGACTGCTTAATATTCACACTGCAGCATAGATTGTAGATCGATTGCCGCCTATTAAAATCATAATTATATTTTTATAAAGTGTGCTCTCTTATTTATACGGACACATTATTAAAAGGAATTAAATTACATCCTTAGAAACCGTGTAGATCTGATATTGTTATTCCCTTGGCAGACGAGCCTCGAGTGAGGAAGGCCCTTTGAGTTCTTAGAACACAACTCGGATATACTTTTGTAGGGTGCTTGCGTTGGGAGTAGGTAACCGTGTCATAAGTTCAATTTCACTCAAGAGTGTTGACGAGGGTTCCAAAGGAAGGACGCAATTTCGCTCTACACCGACGGCTCCAAAATGGACTGCGGTGTTGTTGTTGTTGTTGGAGCGATGAGGTTACTCCCCGAAGGCTTTGGGGAGTGTAATCGGTGTGATGGTCCTTTGCTGGATACATATCCGGTACGCTCCGGTAACACAGCACCATTAAGGTGTTAGCTCGACCATATCGGGAACGATTTATATGGCCGCATTAACCTTCAGGCCATGCCTCCCTCCCCACCCCCAAGTTCCATGAGGAGCTTGGGGTCGCCAGATCCTCGTGTGATAGTGAAACGGGATTCGCCGCTCGAAGGTGAGGCGATGTGAGAGTCCGTCCACGCAATTTTGCTACTATCATCCAACCGAAAGCTCTGGATATAGAGAGGGCGTATGTGCTCCTGTCGAAGGACTCGGTGGGGGGAGGGAGGTGTGCATTTAATCAGAAAGCCAAGCAGCTCTCATAGGCTGCAAGAGCTCAATTCAAGCCGCAGCAACCAGAGAACTCTTATACGGACTGCGGAGAGAGTGAAGAGTGTCGAAGAGTGTCCTTATCGCTACAACAACAACAAGGAGTATCGGCTAGCCATACCCAAACAGCGGCAATTGGTTCCAGGACCAAATGGGTATCAAATGCCGCCCCGTGTGCTACTTTGGCTCGGATCTTTGGGGTCCGGGTGGCACAGCAACCAACCAACCAAAAGTTTACCTTGTAGTCCAAAGCTGATTTCCTCTGCCAGAAATTTGGAAATATTTAGTCCCAGATTATTTGGGTCGGTTAAAGACATCACGCATTGCAACCGTGATATCCCATAGTTAGACGCTTTGATTCCCTTCTGTGCTGAGTTGATTGCAGATTCATAGTAATTCAAAATGGTTATTCTCCTCCAAGAAATTTTGAATCTTTTTAGACTCACGTCGTTTAAATGGGTAGAATATACCACAATCATCCAACGCGGATTTTCCCTTTCCCGAAATTTTGGAGACGTGTCAGCCCAGACCGATTTAATTGGGTTGGTGACAGAGGCCTTGGTTATAATGTCGGTTATTTAATGAATGATTATTTTCTATTTAAAAATAAAGCCAACCATGTAAAAGTTCGTCGGAGACTCGAATAGACCAGAACCGACAGGAGTGTGTAGTGAGTCTCCATTTATAGTCCAGGGCAGGAATCCTGTCCCACTTTGTCACTACCGTTGAGCTCAACTAGCTGAGAGCTTTCCTAGAACTGATCTGTTTGACTCGCTACTTCTACCTCGGGAGTTTGCAGCAGCTGCAGTAGTTAATATATTCAAATCCCATCAGTGGCTAATGCATACTGCAAATAATCTTAATATAAGCCTCCTATCCATGTTTAGAAGGACTGAATATACTGAATATGAAGATGGCATGCTTTAACAGGCTGCAGAACTGCCACCGAGTTTAACTAATTTTTAGGCTGGAGCTCTAGTTAGGAACAAAGCTCTTCGACCATTTCATTTACCAATGTGCTGTGAAGGCAGTGCTCTATATATATGACCCACACTTTTCAACATGTGAAGTGAAAAGATAAGGACTATGGGGACTTGCTGAATACCTGATCCAATTGACGGATGCTCTAAAGAGACCCATACGAGCATATGGTTATCATCACTCGTTGGATCAAGGAAGGAGCTGATGTAGCGTATACTATTTCAAGTAAACCAACAACAACAATAATAACAACAACAAATATCAGTTGTAAATATTGGAAAAGATTCTTAACTCTTTTACTACTTCAATTACTCGACGGAAGCACAAAACAGAGCAAAGCACATAAATACCATAGCTCCATATCTTAGGCCATATGTATGTATGTATGTATATATCGCCATAAGCATACATATATAATAAACGACATGCATGCAAGTTGCAAGTTTAGTTTGGCATCCTTAAGACACATTGGCATTTCTTTTTCTTAACAGTAATAATACGTTACCAACGTGTCCATAAAATTAAAGCGAGCCGAGCTACTGTATACGTGTTAGCCAAGCAAAAGATCACTGCGCTGTATTTGGCGTCGAGGAGGAGGCGGAGGTATCAAGCCTTGCAGCATTTGCGTTGAAGTGGTGAATCTTTGGAGCAGCTCGCTTCATTACGCCGGTTAGATGTTAAAATTCATTGATAAATGTTACGTTTGCACGATGGGACGAACGTAATGCAAAGTTGGATAAAATAAAAGTTGAAAGTGGGAATGGTAAAAAATGATAAAACTTATTAAATGACGTAGTTCTGACGTTTGAAAAATTAATATGTGTATTAAAAAAACACTGCAGTTTCACCAAGTTATTCGTGGTTTGAGTCCCGGTGAAATATATTTAAAATTAAATTTAAAAAATTTAAATTTTCTTTAAACTTAAAATTAAATTTTTATAAAAACACACTTTTTTGGATTTGGAAAATCAATATTTTATATATTTTTTATAAAATTTATAAAAAAACTAAGATTTTGATAAAATTATGAAATTGCCTGACGATGTAAAGTGGGGGTTTTCGAAATGGTACCTTCGCAATATGCCATGTTTCTTTCTTTTCAGTTTCTCTTAAACAAAAACTGTAATAGAATATTCAATAATTATAGACCGGTGTTAAGCTCATGAATTTTTAAATATTAAATTTGAAAAAAAGTGAACAATTAAAAAAAATATTTATTTATGTATATATTTCAATAATTTTTTTGAAGCAGACTTCTAATACAAATAAAAACTTTACTTTTATGAAAAAAAAATTAATAAATTGACAAAATTTACTAATTTTTGTTTAGTAAGTATGCGATTTTTAAAAACTAATATTAAATAGTAAATTAAAAATAATTAAAATTTTTTTAACTGAAAATGAAATTTTTATAGAAATGCATTTTTTTGGATTGTTAAGTAAATTCGAGATTTGGAAAATCGATATTTAAATAAAAAAATTTTATAATTTTTTTTATAAATAATAATCATCAAAAATAAATAATAATCATCAAAAATAAATAATAATCAAAATTTTCTTTAACTGACAAAATTTACTAATTTTTATTTATTAAATTTGGGTTTCGAAAAACTAATATTAAATAATAAATTAAAAACAAATATTTTTTTTAAATTTTTTCGGTTTGTTAAGTAAATTCGAGATTTAGAAAATCAATATTTAAATTAAAAAATTTTATAATTTTTATAAATAATAATCATCAAAAATAAATAATCAAAATTTTCTTTAATTGACAAAATTTACTAATTCTTATTTAGTAAATTTGGGATTTCGAAAAACTAATATTAAATAATAAATTAAAACCAAAAAAATTCCTTTTTAAATTCAAAACTCAATTTTTTTAAAGCACAAATTTACTGATGGCTAAGTAGTTTCGAGATTTGGAAAATCAAATTAAATAATTTTTTATAGAAATATAATTTTTCGGTTTTTTAAGTAAATTCGAGATTTGGAAAATCGATATTTAAATTAAAAAAATTTACATTTTTTATAAATAATAATCATCAAAAATAAATAATAAACAAAATTTTCTTTAATTGAAAAAATTTAAAAATTTTTGTTTAGTAAATTTGGGATATCGAAAAACTAATATTAAATAATAAATTAAAAACTAATAGTTTTTTTTTTATTCAAAAGTTAATTTTTTAAAGCACAATTTTACGTATGGTTAAGTAGTTTCGAGATTTGGAAAATCAAATTAAATAATTTTTTATAGAAATACAATTTTTCGGTTTGTTAAGTAAATTCGAGATTTGGAAAATCAATATATAAATTTAAAAGTTGTATAATTTTTTAAAAACAATAATCATGAAGAATAAATAATAATCAAAATTTTCTTTATTTGACAAATTTTACTAATTTTTATTTAGTAAATTTGAGATTTCGAAAAACTAATATTAAATAACAAATTAAAAACAAATAATATTTTTTTTAATTTAAAACTCAATTTTTTTAAAGCACAATTTTACGGATGGTTAAGTAGTTTCGACATTTGGAAAATCAATATTTAAATTTTAAAATATTCTATTTTTTTTTTATAAAAAAAAATTATAAGCAAGATTTAATGACAAATTTTTGTTTTGTAAATATGGGATTTTGAAAAACTAATATCAAAAATTATAAAAAAATAATTTAAAAAAATTTAAATTATCTTTAAATTTAAAATTAAACTTTTATAAAAACACATTTTTTTTGGATTTGGAAAATCAATATTTAAATTTTTACAAAAAAACCAAAAAAAAAATAATTATAAAAAAACTAAGATTTTTTTAAATTGACAAAATGTGTATAAATCTAGTCGAAACAAATATATACAAGTTTTAGATATTTTTTTAATAGAAAAATTCCGTTTTTTTTTATAAATATTTTGCACAGCGTGGGCACTTAACCTTTAATTATTCTTACAGTAGCCAAAGAGATTTGCGATTATTCAACATAGGTATGCACACGTACACCAGACAAAGTTTGTATCATATAAGATAAATTTATTACACTGCACCGTGGGCAAAGTGAGAGGTGCAGCAAACAAATTAATAACAAACGGTTTTATCGTATTGTAACGAATTTTGGGGAATTCCGCTTATTCCAAACCTTCTGATAACGTTCGAATCGCTGAACTGTTGAATAAATAACTCCAATATTCAATAATGCAAAATGATCTTTATTAGACTACTTTGAGAGTACTTCACAATAACACTTATACTTCACAACCAATAGCGTGCTTAAATCAAAACTGATTAGTCATGCCTCAGTTTGCGCTGCTTTTATACTCTCGGTTTCCTCGTTCACCCATTTCTCCCAAGGTCTAGTAAGTTCGCGAACTTCATGCTTGGTTACCAGCCATATACATGTATACTTGTAGTTTGTAACCATATGCATGTGTATATGTGAGTACTACTTCGGCTGATGGTTACATGTGTTTGGGAGTATCTCTCCGTTGCCTTGTATGTATGTGTATAAATGATGATTAATGTTTACAGTGGCAGCTAGCTTTATTGTTGTTTTGCCTTAAGATACTTAGTATCAGCTTAGTGATACTAATATTCGTCACAGTATGTTGAACTTTTCAGTACTTTTGCATGTATGGGTTTTCAGGTCTCCTCATTTTATTTGGATTGTACAAACCTATATCGCTTTACTTTTATGGTATTCGGCATTTTTAACTATGGTAATTTTTTTATCGATGTTTGGATCCTTCCTTACCATTAGCTTGCATGTGGAGTTCTTGGCAAGGAAGTATCCGGCTAGTCGTACCCTGCCTGACGAGTTCGATGCCCGTGTGCCTTGTGACCTATGTGAGGTGTACACGGTTCAGTTGGGCCATCTCTTGAGAGATCGGTGACAGTTTAGTGTTAGTTCCGAAAGCGTTAGAAACAAAAGATTTGATCGCACCCTGGCTGTCGCATTAGATTTCGTTGCCGATACTGTGTGTCCCTATCCTAAGGGCGGCTTCCATGATGACTAATATTTCTGTCTGGAAGACACAACAGTATTCGAGTACTCTGAAGGAGGATTGGAGGTCTAGGTACCTCCAACACTCCCGTTTAGCATTGAACCGTCTGTGTATATGGAATTGTTCTATCAAGAATGATCTGAGGCGCTTAGCTAGGCTGAAGCACAACGCCTTATACTGATTATACCAGACCTATGGGCTTAACCTAACAAGTTTAGGTATGACGCCTTGGGGGGAGTCCCCATTTTTGCCAATGACTCTTTTACACGTATGTAATAATGCAATGTATGCTTTCTTTTGGTGCTGAATGACGTTGTTCTTCTCTTTCAGCTTTTTTTCCAGAACTACGCCTAGGAATTTGGGCTTATCTGCCAGGTTTAAGCGCACACCATTTAGTTCTGGCAAGGTTAACAGTGATAGTTTTTATCGTTTGGTATCTAAGACAAGCTCAGCTTTATCGAAATTGACGCTGAGCCTGCATTGGGAGGCCCATAGGGAAACATCTCGCAATTCTACCAGCATAAAGTTGCTTCCCGCTCCCCTACTTTGTATCTCTTAATAACGAGTTTACTGGTAGGTACCACAGAAGCGGGGAAAGAACACACCCTGAAATGTGCCCCCTGCGACATGTTCTGTGTTATATCAACCATCCCCAGTGAAGAAAATACTTTCCTTCACTTGAGTAGTTGATCAATCAGTACTTTTTACATACTGATTCATTAGAGTATTTTTAACGGCATCTGATATTATATATTGTTGAATTCATCTTCAATGTCTGGGGAAGCCATAAAACAATAATCCTTTTCGAACAAGGATATTTTAATAGTAAATACCAGGCTATGTAGCGCAGTCTCTGTTGATTACCCCATGGTGTATGCGTGCTGACAGCACTGGTTTGCAGCCAAAATGCACCAGAGACGCCATTATGAAATTCGTATGTAGAATCACCCCCTGATTTCGAAAATCAAGATTATTTTTAATTCTATGGTAACGTTTTTGAGATATTTACGAATAACGGTTTTTTCCAAAAAAAAAAAAAAAAAAAAAAATGGGTCCACTTAATCGTATATATCTCAAGAACGAATTAAGCAATTCCAAAGCTTTTAAAAGGTAATAAAATTTGCAATAAACTCTTCATACAACGCCTTTTGCTAGGCCCTGCAGATTCAAAGATAACGAACAATCATTACGGTTTTTTTCCATTTTTTTTTTTGAAAAAATATAAAAAAATTTGTACTTTGCGAGGAAGGATCTCGAAACCTTTTCATTTTTTTGCAGATTTGTTTTTTTCTCTCTAAGGTCTGTTTTATTACAAAAAAAAAAAAAAAAAAAAAACTTTCACTCAACAAAATCGATGGACTAATACAAAAGCTATAAGCATTCATGTAAATATTCCCATTTAATACTTAAGTACCCTACTGGTACATATGTGTTAGTATTCAAATATCAGTTAGTTAGTTTTTGCAAATTTTTTTGTTTTCTCTCTAAGCTCTGTTTTATTACAAAAAAAAAAAAAGCTTTCATTCAACAAAATCGATGGACTAATACAAAAGTTATAAGCATTCAAGTAAATATATCCATTTAATACTTAAGTACCCTACTGGTACATAAATGTTAGTATTCGTATATCAGTTAGTTAGCGAATATTAACACATATGTACCAGCAGGGTACTTAAGTATTAAATGGATATATTTACTTGAATGCTTATAAGTCTTGTATTAGTCCATCGATTTTGTTGAATGAAAGCTTATTTTTTTTGTAATAAAACAGAGCTTAGATAGAAAAAAACAAATCTGCAAAAAAATAAAAAGTTTTCGAGATCCTTCCTCGCAAAGTACAAATTTTTATATATTTTTCAAAAAAAATGGAAAAAATCCGTAATGATTGTTCGTTATCTTTGAATCTGCAGGGCCTAGCAAAAAGTGTTGTATAAACAGTTTATAGCAAATTTTATTACCTTTTAAAAGCTTTTGGAATTGCTCAATTCGTTCTTGAGATATATATGATTAAGTGGACCCAATTTTTTTTTTTTTTTTTGGAAAAACCGTTATTCATAAATATCTCAAAATCGTTACCATAGAATTAAAAATAATCTTGATTTTCGAAATCAGGGGGTGATTCTACATACGAGTTTCATAATGGCGTCTCTGGTGCATTTTGACTGCAAACCAGTGCTATCAGCACGCATACACCGTGGGGTAATCAACAGAGACTGCGCTACATAGCCTGGTATTTATTTATATTTTATTACCTTCTGACCGATTTGGAATTGCTCAATTCGTTCTTGAGATATATATGATTAAGTGGATCCAATTTTTTTTTCGGAAAAAACCGTTATTCGTAAATATCTCAAAAACTTTACCATAGAATTAAAAATAACCTTGATTTTCGAAATCAGGGGGTGATTCTACATACGAATATCATAATGGCGTCTCTGGTGCAAAAAAAAAATTTGAATTTGTGATCCAGTGTAGCCAGATATGACGTTGTTATAAATAGCAGTGGTGGCCGCCGTGGTGTGATGGTAGCGTGCTCCGCCTGCACACCGAAGATCCCCCGGCGGGTTGGGGGGCTTAGAATATACCCGCAGTAGGTATGGCTGTCGTAAGAGACAACTAAAATACCAAATTGATTCAAGGGGTTGCCAGCGCAATATATAGCTTCTCAGACCCAATTATCACCTACCCGTGGCGAATTATGTTTCATTAACAGCCGAGACTATGGATCTAGGGAGTGGGAGGGCGGTATGGCCTAGAAGGTTTCATGTGGTCATACCAAATCGTTCCCGAGATTGTCGGGCAAGTACTTTTACGGTGCTATTTACCGGAATGTACCGGGGATCTGCATCCGGCAAAGGACCGTTAACATCGATAACATTCCCCAAGGCCTTCGGGGAGGGTCCTTATCGCTACAACAACAACATCCTGGGTTCACGCCACGGGCAAAGCAATATCAAAATTTAAGTTTTTCCAATTAGTAGAAAATTTGTCTATGCGGGGCCGCTCATCGGCATTGTTTGGCAGGCACTCCGACTG
Source organism: Eurosta solidaginis (assembly GCF_040869045.1). NCBI lineage: Eukaryota > Metazoa > Arthropoda > Insecta > Diptera > Tephritidae > Eurosta > Eurosta solidaginis. Next base: position 27,071,908 of record NC_090320.1, read on the forward strand.
TATTTCTGCCATGAAAAGCTCGCAGTGAAAACGCATTTCCTGTGCAGATGGCGTTCGGAGTGGGCATGAAACAAGTACGCCACGGAATATATTTCGGTGCCAGCCCGCAGCTTGCGGCGCTACTTTAAAAAAATAGTGTTAAAAACACAGCCGGTGAGGATTCGTTTTAAATAAAGAAATAAAATAAAAATCGCGCTGAAGGTTTTTGCTTTTTGTGTTGATTTTAATCTGATATGTTCATGGTTTTTTTCTCGAGCTGGTCGTAAGGTCAAGCGGTGATTTCCTGAATGGCCATAAAGTCAAATTACGAAAAGTCATAAAGTCAATTGAGCTCATGACCATTTGAAGTCGTCATAAGGCCAATTTACCTTTAGACCGTTGACCTAATGTCGCCCTGCCTTTAAAAAAAAATTAACCTTTCAAGTTTTGAGTTTTTTTTTTTTTTAATTTAAAATCTTGCACAATTTTCTTCCGCAATATGTTCACTTTGCGCCATTGTACAATGTAGTAAATTGCCTACCATAGCCTACGGCATCAAGCATCCAAATTAAATTAGTTTGTAGCTACTCTTATTGCACATGTTATTTTCCTTTCCTTTACCTGTTTTGTATGTATGGAATTTAATGAATGAATAAAAATCAAGTTCGCAAAAGGGAGCAGTCATTATACGGTAGACGCATGTGCATATGGCATCACGTAGATCTGTTTGTTTGTATGTTTGTACATATTCTGATTTTGTCTGATATTGTTGCCGGCAGTAGTTATGTTTGTATGTATGTACTTTCAAACTGAAGATGAAATGGTCCATCATCAAACCATATACCAATACGTATAAGAAGCAAAGTGGCTTACTATACACATGCATGAATACACTAAACAAAGGTCCACAATAATACTCAAACAAATAATAGAGGTAAATTTCGTTTTTCGAGTTTTGCATCAATTAAACGGGTCGCAACATGAACGTCAGCAATGAGTTCTCTAATAAATGGTTTTAAACTCTTTGGAGGTTGCACACAGTCAAGACGAACAAAAATCTATAATATAAAAATAAGTCGGGTTTTCCTACCTGACGTTATAACTCCAGAACGCACAAACAGATTTCCACGGCAAAGACAATTCAGGATCGACGCACAGGGTCTCCAGATATAGGCCAAAACGTGGCCCCAGATGGGTATAAAATTAAAGCTGTTGCTGTATGCTGTAGTACAGAGTAAGTTTTACACCGCTGGGTGACTAGGACTTGAGATATAGGCCAAAACATGGACCCGGATACAACTAGAATGTGTGTGTATTATGGATATCAAATGAAAGCTGTTGCTGAGAGCTTTAAAGTAAGTTTCATTGTGATATTCGAACCTGGCAAAACTGATAAATATGCATGCGAAGCCGAAATAAAGACATGAATTAATAATACCCACATACCTATTTACATACGTCCTATTCGATTTTCCTGAAATTTGGTATATAAATTTGCCTATATTAGTATTTACGATGCTTTTTTCCGGGAAGTAGACCAGAGACGGACTGGGACTGGGATTAGGACTAGGACTGAGACTCGGAATGGGACTGGAACAAAATACATACCACCCTCTGGGACTGGCAATAAGATATGAAGAACAATGAGAAAAACTTGAGAGAAGAGAAAAGAGGGAAGGAGACTGAGAAAGAGATATAATGAGACTAAGATGGAGATAGATGAAGCGAAAAATACGGAGGGAGGAGTGAATACAAAGATTAGGAAAAAGTGTAGAGGGCGAGGGCAGAGTTAGACGGAAAAAGCTTATTAAAACGTATGCAGATAGACCAAATTTAGGGCAGAACAACGTCTGCCGGGTCTGCTAGTTTTCTATAAAAACAAAACGATTTTAATTAGAGATATCAGCCTATATACGGCAAAGGACCATTAACATCGATAAAACTCTCTGAAACCTTCGGGGAGTGTCCTTATCGTTACTACAACAACGTATTCTACCTGGTCATTACCTTCATTTTCCTGATGCCTGGAAACCCATCCTAACAAAACGTTATTTTTGGTTCCCTGACCATTTAGGAGTCCAATGCATTCATCCACTAGCTTGGAAGTAATGGTGTAAGCCTGTAAGGCACTTAGGTTAGGTTAGGTTAGAGTGGCCACCGGTGTTAGCACCAGTGCACTTGGGCCCAAAAAGGCCCCGTTGTGATACCACGTGGATCTCTTCCCTACTCAAACCAAAAGGCCAATACAGAAAACGTCAGGAGTTTCTCTTCCTTTTCAGAGGTTTCTTCCTCTTCTGCCAAAGCGTGGGACAATCGCACAGAAAATGTTTGACTGTTTCTATCTCCTCCTCGTCTTTGCAGCTCCTGATCGCTATGTGGCCGGTTGGTTATAAGTACAACCACCCTACCAAGAAGAAGGAGACTTTTTGTGCGTCTCGCGTCCGCGAGCTTAGAGTGGTAGCAGGATTCAAGGATGCTCCATCTCACACCCGCTTCCCTAAGGAAAATTCCTTTCAAAATGAGCTTACAGGTAGCGAGCGGAATTCTCAATCCCTTCCAGGACGACGAAAGCGGAACGGATGTTGCCCCTCTTGCAAGTTCTTCAGCCATCTCATTGCCCGGTATATCCGAGTATGCAGGCACCAACACCAGACTGAGGGAAGTTTGCTCAGCGATCTCGTTAAGAGATTTGCGGCACTTCTCTACTGTCCTGGACTTACATGTGACCAATTTAAGTGCTTTTAGTGCAGCCTGGCTGTCAGAGTAAATACAAATTTGGTTATAGCCGTGAGCAGCCTTCCCCAGGTGATCAGCGGCCTCATTTATAGCAGCCACCTCCGCCTGAAAGACCCTGCAATGATCGAGTAGGCTAAATGATAGATTCCACCCTAGTTGAGGTGCAAAGACACCGCTACCCACCTTAGCTGTCTGACATAATGAAAATCTCTCGAGGATAAGCCTTTGCGTAGATATTCTCCATCGCAAACTTCTTGAATGGTTTTCTACTTTAAAAATCGTATTGTAGCATACTGTTGCTATCGATTTCTTGAAGTTCGGTCCATAGATGCCAGCTGCATTTTTTCTTATCAAATTTTCACCAATCCGTGAACCAGGCCTCTGAGTCAGTGTCAGTATATAGATTCCCTGTTTCCCAAAGAGTTCTGTGCCCACTTAACACCTCAAAATTCCTTTGGATTCTGAGTGTACTAGCCATTGCATCAAGTAGTTGCAATACGGAATTTTCTATTTATTACTTCCCTATGCTCCGTCATGTTTGAGAACGGAATTGAAAGAGTAGAGGATAGAGAAGTTCACCAAGGTTTGGGTATTACAACAACTGTGGATTTTTAGTTGGCTAGTCTGATTTTGAATTTTTGGGTGTCAATAAAAACTCATTTCACCTAACGCCCGTCGTTTCGCTGTATATTTGAGCATTTTCAAGGGTTATTTAAACTGATCGGAAAAAAATAATTTAAAAAAATGTTTAAGTTAAACGGTTTAATGGAAACCAATAATTACATGAAGTAATAGTAATACTAAAAGCTAGAAAATAATTAGGTAGGTCCTAGGTACTAGTCATCATACTCCTCATCAATCTAGGGCGTTGATCAGAAAATTAAATAAAAGCGTTGAGCGCGTGAAATTTTTAAAAATGTGAGGCTTAGCATTAAGGTTCAGTTGGTCTTATATATGACTATCAATAGAAATTATATTTAATTGCCTATTATTTCTCATCCTATTTAGTTCATTTAGTGACTTATTATTACACGGACGCTTTCCTGACAATTTGTTATAATCCAAGACCTTAATACATAATCCTTCCAAAGACTTTACTCGACACTGCGCCACGTATGCTTGTCCCTCCTCCAACTCCAAAGTATTTTGATGTCACTTCTACAGGACTGTATGTAATATTTGTTCCACAAATGAGCCAAATCGGACCACAAAAACGATTTTTAAAATATCTCGATCCTTGCACCACCTAGCGGCGATTTTTTTCATAGGTCGCTTTCTATTCATGTATGTATTATGTGTTCCAAATATTAACCAAATCGGACCACCAATACGATTTTTAAAATATTTCGATACATGCGCCACCTAGCGGCGATTTTTTTATAGGTCGCTTTCTATTCATGTATGTATTACGTGTTCTAAATATGAAAAAAATCAGACCACAAATACGATTTTTGTGAATATATCCATCCTTGCGCCACCTATCGGAGTTTTTTCTTATTATTGCATTGTCATCGGGGTCTGAACTATATTCCAAGTTTCAAGCTTGTAGCTTATCGGAAAGTTACTTAAATTTCAATTACAAAATTCATGCCAGCCAACGAGCCAGCCTGTCAAGTCAAGCTAAATAAACTGTTTAAAAACAACAATTTTTTGCATCGCGCTGTTACATTGGAGCACTGTGCTATAATAACGTTAAACCAACGCTAGTTGATGTCCATATGAGACAGTCAAATTCTTTAGTATTTATCTCGACTACAGCGTTTAAGCTTGGAAGTATGCTGGATTTATGTATGCATGTATGTATGTATGAATGTGTGTGAACTTTTGCAGGAAACATCTCCTTACTCTTGTATTGATGACATGTAACTCGGTGCTCAAATTAAATGAAAGACTTCCAACAGAAAAGCACCTTAATAATAATAATAATAATAACAAAAAATGAGAATAACAACAAAAAACAAAAAAAAACACGCATTCAGTGTATATTCGATCTCAATCGTCAGGATCGATACGACATACGAGTGGGGTATCGCGCACGCGCACTCACTCAAACACACCCTAAATGTATAACATATTTGTTTGTATGTATGTACATATGCACTTATGATGCATCGTAATAAATCACCTGCTGCTGGAAGTTATATTCATTTTGCTACTGTATACAATAACAACACGTAGTACCTGTGCGCACATTTCCAGTTTGTAATCAAAGTGGTTTAATAACTGAAATAAAAAATTTAAAAGAAAACAACAGCAACAAGAAATAAACGTTAACGAAAAACAAATCAAAGACTCATAACGGGTGGTTCTGCATAGACATTATGGTTAACACAATTAAATAGTTATGTGCGCATATTTGTTTGCATGTATGTGTGTGTGCGTGTGTGCATGTGTGAATGTGGTATAAAGGCAGCTTTGTTGCGATAATCACTGTTTAATAATGCCTTTGGAAATTAATAAGATGTAAGTAAATTTAATAAATATTTTTATTTGTCGGTACTTACATACATAAATTGTATATTAGTTTTCTACATCAAAGACGGTGAGACGATAGTGGGTTCAGCGGCTAAACTCCGTGACAGTTTAGATAAGGCTTGCTTGACTCTGCGACTACTTAGCCGTACTCAAGCTCGATTTTGGGTTTCAACTGGGAAGCGTCAGCTATCCACGGCTCAGCTAAAAATATTTTTAGGCTTCGTTTGGTTCGGCTGGAAACAAAAAACAGGCTGGAAGGATGGCTTGACACTCACCTGTTTGTGAACGTGGGAGGTTGGGATGGGCAGAGCATTCTTGGGCCTGTCTTAAGGATAGCTTTTGTTCTCCCAACATGAAGTGACAAATAGTTTTGAAATACATATTGCTTATTTTGTGCCTGGCGGGGTGCCATTTAAAAACTAAAAAATTAACATTTCGAGAAATAACGGAATTTAAATATTATTGAATAACGGAGCTACTGTGAATAACGGGGCTATTGTGAATAACGGAGGAACATGTGAAATGAAACTACAATCTAGGAAGACATTTTGTTTATGTACCTGGGGCAATGGTCATAGAACCCTGCCATTAATCCCAAATCCAAAAAAAAAAAAATACTTTTCCGCACTCAAGTTCGATGGTGGATGCTGTAACAAAATGCTACAGAAGTTTTGGTGGAATTTTTTTACGGGACGACGACCCCAGAGAAATATTATGTTGGTTTGTGATCGACGACGGTCTAATTTTAATGATTTTCAGGAAGTTTGTATGGCTTACTTTTTCCCTCGCCACTACCTTCACTCCACCCTTAACCCTTCTCTTACGCTTCCACTCTCCCCCCTTCTCCTCCCTATATTCTTATACCTCTCTGCTCTATTGTCTAGCTCTTCTTCTGCTTCTTCCTTTTCCCCATCTCTCACCCTCTACCCCCTTAATTGAACTTTCCACGCCCTTTTTAGAGCCATTTGCTCCTGTCTCATCCCTTTCTATAACTGTAGATACGATTTTTACAAATATGTTAAAAATTATTCGGATTTCATTGTTTGGTGTTTAGCAGAAATCGGCGACTTTGGTCCACCGCTGTCGTTGTATGAATGGATTTAACACTATATTATTTAGATTTAGATTGCATAGGTCAGGTAAGGTTGTTGTTGTTGTTGTAGCGATAAGGTTACTCCCCGAATGCTTTGGGGAGCGTTATCGATGTGATGGTCCTTTGCCGGATACAGATCCGGGACTCTCCGGTAACACAACACCATTAAGGTGCTAGCCCGACCATCTCGGGAACGATTTATATGGCTACATTAAACCTTCAGGCCATCCCTCCCTCCCCACCACCAAGTTCCATGAGGAGAGGGGGGTCGCCAGAGCCTCGTCTGTTAATGAAATAGGATTCGCCACGGATAGGTGAGGTTGACAATTGGGTTTGAAGAAGCTATATATTGCGTTGGCAACCTGAAAGGGTTGCGCTACACAGCCGCTTGAATCTGGTATTTTAGTCGCTTCTTACGACAGGCATACCTACCGCGGGTATATTCTGACCCCCTAACACGCTGAGGTGTCAGGTAAGGTCGAACTGAACGGTCAATAAAGGCCTTACATAGACTGAATCGGTGCTTCTTATTACCAAAATTCTTATTACACTCTTTCTCCAACTCATCGGCCTTTTCGCTACCTTATATCCCTTTATGACCAGGATTCAGTAAAGATGTATGGTCCAGCTTGAGCGCAGTCTCTCCAATGCTTGTTTGCACTTCGGCATACTTCTAGATGAAGTACTATGTGAGATTTCTGCTACTAATACTGTACTTATTTCTGGATTGACTCAGTAAACAGCAGGCCGGACCCCTTCTGTATACACGTGTGTAGTATCTTCTGCCATTACCGCACCTTTGCGCTAACCCTCCGTCTCTATTGTGGCCTCAAGATCTCTTTGGTAGCTCAGGCACGTGACGATGTGCTCTTTTTAATTTTTCCTACAAATTGGAGGGACAGAACCTACTTGTTTTATGCCGACTTCAAACGGCATCTACATGGCAGATACATTTTCTTTGAGAATCTGTTTAGGCCACCAGCCTAAATATTACGGACCACCCTAACGCGCGCACCAATTTATCTTATTACCAGTAACGGCTAACACCTGCCGAGCGCTAACTTCGAAGGGGAAAACTCGACGAAAGTTAGCTATCGGCAGGTGCCGCGGACTTTTTCGCGATTTGTTTCTTTCTTCTATTTTGGAACGTTCACGAGCCAGCAGCTAGCCCCAGGTGAGTAACCTAAAATCAACCATCTTTTCTCATTTTCATTATAACTCCATACTCTGATATTCATATTTGGCATTGTATTTTTAAACTTTGCATTCCATATTTGGTAATTTGGCATTAATTATTCTATTTATGAAACCCAGCGGTCAATTGTTATTGTATACAGTGAATAAACTTATTATTACTAGTTACTAATTTCTGTCTTTATTTTCTTTTTATTTGCGTGCGATCGCGGCCCACGACCCGGGTGCCTCATTCCCCCGCAAACAGAATCTTTTTCATAACAGAAATATACCCGGAATGCTTGCCAAATCACTGCTAAGGGACGACTCCGATTAGAAAGGCTTTTTTTCTAATTGAAAAAAAAATTTTCAAAATTTCCGATGTTGCCTTGTCGGGGGCTTAAACCTCGAATCTTCGATGTGGTAGGCAGAGCACTATAAATAAACCTATTGAGTGCTTTCTGTAGAGTTTAACCATACTTTTCAATGAACATTAATGATGGTCGAAAAAAGGTGTCTCATCGAATACTTTTTATATTTTACTAGCGTCCCCGGCAGACGTTATCCTGCCTTATATTTGAAAGTGGACTTCCCTTTCTTTCACAACTTTTTTTTCTACTTCTCCTTCTTATTTCTGTCCATTTCTTATTCCCCTTATCTCCACTCCCTTCTCATTCCACTTCTCACTCTCACTCCAGAACCCATACCTACTTCCGCTCCCACTCTCATTCCCTTTCCTACTCTTACTCCCTCTGCCACTCCCTGTGCCTGTCTATCTAAAATACTTTCTTATGGAATCTATATAGCAAATATTGGATAAGCCGAAATTGCGGAGGCATTGAAAATTAAATTTGATTTCCATTCACACTCTCATTCCTGCCCTCATCGAATAAATAATAAGCTACTACGTTTTCTTCCACTTTTCTCTCTTATTCATGTCCTTTCCTTGTTCTCTTTATCTCCACTCTCTTCTCATTCCACTTCTCCATCTCACTCTCACTCCAAAGCCCATACCTACTTTCGCTCCCACTCTTATTCCCCTTCCTACTCTTACTCCCTCTGCCACTCCCCATGCCTGTCTACCTAAATTACTTTATATGTGAAATCTATATATCAAAATTTTGGACAAGCCCTTCACAAAATTGCGGAGGCATTGAAAATTATATTTGTTTTCCATTTACACTCTCATTCCTGCTCCCATCGAATAGACTACTACTTTTTCTTCTACTTCTCTTTCTTATTCCTGTCCTTTCCTTGTTCTCTTTATCTCCGCTCACTTCTCCTTGCACTCCCATTGGAATCCGCTGAAACAATGCAGAACGAATTTCGAACTAAATGAACCTTTTCGGTGTTTATGCCAAGATTATAATTTTCACTCAAACACATTTGATAGCTCCGACTCCCCTTTTTGCTATAAAAAAGACTGTTCTGTCCACTCTTAATAATTAATGTATAAAACGATTACTTCTGTTCTCTTTAAGCATTATGCTTGGCTGATGATATCTCTTCTGTAGCTAAGCCGCTTGAGGGAAGCGCGCTGCCACAACGTCCACTCTCATTCCCGCTCGAACTCTCATTCCCTAACCCACTCCTACTCCCTCTTCCTCTCCCTCAACCTCATATATAGATACTTCATACCAAAAATTGGATTTTCCGTTCAAGTATTTACGGAGATATCGCGAGTTTACGCTTTTGTTTCACTCCCACTCTCACTCCTACTTCCAGTTCCACATCCTCTATCGCTCCCGCCTAAATTACTTTCATATATATACCGCCGTAACTAAAGCGGTAGTAACACTGAAAGAGAATAGAATCTATTAATATAAACTAAATCTAAACCAAATTACGAATTACGAAGGTATAACTAAATTAAATCATTCCACCTACCACTCGCGCTTCCACTCCCAAGCCCTCAACCCCTTCCACCTGAATAATCTCCTCATAGAATTTATATATAAAATATTGTACACCGCCTTCAGATATTTACTTAGATATGACGATTTTTTGTTAGATATGAAATTTTTGTTTCACTTCTACATCGACTTTCGCTTCCACTCACACTCCCACTTTCCCACCTAATAAAACCTCATATACGGAATATATATGTATAACAAATATAGCACTTTCACTATTGCTCCTTTTTTAAAAGTCTATTCAAAGGTTTGATAAGCGCAATTCATTGTTTTCGCAATCCAATTGTCAACCTCGTCTACGCGAGGCGAATCCTGTTGCAACTATGACTGTATCATACACATATTTAAAGGGCGAGACTCTGTCGACCACAACTTCCTCATGGAACAAGGAGGTGGGGAGCGGGCTGGCCTAGAAGTTTTAATGTGGTCATATGAAATCGTTCCCGAGATGGTCTGGCTAGTACCTTTATCATGGTTGTTACAGGAACGTACCAGATTTATATACGGCAAAGGACCATCAAAATCGATAACACTCCTCAAAACCTTCGCGCAGTGTCTTTATTTCTACAACAATTCCCCACTCCTCTACCATCTAATTTTTTTGATATTTAGAATATCCATACCAAATATTGTATACCTGCTTCAAACAAAACGGAGTTAAAGCAAATTTGAATATTTGCTAATTTCAAATTTTTTTATAGCCAGAAGAATCCCGGGTAACCACGTGAACCTGCCGTGCAATTTTTCTCAAAGTCGGTGAAAGTACTTTGGACGTCTATAAAACGCACACATACACCCCAATTAGTGAAACATTGGCCATTTGGTGTAGATCGTTTTCTTTTAATGAAATTGCTAAAAATATTGCTGCATTTTTGATGACAGCATTGTGTAGACGCAGCTTTTCGTTATATGAGCTTTTTTACAACGAAAGACTTAGGACACGAACCCAATTTTTTTAGATTCGACTAGGATCATTAAATACTAAAATGTAGTCCAATTTCGCATATGCTCATCCAAAATCTCCTAACTTGCTATGTGAAAGTTTGGATGTTTTGATGTCCAGACGTTTGTCTTTGTGACTCAATCACGTAACAACGGCTGGACGGATTTGGATGAAATGATATACTAGCTACATGTTTTTGAAAGGGAGAGGTCCACGCCCCCTAGGAACAGTGACAATCTAATAATATTTTTTCGTCTTTGTGACCGAATCACGCCAGAACGGCTACACGGATTTTAAAGAAATTTGGGAAATAGATAGACGATAGTCTACTGGCTAAAAATTTTCGAAAATGAAAAGGGGGGAGGTGCTACGACCCCATCGAATAATTACTTTCTTATAGTTTTTACACATTATAACTTTAAGTATACTGACCTTCACTAATATTACAAACTCAATGGGTCAAATAAGCTGAGGGCTTACAAAGTGAGCAGTGACATCCTACAAACGATCAATGGTGCTCTCCTTCTCCTCCAGCCATCCTCCCTACAATTGCCACTCTTAACACGATTTTATTAGCTTCACCTGTATATTTGTTCGTTTGTAACTCTTCATTCGCTTTAATACGCCTGCTACCTTATTAACATGCTTTTATAATTAGCTTCACCTTATTTGTAATGCCGTCGGGGTCATTTCGGGGCCCTTCCGGGATTATTTCTGGATAGTTTTCGGGATCCGTCCGGGATCCCGTCGGGATAATTTCGAGACTTTTTGCGGATCATTTCCGGACCCTTCAGAGATCAATTCTGGATGGTTTTCGGGATCCGTTCGGGATCCCGTCGGGGTAATTTCGGGACTTTTTCGGGGTCACTTGCGGACAATTTAGAGATCAATTTTGGATGGATCTCGGGATCCCTCCGGGATCCCGTCGGGGTCATTTCGGGCCTGGGATCATTTTGGGACCCTTCCGGGATCATTTGAGGATGGTTTTCGGGATTCGTCCGGAATCACGTCAGGGTAATTTCGGGACTTTTTCGAGATAATTTGGGGACCTTTCAGATATCATTTCTGGATGGTTTTCGCGTCCGGGATCCCGTCGGGGTAATTTCGAGACTTTTTGGGGATTATTTGCGGACCATTCAGAGATCAATTCTGGATGGTTTTCGGGATGCGTTCGGCATCCCATCGGGGTTATTTCGGGACTTTTTCGAGGTAATTTATTTCACAGATCAATTTTGGAATTACCCGTCGGGGTAATTTCGAGACTTTTTCGGAGTCATTTGCGGACCCTTCAGAGATCAATTTTGGATGAATCTCGGGATCCAGCGGAATTTCGGGATTTTTTGGGGTTGTTTTGGGACCCTTCCGGGATCATTTCTGGATGATTTCGGGACTTTTTCGGGACTATTTCGGGATAATTTGGCGAGCTTTCAGAGATCATTTCTGGATGGTTTTCGGGATTCTTCTGGGATCGCGTAGCCGTCATTTCGCGAATTTGCCGGAACTATTCCGGGATCATGTGGCGACCTTTCCGGGAACATTTCTGGATGGTTTTTGGGATCCGTCCAGGATAAGCAGGCTAACGTGAATAGCCCATACATTTTATTTTCGACTTGCGGACGGGGCCGCGGCTAAAGGCTAGTTATACATAAATTATAGTAAATTCCATAATACTAAGAATTTTCATTAGAAGCTTATCGAAGAATTTTAAAATTTTTTCTCTTAAATTTATAAACCCTGCTTCATTAAAATCCATTCTTTAGTTATGCACAATTAGTGAGCAGTTGTTGTTTCTTTAATCCTGTTTTTATACGGATCATCCCTATATTTGAAAATTTTACAGTAAATAACAGCTTGTCTTTAGTTGAGGAACACATAAAGCCCCATGACCAATTGGGGTTGAAGCAAAAAGAAAAAAAGGAAAAAAAAAACAAAGTACTTATTGGTTTTATTGTATGAACATTAACAAATAAAATCATTAATGCAGGATGCGCTTATGATATTACGTATTCAGTAAAAGTGCTTGTTGTTGTTATTGTTATTATTGGTGCTGGTGTTTTGCCTTCTTTAATTTCATTTGAAGTGGAGGGATAATTCTCATTTCCTTATATATACATATGTATGTAGATACATATATCTTGAACGACTATGTGTGTATATATGAATTGCAGTAATGTTGTTGTTGTTGGGATAAAAGCCGTAATAATAGCAAGCTGTGTTTTCTCCTGCACAATTTCAAAAATACCTTTTCGAAACTCTGCTGCACAGAGGATCGTAAGAAGTTATTGCCTTTTGCCATTGCTACTAAATAAGAGTAACACACAGCAGCAGCAGCAACAATTGCAACAATAACAACAAGCAGAAACATCATAAGCAGCAAAAATATACAGATGTTTTTATTTGATCGAACAATGAAAGAATAACACGTGAATAAATGGGGAAGCGCACCTTTACGGCAGCAAAGTCACAACGTTTTATTCACCTGTTAGTTGTCTTTTTTACGATTGACTCCTTTGTATTTTGGGATTGAGAGCAAATGCATTTATTCTCTTTATAAAGCAGTTACGCAGCCATATGTGTAACAATTGATGTCATATACCCAGTAGGATTTATTTTAACAGCAACTGCAACTTGTTCGGCAATAAGACTTCGCGACTATAGCTATTGCAACTCGAGGTAGTATGGCCACAGTAGTATCCTCAGAAGGCTTCAAGTATGGCTACGGCATTCGATTATCACACGCCCTCTAAGGTTTGACCGGTGTCATAAGGTTAAGTTATCCGCAAGAGTTGACTGGGGAGGGGGGGGGGGGGGGGGGGGGGGTGCAAAAGAAGGCCGCAATTTCACTCTGTACCGACGGTTCCAAATTGGACTGCGGTGTGTGAAATCTTTTGTGACCATGCTAAGAATTCGCTGTCAGTATATCTACGATCAATTTCACTAGTATCTTCCAAGCGGAAGTTCTGGGTATAGAGAAAGCGTGTACGTTTCTGTCGGAAGACTCGGAGGAGTAGGGGTAGGGGGAGCTTTGTATTTTTCTTTTCTGGAAAAAAAGTTGTCTCATGTTGCACTCTTAGATTATATCTTTTGACCTAAGTAACCTTGAGCTTTTCAAAAAGGCTGTATTGGTAGTAGGTACTCTTTTTCTTCAGTGGGAAATATTTAATGAAAGAAACACACACACTTACGAGATGGCTGCGAAAACAGACAGGGCGACATTGTTTTCAGAAAAGAAAAGGCCAAACAGCGCATATGGCGCTTAACTCCTCCATCACTTCGTCTAAGGCCGTTAGCAGCTGTTAAAGATGACTTCAAGCCGCAGCTTACTTTGCAAACATAATTCTTTTACCACAGGAACATCGAGAGCAACGAGAAGGCAGACGAACTTGGAAGGGCACTGACTCTGTTTGAGGCGGCGGAGGCGGTCGAAAAGCATCATACTTTTACATCAATCAAAAGAAACACACATGGAAAATTGAAGGAACTAGCAGTATCCAACTGGTACCCCTCTGACACCTGCAAGATAACCAAGCAAACCTGGCTTAATGGCGATAATGGCAGAACATAAGACCAAATAAACAGGTTAAGGCAAGAAATCTTTAGGATCACTGCCGCAATCATGGGACACAGGTCGCTTGATCTGCATGCCGAGAGAATGGCGACCCCTTTTAACAGCATTTGTAGAAGCTGCGGCGAGGAAGGCAGATAAAAGGCAGCAAAGAAACAGTCGCGCACTACTCGTGTGAATACCCAGCACAAGCACACTCTAGGTTTCTAAATATGGGCAGTTATATACTGCCGGAACTTAAGGAAGTGGCTTAATGCTCTATAAAAAATATCAGCAGTTTCATTGTTCGCACTAAATGCTTCGAACGGAGTACCGACTGGCCATACTCAAACAGCAGCAATTAGTTCTGGTAGAAATGTACATGAAAATGACGCTTCGTGCGCTACTTGAGCTCGGATCTTTGGTGTCCGGCCGGCACAGCAACCTAACAACCAACAAAATAAACATAAGTAGGGAGGACGTTTCGGCGACAGCCGGTTTAAGAATTTTAACGATCCGAACTCGTGTTTGGCCTAAGAATTTGCACAAGGCAATACTCTTTAAATGTTTGTGAAAATGTCTGGGGTTACTAAAACCACAACAAAATCAACGTATACAACAACTGTGACCGCAATTGTTAGTATAACTGTAAACGTAGCAAAACAGTAAACCTTGTAAGGTGGTTTTCTTCGACGGCTGAGGTAGTACTCTGTCAATCCAGAGTCGAGGAGGCACCTAATTCTTTTCTCAGTGAATGCACATTACTTTGTTGGTGGCATTTGGCTCTGACGTACAGACACACACCATGGCGGAGAACTGTATCTAGTTAATATTAGAGGGGAACTGTAACCAAACGCTGATTGATTGAAGGGGCGACAGGCGTAGACTCGCTGGACAGCCGGCGGTGCACGGGCGAAAGGTGTATCAGTTGACAGACAGCTTACGGTTGCTGGTGGAATCGGTGAACAGTGATCAGGTTTCGGTGATTGGGTGTATCGGTTGGCAAGGACGGGGTTTGCAGCAAACTAGTGTCTTGTCGATCCGGAGCGGGGTGCTACGGTGGTTCGACAATTGGTAGCGGCGATGACGAATCGGTGGATCGATTCCAAAGCAGCCGGTGGTTGGTGGAATCGATACCCGGCGAGTCGTAGATGACAAATCGATCGATTTTTTGATGTTGGTGAATCGGCGATGACGAGTCGGTGGATCGATTTAAAAGCAAACGGTGGTTGGCGAAAGCGATACCTGGCAAATTGGGCGGATCGGTGGATGTCGGTAGATAGGATTGGTGAATTGGCGATGCGCAGATGACGAATCCGTGGATCGATTTCCAAGCAACCGGTGATTGGCGAAATTGTTGTCCGACGAGTCGCAGCTGACGTATCGCTGGATTGGTGGAAATATATCCAGGTAATTTATATGATAGCCTGGTCCCACAGGTACGGTACCGCTGGAAGCACCTGTGCTTGGGATAAGAAGGAGGTAGGAACTTTGTGCCTTCACACACAATCTCCGAACATACTAAGAAGTAGTGAGCGACCAAGGCAACCAGTGGTGGGCCTGTGTAAGATAAGGGAATTACGTCTATTCCAGCAATGTGTTTGCGGTGCAGACTTCTATTATCGCAGCGTGGGGCTTCAAAATTTCCCAGACCAATTGCGAATCCCACAATATTAGACTAACAAAATGGCTCATATGTCTGAAGAGAGAAGACTTAAGTCTCACTATGGGCACACTAACTAAACACTGGCTTCTGGCTTCACATACTTATAAGTATATACTGGCGAGGCCAGTAACAGCAGATGTAGGAAGTACAAGCTGTAGCAAGAAACGGTTGAGCACGTTTTGTTGTTGTTGTTGTTGTATTAACGATAACCCGCTCCACGAAGGTTTTGGGGAGTGTTATCGATGTTCTTTTTCTTTGCTGGATATAGATCCGGTACGTTCCGGTAACAAAGCGTCATTAAGGTACTAGCCCGACCATCTAGAGAACGATTTATATGACCACATTAAACCAACTAGGTCATACCGCTCTCCCCACCCCCTAGTAGTTCCCTGGGGAACTTGGTGTTGCCAGAGCCTCGCCTGGTAAACATGTGTATGATATATTCATATTCGTAACAGGATTCCCCTCGCATAGGTGAGTTTGACAACGGGGTCGCGGAAACTTTGAAGCTATAAAGATTTGTATTGCGCTTATCAACCCCTTGAATCCCTAGCAAGTTGTGCACGTTTTGTATTCATATCATGCGCTCGCCAGGTCAAGACTTCATCTATTAGGGGCACCAGAGTTGCCAGATCTCTATCTCCAAAAAAATTCTAGTAACTTCTGGTAACACTATGGACACATTCAGCCTATGCGGGTTAGTTCAACCGAACCTAATCACAATCTTGCAGAACAGTAATGTACTATAATTTAGTCGGTCAAACACATTCATTCACATTTACTACCCCAGCATTACACGCAGATTTCCCAACAGGGCAGATCATCTCTTGAATGTGTTTGGATGTTACCGATCATCAGTGCATAATCGGCGATGCACCGGTTGGGTAAGAAAGTATGTGGCAATATATTTTAGGATGTAGTTACTTATACGAATATCTACATACAAACAATCATATAAATATGCACATGAATGTACGTATGTATGTATGTAAGTATATTTGTAAAAAAGTGTAGATGTGCAAATGAATAAATGGCTTAAAGAGCATTCCGAGTTGTGTCGGTTGTTGATTTGGCGGTGGATGGTCGATAGTTGGCAGTTGTCAGTTGAACCTGTTCCTCTGATGTTACAATATGGTATCGAATAGTTGTTGCTGGTTGTTGGTTAGTTAATTTTACCCGCATGTTCTTCTTCCTTTAAGGGTTGTTTTCATGATTACGATTACATAGCTACATACATAGTTACGATTGGTGTTATCCTTAATAATTGGTGAACAGGTGTATAATGCAATTGGCGGGAAATTTAAACAAAACAGTTGACTTCTAGAAACAATAGAATCTGAAAATGCATATTAATGCAAGTGAATTCCCCCCTACTCCGATGAAAGTAACAGCTAATAGCCATTTAAACCAATTTGGGTCTACATATGTGTATACATATGTATGTTAGTGTGAATCTTAGGGGTATACATTTTGTGGTATTGAAATAGATATGTGCACGAATTGAGAGCTTTAAAAGATTACGAAGAAATCAGCAATATTTGACAAATCAAATACAAACTAATTAGATGGTGCAAAGAGGTTAGGGTTGTATTCATACCAAAACCAGGGATACCCGAGCAAATTCCCCTCATCGTATCATCCAATTAGCGACAAATTAACCTTCTAAAGGGTATGGGGAAAATTTTGGTTCATCATATTAGGGAGGTCAACCATAACAAACCCACACTGTGTAGGGCTCAATTTACCAATGATGAAACTGAAAAGGCAATGGAGTCAGGGGTTTTCGATAACATTACTCACAAGCAAAGTCCTTCAGACCAATAAGTGTAACATTCTTCGTCTTGAAGGCAATGGAAAAGATAATAGGCCAATGAATCAGGTCGAACGCCCTCAAGAGCTCCTAAGAGTCCTAATAGGATACTGTAGACTGAACAGCCACATGCAGAAGCTGGGCATACTATCGAACAAGACATGCCAATTTTGGGATGGGTCAGCGGAGACGGCGGATCATATCCTCCTGGAATGTGACGCAATCTCAAGATACAGGGCTAAGTTTGTCGACTCACCATGGCCTGAGCATTCTCACGATAAATCCCTCAAGCCAGATGAACTGCCAGGGTTCATCAGAGATGTCGGCATGGATGAGGTGCTGTGAAGAAACTGAGGGCACAATGGACCAATGGTCGCAGTGTGATCCTCAAGTAAATATCGAGCTATCTTTCAATAACATGACACATCAAGTTATCGAACAAGCTATGATTGGCAAGGATATAAGTCATTCGCTGGGTGCTATCCATGCTAAAGAAAATAACAAACATACTTGAGCTCCGAGCGACAATTGAGTCATTTGTGGGTACTAGGGTATGCTCTTAAGGAGATGTACTCTCTGCTCTCTTGTGAAACCTAGTCATATATGACCTACTTCAGTTAGTGAGATCCCATGGATTTTACACACAACGATATGCAGATGAAACAATATCCAATCGCTTGCAACAAGCCCTGCGCACCACAGAAAGATGCTGTGATCCCAAACGATTGTCTATTAGTCCTAACAAAACTGTCCAAGTGCTCTTTACCTGGAGAAGAAAACTATACATGCTAGAACCATCTTTGTGTGACAGAGCCCTCACGTGGAATAACTTTCTTCGCCTACACTCGACTCTATGGAAAACTATGGGGGCTATCGCCAAAAACGGACATTTAATACTGTTTTAAAGCTTATAGTCACACATACTACTTTAGTTCGGTGGCCGAATATCACGCAAAGAACAGCAATAACAAAATAGAGCAAACTGCATCGACTACTCTGTAGTGGCATAACGGTTGCGATGAAAGCATTTCATGCTGATGCGCTTAGTGCAAAGAGGAGCAACACTTGCTGCACAAAGGCTTTCAAATATATCTGATCTTAAGAGCGGAAACATGACAGGGCATATGAAATGAAAATTTACGTGATGCAGTGCCCATATTTTCAGGATCTTACGGAATTTTAATGTGTCCATTGTGGAAAGCACTCTTTGGGAAACTGGGAATCGATATACTGACCCTGAATCCGGGGTCTGGTTAACGGATAGATCAAAATTTGATGACGAAAAAACGGGAGCTGACACCTATGGGCCGAACTTCAAGAAATCGATACATGGATTTCATGCCGAAATCCATGCAATAGAAATTTGCGGTAGAGAATGTCTACGAAAAGGCTTATACTCCAGAATTATCCTCATTATGTCAGACAGCCAGATAGAATTACGTGCTTTGCAGTCTTGACCGATCTGCGAGCCAAAAGATCTCTTCGTCATATAGAGTAAAAAGCTTCAAAGGTACTTAAATACATACGCCTCTACATACAGTAATAGGCTAAAATACCAAGCACAATGGATCTAAATAAATAATAATAAATAATGATAATTATTATAATAATAATTATAGTGATGGTAATAACAATACTAAGTAAAAATAGCAAAATTCTCCACTTTCTTACTGAAATCTACAGACAAGCAAGAAACGACCTAAGTGAAAGCAAAAAAAAAAAAGACGTGAGTACCAAGTACTCGTGAAATTCGATGTGTAAACATACAGGTGTACGTCTGGTAACAAATTTTTTGGTCCAGGGATTGAAGTTAATCCATAACAGAGGTAACTTTACCAGAAACAAATAGTTACGGGCTTTTTGAGAACAGCTTCATCGGCTTCTTATTGGTAACAACCCATATGGTTAAATAATCGGCTTGTTATTGCCGAGGCAACGGTTTATTATAACTTTCTGGCCCGCTTGTCATAGAAGGGTTACACTCTTCTCATCGATTTTATGTTAACGTTTTATAGGTATCTGCATCAAAAAAAGCCGATGAATCCTCGTTAACAAATTGATAACATCCCGATAACAAACTGGCAACACTCCAATAAGAAATCGATAACTTTTTGATAACAAATCCATATATTTTTGACAACGAAATCGATAATTTCTCCATAACACGCCGATAAAAAATTCGTGACACTCCGATAACAAATCTATTAGTTTCCTGAAACAAATTTATATCCCTTATATAATATATCGATACATTTTCTGTGAGCAAGCGATAGCTTTTTGATAACATATAGCCAACTTTTCGATAACACTCCGATAAGAAAAGCGTAACAATTCGATAAAAGATCAATTACATATTGATAGAAAATAACTCGTTGATTAAAAATCTATTTTATTTGCTTACATTGCTTTAATTTAATTTCATAATTTGGGAAAAATTTAAACAACGTGACATCAGGACGGACAAGGCGTCAACTGTTTCGGTTATACCTTGTAAATCTCTTCAAAGCTTTTTCTCACGGGAGTGGGAATTGAACCCACACTCCTACGATGGTCGAAGTGTTACAAACGCATTCAGCCACGTCATGCCTCAATTGTTGTAAACTTATCCCAATTGCCTTCTTTGCATATTTTTAATTTAATTTTATTTTATTTCATTCATTTAAAGTAACTTAATTAAATTTCGTTTAATTAAATTTATTTTAATTTAAATTAGTAAAAGGAAATTTTGTTTATTTTAATTCAATTTAATTCAATTTAATTTAATTGAATTTAAATGAATTTGACTTAATTTATTTTAGTTTTAACTTAATTAATATCGCATAATTTAATTTTTTAATCTAATTTAATTTAGTTTAATTTAATTTTATTTTATTACATGCAATTTTATTTAATTTAGTTTAAATTAATTTAAATTATTTTAATTTAAGTTATTTTCATTTTATTTCGTTTAGTCTAATAAATAAATTATTTATTTTAGCGTAATTTAATTATTTTAATCTAATTTTATTTTATTTAATGTAATTTAATTTAATTAAGTTTAAATTAATTTTATTTAGTTTTACTTAATTTAATTTAAATTATTTTCATTTTATTTCATTTAGTTTAATTTAATTTATTTTACTTAATTTAATTTAATTTTACTTAATTTAATTTAAATTATTTTCATTCTATTTCATTAAGTTTAATTTAGTATTAATTAGTTTAATTTAATTTAATTTTACTTAATTTGACGTAATTTAACTTTTTTCATTTATTTTTTCTTATTTTGTTAAAAATGAACGGGCGGGCCATGAGGACCTCACATAGACTGAATGAGTCCGTAGTGTTACCAGAAGTTTGTTTTAACCACCAAACTGAAAAACCCTATCAAATACCAGGACCGATGCTATAAAATAACTCCGTCCCCTTGGCAAATACTGGAAGCTTTCTAGGATTTAAGCTACTTACTGCTTCTAGATCTGACAGCTGTATCACTCCTAACAGCTGGAGTCTTACGCTGGCAAGCGTAGGGCACGAGCACAGAGCGTGCTCGATCGTGTCCTCCTCCAACCCGCACTTCCTACATCTCCTATCACTGACCAAACCCAATTTATAGGCATGTGACGCCAGAAGGCAGTGTCCAGTAAGAATACCCGTCATGAGTCTACATTAGATTGGGTCGATTTATTAACCGATATCGCGCCATCGATTTTTCGATAGGATTTGGGCTCAAAAAAAAAATTTCCACTACGCATACCCAAAAAAATAATTTTCGAGCCTGCGAAATTTCGTTTTTTTGACTTTGATTTTTAATGTTTTTTTCATGACCCACTAAAAAAATTTTCAAAAAAAATATTTTTTTTTTTTTCAAAAAACTGTTATCGCCAACGTTTTTAGCGGACATTTTTGGGTCGGACAGGGTATACATATGAAAATTTTTTTAGTAGGTCATGAAAAAAAACCTTAAAAATCAAAGTCGAAAAAAGTCAAAAAAATGAAATTTCGCAGGCTCGAAAATTAAAGGTTATATCTCTTTCTTTTTAATGATAGAAGCGACTTTGTTTGTCTAAGGTTGTGTGACCTACACACAATTTTTAATTTATTCTATTAAATCTTATTTTAGTTTAGTTTATTGTATTTTTTTTTTATAAATTTTTTTTTATTTTTTTTATACTCATACTTTTTTATACTTTTGGATAACGGTTGGTTGTACAGGTATAAAGGAATCGAGATAGATATAGACTTCCATATATCAAAATCATCAGTGTCGGAAAAAAATTTGATTGAGCCATGTCCGTCCGTCCGTCCGTTAGCACGATAACTTGAGTAAATATTGAGATATCTTCACCAAATTTGGTACACGAGTACACATATTTCCTTATAGCAGAAAATATTTCTAGTAATAATGGACGGGATCGGTTAGAGACCACGGCAACTTAGATATAAAACAAATTTAAAAGGGTCGTAGACTAGAATAAAAGGCTATAACTTAGCAAAAAGTAGTTTTGAATCAATGATATTTCACTTATCAAGTTTTATTGTAAGAGGAGATGGGGAGACATTTTTTTTAAACGGGCGGTGCCACGTGTTATGTAGAAAAGTAATTTATCTGAAATGAAATGTACAATTGAAGCTCACGCTGAGTATATAATGTTCGGTTACACCCGAACTTAGCATACTTCTAACGAAAACTACGCTGACGCTTAAACTTGCATCTTACGCTTACATTCAGGATTCCCCCAATACAGTGAGCAAAAATGTTTACACATGAAAAAAATATATTGTGGCGAATGTTGACACCACCAGGCTGTTAGTAAATAATCACGCAACAATAATAAAGCAAGCTGCCACTCCTGTGTACATGAACAACTCAATAATCATTTATAAACATACAAACAATTACCAAGCAGGAGATACAGCAGTTCTAGAAGGCGAAACGTACAGGCTTTAGTAGAAATACGCGAATGAAGTAACGGAGAGTATAAAAGCAGCGCAAGCTGAGCAGTCAGTAATCAGTTTGGTTTAAACACGCTATCAGTTGCGAAGTGAAGTATAATTGTACTACTCACAAAGTAGTCTAATAAAGACCATTCGATTCGAACGTTAGCAGAAAATAAATAAATAAGCGGAATTCCCCAAAATTTGTTACAATGTAATCAAAATATCTATTACTCAACTATGTGCATACAGCATGTGTCCAAACAACAAATATTCACACTCACATACATGCATACACATTTATAAAAACAAGTATTTATGCATAGCAAATTTTTGTTTATCTTATATTGCACCACTATTAAATCACAATTTTCCAGTTCCATTTGCGAGTAGGAAGATATTTTTTGCTACATACTTACATACATTTGAGCATACGAACTAGATTAGGTTCAAAACAACATTTATCAACCAATATGGCTCTTGCCACCATAAACATACATACATACATACACTGGTACTTACTAAAAGGCATATTACATAGTTACTTTATGGTTATGCTTTTAAATGCACAAAGCTCGGATTTCATTGGCACAACGTTTCAAGCTCAATGGTTAGTCGTGAACTTCTCATTGGTTGAAGATTGGTTGTGATTCAACAAAACAAAAATTAAACGCACCGTAAAGAGAAATGTTTAACGTACCTTTTTTTTAAGCTAACTTTGTTAGTAAACGTATTTAAGTATTTACGTGTATGTATAAGTGTATCTCTAAGAGATATTGTGATATACGATACACTCATACTTAGTAGCTAAGATTTTAACGTTGGTTAGAATAATTTTTTTTTTCTACTAGAATCTTAAGTTCACTTGTTTGCATTGCAAGTTTCATTTGTGTGTGTGTGTGTGTGTGAATTGTTCGAGTATGCAGAAGTGTGGTAATTAGCTTAGATTGGATAAATAGGTATCTTTTGATTATTATAATACGAAAGACTTAAGAAACGAACCTCATGTTCAAAGTTGTATTGCTGAACTGAAACGGAACATAAACTTCTGCGTTGTGCTAAGAATGTTTCGCAACTTCCTTCTGATTTGATGAAGTTTTAGACGACCTATCATCATCATCTTTAATAGGCGCTGAACCGCTTACGCGATTTTGCCTGTTTCGTAACAAGTCAGTCACACCAGCTATTCCTGTTTCGCGATAACTAACGCCAATTGAGAGCACGGAGGGCGGTCACGTCTTCCTCCACCTACCTCTCCCGACTCAGTGGAGGTCTCCCCTTTCCTCTGCTTCTAAACTGCTCTGTCGGCGTATCTTCGTTAATTCGCATAACATGTCTTAGCCAGCGAAACCTTTAGGTTTTTATTCGCTGCACTATTGTCATTATGCCTCCTTCGATACTCGCCGTCGGCATCACAGACAGCACCAAAAATCTTCCGGAGAACTTTTCTCTCGAACACTCCAATAGCCATCCCATCTTCTCTCGACACTGTCCATTATTCCAAGCCTTACATCAGGACGGGTATAATGAGCGAGCTGTAGAGCGTGATTTTTTTTCTTCGGGAGGGTACTTTCAACTGCTTACTCAGTTCAAAGTAGCACTTTTTGGCAAGAGTTGTTCTCCGTTTGATTTATAAGCTGACACTGTTTTTGCCGTTAATGCTGGTTGCCAAAGTCTCGAATTTATATCTGTCAACAGCGACGTGACTGGAAAGGCCAATGTGCTGATTCTTTCTTGAATGACAGCAAGTTCTTCGAATGACCTCATTTACCGCAATACCCAATTTTTTTCTCTTTATTCAATCCACAGAAGGCAGAGGTTACAGCGCGTTGGTATGCTCTGATAATAGAGTTTACCACCTAAGTAAAAAGCAGATCCGAACTCTTCAGTAAATCTGGAACACGTGTATAATACGTTCTGCCATTTCTGCACCTTTGCGACAACCCTCCAACTCTATTTGTGGCCCCAAGATCTCTCAAGCACGGGACCATGACGTCCGTTCGGCCTATATTTAATGGCGCTATACTGCTATAGCCATACGGCCTGCACTCAAGCTTCCCCGAGGCCTTGAGCATTATCTGCAGGTGGAATGTCAGAATGGCGTGTAATGCTGCAATTGGGGTAGTTTTCAGGGCTCCCGTTATGCTAGTCATTGATAATCTGTAAACTCCCCCCAAATTTCTTTGGTAAACATACTCTTTTGTGTAGCTGTCCAACAAACTAGCACACGATATTACAGTAAGGGCATGATAATAAGAGACGTGCATCCTAGCATCCTTTTCTGTTCAAATGGATAAGCGGGTTGCCAGTTCTTGGTCACCGACGTCCTGCCGCTCTCATATGAAGCGAAACGGCGCAGATACAGGCCTAAACCGCTCAGCCCCATGGATTTGTGTTAGGCCTTCACACCAACGACAAGGTGCCTGCTATAGTGAGGAAATCATTTAGTATATAACAGTTTTTTTTTCTAATAAAAAAGCAACAAAAAAGCAACAAAAAGACACTGTTTTTAGATTATAGGTAATAACAGGCAGAGTTTCTGCTTTAGATCACAGACAATTTTTAAAAGACAGTGCACCATGGCGTATGTGTAACTTCTTACAACAGCGTATGATAAAGTACGGGCATCGTTAGCTTAACTGTTTCAATTAATATTGATTTCTGTATAGTTTTACTGTTACAAGTATGTTGTATGCACACTCGCGGAAGAAAGTATTGACAAAAGGCCCTTTTTGCTATTTTCACTTGGCTTTGCTTAAGAAAAATAATTCTCGCTATTTTTCTATAAAAATAAGTATAAATATTGTAACGAATTTTCAGGAATTTCGTTCCAAACCTTCTGCTAACGTTCGAATCGCTAAACTGTTGAATAAATAACTCTAAACAACTCTAATATTCAATAATGCAAAATGGTCTTTATTAGACTACTTTGAGAGTACTTCACAATAACACTTATACTTCACAACCAATAGCGAGCTTAAATCAAAACTGATTAGTCATGCCTCAGCTTGTGCTGCTTTTATACTCTCGGTTTTCTCGTTCACCCATTTCCCCTAAGGTCTAGTAATTTCGTGAACTTCATGCTTGGTTACCAGCCATATACATATACACATATTTGTAGTTTGTAGACATATGCGTGTATATATGTGAGTAGGTAGTACCTACGGTTGATGATGAAATGCGTTTGTGAGTATCTCCCTGCTGCCTTGTATGTATGTGTGTACATGATGATTGATTTGTTTATGTACATACAAGTGGCTGCTTAGTATTGGCTTAGTGATGCTAATATCGCTTAGTGATGCTAATATTCGTCACAATATGTAATAAAATCAATATGAAATCAAGTTCAAGATCATACACAAAATTCGAACTCAAAAACGAACCTTAACTAAAATTTTTAATTTTTCTGCGCATGCAGTTTTGTAGTTCATTGAATTTTAGTATAATAAATTGTTTATTTCAATTTCTTAAAAAAATTAAATTTCCTAATTTTTGGCAATTTTTTTGTCAGCTGAGTTGAGCATTTCCTTCCATACAAGCTTATGAACGTAACATTTTTTGCGAATTTTGCATAAGATCTTGAACATCAGTTTATATTGATTTTATTACAAAATTACAACAAATAGCATAATCTAGTTTTCTTAAGCAAAACTAGGCGAAAACAGCAAAAAAGTGCCTGTGGCAATACTTTTTTTCTGTTTCATAGGATAATGACTCAGATGTACTGAAGTCCCATAAAATTACAAAAAATTTAAAAAAAAATGCATACAAAATGGCGAATTTGTTCAGCCGTTATTTCAATTGTGAGAATGAAATGACTACTGTATGTATGTAAATAAAAAATATATATACTTATATGTATGCATGTGTATATATATTTCACTACTTAAATTTTAACTAGGAGCACAGTTTTCGAGTTAATTTCTTTCAAATCTAACAAGAAAAAAAATTATTAACATAAACGTGAACTTTCCCAGTTTTTCATCAGTACTACAACACTTCCGCAAGAATAAGGGCGGAGTTTAAGACAGAGACGCCGCCATGTACGAGAACATCTCTACCTTAATACAAAGCATGGGATGACTAGAAACAATTTCTTATTATTCTTAATACACAAATGTTTGTATGGATGCCGTTGTATGTATATGTACGTATGTATGCACGTAAGCAATAACAACTTGACTCTCATCTCAACTACAGTTTTTTTTATCTCATTGTTAAGTTCTCTATCCCATTTGCTTACCGCTCTCACTCCAGAATCGGCGACGGCAAAAGCACGACATATACACAAAACGGAAATTATGAATGGGATGTTGTAGTACTCATACGTACATACTCGTAATAACTTGGCTTGACTTTCATGGTCAAAACCGCATTAACTAGCGCTAGCGTGCCAGCATACTTGAAGAGTTTTTCATTTCATTTCATCTTTTGACTCGTCTTACCGCTTTTTGACTCAATTCGTACTTGTACTATACAACACAAAGGCTCTTTGCAACTCAAGAGTGTGAGAGCAGGAAAAATGTGAATAAGTATGCAAGGCATGTTGTTGTTGTTGTTATATTTGTTAACGCGACGCATACTCATACTATGTGTGGGCTTCCTTATTTCATTCAAAAAGTTGCTCAGCTAAACACTTAACGTCTTTCAAGATGTTGCCAACAATAGTAATAAAAACAACAACAACAACGAAATGAAGTTGATTAAAAGAGCCAAACAAAAACAAAAAAAAAAAACACGCCACCAAACATGGCAACAGGTGACGGCACAAAATGCGGCAATACGACCACCAAACAATACCTACATAGAGCCCGCATGCTGCTTTCTTAAGCCGCTTTACAATTGTCTTTGGCGAAAAAGTCAAGGCGCTGCTGCTACCTGTGCTCTGACATGTTACTCTTATGTATTGATACTTTATATGCTTAGGTGTAAAGAAATGTTAGACTCGTTCAAAAATGTCCCAGTGTGCAACTAGTGCTTCTTGATTGTACTCGTACTAATCTGCAAATGACGGGAATGGAGGCACGTTGGGAATTAGAAGTAATACAGAATACTGAAATGTGCAGAGGTTGAGCAAAACCCAAGCTTAAGTTAGGCTAAGAGGGCTTGCGTGGAAATTTCCCACACTTCCCTCGGGAGAGATTTTTGTCCATTGTGAGTGCACTCGGTTAGCGCCTGGTGGCGGCACATTCGTTCAACCAGATTTTTTCCTAGTTTGGCTCTACGAATCACATAGTTTCTATAATGAGCTTCAGTAGGAGTTAAGGATCCACCTTCCCAAACTCTGCCAGACTCTCGAAAACAATGTGCCCAGAAATACAAGACGTCTAGTTTGCAGTGCTGCACATCGGCAGAGAATGTGATGAATCCTTTCCTCTTTCTCCTCAT
The DNA here is from genome assembly GCF_040869045.1 of Eurosta solidaginis. Lineage (NCBI taxonomy): Eukaryota > Metazoa > Arthropoda > Insecta > Diptera > Tephritidae > Eurosta > Eurosta solidaginis. The sequence goes on from NC_090320.1 coordinate 27,099,545, forward strand.
CCTGACAGCTTCTGCAGGGAGACAGCTTATGCAGAGGGAGCTTGTTGGCATACGCCACAGTCCGAACATTGGTGAAATAGCGCAATGACCTGTGATGACACCCTGTAAGTACTCTCACTGTTTGACAAGAAAGCTAGTTCCTTTCCTATTTAAACAAAGGCCATAAGGACCTTGAGACCTCGCCATCATCCCGGTTGGTTCACAGCAAGTCCGTTGCACTAATTTCATACTCCTCGATTTTTCTCAGGAGATAACCCACCGGTGGTCGTACGGAGCAGTCCGCCTCGCTTGTATACCTTTTGCAACCTTTCCTGGCCATCTCGTCTGCAAATTTATTCCCATCGATATCGTTTTGCGCGGGGTTCCAGCAAAGGGAGACATATAGGTGCCTTTTGGACACCAGCGAGGCTTGAAACCGAGACACGATATCCGACTTTAGCAAGTGGATTCTAATGCCTTTAAGGCAACCGTAGACAGACAGGTTACGTTGATGTCTGGGACCGTACTATCCCGGAGCGGTCTGACTGCTCTCTCTATGGCATAGTCCTCCGCCTGGAAGACACTACATGAGACAAGAAGTCAGTAAGATTGATTTACCTGGAGATGCTTTGAGTACGTTCCAGCTTCAGTTCCCTTTTCCATTTTCGACCCGTCTGTGTAGATTTTATCTACCACTGTCTAGGCCTTACTCCCTGGAAGGATTTCTTATGTTCTGCACCTGGAAGTAGAAAAACCGCCGGGATATCGTCGATGTCGGATGATTCGCAGTAACAACAGTATCTTCCGGAGGTCATCCCCTTTGAGGAAGTGTTGGATGCGATAATATCCAAAGCAGTTGGGATGAGAAAGTTAATTTGACAATCCAGCGGTAATAAAAGCCATGAGCTCTACAGTTGGGATGAGAAAGTTAATTTGCCAATCTAGCGGTAATAAAAGCCATGAGCTCTACAGTACTATGCTCTACGATTGGGACCTTAATATTTAAAGCATCTGAGTGACAGTGTAACGTAACGCCTATCTCTGGGCTCGAACAAACTTCGATCTCTACTGACCACATGTAGTGTTCCGCCGGTACATGGGTGTCTTGAATCAGCTAAGCAAGCACTGGGTAGACTCAACCTTCAACAAATTAGCTAGCTACTTGAAAGTCCCAGGGCTCAGTAAGTTGGGCATACGAAAGGATTTGCTCCAAACACTATGTCGGTGTCATCTGATAAGACAGAATATTCCAGCAAACGCATGATAAGTTGCCTGAATTTGGCTGGGATAAGGTAAAACTGCATCTCTCTTGGATTCAATCTATGAACATGCGAACTAGCTTTCTAAGGTCGCTCAGGTCTCTCCGCCAAGGTGGAAGCGTCTAATCACTTCTTGCTTAGTTGCATATATTAAGTTCGGATAAGAAACAAGTACTATGATCAAGAGAGCTTAATTTTGCTAAAGCAAAGTAAAATTACTTCGCTCTGCTAATCAGGGTCATGTCGGTGTCATGCCGTTTTATATTGTTTACTGCATCTTCGCGCTTTTGGCGAATGCTTTTGCCGTTAAAACAACAACAACCTCCACCAAATAGAGGTGTTCTCCACAATGGTACTTCCTGTTACCCGTAACAAGAACGTGTCAAAAAGAGATTTCTCGCGAGGTTGTCGAATCTCGAAATTCTCCCTTGTAATCGAAAAGAAATCGTTAGAATTACGTTTAATACTGGCAATGCAGGAACTAGTATGAACGTCGAAAAACTGGCGAGCTTTACGAGTATTTCGAGATTCGAGAATCTCGCGAGAGGCCAAGTTTATAATTTTTCGAGTCTCGAAATTCTCGCTTGTAATCGAGAAAAATCGCAACAGCTACATTTAATACTAGCAATGCCGCGACTTATATAAATGTTGAGAAGCTGGCGAATTTTACGAGTATTTGGGGTTGAAGAATCTCGCAATAAGCCAAGTATTCGATTTCTTGAGTCTCGAAATTCTAGTTTGACATCGAGAAGAAATCGCAAGCATTACATTTAATACTAGCAATGCTGCGACTAATATAAATGCCGAGAAGCTAGCGAGATTTACGAGTATTTCAGGATTCGAGAATCTCGCGAGAGTCCAAGGCTTTGATTGTTCGAGTCTCGAAATTCTCGCTGGTAATGCAGCGACTCATATAAATTTCGACAAGCTGGCGAGCTTTACGAGTATTTCCCAATTCGAGAGTCTCGCGAGAAGCCTAGTTCTCGATTTCTCGAAATTCTAGCTTGACTTCGGGAATAAATCGTAAGCATTACATTTAATACTAGAAATACCGCGACTGATATAAATCTCAAAAAGCTGGGGACTTTACAAGTATTTCGGTATTTGAGAATCTCGTGAGAAGCAATGTTCTCGATTTTCCGATTCTCGAAATGCTCTAACTAGCTACGCATATGATTAATTTTTGTTGGAAGGTAGTTAAGAGTTAATTTATTTAACTACTGGGTTCTTTGTGCGCTCCATATGACAGTAGATGCCCACATACATATAAACAAACACTTGAAACTCAAGCAATACATACATACATTGTCCGAGTACCTATGAGTATGTTTGTATATACGATCAATCGATTAAATTAACGTTGTGTAACGTTGATCTTGTTTTTGGTAACGTATTGGAGCATTGAGCTAAATGAGCTTGGCTAGAGCTGACTTGACTTGACTGTGAGTATAGCATAGCAGCAGCAGCAGCAGCTCTTAATTTTCGGTCTTGCATTTTATTTAGTGCGGCCTGTATCAGGTGTAGTATGTGTAGCTGTGTTATGTTTTGTTCATTCCGAAGGTCATGGCTGTAGCGGACTATCCTGAACGGACAGTATTAGTTTTGTGTTGAAGGAAAAAGGGTCCTACAGCTATATTACGTGAAGAGTTGTTTGTGGATGGATTTTGAAGCGGCGTGCGTAACAAACAAAAGCAAAATCAAAACTCGTTCAAATCAAGAACAAGAATAAGCGCATGAGCGACTTGATTGAGAATACAGATTTTTAGAATGAATGAAGAAAGATTTGAAATTTATGAAACATTTTGAATAGCAACTAATTTAAACAGGAACAAAACCATATAGAAAAAAATGATAAGTTTGCAAAAAAAAATTTTAAATTTGAATAAAAAACGCAGATTTTGCAAGAAAAAATTTTGAATTAAAAAAATAAAATAAAAATAAAATAAAAAAATTTAAAGTTGAATTGAAATTAATTTTAAATAAAAAAAAAATAAATAAATAATAAAAATTAATACTACGTTTCATTTACAAAAATCAAGGAAAAATTTGGATTTTCAGAAAAAGAAACTTCGAATTAAAAAAAAATAGTAATTTATGCGCCGTTTTAATTCAAAAACAAAAAGAAAAACAAAAAAACAATAATTAAATAAAAAAATTTCGAACAAAAAGTTTTAACCCTCAAAAAATACTTTTTTTAACATTTCATCAAAAATAAATTTTAAATGGCGCTAAATAAGAAAAAATTATTTTTATAAATTTAATTTAATATTAATTGTTGTATTTAATTTAAAATCAAAAAAAAAAAAAAAATACATATACCAAAAATTATAAACAAATCGTTTTGTGATTATCAATAAAAAAAAATAACAAAATAAACAAAAAACATGGAAACGTGTGTTTTAATACCAAAAGAGTTATCACTCGCCGCCACAACGTTAACGGCAACTCATGAAGCCGAAATCACAGTGTGGACAACATCATACATTGAACAAGGCACAATATTTTATCCCTTTCAAGGCACGATACGTTGGGATAAATTGGATGCGTTTCAATATCTCGATGAAAATGATGTAAGTAAAAAATACGAAAAATTAAGGTCGTTCAAAAACAAGAACTGCAATTTTGTAAAACAATCTCGAAAAATAATTTTTAGGATTGTAGGATAAATAGGAAAAAAATATCACGACAATTGTAAATCAAGTGACCCGTAGAAAATGTTTGTTAAAAATCATAAAAAATGTATTTCAGTGTAGAGAACTCAAATGGTTTGTTTGAGCTTTCAAGTGAGTATGACGTGATGTGATATCATGACACTTAGATAATCGAGAGGTTTTAACGGTAAAATTGCAAAAACGCAATACAATTTTGTTTTTGGGATTAGGTAAGGTTGCGACAAAAAGTCGTGTATGGGAATTACCTACACTTCTACTCGCAGAAATTTTTACATATTGTGATTGCTGTCAGTAAGTGCCGGGTGGCGGCACATTCGTCCAATCAGATTACTTCACAATGGTCCTCAACAAACCACTTGTTTTCTTTGAAAAACTTAAGTAGGAGTGCAAGATCTACCTTTCCAACCTCAGCCAGACTGCCAAAAAACCGGGCGCCCAGAAATCTGGGTCGCCGTATTTGCGGTGCTCATCACCCTAACAGCTTCTGCAAAGCGAGCTTGTTGGTATGCGCTACCGTCGGAGAACTGGTGCCATGGCGCAGTAACCTGTGATGATACTTGTAAGTACTCTCACTGCAGATTTGTTTAGCTTGAGAAGCAACCTAGTTCCTTTTCTATCCAAAATGGCCATAAGGAATTTGAGAACACGCCATGTTGTTGTTGTTGTAGCGATAAGGATGCTCCCCGAAGGCCTTGGAGTGTGTTATCAATGTTGATAGTACTTTGCCGGATGCAGATACGCTACTTCCGGTAACAAGCACCATAAACGTACTAGCCCGACCATCTCGGGAACGATTTGATACGACCACATGAAACCTTCTAGGTCATCTCGACCTCCCACTCCCTACGTCCACCAGCAGTTCGGGTACGCTAGAGCCTTGGCTCTTAATTCGCCACGGGTAGGTGTGGTTGATAATTGGGTTGAAGAAGTTATATATTGCGCTACACAACCCCTTGAATCAATTTGGTATTTTAGTCGCCTCGTACGACTGGCATACCTACCGCGGATATATTCTAAGTCACCTAACAAGTTGGTTCATAGCGCGACCGTTGCCTTAATCTCATGTTCTTCGATTTATCTCAGGAAATAACTCAGCGGTGGTCGTACAGAGCAGTCCGCTTCGCGCGTGTCCATTTCGGAACCTTAACTGGCCACTCTCATCAGCAAATTCATTCCGGGACGCAGCAAACGGAGACAATTAAGTGCCTTATGGACGCCAGCGAAGCTCGACACCTACGCACGATATCCGACTTTGTCACGTTGGATTCTGGTTGGTGTCTGGGATCGCCAGCATGGCTGCTTTCTCGTTGGGAAACACCTTCATCAGGAAGACACTGCACGAGTTTGAAAGTCGGTACGTTTGATTTAACTGCACTTGCTTTGAGTACATTCAAGCTCCAGTTACCTTTTCCATTTTCGAGCCGTCTGTGCAGATTACAATGCCCCTGCCACTATCTACGCCTTCCTCCTATTCCTCCCTTGAGATTTTAGTTGAAGCTGTAACTAGCAGTAATTGTGGTTAGACAAGGATTAGATTCGTTAATGTTAGGGTGGGTTAAAGGTTTTTAAGTTGTTTTTTTTTGTATTGAAAAGCCAACTGTCAAGAAATTATTGGCAACATAAACTTACGGTGGTCCTAAAATGGCTAGAACAAGTGCGACGATAAAATCCATAGGTTGAGTTAGGTTCAACTGGCCAGTCGGTGAGGACCTCATATAGACTGAATGAGTCCTCCACATTGTTACCAGAATTTGTTTAACGACCAAACTGAAAAACTCATTCAAAAACCAGAACCGGCTTTTTGAAAAACATAAGCTTTCTAGGACCAATGCTACGAGCACAATATGTGCTTAAGCGGCCTACCGCCTACATGTGGAATTTGCAGAATAGCATTCCGTGGAGCTGTCGGGGTTGTATTCAGGGCTTCCGTTCCGTGCTCAGCATTGATAGCCTGCATACCTTCTCAAATTTTTTGGGGAAGGTACATTTTTGTTTGGCTTTCCACCAAACAAGGGATCCATAGTATAGGATAGGTTTTACAATCGCTGTAAATATCCACTGAGAGAGACGTACACGCCAGCATTCTTTTACATGCACACAGTGGGGACGAGGCCTTTTTCACTCTCTCCTCCACGTTGAGTTTCAACGACAACTTACTGTCTAAAATGATTCCTAGATATTTTGTACAAGGTTTCTCCTGCCGGGTAACCCCTTCAAACTTAAACTTCAAACTTCAAACCAATCCAATTTAGGACCTTATACCTATTAGTCTGCTCCGCGTTAACTGTCAACCCGACATAAGATGCCCACGCATGTATATCCCGATGCGCTCTATTCATCTAACAGCTATTTTTTGGACAACACTTTCCACTTATGACAACTGCAAAGTAATCTGCGGACATCGCAAGTTTGACGGGTCCCTCGTCTAACCGCCTGAGCAGTTGGTCGATAGCTAGCATAACTAGCATAGCTAGCTAACTCCCAAGGCATACTCCTTATATTACAGGTCTTTCTGTATGTTTATAAACTTACGCAGTGCCGTACATGCCGACTTGCCTTTCGTGTGCGCATGTTGTCTTGTGGAGAACAGTTTTCGATTCACGTTGGACTTTATGTACACATTTATCAGCCTTTCAAAGTTTCAGAGCTGCAATGATGTTAAGCTAATGAGCCTTAAAAAAAAGCGGGGTACGACAGGGATGCATACCCTCGCCGCTCTTGTTCATATTGGCATTAGACGAGATTATGAGGAACACAGAAAATGGTGGACACGGTGTACAGTGGACGCCTTTCACTCAGCTAGAGGAATATGCAGACGATGTCTGTCTGCTAAGTCACAGAAGCACTGACCTTCAACACTATTTAGAAGCTGTCAACACACGTGCAAAGGACGCCGGACTGAGCATCAATACAGCGAAAACAAAAGTCATAAGATGCGGCTATAGTATTTCATCAAGGCCATTAATGCTTACGGTCGACGAAAATGAAATCGGAGATATAGAGTCCGTTGTTTATCTTGGTAGTATTGTCTCAAATAAAAGCGGTGCAGATGAGGACGTTCAGTCTCGCATAAACAAAGCAAGAATGGCTTTTGGGCATCTGACAAACGCGTGGAGGTCCTTTCAAATATCTTTAAAAGGGAGGCTACGACTGTTTAATTCGAATGTTAAATCTGTACTGTTTTATGCTTGCGAGACGTGGAAAAGCTCAACTTTAATTCAGAAACGTCTACAGATTTTTACTAATAAATGTCTGCGCCGAATCCTGAAATTTCGATGGCCGGTAAGAATTTCAAATAACGACTTATGGTCTAGAACAAATCAACCTAAGGCTGCCACAGAAATTACCAAGCGTAAATGGAAGTGGATTGGTCACACTCTCAGAAGACCTCCAGTAAACATAGCCAGACAAGCATTGCGATGGAATCCACAAGGAAGCCGACGACCTGGTGTACCTGCGAAAATTTGGCGCGGAACTGTGGATAAAGAACTCGAACACGCAGGATACACGTGGAATGATATCGCAAGAACCTCACCTAACAGAATACGATTCAATTCGGTGGTCGAGGCCCTATGCTCCAATAGGAGTTGGGGAAGATGGTGATTATGAATGAGCCTATAGCCTTTGGGATATATATTACCAATTTTCCCCGTCTGTCGCCAAAATACGACATCCGAAGTGGATAAGCAATTAAAAGCCGATGTTAGAGCAAAAAAAAATGATTTATCACAGAAAGTCATATCTGCTCCCAAGTGAGACGTACATTTCTTTTGCCGTTATACTTGGAACGCCCCCTATTTTATGCAACTGTAAGATTTTTTCATATTGTCATATTAACATAAAAATATTTGTTTTGAAAATTACAACAATCAATGTATAAAAATAAATTTATTAAATAATTGCGTTTATTTGCATTTAAAGATCTTTAAAATTTACATACAAACACATACACATACATACGCACAAAAAGTTCACATAATTAGCCATAAATAAATTCATACAAATATCCATGAAAATAAATTAAAAAATACCCGCATGCAACAGTTTTAACGCTTCTTCTTTTTTTATGCACAAGTTTGTACCTGTTGAAAGTCGACAATTTCTAATTACTACATACAAACATATGTATGTATGTATGTAAGTATGTATGTTAAAGGGAAGAGGGGTTCTAAATGTAAGCCATAACCCCGGACTTCGAAAAAGTAATTCATTAAGTGTTTGTGGGAAAATTCCCACGCTTCTTCCGATTAAACGGAATATGTCCGTCCAGTGTGTAGTTAGTTTTATTGTGCATGTGTGTGTGAGCATATTTGTATGTAGCTGTATAAGTATATGACATGCAATTCCGTCAAATGAGCATAATTGTCTTAAGCCAACGGAGCGTCTTATGAGAAAAGTCTAAGTCGTAACGTCTTTTCTTTTCACGCTTGGTAAGACACCCGCATTATTATTGGCATGTACACAGAAATACTAAATTATATAAGCTGCATTTTTTTGTAAGCAAGCTGCAAAAAACCAAAAGAATTTTTTACCAAAGTGAAGAATAATTAAGAAAAAACTGCAAAAAATATATAAATATATAAATTTTTTTTCAAAACAAAAAAATTTATATAAAATTTTTTTTTTTGGAAAAACTTGCAAAAAAATAAATATATACGACTTTTTTTTTTCAAAACAAAAAAAATTACAAAAAAATTTTTTCTTTTCAAAATATAAAAAATGAAAAATAAAGATATACATATTTTTTTCTTAATACAAACGAAATAAAAAATCATAAAGTCGAATCGAGTTCACGGTTCCAACGATAACAATTAATTTTTTATTATTACACAATGCGGCAAAATCAACTTTTTTTCTGGGTATTGGACCAAACCAACTTTATTGATGAGGTTGAGGCTTAAGTATAAAAAGTACTATCTCCGTTTTTCGAAGTTAGCCTCCAAAAAATAGATATTGGCTTTCGAAGTTCGAAATTCTACATTTCGAAATTTTATTTTTTTGTTAACGCGTTCAGCAAATTAAAAAAGTAAAAATGTGGTTGTGGTCCGCTCTTTCCCCTTATTTGAAGGGTTGAATTCTTTTTTGAGAAATTTAGTATAACAGCTGTTATACGAGGTGAAAAGTCAGATAGTCCCATGATAATGGCTACTACTTTAATGTCTGCACATACTCTGCACTGGAATTGCTCGTACTGTAATTTTTCAAAAAAAAAATTCAGCTATTCAAATAAAAGAAAAATGCGGCCCACGACCACATTTTTAATTTTTTAATTTGCTGAACGCGTTAACAAAAAAATAAAATTTCGAAATGCAGAATTTCGAACTTCGAAAGCCGATATGTATATTTTTGGAGGCTAACTTCGAAAAACGGAGATAGTAATTTGTCTACATAAGGCTCAATCTCTACAAAAAAGTGGGTTTGGTCCAATACCCAGCCGGCTGTTGCACAGTGTTATTATTATGATATAATTTTTTATTAATTGAAAAACTTTTTAAATTAAAATAGAAGATTTTTTTTTCAATTATGTAGTCGTATGTACATCTTTATCACGAAGGGCGTGTAAGAGTCACGCCAGCAAGATGGCAGAGTCTCTGCCTTGCCAGAGCGACGCACTCGCAAAGAATGTGAGCCGGCGTTTCAGCCTCCAGTTTACAAAAACGACAGATTTGTGTATAGGATAGATTTAACTTACTTAGTTAATATTGCAGTAGTACCCAAGGAGAGCGCGTAGGTGCTCTGCTTGATTAATGAGTTAAGCTGATACTACCATTGCTGGGAGTATAAACAATCTGTCCTGTCTTTGCCATTGGCATTCAATCCAATGCTTTTTTCCCCCAGTTACTAATGGTTTCGCTAGTATGTGGCTTTTTGAGTTCACAGAATGGGTATGGACGATAGAATGCTGCTAAAGCACCCTACTTAGCTAGGAAATCTGCCTGTTCATTACCTCAATGCTCTATCAAAACCTTGTTTTTGGCTTCCATGTCATTTAGGCAGGGCACGTAAGGCTGCCCAATCCAAACTCCGGATTTCTGTTAATGGGCAGAGAGAGTAATAGAGTATAAGTATATCTTTCAAGTTAATTTTCAAACTGATTTCAATGTACATTTGGAAGCCGAAATACTTAACCCTGAAGAGAAGGAGAGGGCACTTATGTTTAGAGTAAGCTGTCTAAACGGCGGTCGTGCTAAGCAGCTGCCTTAAGTATTTTACTTATCAATGAACTGGATGTGGTCTCATGCTACCTTCCTTCTAATTCGGGCTAGAACCCCGACTTAAATACGCCCAGACTTTTGCCATCCAAATTTTTACTGACTCATCGGACTTCTGACGCATTAGCGAATAGGTAAATTATAGGAATAGAAACGATTAGTTCGAGCTCTACTGAATAATGAATGATCGGAATGCAATCGTGTTGGGATTATGTATTTGAGAATTGTGTATTTCGGAATTGTGCCACTCTCTAAATATTCATACGATGCAAGGCGAGTTTTTAATCGAGTTAGTGTCCAAAACTGAAACTGTAGCTGTATTGGTAATGGTAGTAGTTTAGTCGTTGATTAACAAGCAACGAGCAAGACGTATACACGCATGTTTGTTAATACTCAAAAAATATCTCGCAAATAAGCAATAGCCTCTTTCGGTATTCCTACCCTGCTTGTTTTAGCGACTACCAAACGAAAGAGAATAATAATATGTATGAGGTGAGCTCGAACAATTATTTCTGATAATTTTTTACCTGCGACCTCTGCTCTTCATTCGTATTTCTAGCCTATCACTTGCTCTTTTTCAACTCGGCTACAAAAAAAAAATATGTCTCAAGTTAGTTCAAATAAACTATGGCTAGTTTTTGCCCACATATAATTTACGAATATTTATTTTCCCCCTTCTTGCGGTAAATTTCTTGATATATGTGCGCGCCTATGTCTATTCCTCACTTGCTACGAATATGAAATGTTGGCAAACATTATTTAGGTGGGGTAATTTAACATTAAAATTCAAGTCTATTAACCCACCCTTTTTGCTTTTCTTGTCCGTGTATGTGCATCAAATGTAAAAGTAGCGTTTTTTTTGTTATTGTCTTAACAATCGTCTTTTGGCATTAAGAAAATGTGGGAACTTCTTTAAGAATGTCTTCAACGTCTTTTCCTTAAGCGTTATGGGAGAGTGGTTACCTTTGAGAACTTTTTCTTAGACAGGGCGTAATTGCGCGCTGTTTGATACAAAATTATGTATGCATACTTGTAGGCGTGTAAGTAGTGTACGGTACACTTTGCACGTGAAGGGTCTATCTAGGAAGGGGACACTCTAAGAAGGGGACGTTTTACCGCAAAACTCAGTGAAATTAATTCAAAATGTTATAAGTATATCTATTTACAACAATCTGTTGAAACCCTCCTTAAGAAAAGCGTGGGAAATTTGCTCATCATATATGGATGGTTGAGTCAAGTTTTTCACATACAGTGAAGCGTTTATATAAAAAACTTTTGGTAAGAAAGCAACGTCAAAAAGGGCGACATTTAAATGCGCTTGCGTGTGCAAACCATTTTTTTGTTAGAAAGGTTTAGCACATAGCAAGTATGGCCACTGCACTGAAACCAAACAATATTTCAAGCTAACGAGAGTCATAAATCTTTAAATAACACAAAATCATGCGGCTATGATGGAGTATCAAACCAGATTTGGAAAAATGTGGATTTCACTTTAGTTGATATTCTCACACACCTTTTCAAATATAGTGTTTTCTCTGGAACATTTCCTTCCGACTTAAAATGTGCTATTGTCATTCCTCTATTTAAAAAAGGAAACAAAAATGACAGAAAAACCTACAATCTCTTTGCTTTCTTCTATCTCAAAAGTTTTTGAAAAACTGATTAAAAATAGGATTATTTCCTTTCTTGAAATCAATAATTTTGTTAGTCCGATGCAGTTCGGTTTTAGGCCAGGGCGGTCTACTGAAGATGCTCTACTTAATTTTTGTTCAATTATCTATCGAGATTTAGACAACAAAAAAAAAACTGCGCGGACGTGTTTGTAGATATTACCAAAGCTTTTGACATGGTAGATCAGCAAATTTTGCTAAATTGCATTATGCTAGTTTTCGTGTATTTATACATAAATGGTTTAGTTCCTATTTAACTGGGAGAGTACAGAGGGTAAAAGCGTGTGAAAGCCTAAGTGGTTCAGTTACAATTAATATGGGCGTGCCACAAGGGTCTGTTTTAGGTCCTATATTGTTTTTAGTTTACTTAAACTCAATTTTCTCATTACCATTCTTCGGAAAAGTTAATGCTTTTACGGATGACCTCGCGATTGCATATAGATCAACGAATTTCCTAGATTTGGTTGCAGGTATCAATAATGATGTGTACTTGCTAAGGGCATGGTTTGCTAAGCATAAGCTCATTGTAAGTAAAAAAAACGCAGATGATGTTTTTTAATATAAATGCAAAAAATATGCCCGATGTAGATATTGTGTTCCATTCTACCAATTGCACTTGTTTCTCCCTACACGGCTTGTTTTGCCCTAAAAGATCTTTCGACTGCGATGCTCCGTGTAGCGATGCCTGCTTCATAATCGATAAAGTAAAGGAATTCCAATACTTAGGTGTGTCGTTTGGCCAAAGTCTAAATTGGTCGTCACACATATCCCGATTGGAGGTATACTTTCGATCAACAGTTCGTTACTTTTATAACCTTAGGAAGGTGTGTATAAATAAAACCCTTAGGCTATGTACTACGCGCTAGTTCACTCTAGACTTAATTATAGTATTAGTTGTTGGGGTGGTGCATCGAACAATAAAATTCAGCCTCTTTTAATAAGTCAGAAATGTTTTATCAGAAAAATTTGCAATGCTAACCGATCCCATCACACCATTGAGCTTTTTAGGAACCTAGAAATTCTGCCAATAAGACACATGTACTACTATAAGACTTTAAAAATATTTTTCATTCGATGCGGTTACATAGCCTAGCTATTATTACGATTATATAATCTGAGGATAAACACTCATGGTTTAGGGGTTATCCCTGCGTACAGAACAACTCATTTTGGTAACTTCTTCAATGCTCTGCCTGCTAATATACGACTCATTAGAAATTTGAAAATACTCTTACGAAACATAAAATCCTATCTTATCGAGTTTTCAAATAATGATATCAAAAATTTGCTGGGCTCTGTTATTTAATTTTTCCCTGAATTAAAAAATTTTGTTATTTCGCCATATACATACAAACACATTTTAAATGCTTTTTAAGTGCCATTATAATCCCACACATTAGATTTAATAATTTATGTAGTTATAGCATTCAACACTATTATATCAAATTTTACAGAGTGCTTTACCTTTTTTCTTATATTTCAATCTAAATGATGTTAACTTAAGTTACTATGTTACGATGGAAGAAAAAATGAATAAACCATAACCATATCTATAAAACTACATCGTTTAGGCACTATATAGAGGCTAATCTACTTCTGTTGGTTGGTTTGTTGGTTGCTGTGCCGACTGGACACCAAAGATCCGAGCCCAAGTTGCGTTTGGAGTGTCATTTTGATGCACATTTCTCCTGGAACCGCTTGCTGATGTTTTAGTATAGCTTGCTTAATTAGCAAGTGTCCGAGGAGTATCAGTTGGAGATTGCTAACTCCTTGAAGCTGCTATGCATGTTTCTTTTGACTGATGCATCTCGATCAACTCTGCTGCCTCCAGCAGTGCCGCTGCCCTTGCAAGTTCATTTGCCTTCTCGTTGCCTTCGATATTCCTGTGGCCAAGTACACATATTAATAGGAAAAACTAAACCAACGATTGCTCTAAACATTAGCGTCCTCTCCTTATCTCCAGAGCTAAGTATCTCGGCCTCGAAATGGACATTAAAATTAGCTGGAAAATCAACTACGAAAAGAGAGTAGAAAACTTCTATATAGTCTAATACTCTCTCTGCCTATTAACAGAAGTCCAAACTCGTGATGTAGAGCCGGCATGACCATCCAAAGGTTCGCAAGCGAACTTTGTAACTGTCTCTTTTCCCTTATATACCTCAAACTGCAACTCTCAATAAAAAAATTCAAGATTCTGACACATTCCGATAGGTTTAAAGTGAGTACCTGCCTAGCTTTATGGTGTTCAGAAGCACAATGGAAAATTGGGATATGCGCCCAAAGCGCAAGCGCTGTGGTACCAGTGTGCTGTGAATTCGCTGCCTACCAAAATATCTCTGAGCTTAAGAGCGGAAACATGACAGGGCATATGCAAGTAAAAAGGAATGACATTGCAACTACATATGTGAGGCAGTGACTCCTAAGCTCAGAGTTTCACGGAATTTTGAGGTATCCCGTGGGGATAAAGCTCTTTGGGAAATAGTGAATTCATATACTGGCGCTGAGTTAGGGGTCTGGTTCACGGATGTACCAAAATTTGATGACGGAAAAATGGGAGCTGTCATCTATGGACCGAACTTCAATCAATCAATACCAAAGGGATGATACCCCAATATTCTAATATAAGTTTGCGGTAGAGAATTTCTACGAAGAAGCTTATCCTCGAGGAGTATTCATATTATGTCAGCTAGGCAGCTTTACGTGCCTTGCAGTCTCACACAATTACTTCTAAGCTGGTGGATGAATGCATTGGAGTCCTCGCTTATCCTTGAGCTAAAAACAAGATTTTGTTAGGATGGGTTTCCTGGCATCCAGTGACGACATGCATGTAATAGACATCAGACTGCTTTAGGAGCATTCTATGGTCCAGAGCCCTGCTGTAAACTGACAAAGGCACAGAATACGGAAACTATAAGTATCTGAGAAACAAAGCTGTTCACACAAAACTTGATTGAGTGGCAATGACAAAGCCATGTCGATTATTGATACCAGCAACTACAGTATCAGCCAAACTCATTAATCTAAGCAGCGAGAACTGCTCGAACTCTACTGGGTACTATACGGAACACTGTAGTCTACGATATAATTAAAGTAAGTTAAATCTATGCGATACACAAATCTGTCGCTTTAAAGCTGAAGGATGAAACGCCAGTTCACATTCGTTGCGAGTTCGTCGCTCTGGCAAGGCAGAGACTCTCCCATCAAGGTGGCGTGACTCTTCAACACTTTGTGATATGAAATAAAAAACATGAAGGGGTACTTAAATACATTAATAGTCTCCACATACAGTAATAGGCTGAAAGGTCAAGCTCTAAGTAAGGGCTATAGTGCATCGAGTCCTCCTTGAGTGCATCTTTTTTGTCACATCCATGAAGTCATCCAAACAACATAATTTGCTCTAATAACCAAAGTCAAGACTTGTCGCATGATTTGCACTTGAGTGACGGTGTCAAAATTCATCAAACATTTTTAAAAACTAGTGAAAGTGTGATTTTCCGTACAGAGAGCACATCAGAGCCTGCACTAGTTTAGTCACTCTACTTGTAGCACATGAATTGGATCGATAATCTGTTTGTTACTTTTTATGGGGCAACTAACAACAAGCCTTATATGAATGAACGAGTTGGATTGGTTAAAGTTGTACGTAAGTTCAATGTCCGTAGTGCAATCAAACAGATTATATAATAACTAATAAATCAAATGATGTTACATACGAAAATAATTATACATCATATGCGCGCATGAAGATGCTTGATGTAATGTGATATGTGTTAACGAATGGAAGGTGACAGAATCAGACAATCCCACAAGTGTGATAATAAGTTAAATATATTACGGAGTATATAAAATAGATATACTAATACCCACGGATATCTTAGCTCATGGGAATTTATAATCAAGCTTGGAAATAATTGATTCGTGCGTATGAAGGCTTGAATCAAAACGTGGGAGAATAATTTAAGGTTTCATTGAGACGATATGCAAATGCAATTTTATTTGACTGGAATGAATAACTCCAAGTGATCGATTGTACATTCTTATATCATTGAAATACGAGCCGGACCCGCGCGCTTCTGGGCAACCAATATAAAAGTCTCTTATCAAATATCAACAGAAATCAGCTGTTCTATCAATCAATTAAAACTTACAGCTTGCGCTGCCATCTAGCATATGGTAGCAACTACCGGTAATGCAGTGCAAATATTCACAATAGTGTCACAGTGTGCTCACAATCGTTTATTTTTAACAAATTATTTTAATAAAATATAGCTAAACAAAAGCACTACGACCCAAAATTGTCCAAAGCTTGCTAATAGCCCGAATCTCCATCTTTACAACCAAAAGTTTATTTATAGATTTGGATTCCAAATAAGAGCGAAAAAAGGACCCGTCCATACAAAAAGCAATTGGATATAATATACACGAGCCGGACCCGTGTGCATCTTGCGCAACCAATATAAAAGTCTCTTATCAAATATATCAACAGAAATCAGCTGTTCTATCAATCAATTTAAACTTAAAGCTTGTGCTGCCATCTAGCGTATGGTAGCAGCTGTCGGTAATGTAGTGAAAATATTCACAATAGTGTCACAGTACAAATAGATTTCTTTGTGTGCTCACAATCGTTTATTTAAAAAAAAAATATAACAAATTACATAAATTAGGTCTTATAACAAAAACAGAAAAATATAAAATGACCACGCACACAGCTATTCCACCCCGAATGTATGGGTTACCAAAAGTTCACAAGGAAAATATGCCATTAAGACCCATTTGTTCCATGATAAATGCTCCGTCCTATAATTTATGTAAGTTCTTGACTAATATTTTAAAAAACTTGACGATGGAATCGGTGTTCAATGTTAAAAGCGCAATAGAATTTAAGAACAAAATCAATGAAAACTATATATGTATGTGATGATGAGCATTTGTATCGTTTGATGTTATATCACTATTTCCAAGTATACCAACAGACTTGGCTATACAGACAATTCGGGCAAAATGGGAGGAGATTAAACAATATACTGATATGCCAAAAAATCTTTTTATGGAAATAGTAACGTTTTGTATTTGTGAAAATAGATATTTTAAGTACGAGGAACGAATATATACGCAATTAAAGGGTCTTCCAATGTGATCTCCGGCATCACCGATTGTCGCCAACATTGTAATGGAAGAAATTTTAGGAAAAGTGGTAAACAACACGAGGCTACTTAGTAAATACGTAGACGATGTGTTTGCATTAGTAAAGGTGGATAAACTGGACGAAACCTTAGATTTGCTAAATTCATACCACAAAGACATACAATTCAAGATGGAGTTGGAAAAAGATGGCAAATTACCATTTTTAGATTCCTCGGTATGTAAAATCAGCAATAAAATTAAAGTAGATTGGTACCAAAAGCCTACATCTTCAGGACGTATTATAAATTATTTATCTAAACATCCGAAAAATATGATTTTTAATACAGCGAAAAATTTTATCTGGCTAGTATTAGATACTAGTGATTCAATTTTTCACCCTGAGAATAAAAAACGTATCGAGCACATACTCAAGATGAACGATTTCCAGTCCGGTGTAATACGTAGGTTGATAAACACGCATCATAAGGGTACCAAATCAAAAATCGAAGGTAAAAAACCGATCACAGCAATTAGAAATAATATATATGATGATTTAACCCATATGGATATATGATGCCGCGCAGAGCTTATAAGGAAGTGATGCTTTTCCATCAACAAGTTGGTGTTCTGCCTTAACTTTAGTTTACCAGCAAACTTAGAAAAATTAAAGGGAGCGTCTAGCTATTCCTTTATCTTCTAATCTCCGCCGCCTCCATTGCCGAGCTCGTTTTCCCCATATCTAGCCGTTTCCTTCCATTTTCTTTCTCTAACTCTAACTCATCCTGAACCGAATATTTATTGTCAGGTAGATAAACAAAACAATGTTTGATGTGTATTGGTAGGATTTCCGTCATCACTTGCCAAATTTGGTTTGAAGACAAGGCGCTTTTGGTGTTGTGCCATCTTCAGTGCCATTTTTCGTTCTGTTGTTTGCACTGAGTGTCGATTTAAGCGCCACTGCTTCACCTGCGCTTCCTCTCAGCATCCATCAGGCGTGTCATAACTATAAATGCCATTTTGCTCACTGCAGTCAAGCATTCCTTTCTGTTGCACATTTGTGATACTAAGTTTCTCGTGGTAGGTTCCTCCCCAAAAACTCTATGCAAGGTGTGTCTTTCCTCGTGAAAACGGTGGCAGTGGAACATGACGGGTTCTGCATTTTCCAACTTCGTGGTACACCTTGGGCAAAGAGGACTCCACTATCTACGCTTCAATAAGTACTCTTTGAAACCGTCATGTCCACTCAGCATCTGCGATAGATGGTAGTTCAGTTCGCCGTGCTTCCAGTCCTTCCGTTGAGCTACGTCCCAAACTAACTAACTGAAGGGTCATCGCCCTGTACTCGAGGCCTCCCACCGTTCTTATGTTGATGATTGCATTGGCATATCGCAAACTTTAACTTTGATCCTAATGCCGTTCATAGAATTTGTATTAAGATAGTGAAGCAAGCCGTTGCATTTACTAAGTTATCAACCCCTTGCCCAACAAGTCCTACCTAGTAAGAATGGGATACATATTTGCCGAACCGTTTTTGCCTCAAGACCTGCACGTACCTAGGTGCTGCACAATAAGTCCTTACTAGTAGAGCTTCCTTACAGTCTGCCGTTATTATTGTAGCGATAAGGATACTCCCGGAAAGCCTTGGGGTGTTATCGATGTTGATGGTCCTTTGCCGGATGCAGATCCGGTACGTTCCGATAACATGCACAATTAAGGTACTAGCCCGACCATCTCGGGAACTACTTGGTATAACCACATGAAAGCTTCTAGGCCATAACGCCCTTCCACCCTCTAGATCCATGAGGAAATTGGGGTCGCCAGAGCCTCGGATGTTGAAGAAACAGATTGCGCTACACAACCCCTTGAATCTATTTGGTATTTTAGTCGCCTCTTACGACAGGCATACCTGCCGCGGGTATATTCTAAGCCCCTAACCCGCTGGGGTGACTTAAACTTGGTTAGCGCATTTGGCACATGAGTGGTCATACAGCTGGAGCTGCTTACTCAAAAGATCCACCAAACTGGATTGCCCAAAAGAGCCAAATACATTTTTTTGACTTTTCAATGGAAAAAAAGTTGTGATAGGTTTAAAACTGGAAATTTTTGCAAAAGAGATTATCTTCAGCCCTTCTGTGATTGGTCTCTCCGACATTTGTATCGCGGAAGTGAATGTTGTATCTGGACTTCGCGATACAAACTTTGAAAAACAGTTTACTGGTACTGTCTACAAGCTCTTTCTCATCATTTCCTGTTGGAACGTGTGCATCAAAGAGGTCCCCAAGGTACCTTTACTACGACGTGCCGACTCGATGCTTTCCTTCTTTGACACTCCCAGGACTACCTCACCCCTGAACAGGACTTTTCTTAAGCTCTTTCGATACAGTCAATACCTTGCACTACCTGTGTGATGTCTCCCTATTATGTGTCAAATAGCAGGAAGTCAGGAAAAGTGCCTGCTTCTTCTCCCTCAAGGCCCTCAGTACGATAAATAGGCAGCACAGATAAACATAGCTGTTTTTCTCTAGCCCAACTCAGAAATCTTCTCTTCAGAAGGAAGCCATGGGTCCTGAAGACTTAGGAGAAACTGGCTCGACACTACTTTGAAGCGCAAAATCGATGAACTGTTTGTCCACCGACTACATATTCCTAGTAACGTACAGATGCTTTCCTTGCCGCCTTGATTTAAGACTTTCGAAGTGTCTTCCCAATTTACCCGCATCAAGTGTGTTTTGGTTGTGGTTATAGGACTTCTCTTTCAGAGGCGCAAATAAATACTGGCTGCAGCCTTGGAACATTTCTCCGAAGTTCGCAGAGGTATGCTCGTTTGCCGAGATATGAAGTACCTTCAAATTCTATGTCAGTATATTAGAATTATGGCGCAGCAGAAGTAGCTACTCATCCTTCGTCTCCACCACACTAGGGATCGATGGGCTTATGGGGATCTGCGTTCTATCCACTATCTCAAACCGTGCGCTAGTCTAATGCGTTTGTAGGTCGGGAACAACTACCTATATCCACCTCAAAGTACTGATGCATGGCATCAACCTTACCCCCAAATTGGCGAAGGAAATTATGGAAGCACTTCATTCGCTATGTGCTGCAATATCGTGATCATTAAGCTAAGAATATCCATTTTTAGTAATCTACCCAAAAGGATTGTCACGTTCTGCTCGCTGTTGTTGTTGTTGTTGTTGTAGCGATAAGGTTGCTCCCCGAAGGCTTTGGGGAGTGTTATCGATGTGATGGTCCTTTGCCGGATGCAGATCCGGTACGCTCCGGTACCACAGCACCAATAAGGTGCTAGCCCGACCATCTCGGGAACGATTTATGTGGCCACATTAAACCTTCAGGCCATCCCCTCCCTCCCCACCCCCAAGATCCATGAGGAGCTTGGGGTCGCCAGAGCCTCGTCTGTTAGTGAAACAGGATTCGCCGCGGATAGGTGAGGTTGACAATTGGATTTGGAGAAGCTATATATTGCGCTGGCAACCTGAAGGGTTGGGCTACACACCCCTTGAATCTGGTATTTTAGTCGCCTCTTACGACAGGCATACCTACCGCGGGTATATTCTGACCCCCTTACCCGCTGGGATCGTTCTGCTCGCTCTGCCGGTCGGTTATGTAGCTCAAGACTCGAAAGGGTGGGAAGAATATTTATACTGCCCTGTACTCTGAGAGGACTATCTTACTCTCTCCACTGCCTACCCCTAACTTATCTTCGACTCTGCTTGTTCTTGCCTGCCGATTTCTCACCAAGCTTATTGACTTGTAGTACTAGCTAAAACCTGACTCATCGTTTATAGGGGTAGCAACTTCACTGGCTTGTAACCTTATTCTCCATATCCCCGTTAGATCCATACCTAGAATCCACCTTGGTCGTGCGCTAACTTGCCATGGAATAAGGTGTTGGCCTTATGCCATTATGGCCTTATGTCGCACAAAAGCGCAGGTGGGAGCAACTATGCCACTCTGTCGCATACTCGATATGTTACCAATGGCAAATGATGAAAACTGCCTAACCAGCATTTGATAGCTTCTGATTTACGCATGCAAGCGCTTATATGTTTATTCTATGTTTTTTTCTTTTAACCCTTATTTTCACATTAATTTTTTTGTTAATTTCTTTTTATATATTTACAAAGCCACATACGACTACTTAAATACATGTAAACCTCTTGTTGCTTATCCACACTTACGGATGAATAAATTTACGTGATTGACGGTATTTTTTTTCGTTGAAAATGAGGGGGACTTATAAAAGTTCGTTAAATGGGCAAAGAAAAACATTTGCATACTTATTTCTAGTATTCATACTCATTGATTTCAATCAATTATTGAATCGTAGAGATGCACTTTCCAAAATTTATCTTGTATATTTTGACGTATATTCACATCACTAATTGATACTACGGCGGCCACCGTGGTGTGATGATAGCATGCTCCGCCCACCACACCGTAGGCCCTGGGTTCACACCCCGGGCAAAGCAACATCAAAACTTTAGAAATAAGGTTTTTCAATTAGAAGAAAGTGTTTCTAAGCGGGGTCTCCCCTCGGCAGTGTTTGGCAAGCGCTCCGAGTGTATTTCTGCAATGAAAAGCTCTCAGTGAAAACTCATCTGCCTTGCAGATGCCGTTCGGAGTCGGCATAAAACATGTAGGTCCCGTCCGGCTAATTTGTAGGGAAAGTCAAGAGGAGCACGACGCAAATTGGAAGAGAAGCTCGGCCTTAGATCTCTTCGGAGGTTATCACGCCTTACATTTATTTTTTAATTTATTTTTTAATTGATACTCACATCACTAATCTGATACTAAGTAAATAAAGGCACAACAATAATAAAGTAAGATGCCACTCTAGTGTACATCAAATCAATCATCATTTACTCACATACATGCAAGGCAACGGGGAGATACACACAAACACATGTAGTCATCAGCCGAAGTAGTACTCACATATACACACGCATATGGCTATGCGAGCGGCTATAAACTACAAATACACACGTATATAGCTGGTAACCAAGTGGAAGAATCTAGAAGGAGAAGCGTCTAGACATTTGGAGAAATATGCGGACAAGGCAACAGAGTATAAAAGCAGAGCAAGCTGAGTTGTCAGTAATCAGTTTTGATTTAAGCACGCTATTGGTTGTGAAGTATAAGTGTTATTGGGAAGTACTTTCAAAGCAGTCTAATAAAGACCATTTTGCATTATTGAATATTGAAGTTATTTATTCAACAGTTTAGCGATTCCAACGTTAGCAGAAGGTTTGGAATAAGAGGAATGCCCCTAAATTCGTTAAAATGTGTTGACTTCTAAACCATACCAACACTGTCATATGTCATAGAATCGTTTGTGATAGCCTGGTTGTTAGGAATTCTGAGCAATTGTATTCAGCTTAATCACATCCCTTATAATTGGAGTGGTACAAGCCAACCTTCATCCATTCCAAAACTTAACAAGAACGGCTGTAAAAAGCCTGATGATTTTAAAGACTGCGAGAATTCGTCCTTGGTTGGAGAATTATTCGAAACATTACTGGGTATTCACATTTAAGGAATACAGAATACTGCGAAGATCATACTTATACATAACATGAAGTCACGTAGGGACTCACAGGTGGAGGCATAATTTGAAATCAAAAAGTTCCTATGTCCCTCGTCGTTGTTCGTATTGTGAAGAATATTAGTATCACTAAGCGATACTAGCATCACTAAGCCAATACTAAGCAGCCACTCGTATGTACGTAAACAAATCAATCATCATTTACACACATGCATACAAAGCAGCGAAGAGATCCTCACAAACGCATGTCATCACCAGCCGACGTAGTACTCACATATCCACACGCATATAGCTACAAACTACAAATATACATGTATATGGTAGGTAACCAAGCATGAAGTTCACGAAATTACTAGACCTTAGGAGAAATGGGTGAACGAGGAAACCGAGAGTATAAAAGCAGCGCAAGCTGAGGCATGACTAATCAGTTTTGATTTAAGCACGCTATTGGTTGTGAAGATAAGTGTTATTGTGAAGTACTCTCAAAGTAGTCTAATAAAGCCTATTTTGCATTATTGAATATTGGAGTTACATATTTATTCAACAGTTTAGCGATTCGAACGTTAGCAGAAGGTTTGGAATAAGAGGAATTTCAACAAATTCGTTACAGTATTGTTTGGGTAACATGAGGAATTCAAGTACAAAAAATGGTAGTGTATCCCTTTGGAATTATCGGTCAAAACATAAAGAAAGACAACTTTTCAATTTCGTAGTACAGGTTTTGCACTGGATTTGCTGCCTCGCAGCACGAAAAACCTCTTCATTGTTTAAAAGGTTTGGATGAAGCCACAAGAATTATAATTTGAGTAGATGCAGTGGAACATTCGAATCCATTTATGGTCACGAAACTAGCATATAGAGGGATCCTTAAACATCCCAGCGAATATTCGCGCGAGGCGACTAAAAGTTCCTTCTATGGCAGTCAGGCCAGTTACAACAAAAACATGCACCCCTTCAATAATATCTGACTAGAATTGATATTGTGGCGAATGTTGACATCACTAGGCTAGTTAATAATCACACAACTACAAAAACATGAAGCAGCCACTCTTATGCACATGTACACTTTAAAGCTAGCCACACTTATGTACAAGGCAACGAAGAGATACCTCACACACACAGATGTAGTAATCAGCCGAAGTTGTTACGCACATATACACACGCATATATGTATCTCAATTACCAAGCAGCAGATACAGCAGTTCTAGAAGGCGAAACGTCTAGACTTTAGTAGAAATATGCGAATGAAGCAACAGAGAGTATAAAAGCAGCACAAGCTGAGTAGTCAGAAATCAGTTTGTTTTAAATACGAAATTAGTTGTTAGGTATGAGTGTTATTGTGAAGTACTCTCAAAGTAGTCTAATAAAGACCATTTTGCATTACTGAATAATGGAGTTATTTAATTTTACAATATTAAAAAAGTGGCTTATTGCTCTTGACCATAGCCTTCGTCTACTTATAAGGAAAAGAAATAAAATGGTGGAATACTAAGGTTTCAGAACGTTGCCAAAATTCGTCAACTGAGAAGTAAGGAATTAAAATGGTAGACAATTTATGTAAGCCATAACTTAACGTCAGGACGCTGAACGGAATGAGTCCTTCATATGTTAAACTTATAGTGAAATATAGGGCATTGTACAAAATGGTTCTCAGGCGGTCTGTTTTCCTTTTTAGCAATGCTAAAGACAAAGCTTGGATTCCTCGGAATGGATGTATAAATCAGTGATTTGAGCGATCTTACTTAGTACGGTGACAGGCAGTCGAGGTGAGCAATGCGGCTAGAATGCTAGAAAAAGCTCCACAAGGTGCTTGTGTTGCACTGACTGAGATCATGATCAGCAATATGCCACCGGCTAATTCTTCCTATTTACGTGCTCCTTTAAAATTGTTTCCTACAAAATTAGCGGGAAGGGACGTACATGATTTATGCCGACTTAGAACGGCAGCTGCAAGGCAGATGAATTTATTCTGAGAAGCTCTTAATGGCTTACATAAACTCGGAGTGTTTGCAAACCACTGCCGAGGGACGACCCCATTTCGAAAAACTTTTTTCGATATTTCACTTCGGCAGAGGCGAAATGACACAAAAATTGTAGAAATACATTTTGTAATATCCCAATCCATGCATCCTAAGGAGTCAGCGCATTTCTTCTTACCAGCAGCAGCAAGCACCGGTAATAGAATAGCTATATTTTGAGGTGAGCAGGGGCTCTTTGGGGTTGCATATCAATAATGATAACGTCAAGCCTTTTATTGAACCACTATAGCTTCACTTCATGTTGAATGCCGAAATAGTCAGGTACGTGTAAAGCAGCGGGCCGAAGCGCTTGCGTGGCGTTTCTCGGCTGTTAGTTTTCGAGTAGTCGAGAAGGCTGTTGCGCCCCTCGATGCAATGGAAATTCTTACCTAATCGATATATAAACTATTACAGCGTACAGATTTCGTATAAATATTTGGCCTACGGAACTCGTAGTACATTAAGCCAATGGTAGCCACGCCACATAGATGGAAATAAAGCATAGCACCACATGTCGCAGCTACGATTTTTCGGAAAAGAGGACACTTAGTGCGAGAGTTCTCTGTAAGCAAACGATGTGGAATGGCATTCTTTGAAATTTTTCGATAAACTCTCGGAGCTCCAAAATAACAGGCTTCTGTCATATATCAACTTACTAGGGCAGACTCGTCGTGCCAAACAACCACCAATTAAGCGAACTTTTATTAGTTCCCCTCTTCGCATTCATGCTACTATCGTTGTACCAACTTATACTTTTGTTATTTGTTGTTGCTTCTGTTGTCTGTTGTTATTATTGAAATAACGTGAAGCCGGCTGCTGTAGATACTGTTCTTTATGATGAGTTGATTACAGTTCAAATTATCAAGCGCGTTTTAATATTACTCGGCGTCGGCGTCGGCGTCGACGTCGTCGTCTTCCGTGCAGCATCATTTATATGTATAAGTATGTAGTAGCTCGAGATTTCGCTACATCAGATCATCATCATAACAGAGCGCCGAGCACCCAATAGAGTTCAGCACATTCAACAGCAGCATTAGCAGTTCCGTACCAGCACATCACACAGCAGTTTTAGACTCATTTTCAGCTTAAGCGCAAAGGCCGAAACGCTATGATGTTTCGTTGAAGTGCCCGTTCTTTACTACTTATGCCGAACCTTTCGTGCACAAACTCATATAAGTTATAGTCATGCAATTTAAATGTGGTGGCTCTTATGTTGGGGCTCTTTTGTTTTTGATTTTGACAATGACAGGAAGCGCATAAACCAACAACAAATAAAAACTAAAAAAAAACCTATTTTAGTCATTAATGTAAATACTCACATTCGAATCATGATCTCATATTAGGTATATGTATGTATGTACATTTAATTGAATGTTGGATTTGTACCAAAAATGGAAAGAGATATTCATGAAACCAAAAGCTTGTCAGCGGTCAAACAAAATTACAATTTGATCTACGATTATTTTTTTTTTTACATTATTTTGAGTTATTACTTTCCATTCTAATAGCAATGAAGAGTGGTGTGGTGAAAATTCAGAGTTAGCAGCTACAATTGCGCAACCAAGCTCAATGCCGATCTGAGTCGTCGTAGGTGTACTTTTGTCATGAGCTAAATGTAAGCCGCAAGTTTAAGTTGGTTGATCACTGCAGTGTATTCCAAGCGGAAGTTGCCGCGATTAAGGATACGGTGGATGAAATGCTATCCAGTGCTACTAAGGTTAGGGAATTTAACATCTACTCTGATAGCCAAGCGGATATCCAGGCCTTGAGCTCAACTAGAGTGCGATCGAGGGTGGTCTGGGAGTGCCTGACCTTGCTTGCGATTGCATCGAATTATTTTACAATTAAGATTATCTGGGTCCCGGGCCATAGTGATATCCCGGGTAACTGACAAGCGGATCTCTTAGCCCGCATCGGTACAACTGAACCGGATGGAGATGGCTGTAGGGATTTCGGGATGCCGTTGGCCACCTGTGGATTGCTCCTCCATAGCTGTACCTCGAGTCAGCTCAGCAAACGTTGGCCGGACACCACGTCTTGCAGGGTAGCAAGATCTGTCTGGCCGAAAGTGGATGGCAGGAGGTCTGCTGAAATAATTGGGTTAACTAAGGCACACCTATCAATGGTCATTGGGGTTTTGACAGGACACTGGTATCCATGCGGTACGTCTCAATGTACTGGAAACTCCATCCCGCTGCAGTTGTATGGAGGATAATGAGGTGGAATGATCAAATCACTTTATGCTTCATTGCCCAGCTTTTGCCAGAAGTAGGCGAAAGTACTTCGGTCGCGACTCACTTGGATATCCCGAGGATTTATCCAAAGTTGATATCGGTATCATTCGGAGCTTTAGCGTTGCTACCCAACGATTCTCTCAGTAGCTAGAACTAAGTCACCGTTATTTTTGTTGTATGTGGTAAGTGAGCTTTCCTTATCAGGGCAGCTACCACCTAACCTAACCTATCATTATAATTACCATCTGCATCCAAATCCGTATTTCCATTTCCAACTCAGTACCACTCGCTCTCTTCATTTCTCTTACCCTCATCTTCTTAATTAATCAACTGAATCCTCTCCGTTTTTCCCCATCACCTTATGCACCTCCCTCTTTACCCTTCGATCGAGCATGGGAAGGGTGGGAGAGCGGGAGTGAGAGTTCAGGTTGAAGTGTGAGTGCATGTAGAAGTAGGAGGAGGAGAGAGAGTGGGAGTGAGAGGCAGATAGATGGAATAAGGGATGATATGAAGAAAAGTTGGGATAAAGTAGGCGAGAATGGTTACATTTTGAATATAAGCAAACCATTTTTTGGGCGGGTACGCTAGTATGAAATATTTATGCTTCTAGGAGTTGTAAAATTCTAATATCAATTAGCTAAAACGAGCCGTACCCGTGTGCATCTTGCGCAACCAATCTAAAAGTCTCTTATCAAATATCAACAGAAATCAGCTGTTCTATCAATCAATTAAAACTTACAGCTTGCGCTGTCATCTGGCGTATGAGAGCAACTGCCGGTAATGCAGTGCAAATATTCACAATAGTGCCATAGTACAAATAGATTTCCTTGTGTGCTCACAATCGTTTTTAACAAATTATTTTAATAAAATATAGCTAAACCAAAACACTACGACCAAAATTGCCCAAAGCTCGCTAATAGCCCGAATCTCCATCTTTACAACTTAAGCTTTATTTATAGATTTGGATTCCAAATAAGAGCGAAAAAGGGACCCGTACATAAAAATTGAAATTACAAATAATATATATGATAAGGTAATATCAAATTTTTTTCATCTTCTCCAGGTGCGCTATCGTTTCGGCTTATACGACGAGATCTCAGATGCCTTTCACAAACCAGTGCGTAGCTGTAATTGGATACGCTTTTTACGTGTCTCCAGCGTATGCGATTCAAATGTAAATATGATTTGTACAAAAGTGAAAGGTGAACCCATTTATGAAGCGATAAAACCGATAGCAGCGCATCAAGAACTTGTCGTATTTTACCTGCCCGAAAGGCCCGAAGAAGTGTTATTTATGCGAATGCGAATATCGATGTATCGACAAACAATGGATACGATTATGAAAGGTAATTATTAGTACTTATTAATATACCTTATTGTTTTAGTGCTAATTTGTATATAAAACTATACATACATCTATGTAAATATCTAAAATATATAAATATATCACACATGTAGATTCACCAATCGATCTATCCGCCTCCCTGCTACATCGTGTCTCGCTACCCGTTTCACCTGTTTCGAGTAGTGAGGATGAACACAAATCAATATCGAGTGATCTATCCGGTTCGGTGATATCGTTAAATGAACCCGTAAGTGATGTTATATTAAAAACAACAAGAAGCTTTGAAACAATCAGCCGTGATCAACGAACGCCACAACGTACACGTATTGGCCGTAGTGAACGCTGTTTGCTGCCGTGTGATGTTTGCGGGAAGGCATTCGATAGACCTAGTCTACTTAAGCGACACATGCGAACGCATACAGGTAGGGCTGACTGATCAGGCAACAATATTGCATACATACTCGTACACATACAAATTTATACGCATTCAATAAAATTGCACCTGTCGCATTCCTGTTAACACATTGCACCTAAGAAACACGCTTGCATATATTAGGGTGTTTAATTTTATGGCTTGGCGGCCACCGTGGTGTGATGGTAGCGTGCTCCGCCTATCAATGGGTGTGACACCTACCATATTAAGTAGAAGAAAATGAAAAAGTTTTGCAGGGCGAAATTAAAAGCCCTTGGAATAATGGCAGGACTACTGTTCGTGATATTACATATATAAATAAATCAGCGGTACCCGACAGATGATGTTCTGGGTCACCCTGGTCCACATTTTGGTCGATATCTCGAAAACGCCTTCACATATACAACTTAGGGTCACTCCCTTTTAAAACCCTAATTAATACCTTTAATTTGATACCCATATCGTACAAACACATTATACCTTCACCCCTTGTCCAGCTCTATGGCGATTTCTCGAAAAAGCGCCCACCTATAGAACTAAGGCCTACTCCCTTTTAAAATACTCATTAACACCTTTCATTTGATACCCATATCGTACAAACAAATTCTAGAGTCACCCCTGGTCCACCTTTATGGCGACATGCCGAAATGGTGTCCACCTATAGAACTATGGCCAACTCCCTTTTAAAATACTATTTAATACCTTCCATTTGATACCCATCTCATACAAACACATTCCAGGGTTACCCTAGGTTCATTTTCCTACATGGTTATTGTCCCTTATTTTGTATGCAAAGCTCTCAGCTGAGTATGTAATGTTCGGTTACGCCCGAATTTAGCCTTCCTTACTTGTTTTCTTTATCCTTATCTTTATCTTCATTTCCATATCGCTCCCCATATCAATCATCAAAATCATTTTAATTAGAGTTGACATATTCTGAGATTTTTTAGAAGCAACGTGATTTGTGAATATGACTTTTCGGTCACAGTGATTTTTATCAGTGACTTTGACCCAATCTTAGCTGAAGTCACAATAAAACAATCAGCTGCCACAATATGAATCCATAATGCCGTGATTAGGTCTGTAATCCTCCGCTATATGGACAGTAAGCTGCGAGGGAGGGCGCTTACATAGCTGACTATGTAGCTGCGTATATGCTGTATACTGTGACATCTATAGTTGTTTTTGAGGCGAGAGATGTGGTTAGGTCGGTCGTTGGCATCGCAGGTAAACTTGCTAGTAAATGAGTCGCAGTAGGACAGTTACGGCGATGTCTCGAAGATTTCGGAACGATTTACTGTAATATTTCAGTCGCTGTGACCAAATTACAGTTAAATGAATGCTTGCCAGCTTTAATTTATTTACATCTCTATCTTCATACCTATGTAAGGACGATTTTCAACTTATATGTAATTTCGAGCTCCATCTACATTTTTCTAGCCTACATATCTTCATAGCATCGCCATCTCCCTTTCCAACAACGTACCTCTCGCTCTCTGCATCTCTCTCACCCTCATCTTCATAATTAATCAACTAAGCCTCTCTCTTTTCCCCCATTACCTTATCTACCTCATACTTTCACCTTGAATCGACCTCTGTATTCCCGAAAAGAAGTTTTAGGGCTTACCGGAAGCTAAAATGTCGCAGTTTTGAAATTTGCAATAATTTGGAGCTTATCACTGCCATATACAGATAGAAGGTCACGAAGAGGCGTATGAGTTGGCAAAGAAGGATGCAACACTCGATGAGTCGACGGTAAACGTTCCAATACGTTTGGAAGAAATCAAATGTAGACAGGCGCGGGGCTGCAAAATTTCTAACATCATGTGCAAATCCTATGACATGAGGCTCCCAAAGTTGCTCGTGTCTCTAAAGAGACAAGACTTAAGGCTTGCGATGGTCATAATAACTGGATACTGCCTTCTGGCGTCACATGCTTATAAGTTAGGCCTCGTCAGTAACAGCGATGTAGGAAGTGCGTGTTTCAAGAAGAAAGGGTTGAGCATGTTCTCAGCTACATACTAGGCAGCTAGTAAGCCGAAACTGAAAATCGTGAAATAAAAAGAGGCTCGATCAACAGTAAAAACAAAATTAAACCTAAAAACAACAACAATATATTTTGTTTCTAATTATTTTTTATTTTTTCATTATGTTTCAGTCGAAGGAAAAACTACAAATGATGAACGGTGGATGTGGTAGAGGGAGTGGGAGTGAGAGCTGAAGTGGAAGTGAGGGCGGAAGTGGGAGTTGGAGTGAGATAGTAAATGGCATTGAGAATGGGAGTGGGAGAGAGAGGTAGATAAATGGAATAAAAGATGGACAGGAATAAAAGAAAAATGAAGGATAAAAGAAAAGAGAATGGTATAGAGAGAGAAAAGGGAGTGAGGCTCACTTTTTGAATGTAGGCGAATCAATTTCCGGACAGGACAAAGTCTGCCGGGTACATTAGTTATTAACAAGTGGCAATTTAATCCATCACTAACACTATGCGACAAAATCAACTTTTTTTCCGGGTATTGGACTAAACCAACTTTTTTGAGGAGATTGAGGCTTATGTATAAAAGGTACTATCTTCGTTTTTCGAAGTTAGCCTCCAAAAAATAGATATCGGCTTTCGAAGTTCGAAATTCTGCATTTCGAAATTTTATTTTTATTTTTTTTTTTTGTTAACGCCTTCAGCAAATTAAAAAAGGAAAAATATGGTCGTGGTCCGCTCTTTTCCCTTATTTGAAGGGTTGAATTCTTTTTGAGAAATTTAGTATAACAGCTGTTATACGAGGTGAAAAGTCAGATAGTCCCATGACAGTGGCTACTACTTTCATGTCTGCACATACTCTGCACTGGAATTGCTCGTACTGTAATTTTTCAAAAAAAGAATTCAGCCATTCAAATAAAAGAAAAAAAGCGGACCACGACCACATTTTTACTTTTTTTAATTTGCTGAACGCGTTAACAAAAAAATTAAATTTCGAAATGTAGATTTCGAACTTCGAAAGCCGATATCTATTTTTTGGATGCTAACTTCGAAAAACGGAGATAGTACTTTGTCTACTTAAGCCTCAATCTCTACAAAAAAGAGGATTTGGTCCAATACCGAGCCGGCTGTTGCACAGTGTAATTATAACCAAAATTTAGATAATAAGCAATTGTTCACTTAGCACATAGAAATGAAATTATCGCCTAAAATTTGACCACCCTAATATATGTATGCGAGTATTTAAACCAATGCATTATGTTGATGGGAGGAAGATGCTGCTTTTTTTTTAACTTCATATAAATGCAACTTTGCAGTAACTCAAAACGAATATTGATTACAATTTTTGCGCCCAAAAATGTATGACATTAAGTTTTGAATGTATGGTACTTATATTTGTTTTGCTTTTTTTTCGAAAAAATTTCCAGGTGAGAAACCACATGTGTGTATGGTTTGTGGGAAAGGCTTTAGTACGTCGAGCAGTTTGAATACGCATCGGCGAATACATTCGGGCGAAAAACCGCATGAATGTCAAGTGTGTGGCAAGCGGTTTACGGCCAGTTCCAACTTGTACTATCATCGAATGACACATATAAAGGTAAGAAGGAATTTCCAGTATTGTTTATTTAACATTGCAGCATTTAAATATGTAAAAAGTTTATAAACAATTGAAAAATGTAAGCGCATCATAAAAAAATAAAACTTGAAAATGCAAGACACTGGTGCTGCACAATGGGGCGTATATTGAAAAATTTGTTTCAAAATCAATTTCTGTTAGGATAATGTTCCCATTTCTGGTACATAAGTAGCTTACTAGCTTGGTCATACTATTAGATACCTTTTTATACCCAGCTGTACTTGTACACAGGGTATTATAACTTTGATTGGATAACGGTTGGTTGTACAGGTATAAAGGAATCGAGATAGATATAGACTTCCATATATCAAAATCATCAGTATCGAAAAAAAAATTTGATAGAGCCATGTCCGTCCGTCCGTCTGTCCGTTAACAAAATTTGGTACACGAGCTTATCCCAGAATAGATTGGTACTGAAAATGAGCGAAATCGGATGATAACCACGCCCACTTTTTGTATATATAATATTTTGGAAAACACAAAACAACTGATTATTTAGTAAATAATACACATAGAATGTTGAAATTTGACGTGTGGGCTGATATTGAGATTCTTGATAAAAATAATTTTTTTTTTAAATGGGCGTGGCATCCACTTGTGATAAAATCAATTTTACAAATATTACACAGGTCAACAAAATAAGAGTTTTGGTTTGGTGGAGCTCTACTTGTAACCAAATTTGGTAGTACTCGGTACCCTGATAAAAACTGTATACTTACTTTTTTAATGCTACGTACAGTTTTCTAGATAGAGTCAAGAACCCCTTTTTAAGAGGTTAAGGCATGTATGGCCCCATAACTTTGTTTCTGTTTATTCTATCAACACAGATGTCGTTGAAAAGAGTACATTTCGCCGCTTCTATCAGTATACAAGTTGTTAATATGTCTTCACAAATGTCATAGAAATTGCCAAAATAATGCGAAAAATTCAATTTTTTGTTAAATTTTTTCATTTTTAGTCACGGTTGTCTCGAATAATTTGTCAACCCGTGCATATGTAAATTATTTTAAAACAATCTCGTATTAATTCTGTTTTCAAAGACATTTAACTTTTTTATATCCGCATAGATCTTCCTGTGATTTTCTACTTTAGTACATTTCTACTGTGAAAAAATTTTTATTTTATAAAAATTGTTTCCTTCCCCTTTATTTTTTAAATTTTCTCTAATTAGTACTTTCGGGAGCGCGGTTTCAAGTGTTAGTGCCTTTCTATAAATAAGTAAAAAAAATTCAATATCATATCTTCATCACGAGGTAGTTGTGTCAATGACCCAAATGTGTTTTGCTACATTTGTAGGGAATACACAGTCCAAAAATTCAGGAAAAGTATAACAGATTTTACAAAAAGTTCTTATTTTTTGTACTTTAAATTACAAGTTGTAGACAAAAACAAGCCGTGGATACCTCGAATAGTTTGCAAAATGTGTTGTGAACACTTGAGACAGAGGATCAATGGTAAAAGAAGCCATATGAGATTCGGGGTGCCTATGCAATGGAGAGAACAAACAAATCACTTCGATGACTGTTACTTCTGCTGTGTCGATTTGCGTGGTGTTAATGTTAAAAAAATGAGATATCCAAACGTTCAATCCGCTAAGAGACCTTTACCACATTCAGAGGAAGCACCTGTTCCAACATTTTATTCTACCCGTGAATCATCGAATAGTGAAGTGTCTAGCTATAGTGATATCGAAGAAATAGCGTATACTGAGCCAACAACTTTTACCCAAGTAGAATTAAACGATCTAATAAGGGATCTTGAATTATCTAAGGAATCTGCAGAAGTGTTGGCTTCTAGATTAAAAGAAATAAACTTGTTGGCTACAGGTACGAAAGTGACTCTCTACCGTACAAGAGAGCAAGACTTGCTGCCATTTTTTAATTCGGAAAATGATATAGTTTTTTGTTCAGATGTGGAAGGCCTCCTTCTCAGAATGGGTCTTTCAGAATATCACCCAAATGAATGGCGTCTCTTCATAGACAGCTCTAAACGAAGCCTTAAGTGTGTTCTTTTACACAATGGCAACCAATATGGTTCAATTCCCATTGCTCATTCAATTAAATTAAAGGAAGAATATCAAAATATTGCACTTGTTTTAGACAAAATCAAGTATAACGAACACAATTGGAGTATTTGTGTAGATCTAAAGATGGTTAACTTTTTGTTAGGACAACAAAGTGGATACACCAAATACCCATGTTTTTATTGCCAGTGGGCTAGTCGTGCCAAGCACCAACACTGGACACAAATGGACTGGCCTGTACGTGAGATGTTGGAAATGAGAAAGCAGAATGTGATAAACCCACTTTTAGTTACAAGAGATTCAATTATTTTGCCACCCTTACACATTAAACTGGGTCTAATGAAACAATTTGTGAAGCCGTTAGATAAAAATGGACAATGATTTCTTTACATAGAAAAAATAAAAGCGAATAGTTTTGATGGCCCAAAATGATAAAAGATACTGATTTTTCAAATTCAATGACCAGTTTGGAACTGCTTGCGTGGAATTCATTTGTTGAAGTTACTAAAAACTTTCTGGGAAATCACAAGTCAAGTAACTTCTCTGATATTGTTAACAACATGCTAGAGAATTACAAAAACTTAGGATGTAACATGTCCATCAAAGTGCATTATATACACAGCCACCTTGAGCAGTTTCCGGAGAATCTTGGTTCCTATAGCGAAGAACAAGGCGAACGGTTTCACCAGGACCTAAAAACTATGGAAGAGAGGTACCAAGGCCGATGGGATCAGCATATGATGGCTGACTACTGCTGGGGAATGCAACGTGATTGTCTTGCCATACCTCATTCACGAAAATCACGTAAACGAAAGTTTTTATGTAAATAAAAAGTTAATTATAAAATAAATAATAAAAAACTGCTTTTTTCTCAGTAAAAATTTACTAAAATATAATATATTAGGAAGGTCTACGCGTATATAAAAAAGTTATATGTCTTTGAAAACAGAATTAATAGGAGATTGTTTTAAAATAATTTACATGTGCACTGGTTGACAAATTATTCGAGAAAACCGTGATTAAGAATGAAAAAAATTTAACAAAAAATTGAATTTTTCACATTATTTTTGCAATTTCTCTGAGGTTTATGAAGATATATTATATAGCAGCGGCGAAATGTACTCTTTTCAACGACATCAAAACTGTGTTGATAGAATAAACAGAAACAAAGTTATGGGGCCATACATGCCTTAACCTCTTAAAAATTGGTTCTTGACCCTATCTAGACAATTGTAAGTAGCATTAAAAAAGCAAGTATACAGTTTTTATCATACTACCAAATTTGGTTACAAGTAGAGCTGCACCAAAATCAATGTTGACCACTGTTATTAATCAAAAATCGTTAAACATATCGTAACAAAATTCGGCAGAGAGATTGCCTTTACTATAAGGAATGCTTTGAAGAAAAATTAACGAAATCGGTTAAGGACCACGCCCACTTTTATATAAACGATTTTTAAAAGGGTCGGGGACGAATAAAATAAACTATATCTTTGCAAAAAAGGGCTTTATATCAATGGTATTTCATTTCCCAAGTGGATTTATAACAACAAATAGGAAAGCCTTCAAATTTAAAAAAATGAGCTGGCACCCCCTTTTTATGACTAAGCAATTTTCTATGTGTCGGGAGCCATAACTCGAAGAAAAATTAGTTGGAATAGAACCATATGTATATGAATTAATGCGCAGCCTTGTAACACTATTAAGCACACAAAACAAACAACAACAGCATTTCAAATGTACAGCTGGGTATGGGTATGTAATGTTCGGTTTCACCCGAACTTAGACTTGCTTACTTGTTATGCTTAGATTATACATATGTATATCCATATTCTTCTTCTATATCAGAGATGCGTAGGAGAGTTTCGTTGAGCTTCGGAAACCTTTCCGACGTTCACCGACATGTCGTGTGAGCGTAGCGACAGAGATTCAGTAGAGCAAGCAGTCAATCAGCTTTAGCTTTTATTTTAAGCAGTAAACATCTCATGCATGAACTCTATACTCAAACATTATCCATGAAAACACATACTACCACAAAAACAAGTTGCGTTTATATTCGAAAATCTGCCGGCGTTGTGCACCACTGTTCTATATTCATAAATAAATGTGAATCTTCCTTGGTAGTCTTCTTTCTTCTACTGCAAGGGTTGGATGGTGTATATTGAAAACGGGGTTCAATGGTCCCGATCTAGCGAAGGTGTTTCCCGATCCTGTGTGTTTACGGCTAAGGGCTTCTTATGCTAATCTGCATCAAACGTTGTGTAGGCAAGTGCCGAAGCTCATCATAGTGCTTACGGAAGTGTTATGCGTGTTTGAAGCTACATCTGCGAAAAATTATATTCCTACCTATCATACTGTAACGAATTTCGGGAAATTCCGCTTATTTGAAACCTTCTGCTAACGTTCGAATCGATAAACTGTTGAATAAATCACTCCAATATTCTGTATTGCAAAATGGTCTTTATTAGACTACGTTGGGAGTAGTACAATTATACTTCACTTCGCAATTGATAGCGTGTTTAAATCAAACTGATTCTGACTACTCTACTTTTATACTCTCTATTGCCTCGTCCACCCATTTCTCCTAAGGTCTAGTAACTTCGCGAACTTCGTGCTTGGTTACCAGCCATATATGTACATGTATATTTGTAGTTTATAGTCTCTCGCATAGCCAAATGCGTGTGTATATGTGAGTACTACTTCGACTGATGGTGAGTATCTCTCTGCTGCCTTGTAAGTACATGTGTAAATGATTATTGATTTCTTTACGTACATACAGGTGGCTGCTTAGTATCGGATTATCACTTAGTGATGTGAATATTCGTCACAATATAAACTGTAATTTAGTCTAGAGCAAGCCCATTTTTTAAGAGATTCAGCCATAAGCAAAAGACTTCTTTCTCACTTTTTTCGAAGTCTGTTGCCTCGCATATTTCTCCAAAGGTCTAGACGTTTCAGCTTCTAGAATCTCCTGCTTGGTTACCAGGGAAATACATGTATATTTGTAGTTTATGCGTTTCTCATAGTCATATGCGTGTGTTTGTGTGCTTAACTACTTCGGCTGATGACTACATGTGTGTGTGTGAGATATCTCTTCGTCACCTTCTATGTATGTGTATAAATTATGATTTAAGTATGTGTTCATGTACACCAGTGTGGCTCGCTTTAATGTGTACACGTTCATAAGAGTGGCTGCTCCATGTTTTTGTTGTTGCGTGATTATTTACTAACAGCTTAGTGATGCTAATATTCGTCACACTATTTTTTTTTGCAAGTGTATACACAGATGTTATACGGATTCGAAATTATATCTTCGAAAAATTATATTTCTACCTGCCATATAAACTTATAACTT
The DNA here is from genome assembly GCF_040869045.1 of Eurosta solidaginis. NCBI lineage: Eukaryota > Metazoa > Arthropoda > Insecta > Diptera > Tephritidae > Eurosta > Eurosta solidaginis. The sequence goes on from NC_090320.1 coordinate 27,137,019, forward strand.
ATTCAATTTATAACTATAAGAAAATAAGGTAAAGCAAGCCTATTTTTTAAGAGTTTGAGCTATATGTAAAAATATTTAGTACTAACTTCGGCCACCGAAATATGGGCTTTCAAAGTTCGAAACTGACAATTTAACTTTGTTGATAAAAAAAATGGGAGCATAGGTCGTAGAATCGTAATTGAAAATAATTAAAAAAAAATCACTAATAAATGTATTGACATTTTTTCATTGCAGGAGAAACCACATAAATGTAATTTATGTTCGAAGTCATTTCCAACGCCCGGCGACTTAAAATCACATATGTATGTGCATAGTGGCTCGTGGCCATTTAAGTGTAACATTTGCTTCCGCGGTTTCTCGAAACAGACCAATCTCAAAAATCATCTTTTTCTGCATACAGGTTAGTAATACATAAATTTTGTTATATATATTCATATAAACAAATATAAAAATATATATATTTAAATTGAAATTTAAATCTACATATATTTAGGTACACACATATGTATGTATGTTTGTATGTATATTTGTATGTATATAAAACTTGAAATATATAGACCATATTCAAGAAAGTAGTTTTCGTACAAGATACATGTATATATTTCATATAAAACTATAAAATATATCATGAATCAATATTTCAATAGCAACAATTCGATTACTGCTACTTATAAGTATGTATGTAAATAAGTTACAAGTACCTATAAGCATGTACTCAATCAGCTTAAATTTGTTTTCTTTTATAAATATGTGCATATTTATATTAGACCATGGTGGAAAACAATTTAATTTTTGATGTGTAAATTTCTGATGTGAAATCCTGATTGTAAGCGTAAGGTGTAAAGTCCGCGTAAGTGTTGGTGTCAGCGTAGCTTTTGTAAGTGGTATGCCAAATAGGGAATTTATTTACAGCGTAAATTCAGGCTTACGTTTGTGGTATTGGTATAGTGTGTATGAAGTATTACGGAATGTGTAAGCGTAGACGTGGAGGTACTGGTATATTGTATGGTATACCAGAGAGGGAGAGAGAGAGTCACTACACTGTAGTGTACTGTGGGAACAAGGTACGTGTTACGAGTTGATATGAGCAAAATCACACAGCAACTCAAGGCAAACACGTTACCTAGATATAAAGTTTCTAAGTTTCTACATAATTTGTATGCATTCAAGTGCATGAAGAGATGTATACACTGTTGTATACATATCTTCGTGCAAATGGCAAATATGCGTAAATACGTGATTTTTATTACTGTTACACAAAGTGTTTACAAAAACATAGCATGTGGTTAGGCATTCAGTTTAAAGTTGTAATATATTTATACTCAGCTGAGCAGAGCTCACAGAGTATATTAATTGTTCGCATAACGGTACCCCGTAACGGCATAAACTAATCGAGATACATAGATATAGACTTCTATATATCAAAATGATCTGGGCGAAAAAAGAACATCATTTAGCCATATCCGCCGGTCCGTCCGTCTGTCCGTAAACATGATAACTTGAGTAAGTTTTGAGGTATCTTAAAGAAATGTGATATGTAAGTTCCTGGGCACTCATCTCAGATCGCTATTTAAAATGAACGAAATCGGACTATAACCACGCGCACTTTTTCGATATCGAAAATTTCGAAAAACCGAAAAAGTGCGATAATTCATTACCAAAGACGGATAAAGCGTTGAAACTTGGTAGGTGGGTTGACCTTATGACGCAGATTAGAAGACAGTGGGCATGGCACCCCCCACTTTTAAAAGAAGGTAATTTAAAAGTTTTGCACGCTGTAATTTGGCAGCTGAGTATGTAATGTTCGGTTACACCCGAACTTAGCCTTCCTTACTTGTTCTTTTTAGGGTTTTGTTGGTTGAAACATCTTTATACATGATTTGGTTAGATTTATATGAAATAATAATTTGCAAACGAAGAAAAAAGTATAATAAAACAAAATAAAATAAATAAAATAAAACAAAGAAAAACGTTATTAAATTGAAAAAATGCTGCAATTTTAAATCAGTTTAAAATGAACTAAAAAATAAAATAAAATTAAATTAAATTTAAATGAATAAAATGGAATGAAAAGAATCAAAAAAACATAAAATTACAAAAAAAAATAAAATAAGATAAAATAAAATTAAATTAAAAAATTTAAATAAATAAAATGAACTTAAAAGAATTAAATGAATAAATTAACAAAAAAATAAAGTAAAATTAAATAAACAAAATAAAATAAAATAGAATAAAATCTGTTTAATAATGTAAAAATAAAAATTATATTTAATTAAATAAATAACATAGTGATTAAAAAAAATGAAACTAAATTAAATGAAGATAAAATAAAATACAATTGAATAAAATTAATAAATCAAAATTGGATAAAAAAAATAAAATTAAATTAAAAAAATGGAATCCATAAAATAAAATAGAATAAAATCAATTTAAAAAAATTTAATTAAATTAAATTAAAAAAAAATAAAATTAATAAGAAAAAAATTAAACATATATGATTAAATCAAAAACAAAATAAATAAAGTGAATTAAAAAAATAAAATAAAATAGAATAAAGTGAATTAAAAAAAGATAAATTAAAAAAAATTTAATTTAACAAAATAAGATAAAATGAGATAAAATAAAATAAATAAAATTACTTAAGAAAATACAAAAGTAAAAAACAAAAAAATAGAATAAAAAATTTAATTAAAAAAATAAAATAAAGCGGACTAAAGTAAAGTAAAAGAAAATAAAAAAATTTAAATAAGAAGAAATAAAATAAAATTGTATTTAATTTAAAAAAATCGGTTTTCAATCGAGGAGTTATGGGTCTGCTATTGAAATATTGCGAAAATGTACCGATATGTTATCAAATGTTATCGAAAAGCTCAAAAAGTTATCAGATACTCACAAAAAAGTTATCGATATGTTATCAAAAGGATGCCAATTTGTTATCAGCGTGTTAAAGAAAAGTTATCCATTTTGCTATCAAAAATTTATGGATTTGTTATCGAAAAGTTAACGATTTCCTATCGGAGTGTTACCAATTTTTTATCGCAATTTTATCGATTAGCTAACGACGAATGTTATGAAAAAAGTACCTATAAAACTTAAATATAAAATCGACGACACTTGCGTAACCCATCGATAACCAGCTGATAAAAACCAACAAGAAGACGATTACAAGCTGATAGTAAATTGTTATCAAACTGTCGAAAAAGTCGAAAACTCGACGATAATAATTCGCTATCAATAATAAACCGATAATAAAAAAATAGCCGTATTTTTTTACATGTATATACATCTATATTTGCGGGTAAAAAACGCTTATCATCACTTTGATAATGTTTAGATGACCCATCTAGCGGAAATGGTTAAATAACTAGCTACAGAACGGGTTGTACCGAATAGCAGAGACACGCACCTCCTCTGTTGGCCATAGTGTATAACCTAAAGCTGAATCGGTTGCGGTGAATAGTGGACCACACCATTTGTAGAGGTAAAACATAGAGCATTTCAGTAGCATCTGAATATAATGCGTATTGACATTTAGGAGTACAAATTTTCGGCACAGCAATTTCAGAAGTGTAGATAAAGTTACGCACTTCGCAGTCCATATAAAGTTTAAGTGCAAATGTATATAGATATAAGAAAAAAACACAGCTAATAACAACTGCGTTTAACTTCAACCGAGCTTCAAATAACTTAAAAAAAATTAGTTACCTAGACGTACATCTATCTGTATGTTTACACAACGAACTTAACGAGTACTTAGTGCTCATGCCTTTTGTGTTTTAAATATTAGTTTGAAAATTAATATATGCACTTAGGTTAAAAAAAATAGCAATTTTCTTAAATAGTAACTTAAAAGGAACAAACACTTGCACGCAAAGTATCAAACTAGAAAAATGTTTTCAAAAAATTACATTTATCGATTTTAAATTTTTAAGTTTTTGAAAGAAAAGTTTTTTTTACTAAACAAGTTGTTGTAACTCACCAAAGCAAGAATAAACAAAAGTATTACAAATAAATAAATAAAAAGCAGTAGGCCGATATAACAACAAAAATAGTTAAAAAAAAATATAAACAAAAGTTCCAAAATAATTTGGAAAATCAGGAAATATTTCTAAAAACATAAACATATCTTTAGTTAAGTATTTTGAACTTGAATTTTTTTTAATAAAAAAAGCAGACAATTTTATTTTTTTGAAACTGTCTAATGCACATACATATGCACATGGAAGCAGATAAAGTAATGAGTACAAAAATATAAATCACAGTTATATGCTGTCAAGTACCAGTATGCCCACATATCTACTCAAACACAAACAATTGAGTCTAGTGAAATTAAAATAATATTTTTTTTACATATTTACATTGAATAATTAGTGTACCTGCAATAGTAATATTTTTACGCGCGTGCGCATAACTATGTAAGGAAATTTTGCCTGTTTTTTCACATTCGTTTTTTGCAAAGAACTAAATATAATTTTAAAAAATTTATAACAGAAAAGTAAGTCTAAGTTCGGAAGAAGCTGAATTTCTTCTTCAGGAACGCTTTGAAGGACTTTAACACGCCCTCTCGCAAAGACTTCTTAAATTTTTCAGATAAATCTCAAAACTGCTGTGTATCATATATATTATTTCTAATTGCTGTTTTTATATACGGGTCTGTTTAAGCGACTTAAACTATGACTTTTTTCTTTCGTTTGTTTCATTAGCCATTGAGTGTGCTTGTAATTCTCAACTTGTTAGTGAAATATTCTAAAGATATAGTTTTAGTTTTTAATTTAAAATTGAGGTTCTTCGAGTAGAAGATGGGGTGCCTATACCTCAGAGCCCAGTGCTCGCCTCCATATCACATTTTTTTAAGGGTTCTTCAAATAGAAGATGAGGTGGCTCATTAGAGCGAAACCTCAGAGCCCCCAGTGCTCGCCCACAATGAATAAATACAAGAGGTTTTTCAAATAGAAGATGAGGTGGCTCATTAGAGCGAAACCCCAGAGCCCCCAGTGCTCGCCCCCAATGAATAAATACAAGAGGTTCTTCAAATAGAAGATGAGGTGGCTTATTAGAGCGAAACCTCAGAGCCCCCAGTGCCCGCCCCCAATGAATAAATACAAGGGGTTTTTCAAAGCAAAACAAGGTGGCTCATCCCGCAGCCAATACCTTGGAGCCCCCAGTGCTCGCCCCCAATGAATAAATACAGGGTGTAATAGGGGTTTTTCAAAGCAAAACAAGGTGGCTCATCCCGCAGCCAATACCTTGGAGCCCACAGTGCTCGCCCCCAATGAATAAATACAAGGTGTAACAGGTACATAGTGACCTCTCTCTAAATAAATTTAAAAATAACAAACAAATACATTAAAATAAAGATATCATAAATAAGGTGTACCGATGCTTTGCATCGTTCCGTATTTTATATACACCATAAACAAAGTAAAATAACATATAGTCCATTAAAATAGTAATTTATAAAAATAAAAAAGATAATAAATTTAAAAAATGCTTACTTGCAGTGGGCTTTGAACCCGCAACCCCAAACGTGTGAGTCGGGTACGTCATCCACTGTGCCACGACTCATACGCCTACAAGCACATCAAATTACTCCCTTATAACTCACACTAAACTGCTCGCCCTCAACTGCCCCACGCTTAGCTAGGGTCCCTTTCTCGCTCTTATTTTGAATACAAACCTATAAATAAAGTTTTGGTTGTAAAGATGGAGATTCGGGCTATTAGCGACCTTTGGGCAATTTTGGTCGTAGTGCTTTTGTTTAGCTATATTTTATTAAAATAATTTGTTAAAAATAAACGATTGTGAGCACACAAAGTAATCTATTTGTACTGTAGCACTATTGTGAATATTTGCACTGCATTACCGGCAGTTTCTATTGTACGCTAGATTGCAGCGCAGGATGTAAATTTTAATTGATTGACGGTAGTTGCTATTATACCCTAGATGACAGCGCAAGCTGCAAGTTAATATAACAGCTGATTTATGTTGATATTTGATGAGAGACCTTTATGTTGGTTGCGCAAGATGCGCGCGGGTCAGGCTCGTTATCATTATTAGGTCTCGAGGCAATGCAACCGGCGTTTGAGCCCACGCATTACCTTCATATCTTTAATACAAGGGAACCCATTCTAACAAAACCTTGTTTTTGGCTCCAAGATCGTTTCGGACTCCAATGCATTCGTTCACTAGCTTAAAAGTATTTGTGTACGACTTCAAGACTAATATAATGAGGATACTAATTAGTTAGTAGCTGTGCCGCCCGTACCCCAAAGAGCCGACCACAAGTAGCGCACGGGACGCCATTTTCATGCACATTTGTCCTGGAACCAATCGATGCATTTAGCTACTTTCTTAACTTCGGGCAGTATATAACTGCCCATAGTAAAGTTTGCTACTTACACAGGTAGTGCGTGACTGTTTCTTTGCTGCCCCTTCGTCGCAGCTCCTGCGAATGCTGTTAAAATGGATTCCTATTCTCTCGGCATGCCGGTTTGCTTGGTTATCTTGCAGGTGTCCGAGGAGCACCAGTTGGAGACTGCTAACTCCTTGAATCTGCTATATATATTTCTTTTGATTGATGTACATAAGTGGATGATACATCTTGATCACTCCGCTACCCCCAGCAGCGCCTTTGCTTTTGCAAGCACGTCTGCCTTTTCATTGCCCTCGATATTTTTGTGGCCAGTTACCCATATAACAGTTATGTTTACGAAGTTAGATGCGGCTTGAAGCGACATCTTGCAACTGCTGATGACCTTAGAAGAAGTGTTGGATGATTTAAGCGCCATGAGCGTTGCCCTGAGTAAATACACACCTTCTGCTTGAGTTCATTTAGGACCGACCTAATGTGAATATTTAAGAGGCTTTCCAGAACCTTCAGCGTGGAGGAGGTAAGGGTAATTGGTCTGTAGTCTTTAGCGTATTAATGTGATGTTATGCCTGCTTTGGGTAAGAAAATTACTTTAACCCTTCTCCTTCAGCCAGAAACTAATAGGCTCACCGAGTTTATGGGGCATCACCGAAGTGATACGTTAGCGCCAGGTGATTTGTTGGGAGAGAAGCTGTTAAAAGCGAAACTTATTTTTTCCCTGTTAGTGTGCGAGTTCAACAACCTGTGCAAAGGAAGCAGAGGACTCCGCATACCTCGGTTGACAGTCAAGCAGCAATTAAGGCAATAATCTCGCATAGCACAGCATCTAAATGCGTGTTAGAGTGTAAGCAGTCCCTGGAGAGAATCGGCACAGGGAGAAGCATACATCTATATTAGGTCCCAGGGCATATGGGAATAGATGGGAATGAAAAAGCGGATGAACTAGCTAAAGAGGGCGCATCCCTTGAAGCTTGCTCCGTGGACGTCCAATTAGATTGGGCGAAGGCGAGAGGTGCTCATAATCGACCAAGCGGGAAAGGGTTCAAGCGCAGGGCTGTAAAGTGTCGAAGATTATGCGTAGGTCCTACAACCTTAGACCAACAAAGTTGCATCTATAATTAAAAAGAGGACTGTAGACTCATGAAGGGTACGCTGACTGGACACTGCCTTCTGGCGTCACATGCCTTTAAATTAGGCTTGGTCAGTGATAGCAGATGTAGGAAGTGCGGGCTGGAGGAGGAAACGATCGAGCACTTCTGTGCTCGTGCCCTGCGCTTGCCAGGCTAAGACTCCAGCTATTAGGAGTGATACAGCTGTCAGATCTAGAAGCAGCAAGTGGCTTAAGTCCTAGGAAGCTTCTAGTATTTACCAAGAGGACGGAGTTATTTTATAACATAGGTCCTGGTTTTTGATAGGGGTTTTCAGTTTGGTCGTTAAAACAAACTTCTGGTAACACTACGGACTTATTCAGTCTATGTGAGGTCCTCATGCACCGGCCAGTTCAATCTAACCTAACCTAACCTCGGTCAGTTATGAGGCTACCGCAGTTTGGAAAATTAGTGTTCAAGAGGATGTTGAGTGATTCCTCGGCAGATTCCGTTCACAGCCATCCTCTCCTCTCACGAAGTGATCGTTGTGATGTACCTTGCACAGAATCTTGCTAAGCCTACATGAATCACGGCTGTTGTTAATCGAGGTGCAGAACGATTGCTAAGACTCTGATTTGGTTATCAGGACTTGGTATTCTTGTATTTCTTGAATGCCTCATTGTATGGTTGCCATATCTTCGTTATGAAAAATTCGTTGCATAGCTTACGTAATTTTGATCTTAAAGCTCTTACTTCACCGCTCTATCAAGGCGGAGGCTTCTGCTTTTGGATGCTGATCGAGGTAGCTTTGTTGTAGGATATTGTAAGAGCGCGCTCTAGATGAGGATAGTACTCGAGGAGAAACCTCTTTGTAAACATTCTGAGAGAACGTTTTTTCTACCACTCCACCCTAAATTACTTGGTGCAAGTCTCAGTCCCACCCGAACTTGATATTCTAATATGTTAAAATTTGCTTTTGCAAAAACAATTTACATATTGTAGATAACGCTTATTGCCATTAATAAGATTTATTATTATTAATTTAGGTGCATGTCTGTATGTATTTGTAGATATATATATAACTAGATTACTTAGATAAGCAAGCTTACTAGAAAATTAAAATAATATTTACAATAAATATAGATAAAGAAAAAAAATATCATAATAATTTCTTGTTTTTACATTGACATTGCAGGCAATAAGCCCCATGGTTGTGAATTGTGCAACAAGAAGTTCGCATTAGCGTGCAATTTACGAGCTCATATGAAAACACATGAAGGTAAGTTGAACTACCACATTTTTTCCATTACAACAACATATACCACCACAATGCACATATGAGCACACATACAACATCAACAATTTCAACTTGAGCACCTGTGCATGCGCGCGTATGTGTGTGTGTGTGGCTGTGTGCTTGATTGCGGCGCACTTCTAGAGCACCAGCATTAATTTCCATTCTTAACTTTTCAGGTGATCCACAAGATGAATGTGTACGCTGCGGCAAGGTGTACGTAACACTATTGCAGGGAGTCTGCACAAGGTGCTCCGATTCGAACAATTTAACTGACACTGACAACAAGACTGGTTTTCAATCGGGAGGCGATACAACCACAGAAGATGAAACCTCAAATGGCACAACGGAATGTAGTGACAAGTAAAAGGAAACAAAATGCAAAAAAAATTTCAAAAAAAAATTGAAAACGATAACGTTAAATACATACATGCAATCATGCACACAAACAAACAAACATACACTTACACACATACAAACACTCATACAAGGAAAATATGTAACAAAAAAAAAAAGAAACCAATTAACAAATATTTGACTGCTGCTGTAAATATATAAATACATACATACATACAAATATTATAAGTACTTTATGCTACATATGATGCGCGGGGCGTGGCGGGGGTAGCGCATAATTATGTTTGTATGCGCAAATAAGTAGATGTACATTTATACTCAACACAAACACTCTTAAATCTATTTATATAAGCTCTAGTCTTAAGGATATTTATATATATTTTTTTAAGTGACAATACAAAGCAAGTATAGCACAAGCCAATAAAATAGATACTGACGACTTTTTTTGTGTTCTAGTATATACATTAGACTGGGTCGATTTATTAACCGATATCGCGCCATCGATTTTTCGATAGGATTTGGGTTCAGGAAGAAAATTCCACTACGCATACCCAAAAAAATAATTTTCGAGCCTGCGAAATTTAATTTTTTTGACTTTTTTCGCCTTTTATTTTTAAGGTATTTTTCATGACCTACTAAAAAAATTTCATATGTATAGCCCGTCCGAACCATGCAAATTTTAAAATCAAATGAAAATCTTTTTAGTAGGTCATGAAGAAACCCTTAAAAATAAAAGACGAAAAAAAGTAAAAAAAAATTTAATTTCGCAGGCTCGAAAATTATTTTTTTGGTTATGCGTAGTGGAACTTTTTTTCCTGAGCCCAAATCCTATCGAAAAATCGATGGCGCGATATCGGTTAATAAATCGACCCAGTCTAATATTCATACATACATATGTACCTACATATGCACATATACACCTATTAGAATGGAAGTGTTTGATGTTGCACCGCGAAGCGCGCATTGCACAATTGCCGACGCTCATCTTGATTGTCGGCAAAATTTTGGTTTGTATTTTAAGTTTTTTTGTTTTTGGCTCATACTTAACTTGCTTTTAAGACAATGGATTATGTGAGTTTTACAGCTTGCGACATATTGTTAGAAACATCGACACACGAAGTAATAAGACTTTGCGAACAACTCGCCACTGTCACAGCAGCTTCGACGTACCAGAACGCATCGTGATTTTTTCGCCCGACTAAGTGCCTCGAAAGCCTTAAGCCAAAAAGACAAGCTAAGGACGTAGAAGTTACGACGAAGATGTTCGTCAGAGAAAAAGAGCACAATGGTGCTGCGAGCTTACACATTACAATCTTACACGAACTCCTACTAACCCTTGGGAAGGATGCGCTTGACGTCGCGTTGATTCAGAAGCCATGGCTCTCATCGGGAGGAAATGTTGCTGGACTCAACGCGCACGGATTTGCCGTTTACTACGCGCTATCGAATGAGGACATCGTAGTGGTGGCCGTCGATCAGAAGAATAAACAGGCCGTTATCCTGGCATCCTGCTATATGGCCTATAATGCGGAGGCAACACCGATGGAGTACAAGAGGAAGGACGCAAAGGGCAGTTCGTCATAGACTTGGATGCAAATGCGCACCACAATGCGTGGGGTGGTGGAGATGCGAATGAAAGAGGCGAGTTTCGATTTTGTCCTGCAAGCCAACAGGGGAAGTGTGTCTACATATGTATGTACTTAATATTACATTGAGCTCTGAACGTGATATATCAAGGTAAGATTTGATGGTTCTTGCTAGACCATACTTCTCCGACTATGCAATGACCTGAGTCTTCTTAGAAGACATGCAAAAGAAATGTTATAGCTGGCAAAGGCCGCAGAAAGAGTAGCGTGCTGGGACGACTATAGAGATCTGTTGAGGATCTACAAGCGTGAAACTTGCAGGCCGAAGAGAGGCCGATACCAAGACCGAATGGGCGGTGAAGACTTTCTCTAAGTCCCGGTCATGACACAAATTTCAAGCACAGAAGTCGTGGAATGGCTTAAAATAATATTCGGTGGGTGCATAAGACTGAGTCATATACCGCACTCTTAGAGGACTGTTCATATAGCTTTTCGACCAAAGTTGGATAAGAGCAGTCAGAGCTAGCTTAACATCATTGCTGCTCAAAGAGAGGCTGATAGATATGTACATAAAGTCAAATGCGGATGAAAAACTGCTCTCCACAACACGGTAGACACTGCACTACCAAGGGTCATAATAAAATATAGAAAGCCCGGGAATATAAGGGGTCTGCCTTAGGAGTCATCTTGGACATTGCCGGGGGTTTCAACAATGTCTCTAAACGGCCGATCATGGATGGTCTTATTTACTGGACCCGTCAAACTTATGGCTTACGCGGATGTCGTGGAAAGTGTCTTCCAACGGTTGGCTCATTGATGTATCGGTACCTTCGGGATATACATACCTGGGCATCTAATGTAGGGTTGACAGCGAATGCAAAGAAGACGGATATGGTATTGTTTACTAGTAGGGGTTACCTGAGAATTACCGTGAGAAACCTTGCACAAATATCTAGGAATCATTCTAGATAGTAAGTTATCGTGGAACCTCAACGTGGAGGAGAGGGCGTAGAAGGCCTCGACGGGACTTTATGCATGTAAAAGAATGCTGGCATGTACGTGGGGTTTATGCCCTCTCTCTCTCATTAAGGTTTTAGAGCGATTGTATAGCCTATCCTTTACTATGGAGTCATTGTTTGGTGGAAAGCTACACAAAAAAGAACCATCTCAAAAAATTAGGTATGTAGCTAGCATTACAGGAGCCCTGAAAAGAGCCGCCACGGCTGCATTGTATGCCATTATACACATTCCACCTGCAGACCTGGTGGCAAAGAACATAGCGTTAACAACTGCGACGAGGCTCAGTGCCTCGTGGCGGATTATATGGCCATACTACTATACTTTTATATTGACATCCAAGCAGCAATTAAGGCAATAATCTCGCATAAGAATCGAGACAGGGAGAAGCATATATCTATATTGGTTCACAGAGCATATGGGAATAGACGGGTATGAGAAAGCGGATGAACTAGCTTAAAAGTGCGCATCCCTGCTCCTTAAATGTCCCAATTAAATTGGGCGATATTAAGAGAAGCCGAGAGGTGTAGTTGATCGACAAGCGGGAAAGTCGTCGCTATAGTGTCGAAGATTATGCGTAGGTCTTACAACATTAGGTTACCACAGATCATTAAAAAGAAACGACTGTAGACTTATGACGGGTACTCTGGGGACACTGCATTCAGGCGACACATGCCTTTAAATTAGGCTTGGTCAGTGATAGCAGATGCTGGAAGTACTGGTTGGAGGAGAAACGATCGACCACGTTTGGTGCTCGTGCCCTGCACTTGCCAGGCTAGGACTCCAGCTATTATGAGTGACGGCATAGGTGGCATAGGTCTTTGAAAGCTTCTAGTATTTGCTAAGAGGACGGAGCTTTTTTATAACATAGGTTCTGGTTTTTGATAGGGTTTTTCAGTTTGGTTGTTAAAACAAACTTCTGGTGACACTACGGACTCATTCAGTCTATGCGAGGTTCTCATGGACCTGCCAGTTCAAACTGACCTAGCCTAAGGAAAAAGCCAACATGCGAGAAACCACAGCGTACCGTGAATTTCCCACTTGGCAGCTAATCACAAGGTCAAGAGATCGGACCTGTATAATGGCTGCGCAAGCCATGCAAGTGCCCACAATGCTCCCTTTCGAGTTATCACCACTCAGAATTTTTCTTGCCTCTTACGAACGGTATACCTACGGCGGGGATATTCTACGACCTCTTACTCGCAGTGGGAACGCCTTAGCATAGTAAGATGTAATTTTTCTGTATGGCGAACTGTGTTGAAATAGCTTTGCCGTCACCTTGCATAGATTCGCTCTCGAACATTTCCTTCCGACAAAAATCGCATCTATGTACCTGTTAAGATTAGAGTATATCGTCACTTATTACCCTTGAGGCCCCCAATCCACAGTCGTCTGTCTTAAATGGAGTTGGTGGCCAAAAATACTTCCGGTAGAGATATCAACGTGAAACTCTGGTCACGGCTTTACAAATATTTGAGAATTATTTTTTCAATAAAATTGGTGCGGGTGATACCTTCATACCGACCCACAACCAACCACTTTCACCGCATGCATACAAAAAGTAAGTAGATGTGGGGGCAAAAGGGGTAAGATGTTTCTATCGCAAATACAATGTTTAATAGGATTAAATAAAGAAATTAAAGTTATTAAAAGATCTTGCATATATAACAATAACAAAACAACAAACACACACAAAGTTTTACATTTGCATATCACCGACTGGAAAAAATAATGTCGTATGTTACATGTGAGCACATATAACATACGATAATAATTTATCAGGGTGACGCTATCAGAAAACTGTCGCAAAACATAGTTAGGGGCAGAAAGTGGCAGCTGATATCAACACTTTAGAATCTTAAAATTATGACTAATAATAAGATAGTACCTGGGCGACCGAGCTTTGCTCGGCAACGTTTCGTTGTGCTGGCAACGTTTCTCGAGTATCTCCATGCGCCGAATTATTAATTTCAAACATTTTTTTAGTTATACACTTTACATTCCGAAAACTTGTAAATTTCACGAATGACAACTATCAGTTAGTTTAGCTAAATGTCAGCTTACTTCCCTAAGCGCCATCTGTTGGTAAGTAGTCAAATGGTTAGATGTCGTTTTCAAATTTAACATATGCCTCCAGTGTTCAACGGTAGCAAATTACCATGGTGAGATATCTTTGTGCTATGGTGAGAAATCTTTCTAATAGTAATCTGTGAGAAATTGCAATTATTCATTTCATATTTGCCAAAAATATGCATTTAAATATATTTTGCTAGAATTTGCCACGGTGCCTTGATATTGCATTTCAATTTTATTAGCGTGTGTAAAATTAAGAAAATTAAGTCGAATCATGTGTAAGATTTTTAACTTTAATGTTCCCATTTAAAGCTTTAATAGAATATGAGTAAGTAGAGTACTATTTCGTTTAACTACCCCAACCCTAAATGGCAACTCTACTCGAAAATGTCTCTATTGTAATGCGGAGTGAAATATCTTTCGTTTGATACCCATATCGCCATATCTTATGCAATTTTTTTATACTCAGTTGAGCAGAGCTCACATAACGGTTGGTTGTACAGGCATAAAGGAATAGAGATAGATATAGACTTCCATATATCAAAATCATCAGTATCGAAAAAAAAATTGATTGAGCCATATCCGTCCGTCCGTCCGTCCGTCTGTCCGTTAACACGATAACTTGAGTAAATTTTGAGGTATCTTGATGAAATTTGGTATGTAAGTTCCTGGGCACTCATCTCAGATCGCTATTTAAAATGAACGATATCGGACTATAACCACGCCCACTTTTTCGATATCGAAAATTTCGAAAAATCGAAAAAGTACGATAATTCATTACCAAAGATGGATAAAGCGATGAAACTTGCTAGGTGAGTTGAACTTATGGCGCAGAATAGAAAATTAGTAAAGTTTTGGACAATGGGCGTGACACCGCCCACTTTTAAAAGAAAGTAATTTAGAAGTTTTGCAAGCTGTAATTTGGCAGTCGTTGAAGATATCATGATGAAATTTGGCAGGAACATTACTCCTATTACTATATGTATGCATAATAAAAATTAGCAAAATCGGAGAACGACCACGCCCACTTTACAAAAAAAAATTTTTTTTAAAGTCAAATTAAAAAAAAAAGTTAATATCTTTACAGTATATAAGTAATTTATGTTAAAATTCAACTACAGTAATTATATGGTGCAAGAAAATACAAAAATAAAAGAAAATTTCAAAATGGGGGTGGCTCCGCCCTTTTTCATTTAATTTGTCTAGAATACTTTTAATGCCATAAGTCGAACAAAAATTTACCAATCCTTCTGAAATTTGGTAGGGGCATAGACTCTATGACGGTAACTATTTTCTGTGAAAATGGGCGAAATCGGTTCAAGCCACGCCCAGTTTTTTACACAGTCGTCCGTCTGTCCTTCCCCTCGGCCGTTAACACGATAACTTGAGCAAAAACCGATATACATATCTTTAGTAAACTTAGTCCACGTAAACACATGGTAATTTGATTAGTTTATTGACGCAAAAAATAACTTTAGAAAAAACTTTGTAAAATGGGTGTGACACCTACCATATTAAGTAGAAGAAAATGAAAAAGTTCTGTAAGGCGAAATCAAAAGCCCTTGGAATCTCGGCAGGGATACTGTTCGTGGTATTACATATACAAATAAATTAGCGGTACCCGACAGATGATGTTCTGGGTCACCCTGGTCCACATTTTGATCGATATCTCGAAAACGCCTTCACATATACAACTACCATCACCCCTTTTAAAACCCTCATTAATACCTTTAATTTGATACCCATATCGTACAAACACATTCTAGAGTCACCCCTGGTCCACATTTATGGCGATATCTCGAAAAGGCGTCCACCCATAGAACTAAGGCCCACTCCCTTTTAAAATACTCATTAACACTTTTCATTTGATACCCATATCGTACAAACACATTCTAGAGTCACCCTTGGTCCACCTTTATGGCGAAGTCTCGAAACGGGGTCCACCTATGGAACTAAGGATCACTCCCTTTTAAAATACTCATTAACACCTTTCATTTGATACCCATATCGTATAAACACATTCTAGAGTCACCCCTGGTCCACCTTTATGGCAATATCTCGAAAAGCCGTCCACCTATAGAACTAAGGCCCACTCCCTTTTGAAATACTCATTAACACCTTTCATTTGATACCCATATCGAACAAATAAATTCTAGAGTCACCCCTGGTCCATCTTTATGGCGATATCTCGAAAACGCTTCCACCTATGGAACTAAGGCCCACTCCCTTTTAAAATACTCATTACCACCTTTCATTTGATGCCCATAACGTACAAACATTCTAGAGTCACCCCTGGTCCACCTTTCGAACTATGGCCCACTCCCTTTTAAAATACTTTTTAATACCTTCCATTTGATATCCATGTCATACAAACACATTCCAGGGTTACCCTAGGTTCACTTTCCTACATGGCGATTTTCCCTCTTTTTGTCTCCAAAGCTCTCAACTGAGTATGTAATGTTCGGTTACACCCGAACTTAGGCTTCCTTACTTGTTTTAATTTCGAATAGGTGGCGATCCTACTCAAAAATGTCCCTGCTGAAATGCGGAGTGAAATAACTTTGATACCCATATCGGCATATCTCATGCAATTTTTTTTAAATTTCGAATAGGTGGCAACCCTATTCAAAAATGTCCCTATTGTAATGCGGAGTGAAATACCTTTCGTTTGCTACCCATATCGGCATATCTCAAGCAATTTTTTTTTAATTTCGAATAGGTGACAAGCCTAAATGGCAACCCTAACCAAAAATGTCCCTATTGTAATGCGGAGTGAAATTCCTTTCGCTTGATACCCATATCGGCATATCTCATGCAATTTTTTTTTAATTTCGATTAGGTGGCAATCTTGTGAAACGTTCTGAGTGGCAACACCTGGGTAGAAAGTCTTAGAAGGTGATACATTATATCTTTGCCAAATTTCATTTAGATCGGTTGAGCCGTTCCCGAGATCGTTCGGCTATACAAATATACAAGAATTGCTCGTCTTAACGTGAGGATCGGTGAGGAACCCAACTAAAGTTATAGCTGAAATTGAAATATTTGTGCAAATAAACACTAATAAAGGCACTGGTGAAATTTGAAATAACAAAAAAAAACAACAACAAGCTAAAGACACTAAAATTATTTCAAAATGAAGTAAATACCTTTGACTTCAATATTCATTTTTATTTATTTCAATAAAATTCTATTTTATGTATTTTTAAATAACTTAAACTTGCACTTTATTTTTTACTTGCTCACACTGCCAACTAATATCATAACCTCACTTTTGAAGCTGTTCTTAAAGAGTGCAGTTCGAATACAACAAAAACAAATATACCTAAAAGGCTGTTCTAATAAGATATACTAAGGACACATTTGGTGACAAACTTATCAATTTGATTTTTTAATTTTTGGCCTATGGAACCGACCACTGTGCAATCGGATGATGTTGAATGAATTAATGACCTATAGACCAATTTATTAAATCGAATGTTTCTATGAGTTTTACGACCATTCGCTGATATCTCAACGATCAAAGTTGCGTTAATGTATGATAAGAAAGTAATGGTATATTGATTTTAAGTAACAGCCGGATTAGCGGTTTATTTATTTTACTGAGATATCTTATCAAACATTGATCACGTATTATAGAAAAATATATTGCATGGCTCAAAGACACACGGGTCCGTTAAAAGAAAAAAAATTATTAACTGGGTTATTGCATTTTTCTTGTATAAAAATCATCGAAATTTACAAACGGATTGTATTGGTAATTGCCAATTTGATTAACACAGTCATGAAAGTGGTGCTCAGATTGCTAATTGTGGTTGCTACAGGTATGCATAATTTAGTAATTAGATTACAATTACTAATTACATGGAATAGTGAAAAGTAATGAGCTGCTGCAAATGTATTGTTTATATTTTTTCATTCAACAAATTTCAGAAAAAAAAATTATTTAAATTGCATTACAAGTAATTTAATATTGCAAGTGAAGTGCAACCCATTGATTTCTTAGCCGAATTGTTGAAAATTTTGTTGTTGTTGTTGTAGCGATAAAGACACTTCCCGAAGATCCGGTACGTTCCGGTAACAAGCACTAGCCCAACCATCTCGGGAACGATTTGGTTGAAAATTTTGTCTCTCTAGTCTATGTAAAGACCTTACGGTCTTTGAAAACAGCATTAGTTTAAAATATATTACAATAAATAAAACAAAAACGGAATCATTTGCTTTGCAGTACAAAAATGAAAAAATAATAATAAGGAATTATAAATGTAATGTAATTGTAATGCAAAGTCTGTGCATCTCTTATGTAACAGAATTGTATTTTTGTGCCCGTTTCAAAGTGCTCGAATGCAGTTGTAATGTAATGGTAATGTTACTGTAATGTAGCTGTAATGCAATTGTAATGTTCATAATCTATACATAGCCTCACGGAAAAAATTTACAAAAGATTTAGAGTCTAAAAATATAGCCATCGGTGCTTTTATTGAAAACTACTTTGATTGGCATATATATAAGCGTAATGATCATTACCTGGCTGATGTACATTAGACTGGGTTGGTCCCCATACAAAAAAAAAAAAAGTTGGTAATGTCCGCCCCTAAATTTGAAGATTATGTTGAGAGGGTTTCGGAATAATTTTTTTAATTTTTTTTGATCCTTCGAAATACAACCGAAAATGTGTTTTCGTTGTAACTTGGTTATTTGACGTCCGATTTTTAAAATTGATATGTCATTATTTTGGCCTTGAGAAGCTTCACATTTCCGCTTAATGTCCTTTTAAGCTATGAAGTCGTTTTCACATGATTAGGTCAGCTAACAAAATTTTTTTCCTTGCCAAACGAAAGTACTTAAAAATTCAAGAAAATTTTGCTTTGAAACCATATTACTAAAATAATAAACAAAGAAGTTATAGCACTTTCAATATTTATTGCAACTGTTATTTTACCTGATTCTTATTATAATTTTGTTAGCTGACCTAATCATGTGAAAACGACTTCATAGCTTAAAAGGACATTAAACTGAAATGTGAAGCTTCTCAAAGCCAAAATAATGACATATCAATTTTAAAAATCGGACGTCAAATAACCAAGTTATAACCAAAAAACTTTTTCGGCTGTATTTCGAAGGATCAAAAAAATTAAAAAAAATTTTTCCGAAACCCTCTAAACATAATCTTCAAATTTAGGGGCGCACACTGGCAACTTTTTTTTTTTCGACCCAGTCTAATGTACATACTAAAGAGGAGAAAAATCAGTCTTGAGCTAGAAGGGACAACTGAGTGAACTGTGGCCAGTAGGAGATGCCCTCAAGGGGGTGTATTATCTCCTCTCTTGTGGACCCCAGCAATAAATGATCCCCTTCAATTACTGAAATCCAATGGATTTGACACACTTGGATATACAGATGACTTAGTAAATTGCATCACACGGATGCACGAGGAAACAATATCCAATCGCATGCAACAAGCCCTGTGCATTATAGAAATAAAACTCTTAATGTTAGAACCATGCCTGGGTGGTACCAAAGTCCGATTTTCAGTGATAGCAAAATACCTAGGGGTTACGTGGGATAGAACACGCACATGGAATGCTCATCTAAATGCTACATTAAACAACGCAACAAGCGCTTTCTTCGCCTGCACTTCCTTATTCTAGTAGAGAAAGAGGCAACATTTGCTGCACTAAGGCTTCAAAATATCTCTGAGCTTAAGAGCGGAAACACGACAGGCCATATGAAAGTAATGGGAAAATTCATAGGAAATCCCGTATTACAACTACGTGATGCAATGGCCCTAACGCTCAGAGTCTCACGGAATTTTGAGATGTCTATTTTGGACAGAACCCTTTAGGAAATAGGGAATACATATACTGATCTTGACTCAGAGGTCTGGTTCATGGATGGATCATAATTCGATGTGGGAAATACAGAAGCAGGCGTCTATAGGGCAAACTTCAAGAAATCGATCCATTTGGTATGCTACCCCACCTGTTTTCAGACAGAAATCAATGCAATAGAAGTTTCCGATAGAGAATGTCTGCGAAGAGGCTTATCCTCAAGGAGTATCCGTATTATGTGACGACAGCCAGCCAGCCTTACATGCTTTGCATTCTTACACAATTACTTATAGGCTAGTGAATGAATGCATTGGAGTCCTAAATGATCTGGGAGTGAAGGGATATGAAGGTAATAAGCAAGCAGACAGCAGGGTGCTTAGCAGGATGGTATGCACTACGGAAACCAGAATTAACTGCGAAACAAAACAGTTCAGAAGACTGGATATATTGCTCCGTTTCAAAAGCAGGCCAAATTGTTTATACTACCAGCGCGAGAGGGTTCAGCAAAACTCATTTATATAAGCAAAGAGGATCTACGGACTCTCACCGGGTTACGTTATCACCTAAGTAAGTTAAATCTATACGATACACAAATCTCTCGCTTTTATGAGCTAGAGGATGAAACACCGGTTCGCATTCTCTTCGAATGTATCGCTCTGGCAAGTCACCTAGGTGGCGTGACTCTTAGTCCCTTAGTGGTATGGCGTAAAAAGCCTGAAGAGGTATTAAATTCATTAGAAGCCTCCACATACAGTAATAGACTCAAAGGTCAAGCAAAATAGATATTGTGACGAATATTCACATCACTAAGTGATACTAGCATCTCTAATCCGATACTAAGAAGCCACTTGTATGTGCGTAAACAAATCAATCATCATTTACACATGTACATACAAGGCAGCAGAGAGATACTCACCATCAGCCGAAGTAGTACTCACATATACACACGCATATGGCTATGGGAGAGACTATAACCTACAAATATAAATGTACGTAGATGGCTGGTAGCCAAGCATGAAGTTCGCGAAGTTACTAGGCCTTAGGAGAAATGGGTGAACGGGGCAACAGAGAGTATAAAAGCAGCTAAAGCAGAGTAGTCAGTAAGCAGTTTGATTTAAAATACAATTAGTTGTGAAGTAAGAGTTATTGTGAAGTACTCTCACAGTAGTCTAGTAAAGACCATTTTGCATTATTGAATATTGAAGTTATTTATTCAACAGATTAGCGATTCGAACGTTAGAAGAAGGGTTGGAATAAGCGGAATCTCTCTAAATTCGTTACAATATAAATAAAAGTCGCACTGCAAAATAAAATTTAAACATAAATTTAATTTTTTTTCATTTTTTTTATAGCTATGGCCATGCCAGCTGTGCCGGAAAGAATATCGGGTGAAGGTGGTTGGTATGTACCACAATTGGATGGCACCATGGCATGGGTGACCTCAGCTGAAGCTGAGCAAATGTCAAAACAAGTGATGGGACGTGCTGCTACCACAGTACATTTCCATTTATACACCAACGAAAATCCAACCACGCCAAATATGATTATTAATGGAGACGATGCATCCTTAACCGCATCCAATTTCAACAAAAATAACCCCACACGAATTGTTATTCATGGTTGGCAATCGGATGGCGACTCCGATATGATGAATTTGATACGTAATGCTTATTTGTCACGAGGTGATTATAATGTGTTCTGCGTAGACTGGAGTGACAAGGCTTTATCACTAAATTATGCTGCTTCCAAATTGCGGGTCACAGGTGTGGGTAAACAAGTTGCCAATCTCATAGATTTCCTATACAAAGATGGTGGTATGAGCTACGACACTTTACATTTGATTGGTCATAGCTTGGGTGCTCATATTGCTGGTCACGCCGGCAAGAATGTTTTGCACGGTCAAATTAATCAAATTGTTGGTTTGGATCCCGCTTTACCTTTGTTTAGTTATGAGACACCATCGGAACGTTTAAATCAAAATGATGCCTACTATGTTGAGACAATTCACACTTCTGGTGGTCTTTTGGGTTTTGCACAACCTATTGGTAAGAGTGCTTTCTATCCTAATGGTGGTAGGAGTCAGCCAGGTTGCGGTATCGATATTGCCGGTTCATGCGCTCATAAACGTGCGTATATCTACTTCGCTGAGGCAATTGCAAATAATAATTATCCATCGATGAAGTGTAGCAATTGGGAGAAGGCTATTCAAAAGTCTTGTGGTAAAACTTATTCAACAGTTCGCATGGCCTCTGCGCGAAACTTTGTAAGCGCTAATGGCGATTTTTATGTGCCAGTCAATAAGAAGGCTCCTTTCGGTAAGGGTCTTTAATTTCATTACAAAAAGGGCGCTAAGCTTACAAGATTTCATAGTTTATTATTTTTTTTTTTTTTTGTAAAAGCATTTTAATAATAAAATAATTAGTTTTTATATATATATTTTTGATTTGCTTTGTTGATTTTCCGAAAGAGTGGGTAGCGCAACCAAAATGAGGCTTTGAGATAGCAACAATTTTCACCTGGCGAACTTTCCGATCCTCATTTTGCAATTGCGGTATCTTCATGAGTGAAGGATACCACTGAAGATTGTACAACACCGAAACCAAATTTGACAAGGAATGACGGAAATCAGTTTAAATATTAAAACATCAGTAAAAAGGCGTACCACACATCGAAAATGTGACAGCCATACAGGGATGCGCTAAAAGAGAGGCAGTGAGGCTACCTTTGGTTTTCGCGACGCTATTCTTCCTATCACATCCTCCTTAACTTCGTTAACTTTTGAGCGATCTTTTCAAGAAAGAAGAACCCTCTGCAACAGGAACGCAGCCTGCTGCGATAACATCCCGAGGCAGTTTGGATCCGTTCAAATACAGTCGAATATTTCCACCGGATGCTAATGATTGAAAAAGCGCAGTCCATATAACACCCTAGAGATGGGGGTCATCGACCTACTGATGCCCTCTTCTGTCATGGAAGAAGCTTGGCTGATAGCAACGAAGAAGCATTTCCGTCGCTAACTCTGTCGCTATGGGGTTTGGCTCAGCCCACACAGCAACGACAACGTCCCTGCCCTAACGAGTGTACTATCTCGGATACGGCTTAGCCGATTTGGATGAACATGAATAGGGTTACCACATATCTTATATGTAATATTTTTTCTGTAAAACTCGGCTACTAACTCGAAAATGACTTGAGTTACTTGAATTAAATTTCCATTTAAATTGGACGCTATATTTTTGCTTCGGTATTGCCACTTTGGACTTTTTAGGAGGAATACGACAAAACGGCTAGCAAATATATGGTAGCAACGTCGTATTTCTTTATAAACCTTTTAAATTAGGGCAGCCATCTAACCTAACTATTGTAACGAATTTTGGGAAATCCTGGTTATTGTACACCTGCAAACGTTCGAATCGCTAAATTGTCGTATAAATCACTGCAATATTCCGTATTGCAAACTGGTCTTTATTTAGACTAATTTGAGAGTAGTACTTCACAATTATACTTCACAACCAATAGCGTGTTTAATTCAAACTGATCACTGATTACTCAGCTTGCGCTGCTTTTATACTCTCCGTTGCTTCATTCGCATATTTCTACTAAAGTCTAGACGTTTCGCCTTCTAGAACTGCTGTATCTCCTGTTTGGTTATTTTTATATACATATATATTTGTAGTTTATATATATCTTATAGCCATATGCGGGTGTATGCGTGAGTACTACTTCGGCTGATGATTACATGTGTTTGTGAGTATCTCTTCGTTGCCCTGTATGTATGTGTGTAAATGATGATTGATTTGCTGTTGTATTTATTTAGTATCAGCTTAGTGATCCTAATATTCGGCACACTACACTATATCTCGAAAACGGCTTGACCCAATTGGATAAAATTGTTACATTCTAAGATCTCTTATTTAGGTATTGCTACTTAGGATGCTTTCACAAAGTCTGCCGTCATCTATGATTTTTTTAATTAAACGAAATATGCCAATATGGATATCAAATGAAAGGTATTTCACATAGTTAATTCAATGAAAATGATATTGTTTATGGTTTCCACCCGACCCTAATTAGAAAAAAGTTTTTTTTTTTTAATTAGAAAGCCGTTTTTCTAAGCGAGGACGCCTCTCGGCAGTGATTTGGCAAACACTCCGAGTGCCTTAAGAACCTTCTTCGTCACGCCACATTGTAGGAAAAATTAAAAGGAGCACGACGTAAATTTGAAGAGGAGCTCGGCTAAAATCTCTTTGGACTTTTTAAGACTTTTTCTGAAAGTCATGAAATTAGATCACCTCATTCATTTGGCAACCGAAAATAATAATTTTAATTTGCCTTTAATTGCCGGATTGACAGCAAATGCAGAGAAGACGGATATGGTCTTGTTTACTAAGAGGTACAAGGTCCCGAACTGGACCAGGCCTAAGTTAGGAGGGGTGACCCTAAAGGATAAACCTTGCACAAAATATCTAGGAATCATCCTAGACAGTAAGCTGTCGTGGAAGCTCAACGTGGAGGTGAGGATGAAGAAGGCCTCGACGGCACTTTATGCATGTAAAAGAATGCTGGAGTGTACGTGGGGTTTATCGCCTCCCCCCCTTTCTCATTGGGTATTTCAGCGATTTTGAACACTATCCTATACGAGGGAGTTCTTGTTTGGTGGAAAGCCACGCAAAAATGAACCTACCATAAAAAATTAGAGGGTGTATGCAGGTTAACAATGCTTAGCATTACGGGAGCCCTGAAAAAAATCCCGACGGCTGCACTGTTTGCCATTCTGCACATTCCAACTGAAGAATATAGCGTTAACAACTACAACGAGGCTCAGTGCATCGGGGCAGCTTGAGCGCAGACCATACGGCCATAGTACTATAGCGGCATCAATTACAGGATAAACAAACTACCTGATCTCTGTCTGCGCTTCGATGGGGCTCCTACGATAGAGCGCATGGGTGCTCAAATGGTGGACGAGGCGATACATGTATACACAGATGGTTCCGAAGTAGTGCAATTAGCAGGGTCTGCGGTATATTGTGCCGATCCAGAATAAAACAGATCCCACAAGCTCCCAGATCATTGTAACGTTTTCAAAGCGGAAGTATTAGCTGTAACCAAAGCAGTAGAAACACTGGAAGAGAATTGCTTAAACTGCAGCCGTGTTAAATTTTATATTGACAGCCAAACAGCAATTAAGGCAATAATCTCACATATCACAGCATTTAAAAGTGTACAAGCAATCCCTGTAAAGAATCGATACGGTGAAAAGCATATGTACATCTATGCTGGATCCCAGGGCATATGGGAATAGATGGGAATGAAAACGCGGATGAAGTAGCTAAAAAGAGCGCATGCTTTTAAGCTTGCTCCGTAGACGTCCCAATAAGATTTGGCGAGATTAAGAGAAGGCGAGAAGTGCACATGAGCGACCAAGCGGGAAAGGCGTGGGTCCAAGCGCGGCCCTGTAAAGTGTCGAAGATTATCTGTAGGTCTTACAACCTTATACTAACAAAGTTACAGCTATCATTAAATAGAGAGGACTCTAGACTCATGACGGGTATTCTGACTGGACACTGCCTTCTGGCGTCACATGCCTTTAAATTAGGCTTGATCAGTAATAGCAGATGTAGGAAGTGTGCGTTGGAGGAGAAAAGCATCGAGCACGTTTTGTGCTTGTGCCCTGCGCTTTACAGGCTAAGGCCACAGCTGTTAGGAGTGATACAGCTAGACCTAGAAGCAGCCAGTGACATAGGTACTACAAGGCTTCTTGTATTTGCCAAGACGGACCGGCCAGTTCAACCTAATCTAGCCTTAATTTAAAATTTATAAGAGTTGTGTTAAACACCCCGAAGAATATTCCACACAATTTAAGATTGTATGTATGAAAGGATTAGCATAGCCACAAAAAAGGCAAAACTTAGAGACAACTTACAAAGCTACCTGGTGAGGTGAAATCAATTATTAGTAACCATTGGCGTGTGCAAATTTTGTAGTTTTTCTTAATACCAATAACAAAAAAAAAACAATTATATAAAGCAATATGAGCATGTCTCGCTAATTAAATACAGATAATAATATTGATAAAATATTGAACAGCGGAAGTACTGCTAATAAAAGCACTACTATAAAAATCCAATGTTACTAAGCTCTTGAGCGCGCCTATAAGTATTCCACACAATTAGGATTAAAAAGCATATATAATTAGTATGTAACTAAATGGTGAATAAAGGAATAGCAGCAAAAAGGTAATACTTAGAGATCAATGGCTGAGTGGTTAAAGGCTTTACGCTAGTATAAAGTATGAATGTTGCAGATTTCGAGTTTAATACTCAGCTCCCGAGAAGTTAGCTGATGAAGAAGTGAAATTCAGAAACAGTAACCATCGCCGTTTGTAAACTTTGCATTTTCTCTAATATCAATAACAATAAAACTATATAAATCAAGTTTTGCTGAACGCGCCGAAAAATATTCCACTGACTTTACGATTAAAAACAAAGTATATGCATATGCATATGTACCAAAGTGTGTATATAAGGAATAGCAACAAAAAAGTCAGAGACAAATTACAAAGCGTCTTGGCGTTAAAATGCCTGAATGAATAGATGCATCTACCTTAACACCAGTATGAATGCAGATGTACTCGAGTTCAAAGCCCAGCACCCGAAAAACTAGGTGATGAAGAAGGAAAATTCAAAAACATTTCCTCATAACCATCGCCGTGTGCAAATTTTGTAATTTTTCTCTAATAGTTAAAAATAATGTTTGTTTTAAAATATAATTTTAACATTTATTTCTGACTTACATAAAAACATGCCTCAGCTTACAGAGTAGATTGACATTTCGAAAACACTTCCGATCCCTGAGTTTAACTGTTTTAAATAAAAGAACGTATATAAATTATAGGGAATTCCCAATTTCCTGCGTGACTCCAAACTAACAAATAATGATTTATGATAGAAAAAATCGTATTTTGACGCATGTGTGTATGCAACAGTTTTATACTCAGCTGAGCAGAGCTCAGTAATCCGTAACGGCTTAAACTAATCGAGATAGATATAGACTTCTATATATCAAAATGATCTGGGCGAAAAAAGAAATTTATTTAGCCATGTCCGTCCGTCCGTCCGATAACTTGAGTAAATTTTGAGGTATCTTGATGAAATTCGATATATATGTTCCTGGGCACTCATCTCAGATCGCTATTTAAAATGAACGAAATCGGACTATAACCATGCCCACTTTTTCGATATCGAAAATTTCGAAAAACCGAAAAAAGTGCGATAATTCATTACCAAAGATAGATAAAGCGATGAAACTTGGTAGGTGGGTTGACCTTATGACGCAGAATGGAAAATTAGTAAAATTTTGGACAATGGGCGTGGCACCGCCCACTTTTAAAAGATGGTAATTTAAAAGTTTTGCAACCTGTAATTTGACAGTCGTTGAAGATATCATGATGAAATTTGGCAGGAACGTTACTCCTATTCCTATATGTGTGCTAAATAAAAATTAGCAAAATCGGATGACGAACACGCCCACTTTAAAAAAAAAAATTTAAGTCAAATTTTAACAAAAAATTTAATATCTTTACAGTATATAAGTAAATTATGTCAACATTCAACTCCAGTAATGATATAGTGCAACAAAATACAAAATAATAATAAGTCGAACAAAAATTTACCAATCCTTTTGAAATTTGGTAAAGGCATAGCTTCTATTACGATAACTGTTTTCTGCGAAAATGGGCGAAATCATTTGAAGCCACGTCCAGTTTTTATACACAGTCGACCGTCTGTCCTTCCGCTCGGCCGTTAACACGATAACTTGAGCAAAAATCGATATATCTTTACAAAACTTAGTTCACGTACTTATCTGAACTCACTTTATCTTGGTATAAAAATGGCCGAAATCCGACGCCCACTTTTTCGATATCAAAAATTACGAAAAATAAAAAAAATGCCATAATTCTATACCAAATATGAAAAAAGGGATGAAACAGGGTAATTGGATAGGTTTATTGACGCATAATATAACTTTAGTAAAAACTTTGTAAAATGGGTGTGACACCTACCATATTAAGTAGAAGAAAATGAAAAAGTTCTGCAGGGCGAAATCAAAAGCCCTTGGAATCATGGCAGGAATACTGTTCGTGGTATTACATATAAACAATTTTTGTTGTTATATCGGCCTACTGATTTGTAAGATCGCGGGTTCGAATCGAGCTCAAGGCCTAACAATAATTATTTTATTATTATTATTGTTATGATAAATTTTTTCTTAATTGAAAAAATTATTAAATTAGAATAGAAGAAAGAAAAAATGTAGACAACTGCCAAAGCTCGTTGTATAGATCCATTTCGGGAACTGCTAAATTCCTTCATCGGCAACGTTTAGGCGCCGCTGCTATAACCATTCAGCCATCACAGCGGTTTTTTGTTTGTCTTCATTAATCCTACTTCTATTCTGGTTCTTGCCAATTGATATTCACAACGCTGCGACATCTGTTGCAGAATGAATTTTATTGACACTTTCCCTGTGCTCTGGGATGTATTAACAATTTTTGTTGTTATATCGGCCTACTGATTTGTAAGATCGCGGGTTCGAATCGAGCTCAAGGCCTAACAATAATTATTTTATCATTACTATTGTTATGATAAATTTTTTCTTAATTGAAAAAATTATTAAATTAGAATAGAAGAAAGAAAAAATGTAGACAACTGCCAAAGCTCGTTGTATAGATCCATTTCGGGAACTGCAAACAATAACAATAATAATGATAAAATAATTATTGTTAGGCCTTGAGCTCGATTCGAACCCGCGGTATTACATATATACATAAATTAGCGGTACCCGACAGATGATGTTCTGGGTCACCCTGGTCCACATTTTGGTCGATATCTCGAAAACGCCTTCACATACACAACTAAGGGGCACTCCCTTTTAAAACCCTCATTAATACCTTTAATTTGATACCCATATCGTACAAACACATTATAGAGTCACCCCTGGTCCACCTTTATGGCGATATCTCGAAAAGGCGTCCACCTATAGAACTATGGCCCACTCCCCTCTAAAGTACCCTTTAATACCTTCCATTTGATACCCATGTCATACAAACACATTCCAGGGTTATCATAGGTTCATTTTCCTACATGGTGATTTTCCCTTATTTTGTCTCCAAAGCTCTCAGCTGAGTATGTAATGTTCGGTTACACCCGAACTTAGCCTTCCTTACTTGTTTAATATATCATTTATCACCGCCCATGCACCGACAGAGGAGAAGAACGATGGGGTGAAAGACGCATTATTTGCAAGGTTAGAACGCACATACGAGCGCTGCTCCCGTCATGATATAAAAAGTTGTGCTTGCCGACTGTAACGCCAGGGTGGGCAAGGAAGGTATTTTTGGTCCCACAGTCGGAAAGTTCAGCCTCCACAATGAAACCTCTCCTAATAGACTGAGGCTGATCGCCTACACCGGTGCTCGTCATAGCGAGCACTAGATTAAAGCGTAAAAATATACATCAAGCTACATGGCTGTATTCCAATTGAAATACATGTAGCCAGATCAACCACGTTGCAAAAGACGGAGACGGCATACCTCCAGTGTTTTAGATGTACATACGATTCGCGGACCTAATATCGACTCGAAACAAAAAAAAACACAAGGAAAGTTATATGTCGAAAAGCTGCAATCGCGACGTACAGCCAATTATTTTGCAACTAGACTCAAACCCACAGAATGCAGCAAGATATCTCTAAAAAATGTGCTACTGGTGACTACGGCCCAACAACTGGTACGATGAACAATGCTGCGTTGCAACCCAAAAGGAGGACGCTGCATACGGGCAATGTTGAAAGCGAACGCTATAAGAGCACCGTGTGAGTGCGACGATTTTGCGCTGCTAGCTACCAAAAATAACGTCCGCAAATTCTACCAAAAACTTCGGCGCCAGACAGGAGGTTTTAAGCCCGGCTCAAGTTCCTGGAAAAACGAATACACTCAGAAAAAAAATCGGTGTAAAACGAACGAAGCACGTTCAAATTTAAGAACATTCGTTAACAAATTCTGTTAAGTACGTTTTTTCTTAATTCGTGACCGATGGGCTTGTTTTAAGAACATTTTTTCTAAGCACACCTTTCGTATTTTATGACCAGTTTTGTATTGATATGTGAAACTTCTGTGCTCATTCAAGCACTGTTTGGGCTTGATTTAAGATTTTGCGTTCTCACGTTTCGAGAACAATTTGTGGTCGATTTAACATTTTTCGGTGTCAGTTCAAGAACGTGCTTGATCTTTGGAGGGAGGAAGGTAATTTTTTAATTATTACCCATTTATTTATTTATTTTTTATTAATAAATAAGTTTTTTGTTATTAATAAAAAATATTAATAACAAAACAAATTATTATTAAAATTCCAAAAAGGCTTGAAAAAACGCATAATATGCATTTTTTCACATATATATTTCTCCTATCGAGAAATTTTTCTTATTTGGAGATGCAATCTGAATATATATTTAAAACATTTCATAACAAGTTTGAGAATTACCTGTGCATATGTGAATGGAGCTGAACGAAAAATAAGAGTTAAAAAATAGAATATAAAGAAATTGTTTTAAAAAACTTCAGAGTTTAACGGCCATCGAACTCGCGCCACACGGTCGCAACCGCAACATCATAGCCGCTGGACTATTACAACTGCTTGGTAATTTGTGCCAAATGTTGTATTTAACATTGTAGTGCACACGAATTGTACCGTTTCTATTCTCTTGGGCTTAATTTAAGAACATCGGTCTCAGTAATAGAACATTTGTTCATATTTTAAGACCAGCCTTTCTCTTTTCAAGAAAATGGTGTCAGTTCAAGAACAAGGTTGTTGTTTTGAGAACAGGTCGTTCGTTTTTCAAGAACGAAAATGTAAGAACATGAAAAGCTTGAATTGAGTCCGGTGGTGCTGGATTTTAGAACGGCGTTTTTCTCTGAGTGTACGGCGACCTGGGAACCGATATCCAGAAAGTGTTTAGATGATGGAGGAAACACTTCTCTCTGCTCTTTAATGGAGAGAAAGAGAGATGAAACACCCAGGGAATATGATGAACCCAATGATGATGGAGTGCATGCTCGGCGATGGGAATCTAAGTGTTCTTTGCCCGGCTTACAAGAAGGGCGATCCTGCAAACTGCGCTAACTATCGCGGAATTAGCTTTCTTAGAATCGCATATAAGGTTCTGTCAAGCGTATTGTACAAAAAACTGGAACCCACCCAGTATCCGCTGATTGGACCTGATGAAACCACATTCGACCAGAAAACTCCAAGTGACCCTCTCTCGCGTAATTTAATGCTGGAAAAATATGTATG
Organism: Eurosta solidaginis; assembly: GCF_040869045.1. NCBI lineage: Eukaryota > Metazoa > Arthropoda > Insecta > Diptera > Tephritidae > Eurosta > Eurosta solidaginis. The sequence continues at coordinate 27,167,986 of NC_090320.1, forward strand.
CAAACATATTGTGACGAATATTAGTATCACTAAGCGGTTATTAAATAAAGGCACAACAACAGTAAAGCAAGCTGTCACTCTTGTGTACGTAAACAAATCAATCATCATTTACGCACATACATACAAGGCAACGGATAGATACTCTCAAACACATGTAATCATCAGCCGAAGTAGTACTCACATATACACACGCATATGGCTACAAACTACAAATATACATGTATATGGCTGGTAACCAAGCATGAAGTTCGCGAAATTACGGGACCTTAGTAGAAATATGCGAATGAAACAACGGAGAGTATAAAAGCAGCGCAAGCTGAGGCATGACTAATCAGTTTTGATTTAAGCACGCTATTGGTTGTGAAGTATAAGTTTTATTGTGAAGTACCCTCAAAGTATTCTAATAAAGACCATTTTGCATATTGGAGTTATTTATTCAACAGTTTAGCGATTCGAACGTTAGCAGAAGGTATGGAATAAGCGGAATTCCCCAAAATTGGTTACATGCTAGAGTTTTCAAATAAAGTAAAGCCTTATGATAAGAATATTTTATGATAGCTTAAGTGAAATGCGATTTTGTTCAATAGCCATAAAAACGAATTATTTGCTTTCACATACTAAATATGACATAAGATAAGGTTCGCCATTTGGCAAAAATAAATAATAATTAATAGATCATATATATTTAAAATCAAATAGGCTACGTAAAAACAAGATAAGTCGCGCATAATTTTTCGTATAAAAATCGATGGTTTTTACTCAGTGATAATATTCGTAATTTATAATTTTATAAAAACAGTAATGAGGACATCACTGATAATTTTACTAGGCACAGTTGCTGCAGGTAGGCATTTATCAAATTGTATTAAAATAACATACTAAAACAGGATACTGTATGATTAAAGTTTATTTTTTTAACAGTGTACTGAGCTCTAAGATAATTTTAGAGGAGAACTAAATGATGGTACAATCTATTATAAGAGCGTACAATTACTGGTGTCTGCTGATCATTTTGATATTAGTCGTGTTTTTTTACATGTATATTAGGGCGGGTGAAATTGTATGGGGAAAAATGGGGGAAAAAAACTTCAGGTGCACATCCAGTTTCTGAATCTATGGGTCATATTGAGTAATATTGTCCATGGGACCATAGGTCTGAAATGAATTTCGAGCCTCCCTAATTTTGTTAGAAAATTTTATATTTCAATCCGAATCCGAATTTGATATTTATTTTCATGTGTTTTTTGTGAGAGCCGCTATTCGGATTGGGATATAAAATTTTCTAACAAAATAGGGAGGCTCGAAATTCATTTCAGACCTATGGTCCCAAGGACAATATTACTCAGTATGACCCATAGATTCAGAACCTGGATGTGCCTTTTCAACAATAAATTTGACCCACCCTAATGTATGTATATACATCTACATTTGCGCGTAAGAAAACACGCTTATCATCACTTAGATAATGTTTAGGAGACCCATCTAGCGGCAGTGGTTAAATAACTAGCTACAGAACGGGTTGTGCCGAATAGTGGGAGACGCACCTCAGTTGGCCATTGTGTATAACCTATAGCTGAATCGGCTGCGGTGAATAGTGGACACATACCATTTGTAGCGGTAAAACATAGAGGTAGTGTAGAGGTAAAACATAGACACACATTTCAGTTGCATCTGAGTATAATGCGTATTGATATTTAGGAGTACTAATATTCTGCGCAGGAATTTCAGAAGTGTAGGTAAGTTATGCACTTGGAAGTTCATATAAGTCCTCTATCGACGAATAAAAATCACGCTCTACAAGTCGCTCATCATACCCTTCTTGATGTATGTTTCGGAATGATGGACGGTATTGAGAGAAGATGAGATGGCACTTGAAGTGTTCGAGAGAAAAGTTCTCCGGAAGTTTTATGGTCCTATCCGTAATGTCGACGGCGACTATCGAAGGAGGTATTAAGATGGGCTGTATGAGCTTCACGCAGATATGACCATAGTGCAGCGAATAAAAACCCAAAGTCTTAGCTGGCTAGGTCATGTTATGTGAAGGGACGATGACGCTTCGGCCAAGAAACTATATCAGTCGATACCGCAGTTTGGAAGTAGACGAAGGGGGGACCTCCACTGAGTTGGGAGAGACTTGACCTTGGTGACTTGACTTGGTGATCTCAATTGGCGTCATTTATCGCGAAACAGGGATAGCTGGCGTGACTTCTTACGAAACGGTTAAAGCCAATTAATGGTTGCAGCTGAAATTGATATAGCTTAATTATTAAATAGAGAGCAGGTAAAAGAAAGCAGGCAAAAGCTGAGAAAGCGAAAAGTGGTGGGAAGAATATAGAGATATGTTGAGGATCTATAAACGTGAAATCAGCAGGTCAAAGAGAGTTTCACGAAAAAATTTCTGTGCAGACATGAAATGCTCCAGCGAAACGGCAAGCCTGAGGAAAGTCCCATCTAAGAAAGATGAACTCGAGGAACTTATTAAAAAAGCACGACGGGGATTGGTCACACAGTAGTAAAGAGTGCCTTGAGGCGCTACTCAGCACACATTTTCCATCGGGAAATGATGCTGAAGAATTGTGTAACAACATCTACTTACACGCCAAGTACGGAGCGACCAGCACCAGGATTCGTGACAAATACCAAAATTGAATGGGCGACAGGAACTTTAGCCAAATTCAAATCACCAGCTCCAGATGGGATATTCCCTGCTTTCTTGTAGATGGCAGGTGGAACGATTTCTGAATGACTAAGAGCAAATTTTGAGGGTCGCATAAAACTTAACCACGTCCCGCAATTTTGGAGAACAGGTCGAGTAGTCTTCATACCGAAAGCGGGAAGAACCAGTCGTCTACACTCAAAGGACTACAGGCTTATTAGTTTTACATCTTTTCTGCTCAAAAGCATAAAGAGATTAATAGGTGACTAAATAAATTCGAATATGAAGGAAGCATTATTCTCTTCAGCACAACACATCAGCAGCCAGTCAGTTGATACTGCATTGCAAAGGCTGCTCATAAATATAGAGACAGCACTGAAACACTAGGAGTATACCCTAGGTAGTTTTCTGGACATTGCCGTGGCTTGCAACAATGAACGAGCAATCATCGACAGTCTCAACCCGATTGAACTACATCCGATCTTAACAAATTAGATCGGCTCCCATTGGCTGCAGAATGATAACGTCGCAATGGAGTCTATGCGAGGCCACAAATTCTGTTAACAGAGGAAAGTCGCACGGTGGGGTATTATCACCAATGCTGTGGACGCTGGCCATCAACCAATTGCTTACGCAGTTTGACAGAGGACCAGTCAAACAGTCGCGGCGTATGCAGATGACGTTTCAGTCATCATAAGTGGCAGATACCTACTAACAAGCAGCTCTCTGATGGATCAGGCGCTTCGGCATGTATAAGCCTGGGCATCTGGCGTCGGGTTAGCCGCTAACGCGAAAAAACTGGATTTAGTATTATTTACTAGAGACCTTGCCGCCACAATAGAGCCGTAGGGTTAGCGCAAGTGAGCGGATATAGCGGAACATACTGTACACGTTTATACCGACGGTTCCAAGTGGAAGCGGCCTTAAGCTGCAGTCGCGTCAAAATATATATATTCAGGTAGTCATTAAGGCAATTACCTCATAACAGCGCTTCATCGAGAAGTGCTCTGAATTGCAAAGAAGCATTGGAGGTACTTCGCTCAGACCAGACCATGCATCTAAACTGATACTCGGTCATAAAGGGACAGAAGGTATCGAAAAGGCCGATGAGTTTGCAAAGGTGTGTGCTGCACTCGATCACAACAAAAAAAAAAAAAGAAGAATAAACAGATATACAACATCCCTGTCGTATGGGGTGACTCAAATCCATAGACCTCAAGGTTCGTGGGGTCAAAAACAAAAATTATTGACTCCGAGAAAGGACTGGGTATCACAACCGGGGCCTTAAGCGAGTGTTTCGTAGCAACACCAAAAATAATAAGGCCATATAGAACGTGCTTTACGTCTCTTCTGCAAGTAGCGAGCTTCAAAGGCTACATTTCCCATCACTGGCATTCTTCGAATGGATCTCAATCTGCGGCTTTGTTGTTTAGGTTTTAAATTGGAAAATGATTTCTTTGTGCTGTGAGTGCAAATGTTCGGTGGCACCTTAAAAAATACTTGAATGGAAGCATTCTTAAGACAGGAGATCTTGGAATGGCATAAAAAGTAATCGTTATTCCATGCTAAATGGCGATCGGGAGTCAAGGGGTTGTGTAGCGCAATATATAGCTTATCCAACCCAATTTCCAACCTCAACTTGGAGCGGCGAATCCCGTTTCACTAATAGACGAGGCTCTGGCGACCCCAAGCTCCTCATGGAACTTCGGGGTTGGGAGGGAGGGATGGCCTAAAGGTTTAATGTGGCCATATAAATCGTTCCCGAGATGGTCAGGCCAGCACCTTAATGGTGCTGTGTTACCGGAGCGTACCGGATCTGTATCCGGCAAAGGACCATCACATCGATAACACTCTCCAAAGCTTTCGGGGAGTAACCTTATCGCTACAACAACAACATCAGATTTTTTCCGCGATTGTGCGCACTTCTACGCCCCATCCTGCCTCCTAGCCATTTAAAACACTGTGGGCTGTGCTTCGAACACATTCCCATGTGACGAAAAATTTAATTAATTTCTTCTTCCTTTTTTTTACAGCTATAGGCTTTGCAATTGAAAAAGACAAGATATCCGGCGAAGGTGGTTGGTATGTGCCACAAATGGATGGCTCCCTTAAATGGGTGACCGAGGCAGAAGCCGAAAAAATGGAACAAAAAATTTCGGGACGTGCTTCTGCTGTTACAATTTTTTTCCATTTGTACACCGTGCAGAATCCAAATATTCCAAATATCGTTATTAGTGGAAGCCCCGATACGTTGAGATCATCTCATTTCAACAGCAATAAGCCAACCGTTTTTATCATTCATGGTTGGCAATCCGACAGCAGCTCCGATATGATGTATGATATACGTGACGCTTACTTGTCACGAGGTAATTTTAATATATTCACTGTCGACTGGAGCGACAAATCATTATCTTACAACTATGCCTCCGCGAAGAACGCTGTACCCGGGGTTGGCAAACAAGTCGCTAGCTTTATTGACTTCCTGCATAAACAAGGTGGTGCCTCATTAGAAACATTGCATTTGGTTGGACATAGCTTGGGGGCTCATGTTGCCGGTTATGCTGGCAAAAATGTGATGACTGGCAAAATCAATCAAATAACCGGCTTAGATCCTGCATTTCCCCTTTTCAGTTATAATAATCCCTCAACACGTTTGAATGAAAATGATGCGAGCTATGTTGAGTCTATTCATACTTGTGGCGGTCTTTTGGGTTTCAAACATCCTATTGGTCAAAGCGCTTTCTATCCGAATGGTGGTAAGGGTCAACCTGGCTGCGGCTTAGATCTCGCCGGTACATGCGCTCACTCACGCTCATGGATGTACTTTGCGGAGGGGATTCGAAAAAATAGTTTTACTTCGGTAAAATGTGACAGTTGGAAGTCGGCTGTGGGAAAATCCTGTGGAAAAACATATTCAGCAATTCATATGTGTGCGTCTAGTAATATCGTCAGCGCTAATGGTTATTACTATGTGCCAGTAAATAAGGTGGCACCTTACGGAATGGCTTCCTAATCGGTGAGATCGATGGTAATTATATATGTAAATGAAATACAGACTATTTTATGGTTTATAGTTATTTATTGTAAGATAATTCACAATTTATATAAAACTTATTTTATAAATTTCACAAATTTTAAAATACGACTTTCTTGTTTTAGATTTTTTCCAGAATGCCTAGAAATAATAAAATTTTAAAACTTATCGCGCCTTACATTTATTTATTTTTTTTTTTTTTAACTTAACATTTTACTAAAGTTTAAACATATTTATAACTCCAATGTAGAAATCGGGAACGATAAAACGACAAAAGTATTAACATTTTTTTTTCTTTTTTTTTATTATATTATATGAATTTGTTGTCTTCAAGACCAAGTTTATTATTTTTGTAAAATGTATATTTTTACAAGTTATATTATATTAAGTTATTATACATAGAAAACGAGTACAGCCGACTATTTCAAAACCCATGACGGTTTATCATCAGCGATCCACACATTGAAGGCTTGACGTTTAGCACATCAGGCCATCAATGCACTTTGCAAGTTTCTATCTATAACTCGTTTTCTACTGTTTGTTGTTTTTACTCTTTCTTTTTTTTTATGTTAATTTGTAGTGCGTATATTTATTTTGACAAACTTCAAAAATTCAATTAGTGATACCTACCGCGTATAACAAACAAATAAACGAAATTACATTTTTTTCCTTTTAAATTGATTTCTATATTTTCGCAAATATCGCATATAAGGTCCTTTCAAGTGTATTGTGCGAAAGATTGAAGCCCACCGTGAACCGGCTGATTGGACCTTATCAGTGCGGCTTCAGACCTGGTAAATCTACCATCGACCAGATTTTCACAATGCGCCAAATCTTGGAAAAAACCCGTGAAAAGAGAATCGACACACATCACCTCTTCGTCGACTTTAAAGCCGCCTTCGACAGCACGAAAAGGAGCTGCCTATATGCCGCTATGTCTGAATTTGGTTTCCCCGCAAAACTTATACGGCGGTGCAAAATGACGTTGACCAACACCATCAGCTCAGTCAGAATTGGGAAGGACCTCTCCGAGCCGTTCGAAACTAAACGAGGTTTCAGACAGGGTGACCCCCTATCGTGCGATTTCTTTAATTTGATGCTGGAGAAAATTATACTAGCTGCAGAACTTAACCGCACTGGAACAATATACTATAAAAGCGTGCAATTACTGGCATATGCTGATGACATTGATATCATCGGCCTAAACACCCGCGCTGTTAGTTCTGCTTACTCCAAGCTGGAAAAAGAAGCGGTAAAGATGGGTTTGATGGTGAATGAGGACAAAACCAAGTACCTGCTGTCATCGAGCAAAGAGTCAGCGCACATGCGCCTTGGCAACCGCGCTACTGTTGGCAGCCATAATTTCGAAATAGTAAAAGACTTCGTTTATTTGGGAACCAGCATCAACACTAGCAACAACATCAGCACTGAAATCCAGCGAAGAATCAATCTTGCCAATAAATGCTACTTTGGACTAGGTAGGCAATTGAAAAGTAAAGTTCTCTCTCGGCGAACGAAAATCATACTCTACAAGTCACTTATCGTACCCGTCCTGCTATATGGGGCAGAAGCATGGATCATGACAACAGCAGATGAAGCGGCTTTGGGAGTGTTCGAGAGAAAAGTTCTTCGAAAGATTTATGGACCTCTACGCGTTGGCGATGGCGAGTACCGAAGAAGATTTAATGATGAGCTGTACGAGCTATACGCAGACATCAACATAGTCCAGCGAATTAAAACGCAGCGGCTGCGCTGGCTAGGCCATGTTATGCGAATGAAAGATGATGCTCCGGCCAAGAAAGTGTTTCTATCGGAACCCGCCTATGGAAGCAGAGGTAGAGGGCGGCCCCCACTCCGTTGGAAGGACCAGGTGGAAAACGATTTAAACTCCCTTGGTGTGACCAATTGGCGCCGGTTGGCGGAGCGAAGGAGCGACTGGCGCGCCTTGTTGGACGGCCATAACCGTTTAGACGGTTAAGCGCCAATTAAGTAAGTAAGTATATTTTATTAAATGATGTTCCTTGTCGTTTATTATAAGGATTACAAATTTTCCTTAATCTTTTCCTTAAATTTTCTGCTTTAACATAATTTAAGTTAATAGGGCTTTCTTGTCTATTCTGTTTAAATAATTTATTCTTTTCTCTTTAACAGCCTGTGGGTCTATTTTTGGATTAATTTTATTTAAAAAAATATTATATGGAGTTACGTTGGTAGTAGAATGAATTATGTTATGATTATATGTGAAAACGGTTTGTTCTACTCCGAAATATTTAACTTCTTTGTCATTTGACGTATTGATTATTCTTAATTTTACATTCAAAGTCTTATGAAAACGTTCAATATCTGCGATTCCAGTTTTTCCCGTAGTTGTCTCTACTAAAATATTCAATTGTCCACACCATTGTTTTATATTAATATTATTTAATCATTCATCCTGATCAATCTTCATTGTTTTCGGTGGCCCCATAACATTAAATATTTTTGTATGATTTAATCGGGGATTGCCCGTATTGCTTTTTTAAATGTATGAAAACATTGAAGAGATTTACAAGGTATAATCGAAACAGCTGTCGCCCTGTCCGTCCTGATGTCACGTTGTTTAAATTTTCCCCAAATTATTAAATAAATTATAAAATTAAAAAATTGCTTCAAATAAATGTTTTCATACATTTAAAAAAGCAATACGGGCAATCCCCGATTAAATCATACAAACAGACAAAATTGGTTAATTCGTTGTAGTTCTATAAATAGAACAAAAACAGCAACAAATACCAAAGTTTCTTTGAAAACCGCCGTACCAAGCATAGCTTTAACACATAATTGCATACGAAGTATGCAATGTGTAAAAGATTAATATATGCAAAAAGAAGGCAATTGGGAAAAACTTTACAACAACTAAGGCATGGCGTAGCTGAATGCGTTTGTAACCATTTCTACTATCGTAGGAGTGCGGGTTCGACTCCCACTCCCGGGAGAAAAAGCTTTGAAGAGATTTACAAGGTATAATCGAAACAGCTGTCGCCTGGTCCGTCCTGATGTCACGTTGTTTAAATTTTTCCCAAATTATTAATTAAATATTTTTATTATAGCTCTTTTTGCTTCTGGCCAATTTAAAGAATTGACATGTTATACAACCACAAACTTTGAATAAACGTCAATACACGTTAAAAAAATTCTCTTTTTCCCATTTCCAAAAATCAACTACAAATTTTCCGCGAACTTCATAAATTGGAGGTGTCAATTTGAAAGGTAATTTATAGCTAACATGTTCATTTTTGCAATTATTGCAAAGATCACATTGATTAATAATTTTGGTTATTTCTTTTACATAATTCGGATAATAAAATTTCTCTTTAAGAGTTTACAACTTTTTCTATGCCCTGATATAACCTTTCAAGATGAATTTCCATAACTTTTGTTTTAAACTCCTGAAACTCTAAGATATTTTCTAAAACTCGCGTAGCTCTCAAAACTCTATTCTTTTTTGATGTAACTAAATTTTTATAGACATTTTGGAAAATAATGAAATCCTTATCATCTGCCATAAAAATGGCGTTATTATTGTTTAAAGTATATATTTTTTATTATATTCTTTATAAAATCAGTAGTTAAATTATTATACGTTATTGTAACTAAAGTGTTCGAAAATATGTTTTCTTTCAAAACCATATGATAATTTCCTTTTATCAATTTAATTTGATTTTTAAAAATATTTAAAGGCCTTAACGAAATGAAAATATGATCCTCGGAATCTTCATCTCCTGAATGAATGGTAGCAAGATTTGAGAAACTATCTTCATAAATAATATCCACCAGCTTTTCATTTATATTACACTCTTCAATTTTTACTCGCGATAATGCATCTGCGACTTTGTTTTCCTTACCGGGTATTTACTTAATATAAAAATCGAATTCATTTAACCTAATTTTCCAACGCTGCAGTTTTGAATTAGGTTCTTTGAGATTATGTAACCACTGTAATGGCCGATGGTCGCTATTTATCAAAAATTTTCTTCGATAAATATATGGTCTAAAATACTTCGTGGCCCATACTATCGCTAGTAACTCCTTCTCTGTGGCAGAATAGTTAAGTTCATGTTCATTTAAAGTTCGACTCGCAAAGCAGATAGGCTGGCCTTTTTGGCTTAAAACTGCTCCTAATGCAACAGCTGAAGCATCGGTTGTTAGAGTGAATAACATATCGTAGTTTGGGAACGCCAAAATCGGCTCTTTCGTTATTAATAATGTTATTGTCTCTACAGCTTTAATATAATCTTTATCCAAAATATTAACTTTATTCCCTTTCTTCAAACAATTTGTTAACGGCTTAGTAATTTTCGCAAAATCTTTAATGCATTTTCTATAAAATCCGGCTAGTCCTAAAAATTGCTTTATTTGTTTCTCTGTCTGTGGTATTGGATAATTTAATATACACTTTATTTTATTCGGATTTGGTTTGATTCCGTTAGCTAATTTTGAAAAAATTTTGTTAAGCGATTCAACATGTTCTTGAAGTGAAGTACTAAAAGCTATGATATCATCCATATATACCATGCAATCCTTCCCTATAAGATCTTCCAAAATTGTATTCATCAATCTCTGGAATGTTGCAGGTACATTATTCAACCTAAATGGCATTCTCAAAAATTTATAAAGGCCGTTTTGTGTTGAAAAAGCAGTTGGTTCCTATCATCAGAGTCCATTTCGATTTGATAAAAACCTTTTGCCAAGTAAATTGTAGAAAAATACATACATTTTCCAATTTTATCCAAAATTTCATCTATATTAGGAATGGGATATCTATAATCTACAGTAATGTTATTCAATTTCCGATAGTCTTCTACGATTCTCCATTTCTGTGTAGCTGAACTATCTAGTTTCTTATGGTGTTTTCTTTTCTACACGAAAATGTCGCCTTCACGCCAACCCTTCAAAAAGTTGTGTTCTGTTGTAAAATCAGCTTAGCCTCAATAGAGCACATCATTATCTTTTCTCAACAACCTACCTCTAAAAATGGCCAAAGATGCAACATTACTTTCCCTCGCTGCCATTGACGGTGCAGAAAACAGCCCTGTCAATTAGCTGATGAATCACACGAAGCTGAAGCGAATGCCTTGAATCACACGAAGCTGAAGCGAATGCTATATATATACGTATGTGTCGCATCATGCCTTCAAAAGCAATTTGCGATCACAGTTGACAGCGAACAAACACATGAACTGCATTTTTTTGTAAAAATGGTTACAATTTTTGTTCTTTTCAAGTCATTCAGGGTGGCACTGAACATTTTAAGTGGCTACAATTTCACAGGTCGAAGTGATAATTTTAAAAATGTTTGCTCCTGAAAGTAGCGACATTTTCGTGTAGAAAAGAAATCACCATTAGGTACCACCCAGATTGGTGACGAGTATGGAGAATTGCTATGACATATTATGTTTTGCTCTAGAATGTCTTTTATTTGCCGATTGACTTCTTCTTTGTGAATTTCAGGATACCAATATGAGTTTACATATATTGGGTCTTCGTGAATTGTTTTAATTTTATTTTATGTTAAAGTTTGTTGGTAAAAGAAAGCTTATCTCCTTCTTTATAAAACAAATATTTATATTGTCTAATTAATTTCGTTAATTGCTTTAATTCTTCATTATTTAAATGACCCAAATTAAACTGATTTTCTGGCATATCTGTGATAATATTTTCTGATTTTTCATATAAATTATGACATGCCTTATTTTCATCACTATCAAAGATTTTATAAATACGATTATTTAAGGCTATTGTTTTTTCTCTAATATTAATTTTAGCATCAAGTTGACTTAATATATCATAACCTAGCAATACATTGTACGTTTTTGAAAACTCATGTCTGTAAAACTTTAATGCGTTTTGCTTATTATTGCAACGCATTAACTGTACCTTGTTTAAGGTTATTTTTCCAGTAGCAGCTTTTAAAATTATTGGACTAACATTAACTACTTCACTATCAAAAACGTTGGGTCGAATCAAACTAACAGATGAACCTGTATCAATTAAAAATGTAAGTGGTATATTTTCAAATTTTAAAATTACTGAAGGTAGGTTTCCGAGGCCGTTAAATGAAAATTCGATGGATCTTGTTCCATAGGCTCAGGCTTACCAAATTGTCTCACTCTATCTATGTTCGAATTTTGTCTACCTGAATTATTTTTATTAAATTGCATGTTAAGGTTTGGGTTAGAGAAATTTTTAACGGGTGGAAATTGAACGCTATTGTTATTTGGATAAGAATTTTGTGTATAATAATTTGTGGATACGAAAATTAGGGAGCGATATTTTGATATTTTGGTTTATGACTATTGTTATTATAAAACACGGAAGAATTCATAGGGGTAAAGGGTTGTGAAAATGGAAGATAAACAGGATCGTAAAATGAATCTATTTTCTACCTTTATGAGGAACATACATATTTTTATATTTCTGATGATCGACTTCATTATCAATAACATTATTCTCTCTAAAAACTTTCATTGCACTTTTGAAGTCGGTAGCTAAATTTGCATTAATTAAAGCAGTAACTCCCTTCAATAATTTCAAACTAGTCCTACTAAGGTCTTCGTTTAAAAATAATTTTGTCGCTTCATTTTCCCTTCCTAACTTTATACAATCCTTGATCCTGCAAACTTGTACATTTATTAAATTATTGTTATTAAATAATACTAATTATAATACTATTTTTAAATTTAATATTATTCAGTTATAAAATAAGTGATGAAACAGGAGTGTGCTCACCAAATTCTTCGATCAAGAGATCTGATGTCCAATTGTTTGGTTGCTCACGCCTTACAACATTTAATGCAACACCTTTTAGCGTAGTAAATATCAAGTTCACGAAGAAACGATCTTCATTTGATTGGGCTCCAGACATTATCGCATAGATGCTATTCACGTACAAGGCAAGATACTTAGCGTCACCATCAAAAGGAGTTATTAAATTTATGTTTTGCAAAGCAAATTCTCTGTGTCCTCTCGCTTCAGTCATGTTTGAAAAATCTTGTAGACTAATTGCTTGAAAACTAACGTTTAAAATATCCAGCTGTTCGTCAATGCTCATACAGGAATCAGAATTATTTGCTTAATATTTTTTCTGGTTAATTTTCTCTATGGAGATTGTTTGTATAGGTTCTCAAGGATCTTTTGCACAGATCCTACCGACTGCGCCAATGAAATACAAACTATTTTGTGGTTTATAGTTATTTATTGTAAGACAATTCACAATTTATATAAAACTTATTTTATAAATTTCACAAATTTTAAAATACGACTTTCTTGTTTTAGATTTTTCCAGAATGCCTAGAAAAAATAAAATTTTAAAACTTGAAAGCCTTTTTAGACCATAAAACAAATTAAATTAACAAAGTAGAAATACGAGACAGTATATTACTTGCATTGTGAATTCATACAAGAGGCGAATGTTTGATAAAAACGTTCACAATAGTAAACAGCCTCGATCACCTGTTCAATCACTGTTCGATTACTTAAATCATTTGCTCAGTAGTGTTTTTCAAATATTTTTGTAGACAACTGGTACATTGCATTATTTACATATTTTAAAATGTTCGCTTAACTGGCTGCTCATACTTAATCTATTAACTAGTTTTAAGAAATGAATAATAATATGTAGTCTGATTTTCCGTAGACACATTTAAAAGAAAAGCTGATTTGATACACAAATGGACAACTCATAGCACTTCAATTTAATAACCGCGAGCAAAAGACAAACTTTTCTTCCATTCTCTGGCCATTCGCGACAGCCGTTCTCCCTGTCAGCTATAATTTGATAGGAAGGTATGGCAATGGAGGAATAGAAAGATTTTTCACTTGTATGAATTCACAATGATTGCTTGTATATACTCTGTATGAGTTTATTTGTTATTTAGCCTCAATAGCAAAATAGTTTCGGTCAGCTCATCATCCAAATTTGACCTGTAGTTATTTACAATATATTTAAATGCGGAAAACGCACGCTCCACACTGACTTGTGTTGCCGGAGTCGCGTGAATAATTTGGGAAAGCCGATACAAATGTTTGTATGTATATTTCATTCGTTCCCAAAAAGCAGCTAAATTTACTTTTGTGCCTGTTGATTCGTTGAATGATTCAATAGCTGAATAACCTTCTAAAATGCATGAATCGTTGAATGTTGGTGCAGTGGTTTGGTTTAGAAGTTCTGTAAGCAAATCTGTATCGTCCTCGCTTGCCATTGTAAAACTGTTGTCTTGTACAGCCTGTAAGAAAAAGATAGAATATTTTTATTTTCAGGAATTTCCAAACTTTACTATGGATACTATACCTGCGTAAGGGAAGTAACTTTCAAATGTAGCGCTTTCAAATGATCAATGGCTACACCTCTCATATGTACAAATTCCGATATTTGTAACAAGCGATGAAGCCTAGGGTCTAAGTAAATAGCTGCAGCTACTGTTGGATTAGCAAGCAATTTATTTTTTCGTTCATTTATTGAAATGAATAAGAGTTTTGAAATATCTGAGTGTGTTGAGGCTTTTTTAACTGCTAAGCAAGTTTCCAAGAAAAATTTAATGAAGTCGCCGAAAAGTAAATTATGTTTTTGAAGCTGTTCCGTAATTACTTTCAAAACAGAAAAGCTTTGTAAAAAGTCATCCACAAAATCCCAGTCTATGATTGGCTTAGCAATATTGTCTTTGATAAATTCTTGAAGCGCTTTTAAATGTTTTACCATCTCGTATGAGTAGCTCCAACGTGTTGGGAATTCAGCAGAGGGTAGTGGTAAGGTATGTTCGACCAGAACACGATGTAGTCCTTGTGTGCGCAACTTGTTTGCTATTGTCCGGCAATCTTCATACTTTCGCTTTACATCTTTATGGTTTAATACATCCTGTACACACAATTGTACCGTGTGTGCGGCACATCTTATTACAGAGAGGGCATCTGCAATAAAATTATATGTTATAAAAGTGTATTCATTAGTTATATATGTATATAAGTCGCACTAAAATGAGTTGTCATGCAATCATCAAATATCGGGTCGTCGAAAATACTGTCACATGGAATTGAATCCAAATCTTCGACCCCATCCTCTTCATTGTCAAACTTGCTGTCGACATATTCAACGTTGCTGTCGACATATTCAACCTCGTTCTGCAAAAGTTTGCCACACTTTATCATATTTTGCCCGTTGTCGCTAGTGATACTATATATTTGTTCTATTGAAATGTCATATCTGAAAACGTTAAATGATAGCTTTTTAAGAATTAGGGACATCGATATCAATGAAATGGACCAAATAACTTACTTTTCTAAGGTCTCCATAATTATTTGTTTTAAATTTTCCGCTGTATACCTTTCTATGAAATTTCTGACTGAAAGTGTTTTAATAACTATTTCTCCCTTATCTAATAGTTGCGCATTTATACATACAACATTGTGGTAAAATCGTTTAGCACTATCAATTTTTATGGAAAATATTCTGTTTTTCAATAACGTTTTTAAACTGTCGATTTCGTTGTGCACTTCTTTTAGCAAAACATCGTGTAAATTATTTATGTTAATGTTATTTAGCCCAACTTGCTGACAAATGGGAGTTAATACTTTTTGCATAGGACTGCTACTGAAAACTTGTAAGGCAAGCCCACATTCAGCCAAAAAATCACTACACAATTTTCTAACTTCGTTTCTGGACATCGTTAAAATTATTTTATACTTAACATCTTCCTGAAGGTTCTTAATTTCCACATGTGTATTATTCTCATTATATTCTTCCTTGTGCTTTCGTAGAAGATGAGACTTCAGGTTTCCCAGGTGATCACTAGAAAGGATCCGGTGGCATATTTTGCATTCGTTTTTTCCATCGCTATCCAGCTTATAAAAGTTGCGAATTGTATCACCCCGTTTTGGTCTCATTTTAGACTATGATTTCCACTTTTTAATTGTAATACGTACATATATTAAATAAACGCAATGAGCTTTGTAATTGCAGTAGAAACTTTTACAGAAAAATACACGACAAGTTTTGGTTGACGCGATTACGTTAGGTGTTTTCCCGAACTTTTCTGACTAAAACTAGTAGAACTGTCAGAGTGGGAAGCAAAACCAAAACCAGTCAGAAAAGTGCATTCGGGAATGATTTCAAGGAGTCCGTGACTGTCCATTACTGAGTTTTTGGTCTTCGGGAACAAAGCTATTATGGATAATATAGCATTGCCAGCATAGTTTGAAAATAATAATCAACTTAAACGATTTGATTTCGTTTGTATATGGCAGAAAACGAAACAAAATCATTTCGTTAATTTGACGTTCTTAACGTTAATAAACGAAACGAAATGACTTTGTTTCGTTTATTAACGTTAATTATCGTAACGAAATGATATCGGTTCGTTGGTTAAGCATGCCTGCCAGGCAGGGATGCACCTTAACGTTAAGCTAATCGTTTATCAAAAAATTTCCACCGTTTCCGTTGAAACACTTCGAAATATTATCGATAAAGAAATTATCAAGATACATTGTATCTCGTTTTTAACCGAAACGAAAAGCTTTCGTTAACGTTAAAAACGTTAACAAAAACGTGATACTTTATGTTTGAATTGTGCTGGCAATGCTATAGCCATGGTGAAGCCGTAAGGTGGTAACAGCGCGCGGA
Organism: Eurosta solidaginis; assembly: GCF_040869045.1. Lineage (NCBI taxonomy): Eukaryota > Metazoa > Arthropoda > Insecta > Diptera > Tephritidae > Eurosta > Eurosta solidaginis. Next base: position 27,184,330 of record NC_090320.1, read on the forward strand.
CATACACACATAAACTGCATGTAATTTGTTTGTGTAATTCGTTGGTGGTAATGTCAAATATACTCTGAGGAATGTTCGTACTGTCAAAATTCATGAGAAAAGTTGCAATCAGCTTGGCTAATGCTTTCACCTTGAATGACTACGCCATCAATCAGCTTTGCCAGCATAGTTTGAAATTAATAATCAACATAAACGATTTGATTTCGTTTTGATATGGCAGAAAACGAAACAAAATCATTTCGTTAATTTGACGTTCTTAACGTTAATAAACGAAACGAAATGACTTTGTATCGTTTATTAACGTTAATTATCGTAACGAAATGATATCGGTTCGTTGGTTAAGCATGCCTGATTTTGATATATGGAAGTCTATATCTATCTCGATTCCTTGCCTGTCGTAAGGGGCGACTAAAATACCAAATTGATTCAAGGGGTTGCCAGCGAAAGATATAGCTTATCCAACCCAATTGTCAACCTCACCTACCCGTGGCGAATCCTGTTTCTTTAACAGCCGAGGCTCTGGCGACCCCAAGCTCCTCATAGATCTATGTGGTGGGAGGACGGTATGGCCTAGAAAGTGGTAATACCAAATCTTTCCGAGATGGTCGGGCTAGTACCTTAATGGTGCTTGATACCGGAACGTACCGCATCCGGCAAAGTACCATCAACATCGATAACACTCCCGAAGGCCTGCGGGGAGTTTCCTTATCGCTACAACAACAACATTTAGTCACGGTCATACCAACCCTCGATAACGGGATTTTCTTAGAAATTTAGTTGTATTGAAATTCCTTCGTAAACTTAAGCCCGGCGAATCTTATAATCAGTAATCCATCGCTATTGAAGAAAACGAACGCGATCTAAACAAGGATATTGAAGTCGCTGTGGCTCAAGACTAAAAGCAGGAAGGAAAGGGTCGAAAACGAAATGCCGAATATTGAAAAGGGGGAAGATGATAAGAAAGCGGAAGAGAAGGACTGGAATCACTTAATAAAAAGAGAAAGCTGTATTTGTATATAAGTTTAAAATCAAATTTTTATTTTCATCTAGCCCTTACTTTTACATTTAAATTGGTACACGCGAATTGTCGCCATAAACAAAATACGAAGAATAAGAAAAAATACATAAAACTATAAAGACAAATTATTAAAGGCCATATAAATGGATATTTGCTTGGTGCAGGCACGACCAAAGAAACCAAAGCAATGACTAACATTGAAACCGATGAACCTGTTGACACAGCGGAAAGCCATTTATTTGAATATTTCGTTAAATGGAAGTACGTTATTATCATATCCTTAACGCAAATATGATAAATTAAAGCCAGCACAAAAAATGGGATTATCAGCCCATCTTTCACAAGCAGCGGAAACATGCTAAATACGGTTGCTTCCAAAAACCATAGGGTTTCCAGTGGATACGCATTTAGTAAACAAAAGGCTGGTGCAGCGACAAGCAGTATCGACTTTTCATGAACCTGGAATGAAGAAATATTAATATAAATATGTTTACTGCCATCCTAAAAAGACTGTGGGTACCTAAATTTTAACTGAAACTGACATATTGAACTTAACTTGTTTGTAACTTTCCAACAAACGCTGTTTTTTTTTTTTTTATCGAAAATAAGTATTTTGGACTAATTTTATGTGACCTTTATATTTATGGAAGAAAATATCAAATTTGAATTCCTTATACGCGAATTGATGCCTTCGTAAATGGCTTATGTTCGGAAAAATATGCAGATATCCACATTGTTTATTAGGACTGCAGTTTAGATGTAAGACGGGCATAACCAACTACAGTGAAACTTAGATACAACTAACATACACGAATAATATAATTTTTACTGCAAAATATCTCGGGATATTAGATTTCACCCGAAAAAGAGGAGAGTAGTAATACTTGTGCTACGCAACTCATTTGTTGTTGTTGTTGTTGTAGCAGTGCTTCGCCCCATCCAATAGGTGCGACCAATCACAAATTGTCATCAATGTCCTCTAACGGGAGTCCAAGGAAACTTGCTGTTTCAACAGGGGTGGACCATAATGAGAGGGGTGTTAGAGGCGTTAGTTCCACATTACAATTAAAGAGATGGTTGGTGTCATGTGGGGACACATTGCAAGCGGGGCATACATTTTGTATGTCGGGGTTGATTCTGGATAGGTAAGAGTTTAATCTGTTACAGTATCCAGATCGAAATTGAGCTAGAGTGACTAGCGTTTCCCTGCGGAGTATGCGTTCCTCTTCCGCAAGTTTTGGGTACTGGATTCACCGGGCAATTCCTGACACAAAGGTCCGACGCCTGTTTTTGGAGTTCGCTGAGGACCTGCTTGTGTTTTTTGGCTTCATGTGGCTGAGTTCTCAGGTGCCGTATTTCCTCATAATGCTTACGGAGATGACTACTTAAGCCCCTGGGCGGTGTTGGGTCATCAATCAGATGTCTGTTGGGATGAATTCACAATGATTGCTTGTATATACTCTGTATGAGTTTATTTGTTATTTAGCCTCAATAGCAAAATAGTTTCGGTCAGCTCATCATCCAAATTTGACCTGTAGTTATTTACAATATATTTAAATGCGGAAAACGCACGCTCCACACTGACTTGTGTTGCCGGAGTCGCGTGAATAATTTGGGAAAGCCGATACAAATGTTTGTATGTATATTTCATTCGTTCCCAAAAAGCAGCTAAATTTACTTTTGTGCCTGTTGATTCGTTGAATGATTCAATAGCTGAATAACCTTCTAAAATGCATGAATCGTTGAATGTTGGTGCAGTGGTTTGGTTTAGAAGTTCTGTAAGCAAATCTGTATCGTCCTCGCTTGCCATTGTAAAACTGTTGTCTTGTACAGCCTGTAAGAAAAAGATAGAATATTTTTATTTTCAGGAATTTCCAAACTTTACTATGGATACTATACCTGCGTAAGGGAAGTAACTTTCAAATGTAGCGCTTTCAAATGATCAATGGCTACACCTCTCATATGTACAAATTCCGATATTTGTAACAAGCGATGAAGCCTAGGGTCTAAGTAAATAGCTGCAGCTACTGTTGGATTAGCAAGCAATTTATTTTTTCGTTCATTTATTGAAATGAATAAGAGTTTTGAAATATCTGAGTGTGTTGAGGCTTTTTTAACTGCTAAGCAAGTTTCCAAGAAAAATTTAATGAAGTCGCCGAAAAGTAAATTATGTTTTTGAAGCTGTTCCGTAATTACTTTCAAAACAGAAAAGCTTTGTAAAAAGTCATCCACAAAATCCCAGTCTATGATTGGCTTAGCAATATTGTCTTTGATAAATTCTTGAAGCGCTTTTAAATGTTTTACCATCTCGTATGAGTAGCTCCAACGTGTTGGGAATTCAGCAGAGGGTAGTGGTAAGGTATGTTCGACCAGAACACGATGTAGTCCTTGTGTGCGCAACTTGTTTGCTATTGTCCGGCAATCTTCATACTTTCGCTTTACATCTTTATGGTTTAATACATCCTGTACACACAATTGTACCGTGTGTGCGGCACATCTTATTACAGAGAGGGCATCTGCAATAAAATTATATGTTATAAAAGTGTATTCATTAGTTATATATGTATATAAGTCGCACTAAAATGAGTTGTCATGCAATCATCAAATATCGGGTCGTCGAAAATACTGTCACATGGAATTGAATCCAAATCTTCGACCCCATCCTCTTCATTGTCAAACTTGCTGTCGACATATTCAACGTTGCTGTCGACATATTCAACCTCGTTCTGCAAAAGTTTGCCACACTTTATCATATTTTGCCCGTTGTCGCTAGTGATACTATATATTTGTTCTATTGAAATGTCATATCTGAAAACGTTAAATGATAGCTTTTTAAGAATTAGGGACATCGATATCAATGAAATGGACCAAATAACTTACTTTTCTAAGGTCTCCATAATTATTTGTTTTAAATTTTCCGCTGTATACCTTTCTATGAAATTTCTGACTGAAAGTGTTTTAATAACTATTTCTCCCTTATCTAATAGTTGCGCATTTATACATACAACATTGTGGTAAAATCGTTTAGCACTATCAATTTTTATGGAAAATATTCTGTTTTTCAATAACGTTTTTAAACTGTCGATTTCGTTGTGCACTTCTTTTAGCAAAACATCGTGTAAATTATTTATGTTAATGTTATTTAGCCCAACTTGCTGACAAATGGGAGTTAATACTTTTTGCATAGGACTGCTACTGAAAACTTGTAAGGCAAGCCCACATTCAGCCAAAAAATCACTACACAATTTTCTAACTTCGTTTCTGGACATCGTTAAAATTATTTTATACTTAACATCTTCCTGAAGGTTCTTAATTTCCACATGTGTATTATTCTCATTATATTCTTCCTTGTGCTTTCGTAGAAGATGAGACTTCAGGTTTCCCAGGTGATCACTAGAAAGGATCCGGTGGCATATTTTGCATTCGTTTTTTCCATCGCTATCCAGCTTATAAAAGTTGCGAATTGTATCACCCCGTTTTGGTCTCATTTTAGACTATGATTTACACTTTTTAATTGTAATACGTACATATATTAAATAAACGCAATGAGCTTTGTAATTGCAGTAGAAACTTTTACAGAAAAATACACGACAAGTTTTGGTTGACGCGATTACGTTAGGTGTTTTCCCGAACTTTTCTGACTAAAACTAGTAGAACTGTCAGAGTGGGAAGCAAAACCAAAACCAGTCAGAAAAGTGCATTCGGGAATGATTTCAAGGAGTCCGTGACTGTCCATTACTGAGTTTTTGGTCTTCGGGAACAAAGCTATTATGGATAATATAGCATTGCCAGCATAGTTTGAAAATAATAATCAACTTAAACGATTTGATTTCGTTTGTATATGGCAGAAAACGAAACAAAATCATTTCGTTAATTTGACGTTCTTAACGTTAATAAACGAAACGAAATGACTTTGTTTCGTTTATTAACGTTAATTATCGTAACGAAATGATATCGGTTCGTTGGTTAAGCATGCCTGCCAGGCAGGGATGCACCTTAACGTTAAGCTAATCGTTTATCAAAAAATTTCCACCGTTTCCGTTGAAACACTTCGAAATATTATCGATAAAGAAATTATCAAGATACATTGTATCTCGTTTTTAACCGAAACGAAAAGCTTTCGTTAACGTTAAAAACGTTAACAAAAACGTGATACTTTATGTTTGAATTGTGCTGGCAATGCTATAGCCATGGTGAAGCCGTAAGGTGGTAACAGCGCGCGGACATACACACATAAACTGCATGTAATTTGTTTGTGTAATTCGTTGGTGGTAATGTCAAATATACTCTGAGGAATGTTCGTACTGTCAAAATTCATGAGAAAAGTTGCAATCAGCTTGGCTAATGCTTTCACCTTGAATGACTACGCCATCAATCAGCTTTGCCAGCATAGTTTGAAATTAATAATCAACATAAACGATTTGATTTCGTTTTGATATGGCAGAAAACGAAACAAAATCATTTCGTTAATTTGACGTTCTTAACGTTAATAAACGAAACGAAATGACTTTGTATCGTTTATTAACGTTAATTATCGTAACGAAATGATATCGGTTCGTTGGTTAAGCATGCCTGATTTTGATATATGGAAGTCTATATCTATCTCGATTCCTTGCCTGTCGTAAGGGGCGACTAAAATACCAAATTGATTCAAGGGGTTGCCAGCGAAAGATATAGCTTATCCAACCCAATTGTCAACCTCACCTACCCGTGGCGAATCCTGTTTCTTTAACAGCCGAGGCTCTGGCGACCCCAAGCTCCTCATAGATCTATGTGGTGGGAGGACGGTATGGCCTAGAAAGTGGTAATACCAAATCTTTCCGAGATGGTCGGGCTAGTACCTTAATGGTGCTTGATACCGGAACGTACCGCATCCGGCAAAGTACCATCAACATCGATAACACTCCCGAAGGCCTGCGGGGAGTTTCCTTATCGCTACAACAACAACATTTAGTCACGGTCATACCAACCCTCGATAACGGGATTTTCTTAGAAATTTAGTTGTATTGAAATTCCTTCGTAAACTTAAGCCCGGCGAATCTTATAATCAGTAATCCATCGCTATTGAAGAAAACGAACGCGATCTAAACAAGGATATTGAAGTCGCTGTGGCTCAAGACTAAAAGCAGGAAGGAAAGGGTCGAAAACGAAATGCCGAATATTGAAAAGGGGGAAGATGATAAGAAAGCGGAAGAGAAGGACTGGAATCACTTAATAAAAAGAGAAAGCTGTATTTGTATATAAGTTTAAAATCAAATTTTTATTATCATCTAGCCTTTACTTTTACATTTAAATTGGTACACGCGAATTGTCGCCATAAACAAAATACGAAGAATAAGAAAAAATACATAAAACTATAAAGACAAATTATTAAAGGCCATATAAATGGATATTTGCTTGGTGCAGGCGCGACCAAAGAAACCAAAGCAATGACTAACATTGAAACCGATGAACCTGTTGACACAGCGGAAAGCCATTTATTTGAATATTTCGTTAAATGGAAGTACGTTATTATCATATCCTTAACGCAAATATGATAAATTAAAGCCAGCACAAAAAATGGGATTATCAGCCCATCTTTCACAAGCAGCGGAAACATGCTAAATACGGTTGCTTCCAAAAACCATAGGGTTTCCAGTGGATACGCATTTAGTAAACAAAAGGCTGGTGCAGCGACAAGCAGTATCGACTTTTCATGAACCTGGAATGAAGAAATATTAATATAAATATGTTTACTGCCATCCTAAAAAGACTGTGGGTACCTAAATTTTAACTGAAACTGACATATTGAACTTAACTTGTTTGTAACTTTCCAACAAACGCTGTGTTTTTTTTTTTATCGAAAATAAGTATTTTGGACTAATTTTATGTGACCTTTATATTTATGGAAGAAAATATCAAATTTGAATTCCTTATACGCGAATTGATGCCTTCGTAAATGGCTTATGTTCGGAAAAATATGCAGATATCCACATTGTTTATTAGGACTGCAGTTTAGATGTAAGACGGGCATAACCAACTACAGTGAAACTTAGATACAACTAACATACACGAATAATATAATTTTTACTGCAAAATATCTCGGGATATTAGATTTCACCCGAAAAAGAGGAGAGTAGTAATACTTGTGCTACGCAACTCATTTGTTGTTGTTGTTGTTGTAGCAGTGCTTCGCCCCATCCAATAGGTGCGACCAATCACAAATTGTCATCAATGTCCTCTAACGGGAGTCCAAGGAAACTTGCTGTTTCAACAGGGGTGGACCATAATGAGAGGGGTGTTAGAGGCGTTAGTTCCACATTACAATTAAAGAGATGGTTGGTGTCATGTGGGGACACATTGCAAGCGGGGCATACATTTTGTATGTCGGGGTTGATTCTGGATAGGTAAGAGTTTAACCTGTTACAGTATCCAGATCGAAATTGAGCTAGAGTGACTAGCGTTTCCCTGCGGAGTATGCGTTCCTCTTCCGCAAGTTTTGGGTACTGGATTCACCGGGCAATTCCTGACACAAAGGTCCGACGCCTGTTTTTGGAGTTCGCTGAGGACCTGCTTGTGTTTTTTGGCTTCATGTGGCTGAGTTCTCAGGTGCCGTATTTCCTCATAATGCTTACGGAGATGACTACTTAAGCCCCTGGGCGGTGTTGGGTCATCAATCAGATGTCTGTTGGGATGCCCAGGTTTCTGGGTATTCAACAGGATCTGTTTGGTGAGCATCTCATTTCTCTCCCTGATGGGAGTATTCTCGCCTCATTATGTAGATGGTGTTCTGGGGGCATAAGAAGACAACCCGTGGCGGTTCTGAGGGCATTATTTTGGCAGGCCTGTAACTTCTTCCAGTGAGTGGTCTTTAGGCTGGCGACCACATCGGGGACGCGTAGCATGCAATCGGCTGGCCAATTCCTTTGTAAGTGGTAATGAGCGTTTCTTTATCATTTCCCCAAGTACTGACAGCAAGATATTTGAGGATTTTATTACGGCTGCATGCTCACCAAAATGTAGATCCACATCAAACGTCACACCCAAGATTTTGGGGTGTAGGACAGTCGGTAGCGTAGTGCTATCGACGTGGATGTTCAAAATGGTCGACATTTGGGACGTCCATGTTGTAAATAAGATCGCGGAGGATTTAGTCGGTGATAATGCCAGGTTCCGCGAGGCGAAAAAACTGGAGAGATCAGGGAGGTAGCCGTTTATTCTGTTGCAAAGCTCACCGATCTGTGGGCTTGGGCCTGTGGCCATTATTGTGCAGTCATCGGCGTAGCAAACGATAGTAACTCCATCTGGTGGCGAAGATAGCTTTGATATGTAGAAGTTAAACAAAAGTGGGGATAGTGCACCACCCTGTGGCACCCCTTGTTTAATTCTTCTTGGTTTAGGTGATTCGTTTCTAAATTGCACCGATGCCTGCCGACCACCCAGATAATTTACGGTCCACCTTTGCGCTTCCCAAGGCAGTCGGTTCTATGTACCGGAGCGACTCGGGATTTTTCCCGACCAAGGACTGTCATTTAACCATTTAACCCCAACTCATTTATCTTAACCTTCCATTTTGTTAAATCGAGGTTTCATTGTATTTGTTACTAGATTCCTACCTGGAATGAGAATAAATAAAAGGCCATTGCTGTATTCACTAAACTCAATGCGAATGTTTCTTTACTTTTGTTAAAGAAAAGATGAAGATTGATTGGAATAACAAAAGATGCAGTCACTCCCAGGCATAGCATGGCCATTTGTTGATTTAGTAGTTTATATCTGCATTAAATTAATTAAGTAAAAAATAAATACAAATACGTTGGAGTAAAAAAAAGTTCGCTTAGTTGATTTTTAACAGTCAACTTTGTAAGTTCTCTGCATATTCAACATTTTTTAAAGTTTACTTGTGGCTACAGATTCTGTACTAAAAAATTGATTTCAAAATCAATCCTGTTAAGCTTACAAAATTTGGTAGTTGCCTTGGCAACCTTTCTTGGTCTTGAGTGGATCGAGATCCTTATGGATTGATGTCTTTCTAAACGTATGTTTTGCTTGTAAACCAATTTCAAAAACATCCTTCATGATTTTGTTTTTGTTATTATTTTAACTTCAAAGACGTGCTCTAATAGTTTTTGGGAGTGTTTCCGAAACGGATAATTTTTCTTGATGTTGTTGTTGTAGCGATAAGGACATTCCCCGAAGGCCTTGGGGAGTGTTATCGATGTTGATGGTCCTTCGCCGGATGCAGATCCGGTACGTTCCGGTACCAATCCCGACCATCTCGGGAACGATTTGTTATGACCACATGCGACCTTCTAGGCCATACCGCCTTCCCACCCCCTTAGTCTCCTCTTACGATAGGCATACCTACCGCGGATATTTTTCTTCTTCTTGTACGTTTAAAAACATTCCTCGAACTCTTGCCAAATATCGATCCGGTACGTTCCGAAAATTAGTACCAATAAGGTACTAGTCATCCGACTATCACGGGAACGATTTGATATGATCACGGTAAAACTTCTAGGTTTGTGGATTTTAGAATTTGACTGCCATGCGCACAATTCCTTTTGATATATTATTGTTGTTAGGTTGTTCTTGTAGCTCAAAAATACATCTTTCAATCTGGTAAGAGTACCTCTTGATACCAAACTGACTGCTGGGTATGTTTCCGAGCATAGGTCATCTATGGAACAATCCGTAGTAATTATCGTACAATCCTCTGCGTAAGAAGCTATGATGAGACCTTAGTGGTCCCACAGCCTCTTCAAGGTACTTGGGTTCATCTAGGACGCATCTGTTGAGTTTTTATTGTAACAATGTTTTAATACATGCACGTATTTACTCATATTAATAACAGGATTTGGTGAGAAGTAAATATTGATTGATCGGTAACTTGTTGTTGTTGTCGTAACAGCAACAGAATGCTTCGGTTCTAGCAGCTTTTGAAACTAGCCCTATTGTGGTGGGACCAACTTTTTTATCCCTCGAGCCTACATTATTCAGCACAGTTGGCACTTAACTGCCGAAGCAATTTCAGCCATTCTGTTACATGTCATGTCAGTCGTCCTAGTATCACGTTAACTAGCGGCAAATGCAAGCACTAAGGGGCACCAAGTCTCCCTCCGCTCGTCCGTCTTAATTCAATGGAGGTCTACTCCTTCATTTGCCTTCAAATACATAACCTCTCCAAAGAGTCCTTTGCGATTTTTTTCAGTTCTCACAACTCAACGTTAAACCTTACTTTATTCGCTTTCATGGTAGCAATTCTATTTTTCCAAGAACCGTCTATAATTCCAATCCGTACTTGGGGGTGGGGAGGGAGGGATGGCCTGAAGGTTTAATGTGGCCATATAAATCGTTCACGAGATGGTCGGGCTAACAACTTAATGGAGCTGTGTTACCGGAGCGTACCGGATCTGTATCCGGCAAAGGACCATCATATCGATAACACTCCCCAAAGCCGTCGGGGAGCAACCTTATCGCTACAACAACAACAACAACAACAACAACAACATGAGACTTATAGAGCAATGTTATTGTTCGTCGAGGGGACTTAACTTTTTAATTATCTAGTTACCCCAAAGTAACTGCTGGCTTCCAGATAGACAAAGTTCTTCAGTTTCGAATGAAATCGTCGACGATGATGATGACATCAAGGTCTTCGTTCTTGCCCTGGTTTACCTTTATAGGCACCTTATTTGCCTCAATATTATTGAAGTCAGAAAGGGCAGTACCTACAGCGCCCTTGTTAAAGCCAATGTTGTTGTTGTTGTTATAGCGATAAGGACACACCCCGAAGGCCTTGTTATCGAGTTGATGGTCCTTTGCCGGATGCAGATCCGGTACGTTCCGGTTTCAAGCCCGACCATCTCCGGAACGGTTTGTTATGACCACATGCGACCTTCTAGGCCATACCGTCATCCCTCCCCCTAGATCCATGAGGGTTCGGGGTCGCCAGAGCCTCGGCTATTCATGAAACAGGATTCGCCACGGATAGGTGAGGTTAGCAATTAGGTTTGGAGAAGCGATGTATTGCGCTGGCAACCTGAAAGGGCTGCGCTACACAAACCCCTTGAATCCGTGTAAATCTGGTCGATCTCATTCATCCTAAGCAATGTAGAGTTTTCTCGTCTCCATTTTTAATGATCGTCTTGGAATTTTATATTTAAATATTTAAGAATGCCCAAGCGAACTTTTTTAACTCCCATATAATTTACTGCACCTACTTGATTTTGTAAACTACATTAAGTGCGCACCAAAAATTCGCTACTTTATCTTCATACACACCACGTCCAATGGGGAAAAGTCGTTCTAGTACCGCTAAAGCAGCTTGTGATGAACTTAACCAAGGCAGCCATAGTACGGCAAATGTCATTAACACTATACCAGATAAAAACGCAAATGTCTTCAGCTTTTGAAAAAATCTAAAAAAAATTACATATGTTCAATATTATTAAATAAGCTTAAGCTGAATGTACATACCTTCTCTGATCGAAGCATGCACTCAACAAATAAACAAAGAATGGCATTGCATGGTATAATTCCATTTGTTTATAATTTAAAGCTAGCGAATATAAGAAGGCTGTCAAATATATATGTTCCATGTAAATAGCGCATACTGCTAACAAGCATAAGCCAAGCGATATATTATTATATTGGAAATGTCCGTTATCAATGAGAATTTGTCCTGGATAAAGAATCATTGCTAGCAATAACGGGCACAATGTCGTTGTCTGTTCATTTCGGCGTACAAGTACACAGCAAAGTAATACCAGCGCAGGTAGATACAGCAGAATGTCAGCAATTAATACAGTCAAACGCATAAAGCTTTTATGAGCACTTGACTCCAACCCGCGTGATTTTTGCAATTCTACAAAACTATTATTATATCCCCTTGCTATAATACCCAAAACATAGCTGTGATATGCTGTGAGGGGTGGATAATCGAGTCCCCAATATAATAAATCATTGTCGGTGGTATTCCTGTACCAATCCTTTGCCTGCAGGTTTGCTGTTATCTCTTGCCAATGTCTTTGTGCCTCGTAATCACCGAACATGGGTGGTTTGTCAGCTCCAGAATATAAGTAAAGTGATACAATGGCCCGTATAGCTATCCCCATGCTTACTGTAGCCACAATATCTGCAGAAATATCGTCAAACTTCATTTTTTCCTTGATTTTAAATATTCGATTAAATCCACCGACTGATAAGGTTTGTTTACATTTTATTAAAACAGCTGATGGATGATGTGGAAGGGAAAACAGTAAATTATCGGTATAAGCGCTTGTTTTTGACAAACGACTATAGAGTTTTGCACATCACCATGTCATTGGGAAGTTGAGCGCAGTCATATTTAAGGTACGCGCACATTACGCTGCGCGACACGTAGCAGCAACGGCGCCTCACAGAGCGACATATTTTGGCAATTCACATTAAGCGGCAATCGAGCGACACATTGCGGCAAAAGTTTGTGTTTATTTTTGTTTGCAAAATGGACGACACATTTTTTGAAGCTGTAATTATTTCATTTTTGTGCAAAGAGGAAAGGAAAAGAAAAAGGTCGTGGCTATGGGTCCAAGACATCTCATCCTCAAGATATGAGGAAGGAGAGTTCCACACTCTTTTGCCCAGATTGAAAAAAGATGGTGCAACATTCCTTGCATGTATTCTTATGAGGCAATTCACACCTAGCGGCAGCAGCACTGCGCGACACTTCCCAACGCGGCTTTTTTCGCTAGTTGAACAAATTTGCCGCGCTGTGCCGGGTCGCGCAGTGCTGCTGACGCTAGGTGTGAATTGCCTCATAAGAATACATGCAAAGAATAATTTGTAGTGCAGTGCAGTGCTGCGTAGTGCAGCCTAATGTGGCCTTACCTTTAACCCATATTTAGCCATAACCATACATTAAGCGTAAATTAAACTTCCTTAACCCTAACACCATAGTCGTAACCATACCCATATCCATAACAATATCCAATTAATGGTGTCTTAACCTAAAAATCGTGAAAATTTCATAAAAATGAAGAAAACGCAAAAAATTACAAACATAATCCACAAAAATTAAGTCTCTTAGTCATAACGTATCCAAAACAATGAAAAAAATCTACAAAAAGTTATTAAATTCACCAACTCAAATATTTTTAGGTTATGGATATGGCGAGAAACCAAAAACCAATTGGTTGGCTATGGTATGGTTATGACGTTAGCGTTATGGTATGGCACCATTAATCGGCTACATTGATTTCCATAAGGTAGGTTCGATCAGCTGTTTTATCTGGTTATGGTTATAAGTCACCATTAATTGGCCTTTTAGCCAACTGAATGGTTTTTGGCTTCTCGTTATATCCATAGCGTAGAAATTTATCGAGATTATCTTCATTTTCGTACTTCCCTGCAAAAATTGTTGGATTACGTGTTCCATTTTCTTCATGTTGGAGTACTCTAACAATACTCCTTTGCAATGCGTTTGCGGACCACCATCAGCCGATCATTGCCAGAGACATTGCATAGACGAAAAATCGTGTGAGGCAAGCTTCATAAAATTCTAGTAGGTCACATTCACCACTTACCACAGCAGAATTTGTTAAACTACCACTGTCTGTATTTGTTATTTAACAATTATTTGTACACTTTTTATTCAGCTAATGTGTTCAGAATTCACATTTTTACTCCCTAAAACTCCAATCAGTGTATTTCTGTGCTCAAATTATGTTAAAAATCGTGTTAAAATTTTTGGTGTGGTGGAAGTGACCTACTAGAATTTTATTACGCTCCGCTGCTTTCCACCGAAGTTGGCGCATGCATCATCTTTATTTTCGATAATTTTTGTCATTTCTCGTTTTTTAACGACAGTGATCACGACACGATGACGACCGAACAGAGTTGCCAAAAGTAAAATATTGCATGCAAATGACTAATAATAAAATTTTACTTTGGCAACTCTGATAAAATGCAACAGCGCACTGGTTTTATGTATAAGTTAACGTATTGTATCTGACTACAAACTCCCATGGCCTAGCAACCGCATTGCCATCACCCAGCATAACCTTTATCATGTTTTTCCCAATGTCTTAGCCCTTTACTGTAGTTATGAATTCCAAATCCCAATACGTTACCCAATAACATCACACCACATCCCAATATAACAACACCAAACATTACACGATCCCTTTAAGCTAACAACACACGCCCCACCTATCAACAGCCTCGCCATATGCTTGGCGCCAAGTAATATCAGCATAGTAATATCATCCCACATTTAAACATATAAAACCAATAGCATCATCCCACAATCCAACACAACAACACTAAACCATTCGCGATCCCTTTACGATAACTAACAAGCAGTTAACCCAGAAACAGCCTCGGCAGATGCTTGGGTTAGCCACTCAGTCCAACAACATTACCCCACATCCCAAAATAACAACACTAACCAATTCGCGATCCCTTTAAGCTAACAACAAACGCCCCACCTATCAACAGCCTCGCCATATGATTGGCGCCCAGTAATATCAGCCTAGTAATATCATCCCACATTTAAACACATAAAACCAATAACATCATCCCACATTCCAACACAACAACACTAAACCATTCGCGATCCCTTTACGGTAACTAACAAGCAGCCAACCCAGCAACAGCCTCGGCAGATGCTTGGGTTAGCCACTCAGCCCAACAACATTACCCAAAATAACAACACTAACCAATTCGCGATCCCTTTACGGTACTAACAAACACTCAACCCATCCACACCAAACCAACAGCTTCGCCATGAGTAGCACAACAACAGCCTGAACAGGTGCAGGCATAGTTAGATCAGAGTCGAAAATAGAAACAACAAGCTGTGTGGCAAAAGGGTATTTAAGGCCGCACAATTAGAGCATCATTAATTAGTTTCCCGGGTTATGTCGTATGTTGCTGACGGGCAATATTTTGATTAAATATGTTTTAAGTCTAAATTAAATAAATGTATTAAAATAAATTAAAAGTGTTTTTCTTAAGCAAAGTACTTGCTTAAATGGCGCCCAAATAAAGGGAACGAACATTGAAAAAATCCTTGTATAAGGATAAAGAAATCGTGCCTAAAAAACAAAAAAAGTTTGAAATTTAAATTAGTGTTGAAAGTGTTTAAAACTGAAAACTGAGAAAATTAAAACCATAATAAACTGTCTTCACAAAGGAAAAGAAAAAAAACTGTTTAAAAAAAAAAAAAAAAATGTGTGTGTTTGAAAAGTTTAACTAAAATCACAAACCAAATCCAAAGTTGACTAAAAGTGATACACGATTTGAAAAAATTTCGTATATGAATTAAAAAAAGCTTTTCAGAAGAAAAGGAGTGCGTTTACGCATTTTATCAAAAAAACCACGCAATATCCACAAAACTCTTACAATTTACAAAAGTTTACAATCGAGCGTGAAGTAAAAGTTAACCACTCAAATAAACAAATGCGACAAAATTCACAGAGTTTTGGCCAGAAGTAAAATAATTACAGCAGACCATCAATCTAATCAGCAGCAGTAGCCAGGACAAGTGAATGAAGACATCAATGCAGCAGCTTTTCGGAAACCAGGTCAATTGCAAGTTAGTGTAAGTAGGTATCTTTTATTTATCTTTACTAAAAAAAAAAAAATTATATTAAATTATTTTTCATTGCATTAATATTTTAATTTTGATTTGATTAAATAAAAATTAATTTATTAACGAAAAAAGTCGTACCAAAAATGGACGAAAACGCTGTTAAGAGTATGGTAGACTTCGCGGTACGGGCGGTTCAAGAAAACTTTAATAAACAAATTTCTGAATTAACTAAGGCTTTTCAAAATATACTTCCACAGAAAATAGAAACTCATAAACCCGTAGCAATAGTAGAGGGCGTGCAAAGCACTCATAGCGATCTTAATTTAATAAAGTCACTTCCCGAGTTTAAGGGTAAAATATCGGAATATCCGGCTTGGAGAGACGCAGCAAAGTTTGCGATAAGCTACTATACCGAGGGCTCTGAGCCATATTATATTGCGATGGGGGTCCTTAGAAATAAAATAACGTGTTCAGCCAATGAAAATTTGAGTGCTTTTAATACCCCATTAAATTTCAAAGCCATAATCGCTAGGCTAGATCAACTTTACGCAGATAAGCGGCCCCTCCATATACTGGAAAACCAATTGAATATTTTAAGACAGGGTAACATGTCCATCAGCGAGTATTATGACACGGTTGACAGGCAGCTTACCCTGATAGTTAATAAAATTATAATGACGCACAGTAATAATGAGGAACTCACCAAGGCGTTCAATGAAAAGGCTAGGGAAAACGCATTAAGAGTGTTCATTTCTGGCCTTAGACGTCCATTATGTGACACCCTCTTTGTGGCTAATCCACCAGATTTGCCCAGCGCCCTTGCAGCTACATCACAACAGACAAAGATATGAGTTCGCTCAAACATATGCCACAGGAAGGATGCCACAAAATTTCCAAACCAGGCCCTTTTCAACGCACACTAATAACAATGTTCCTAAACCTAATGTCTCTCACAACTTTTCAACCCAAAGGCCTACACCAATGGATGTAGATCCAGGAAGCTCTTGCTTTGACCGACTGAGTATAAGAGTCATGTTTCCGGTCGTCAAAGTCAGGGTTATCAGCAACAAAGATTTCAGCAAGGAAATAGTTCGAATTCCCAGAACTTGTCCCATCGGCAGACACGGCCGCAATCTTATAACCTCAACCTCAGCAGCAATATAGTGCCCTTAAGAGACATGGCACTAATACGTCCAGTCAGGCACCTATAAACAAACAACAACGGGTAAATGCAATGAAAGACGAACCCTATTATTCTGAATTAGAGGATTGTGAATGTGAAGATAATTCGCCCGATGAGATAAATTTTTTAGGCTAAGGTCCCACTTGCCGTTCATTACTCGAACTCTTCCGGGCAAGTCCTTAACCTGCTGATAGATACCGGAACAGCTAAAAATTACATAAGACGGCCCATACATGATACAAAAACCATGCGCAAATATAAAACGACGAAATTGGTGCAAATGAAAATTTTGACATACACGGCACAAAATCACTGCGCAATATTCATTTTTAAAGTAGCGCAACAAATGAAACATGTGTTTTAATTGTATAAAAAAGGCACTAATTGTATAAAAAATCACTATTTATTTTCCACAGTGCTGGTAATTCACGGTATAAGTCGAAAAACTCGCACCAGAAGCGTTTATTTTCCATTGTACTTATAAAATATATATTTTAATTGAAAGACCAGCTCAACTCCTTGCAGCACTGCGCAATATTCATTTTTCAACTAGCGCAACAAATGAAACATATGTTCTAATTGTATAAAAAATTATTTTGTATTATTAAATTTGTGTGAATTCCTGTTACAAGCTAGAGATGGTCCTTACGCCTTCGATATTAACATTTTTTAACAATAATTACTGATGTTATATTATCAGGAACCACAGGTAAACTGTGTAAGATTCACCATAAACGAAGAAAAAAGCATGTGCAATATTTGCGGACATGCGTAAATATCAGGGAATCTGACAACATTATAATAGTTGGAGATTTTAACATTAATATGAATATATCATCAACATACTCAAACCAGCTTATAAGTTTATTTGCACAAATGGCTATGGTACAAAGAATAAATTTCAACACAAGAATAACTGAGCACTCCTCTACGAAAATAGACTTACTCTTCAGCAATAATGAGCAAGTTAAAACTGAACATGTAAGTGGATATAAAATTTCCGATCATGAAACAATTCATTTCAAAGTACCAACAGCTAAATATTGCAAAATGAGAAAAGTTGCTACTGTCACCAACTGGGAGTACTATAGCGCAGAAAATCTTTTAAATCTGCTGCGAACGTGCGACTTTAGCTCTGTGTCTCATGTAGGAATAGAACGTAGAACTGAGATCCTGAACAATATTTTAACTGAAGCTATGCAAGCATTGACGTATGAGAATAGGATCCAAATACAACTGAGGAATAAGTGGTATGACCGTGAGCTAAGGGAACTGCACAAAAGAAAATTTGAATTCTATAATACTGCTAGAAATACTGGCAATTGGGTGGATTATAATGGCATAAAAAAATATATAAAAAAACTGTTATGTATAAAAAGAAGAAATATATGGAAGATAAAGTGCTCGATAGTGCAGGAGAAATGAAGCGGATGTGGAAGTCTTTAAAACATCTTGCTGAGCTCACCGATGACAGAAAGGTTGTTAGCAAAATAGTAATTAACGGTGAATGCCTCGAGAAGGAATACGATATAGCCAATGCCCTAAATACATTTTTTGTACAGAGCATAGCTGAAATTAATGATAGCATTGAAATAATTCCAATTGCGGCAGAAACAAGTGTAAATAATGCAATTGAAACTTTTCAATTCACCGACGTAGAGTTAGATGATATAATGAACATTACTAAATCTTTTAGAAACAAATATGGTGGAAAAAAGCTTTTGTCGGAGGGGGTATTTAAAGATGCCATGATTTACATTGCTCACTTCTACAAAGATATAATAAATGAATCAATAAACAGTAGCATTGTTCCAAATTGCTGGAAAGTATCAACTATAGTACCTGCGGAAAAAGTCAAAAATACAGTAAGGCCAGAGGAACTGCGCCCAATTAATACGCTACCCGCAGATGAAAAAATTATGGAAACGGTGGTTAAAAATCAATTAGTGGCATATCTAGATAAATACCAAATTATTATACCTGAACAATCTGGGTTTAGGAAAAGCCATTCTTGCGAAACCGCACTGAATATGGTTATTGCGGAATGGAAAGAGGATATAACTGATAAGAAAGTTGTGATCTCAGTCTTTTTAGACTTAAAACGTGCTTTTGAAACTGTGGATAGAGAGGAACTGCTGAATGTTATGTTTAATAATGGGATAAGAGGAAAATCCTTGGAATGGTTCAGAAGCTATTTGAGTAATAGAAAACAGAAGACGATAATTGGAAGTGCAGTTTCACCGGTTGCTGATGTACATATTGGGCTACCGCAAGGTTCAGTATTGGCACCGCTATTGTTTACAGTATATATTAACGATATTAAAGAATGCTTGAAATATTGCAATATTCGACTATTTGCGGATGATGCATTGATAACCATTAGTGAAAGAAGTGCGGGCTTTGCGGTATCGAAAATGCAAGAAGACTTAGACTCCCTTTACAAATGGCTATGCCATAGAAAGTTGAAAGTGAACGTGGATAAAACCAAAAGTATGATATTTTGCAAAAATCAAAGCATTATGGGTGCCAATAACCTTAGCAATATTACTCTGAAGATAAGAAATGTTGAAATTCAGCAAGTAGACAAGATCAAATACCTAGGAGTCTGGATCGACAAAAACCTTAGATTTAGAGAACACATAAGTTATTTAGAAAACAAAATTGCAAAAAAAATTGGTTTTATGTACAGAACTTGTAAATATATTAGTCAACGACACAAATTATTAGTGTATCGATCAATTATTGAACCGCACTTTATCTATTGTCCAACAATCCTGCTATTAGCAAATGACACACAAATAAAAAAACTGCAGATACAACAAAACAAGGCAATGCGATTAATTTTAAAATGTTCGCTTAGAACACCAAAAACTACAATGCTAAATATGTTAAACTGGCTCAGTGTAAAACAGTCGATATATTATTTCACATTGAAATTTATACATCATATGAAATTAGGAATAACACCGAATTATCTGAACGAGAGAATACATTTTAATCATGAAATACATAACTATGGAACTAGAAGCAGCGGAAATATAAGACTGCCTAGAGTAAGAACGGAGTTCGCGAAGAAGACTTTAGAATATATAGGTTATAAAATGTACAATGAATTACCAAATGCGATAAAAGACTGTGAAAATATTAATAAGTTTAAAGCAAAATTATTTTTATACTGTAAGTCATTAAGCATGTAATGTATACAATTTATTTATATATATATATATATTTTTTTTTTTACCTTGAACTAGGTCTTAAAGACCGTAAATAAACAAATTATTATATTATATCAAAATCGTTTTGATTTTAGCGCAGTTCTCTGCGCAAATAGCGCAACCAGAGCACACACCGGTCAAATCCTTGTGCAAATTGGTAATTGGCACTAGGATACTTGAGCCGTGTAATTAGCGTATAAAGAATTTTTCATTTTTAAAAGGCATTGTTTCTATCGATAGGCCCTTTCAATTAAGATCCATAAATGGTGTTAATCGAATTTCAGAAAAATGAAAAATCGATGTATTAGGGACAATCGCCATTAACCATCATCCCGTCGCAAAGATCCTGAGCCATATAAATAATTTTGCATGTAAATGCACAACAATGATTTGAGCCAGATAAATCCAGATAGAAGTCTGGTTCAATTTGTGAGCCAGATAATTTGTTAGTTTCTTTAGTTTGGCAACGCTGCCTTTAATAAACCTTTTTTCAAAAATAGATGGCGCTGCTGGGCCTTTAGCCCTGTGTTAAATGAAATGCAATGGCAACATCTGCCTACCACAACTCATATATACAGAAACATTACGACCTCTGCTTCTCAAGTATCTCATGATCCAGAGCATTCCCGTGAGAATTGAGCGTGATACGGAACTCGCAGGATGATGGCTATTGTTAGGGTTTCATCTCGAATTGGAATCACGAAATAAGATACGTGAAAATTTGTTATGTTAACAAATAAGGGTTTATTGTAGATTAGTGCATGTGTAAACGTGGTCTAATGCAGGTCCAAATAGTTCGGGTCATGTCTCAATAGTTCGAATGCGAATATATCAATGTTTAATGAAAACATATTCACAAAACACAAAAATTACTCCCAAGCTCTCCTAAAATGGAGATGGTATCCATTGTAGTTTTGCGCAGAGCACCTTTCTGCATTGGCGGCTTTCGGCCGCGCTTATAAAAGATTAGCCTGCGTGGGCCCAAAACATGTATGGGATCAATATTAGATGTTCACAAACCGCCTTTCTGCACAATTTTTTTCCTGTGTACAACAGTAACATCAAAGTTACAACAACCAAATTTAAACTTTTCCTACATACAATCCCCTTGTATGCATGTATGTATTTATTTGAATATTTGTTCCTAGCACAGCAATTTTGACAAATTATTTAACAGTGCTAGTCATGAATAGCATGAGCTTTAAAAATTGAACATTTATAATAACAATAAATTAGATTAATCAAATTAAATTAAATATAACGGATAATAGTGAAATATTTATGTATGTAAATCTTAAAACTAAAGAAAAGTAATTAATAAATATTAAAAGACAGCAGTAGTGATGATAACCTTTGGCTGGTTATAGATCGAATAGTATTTAACAAATAAAGAAGGAAGATACAGAGAAAGGAGAAGGACTTAGAAATGAACATTTTAACAACAAAAATTTGAGATCCAGTTTAATAGTCGTTAAAAAATGATGTTAGCTCTTTTTTGAAGTGCAGAGCAGTACTTAAGAGTCGAAGACTTGTAGGTAGGGAGTTCCAAAGACGTATTGCAGTAACAAAGAATTTGCGCTGAGAGGTTAGCGTGCGGTATCTAATGTGCTTAAGAAGAAGCACCGATCTTGATGATTGCAGAAAAATAAGCTTACGATATAGATAGTCAGCTTCCTTCGTGTGTATCAATTTATGGAGGAAGGACAGTGTTTTGACTTTATACAATACAATACAATGGCAACATCTGCCTATCACAACTCATATATACAGAAACATTACGACCTCTGCTTCTCAAGTATCTCATGATCCAGATCATTCCCGTGAGAATTGAGCGTGATACGGAACTCGCAGGATGATGGCTATTGTTAGGGTTTCATCTCGAAGTGGAATCACGAAATAAGATACGTGAAAATTTGTTATGTTAACAAATCAGGGTTTATTGTAGATTAGTGCATGTGTAAACGTGGTCTAATGCAGGTCCAAATAGTTCGGGTCATGTCTCAATAGTTCGAATGCGAATATATCAATGTTTAATGAAAACATATTCACAAAACACAAAAATTACTCCCAAGCTCTCCTAAAATGGAGATGGTATCCATTGTAGTTTTGCGCAGAGCACCTTTCTGCATTGGCGGCTTTCGGCCGCGCTTATAAAAGATTAGCCTGCGTGGGCCCAAAACATGTATGGGATCAATATTAGATGTTCACAAACCGCCTTTCTGCACAATTTTTTTCCTGTGTATATCCTTCGTGTGTATCAATTTATGGAGGAAGGACAGTGTTTTGACTTTTAAAAGACTTTCGAAAGAATTGTTTAGCAACCTTTCAGCATGTTTTGATACGTGGTCAAGCCTTTTCAACCCATAAACATATCTAGCAATGTTGTTGTAAACAACATTTAGTTTGTTCTTGCTAAGATAGTCACAGTTTGAGTAAATCACACAACCATGGAGTAGCGTAGGTATTAAGTGCGCTTTAGCCAGAAGTAATCTTATGTGCAAAGGCGTGAAATACTGCGTTAACCATAGTGTACGCAGCATTCCATACACTTTTCCAACCGTTCTAAAAATATGATCTTTCCATGTCAATGTTTTGTTAAAAATTACACCTAAGTTTTTCGCCGTATCTACGTATTCTATAACGGAATTGTTGAACACTACATTCTCTAAATCATTAGTGCGAAAATACCTTCTATGAATAACAATACATTTTGACTTACATAAGCCATTCATAGTAGCCCATGAAAATATTTGATTCAAATCGTGGTTTAAGTTACTTATGCACAAGCTAGTTTGATCACGAGGACAACACGTAAACAACTGCAAATCATCAGCGTAGATATGAACAGTACAATACTTAAGGACATCGGGTAAGTCATTGATATACAGAACAAATAACAGAGGACCCAGGATAGAGCCTTGAGGGACGCCTCTTAAGACATGTAGGAAGTCAGACATTTCACAATCTATACATACTGCTTGAGTCCTATCGCCAAGATATGATCTTATAAGGGCAACTGCATGACCAGAGAAGTTAAATAAGTTTTCCAGCTTCCTACAGAGCAGAGTGTGGTCTACAGAATCAAAAGCTTTAGAGTGGTCAATAAGTGTTAAGAAGGCAATGTAACTTTCATCCACTCGCTCATGAATTTCTTCTGTCACAGATAATAGTGCCGTTGTACAGCTTACCCTTACAAATTAAAAAATGTTGTTTTCCGCCATAGGTTTGTTTGACACCCCTCCCTAATGTTCGGACGCGTCTTAAGGGCTAATTAAACTTCCTTAACCCTAACGCCATAGTCGTAACCATTCCGATATCCATAACCATCTCCAATGTGATCGATTAATGGTCCCTTAACCTAAAAATCGTGACCATTTCTTAAAAATGAAGGAAACGAAAAAAATACGTACATTTCCACAAAAAAATAAGTATCTTAGTCATAACGTATCCAAAACAATGAATAAAAAAAGTTATTAAATTCACAATCTCAAATATTTTTAGGTTAGTTAGCATTATGGCATGGAACCATTCATCGATTACATTGATTTCCATTAGGTATGTTTCATCAGCAGTTTTATCTGGTTGTGGTTTTATGGTTATAAGTCAAAAATCACACGCAGAATATTGCGCATTCACGAGTTCAAATTTGCTTCTTTCTGCGCATCTGCGTCACACTTGACTGCTTGAGTGAATGAAAGAAAGAGAGAAAAAACAAGAGCTAAAGGAAAATGACGTAAAAATTGGCCATAAAAAACAACTAATCTTTTGTTTACATGCGCAATCTTGTGTGTGTGATTTGGGGTTATACGTGACCATTAATTGGCCCTTTAGGATGTCCTAGAAAGCACCTTTGCGCATCTGTTTTAGCGCAGAGTCGATCACCCAAAAGTATCGAGTACGCATTACGCGAATATCGATACTACTTACTCAATACTCATACCACATCCATAGTCATCAGATGTTTTGCGTTATTGCTAGTTTTATTCATAGTGTACAAGTACAAGTGTGTTCACTTATCTGTCAAGCATTCTGACAGGCACTCGCTGGATTCGGAATGACAGAGAATTCAAAATGGATACCATTACCGAGTGCGCCGAATGATTGAAAAATTGAAAAAGTCGATACGATTGGTAGTCAAAAATGTTGTCGTTGAGACCAAAAATGCGACTCTAGACCTGAGATTTCCATCAGGTGAGCGAGGCTGTTTGTAGTTTTGACGTTTATCGCTTAGTGAACACACTTGTATAGGTACACTATGGTTTTATTCAACAAATTTTACATTCGACCAAACAGTATTTTAGTTTAATTTAGAAAAAATGTTGAATGGGGTTTTGGTAGAGGCGAGCGTTCATTTCTTCGAAGGCGTGGAAAAATTACTGGAAATTTGGTTTGATGATAGTGATAACGAGGACTATGATTTGAGGAGAATACCAAGGTATGATAAAAAACAAAAAACTTTTCTGATTGTAAAATCATTTTATATAAAAAGAATCGCTTATTATTATAGATAATAGTGTGAACTGATAAGCTAAAACTGAAGGGAACTAACCCTGTAAAACTATAGTGGTTTTCGAAATTAAGCATACTACCGGATTCAATACTGTTCCAAAAATTGTTATAGGGGTACCCGCGTTTTTTGAATGTGTTTTTTTTTCAGTTAATCACTGTTTAGAGCTAGCTGTGCGATATGTATGTATGTAGTGTAGTTTTAAGTTTAATGAGCGCATATAGTCTTAACTGCTGTATACGATTTGCTTATCGCAAACAATGTTATATGCACTTGTCAGGCTTAGGATGAATCCAGTAATGAGATAATAAGCCAGACTAGCTAATATAATAATAACTTTGGAGCATTAGTTCTTTGCTTGATTTTTTTTTCGTTCAGGATTTATCCTGTTGTTGTTGTAACAGTGTACACTGAAATAACAGTCCTTGGTCGGGAAAAATCCCGAGTCGGTCCAGTACGTAGAACCTACTGCCTTGGGAAGCGGAGGATTTATGCTTATAAAAGCTGTCAGTTCAAAACAGCCCCGTTCAGTTAGACGCATCCCACTAAAAAATTGGTTTACCAATCTTTATCCCGCAAAATACCATCAACATCGATAACACTCCCCATCCCCCAGCGGGTTAGGGGGGGTCAGAATATACCCGCGGTAGGTATGCCTGTCGTAAGAGGCGACTAAAATACCAGATTCAAGGGGCTGTGTAGCGCAACCCTGCAGGTTGCCAGCGCAACATATAGCTTCTCCAAACCCAATTGTCAACCTCACCTATCCGCGGCGAATCCTGTTTCACTAACAGAGGAGGCTCTGGCGACCCTAAGCTCCTTATGGAACTTGGGGTTGGGGAGGGAGGGGATGGCCTGAAGGTTTAATGTGGCCACATAAATCGTTCCCGAGATGGTCGGGCCAGCACCTTAATGGTGCTGTGGTACCGGAGCGTACCGGATCTGTATCCGGCAAAGGACCATCACATCGATAACACTCCCCAAAGCCTTCGGGGAGCAACCTTATCGCTACAACAACAACTACAACATAACACTCCCCAAAGCCTTCGGGGGACTCTATTCCGAACCCCAGCGGGTTAGGGGGTCAGAATATTGCCGCGGTAGGTATGCCTGTCGTAAGAGGCGACTAAAATACCAGATTCAAGAGGCTGTGTAGCGCAACCCTTCAGGTTGCCAGCGCAATATATAGCTTCTCCAAACCCAATTGTCAACCTCACCTATCCGCGGGGAATCCTGTTTCACTAACAGACGAGGCTCTGGCCACTCCAAGCTCCTCATGGAACTTGGGGGTGGGGAGGGAGGAGATTGCCTGAATGTTTCATATGGTCACATAAATCGTTCCCGAGATGGTCGGGCTAGCACCTTAATGGTGCTGTGGTACCGGAGCGTACCGGATCTGTATCCGGCAAAGGACCATTACATCGATAACACTCCCCAAAGCCTTCGGGGAGCAACCTTATCGCTACAACAACAACAAGAACAACGCATGAACAACAACAACTCCAGCGGGTTAGGGGGCTTAGAATATACCCGCGGCAGGTATGCCTGTTGTTGTTGTAGCAATGTTTCGCCCCACCTAATAGCTGCGACCGATCACAAATTGTCATCAATATCCTCTAAACGAGAGTCCAAGGAAACTTGCTGTTTCGATAGGGGTGGACCATAATGAAAGGGGTGTTAGAGGCGATGTTCCACATTACAATTAAAGAGATGGTTGGTATCATGTGGGGACACATTGCAAGGGGCATACATTTTGTATGTCGGGGTTTATTCTGGATATGTAAGAGTTTAACCTGTTACAGTATCCAGAACGAAGTTGAGCCAGATTGACTCGCGTTTCCCTGGGGAGCATGCGTTCCTCTTCCGCAAGTTTTGGATACTGTTCCCTAAGTACTGGATTCACCGGGCAATTCCAGGCATAAAGATCCGACGCCTGTTTCTGGAATTCACTAAGGACCTGCTTGTGTTTTTTTTGCTTCATACGGCAGGCTTCTCAGGTGCCGTATTTCCTCAAAATGCTTACGGAGATGACTCCTTAAGTCCCTAGGCGGTGCTGGCTCATCAATCAGATGTCTGTGGGGATGCCCGGGTTTCTGGGTATTCAACAGGAACTGTTTGGTTAGCATCTCATTTCTCTCCCTGATGGGGAGTATTCTCGTCTCATTATGTAGATGATGTTCTGGGGAGATAAGAAGACAGCCCGTGGCGGTTCTGAGCGCAGTATTTTGGCAGGCCTGCAGCTTCTTCCAGTGGGTAGTAGGCTTGGCGACCATATAGGGGACGCGTAGCACGCAAATGGCTGGCCAATTGCTTTGTATGTGGTAATGGACGTTTCTTTGATCTGGATTTTCGGAACAATTGCGGCTGCGTGCTCACCAAAATGTAGATCCTGATCAAACGTCACACCCAAGATTTTGAGGTGTAGGACAGTCGGTAGCGTAGTGCCATTGACGTGGATGTTCAAAATGGTCGTCAGGCATACCAAAATGCCTATCGTAAGAGGCGGTTAAAATACCAAATTGATTCAAGGGGTTGTGTAGCTCAACCCTCAAGGGTTTGCCAGCGCAATATATAGCTTCTCTAACCCAATTGTCAACCTCACCTACCCGTGGCGAATCCTGTTTCATTGACAGCCGAGGCTCTGGCGACCCCAAATTCCTCATGGAACTAATGTGGTCATATAAATCGTTCCCGAGATGGTTGGGCACCGCTTACTTCCCGGGGGTCCTGGGTTCAAGTCCAGAGTAAAACAACATCAAAAATTCTCTTCTGAGGTATATTGGGCCTTGTTTTTATTTTTCTTCGCACCCATCTAGCTTTTTGGGATATCCCTTTCTTGACTGGTTGACGTCCTAAGAACAATGGACAAATATGAAATTGTTTCTTTTGTAATAGAAGTATTTTTTTTTCTTACAGAGCAAATTGGGAAACGCTATTGCAAGCAGTAAAATGTGAAATTATAAGTTTTTCCAAAAATGACGCTATAGATGCTTATGTCTTAAGGTAAGCTGTTAATGGTAAAATGTTTCGAGTCTATCATTTAATGTTAACTTTTTTATTATTTTATTCCAAGTGAAAGCAGCATGTTTGTTTCCAAAAGACGTTGGATTTTAAAAACATGCGGTTCTACAACATTACTAAAAAGTCTAAAACCACTTTTGGAACTCGTACCACAATATGGATTCAATGAAATAACTGATATGTTTTACTCGCGCAAGAATTTTTCACGGCCTGAACTGCAAGTATGCAATTTTTTTTTTTTTTTAATATTGTGTGATTTTTTAACGCTTCCACTCTACTTGCAGGCATTCCCCCATCGTGGTTTTTGTGAAGAAGTTGAATACCTCGATACACTTTTCGAAGAGGGTCGTTCCTATTGTTTAGGTTCTATTAATAGAGAATGTTGGTATCTGTATACTTTCAGCACAAATAAACATATTAAGAGACCACCGCGTATACATGAAAGCTCAGAACCGGATCAAACTATTGAAATTTTGATGCAAAATTTAGATAATGAAATTATGTGCAAATTTTCAAAAGAGAAATTTTCAACTAGTGCAGAGGTGACAAAGGTTTGTACAATGGTGCAATGAAAACTTGACATAACGATATAGAAGATACAATTACTTTATCATATCTATAATGCATCAATAATATGCATACTATTATTGTAGGTCATTTATAGTAGTGGTTTGTTTTATTAAGATTTGTTACATCGAGTTACCTTTTAATTTTGGTTCATTATTAAATATCTGCTATTGCTAAACATTTGGTTTTAGGCTACAGGCATAGACAAATTACTACCGGATATGGATATAGATGACTTTCTTTTTGATCCTTGCGGTTATTCGATGAACGGAATAAGTGCAAATGTAAGCAAGACAAATCGTTAATTGCTTTTAAAATATTAAATATTATTAAATAGTTAATTTTCTATAATATTGCATTTGATTTTTTCTAATACTTGTATCAAAGAGTATATATTTGTCAAGAGGCGTCACTCGATACTTTTGTTGTTGCCAAAGCAAATTACTCGATGTTTTCTCAAGGTAGTCGTTGGTTTTTTTTATCAAATGGATTTATAAAAACGCCTTCTATATATTTTCGTGGGGTATTTGTGTTTATTTTATTGATTGTATTAAATTAATTAATTAATTCTCTTTCCAAAAATCGTAATTATGCAAAGTCACTTTACCGCATAACTATATAGGATTCAATTAAAAAAACTAAACAAAACTTCCTTGAGAATCACATTCGACATGACGGTTGCTTTGGCAACAACAAAGTATCGAGTGACGCCTCTTAACAAATATATACTCTTTGCTTGTATATCAAATTTATTTTCCAATACTCTATTGTTCTAGGGCGAATATATGACAATACATATAACACCAGAAAGCAATTTTTCGTATGTTAGTTTTGAAAGTAATGTTTCAAGAAATAATTATGCTGAGTTAATTAACCGTGTTGTAAAGACTTTCAAACCTGGAAAATTTGTTATCACCATTTTTGCAAATAAGGCAAGCGTTTAGTGTTAGTTTAAATTATTGAAGACTATTATTATTTATTCTTTTTACATTTTCTAGACATCACCTGCTTATGCAACTATGAAAGAGTTAGAACTCGAGTACACAGAAGTGACTAGCTGGAAACGTTCAAACATGCAATACTGCAGTTTCCCTTTATACAATCTTTTATTCGCGCAATTTTGTCAATGTGCTTAAAACGATAATAACATTCTATCTAGAAAATGTCGGGTGTGGATATATTTCTATCTTTTTAAATTTAGGACTAGAGTAAGCTTATTTCTGTCAAAATTTATATGTAATCGTGTATATATATGTAATAAATATGTTTAAATTCCAAGCTAGTCCTTAACAGCTTTAGAATGCAACACACTTGAGATAAATTAAGAGACCCATTGTGATACCACAAAACCACTTTATTCCCTCTTTTTGAATCATCCATAAGGCGACATTAGAATAGCTTCATCGGGTATTTTAAGAGTTGTTTTGGAGTGACTATTATTAGAAGACATTCCCATCAAATTTTACTTCTAAATCTCGGCTTTTCGTCGTGCTAGAATATTGAATTACATAATTAGAGATATTTTTGTTCCCTAAATACGAGTACAAAAAAAAAATGTACAGAAAACGTGTCGATCGCTGCAGAACCTTAGTTCCTTGATAATGACATTCTAATTGTAAATAAAAAAAAAATGTAAGGCGCGAGGGGAATAACCAAACTCAACACTATTCCTAAGCTATTTGAATTGATTATCACAAAACAGATTGCTTTTAGAGTATCTTCATTAATTGACTTTTCACAACATGGCTTTTGCAAGGGTAAATCAACGGTGTCCAACTTGCTCGAGTTTACAACCTTTGTATCCAACAGTTTTAAGACTAATTGTGAAGTTGATTTTATTTATACTGATTTTAGTAAGGCATTTGATAAAGTTTCTCATTCTATACTTTTACTCAAACTTGATCGGTTAGGATTTCTTCCTTTGTATCTATCTTGGGTTTCTTCTTATGTGAAGGAAAGAAAACAAACAGTTATATATAATAATTGTCGGTCTCGGTTCATAAACGTAACTTCTGGTGTTCCTCAAGGCAGCCATCTTGGTCCGGTTTTGTTCCTGTTGTTCATTAATGACCTTCCTAGTGTTTTGAAGAGCTACAAGCCGTTGATGTACGCTGATGATGTCAAACTTGTAATGCCTATCCGCTCACCCGTGGATAGGGCATGTCTTCAGGCTGATCTGAATAGTTGTTGTTGTTGTAGCGATTAGGTTACTCCCCGAAGGCTTTGGGGAGTGTTATCGATGTGATGGTCCTTTGTCGGATACAGATCCGATACGCTCCGGTACCACAGCACCATTAAGGTGCTGGCCCGACCATCTCGGGAACGATTTATATGGCCACATTAAACCTTCAGGCCATCCCTCCCTCCCCACCCCCAAGTTCCATGAGGAGCTTGGGGTCGCCAGAGCCTCGTCTGTTAATGAAACGGGATTCGCCGCTCGAAGGTGAGGTTGACAATTGGGTTGGAGAAGCTATATATTGCGCTACACAACCCCTTGAATCCCATCTGAATAGTCTTGATGACTGGTGTAATGTAAACGCCATGTCACTAAACCTACCTAAATGTAAGTTCATGCGTTTTACAAGGAAGTCCTTCCAATCCCATGATTATGTTATTGGCGACTATGTAATCAAGCAAGTCACTAAGTTTATTGATTTAGGCGTTACTATGGACCCAAAACTCGATTTTAAACTTCATATTGAATCTTGCGTGAATAGCGCTAAAGGTACTTTGGCTTTTGTTAAACGTTAGTCTAAAGAATTTAATGACCCATACGTTACAAAAACTCTTTTTACATCATTGGTCAGACCTACTTTGGAATATGCTTCAAAAATTTGGAATCCGCGTTATCAGGTTCATTCTGACAAGCTGGAATCGGTCCAGAAACAATTTTTCCTTTTCGCTTTAAAACACTTACCATGGGATCCTTCTTAAAATCTTCCCCCCTATTGCAGCCGGTTAAAACTAATACAGCTGCCCACATTGCAGAGCCGCAGGGAGATGCTTGGAGTCTTATTTATTGTTAAATTAATAAGAGGGTCAATAAATAGTCCATTTTTGCTTGGCGAAATTGAGTTTAACGTTCCTATTAGGCCATCTAGACATTTTCAATCAATTTTTGTAGCTACATGCAGGTCGAATTATGAAATGCACGAACCACTTCACTGTTTATGTCGTGATTTTAATAAACACTGTAAAAATTTAGATTCGTTTCTTGGTATTAAAAAATACCTTTTAACTATATTACATTTGTAATTCGAAATGAAGCAAAGAACGCTAAACCGTGATATACTGTTCAACCCTCTGTTTCAAATTTGAAGTACCAGTTACTTGAAGCTTGTTTGCAAAATTGCGCTGTGACCATTATTTTTATATTGTTACGAATATTAGCAAAACTAAGGAGTGCTGCCAGCTCTAAGCCGATGCTAAGCAGTGACGTGAATGCACATCAATAATTCAATCATCATGTATCTACATAAACGAAACAATAACTGCGTCTACATATATGTACCATGTACGTATACGAGCAGCGGAGAGTCAATGCACAAATACATGCATATATCTGAGATACTCCTATATGTATGCAATGAGAAAAACCATAAAATTGTGCAATTGTAGTTACAGCTGAGAAGTTTGAAAGCTACTGGACTAGTAGATTCTGGAAGCACCTAAAAGATGTATAAAATTGTGCAATTTTAGTTATAGCTGAGAAGTTTGAGAGCTCATGGACAATGCTAGTAGATTCTAGAAGATGCGAACGAGGAAACCAGAGAGTATAAAAGGCCGCAGATGTAGAGGCGCTGGAATTCAGTTTGATTTGAGTTGTCAAGCAGTTACGACTAAGACGATATCTAGCGAGCAATAGCAGTATTATTTTGAAAGTCAGTTTCATTTAAGCTATCAGTTTGGTTATTAAGCTATTCGTTGCAGAGTTTGAGTGTTATTGTGAAGTATTTTAATAAAGGCCATTTTTCCATTATTCAATATTGGAGTTATTTATTCAACAGTTTAGCAATACGAACCTAGCAAAAGGGCAAATAAGAGGATTTGCAGGCAATTCGTTACAATATGTATGTAATGAAATTCTGTATAAATTCTATTCTGTATATATTTTATCTACTATTAATTTGGTTTATTGTCAATTTCATAAATTATGATTTACTAGCTCCTTCATGAGTACATTTTAACACATTTACAACATTTTATCGTTTGCTTACTTCTAAGTCTTTAATTGAAATTGTCAAGCGTTTGGTCAATACTGTTTAAATATTACTTTAAAATTGATGACTGCTTATGTTGTTTATATCATGTATTACATCTGAGATATGAGTGTCGGTATATTTATTTATTTATTTGTTTGTTAAAGTCAACACAGACACAAAGCGGTCGACTACTGAATATAAGATACAATACATATAACAAGGAAAGAAAACATAAGCGTAAAAAACAAAATTTAAAGTAAAAACTTAAATAATAAACAATCAAATTAATTAAGTTAAATTTTAATTAATACATAAATCAAATCAAAAATAAAGATTAGTTAAAATTAATATTGAAATAAAATTGACATCTTAATTAAAAATCTTTAAAAATATCATGCCAGACGTGAGAGTATTTCCTTACGGATAGCAGCAATCAAAACTAATGCACTTGTACAGTTCGTTATAGCGCGAGCACCAATTGCGAAGAGGGCTATATTTGGCAAAATTACGCCGTAGAATGGGTAAATGAAAGAGTATATAGTGTCTTGTAGTTCTCGCAGGAACGGAAAAATTCAGTCTGCTTACAAGGTCGGTGGAGTCTATCTCACCGATAACCAGTTTATGAAGGAACATTACCCCGAGTAATGTTCTTCTATTCTCTAAAGTTGGCAAACTAATGAGAAGTCTATTTATATAAGGTGAAAGATGTTGATTTGATTCCCAGTTAAGACCGCGTAAAGCGAAGATTAGAAACTGCTTCTGTACCGATTCAATCCGATCTATATGATTTTTATACCCCGGGGACCAAATACAGGAACAATACTCAAGTATTGGGCAAACCAAAGATGTGTAAAGGGTCTTGGTTAAATAAGGATCATCAAATTCTTTAACCCATCTTTTAATAAATCCGAGTACACCCGATGCCTTGTTTACAATAGATGAAATATGCATGTTAAAGCTCAATTTCGCATCAAAAAGAACACCTAGGTCACATACCTACTTCAGATATACGCTCCAAGGGAGCAAGTATGAATAGCATAGTTTAACATCATCTGCATACATTAGAACACGGGAATACGAGATAACCATTGGTAAGTCATTTATAAAGAGGGTAAAAGTAATGGCTACCCTGAGGCACACTAGAAGTTACTTCTATCGACCCTGAGGGACTGTTTTTGAACATAACTCGCTGAGTTCTATTTAAGAGATAGCTGCAAAGCCAAAGTAATAAATTCTTCGAAAAACCCAGTAAGTCAAGTTTATGATTTAAAAGCTCATGATTAACAGAATCAAATGCTTTGCTGAAGTCGGTATAAATAACATCGGTTTGCTTATTGGATAAAAATCCATCCATGACTAGAGAGGTGAACTCAAATAAGTTGGTTGTGGTTGATCTTCTACACACAAAACCATGTTGGCTGGGTGATAATAAAGAAGTACATGCATATTGAATTTGGCAGGTGATGATCTTTTCAAACATTTTAGGAATAGCCGAAAGTTTAGCTATGCCCCTGTAGTTCTCGATATTGGACCTACTACCTTTCTTATGTAAGGGAATAATAAATGATTGCTTCCAAATTGAAGGGAATACAGAAGATTCAAGAGATAGTGTAAATAATTTAAGGATCGGCTTAGATAAGTTGACAGCGCAAAACTTTAGAACACAACTAGGAACACCATCTGGACCCGGAGAGGTAATTGGTTTCACCTCCAGAAGACTCTTCAGAACAGTATCTATATCTATAAAAGAAACCAGAATACAATTAGAACTTTCTAATGTGTAAGGATAGAGATCCGATTGAAAAAATTGAGATGAATAGGTCCACTGAAAGTATTCAGCAAATAAGTTGGCAACATCATCATCAGAGCTTGCGTTCTTACATCCATAGGCCAAAGCAGATGGAAATCCTGAGGTTTTTCTCTTAGAATTGACAAAACTAAAGAATTGTTTCGGGTTGTTAAAAAATTTAAGCTTACACCGATTTAAGTAACGTTTATAGCACTGCTGATTAAGACGATGAAAGTTTGATCTAGCAATTAAATATTTAGAAAAATCGGAGCATGATCCTGATATTTTAAATCGTTTGTATAGCCTAGATTTAATATTATATGGTCTTACAAGATGTCTTGAGAACCACGGAGGTTTGCCCGTTCCAGCATTGCCATGACGAAGAGGCACACAGCATGCAAAGAAACCATCGAGAGAACTGTAAAAAATAGAAGTTGCTGACTCAACATCTTTACAAGCATATAGATCCGACCAGTCATGGGTGGAAATAAGATAATTCAGCTTATTAAAATCTGCCTTACAAAAATATCTTGATCGAAAGCTAGATTTTACTTTTGCTGCATCAAACAACACAGGCTGAGCATAATCAAGCATTACCTCAAGTGTAGGATGAAGTGGATCCTCTGGAAGTGATAATGGGGGAATTCGCTTGAGAGCAATACCCACAGGGTCATCCGCAAATACCAAATCCAGCATTTTATTTTTGCAATTTAATATATTGTTTAATTGTAGTAAATGTATATCAAGCAGACTCTTACAAAAATCATGCTGAGTGGTGCACGTCAAAAAGTTTAATTCACTGTTGCCAATCCAACTTACTGTAACCAAATTGAAGTCACCAAGCACCACCAGGCGGTCCCTATCTCGCAACTGAGAGTAAACACTACGTATAGATAAGCTATGTTGAGTATAAACATGCATATCCGAACGAAAATGTACCACCGAATGTTTCGGCCAAAAAGACTGTTCAAGAATTTTGTCAAAATATGCATCAGGCACTGATATTTTAAAAGACGAGATGTCCCTTTCATACTTAAAATTAAATTTGTAAACACTTAATTTTATAGGTTTAGAATCAAGCTTGGATACAATATAGTTAATTATGTTATCTTCCGTCAACGATGCGTGAAGCCGTGATACAAATATCGACCTACGAGGCGGCACAGCAGCAACCTCTCTGTGGGCCTCAGGTTGCACTCCAGTATTAACATCATTAATAATATTATCAGCGTTAACAGAAGACCCAATATTAGCGGAATGAGGCTTATCATTTGTATTTACAGCATAAGAGGTACTTGAGGTGTCGACGGCATCATTGTTAGTATGTGGGACGACAGTATTATCGGCGGCGGTGAAATTGTTTGAATTAGCGGGCCAGAATTTTCAAACAAAACAATTGACGAAAACGAAGGTGGGATAGACACAGAGAAGGGTGTAGGTGTGAGCATAGCCGATGCATTATCAGCTATATGTAGCTGTGAAACTTCTAGAGGAGTGTTGAGAGGGGGACTCGTATACTGCGAATGCGAGCCAGAAAACAGCGCCTACTCCGAACGGAATCTGCAAGCCAGGTGAAAATGGCAGAAATACACCCGGAGCGCTTGCCAAACACTGTCGAGGGGCGACCCCGCTTAGAAAAATTTTCTTCTAATTGAAAAAACTTATTTCTAAAATTTTTGATGTTGCTTTGCCCGGGGTTTGAACCCAGGGCATCCGGTGTGGTAGGCGGAGCACGCTACCACCACACCACGCTTAGCTTAATAAAACAAGTAAACATAGTTTTGAATAACATATTTAGTTGAAGCAATGCTTTTTAATTGCAAAAAACTTGTATAGCATTTGGTATAACTTCAATACTTAAAGGTTTAACGTCATATACTTCACCATCTATTGAGTAATGTGCTTCCTTAGTTGTTGTGACATGTTGCTCTTGTTTAGGTAATAGCCGTATAGTGCGGCTTTTCAACGTACTATTAGCCTCCAGGTCATTTTTAATTACTTGCGGCACTTTTTTAACAAATTCTATACCCGGCGTTAGCGTATCAATCACTTTCGTCTCAAGTTCACTCAAATGTGAATCACTATTTTTTTTACAAGTGATATTTAATTGATTTGCTTTTGTATGTCCTTTAATTTGTGTATTACAATCCGTATTTATTTTGTATGCGTTTGTATTGACAGTGTTTGTGCCATCACGTACTGTATACATTCTGGTTAAGAATTTCTTAAAATAAGATTTTTTCTCGCTAGGTATACAATTACTACAACCGGCACAAGGTGGTGTGTATACGAAATCAGTTGATAGTTGCCAATTAAGTTTCTGGTTTGAAAATGCATTTAATAAAGTAGCAGCATATTGACGCAGCGGTCCAAAGTACCAATATTTATCAGTGATGCTTTCAAGATCTCTTAGCAGTCCCCAAGAGAAAGCATTTAAACCATATATAGGGGTGGAGGAGGAAGTGGAGCTGACTACTTTTGATGCAAGCACCTTGTTTGTTTGTTCATCATTGATGAAGTCTACTTTCATAACACTTTCATTTTTTATTTTTTCTTCCAATAAAGGTTGTAATGCAGCAGTTAGTGACTTTACACGTTCAAGTTTATTTTCAGGTTTCATGGAGAGATATTTGAGTGCTGTTGTACTTTTTTTACC
Source organism: Eurosta solidaginis (assembly GCF_040869045.1). Lineage (NCBI taxonomy): Eukaryota > Metazoa > Arthropoda > Insecta > Diptera > Tephritidae > Eurosta > Eurosta solidaginis. The sequence goes on from NC_090320.1 coordinate 27,221,042, forward strand.
AAGTGGTAGTAAAACAATAGGGCATTTGCCATCTTTGCGTCGCAATAAGGCGGTTACAACTTCTGATGCTGTACCATCACCACCGGCAACAACAATGGCATGTGGACGTACTGTCATATTAATCAACCATGTTTTTATATGGCCTTCTTCGGTGGTTTTAATAATATCAACTTTGTATCCAGATAGATGCAGAATTGGTTCGCAGTAATCTTTAAACTGAAAAATAACAAGTAAGGAAGGTTAAGTTCGGGTGTAACCGAACATTACATACTCAGTTGAGAGCTATGGTGACCGCTTCCCAAGGCAGTCGGTTCTATGTACCGGAGCGACTCGGGATTTTTCCCGACCAAGGACTGTCATTTCAGTGTGACCCCATTTAATTTGTTTCGTCCCTCCCACAAATTGTCATCCTCCCAGTAGATCCTTGCAGCAGGACTGCTACATATTCTCTTACTCCGGGAAGGTATCGAACCCAATCCGGGTCCGTCTCCTCACCCCGGTCCTGAGAAATGGTTTTGCTGCATTTGCCAGAAAAGAAGCTTTTTAGGACGGTCATACTCTGTTCAGTGTGTCTCGTGCAAGGGATGGTTGCATCGGACAGGTTGTTCTGGGCTTGATCCCAAAACCCGACGTCCACGTAACTTTTATAAATCTTTTGTGGCTCCTTGCTGCTCACGCCCAAGGGCGTCCCGTAGTCTACGCCTAAGCGTATCCGCACTACCTTCCAGCAGCTTCGCTGCTCAGCAAGCCACAACAAGTACCCGCTGCTGCTCGCGCCCCACGGCGCCAACAACTCAAACAGCTGATACCACTCATAACTACTACCTTCGTAGTAGAGCTGGTAGCAATGCTGAGCATCAGCCCCTGCCCCCGTCTTCTTCTCCTCCCCTCTTTTCTGGCAGCAATCGTGCAGGTCAGGGAAACAGACTCTTAGTCCCTGCCTCCGTTTGCACCGTCTGCCAGCACAGAATATATAGGTTTGCGACATCCGCTCAATGCAGCTCCTGCCTTGGGTGGTGCCACTTTCCTAGATGTTCTGGTCTCCGCGACGGCAACCCCTCGACGGGTTTCATCGCGCCATGTTGCCAGGTCGCAAACCCAAATCATCCGGGTACCCCAATGCTTGCCCAAGGGCGCCCAGTCCCAAGGCCACAACAGCAATTGCGTCCTGGCCTTCCACAACCTAGGCGTAGTCACCCCTCACTTACCCCTAGAGTGGCGGCGTCACCCCTCATGCACTTCAGAATTCTGCAGTTCAACTGTAATGAACTAACTGGGAAGATTACGGATATAGTCGATTTCATGAAGCGGCACAACATCCGCATTGCTGCGATTCAAGAGACTAAACTCACAGCAAGATCTGCATTGCAGACCTGCTCTGGTTATAATGTCCACAGGAAAGACCGCGAGAGCGGAAATGGAGGCGGCCTCGCGTTTATTAAACACCACTCTGTGCAATATCATATATTTGATCCTGGCATCGACCGCAGTGACAATGTCTTAGAACGTCAAGGCCTATCTGTCCGGTCAGGCGATGCAAATCTAGAAATCATCAACATCTACATCCCTCCTGTCACCTGTTGCCCCAGTGGATACCGCCCTAATATCGAGGCCTTACTCACTGGCAACAATCGCATTATCTTAGGCGATTTCAATGCCCATCACGACCTATGGCATTCAAACTTGCGGGCGGACAGTAGGGGTGAGATGTTGGCGGATCAAATAGACGAAACGACGTTCTGCACAATTAACGGAGACGCCCCCACACGTATGGTAGGAAGCAGTCATAGCTCGCCAGCTATCTCAATCGTGAGCGCAGAACTCGTAAACTGCGTCAACTGGCAGCCGATGGTAACATTGGCATCCGACCACCTGCCCATACTTATTTCGTTCGAGCGTACCGCCGACTTCATCGTCACCGAAAAACGCACTTTCATAAACTTCAAAAAAGGAAAGTGGGAAGAATATAAATCTGCAACAGACAGCAGCTTTGCTGCCCTCCCTATCCCCACTGATGCCCGCCAAGGGGAGCGTGCCTTCCGTAAGGTCATTGAATCCGCCTCGGCACATTTCATTCCCGCCGGGAGAATTCCCGAAATCCGGCCCCACTTCCCGGCGGAGGCCGCGAGCTTAGCGAGGGAACGCGACCTTATAAGACAGCTTGATCCAGGCGACCCCCAAATAAGGGATATAAACCAACGCATCAGATTGCTTGTGGACGAACACAAGCGGGCGAAATGGGAAGAGCACCTAAGAGGTTGTAACCTCTCTACCGGTGTAGGTAAACTTTGGTCCACCGTAAAGGCCCTATCGAATCCGACTAAGCACAAAGGCAAAGTTTCCATCGCCTTTGGCGATAAGGTGCTGTCGGATGCGAAAAAATGCGCGAGCGCTTTCTGCCGACAATATATAATGCATCCTACGGTCGACAAAGATAGACGGAGAGCCAATAGACGTGCACATAAACACAAACTCAGCGCGTCACCAATTACCATCACCGCTAGAGAGGTTGAGGACGCCATTGGTCGCGCTAAACCATCCAAAGCAGTGGGCCCAGACGGCATAGCCATGCCGATGCTTAAAAACCTAGGGAAAGAGGGTTTCAAATATTTAGCGCATATCTTCAACCTGTCTCTTTCCACCTTTGTCATACCCGAGAAATGGAAAATGGCCAAGGTGGTCCCGCTACTAAAGCCTGGGAAACCAGCTAACGTAGGTGAGTCATATCGTCCGATATCTCTCCTATCGCCAGTGGCAAAGACGCTTGAAGCCATTTTGCTCCCTCATTTCCAAGCACATTTGCAGCTAGCCCCTCATCAGCATGGCTTCAGAAAACTCCATAGCACTACCTCCGCGCTAAATGTCATTAGCACCCAGATAAATTGCGGTTTGAATCAATATCCCCACCATAGAACAGTACTCGTAGCGTTAGACCTATCAAAAGCTTTTGATACGATCAACCATGGCTCGTTACTGGAAGACCTGGAAGGGTCTACCCTTCCCCCATGTCTTAAAAGGTGGACCGCAAATTATCTGGGTGGTCGGCAGGCATCGGTGCAATTCAGAAACGAAACATCAAAACAAAGGAGAATTAAACAAGGGGTGCCACAGGGTGGTGTCCTATCCCCGCTTTTGTTTAATTTCTACATATCTAAGATACCTTCACCACCGGAAGGAGTGACAATCGTTTCCTACGCCGATGACTGCACAATAATGGCCACAGGCCCAGGCCCAAAGATCGATGAGCTATGCAATAAAATAAACGGCTATCTCCCTGATCTCTCCAGTTTTTTCGCCTCGCGAAACCTGTCATTGTCACCGACTAAATCTTCCGCGACCTTATTTACAACATGGACGCTCCAAATGTCGACCATATTGAACATCCACGTCGATGGCACTACGCTACCGACTGTCCTACACCCCAAAATCTTGGGTGTGACGTTTGATCAGGATCTACATTTTGGTGCGCACGCAACCGCAATTGTTCCAAGAATTCAGAGCCGTAATAAAATCCTCAAATCCCTTGCTGGCAGTACCTGGGGAAAAGATAAAGAAACGCTCTTGACCACATACAAAGCAATTAGCCAGCCGATTACGTGCTACGCGTCACCCATATGGTCGCCAAGCCTAAAAACCACCCACTGGAAGAAACTACAGGCCTGCCAAAATACTGCTCTCAGAATCGCCACGGGCTGTCTTCTTATGTCCCCAGAACACCATCTGCATAATGAGGCGAGAATACTCCCCATCAGGGAGAGAAATGAGATGCTGACCAAACAGTTTCTGTTGAATACCCAGAAACCTGGGCATCCCAACAGACATCTGATTGACGAACCAGCACCGCCTAAGGAGTAATCTCCGTAAGCATTTTGAGCAAATACGGCACCTGAGAACCCAGCCGTATGAAGCGGAAAAACACAAGCAGGTCCTTGGTGAACTCCATAGACAGGCGTCGGACCTTTATGTCGGGAATTGCCCGGTGAATCCAGTACTTGAAGAAAAATATCCAGAACTCGCAGAAGAGGAACGCATACTCCCCAGGGAAACGCGTGTCACTCTTGCTCAACTTCGTTCTGGATACTGTAACAGGTTAAACTCTTACCTATCCAGAATCAACCCCGACATACAAAATGTATGCCCTGCTTGCAATGTGTCCCCACATGACACCAACCATCTCCTTAATTGTAATGTGGAACCAACGCCTCTAACACCCCTTTCCTTATGGTCCACCCCTGTTGAAACGGCAAGTTTCCTTGGACTCCCGTTAGAGGATATTGATGACAATTTGTGATCGGTCGCGGCTATTAGGTGGGGCGAGCATTGCTACAACAACAACAACAACAGCTATGGTGACAACATAAGGGAAAATAACCATGTAGGAAAATGAACCGAGGGAAACCGTGGAATGTGTTTGTATGACATGTGTATCAAATGAAAGACATTAAAGAGTATTTTATGAGGGAGTGGGCCATAGTTCTATAGGTGGACGCCATTTATGGATATCGCCATAAAGGTGGATCAGGGTTGACTCTAGAATTTGTTTGTACAATATGGGTATCAAACGAATGGTGTTAATGAGTATTTTAAAAGGGAGTGGGCCTTAGTTCTATAGGTGGACGCCGTTTCGAAATATCGCCATAAAGGTGGACCAGGGGTGACTCTAGAATGTGTTTGTACGATATGGGTATCAAATTAAAGGTATTAATGAGGGTTTTAAAAGGGAGTGGTGGTTGTTGTATAGGTGGTCGCCTTTTCGAGATATCGCCATAAAGGTGGACCAGGGGTGACCCTAGAATTTGTTTGTACAATATGGTTATCAAAAGAAAGGTGTTAATGAGTATTTTAAAAGGGAGTAATCCTTAGTTCCATAGGTGGACGCCGTTTCGAGATATCGCCATAAAGGTGGACCAGGGGTGACCCTAGAATTTGTTTGTACAATATGGGTATCAAAAGAAAGGTGTTAATGAGTATTTTAAAAGAGAGTAATCCTTAGTTCCAAAAGTGGACGCCGTTTCGAGATATCGCCATAAAGGTGGACCAGGGGTGACCCTAGAATTTGTTTGTACAATATGGGTATCAAAAGAAAGGTGTTAATGAGTATTTTAAAAGGGAGTAATCCTTAGTTCCAAAAGTGGACGCCGTTTCGAGATATCGCCATAAAGGTGCACCAGGGGTGACCATAGAATTTGTTTGTACAATATGGGTATCAAAAGAAAGGTGTTAATGAGTATTTTAAAAGGGAGAAATCCTTAGTTCCATAGGTGGACGCCGTTTCGAGATATCGCCATAAAGGTGGACCAGGGGTGACCCTAGAATTTGTTTGTACAATATGGGCATCAAACGAAAGGTGTTAATGAGTATTTTAAAAGGGAGTGGGCCTTAGTTCTATAGGTGGACGCCGTTCGAAATATCGCCATAAAGGTGGACCAGGGGTGACTCTAGAATGTGTTTGTATGATATGGGTATCAAATTAAAGGTATTAATTAGGGTTTTAAAAGGGAGTGGTGGTTGTTGTATAGGTGGTCGCATTTTCGAGATATCGCCATAAAGGTGGACCAGGGGTGACCCTAGAATTTGTTTGTACAATATGGGTACCAAAATAAAGGTGTTAATGAGTATTTTAAAAGGGAGTAATCCTTCCATAGGTGGACGCCGTTTCGAGATATCGCCATAAAGGTGGAGCAGGGGTGACCCTAGAATTTGCTTGTACAATATGGGTATCAAAAGAAAGGTGTTAATGAGTATTTTTAAAAGGGAGTGGGCCTTCGTTCAATAGGTGTTCGCCTTTTCGAGATATCGCCATGAAGGTGGACCAGGGGTGACTCTAGACTTTGTTTGTACGATATGGGTATCAAATGAAAGGTGTTAATGAGTATTTTTAAAAGGGAGTGGGCCTTCGTTCTATAGGTGTTCGCCTTTTCGAGATATCGCCATAAAGGTGGACCAGGGGTGACTCTAGAATGTGTTTGTACGATATGGGTATCAAATTAAAGGTATTAATGAGAGTTTTAAAAGGGAGTGGTGGTAGTTGTATATGTGAAGGCGTTTTCCAGATATCGACCAAAATGTGGACCAGGGTGACCCAGAATACCATCTGTTGGATACCGCTAATTTATTTATATATGTAATACCTGCTACGATTTTAAGGGTTTTTTATTTCGTCCTGCAGAACTTTTCATTTTCTTCTACTTAATATGGTAGGTGTCACAACCATTTTATAAAGTTTTTTCTAAAGTTATATTTCGCGTCAATAAACCAATCCAATTACCTCACCATGTTTCATCCCTTTTTTCGTATTTGGTATAGAATTATGGCATTTTTTTAATTTTTCGTAATTTTCGATATCGAAAAAGTGGGTGTGGTCATTGTCGGATTTCGTTCATTTTTCATACCAAGATAAAGTGAGTTCAAGTAAGTACGTGAACTAAGTTCATTAAAGATATGTCGATTTTTGCTCAAGTTGTCGTGTTAACGGCCATGCGGAAGGACAGACGAACGACTGTGTATAAAAACTGGGCGTGGCATCAACCGATTTCGCCCGTTTTCACAGAAAACAGTTAACATCATAAAAGCTATGCCCCTACCAAATTTCAAAAGGATTGGTTAATTTTTGTTCGACTTATGGCGTTAAAAGTATCCTAGACAAATTAAATGAAAAAGGGCGGAGCCGCGCCCATTTTGAAATTTTCTTTTGTTGCACCATGTCATTACTGGAGTTGAATGTTGACATAATTTACTTATATACTGTGAAGATATTAAATTTTTTGTTAAAATTTTACTTTAAACAAATTTTTTTTTAAAAGTGGGCGTGGTCCTTCTCCGATTTTGCTAATTTTTATTAGGCGTACATATAGTAATAGGAGTAACGTCCCTGTCAAATTTCATCATGATATCTTCAACGACTGACAAATTACAGCTTGCAAAACTTCTAAATTACCTTCTTTTAAAAGTAGGCGGTGCCACGCCCATTGTCCAAAATTTTACTAGTTTTCTATTCTGCGTCATAAGTTCAACTCATCTCCAAGTTTCGTCGCTTTATCTGTCTTTCGTAATGAATTATCGCACTTTTTCGGTTTTTCGAAATTTTCGATATCGAAAAAGTGGGCGTGGTTATAGTCCGATATCGTTCATTTTAAATAGCGATCTGAGATGAGTGCTCAGGAACCTACATACCAAATTTCATCAAGATACCTCAAAATTTACTCAAGTTATCGTGTTAACGGACGGACGGACGGACGGACATGGCTCAATCAAATTTTTTTCGATCCTGATTATTTTGATATATGGAAGTCTATATCTATCTCGATTCCTTTATATATGTACAACCAACCGTTATCCAATCAAACTTAATATACTCTGTGAGCTCTGCTCAACTGAGTATAAAAATGGATATTAATTTATATACAAATCAATTGAAGGGCCAAAATTTCTTATTTTATCACATTCTATGCCGGCAGCAAACAAATTCCAATTTGAATTTCTGAATTTGACCAGGCTGATGTTGCAGCAGATTTAAATAGAACTAGGAATAGGCCTCATCTCAATCTATGGGAATACAAAATATTTGTGTACTTGGAAGATGATGTAGTAGTGGCAGAGAGCTATGAACTCGTGATAAAATAAGAAATCCCAGCTCTAAAATATCCAATTTACCATTCTCTCTGCTTTCCTTTTGTTTGCCGCGGGATTTAGTACCACCACAACGTGTTTCGGTTTCTCACAAACTTTCCCTTTGGCTACGGTATCTGCGCATATATTTTTCATATGCTGGTTTATGCTATATTTTTTTAAATAAAAATTTATTTCAATGCTTAAATTCGCTTAACACTACACTTTAACTAAAAATGACTTGCCAATGGACAAATTAAAATTGTTTAAAAATTTTCGCAATGCTAAGTTTATGGCGGCAAAGCTGGATAGCCTCTGGCGATGGCTCCATTATTTAAGAAGACAAAATAATGAATTGGTACTTACTCATAACTTGTTTTTGCATAGTAAAGACCATAGGCAACAACGCCAGCAGCAAAAAACGATTTTTTCCAATGATTCCGTAATGTAGTACAGCCAACCATTTTACTTTTATTTATAACACAGTTAAATAAATTCGCACAATAACACTTCACGACATAGATTAGATTGATACGAATCTTTTGTTTACGCTCTCATATTTTCGCTCTCACGAGGGATTTATCTTCTAGTTGATGCTGGCAACAATCACAGATAAATCCCTCGCGCCAGCTGAAGCGGGTGCCAGAGCAAAAAATGTGCCAGCCAAAACGAAAAACGTGCCAAAAATTTTGGTAAACTTTAGTTTGACCTACAACTGTAGAATAGCGTTCAAAAATTATGGGAAAAAGGATAAAAATACTTGTTTTAGTGTAAATAATATTAGTTCGAAGGCGGAGGGTAAATATTATTTCCCGATCAAAAGTTATCGCTAAAACAGGTTTTGCAAATATGAAGTCCCGATGCAACCAGTCCATTTTGATCACAGAACCTGGAACGTCAGACATGTAGGATAGGCCCTACCATTGAATGATGTTAACTATTACATCATAGGTTGGATTTACTGAAATTTCAAAAGAATATATGGTTTTCACTGTGAGTTAAATGCGTTACAATATTTGACTAATTACTTTAATCAAAATGTAAATTTTACTTAGATTTGTTTATATTTGACTCCAACTAGTAGTATTATTGTAAAATGAGTTTAAAGAAATGAATATTTTACGACTATTATTTTTTTAAATGATTGAAACTATAATCGCCGAAATGTATGTCAAAAATCCCCATAATCAGATCTATTAATTTTTGTTTGGAGTGGCATCTCTGACAAATGTTATAAAAAATGTGCATTTTGACAGCGCTCTCTCGAAACAAAGAGTTGCAAATCCATTCATCTATGCTTCACGAAATGATAAAAATTTGGCTCATTGTTTACTATATAGTTTGGCAGCTTAAGTAGAGGTCATTGTTTACTATATAGTTTGGCAACTTAAACAGAGGTTATGTTGCGAATAGAGTGGAAGGCAGTGGACTAGGCAGTCGAATGTCATAAAATGAAGGAATGGTTTTCGGAGTTTTTTCAAAATTAAAAAAAAAATTGATAAAAGCTTTAATAAAAATAAAACTACTGTTTTAATAACAACAAAAACGCCTTATATATTCTATGTACATAAACTCGTAAAGATTATCTCACTTTAAAATTTGAGTTAAATAATCTAAAGTTTTGTTTTGAAACTGAGTCGAGAACTGTTCGTGTGAATGTGCGAATTTTCACCGATCAGCTGTTAGTTGCGCTACTTGGTAAAATTTACAATGGTAGAGGTTATGTTGCGAATAGAGTGGAAGGCAGTGGACTAGGCAGTCGAATGTCATATAATGAAGTAATGGTGTTCGGATTTTTTTCAATGTTAAAAAAAATGTTAAAAGCTTTAATATAAATAAAACTATTGTTTTAATAACAACAAAAACGTCTCATATATTCTATATTCATAAATTCGTAAGGATTATCTCACTTTAAAAATTGAGTTAAATAATCTAAAGTTTGTTTTTGAAATTGAGTCGAGAACTGTGCGTGTGAATGTGCGAATTTTCACCGATCAGCTGTTAGTTGCGCTACTTGGTAAAATTTACAATGATTTGGCTGAAACCTGAAACATCAAATCGATGTGAGACACAGGGTGCTGATTTAATATTAGTTCATAATGTACGCATCATAGCACATTTTCTTAAAGAAAAATGGGCCTTTATGCGTTTCATGCAGAAGCGCCACAATCGCGGAAGATGTTGCAATTATAATAATAAAAGAATAAGCAGTTGAAACCTATTTCGGTTTGCCCATTCACATGAAAAAATCTCCTGAAGCAATATTATAAACATTCTCGCTTTATAAAAAAATACTTGTTAACATATTTTATCTCCTATTCACATGTTGATTTGCTGGTCCCGTATTATCTTTTACGAAAAAGGATAAAAATATAAATACATATACATATATATATATAAATATACTTAACCAGATTGGTACCTCTTATATATTTATCCCCTTTTTGGTAAAACGTGCACAGTTTTTAATTGTGAAAAATGTGAGAAAACGTAATACGGGTCAGTTTCTAATTTTGAAAAATGTGAGAAAATTATCATCGAGCCAAAAAACCTGTCAAATTCTTCTTCTTACGCTTTGCTAGCAACCAAAGTTGCATATTAGCTACTTTTTCATGTTAGATGGTTCTGGTGGTGCGATATTTGACATTCTCCGTTCAATCTACTTAGCTGTCAGTGCACGATGCTGCATCAAAAATCTATGTGACGAGCCTTTAAGTGGCAACGCGTGTTTAAAGGGCCAATAATGGTGACTTATAACCGTAAAACCATAACCACAAAAAACAGCTGATCGAACCTAGCTTATGGAAATCAATGTAATCCATTAAAGCTGGAGTCATTGTTGCCGTATGTCGTATCGCTGTATCCGTATCCCTAACGTAATCAGCTGTTTATCGTTACGACGGTAAACCAAAACCCAATTGGTTGTCTACGATACGGTTACGACCTTAGCGGCACCAATAATCGATTGCATTGATTCTCATAAGGTTGGTCGAATCAGCAGTTAAAAGGTTACCGATACGGTTACCGATAAAGCACCAATGTCTCCAGCTTAATGGTGCCATACCATAACGCTAACGCCATAACCATACCATAGCCAACCAATTGGTTTTTGGTTTCTCACCATATCCATAACCTAAAAATATTTCAGTTGGTGAAATTAATAACTTTTTGTACATTTTATTCATTGTTTTGGATACGTTATGACTAAGAGACTAATTTTTTGTGGAATATGTTTGTAATGTTTTGCGTTTTCTTAATTTTTATGAAATTTTCACGATTTTTAGGTTAAGCACCATTAATCTCTCCATTGGAGATAGTTATTGGTATGGGTATGGTTACGACTATTGCGTTAGGGTTAAGGAGGTTTAATTAGCCCTTTAGGTGAAAATATGGGTGAAAATATATTGTCGATCACCCATATCAGCATTCATAATTTCTCACCATACTAATTTGAAATCCCACCAAAGAGGTTTTCGTTTGGCCGTAAATTTACTAGATCTGGCATTCTACCTAAAATCACCAAAATCAGCTGTAATTTCTCATTCGTTTATCGCCTTTCTTTGCATAGTAATTTTAACCATTGTTTACTATATAGTTTAGCAGCTTAAGTAGAGGTCATATTGCGAATAGGGTGGAAGCCAGTGGACTAGGCATTCGAATGTCATATAATGAAGGAATGGTGTTCGGAGTTTTTTCAAAGTTAAAAAAAAAAACATGATAAAAGCTTTAATATAAATAAAACTATTGTTTTAATAACAACAAACACGCCATATGTATTCTGTATACATAAATTTGTAAGGATTATCTCACTTTAAAATTTGAATTAAATAATCTAAAGTTTTTTTTTTGAAACTGCGTCGAGAGCTGTGCGTGTGAATGTGCGAATTTTCACCGATCAGCTGTTAGTTGCGCTACTTGGTAAAATTTACAATGATTTTAACTATTATATTAAAAAACCCAAATTGCTGCTCCATTTAGAAAAGTTTTACGCAACTGCATAAATTTTCTTGGAATATTTAATAAGCAGTTGACGCGACAAATAATGGATGCCGAACCATTAGACCCCATAGATATACTGGCATACACTACGGAAGAGTTGCAAGCGCGTTTTCGACGCGCCAAGGATAGTGCAGAGAAAGGAAAAGTAATTGCGGATTTTCTCACGCGTTGGGATGCTGATGAAGCGCTCGCGCCGGTGAAAAAAATGAAAATCGAATTTCCAGCAGGTACGTTATATACTGCATGATTTTTTATATGAATTTGTATATAAAGGCATATTTTACACATGCTTTATTAATTGTTAGAGATTTATAAAAAGTTTCGGAACAAATAAAGGGTCTGGATGATGAGAACCGGGTATGTAACAGTATAAGATAAAACGGTAAAAATTTAGAAGAGGGGTCGATCGCGTCCAAAAGATTGGGAGAGTCGTCAAACGACGCGTCTTGACCTCAGTATTAACAATCCGAAGGCGGAAAATAAATTTTGTGTCCGTAAAAATATATTCATGAAAAACTGAAAAGTTACCCGGGAACACTTCGAAGGCGGGAGTGGGATCCATAGTATTTTTTTGACCGTAGTTGCAAGGTTAAACTCTAGTCAACTATAACTGGAGGTTTAACTCGCACTGAAAAACCGGACCTTCGATACTTTGCCTTGTACACTTATACGCGCTCCTCAGATTAGGCTATGATAAGCTTTGTAACACCAAACTATGGAACTGCATATTAGATTTCAGCATTTGATCGTCATTGCTCGTAGACTTTATAGATATATTAGTCCAGAGCAGGGATGCATCGTAAGATTAAGCTTCACGTTAATCAAGAAATTTCAATCGTTTCCGTTGCGAATGTTGTGAAAGCAGCTATCAATGATATGGTTAATGTTGAAATATTAAGCTTTAACACGAAGCGTGGTATCAAAGCCATAGCACGATTTCGGTTGTGTGTGAGTGAAATTAACCCTCGCCCTTAGACCGTTTTATAACGCTCATAACGTTAACAAAGCGGCTTCCTTATGCTGCGAAACGGAACGAAATCATTTCTTTTGATAAGCATCCTTGGTCTAGAAACCCTCCCGTTCCTTCAAAAAAACAAAAAGATTCGTAGCGTGGTCAGGATTTGAAACCCGGATCTAATTTCACTTATGCTAAAAAAACCTTTGGGCCGTATACAAAGAGTGTTTTTATCGCTACAGTAATAACAAGTTTTTATAAAAATTTAGGCAGGTGACAATGGAGTTACATAGGCCGCCTGAGTCTTATCAGCTAAAGCAAGAGGGAATTCTCGAAGCCCCCAACAGGTTAAGGGGCTTAAATAACTTCAATGGTGGGCATGCCTGTCGTAAAAAGCAACTAAAATCTACGGAGGGTTGTGGGATAAAAGATCGCTTCAATTATTGTCGGGCTTGTTCCTGAAAGTGCAAGTGCTGGAGTGTGCCGGACTCTCATCCGCCCGTATCACCCGAAGGGGTTGTGTAGCGCAACCTTTTCAGGTTGCCAGTGCAATATATAACTTCTCTAAACCCAATTGTCAACCTCACCTATCCGTGGCGAATCCTGTATCACAAACAGACGCGGCTCTGGCGACCCTAAGCTCCTCATGGAACTTGAGGTTGGGGAGGGAGGGATGGCCTGAAGGTTTAATGTTGCCGTATAAATCGTTCCGCGGCCACCGTGGTGTAATAGCGTGCTCCGCCTACCACACCGTATGCCCTGGGTTCACACCCCGGGCAAAGCAACGTCAAAATTTTAGAAATAAGGTTTTTCAATTAGAAGACAATTTTTCTAAGCGGGGTCGCCCCTCGGCAGTGTTTGGCAAGCGCTCCGAGTGTATTTCTGCCATGAAAAGCTCTCAGTGAAAACTCATCTGCTTTGCAGATGCCGTTCAGAGTCGGCATAAAACATGTAGGTCCCGTCCGGCCAATTTGTAGGCAAAATCAAGAGGAGCACGATGCAAATTGGAAGAGAAGCTCGGCCTAAAATCTCTTCGGAAGTTATCGCGCCTTACTTTTTTTTTTTTTTTTATAAATCGTTCCCAAGAAGGTCGGGCTTAATGGTGCTGTGTTACCGGAGCGTAGCGGATCACATTGATAATGCTCCCCTAAGCCTTCGGGGAGTAACCTTATCGCTACAACAACAACAATCCGAATCTTCTAGGAGTGTTTTTGCGGTTGCAACAAAAACAACAACACAATGATTGAAGAAACGAAAAGGCACCTATTCAGAAACAGACACCGCATATTTAAATAAACGTTTTTCTATAATAACTAACGTCAGCTTGTGTAGGTCGAGCTTCATTTGGCTTTCTTGCGGGAAAGTAACCGATTATGGGTGTTAAAGAGAAGGAAAGGAGATCGTGTCCTGCTCTAAAAAGAAAAAAATAAAATGTTTCATAGTTATTGCTTTTCTGTTTTATGTTATGGTTCGTGATTAAAATAAATATTTCTAACTAAAATAAGTGTTTCAAGGCAACAAATTCACATACAATCGCTAAATCCAAGACAAATTCAATCATTCACCCATTTAGATCTCGATTGGTTCAATGTGAGTAAACCGCTAACTTTGAAATCACTACGTGGTAAACTGGTCGTACTTGACTTCTTCACCTACTGTTGCATCAATTGCATGCATATATTACCGGATCTGCATGCACTCGAAGAACTCTATCCACCCGAAAGTGGCCTTGTTGTAGTGGGCGTGCATAGTCCTAAATTTGAAAATGAAAAAGATGGCGCAAATATACTATCAGCTGCACAACGCTACAACATTACACATCCAATTGTTAATGATGCACATATGACACTTTGGCGTGCTGTAGGCATACGTTGTTGGCCATCACTATTGGTATTAAGTCCTTCCGGTGCGCCAATATTGCTGCTGATGGGTGAGGGACATGGCGCCTTTTTACAAATTTTCACCGAGCATGCATTGCGCCATTACAAAGCAAAGGAAGAAATTAATGATTTCTCACTGCCATTAAAATTAACAACAGATGCATTACCGGCATCCAATTTACATTTTCCAGCAAAAATTGCTCGTAACGAAGGCGGACAATTTGCTGTTGCTGATGCTGGAAATCATCGCATATTGATATTTGATAGTGAAGGTGTTGTACGTCAACGAATTGGTGGTACTAGTTGCGGTTTTGTTGATGGCAACTTTGAGACGGCACGTTTCAATTCACCACAAGGACTTGATTTTCTTGATGATGATGTACTAATTGTGGCCGATACTGAAAATCATGCTATACGCCAAATAACATTGAGCACAAGACAAGTTGAAACATTAGCTGGCACAGGCCAACAGGGACATGATCGTGTGGGTGGTAGACAGGGTCCTTTGCAAAGCATTTCATCGCCTTGGGATATCGCTGCTTTTAGAACGCGCGATATGGATATGTCGTTTCATGTCGATGAACGTATTGTGCCAGAAAAAGCTATAATTTTGGTATCCATGGCTGGAACACATCAAATTTGGGGTTACTTTCCAGAGGGAATAATTTGGTGGAAATATCGTCAATTAGATCCACGTACTTGTGTTGCCATTTGCGGTAATGGTATGGAGGAGAATCGTAATAATTCGTATCCACAAAATGCTGCGTTTGCACAGCCATCTGGTTTGGCATTGACTAAAAATTTTCTCTTCATATCTGATAGTGAGAGTTCGAGTATACGCAAAGTTTCGATGGTGGATGGCAAAGTAATGCCAGTTGTAGGCGGTGACCGAAATCCATTGGTGAGTATGAAATAAGGCTCTAATCAGATTTAACAAAGGAATGAAAATTTTGGCAAACATTTCAATCGTACCATAGGAAAGCACTAACTAAACCACGCTTCCCAAGGCAGTCGGTTCTATGTACCGGAGCGACTCGGGATTTTTCCCGACCAAGGACTGTCATTTCAGTGTGACCCCATTTAATTTGTTTCGTCCCTCCCACAAATTGTCATCCTCCCAGCAGCTCCTTGCAGCAGGACTGCTACATATTCTCTTACTCCGGGAAGGTATCGAACCCAATCCGGGTCCGTCTCCTGACCCCGGTCCTGAGAAATGGTTTTGCTGCATTTGCCAGAAAAGAATCTTTTTAGGACGGTCATACTCTGTTCAGTGTGTCTCGTGCAAGGGATGATTGCATCGGACAGGTTGTTCTGGGCTTGATCCCAAAACCCGACGTCCACGTAACTTTTATAAATCTTTTGTGACTCCTTGCTGCTCACGCCCAAGGGCGTCCCGTAGTCTACGCCTAAGCGTATCCCCACTACCTTCCAGCAGCTTCGCTGCTCAGCAAGCCACAACAAGTACCCGCTGCTGCTCGCGCCCCACGGCGCCAACAACTCAAACAGCTGATACCACTCATAACTACTACCTTCGTAGTAGAGCTGGTAGCAATGCTGAGCATCAGCCCCTGCCCCCGTCTTCTTCTCCCCCCCTCTTTTCTGGCAGCAATCGTGCAGGTCAGGGAAACAGACTCTTAGTCCCTGCCTCCGTTTGCACCGTCTGCCAGCACAGAATATATAGGTTTGCGACATCCGCTCAATGCAGCTCCTGCCTTGGGTGGTGCCACTTTCCTAGATGTTCTGGTCTCCGCGACGGCAACCCCTCGACGGGTTTCATCGCGCCATGTTGCCAGGTCGCAAACCCAAATCATCCGTCAACAACAGCAATTGCGTCCTGGCCTTCCACAACCTAGGCGTAGTCACCCGTCACTTACCCCTAGAGTGGCGGCGTCACCCCTCATGCACTTCAGAATTCTGCAGTTCAACTGTATTGGACTAACTGGAAAGATTACGGAGATAGTCGATTTCATGAAGCGGCACAACATCCGCATTGCTGCGATTCAAGAGACTAAACTGTAGTGAAACGTTTTGGCAAAATATTCAAAAATATTTCGAATTTGTTAAGACACTGGTCTCTGGACACTGGTACTTGACTGGGTTCTGGACTAGCTCTAACTAATTTTGGATCATTTCCAGAGCCCATAGTAGATTCGGGATAATTTCGGATCAAATGAGAACTCTTCGGGAAAAATTGATTCAATAAGGACAAAAAACCAATAAATTTTGTAACCATGTTCAGTGATAGATTCAGAATATAACCAGTATGATTTCGGATCTATAATGAAAGCTCTTCTCAAAAATCTGATTCAATTCGAGACAAAATGCAATAAATTTTGTGGAGGCTTATATTTATGATAAATTTTCGGAGCCAACTAAACTATTTAAGTACGATTATCGGAATCGTACCCATTTTGTTTCCACACTATTTTCGAAACATTTGGGTAACATTTTCTGAAACATTTCGATTTTGTTTCGAAGTAATTTTGATTTCATTTACAGGCTATATCTAAAGCTTTTTGGTGCATTTGGTCAATGGCAGATTTTTTAACATGGTCATGATTTCAGAACTCTAGCGGGTCTTCTGCGTTGCAGGGTTAAATGACTAATTTGAAATAACAGAGGGATAATTTCGCATTCATTGCATGATAAATCTGATTCAGTGGGGAACAAAATCCGACTAAATTTTGGAACTATGCTACATTCATTCGTTATTGCTTCTAGGCTATTTTTGGGCTTCGATGATTTTTTATTAACTTTCACTATTGTTTATAGCAGAATTTTGGCACTTAAAATTAATCTTTACTGATCCATTTCAGTACCAAATAGATCTATAATTATTGCCTCAAAACGCAACAAACTACACCTTTTCAAGTTTATAATGAGAAACTGTAAGATTATATTGAGTTTATATAAACGCATTATGAGAAATATAATTTGGTATTGAGAAAATACAGATTGATTGAGAAATGTAATTCATAATGAGAATTTATAAATTGATAATGAGAAATATAAGTTGATATTGTGAAAATGAAAATTGATAATGAGAAATGTAACTTCATATTGAGAATATATAAATTAATAATGAGGTTGGGTTAGGTTAGGTTGAACTGGCCGATCAATAAAGACCTCACATAAACTGAATGTGTCCATAGTGTTACCAGAATTTGTTTGACGACCAAACGGAAAAACCCCAATCAGGTGACAGGACATATGTGAATAACTCCGTCCTCTTGGCAAATACTACAAAGCAGTTCTCTAGGACCCAGGTTAATTGCTGCCTCGAGATCTGGCAAATCTGCCGCCCCTAATAGCTAGAGCCTTGGCCTGCCGAGCGCAGGACATGAACAACACAGAACGTGCTCAACCGTTTTTTCCCGCAGCTCATACTTCCTACACTTGTAGTTACTGACGAGGCCTAACATGTAAGCATGTTACGGCAGAAGGCAGTGTCCAGTCAGTGAGCCTTAAGTCTTCTCTATTTAGAGATATGAGCCACATGATCTTAAAAATATTGCAGCCCCGCGCTTTTGTACACGCTTTTCCTGCTTGACGGATCATATGCAATTCTTGGTTCCTTTTGATTTCTCCCAAACGGATTAGGAAGGCTATCGCCGACTCAGCGAGTATTGCACCCTCCTTTCCCGACTCATCGGCCTTTTCGTTACCTTCTATCCCTTTATGACCGGGAACCCAGTGAAGATGCATGGTCCTACCTAAGGGAAGTTTTTCCAATGACTCTTTGCATTCCAGAACATATTTTCCGGACTCACTGCAGTCCTAGCTGTAATCCTAGCTCGCAGACTAGATTACTTATGGCACATCACAATTAAAATTTTGTACACATGTATGTTCTCACTACCAATTTATGTTTTCTCATTAATAATTTATATATTCTCAATATGTAGTTACACTCCTCATTATCAATTCGTATTTTCTTAATATTAATTTATATTTCTCATTATCAACTTATATATTCTCGATATGAAATTTTGTTTCTCAATATCAATTTGAATTCTCTCAATATGAACTTTTATTTCTAATTATCAACTAATATAATCTCAATATGAAGTTCTGTTTCTCATTATCAATTCGTATTTTCTCAATATAAAGTTACATTTCTCAATATAAACTTATATTTTCTCATTATAAACTTGAAAAGGTGTAGTACAGAAATAAACCCTACAGAAACGTTTAGAAGTTTGAATTGTTTGCACACTCTGAACGTTGTACCAGGCTGGTACATTTCATAAAAAAATTGTATGTGATGTCTTTCCAGAATCTTTTCGCCTTCGGTGATGTAGACGGCAAACAGTACAACGCCAAATTACAACATCCGCTTGCGGTCACATACAATAGTTCCACAGATAAAATTTATGTCTCTGACACATATAATCATAAAATCAAAGTAATTGACACCGTTGCCAATAGCATAGAAACTGTTACCATTAAAGATGCTACAACAGGCGCACCACTGCAACTTAACGAACCAGCCGGTTTATGTTTTGATGTCAGCGGTGAAATGTTATACATTTCAGACACCAATAATCATCGTATACGTTTAGTAGATATGAAAACGCTTGTAGCAAAAAATTTTATGCTCAACTTCAATACAGTTTCAGCTACATCTGCTGCTACTACAGAAACAGATTCAGCTCTAAGTAACAGCTTACTATTACTGAAACGTCTGCCGTTACGTGCTTGCGCACAATTGAAATTGCGAGTGAATTTAAAATTGGATAGTAATTTAAAATTTACTGATGGTGCACCGCAACGTTGGACATTGAAGAGTGTAACACCAGCATTGCAAGCAACGGAGACTTCAGGCAAAGTTATCGATGGCGCAATAAGCTTGGACCTTATGCGTGATGCTTCAAAACTTTCACCAGAAGAGGAGTTGAAAATAGAAATTGCTTTAAGTTTATGTGACACTAAAAGTTGCCTTATGAAACGTTTTGCGTTGGTGCTAAAAGATAATACCACTTCAAAGCCGCCACCAACTGGCAAAGATGGTGTACTCGATGAGAATATAAATATACTTGTTACGCAAAATGAGATAGCCTTCAAATAATCATGATAATGTGGTTATGTACATTAATTTACATATATTTTTATATACATACATATATATCCGTTTAGGTGTATATGGAATTGTTATTTTTAATACATAAAATCCCGCAATAAGTATAAAATGTTAAAACTTACAAGGAAGCCAAATATTTTTAAAATACTTATTATAAACAAAGAACTCAATAGAGCTGCTAATGTGACGATATCGTTGCAATGTTATGAAACAAGCAGGCTAAAGAATGCCGCTAAGGTAAAGGCTAGCAACTTTGTGAATTTGTTTTGATTTCTTTCCGCTCAAGCTCAGAGCGTTGGCTTTGTACTTGAATGGGTGGACGACATATTTTTACACCGTATATTCTCATAAAAAAAGGTAAAAACTAAACATATACGGTAGTTAAAATTGATACCTATTAATTCACTTCTATTGCACACAGCCGGAGAGAGATTATCGTTCTCGATGCAACAATCGTTGTTGTTTTCACACATTCGCAATATCAGACTAGTTTGATCTAAGAG
Organism: Eurosta solidaginis; assembly: GCF_040869045.1. Lineage (NCBI taxonomy): Eukaryota > Metazoa > Arthropoda > Insecta > Diptera > Tephritidae > Eurosta > Eurosta solidaginis. Next base: position 27,241,067 of record NC_090320.1, read on the forward strand.
TATTTACACTGGAACGCTTATAAGCATCATTCACTTGGGGGAAGCCATGGAACCATCGCAATCGGTAAGAATATATTTTTATAATATTTTGACATGTATGTATGCTAGAAAATAACCTAAGCTTAGTAATTCAATTTGGGGTAAATCTTTTGCCATAACATTGGCTATAGATTCTGTCACAACTACTTTTACAGACATCTGTTCGAAGTGGTATATAAGTAAATATGATAAGCAGTTTGCATTTGCACCTGTTGTTGTTGTTGTTGTAGCAATGCTCGCTCCACCTAATAGCCGCGACCGATCACAAATTGTCATCAATATCCTCTAACGGGAGTCCAAGGAAACTTGCCGTTTCAACAGGGGTGGACCATAAGGAAAGGGGTGTTAGAGGCGTTGGTTCCACATTACAATTGAAGAGATGGTTAGGGTCATGTGGGGACACATTGCAAGCGGGGCATACATTTTGTATGTCGGGGTTGATTCTGGATAGGTAAGAGTTTAACCTGTTACAGTATCCAGAACGAAGTTGAGCAAGAGTGACACGCGTTTCCCTGGGGAGTATGCGTTCCTCTTCTGCGAGTTCTGGATATTTTTCTTCAAGTACTGGATTCACCGGGCAATTCCCGACATAAAGGTCCGACGCCTGTCTATGGAGTTCACCAAGGACCTGCTTGTGTTTTTCCGCTTCATACGGCTGGGTTCTCAGGTGCCGTATTTCCTCAAAATGCTTACGGAGATGACTCCTTAGGCCCCTAGGCGGTGCTGGTTCGTCAATCAGATGTCTGTTGGGATGCCCAGGTTTCTGGGTATTCAACAGAAACTGTTTGGTCAGCATCTCATTTCTCTCCCTGATGGGGAGTATTCTCGCCTCATTATGCAGATGGTGTTCTGGGGACATAAGAAGACAGCCCGTGGCGATTCTGAGAGCAGTATTTTGGCAGGCCTGTAGTTTCTTCCAGTGGGTGGTTTTTAGGCTTGGCGACCATATGGGTGACGCGTAGCACGTAATCGGCTGGCTAATTGCTTTGTATGTGGTCAAGAGCGTTTGTTTATCTTTTCCCCAGGTACTGCCAGCAAGGGATTTGAGGATTTTATTACGGCTCTGAATTCTTGGAACAATTGCGGTTGCGTGCGCACCAAAATGTAGATCCTGATCAAACGTCACACCCAAGATTTTGGGGTGTAGGACAGTCGGTAGCGTAGTGCCATCGACGTGGATGTTCAATATGGTCGACATTTGGGGCGTCCATGTTGTAAATAAGGTCGCGGAAGATTTAGTCGGTGACAATGACAGGTTTCGCGAGGCGAAAAAACTGGAGAGATCAGGGAGATAGCCGTTTATTTTATTGCGTAGCTCATCGATCTTTGGGCCTGGGCCTGTGGCCATTATTGTGCAGTCATCGGCGTAGGAAACGATTGTCACTCCTTCCGGTGGTGAAGGTATCTTAGATATGTAGAAATTAAACAAAAGCGGGGATAGGACACCACCCTGTGGCACCCCTTGTTTAATTCTCCTTTGTTTTGATGTTTCGTTTCTGAATTGCACCGATGCCTGCCGACCACCCAGATAATTTGCGGTCCACCTTTTAAGACATGGGGGAAGGGTAGACCCTTCCAGGTCTTGCAGTAACGAGCCATGGTTGACCGTATCAAAAGCTTTTGATAGGTCTAACGCTACGAGTACTGTTCTATGGTGGGGATATTGATTCAAACCGCAATTTATCTGGGTGCTAATGACATTTAGCGCGGAGGTAGTGCTACGGAGTTTTCTGAAGCCATGCTGATGAGGGGCTAGCTGCAAATGTGCTTGGAAATAAGGGAGCAAAATGGCTTCAAGCGTCTTTGCCACTGGCGATAGGAGAGATATCGGACGATATGACTCACCTACGTTAGCTGGTTTCCCAGGCTTTAGTAGCGGGACCACCTTGGCCATTTTCCATTTCTCGGGTATGACAAAGGTGGAAAGAGACAGGTTGAAGACATGCGCTAAATATTTGAAACCCTCTTTCCCTAGGTTTTTAAGCATCGGCATAGCTATGCCGTCTGGGCCCACTGCTTTGGATGGTTTAGCGCGACCAATGGCGTCCTCAACCTCTCTAGCGGTGACGGTGTTTATGTGCGTGTCTATTGGCTCTCCGTCTATCTTTGTCGACCGTAGGATGCATTATATATTGTCGGCAGAAGGCGCTCGCGCATTTTTTCGCATCCGACAGCACCTTATCGCCAAAGGCGATGGAAACTTTGTCTTTGTGCTTAGTCGGATTCGATAGGGACTTTACGGTGGACCAAAGTTTACCTACACCGGTAGAGGTTACAACCTCTTAGGTGCTCTTCCCATTTCGCCCGCTTGTGTTCGTCCACAAGCAATCTGATGCGTTGGTTTATATCCCTTATTTGGGGGTCGCCTGGATCAAGCTGTCTTATAAGGTCGCGTTCCCTCGCTAAGCTCGCGGCCTCCGCCGGGAAGTGGGGCCGGATTTCGGGAATCCTCCCGGCGGGAATGAAATGTGCCGAGGCGGATTCAATGACCTTACGGAAGGCACGCTCCCCTTGGCGGGCATCAGTCGGGATAGGGAGGGCAGCAAAGCTGCTGTCTGTTGCAGATTTATATTCCCACTTTCCTTTTTTGAAGTTTATGAAAGTGCGTTTTTCGGTGACGATGAAGTCGGCGGTACGCTCGAACGAAATAAGTATGGGCAGGTGGTCGGATGCCAATGTTACCATCGGCTGCCAGTTGACGCAGTTTACGAGTTCTGCGCTCTCGATTGAGATATCTGGCGAGCTATGACAGCTTCCTACCATACGTGTGGGGGCGTCTCCGTTTATTGTGCAGAACGTCGTTTCGTCTATTTGATCCGCCAATATCTCACCCCTACTGTCCGCCCGCAAGTTTGAATGCCATAGGTCGTGATGGGCATTGAAATCGCCTAAGATAATGCGATTGTTGCCAGTGAGTAAGGCCTCGATATTAGGGCGGTATCCACTAGGGCAACAGGTGACAGGAGGGATGTAGATGTTGATGATTTCTAGATTTGCATCGCCTGACCGGACAGATAGGCCTTGACGTTCTAAGACATTGTCCCTACGGTCGATGCCAGGATCAAATATATGATATTGCACAGAGTGGTGTATAATAAACGCGAGGCCGCCTCCATTTCCGCTCTCGCGGTCTTTCCTGTGGACATTATAACCAGAGCAGGTCTGCAATGCAGATCTTGCTGTGAGTTTAGTCTCTTGAATCGCAGCAATGCGGATGTTGTGCCGCTTCATGAAATCGACTATATCCGTAATCTTCCCAGTTAGTCCATTACAGTTGAACTGCAGAATTCTGAAGTGCATGAGGGGTGACGCCGCCACTCTAGGGGTAAGTGAGGGGTGACTACGCCTAGGTTGTGGAAGGCCAGGACGCAATTGCTGTTGTGGCCTTGGGACTGGGCGCCCTTGGGCAAGCATTGGGGTACCAGGATGATTTGGGTTTGCGACCTGGCAACATGGCGCGATGAAACCCGTCGAGGGGTTGCCGTCGCGGAGACCAGAACATCTAGGAAAGTGGCACCACCCAAGGCAGGAGCTGCATTGAGCGGATGTCGCAAACCTATATATTCTGTGCTGGCAGACGGTGCAAACGGAGGCAGGGACTAAGAGTCTGTTTCCCTGACCTGCACGATTGCTGCCAGAAAAGAGGGGGTGAGAAGAAGACGGGGCAGGGGTTGATGCTCAGCATTGCTACCAGCTCTACTACGAAGGTAGTAGTTATGAGTGGTATCAGCTGTTTGAGTTGTTGGCGCCGTGGGGCGCGAGCAGCAGCGGGTACTTGTTGTGGCTTGCTGAGCAGCGAAGCTGCTGGAAGGTAGTGGGGATACTCTTAGGCGTAGACTACGGGACGCCCTTGGGCGTGAGCAGCAAGGAGCCACAAAAGATTTATAAAAGTTACGTGGACGTCGGGTTTTGGGATCAAGCCCAGAACAACCTGTCCGATGCAACCATCCCTTGCACGAGACACCCTGAACAGAGTATGACCGTCCTAAAAAGATTCTTTTCTGGCAAATGCAGCAAAACCATTTCTCAGGACCGGGGTCAGGAGACGGACCCGGATTGGGTTCGATACCTTCCCGGAGTAAGAGAATATGTAGCAGTCCTGCTGCAAGGAGCTGCTGGGAGGATGACAATTTGTGGGAGGGACGAAACAAATTAAATGGGGTCACACTGAAATGACAGTCTTTGGTCGGGAAAAATCCCGAGTCGCTCCGGTACATAGAACCGACTGCCTTGGGAAGGCATTTGCACCTCCAGAGTAGCAGTAGCAGCATTAAATAGGTGAGCCATAGCATAAAAAATGTATAGCATTTAAATACAGAACTTTGTCTTTTCTCGTGCTACCACTTATCTGCAAAAACTTCGAATACAATGTGGGATCAGAGGTGGCGATCGCTCCACTACAAATATCACTTTATTTTGAGTTTTTATTCCGACATTTGCCCCGCTCTAAAACACGACCTACGTAGCTCGTAGCAGAGCATAAGAAATGCTTTCACTTTCTTATGCTATGGCTCTGCACTAAGCTCCAGAGTAATATGGAATTTTTAATCACTGGCGTTGAGTTGTTGAGTAGCGTCAAAGTATAAAGATCCTAATTGCGAATATCAAATATATTAGCTTGCAACTAATCATGAGTTCGGGATGATATCGTTACATTTTAACGTTACGATTACTTTGTTACAACTGTGTTGGTTTTTTTATTTGTCCGGAATAAAGTATCTATAAAAAAAAAAAAACAACAAAAATTAAAAAAAAATAGGAAATTTAATTTTCTGGACGAATACCCTTTAAATGTCCATCTTTAGTTCAAATTCCTACACTGTTGAAAATATCAGAATTCAAAAAGAGTTACAGCTTACAAAAAGGGAATAGGAGCGTTAGCTTGCGCTGCTGATGGCATAGTCGTAATTACGATTTATATAGAAATAAAAAAAAACATTTAGAGGCTCATCATCCTCCTCAACTCCAATTGGAGCATAGGGCCTCGACCACCGACTTAAATCGTATTCTGTTAGGTGCGGTTTTCGGAGGTGCACCACGTCGTCGGCTTCCTTGTGGATTCCATCGTAATGCTTGTCTGGCTATATTTACTGGAGGTCTTCTGAGAGTGTGACCAATCCACGAAAATTTACGCTTGGTTATTTCTGTGGCAGCCTTAGGTTGATTTTTCTAGACCATAAGTTGTCATTTGAAATTCTTTCCGGCTATCGAATTTTCAGGATGCGGTGCAGACATTTATTAATAAAAACTTGTAGACGTTTCTGAATTAAAGTTGAGCTTTTTCATGTATCGCAAGCATAAAACAATACTGATTTAACATTCGAATTAAACAGTCGAAGCTTCGTTTTTAAAGATATTGGGGTGGACCTCCACTCGTTTGTCAGTTGCCCAAAAGCCATTCTTGCTTTGTTTATGCGAGACTGAACGTCCTCATCTGCACCGCTTTTATTTGAGACAATACTACCAAGATACACAACGAACTCGACTCCCTCGATTTCATTTTCGTCAACCGTAAGCATTAATGGCCTTGATGAAATACTATACCCTAGCGTGTTAGGGGGTCAGAATATACCCGCGGTAGGTATGCCTGTCGTAAGAGGCGACTAAAATACCAGATTTAAGGAGCTGTGTAGCGCAACCCTTCAGGTTGCCAGCGCAATATATAGCTTCTCCAGACCCAATTGTCAACCTCACCTATCCGTGGCGAATCCTGTTTCACTAACAGACGAGGCTCAGGCGACCCTAAGCTCCTCATGGGGAGGGAGGGGATGGCCTGAAGGTTTAATGTGGCCACATAAATCGTTCCCGAGATGGTCGGGCTAGCACCTTAATGGTGCTGTGGTACCGGAGCATACCGAATCTGTATCCGGCAAAGGACCATCACATCGATAACACTCCAAAGCCTTCGGGGAGCAACCTTATCGCTACAACAACAACAACTATGAAATACTATAGCCGCATCTTATGACTTTCGTTTTCGCTGTATTGATGCTTAGTCCGGCCTCCTTTGCACATGTCTTGACAGCTTCTAAATTGTGTTGAAGGTCAGTACTTCTGTGACTTAGCAGACAGACATCGTCTGCATATTCTAAGTCCCCTAGCTGAGTGAAAGGCGTCCACTGTGGGGCCGGTGATGCAGCAACTATACAGGGCAACGTTTGTAATTTTGCTAGTACGTGTATAAAGATTAACATATAAAACTTAGTGCATGTTGGGCTAAAAGCAAAATATTTGCATGTTTGTATATTTGATCAGTAAACGCATATAGTAAATATAAGAATATCTATACACATCGCAAGTATAGTACGAAAAAGTTTAATATTTTAATGGATTTCAAAAAAAGCTCCAACTAAATTTAAACTCCGCACTATACTAATGATGCTTGTGTTTACATTGGTTTCGAAGAAGACTTAAGTAGTAGTAAAAGTGATTTAGAAAAAAATGTGTAAAAATCATTTTAAACGCAATACTTAGTATAGTAAGTAATGGAAATACTCATATTTGTAGCGTGGCCAATTAATTTGTTCGTTTAGGTTTTTTCTTACATCCGCTATCAGTCACAATATTCCTTTGCTTTCTCCGTGTCGCCGAATATTTTGCATACCTCCCCTAATAAATCTTTTAAAATAGCTGGTTGTCGATTCTGATTGCCATCTAAAGTTATAGTCGGTATAAACGTAACTGGTGGCCGTAATGCAGTTGTAGCATCACCATTAAGCTTTAACAATTCTGCACCGTGGTCACTATTGAAGCATTTTTGTATAAGATCAGTATTTTCAATGCCATACTGGCGTGCACACTGTAAATAAAAGAAAAATGACTGATAAATTACATTTAGTAGATTTATTTCAAATATTTTGAAACTCTTTATTGCACAGAAGCAATTTATAGGATAAAATATACCCCAGCGGGTTAGGGGATCAGAATATACCCGCGGTAGGTATGCCTGTCGTAAGAGACGACTAAAATACCAGATCCAAGGGGCTGTGTAGCGCAACCTTTCAGGTTGCCAGCGTAATATATAGCTTCTCCAAACCCAATTGTCAACCACACCTATCCGCGGCGAATCCTGTTTCACTAACAGACGAGGCTCTGGCGACCCCAAGATCCTCATGGAACTTGGGGATAGGGAGGGAGGGAATGGCCTGAAGGTTTAATGTGGCCACATAAATCGTTCCCGAGATGGTCGGGCTAGCACCTTAATGGTGCTATGGTACCGGAGTTTATCGTACCCGGCAAAGGACCATCACATCGATAACACTCCCCAAAGCCTTCGGGGAGCAACCTTATCGCTACAACAACAACAACGACAACATAGGATAAAATAACTTATGCCGGGTCTATTAGTTCCATTAGGAGTCTTCAACATTTTTTTTCAAACGCCTCTAGAGACCTGCCAAACGTTCCATACGCAACTAGGCATTCATTCATATTTGGTGGTTCCACATTAAAATTAAAAAGATAATTTGGTAATTCTTTACTTTAGCTCACAACTGCTAAAACTCGTCCAAAAATATCGGGAGAGGTGTCAAAAGACCCGCTTTGGACCCAGGATCCGAAAGCGGAAATTGGAAATTTTATTTTTTTTCGGAGATATTTGGAAACAAAATTAAAAATTTTCATGTGGTGTTGTAATTTTGATGATTTTGTCGTACCCACAAGAAAAACTGTGGGTAAAAGTGTTTTGCGCGGATATATATTTGGTCTCCAAACCGGTGTTGGACCCACACAGGGTAATTTTTTATAAGCGCGCGCGAAGGCCGCCAATGCAGAAAGTTGTTCTGCGAAAATATACTATGGTTTCGGAGCGCTGCGGGGCCATTTTGCGGTTTTTTGGAAATATCTTTGGAATTTCCGCATTCGGATTCGTGGTCCTGGGATCAAAACGCGTCTTTTGACACATCTCCCGATATCTGCACGAGTTTTAGCAGTTGTGAGATAAAGTAAAGAATTACCGATAATTTGTTTGTTTGGTGTGTACTAAAAAGCAACAATTTCAAAAATCATACCTTATGCATTGCTTCCTTAGGATTTCGGTTATCTCGTATCATACATGCTATCACATTCAAACGTTCCTGTGCGTCCTCAATTGCTTCGATTGCACAACCGTGATACATATTGCCTTCACATTCGACATTACCATGTTGACAATCAAAACGATATGTACCATCTGGATTAGTGAACGTTTGTGCTTTACCATATGGCACCATTTGTATATCCATTAGTGGTGCAGCTTTTTTAAACGCCGGTAGCAATTGCTTAATTATAAAATGTTTGGAATCACCACATAGAGCTTCATAAAAGACGGTCACTAATACCGGAATACCAGGTAAACGTTTGTATTCTGATTGTGGCAGCTAAAGTACATAAGTCTGTTAGGAAATACACTCATTCTCAATTAACAACAGGTACTTACAGTCAATATGGCATTTTGGAAGTACAGGAAACGTATTATCAAATAGATTAAAACAGAAATAATAACTAAAATTATTATACGTTTGCGTGCTACCGTAACCATTGCGTTTCAATTGTGTACTTTTGTTCTTGTAGGCTGCCTAGTTAAATTATTAATATATATTCATGTGATATTAATTTTAATTGACTTTATTATTTATGTGCAATGAAAAACATCGCATATCGCCATGAAAGCAATATTGCGGCAAATAGACTAGAATTTTGTGTTTTCTTCTCTTTAAAATTTCACGCTTATGTGCATGCATGCAATTTGCTGCATTTATATCTATTACTTTTGTTTTTTTATATCGTTAATGTCGTACATATGTAAAAGCAAAATATTTGCTTATTGATACAAAGTTTTAAACAAATTTGACAATCACCTGCACCATAGTCATGATTCCATTACTAGAGGTTTGTTCTCCAACTGACAGCAGAGCTTTGACACTCCCAAATTCTAAAATCACTCCGGGTTGCATTTCTGTAGGAAGGAAAAGGGGGAATAACTTTTCCCCATGATGGTAAGAATGGTAGTAGACTAGTAAGAAAGGTAGTATATTAATAGTTATCAATTTTGCATTTTAAAGTATGTTTACACGTACAGACGAAAAAAATAAGTACATATGTATAATCGTATTACTGTTCCTGAATAATTGGCCTCTCTTCGCTGCACTGCACTAATTTTTGCACAAATAAAAAGATGATTGTTTAGTTTTTGCAAGACGTTATAGTTTCAGTTTTTAAAATTTTCTTTAGTTATTAATGATTTTACACAATTCACTTTTTACAAACATTTAATACTAAATGAAATTAGTTTCAATATACATACATATATTCAAACTAAATATATGTATGTACACGATCGGTGTGCAAAGATAACCAAAAGAAGCGCGCCCGCGATTGCCGGCTATTGGTTTTTGACTAGTTCATTGCAGTGCATTACTCAACTCAAAAAAAGTTATGAATTTAAAAAAAAAACACCGTTTTTGTTTTCAAAGTGCTGAAACTGAAAAACTACAAAAAAAAACTTTAAACATTTTTTTGTACTTTTTCCGAAAAGTACATTTAAAAACAAATTTAAAAAAAAAAAAGATCACAAACGGTCAATTTTTGAAAAAGTTATAGCATTTTGAAAAAAACACTGTTTTTTTTTAAAATTCATAACTTATTTTGAGTTGGACATCGCTTAGCCCACTCCGGGATTAGTGGGGATGATTGCAGAATTGAAGATTTTTATGAGAAAAAAAAAAAAAATGGCGAAATTCGTAAAATCTCGAAAAACTGAAAAATTACAAAAAAAAACAACTTTAAAAATTTTTTTGTATTTTTTCCGAAAAGTACATTGAAAAAAAAATTAACAAAAAAAAAAGATCCCAAACGGTAAATTTTTGAAAAAGTTATAGCATTTTGAAAACAAAAACGGTTTTTTTTTTTAAATTCATCTTTTTTTGAGTTGGTTGAAAAAATTTGAAAAACTTCTGAACAACGTCTTTCGTAAGCTAGAAAAAGAAGAAAAACTTTCAGCCAATTCTAAAGGGGTCGGGTTCAAAATTGGTCGAAATGGGATGGAATACCCCATATGTACTTTGTATTAATTTCTTACAAATACATAATTCTTGTATGCTCACATTGTCCATTGCTCTAATTCGCCATGTGGAACAGGAGCAACACTTTTGTGACTACATAAACCCTGCATCAATCTTTTACGTCTCTGCACAGAACCCTAATTGACCTCTTTCAACCGAAACAATGGCAACCCAGATTTTCCCGTTATGCCCACTTAAGCGAGTGCCTGTCAGAAAGAAGTCAATACACTTGTACTTGTACACTATGACCTGCACAGCAGAAATCGCAACTGGTGGTGCTGCCACTAAATTGTAATTCGTTAAAACCCCTAAAGCTGCGCACATCGGTGCGTTATCGATAACCGTATCGGTAACCTTATAACGGCTGATTTGATCAACCTTATGGGAATCAATGTAATCGATTATTGGTGCCATATCGTAATGCTAAGGTCGTATCGTAGCCCACCAATTGGTTTTTGGTTTTTCGCCATATCCATAACCTAAAAATATTTGAGTTGGTGAATTTAATAATACGCCAATTACACGGCTCAACTATCCTTGTGCCAATTACCAATTTGCACAAGGATTTGACCGGTGTGTGCACTGGTTGCGCTATTTGCGCAGAGAACTGCGCTAAAATCAAAACGATTTTAATATTTACACATGTCTGCAAATATTGCACATGCTTTTTTCTTCGTGTATGGTGAATCTTACACAGTTTACCTGTGGTTCCTGATAATATAACATCAGTAATTATTGTTAAAAAATGTTAATATCGAAGGCGTAAGGACCATCTCTAGCTTGTAACAGGAATTCACACAAATTTAATAATAAAAAATAATTTTTTATACAATTAGAACACATGTTTCATTTGTTGCGCTCATGGTACAATGTACCATGGTTGCGCTAGTTGAAAAATGAATATTGCGCAGTGCTGCAATGAGTTGAGCTGATCTTTCAATTAAAATATATATTTTATAAGTACAATGGAAAATAAACGCCTCTGGTGCGAGTTTTTCGACTTATACCGTGAATTACCAGCACTGTGGAAAATAAATAGTGACTTTTTATACAGTTAGTGCCTTTTTTATAGAATTAAAACACATGTTTCATTTGCTGCGCTAGTTGAAAAATGAATATTGCGCAGTGATGCAATGAGTTGAGCTGGTTTTGCAATTAAAATATATATATTATAAATACAATAGAAAATAAAATCTTCTTGTGCGATTTTTTCGACTTATACCGTGAATTACCAGCACTGTGGAAAATAAAGAGTGGTTTTTTTATGCAATTAGTGCCTTTTTTACACAATTAAAACACATGTTTCATTTGTTGCGCTACTTTAAAAATGAATATTGCGCAGTTTTTGTGCCGTGTATGTCAAAATTTTCATTTGCACCATGTATGGGCCGTATAACTTGTAGATTTTATTCATTTTTTTTGGATACGTTATGACTAAGAGACTTATTTTTTGTGGAATATGTTTGTAATTTTGGCGTTTTCTTCATATTTATGAAATTTTCACGATTTTTAGGTTAAGGCACCATTAATCGATCACAATGTATCGTATAGGGTTACGTTAGGGATACGACTACAGCGATACGACAAACGGCACCAATGACCCCGCTTTAAACCCGTGCATAACCGGCAAAATACAATAGCGTGGTTAAAGGGCCAATTAATGGTGACTTAGAACCATAAAACCATAACCAGATAAAACAGCTGATCGAACCTACCTTATGGAAATCAATGTAATCGATAAATGGTGCCATAACATAACGCTAACGCCATAACCATACCATAGCCAAGCAATTGGTTTTTGGTTTCTCGCCATATCAATAACCTAAAAATATTTGAGTTGGTGAATTTAATAACTTTTTGTAGATTATATTCATTGTTTTGGATACGTTATGACTAAGAAACTTATTTTTTGCGAAATATGTTTGTAATTTTTTGCGTTTTCTTAATTTTTATGATATTCACGATTTTTAGGTTAAGGCATCATTAATCGATCACATTGGAGATGGTTATGGATAAGGGTATGGTTACGACTATTGCGTTAAGGGCCCATTACTCATACTTAGTATAGACTTGACTTGACTTGGCGTAAACTTGGCAACTTAGCCACGATTATACTCCACTTAGCGCATACAATCTGGCACTATAATCAGCTGTTTTCCAGCTGTCATTTTATTTTGAAATATTTCCTAAAAAGTGGCGTTTTAAAACAAAGTTAATTTTGAGTACTGCAATTAATTTATGAGTGAAAAATTAATAAATAAAATAAAAATAAATGCCAATTTGTATGACAAAATGTCAAAATGAAATGGGAACAAACAAATGGCATCTCAAAATGTAAACGTCACTTAGAACTTACATACAAAATCAAAATTCAACAGACTTCTAAGTCAAGTTAAGTGTTGCTAAGTTTTGAGTAATCAGTAACATGCAATGTTCATTTAACAGAACTGTAAGTGATAGTTCTCAAGTCAAATCAAGTCTACGCTAAGTATGAGTAATGGGCTCTTCAGGGTTAAGAAAGTATAAGTTCGGCACACCCTGTGCTGTAGCTAGTTATTTAACCACTGCCGCTAGATGGGTCTCATAAGCATTATCTAAGCGAGGATAAGCGTTATTTTTTACGCGCAAACGTAAACGTATAGGCGTGTAAAAAAAAAGCCTGGTGTCGCCGTGTTCACTGTTTTTCTGCTAGCTCTAGCTTTTTTCTTTGCGTAGCTAGTAGAATTATGATTAAAGCACGGTTTCCAGATCATATTGTAACGAGTTTAGTGAAATTCCGCTTATGAAACCTTCTGCTAACGTTCGAATCGCTAAATTGTCAAATAAATAACTCCAATATCCAGTAATGCAAAATGGTCTTTATTAGACTACCTTGAGAGTACTTGTACTTCACAACTAATTGCGTGTTTAAATCAAACTGATAATTGACTACTCAGCTTGCGCTGCTTTTATACTCTCCGTTGTTTCATTCGCATATTTCTACTAAAGTCTAGACGTTTCGCCCTCTAGAACTGATGTATCTCCTGCTTGGTAATTGAGCGACATATATGCATGTGCATATGTGAGAACCAACTTCGCCTGATGAACACAAGTGTGTGCGTGAGTGATTCTTCGTCGCCTTTTATGTACGTGTGTAAATGGATTAAATTCATGTGTTCATGTAGTGACAACTTGCTTGTTCTGTTGTTGTTGTGCCTTTATTTACTAACAGCTTAGTGATGCTAAAATTCGCCACAATATGAAAAGTATAGTTTATTGAGTAATCAATAAAATATGTTCAACTCATAGTTGAGAAACATACACAAAATACAATGTAATACTGATAATATATAACAAAGTGTTTGCTACAAAGTATATCATAATTTGTACTCTAACACCCCGACTCGAATTATAATATTTCTAAACCCATGTTTTTGCAAGGATAAATATGCTTTTCTTTGAATAGAGCTTTTGTCAGAATATCTGCATTGCTTACAGCCGAAACTCTTTCTCAGGACATGTAAAAGTTTCTTCAGTTGTCAATGGATCATCGTGCCCACCATTAGTACCAACTAAACAGACAGAGTTCTGCTTTTGTCTCAATCTGTCTGAACGTCGAAGTTGAATTTGCTTATTTGGACTAAGTCTTTCTGTCTGATTTCTTAGCTGCTCATCCACCACTTCATTATCGTTCTCCTCGACGTTGATGCTCACCAGCTCATCCCCCACTTCATTATCATCACCGAAGGCAGATGAAAAAGATTCTTCAGCATAAGGTTGTTCACAATTCATTTCGGTTTCAACTGTTCCTTCAAAGTTTCTTCATCAAAAATTACATCTCGGCTGACATCCACTTTCTTTGTAATTGGATTCATTACTCTATATCCTTTAGAGTCTTCTGCATAGCCAATAAAAATTTGTTCTTCTGGCTTATAGTCCCACTTGTAACATTGTAAAGCAAATAGAGGGGTCCCTAGAACACAAAGAGTATGCTCTGGGTGCCTTTCTAGACATCGAGGGAGCTTTTAACAATGTCTTACCGGGGTCAATCGAAAGAGCTCTGGTGGGTTTAGGAGTCGAGGCGGCTCTGGTTGAATTTATTAGCAAACTTCTATGCGGCAGAATTGTCGCAGCGGAGTGGGGAGGGGCCATAATTAAGAGGAAGGTGTGCAGGGGCACGCCACAGGGGGGTGTCCTATCTCCTCTCCTCTGGGTTGTGGTAGTCAACGAGCTTCTTGTGGAGCTGGAAGCCAATGGTTGTCGGGTGGTTGCCTATGCAGATGACCTCGCTATCCTAGTCAGAGGCAAATTTCTGGGCGCCCTGCGCGATGTTCTTCAGGGCTACCTGGATACTGTGGCTAGGTGGGCTGAATCATGTGGATTGGCGGTCAACCCGGGAAAAACGGAATTGGTCCTTTTCACAAGAAGATATAAGGTGCCCGATTTCAGAACTCCCTCGATTGGAGGGGTACCGTTGGTACTTTCTGATAGGGTTAAATATTTGGGGATTATTTTGGACAAGAAACTGTCCTGGAGACCCAATGTGGAAGATCGGGCCAGGAAGGCCGCCATTGCCTTGTACTGCTGCAGAGGAGCTATCGGAAAGAGATGGGGACTCTCGCCAAGAATAGTACACTGGCTTTATGAGATGGTGGTCAAACCGATTCTGCTATATGGGGTGCTGGTCTGGTGGAAAGCACTGGACACGGCGAGCACCTCCAAAATGTTAGTGTCAGTGCAACGGACGGCGCTGATCGGTATCAGTGGCGCTCTCAGAACAACGCCTACCTTGGCACTGAACGTCATGCTGAACATATACCCAGTAGATATTGCGGGAAAGGCGGCCGCGGCAAGGTCGTTGGTCAGGCTTCGTGATATGGGATATAGACTTTCTGACCGCGGACACTCTAGCCTTCTTACCAGTTTCGACTTCATCCCGGACAGAACGGACTACTGTATGCCGATAACAGCTCCCTATACAACCTTCACCCCAGTTATTCCAGAGAGAGAGGATTGGGGAAGAGGAATTATCTGGGGCATGGGACCGGTTAACTTGTTCACGGATGGGTCAAAGCTGGATGGAAAGGTTGGTGGGGGGGTCTTTTGTCAAGAGCTAAATTTAAGCCGCAAGTTTAAGTTGGCTGATCACTGCAGTGTATTCCAAGCGGAAATTGCTGCGATTAAGGATGCGGTGGATGGAATGCTATCCAGTGCTACCACGGTTAGGGAATTTAACATCTACTCTGATAGCCAATCGGCTATCAAGGCCTTGAGCTCAACTACAGTGCGATCGAGGGTGGTCTGGGAGTGCCTGACCTCGCTTGCGATTGCATCGAATTATTTTACAATTAAGATTATCTGGGTCCCGGGCCATAGTGATATCCCGGGTAATTGTCAAGCGGATCTCTTAGCCCGCATCGGTACAACTGAACCGGATGAAGATGGCTGTAGGGACTTCGGGATCCCGCTGGCCACCTGTGGATTGCTCCTCCATAGCTGGGCCTCGAATCAGCTCAGCAAACGTTGGGCGGATACCACGTCTTGCAGGGTAGCAAGATCTTTCTGGCCGAAAGTGGATGGCAGGAGGTCTGCTGAAATAATTGGGTTCACTAAGGCTCACCTATCAATGGTCATTGGGGTTTTGACAGGGCACTGTCCCATGGGTATCCATGCGGTACGTCTCAATATACTGGAAACTCCATCCTGCTGCAGCTGTATGGAGGATGATGAGGTGGAATCACCAAATCACTTTATGCTTGATTGTCCAGCTTTTGCCAGAATTAGGCGAAAGTACTTCGGTCGCGACTCACTTGGATCTCCCGAGGATATATCCAAAGTTGAGATCGGTATCATTCGGAGCTTTATCGTTGCTACCCAGCGATTCTCTAAGTAGCTGGATCTAGGTCACCGTTATTTTTGGTGTATGTGGTACCACAACGGACCTTCGTGTTGTCCAAGTGAGCTATCCTTATCAGGGCAGCTACCACCTAACCTATCTTATCCTATAGTCCCACTTCTGGCGTTTCTGTTTAGGAATATGAACAAGAGCAAGACAGCCGAAAACTTTCAAATTTGATAAGTCAGGTTTCTTACCTTGCCATAGTTTTTCTGGGGTACACGCCAGAATAGAATGTGGAAATCTGTTAACCAAATACGCAGCAGTGTTGACAGCCTCACCCCAA
Source organism: Eurosta solidaginis (assembly GCF_040869045.1). NCBI lineage: Eukaryota > Metazoa > Arthropoda > Insecta > Diptera > Tephritidae > Eurosta > Eurosta solidaginis. The sequence goes on from NC_090320.1 coordinate 27,257,307, forward strand.
AATTGCTTCGGAAAATTCCCTTGTGCCAAAATTCCACCAGCATACGATTCATGTCATCTGCAACCCCATTTTGCTCTGGGTTGTATGCAACGGTAGTTTGAGGTTGAATACATGCTCTCTTTAATTCTGCGCTCAGTTGGTTGTTCAAATACTCCTTACCATTATCAGTTCTGATAATTTTAATTCTGCACCCTGTTTGGTTTTGAGTTAACATCTTGAGCTCCTTGAAAACTTGTGTCACATCTGATTTGGATTTGATGAATCTAACGAAAACCTTCCTCGTGAAATCATCAACAAGCGTAACAAAATATTAGCTCCCACTGAATGATGCTATTTCCATTGGACCACATAAATCGCTATATACCAATGCTAACTTTTCCTTTGTCCGATGACCTTCTATCGGAAAAACACTTCTTCGCTGGTTCGCCTTCGCACACGGAATATACACACCAAGAGTTTTTTCTGATGTGAAATCAACGCCATGTACCATGCCGTTTTTTAATAAACCGATTGCGTTCGAATTTAGATGTCCAAGGCGCTTATGCCATAATTCATACGAGGCCGTATTTGTCATTGCGTTATTCATGCGCCATGTTGTACATTGAAGCTTATACATACCATTTACCTTTTCAGCTACGCCTACAACTTTTCCTTTTTTATTTAAAATTGTACAGCCATTGTCATCAAAAACCAGTTTGTTTCCCTTAAAAACCATCTCGCTGCCTGAAAGTAGATTAGTTGCAAGTTCTAGAACATGTAGAACTTTTCCGATATCAACAAACGCTTCGAAACCCTTGCTTGACGTGTTAAGCCGCATACAACCTTGGTCAGTAGCTTTAGTCATTTTGTTATTTGCCAGCTTTATTTCCTCTTTACAAATATCGGTTGTATAATTATTTAACCAGTCAGATCGTCTAGTCATATGAGCAGAAGCACCACTATCAATGTACCAGCTATTCTCCTCAACAAAACCAGAAACAAAAGCGGAATGGTCATTCATATTTTTCTTTTCCTTACCGATATTTTTTGATTTTTTTAGGGCAATTCTTTGCAATATGTCCAATTCCATTGCAGTTGTAGCATCTTACCTTCTTAGATTTTTGATTTTTGGTGAAAAATGCTGATACACCATCCGTTGCACGAACATCTTGCAGAGGCTTCGTCTTTACAAAGTCTCCAGTTATCGCTATTCCACAGCTTTGCAAACCCAAAATCATCGGCCTATATTCGTCAGGTAGTCCAGCAAGAAGCAATGAGCCCACCCATTCTTCAGAAACTTTAAAATTGATAGCGTTCAGCTTATTCGCCGTTTAAACTATGCCATTCACATATTCAGCAACATTGCTGCAGTCGACTAATTTAAAACTTGTAAGCTGCGCTAGTAAACTGCATCTCCTTGAAAGACCGTTGTCTTCAAATATTGATTGTAGCTTGCACCAAGTTTCAATCGCCGTTTTCGTATTCTCAATATGCACAAAATTGTCTCCGCCAAGAGCCAGGACAATTTCCCTCGGCTCGCACGCTCGCCTTGCGTTCAGTTTCGGAGAGTTCCTCAAAATTCTTACTGACTCCAACGATTTCCCAAAGCTCGTCCATCTCTAAAATTGTGCGCATTGCAAACGCCCATTGCACATAATTATCGCGTCCCCTCAGTTTTTCAATCTGAGGCCAATTGCCGGAGCTCGCCAGTTTAAAGAATCAAAAAGGAAAAAAAAATATTTTTTCAGAAAAACTCAATTCAGCAGGCCCATAACCTGTTAGAAAGTATATTTTATTGAGTAATCAATAAAATATGTTCAACTCGTAGTTGAGAAACATACGCAAAATACAATGTAATACTGATAATATATAACAAAGTGTTTGCTACAAAGTATATCATAATTCGTACTCTAACAAAAATACCCAACAATTTTTTTTTCACCCTGTAAGTCAAATTTGAATTTTTTGTTTTTGTTTCATAGCTCCAAGAAATGCTCAAGAACAGCTTGCAAGCCTAAATTTATAGTAGCAGCATGCATCTCAGAAGACATTTTATAAAACTTAGGTTAGGTTGAACTGACCGGTCAATAAAGACTCCACATAGACTGAATGTGCTTCATTGCTGCCACGAGATCTGCCGTCCCTAGTAGCTGGAGCCTTGACCTCGCGAGCGTAGGCCACGAACAAAGAATTTTCCCCCCAGCAGGTTAGTGGGTTTAGAATATACCCGCGGTAGGTATGCTTGTCGTAAGAGGCGATTAAAATACCAAATTGATTCAAGGGGTCAAGTAGTGCAACCCTCTCAAGGGGTTGTCAGCGCAACATATAGCTTCTCGAACCCAATTGTCAACCTCACCTACCCGTGGCGAGTTATGTTTCATCAACAGCCGAGGCACTGGCGGAATGGCCTGGAAGGTTTAATGTGGTCATATAAATCGTTCCCGAGATGGTCGGGCTAGTGCCTTAACGTTGCTTTTTTACCGGAACGTACCGTATCTATATCCGGCAAAGGACCATCAACATCGATAACACTCCCCAATGCCTACGGGGAGTGTCTTTATCGTTAATACAACAACAAAGAATTTTCTCCTGCAGCTCACACTTTACATCCGCTGTTACTGACAAGGTCTAACTTATAAGCACGTAAAGCCAGAAGGCAGTGTCCGGTTAGTCCATCGGGAGCCTTAAGTCTTGTCTCTTTAGAGACATGAGCAACTTTCTTCGTCTTCTGTCTATGCCTTTCCTGCTTGATGGATCATAGCAAGTCCTGTCTTCTTTTGAAGCTTTCAAGCTCTTTGATATACGTACTTTTTTATGTAGCTGTCCACAAAATTTGGACCATATAGTTAATGAGAGAGTTTGAGCGATAGGCCCCACGAACATCCTAGCATCGTCTTGCTTGCATACAGTGCCACGGAGCACAACTTACTAACTAGTATAGTTGCTAGATAAATTTTGCTGTACTTTTCTTGTAGGGCTATCCCTCCTAGATTGGGCTTAGTCCAGCTACTTACTTAGTTAAGGCCTCGTTTAGTTTCGACCGGCTCGGAAAGATCCTTCGCAATTCTGTCTGAGCAGGCGGTGTTTCTCAATGTCAAGTTGCACAGCCGTATCAGTTTTGCGGTGAAATCAATTTCAGACAAAGCAACATATAGGCAGCTCCTTTTCGCGCTGTCGAAGGCGGCTTTAAAACCGACGACAAGGTGATGTGTGTCAATTCTTTTTTCACGGTTGTTTTCCAAGATTTGACGCATAGTAAAAATCTGGTCGATGGTAGATTTACCAGGTCTGAAGCCGCACTGAAAAGGTCAAATCACCGGACTCACGGTGGGCTTCAGTCGGACAATCCGCTTCACAGAACCTTGTATGCGATACTAAGAAGGCTGATTCCCCGATAGTTAGCGCAGTTTGCAGCATCCGCCTTCTTGAGGACTGGATAAAGAACACTTAGATTCCAATCGCCAGGCATGTACCCGTCCGACCACATTTTGCAAAGAAGCTGATACATGCGTCTTACCATTTCCTCACCGCCGCTCCGCCGGCAATCCATCATCGCACGCGGCCTTGTTTTTATCTGGTTATTGCTATTCTGACTTCGTATAATCGGGTGGGGCACATTAATTCCATCATCATCCCTGTGCGGTACATCGCTGCCTCTATTTGGGACGGCATAAAAGTGTTCCTTCCATAATCTAAGTGCTCTCTGGACATCGGTCACAAGGTTGCCGTTTTCTTTCTTACAGGAGTTTGCCCCGGACTTTAAAACGTTTGGTCTGTCGCACACTTCTTTTTTCAAAAACTTGCCAGCGTTTTTCCTGCTGGCTAGAAGCTTAAGCTCCTCGCACTCTTGCCTTCTGCCTTTTTTTTTTTCTTCCTGAAAAGGCGTTTCGCTTTCGTTTTCAACTCGTGGTAGCTTCCACACACTTCCTGCTGCGTTCGCTTTTAACGTAGCCATGTAGACAGCGTCTTTGCGCAAATAAATATTGTCAGCGTCCAAGGACATTCATCCTAGCTGTTAGTGCAACACATCCTCCGATTCCTCATAAATTTGGCAGATGTAGTGTTGGCCACCTTCCGTGGCTCGAGATACATGAAGGGCATTCCAATCCCGTGTTGGTATATTCAGATTTTTACGCTGCAGCATGTTTAGCGTATCCTCAGACTTCACCACACGTCATATCCAAACCTTGGCCTTTGGTATAGTGGATATCTGTGCCCTATTCACCATTCTCAACCTTGTACCTTCTTATCTTTGAAGGTCAACTCCCCTATAAAGTCGCGTAATTGGTGCAGGTCATCAGTTTAACCCCATCGAGCCGTCCAGCTGTTTCGAACGGTGATAGTGGTTTATTATGTATCAACTACCTTCATATTCTTTTAGGTGAAAACCGGAGTCTCTATTTTGTATCACCGAGTAAGCTGGAGTCAGATTGTTACCTCCCATTAACTTATTAACCTTTGCGATTTTTACTTTTTATGCCATTATTGCCCTCCTCTTTCTGCATTGCAGCTTTTGAGGTACATGGCTTTTCAGTACTTCGTCTTCCCTCTTCGCTCTGCTTTGCTAGCTTTCCTCGTGTTTCTGGGACTAGGGCCTTTGCCTTTCCCCTTCTGCTTCTTAAAAAACAGGCTTGTCGGGCTTAGCCGATCTTTTACCTCTCGGGGCACCGCGATGCGGATGCAAAATTGAGGATTGCTCGTAGCAACGTCTTTAGCAGTGAATTGTCATTGGCTGCCCGGCATCGCGAAGGCAGCATTAAAATACAGCTGAAAATATCCCCTGGCTGCATATCATCCTATAGCCACGGTCCACATAACACCCCGTATTAGGAGGTTGGCAGTTCTTGGTCACCGTCATTCGCCGTCATCCTATGAAGTGAAACGGCGTAGATGCAGGCCTATAAACTGCTCAGCCCCATAGTCGGTGCAATGGAGATTGGCTAAGCCCTCACACCAACGTCAACGTTCCTGCTGTAGTGAGGGGAAATTTGTCCTAACATATCTTAATATACTGTGACGAATTTAGGGAAATTCCGCTTATTTGCAACCTTCCGCTTACGTTCGTGTCGCTAAACTGCTGAATAAAACACTCCAATATTCTGTATTACAGAATGGTCTTTATTAGACTACTTTGAGAGTACTTCGCAATTAAACTTCACTTCGCAACTGATAGCGTGCTTAAATCAAACTGATTACTGACTACTCAGCTTTCGCTGCTATTATACTCTCTGTTGCCTCGTCCACCCATTTCTCCTAAGGTGTAGTAACTTCGCGAATTTCATGCTTGGTTACCAGCCATATATGTACATGCATATTTGTAGTTTATAGTCTCTCGCATGGCCATATGCGTGTGTATATGTGAGTACTACTTCGGCTGATGATTACATGTGTTTGTGCGTATCTCTCCGTTGCCTTGTATGTATGCGAGTAAATGATGATTGGTTTGTTTACGTACACAGGAGTGGCAGCTTGCTTATACATATATTTTCCTTCTGTGCGTGTGTTTGTGACTGAACTCCTCCTAAACTACAAGACCGATTTTGATAAAATTTTGTGTGTGTATTTAAGAGAAATTGGGGATGATTTATGTTCATAATTTGGTCCGGGAAGCGGACTAGGGACCGACCTATTCCAAAAAATTTAATTATTGGTGCGATTCGCTTGAAATTCGGCGCAGGGGTACCTATAGACAAAGATACTATTTGGGAAGTTGTTCATTCCTGGAAATCGACCGGGGTCGACCGAATCTAAGTAAAAATAGTGAATGGTGCAATTTGCTTGAAATTTAGTATATGGGTACTTTCGTGAGTATCTCATTATTCGAGAAACTTTTCTTTCCGAATATTCTGAAAATAGTAAGTTATGGTGCGATATCCTTGAAATTTGGTACAAGTGTACTTCCGAGGCTCTGACGAGCCCAAACTCCTCATGGATCTAGGGGGCGGGATGGCCTAGAAGGTCGCATGTGGTCATAACAAATCGTTCCCGATATGGTCGGGCTTGGTACCGGAACGTACCGGATCTGCATCCGGCAAAGGACCATCAACTCGATAATAATCCCCAAGGCCTTCGGGGAGTGTCCTAATCGCTACAACAACAACAACAACAACAACAAGGAGGGGGAGAAAAGGGAATATGACAAATACCTTTGTTTACTGGTATAGTAGATACATCGCAGGGAGGAATATTGCGAGTGGAAGTTAGAGGGGTAGTAAGAATCGAAGTGGGAACGGGGGCAGAGTGGGACTGGGACCCAAAGTGGGAATGCGTTCAGGAGTGGGAGGATGATAAACGGTATAAAGGATGCAAAAGAATAGGGATAAAATGGAATGTAAAGTAGAAAATAATGGGATAGAAAGTGAAGAACAGAAGCAAGGGTCACTTTTTTAGATGTTGTCAAACCTTTTCGGGCAAAGTCTACCGAGTATTCTATACATAAAAAAAATTTACTGACAATATATATGTACATACATATGTATATGTACTGTTACGAGTTTTGGTGAGTTCCTGATAATTATGCACCTTCTGCTACTAGTAATTCACAATTATACTTCACTAATAGCGTGTTTAAATCAAACTGACTCGTTATTCCTCAGCTGCCGCTGCTTTTATACTCTCTGTTGCCTCGTTCGCATACTTATCCTAAGGTCTAAACTTTTCACGAACATGTCTTCTGGAACAGTTGTATCTCATACTTGGTTATTTAGCTATATATGTGTGTGCGTGTGAGTAACAACTTCTGCTCTTAGCTGCTTGCTTTAATGTGTACATGTACATAAGTGTGGCGTCTTGCTTTTTTGTTGTTGTTGTGATTATTTACTAACATCATAGTGATTCTAATATTCGCCACAGTATTGTCAAGTAAAAACAGAAAACAAACACATACGCTTAGGTCCGAAGATATTTATATTTTATAGTGTATAAAATAAAGGAACATCATAATTTGTTAAAAGTGCGTACTTAAAATTGGTAGTTGTATTTGTTTTTTTTTTTTTTGTTTATATACACTTGCTTTCGAAGTGTGTGCCGTTATTGATACAAACATTTAATCAGCTTTTATGTAAAATATATGTATATAGTAATGAGTGCTAATAATGTTAAAATATATATATGTACGTATATTATATATCATTTACGTGTATATTTTTAGCGTTAAATATGCTTTCTTTTTTACAGATATTTTTTTTTTATTTTGTATATAGAAAGTCCTTAAATATTTTATTTCATTATTATTGTGTTTTTTATTATTAAGATTAAGAGAGAGAGACATATGTCAAGATTTTATTTTTTTTATGGGAGAGCAATAAAGTATGTTTTTCTTTATATGCTTTCCATTAACATTTATCTATGTATACATATATTATGTATTGTATTTTTGTTTTAATGATTCTACATACTTTTTTGTGTGCGTGGATAAATAACGTAAATTCATTTTTTGTTTTTGCCATAGTTAATTAATTATTTTTAGTTATACAATTTAAAAGTGATTTGTTTATTATTATTATGAATGACACTTAAATGACAATAGTTGAACAACAGCGAAGACAATCAAAAAAAAAATTATATATATATTATAATTAATTTATTTATTGAGTTATTTGTTTATAAAGGCCCGAACAAGTTGACAGCTGGATGGTTATCGGCAGTGTTGCCCAAGAATTGGGCATACAGTTCCTTGTAGCGATCCAATGTGAGACCACCACGCTTCTTGTCTTCGTCCTGTATTTTAATATGGAATAGAAATTATAGAAAAGTTAAGAATCAGCATCGCATACCAGTGGGCTATAGCTCATGACTAGAGAACTCAAAATGTGGCAAGAAAATTTTCTCAAATAAAACGGCATGGTGAATTCTCTATTCGCGAACTCATGGTGTAATTGAGAGCATGATAGCAAAGGAACAACTTTTTTCTTAACTTAAACCTAACATTAACAAGCTTAAAGAGCCAGTTATACTTCCGTATCCCTAACGCCATAGTCGTAACCATTCCCATATCCATAACTATCTCCATTGTGATTGATTAATGGTGCCATAACCTTAAACAGATGACATTTTCATAAAAATGAGGAAAACGCAAAAAATTACAAATATATTCCACAAACAATAGGTCTCTTAGTCGAAACGTATCCAAAACAATAAATGAAATATACAAAAAGTTAATAAATTCACCAACTCAAATATTTTTGGGTTATGGATATGGCGAAAAACCTAAAACCAACTGGTTGGCTATGGTATGGCTATGGCGTTAGCGTTATGGTATGGCACCATTAATTGTTTACATTGATTTCCATAAGGTTGGTTCAATCAGCTGTTTTATTTCGTTATGGATAAGTCACCATTAATTGGCCCGTTAAAGACCCTGGCAAAGTTGACATACCCCGCGTTCCAATGGACACTGATCCATATCCCGATAAATCACTTTTTTTTGCTGATTGCAAACCTTTAAATATTTATGCTTCTGCGAATTTCGAATAAGCACAACTTATATGCTGTCAAATTTTTCACCTAGCCTCATGGGTTAAAGAACGTTGGCAATTATTGCGACAAGTGTCCACAATTTCTATCGTTCAGTCAAAGTTTACCTTTATAGCCATTTTGGTACAGGATCTATAAACCTTTTACCGATTCGGCACTTACACCAAACACAATTGTTGATGAATCGTTTAGCGATAACTTTCTGAACACATCGTTTATTTCATAAACTTAATAGCCGTTTATAATATGTTCAATCAGAAAAATAATAAATTGAGGCAATTTCGATTTAAATTGTGTGGTGTTCATACAACTCAATTTAGCTTACACAATAGTAATTTGATAGCTGGTTGGCTCATCTTTACTGCAACAACATACTTTTGTTCAGACTGTCAAAATGTGCGTGTTGGTATTAGGCGAATGGAATGGAATGCATACATAAAAGCATGGTTCAACTATATACAGGTTGGCTCATCTGTAAAGCAACAAAATATGTCTGTTCAAATTGTCAAAATCTGTGCATTAGTGTTGGTGCGAATGGTATGGAATGGAAACATAAAACTTAGCAGTTTTTGCATGTGTAAGTAAAATGTTGCCAATGTGTTGGTTTCATTTTGAGTTTGCCATCTCCTTTTGACAATCTCTTCGACCATGCAATGACATAAATAAGATCAGCTGATGAGATGAGCCAACCTGTACATAATTGAACCATGCATAAAACTTTGAAATTTTTGTGTGTTGTAAGAAAATGTGTTCATTGTTTTGGTTTCATTTTGAGTTTACCATCTTCTTTTGACAATCCCTATTCCAGTGAAATGAAAATAATCAAATCAGCTGATGGGAAGAGCCAACCATATAGGTGAGCCATGCGTAACTGACGCTTAAATCTACTCAATAAACACATTTTACAAGGTTGCATTTGCAGTTTGAAACAATTTATTACGCAATTTTTTTTAAATTGGCAATTTATTATTACAACTAAAAATAAAAAAAAAACACTTATATTATAAATTGCGTAATAAATTGCCCAAATGGTATAAATTGCCACTTTGGTATGTGTTTGTACATAGTATTACATTGATTGATTTTCCAATCAACTTCTGAAAACTGAATGGCACATAATCATAGTCAAAATAAAATAGGTTTTAAATTTAGTTTCAGCTTTTTTGACAGATAGCTCATAGAAAATTATGTCAAAAAGCTGGAACTAAATTTAAAACCTATTTTATTTTGACCATGATTATGCGCCAATGACTTTAACGGGATTGCAATAATTGCATGCAATAAAGTTGGTAACGGCCAACGAAAACTTTTTGATTTGTGCCACGCTGCGTTTGTTTAAATTTGGGCAAATATAAAAAATAGTTTATTCATTTGCGGCGACTTTTGTGAAACAAATTAAATTATTTGCATAAATTGTTGTGCTTAGAAAAATGTTTGCACTAATTTTTCTTTTTATTTCAATTCAACTCAAATTGAAGTTTTGTCTTTGCTTTTTGTTACCATCTCCAGTTAAGTTAGATTTTACCTGGAGGATAGCTTCATTTAACATTTTCGTGTTCACCAACACAGGGTTACCAACCCCCGGTTAAATCGATAGTTGTAAAGATTTTGTAGAATAAATCGGCAAAATCTATTGCGAATACACGAGAACTAGCTAATCAGCTGACTTTTGTTTACACTTTTTTCTTGCACTTAACTGAGACGCTAAGCTTCGGTTAGCAGTGAGAAAACGAAAGCTGCGATAACTTAAGCTGCAGTCGTTGGTGCCGTTTGTCGTATCGCTGTAGTCGTATCCCTAACGTAATCAGCTGTTTATCGTTACGACGGTAAACCAAAAACCAATTGGTTGGCTACGATACGGTTACGACTTTGCGGCACCAATAATCGATTGCATTGATTCGCATAAGGTTGGTCGAATCAGCTGTTAAGCCGGAGTCATTGGTGCCGTATGTCGTATCGCTGTATCCGTATCCCTAACGTAATCAGCTGTTTATCGTTACGACGGTAAACCAAAACCCAATTGGTTGGATACGATACGGTTACGACCTTAGCGGCACCAATAATCGATTGCATTGATTCTCATAAGGTTGGTCGAATCAGCTGTTAAAGGTTACCGATACGGTTACCGATAAAGCACCAATGTCTCCAGCTTTATAAGGTTAGCGATACGGTTACCGATAAAGCACCAATGTCTGCAGCTTTATAGATAAATGATTCACTGACATTTCATACATTTAAATAATTCTCAACAAAATCGATCAATGTAAACGTGTGAATCAATTTTTTGTAATAAATTTTGTCGTACAACTGAAATTGCTAATAAAATTGTCAACACCCCATAAAGTCCCGTTTCTCATTTTCCTGTTAACAATAACCGGATATTTATTTGACATGTCACCGAACGGTTTCGGTGAAATAAACCGCATGGCAGTGCTAATCGGATATGGTTGATATACTTACATTTAATAGAGACTCGAATGCCTTATCGATTGGTGCAATATCGTCGGTGGGTATTCTGGTAATGCAGTTGTAGCGAAATTCATTAATCCCCACAACACCGTCGCTGTCAATGTCTAGAATTTTGAAATTAGCTTCAATAAATGCCTTCATTGCCTTGATTAAAGAAAGAAAAAAGGAAATGTAATTATGTAAAAATTTGTAGGTTATAGATTCAGTTAGATCTTTAAATTTACGGCTTTTACGCAAGTGAGCCTTACTTAGACCCAGAACATTATCCTACTAAGGGTCGAAACACTGCTCGTTAAAGCGAACTAAATCTTAATACTACAAATTTTTGGAAACTTAACAAGAACTTAAATTTAAAGCGTTTTTCCAAAAATTGGCAACTTAGCAGAAAATTATGGAAAAGTTTCTTTAACCTATTACCGTGCAGCTTTACGCGAGGCTAGAAGCACACGTAGTCTTACACAGCACTTGCTTATTTTGAGCGACTCCTACCCGTTCTAAATAGTATTGCAAGGCGTCAGCGGAAGTCTTAGTTGCTGATGCTCCTTTTCAGCTTCGAAACTCGGTCAATTACCTTTGCTCATTTGCGACGAGGCCTACTTGCCTCCTAAGAAGCTTTCAAAGCGTCGCTTTTGCTCTGGACATCTCTTCTGCACGCAAATCATTCATTTGATACATTTGTGCAGAGTTTTAACCTACTAGCTCCCTATGCTATGTCATGGCGTAACTCGAATGAAGGTCGCAATCCGCTTTTCTTAAAACACTTTGCTTAGGTTAACCCATGCCCAGGTATTCGCCCGACATATCACACTCCCTGCAACATTTTCACTAAGTATTACACAGTGTGCATTCCCACACGGCAAGAATGGGCGAGCATGTAGCATGCTGTTCGTGATGTGATCAATATATTTACTGATGGTTCCAAGCTCGACGGGAAGGTGGGGGGTGGTATCTTTTCACCTGATTGGATATCTCCTTCCGGCTTCCTGACCATTGTAGCGTCTATCAAGCGGAAGTCTTAGCAATACGCGGTGCTGTAAATCAGCTGGCACTTGTGCCTAAAGACGGGGCCTTGAAATCATGTGTCGAACACACAAAGTCGATCACTGAATGCCGCAGATCTCTTAATGAGATGGCCCAGTAATTCAGGATTAGCCTTGTATGGGTACCTGGTCACAGGGGTATTGAAGGCAACTGTGTAGCTGACGAGCTGGCCGGGAGAGGTACGGCCGCCCACATCCTTCCTGAAAATGACTCGGTAGGTATACCAATGGCCTCTTTTAAGTTCCGTGTGGGCACGAACACTATAGGTAGGGCGAATATGCTCTGGTCAGCGCTTCCTACATGCGAGACACCAAAGTTGATGTGGCCATCCTATGATAAAGGTCGCACTAACATTCTCTTCACCCTGAATGAATCAGGACTTTCGACCCTGATAAGGGTTCTTACCGGTCACTGCTTGATAGGTACTCACGCCGCTAGGATGGGCGTCGTATCGCACGATTATTGCCGCAGCTGCAGATGTATTGAGGAGGAGGAAAGCGTGCAGCACCTGCTATGCCACTGTCCGGCATTGAGCAAAAGGAGGTCGCGGAGGTCTCCAGGCTCGATATTAGGGCGTTAGTTAAATTTATTGATTCCACAAAGTAGTTTGAACCGCTGTTAGAGGAAGGGTTGATAAAACCGTTTCTAGGGCATCACAATGGGCCCATTGGTGGCCTAAGTGTTGGGCTGGGAAGCAGTCTTCTTGGGTGGGTCCTTTTAACCTAACCTAACCTACCACACTGTTCACTGCTGTTTGCACAATCTTAGTGCACACTTCTTCGCATATCCATATCAAAGACCTTTCAATTCCGCATAGTGAAATGTCTTATCCGCAGTGATGCTACCAAAATTTCACAAGTTTAGAAAAAATAGAAAAATGGGACGAATTGCCAGTGGGGAAACCAGGGTGAAACTGGCAAGATTGTTCTGCTGCGTCTTCTGAAAAAGCCATTGGGACATGCATACTAGTACTTATGAAAGAAAGAACTTCTTGTTAAAATTACAAAAGTTCTATAAAAAGTCCATATGCTATTTGCTCTGGAAATATCAATTTACAAGTATTTTTATTTAATGCAATAGAAGATCAAGCTTCGCTTTTAGTTCTTAAAGTTCAAAGTTAGTTAAGTCTCATAAGGGCATTCTGCTTTGGTGCCTGTATATACCATTTGTAACTCGTAAAGGGTAGTTTTTAATGGAAGATATGATATCCAAAAGTCTTTCAGCCGACCACATATGTAGACATTCCGAAATTCGCTGATGTATATACATTTCATAAAAAAATACTTACCTTGGGGAATTCTTCGTATTTCTTGCCCACGCAAGTTTTTCGTACGGCGTCTTTGAATTCTCCATTTGAAATTTTACCATCCTAATGAGACACAAAACAAAATTTATGTATATAATAATAACACTAGGAAATACTTGTTTTTGTTGTTCACTTACTTTGTCGTCATCAGCGATTTCCGAGATCTCATCCCACAAGTTCTTCATTACTTTTTGATATTCTGCAATGCGACTGCAGTCGCCTTTGCCCTCCACAACGCATGCGCGAAGTGCCATGCACTGAAAGTCATTTGAATCCAGATATCCATTGTTGTCGATATCTAAGTTGAAAAAAAGATAAGTTTTGATAAGACAAGTAAAAAAAAGAATCTTTTGTTAAATTTGGACTTTTTGTTGTTATTTTCTTCGTATAAAGTTTCAGTCTGAATAGAGATCTAGTACAATTTTCGTAAGTCATTATATTTGTGTAGAAGTCGAACGTGATCGTTGAAGGCGAATTCTGCGATGTATGAGCACAAGGTGCGAAATATGGAATCCGCTCTCTTGGAGCGTGAAAGATAGCTTAATACCGCCCAGCGGGAAAGACACCAGGACCTGATGGGGTACCCGAATAGGCGATTAAACTGTTTGCACTTAGCAGTTCCCAAGAGTTTCTGTACATCTACAAAAAATGGCTGGAGATATAGACCCTCCCCGCAAAGTAGACCTCGTGGTAATACCGAAATGCAATGCCAGTGTCGTCTTTCCGGCCACAATGCATGCTCGACACGGCTGAGAAAATTATGAAAAGCCTCCTCAAACTAAAGATGGATATTAGCTATTGAGCATGGACGGAATCTGTCCAATCGACAGCATGGCTTTCGAATATGCTACTTTACAATAGACGCCATAGATGATGTTACAAATACTTGAAGAAAAGCAAGCCGAGGCGGCGTACCACCAAGCAAGGTCGATAGTTTTATTGCTCATACTGGATCACGGTCTGCAGCTTGCAACAGCTAAAAAGGAGATCGTGATTCTTGCCAAGCGTCGAATTGATGGTTGGGGACCAACAAAAATATAAACAAGAAATACCCTAGATTGAGCCGCGTTAGATAACTTACATTCTCGGAATACTTTCAAAGGGTAACATAACATAGGATATCTGTCCCAACTAATATTAAGCATAGACCGCTTGTATAAGAAAGTTGCTTGCATTCGGTTTCTATAGCCTTATCGCACAGTTCCGCAGATGCCGTTCTCTTCCTTGCGTGGACTCTAGCGATACACCTCGCCGTGGAAAGAAAATAAATTGAATATCTTCGCAACTAGAATTGTGGGACTAGAATCTTTGCAACGCTAGCAACAGCAATGGAGCAGTAGTGCTGCGAGAAAATGAACCAGTTTATTAATCGTCGATTTGGTATCACATGGTGAGGTCGCCTTCTACTTAACCCAATTTCTAAATGAGCACGACTACTGCCGTAACTCCACAGAATTGGCATTAGAGGTTTACGCCGATCACTTAATCGGCGGTGGCGGCGGCGGCGTGTGCGGCGCGCCGGCGTACGCCGGTGTTCTTACTTTGAAAAGCTTGAATTTTCGATTTAAAAAAATAGTATTTATGAAAGGGTTTGTTTGTATGTATTTAAGGAAATCAACGTGTTGGCCATTTCGGAAAGATCCGAGGTTTTTGCCTCAAGATCTCGCAGACTGTTCAAACAAAGAAATAGAGATACATAAAATGGCCACACTTTTATCTGCATATCCCGTGCAAAGCGTAGTTTCACCTAGGGTTAACTCCTAATAATCGTCGCGAACACAAATTCTTTAAATCATTTGTGGCTCCTTGGCGGCCACGCACAAAGTTGACTTACGGTTGCTATTAATGGTCTAATAATACTCATGACTCTCGTGGCACAGGGCGCCTCCAGTTTTTTCGGCTGTTTTTAAGAGCTACAATTCCCGATGTGCGAACAGTAGCAATCCCGACCACCAGTCGCTACCAGGACTTCTGACCCTCACACCATATGCCAGCACAGAAGCTATAGGACTGCGACTTCGAACTCATACCTTCGTCGACGTCATTTTCCTAGAAGCTCTAGGTGTAGCTCCGAAGACTTTCCAACGGATGCTTTTGCCGAGCTACACCAGAGAAACAAATTCAAACGTTAGGGAGTTCGGCCAACGATGCCGTCATTGCGTAATGGGTGAAAATCGTATAATCCTCGGCGCATCTACATAATTAAAATTTTACAAGGACCCTGGTTAAAATTTTTAAAATGTAGACCAGAGTTTGTAGACGTTTGTGTTCACATCATTGATTTCAATAGTCTTCGTTAAATCAAAACGATATTGTAACGAATTTACTTGCAAATCCTCTTATTTGCAACCTTCTGCTTAGTTCGAATCACTAAACTGTTGAATAAATAACTCCAATATTTAATAATGCAAAATGGCCTTTAGTAAAGTACTTCACAATAAATAACTCTACTATTGCCGGACAGATAGCGTGCTTAATTGAAACTGACTCTAGCGCCTCTATCTGTCGCTGCCTTTTATACTCTTTGATTTCCTCCTTCGCATCTTCTAGGCGCTTCCATTTCCAGAATCTACTAGTTGGCCATCAGCTATCAAAGCTCTCAGGTGTAACTACAATTGCACTATTTTATAGCTTCTCTTATTGCATACTTTCGGGAGTATCTCAGATATATGCATGTGGTTGTGCGTTGCTTCTCAGCTGCGTATACGTACATATGTGTAGACATAATGATTGATTCGTTTATGTAGATACACAATGATTGATTTATGGATGTGCATACAAGGCGCTGCTTAGCATCGGCTTGGAGATGGCAGTACCCCTTAGTGTTGCTAATGTTCGTAACAATATTTTAGAATGAAAGTCGACCGATTTTAAGTTGAAAGATGTTTACTGCTGTTTTCCGGCCTAATGATATAAGAGCTCATTATTGATGACCGCGTACCTTCAGTTTTCAGACTAGTTCGACTGTCCACTTCGTTAGGGTAGTAGCACACACGGTAATTTTTACGACTGTCTTGGGAAAGCTTTTGCTTCGCCACTTTGAGTTTTCTTGCGAAGGACAGAACCTCACTTGCTAAAGATATGTGCCTACGTATTCACATTTGTAAAAGGAGCCGTAAGGTGTAGGTGATATTTAAACTTGGTTGATAGGCTAGAATCAATGTGATTAACTCCAAGGCAATAGTTTTGAATAGGGCCGCCAACTTTATGACAAACCGGGAGACTTGGGTGTTGAAGGATGAAGTGTTAAAATTAAAATTAACATTTCAGACGCTATTGTATAGTTTCGCAAATAAACAGCAGATGTTTGAATGTAAGCCAAAGTGATATTTCAAACCCTTCTCATACGTACTTATATTCTCAACTTAAGTATGAGGTAAAAAACATTTCAAAGGAGTGTTTATGCTTCTATAACCTACTAAAGGATTTTGCATCACTGATTTCTTTTATTCTTTCAGCCAATCGCAGTATAAAATTAAAAAAAAATCGGCACTTTTTTGCTTTTTTTAACAACTTGAAAACAATTTGAAACGCCTTGGGTAATTTTATTTGAATTCATTGTTCATTATTTTTTGGAAAAAATATGCAAAATGAGCATATAAATTTATTATAAAACTTTTCTTTTAGTGTTTCGTTTTAATAACTAGGTGAATCGGGTGATGCAAAGTCCGTGTTAAGCTGACATCGAAAACACCTGTTTTTTTAAATAACTTTTGAACAGTTAGAAAGAGTTAAATTTCGCAATTAGTTTCTTATAACTGACAGTGATGCGCATCCGTTGATACCACTTTCGACCATATCCGACCAATTTTCGATTTGAACAATAAATGGCCTAAACAGTCTTAAACGAGTAGAAAATATAGTACCGCGCCGATATTTTTGACATTCGGCGGCGGCGTGCGAAAAACGACCCTAATCGGCGGCGGCGGCGGCGTATATCTCTAATTGGCATGATGGAAAATTTGAGCAGCGTCAAAGGAAAGAGGTGCTTAGCTCAATAAAGCCAAAAGAGCTCACGTGGCGCGCTTACATACTTGATGTATTGTCAGCTGCGTTTTCTGGTGTGGAAAAACGCGATGGGGTTCAGTGGGTGGTCCCCCAAGAGGAGGCGATAATATCATCGTTGCTACAAAAAGTCTAGTATCGAGGCTTAACAACTTAATAACAATCTTTCCACGAAATCATTACGTGCCATAACATCGGCGAAAGACTTTTCCAAAGTCGAAGTCAGCATTATTTCGATCGTCTATTTGTAACTGCAACTATACTGCAGATCTACATACTTAGTCATATACTAAATGTGTACTAATAAGATGTGTGAGAGCTTTCGCCCGCCAAAAGTGTATTTGTAGAACGAACCGTACAGAAAAGCTGTCCGTCTGGGCGCTCAGAAATTTATATGCTCTATTACTTTTTATTTAATTAGTTTTAAATACTGTACATATATTTATATATGTATGTACATTAGGCCGGGTCGATTTGTGGGGAGGAAAAAAATCGCCCATTGCTCTGTGAAAATCATATTCTAGGGATCAAAATAAGAAACTTTGCCGAAGGAACCATACCTCTAAAACGAATTTTGATTGAACCAAGGCATCACTGTGATGCATTTGCATGTCCTAAACATAGTTGTGTGGGTTTTTTATTCAACCATTTTAAAAAATGAAGGTATCACTGTGACACAATTGCAGATCGTAAAATTCCTTGTGTTGTTTTTTTTTAAGCCACCACAAGACACAGCAGGTAGAATTGAAATTGCCCCTACCCAAAAGTTCGACCCAAAGGGGGGACATCAGAATTCGTTTTAGAGGTATGGTTCCTTCGGCAAAGTTTCTTATTTTGATCCCTAGAATACGATTTTCACAGAGCAATGGGCAATTTTTAAATCGACCCGCCCTAATGTACATACATATGTGCACAACAATTTCCCGGTGCATAAAAAATCTTAGTCAAGCGCTGCGATTTTCTTAAGTTGATGTGTGTGCGCCTACAGGGTCAAATGAGATTTCGTTACACATTAAACATTCGCAAATAAACTCACACGAAAGCTGTATGTGTTTGTTAGTATCTAAGTGAAGTGAAGTTAATATCGTCGCTGCGCTCACAAAAACATTATGTGTTTTTAGTAACTTTTCAGGAGATGAAAAAAACTTATTTCTGGTTTCCATTTGCAAAATTTTGCAAATGTATTTTTAAAATATGTTATGGAAAGTACGTTATTGATGTGTGAAGGAAAAAATCATGTTTTTTAACCCATTACGGCGTGATAAATATTTGCGCCGTTTTATAGCACATTAGCTGCTTTCAAACATTATTCAAATTTGCTTTTGGCGGTAGGGAAATGTATGCAATTTTTGCCGTTGTTCCTCATAATGCTTACGGAGATTACCCCTTAAGCCCCTGGGAGGTGTAGCTTCATCAATCAGATGTCTGTTGGGATGCCCAGGTTTCTGGGTATTCAACAGAAACTGTTTGTTTAGCATTTTATTTCTCTCCCTAGTGGGGAATACTCTCGCCTCATTGTGTGCGTGGTGTTCTGGGGACGTAAGAAAACAGCCTATAGCTGTTCTGAGGGCAGTATTTTGGCAGGCATGTATTTTTTTCCAGTGAGTAACCTTTAGGCTTGGCTACCATATCGGGGACGCGTAGCATGCAACCGGCCGGCCAATTGCTTTGTAAGTAGTAATGAGCGTTTCTTTGTCTTTATCCCAAGTGCTGCCGGAAAGAGATTTGAGGATTTTATTACGGCTCTGGATTTTCGGCACAATCCCAAGATTTTGGGGTGTAAGACAGTCGGTAGCGTAATGCCGATGTAGTGATCAAATAGATTATATTGCACTGTGTGGTGGGTGATAAACGCGAGACCGCCTGCATTTCCGCTCTCGCTATATTTTCTGTGGACGTTATGCCCAGAGAAGGTCTGCAGAGCAGATCTTGCTGTGTGATTGGTCTCTTGGATCGCTGCAATGCGGATGTTATGCCACTTAATGAAATCAACTATCTTCGTGATTTTTCCAGTTAACCCATAACAGTTTAACTGCAGAATTCTGAAGTGCAACGGTGGAGACGTCGTCACTCTGGGGGTAAGTTATAGGTGACTATGTCTGAGTTGAGGGAGGCCAGGACGCAATTGCTGTTGTGGCCCCGGGACTAGACGTCCCTGGGTAAGCATTTGGGTACCCGGTGCAGTTGGGGTTGCGGCCTGGCAGTATGGCGCAATGAAACCCGTCGGGGGGTTGCCGTCGCTGATACCAGAACACCTAGGAAAGGCAGGAGCTGCATTGGGCAGATGTTGCAAACATATATATTCTGTGCTGGCAAACGGTGCAAAAGGTGGTAGGGACCTAAGAATCTATTTCTCTGACCTACTCGAGTGCTAGTGCAGGAAAGATGGGGAGAAGAAGACGGGGGCTGACGCTCGGCATTGCTACCTACTCTACTACGGAGATTGTAGTTATGAGTAGGAGCGACCATATGAGCTGGTGGCGCCATGGGGCCGGAGCAGCAGTGGTTACTTGTTATGGCGCGGAGTAGCTAGATGGAAGGGAGGGGGGGGGGGGGGGGAAGGCGCTGAGGCGCTGAGACTACGGGACCAGCTATTAAAAAAAAATTATAAGGTAATGAGTAAGTACATAACATTTTTCTGAGTACTTCTAGTACTGTGAGCACATAGCTGTTTTCGATCACTTCTAAACCAAAAGAGATATTAAAAAACTGCATATGCAGAAATGTGGTCTCTATATAGTTAGCGCAGCGACGATGTGCTTTTTGTTACTGTTTAACAATTTAACCCTGAGCAATCGACGCATCAATACATCAACTGTTATCGGGGTCATTGAACGGTAGGTTCTGGAATCAAGCTGATGGGACGTAAGGCGTCAAAGCGAAAGTGGGATTGGATAGGTTTGTTCAAGAGGATAATTGAATAAGTGATTCAAGCCCAGTCAACAACAAGGAACTGGGTCTAATCGCATACAAGGCCCTGTCAAGCGTATTGTGCGAAAGATTGAAGTTCACTGTCAATCGGCTGATTGGACCTTATCAGTGCGCCCTCAGAACTGGTAAATCTACCATCGACCACATTTTCACAATGCGCCAAATTTCGAAAAAAAAACAGGAAAGAATGATTGACACACATCACCTCTTCGTCGATTTTAAAGCCGCCTTCGGCAGTATGAAAAGAAGCTGCATGTAAACCGCTTTGTCTTAATTTGTTTCCCCCGCAAAACTTATACGGCTGTGCAAAATGATGTTGCGCAACACCACGAGCTCAATCAGAATTGGCAAGGACCTATCCGAGCCGTTCGAAACTAAATGCGGTTTCAGCCTATCGTGCGATTTCTTCAATTTGATGCTGGAGAAAATATCACAAGCTGCATAACTTAACCGATCTAGAACAATATACTGTGACGAATATTAGCATCACTAAGCTGTTAGTAAATAATCACGCAACAACAAAAACATGAACCAGCCACTCTTATGTACGTGTACACATTAAAGCTAGCAACACTTATATAGAAGGCGACGAAGAGCTAACTCACGCACACAGATGTAGTCATGAGCCAAAGTAGTTACTCGCACATACCCACGCATATGGCTATAAACTACAAATATATATAAGCGGAATTTCCCTAAATTCTTTACAATACTATAAAAGCGTGCAATTACTGGATAATGCTGACGACATTGATTGCCGTTAGCTCTGCTTACTCCAAACTGGAAAAATAACCGTAAAAGGTGGGTTTGATGATGAATGACGGCGAAGTACTTGCTGTCATCAAGCAAAGAGCGCATTTGTGCCTTGGCAACCACTGTTGGCAGCTATAATTTGAAAATAGTAAAGTACTAAGGCGGCCGCCGTGGTGTAGTGGTAGCGTTCTCCGCCGCAGATCGTGGGTTCAAGCCCCGGACAAAGCAACATCAAAAATATAGAAACAAGTTTTTTCAATCAGAAAAAAAGTTCTTGTCGGAGTCGCCCCTCGGAAGTGACTTGGCAAGCATTCCGAGTGTATTCCCGCCATGAAAAGCTTCTCAGTGAAAACTCAACTGTCTTACTGATGCCGTTCGGAGTCGGCGTAAAACATGCAGGATCCGTCGCGCCAATTTTTAGGAAACATTTAAAGGAGCTCGATTCAAACTGGAACTCTTGCGCAAAAATGGTACTTTGGATTAAGTAGGTAATTGAAAAGCAAAATCCTCTCGCGGCAAACGAAGATCATGCTCCAGATGTCAATAATCGTTCGAGAGAAAAGTTCTTAGAAAGATTTGTGATGAGCTGTACGAGCTTTATGCAGCCACCAACATAGTCCAGCGAATTAAAATGCAGCAAATACGCTGGCTAGGTCTTGTTATGCTTATAGAAATGGAAGCAGAGGAAGAGTGCGGCCCCACACCGCTGGAAGCACCAGCTGGAAATCGATTTATATTCCCTTGGCGTGACCAATTGGCGCCAGTTCAATCAACGAAGAAGCCACTGGCGTGCCTTGTTGGACGGCAACAGCAATAAAAATCAATTGCTTATTGTTCTCATTGACTTTGTTGGTTCTCTGCTGAGCTCTACTGATCCCTGTCGTCTGCACAGGTAGTTCACTGCCAACCTATTCAGCGCCATTGAGAGATCTGAGAAAAAGCGTGAAGTAGTATGTATTAAAAGCCTTCGCTGGGTGGGTTTTTTTTTTGTTTTTGTCTGATTTATGTAGTTTGGCACGATGGTGATGCTATCATTTTTGCGAAATCCATGTTGATATTATGGCGAATGTGGACATCACTAGGCTGTTAGTAAGTCATCACGCAACAATAAAAACATAAAGCAGCCAGTCGTATATCCATGTACACATTAAAGCTAGCAACACTTATGTACAAGGCAACGAAAAGATCTCTCACACACACGCATGTGGCCATCAGCCGAAGTAGTTGCTAACACATGCATATGACTATGAGAAACGCATAAACTACAAATATACATGTACCAAGCAGGAGATTCTAGAAGGTGGCAAAGAGTATAGAAGCAGCGCAAGCTGAGGAATCAGTAATCAGTTTTGATTCAAGCGCGCTATTGGTTGTGAAGTTTAATTGTGAATTACTACTCCCAAAGTAATCTAAATAAAGCCCAGTTTGCAATACGAAATATTGGAGTGATTTATTCAACAGTTTAGCGATTCGAACGTTAGCAGAAGGTTTCAAATAAGCAAAATTTCCCAAAATTCGTTACAATATGTAGCCGTCCATAAATACGGCTATAGTTGCTTTGCGAAAAGGGAGCAGAGAATGGCTGCTTTGTAGTGGAGAGTTTCCCAGGCTCCAGCAGCGGGAACGTTTTGCCTGTTTTTTTTTAACAAAAACAGTTGCTGAAATCTCAGTACAAAACGTGCTTCGATCCAGGGCGAAATGATTTAGCGGCTTTGACCTTTATAATAGCTTCCAACAGTAAAGTGAGCCGCAACGGAGGTAGTGACAGTATTCCAATCACGGCTGTTGTAGCCGAAGCAGTTTGAAGCCACAGCTTCGTAAGAAAGATCAATTCGTGATCGACTTGTTGGCTTTATTTTCGCGCGTGGACTCAGGAAATTCAGCTATAAATGAAAATAAATATTCGAGTAACTAAACTTTTGAGTAAGAGCCATTTAATGATCTTTCTCGTTGCATTCACGCTCGCATAAGATGCATGGGGTATAAATATTTGTAGGTATGTATTAGAGATATACGCCGCCGACAAACGCCGCACAGTGGACCGAAATTGAAAAGTTGGGACTTAGGACTTTAAATGTACATTTTCGTATTATGTGATCTTTTTACATAATTTATTGTTATATAACATTTTTTCGTAAAACCTAATTTAAAAAAGTTATGACACTTTTAGTAACCGGGTTTCATATCGACATACCCTAACGAGCATATGTGTACATCTGGATATTTTTTCCAATTCCCAGCAATTTTGGTTTCACTAAAATAATTTTTACTATTTCTCAATAAAAATATGTATCAAGGTCTAACCCACAAGATTTGAATTTTATTTTAAAAATGTGTGCAAAATTCGCGAAAACTCGACGAAATTTTTTCAAATTTGTGCAAGAAAACAAATATACTATCACTCAAGAAATGAGTGCGATTGAATTCGAAATCGACAATTTAACGGAAACAAACTGTGAAAAAGTTAAAGTCAGTCACTCATTAGTACTAACCATGATTGATGGAAAAGCTTCATCACTTTTGAGTGAAACATCCACGCAACGTTGTGACTTATGTAAACCTACCCCAAAAGAGATGAATGACCTCACTTTAATTTTTAACGTAGACGTTGATACTGACATTTACAAATATGGGATGTCAACTCTGCATGCGAGAATTCGGTTTATGGAGTGTATTCTTCATATATCTTACCGATTAGAATTTAAATCGTGGATAGCGAAAGGAGATAATAAATCTAAATTGGAAGAAAAGCGGAGAGCAGTACAGAATTCTTTCAGAAACCAGACCGGTTTATTGCTAGACGTGGTAAAGCAAGGACACGGTACAACGAATGATGGAAATACCGCTAGACGATTTTTCGCTGACATTAAAACTACCGCCTCTATAACTGGTGTTAGTGAAAATCTCATTCAAAGATTCTCTACAATATGAGGGGCACTTTCATGTGGGTGTCCAATAGATGTACAAAAGTTCAACATGTACGCCAGAGAAACCATTGGAGTTTACGTCGAACTATATGAATGGTATTACATGCCTTAAAGTGTGCATAAAATTTTAGTACATGGAGCTTCAATAATAGAGGATTCTGGTTCCATTTCTATTGGAAAGTTGTCGGAAGAAGTCGCTGAATCCAGAAATAAAGATTTTAGAGAATATCGTCGAGGCCATGCAAGAAACATTAGCCGCAAAGCCACAAATGAGGACATTTTAAATAATTTGTTAGTTACTTCTGACCTATTTATTTCATCGAGGAGATCGAAATGACCTAGTAAGCATGAGGAAATGTCCGAAGAGCTGAAATCTTTACTACTCCTACCGCAAAACCTCGACTATGATACAGAAAACTAAATATTTTAGTTTCTCAATTTTAATTGGGTACGAATATAAATACTACATATGCATCGCAACATTTACTTAAAATAATAAAAATAGTTTTTTTTTTTAGTTTTTTTTTTTGGTCATATACCTATATACATATATATTTGAAGATTTCATGGACTATTGACCGATCGAATAATTTTTGCTTTTAATTACTCTTTTGGTACTAGCGAACAAGCTGGAATAGTAAGCATCATATAAAAACAAAAAAAAAAAAAAAAACATAAAATTACCGAACAAGCTGGAATAGCTAAATTTTTGATTTGAAACTTTTTTGGATTGTTAAATATAACTTCAATATAAAAAAATTAAATGTATATTATGAATTATCAAATATTTTTTTTTTTTAATATTACCCAGAATTAAAAAGTAATTCTCAATACTAACATTAAAAAAAAAACACAAACACAAAAAAAAAATTTTTTGTGTTTTTAAGTTCTATCCAAAATTAAAAAGTGATTCGCAATACTAAAATCAAAAAAAAAAAAAAAAAAATCATAAAACAAAAAAAAAAAAAAACGCGAACCTTTTCGAACCATGAAACCGAGTACATTGCGTAGTATATAAACCTAACTATATAAATTAATTAATCAAGTTTTGAGGAAATGTGAGTAAAATGAGTTAACGGTAAACATATGATTTTTCCCATACATACATTTTTTTTATTTGCTATAACTTTTTTGTTTAAGACTTTATGAAAAAATACTCATATATAAAAACGTCATGTAATGAGACTTAAAATCGATCCCCATCAAAGTTTTTGTGTTATTAACTATCATTTTCCTAAGTCCACTGAAAGCCAAATCCAGTCCACTGTGCGCCGCCGCGGTATCAACGGATGCGCATGTTGTTGTTGTTGTAGCGACACTCCCCGAAGGCCTTGAAGAGTGTTATCGATGTTGATGGTCCTTTGCCGGATGCAGATCCGGCACGTTCCGGCAACCGGAAAGCGTTGCGCTACACAACTCCCTGAATCTGGTATTTTAGTCGCCTCTTACGACAGACATACCTACCGCGGGTATATTCTGACCCTCTAACCCGCTGGGGGATGCGCATCACTGCCTGTTATAAGAAACTAATTGCGAAATTTAACTCTTTCTAACTGTTCAAAAGTTATTTAAAAAACAGACGCTTTCGATGTCAGCTTAACACGGACTTTGCATCACCCAATTCACCTAGTTATTAAAACGAAACACTAAAAGAAAAGTTTTATAATAAATTTATATGCTCATTTTGCATTTTTTTTTAAATTAATAATGATCAATGAATTCAAATAAAATGACCCAAAGCGAACATGTTCTCAAGTTGTACTCAAGTTGTTAAAAAAAGCAAATTACCCAAAAAAGTGCCGATTTAAAAAAAAAATTACATTGCCATTGGCTTAAAGAATAGCGAAATCAGTGATGCAAAATCCTTTAGTAGGTTCTAGGGGCATAAACACTCCTTTGAAATTATTCTTACCTCATACTCAAGTTGAGGATATATGATAAGGCTTTGAAAAATCACATGGGCTTACATTCAAACATCTGTTGTTTATTTGCGAAACTATACAATAGCGTCTGAAATGTTAATTTTGATTTTCACACATCATCCTTCAACACCCAAGTATCCCGGTTTGACATTTCCTAAAGTTGGCGGCCCTATCCCCAACCAGTCTCTTGGAGTGACTCACATTGATTATAGTCCATCAACCAAGTTTAAATATCACCTACACGTTACGGCTCCTTTTACAAATGTGAATACGTGCCTGACATATCTTTACCAAGTGAGGCTCTGTCCTTCGCAAGAACACTCAAAGTGGCGAAGCAAAAGCTTTCCCAAGATAGTCGAACTAATGACCGTGTGTGCTACTACCCTAACGTAGTGGACAGTCGAACTGGTCTGAAAACTGAAGCTATGCGATCATCCATAATGAGCTCTTATATCATAAGGCCGGAAAACAGCAGTTAACATCTTTCAACTTAAAATCGATCGATTTTCATTCTAAAATATCGCTGAAATCAATGTTTTGAACGCAAACGTCTTTAAACTTTGGTCTACATTTTAAAAATTTTATCCAGGGTCCTTGTAAATTTTTAATTATGTAGATGCGCCGAGGATTATACGATTTTCACCCATGAGTTACGCAATGACATCCGAATAGTCACTCCCTAACGTTTCAAGGTCTTTCTCTGGTGTAGCTTGGAGGCATAGCGCGACAAAAACATCCGTTAGAAAGTGTTCGGAGCTACACCTAGAGCTTCTAGGAAAGTGACATCGACGAAGGTACATATGAGTTCGAAGTCGCAGTCCTATAGCTTCTGTGCTGCCATATGGTGTGAGGGTCAGGAGGCGTGGTAGCGACTGGTGATCGGGATTGCTACTGTTCGCACATCGGGAATTGTAGCTGAACAAAACCTTTCCTAAATATTATTTTTTTAAATAGAAAAATCAAGCTTTTTAAAGTAAGAATACCGGCGTACGCCGGCGCGCCGCTCACACCGCCGCCGATCGGCCTAAACCTCTAGTATTTATGTATACATATACAAAGTTTATGGAAAAATACCATTTCCTCTCTATTTCAACGGAATTTGCTTATTTTAGTGAAAACACATAAATTTCCAATCAATATTTATATCACCACATAAATTTTTTGCCAATTCGTTTCAATGTAAAAAGTAATTGTGCATTTACAGGTGTTGGCAAAACGATTCAATCTTCGAAACATAATTACGTTCTAGTTTAATGGTAATTAAGTGGAATGATGTACTACAGATGCCTTGCAAAATATTTTAGTAAAATGTTAGTAATTAAAACAAGTAAGGTTGGCTAAGTTCGGGTGTAACCGAACATTACATACTCAGCTGCCAAATTACAGCTTGCAAAACTTTTAAATTACCTTCTTTTAAAAGTGGGCGGTGCCACGCCCATTGTCCAAAATTTTACTAATTTTCTATTCTGCGTCATAAGGTCAACCCACCTACCAAGTTTCATCGCTTTATCCATATTTGGTAATGAATTATCGAACTTTTTCGGTTTTTCGAAATTCGAAATCGATAAAGTGGGCGTGGTTATAGTCCGATTTCGTTCATTTTAAATAGCGATCTGAGATGAGTGCCCTTACATACCAAATTTCATTAAGATACCTAAAAATTTACTCAAGTTATCGTGTTTACGGACAGACGGAGGGACATGGCTAAATTAATTTCTTTTTTCGCCCAGATCATTTTGATATATAGAAGTCTATATCTATCTCGATTAGTTTATGCCATTACGGGGTACCGTGATGCGAACAAAATTAATATACTCTGTGAGCTCTGCTCAGCTGAGTATAAAAATTACAACAAGGGATGGTGCAATGCGCATATAAATATGCACCGTTTTCAACACAAAGCGAATGCACCTATGGAGCTTTAAGCATGATGGTCCTTGACAAGTCGTCGTTTTCAGACCATGCATATATCAGCTCAGCATCCCCCAAAGAGGGTAGAGAAAGGGAAACCCTTTATAAACCTTAGGGCAACGGATTAGTACAAGTTCTAGAAATATGTAGCAGGAAGACTATAGCGACCTAAAGAGGTTACCACCGTAGAGTAGTTGGGGGTAAGTACGACAACTTCGTATCAAAGGCGCTGACAAGTGCATACAAGTAGTAAAGTCTTCTTAGAGAGCAGGTAAAGGAGATTTTTAAGCGAAAGAAAATGCTCTAGGCCTTTTTCTGGACATTGTCGGCGCTTTCAAAAATGTTTTGAAACGAGCAATCCTCGACAGTCTCAACTGGACTGAAGTACGTCCGGCCTTAACAAATTGGATCGGCTCCGTGTTAAGCTGCAAAATGATCACGTCGCAATGAGGTCTATGCAAGGCTACAAGATCTGTCAACAAAGGAACGCCGTAGAGTTGGGTGCTACATCATTGCTTTGGACGCTGTCCATAAACCAATTGCTTAGTCGGTTCGACAGAGCACCAGTCAAACTCACGGCGTATGTCGATGACGTTTCAGTCATCATGAGCGGCAGATGTCTACCAACAATCAACTCTCTGATGGATGAGGTGTTTCGAAATGTACATGCCTATGCAATTGAAGTCGGATTAACCGCCAACGTGGAAAAACCGATCTTGCATTATTTACTAAAAAGTATAAGGTCGCTAATCGACCTAAGCTTTAGCTTGGAAAGGTAACACCACGAGAAAAGTACAGCACAAAATATATAGGAAGTATGCTAGAAAATAAGTTGTCAGAAAGCCTCCGTGGCACTGCATGTATGCAAGAGGATGATAGGTGGGACCTATTGCCCAAACTCTTTCATTGGGTTTTAACAGCAATTTTCAAGCCCATACTTTACTATAGCGTCCTAATTTAGTGGACCCAAAAGAGTACGAATACGGAAAAACTTGAGAGAGAGTATCAATGATTAGCATAACGGGAGCCCTACACATTCCGCCTGCAGATCTAATAGCCAAAAATAAAACGCTAGCAACTGCAACAAGGCTACAGGCGTCGGGGAAGCTTGAGTGCAGGCCGTATGGTCATAGCAGTATACGTCCATTAAATATAGGCCATCCGGACTACATGGTCCCGTGTGTGAGCTTCGCAAGAGATCTTGGGGCCATAATAGAGCTGGAGGGTCGGCGCAAGGGTGCGGAAATGGCAGACCATAGCAAAACACGTCTGCCGATGGTTTCAAATAAACGAAAGGTCTCGGGTCTGCTGTTTACTTTGTAGATTCAGAAATAAGTAGATTCTACAGGCTGCCAAACCACTGCAGTGTCTTTCAGGCGGAAATTACAGCCGGGAAAAAAGAAAAGAAAAACTGGAGCAAGCGTGCTTAAACTGCAGTCGCGTCAATATGCATATATATTGATAGACTATGAGGGCAATAATCTCTCACACAGTACTTCATCAAGAAATTTCATAGAATGAAAATAAGCGTTGAAGAGACTTCGCTTAGATCGGACCATACAGTTATGCTGGGTTCCCGGTCGTAAAGGGGTAGAAGGTAACGAGAAGGAAGATGAGTTGGTAAAGCAGGGTTCTGCACTCTATAAATAGACCGTAGGTATCCCAATCCGCTTGGTTGAAATCAAATGGCTCACTAACTGGACAACGCCCTTTTGGTGTCACATGTTTTTCAATTTGGCCTCGTCAGTAGCAGCACGTGTAGGAAGTGCGAGCTGCAGGAGCACGTTCTGTGTACATGCCCTGCGTTCGTAAGCTCAAGGCTGCAGCTGCTAGAGGCGGCAGAGTTGCTTGATCTCGAGGCAGCAATTAAACTAGGTCCTAGAAGACTTCTTGTATTTGTAAAGAGGGCGGAGTTGAAAATAATTTCCGGTTCTCAATTGGGGGTTTTCTGTTTAGTCGTCATACAAATTCTGGTAGCACCATGGACACATTCAGTCTATGTTAGGCCTTTATTTATCGGCCACTTCAACCTAGCCTAACACTTTTTAAAACAAGCAATTTTCTCAAAAATGTCATTAAAAATTCTATAATTAAGCTTAAAGTTTTATTTCGTTCGACAAAATTTTCCGGTTTTTTGTTGTTGTTGTTTTTCTTCATTATTGGTCATTACGAAAACCCTCCCATCCTAGTAAGCGTATGTATTTATGCTGGTTCGCTTTTATGTATGTATATATGCAGTATGCATGTAGTTGATACTTATATGTATGCGTATGGGTCTGCATATACATAAATACATATGCATATATTAGGACCTTCGGTTTCCCGAAACTGCAAATTCAGCGTTTCGACCAATTTCACTGTGCATTTTGTTCGAATATTAAGGCGGAGCGAAAAAAAACTTTTCTCAGCTTAAAAAGTGATTTATAATTTGTAAAAGAGAAACTCTCTTAAGAGCAAATTTGTATACGAAAGTTTTATTTCTATCGATTACTTAAATTTTTGTGAGCTCGCAAAAATATACAAAGGTTGACGGAGCAATTAGGCAACAAAAAGGCAATTCAAAATTAATTGCATGTGAGGTGACAAAGTTATGCTTAAGTGAAAACTGTTTTTTACAAAAACTCGTGAATCGCGAATAAACTGAAAGAAATTTGTGCGCGATGCTAAAAAATGTAAGAAGACTACACGCATATAATTACCAATTGAGACTATTGATAATCTAAACTAAACTGTTCTTGCAGGGAATATCAGCTGTTCGAAATTGGGCTTTGTGGATTGCATTCCAAAAGCAAATGATATTTAGTATTGCATTCTGCATAATTTTAATAAAGGTGCATTTGCATGTACTTTGTTGCTGTATTGTGAATTTATGCGATGAAAATTTGCTATGCAACAATGCAAGACCTTCTGCACCTCATCGTGAACTGTTGGGAAATTTTTAAATGACTTTTTTTGACTTAAGTTAAAGTTGCTTACGATCCGCAGCTTATAATTGCTATAGCAACGTTTCCAACGTCAAATGCACAAAATTCTGAATTATATTTGTATTATATATGATATGTATATTTCCTTTTGAAATTAAAAAACCTTTTAGTTTTGCTTCTTGCTCACATTTTTTCTATTCTTTGTAAGTTCCACGCCCAAGCCAAATTTTCTTCCCCGCCATTCTAACACATACGCATTTATATTTGTACATATTTCAAATGTATTGGAATTTATGTGCATGCATGTATTTATTAAGGCCTACGATGTCCCAAGTTTTCTAATTCAGCATATTAGCTAATTTCACTGCTTTTAATAGGAAGTCGAACGCATGAATTTATTTTTAGCTTGCCTGTGGAATTTTTAGCTTTAAAAAAAATGTTTAGAACATAAATTTTTTTTTTTTCAAATAATGTTTAAAATTTAATAATATTTTTTATTAGTTTTTTATTATACATTTTATATATTTATATATATATATATATATATGTTTGTAATGGGACGTCGAGCGTAGGAACTTATTTATTCATAACAACACACATTTTTTCAAATAATGTTTAAAATAGTTTTAGCAAAAAACTATATCTGCTGCACAAATTTTAACTTTTAACAAAAATTAGTTAAAATTCTTTCTTAAAAATTTTTTATTTTAAGCTTTTATAATATTTATTTTATTTCTTTAGTTTGTTATACATTTAAATTTTTTATTTTTATTGTTTGATTTAAATTTCGTTTTCGCAACCCCTTTCTCGTAAATTTTTCCAGAATTTCAGTTTTTTAAGTTGTTTTTCGATCGCATGTGGAATTTTTAGCTGTTAAAAAATAAAATTTTAGAAAATAAAAGATTTTTTTTTTCAAATGATGTTTAAAATTGTGTAAACAAAAAAAAGTTTTTTAACTTTTAACAAACATGCTTTTTATTATTATCTTTTATTATACATTTTTTATATATATGTATATATGTTTTTAATGGGACGTCGAGCGCAGAAACTTATTTATTTATAACAGTACACATTTTTCCCAAAAAATGTTGTTTTAACAAAAAACTATATCTGTTGCAAAAATTTTAACTTTTAACAAAAATTTGTTAAAATTCTATCTTAAAAAATTTTATTTTAAGCTTTTAGAATATTTATTTTATTTCATTAGTTTTTTATACATATTTTTTATTATTTTTTTATTATACATATTTTATATATATGTATGTATTAGGCCGGGTCGATTTGTGGGGAGGCAAAAAAATCGCCCATTGATCTGTGAAAATCAAATTCTAGGGATCAAAATAAGAAACTTTTCCGAAGGAACCATACCTCTAAAACGAATTCTGATGCCCCCCCCCCCTCCCTTTGGGTCGTAGGGGCAAATTTTGAAAAATCCCACTTTGAAATGCCTTTGTTTTTTCTTTTTGGAGTTTATTTTTCTCTTTAGAAATTTATTTAGTCAGAACATATGTAAATGAGAAAATGAATTTAACTTAGTAATAGAAAAGAAATTTAAAAAAATTATTAGAAATTAGCGTTTTTACAACCCGCTTTTAAAACCAAGGCATCACTGTGATGCATTTGCATGTCGTAAACATAGTTGTGTGGGTTTTTTATTCAACCGTTTTAAAAAATGAAGGTATCACTGTGACACAATTGCAGATCGTAAAATTGCTTGTGCTTTTTTTTAAGCCGCCACAAGACACAGCAGGTAGAATTGAAATTGCACCTACCCAAAAGTTCGACCCAAAGGGGGGACATCAGAATTCATTTTAGAGGTATGTTTCCTTCGGCAAAGTTTCTTATTTTGATCCCTAGAATACGATTTTCACAGAGCAATGAGCGATTTTTAAATCGACCCGCCCTAGTATGTATATATGTTTGTAATGGGACGTCGAGCGCAGGAACTTATTTATTTATAGCAATGCACATTTTTTCAAATAATGTTTAAAATTGTTTTAACAGAAAACTATATCTGCAGCAAAATTTTTTACTTATAACAAAACTTTGTTAAAATTCTTTCTTTAAAAAATTGTATTTAAAGCTTTTATAATATTTATTTTATTTCATTCGTTTTTTTTTATACACTTAAAAAATTTCTTTTTATAGTTTGATTTAAATTTCGTTTCCGCAACCCCTTTCTCGTAAATTTTTCCAGAATTTCAGTTTTTTTAAGGGCAGTGAGCAAATTTGTCTTTTCTAAACTTTTTTATTTTTATAACTTCGCTCCACCTTAATATGCATTTTATGTCTGTATATAAACACTTACCATACATATATCGTACAACAAAGTCAACACGGTTATCCCAGGAGTATGCCATTTTATGTTTTTTTTTTTGTTGTTTTTGTCGTTGTCTGGGGGTTTTCAAATCACACACAAGCTAAAAGAATGAATGCAATAAGTTTAAAAATTACTATTCACTTCAAGATTTTTAACTCAAAAATTTCAAAATAAGTTTTTTGTTCATATTTAGCTGTATTTCACAAAACAAACATTTTTTAATTTACTTCCAGTAAATTAACTTTTCAAGTAAATTTTCCTTAAATAAAAGTAATTTTTTTTTCAAATAAATGTTTTTTTTTTTTTCAAATATAATTTGTTCAAAATAATTTTTTAAAATGCATTTTTTTGTCAAGTAAACTTTTTTAATATATTTTTTTTCAAGTAATATATTATATTTTTTCCAATTAAAATTGTTTTCCATTTTAAAATACTTAAACTAATTCCAACAATAAAATTTATTTTGTATATCTTTTATATGTAATTCAAATTAATTCACGTATGTTAAGTTTATCTCGCGCTCTACCTGAGTGCCGTTTCGCTTCTGATCGACTGAATGTATTGTGACTATCAAGTGAGCTTCAAAGCATTAACGCAATTATAGTTTTTCGATAGGTACTACATTTTAAATACAACATTAAAACATTTGCTGTTAGAGGAATGCATAGAAAAAACAAATTCACGCAAAATGTTTGTAAACATTCGGTAAATGTTATGGCTATTACAGGCCAATTGTTACATTTTAATATAGAGGCGCTAAATTAGGGTGGATCGAAGTACAAAAAAAAAAAAAGCGTAAATGCTAAGTACTCGTGAAATTAGATGTGTAATCTACAGGTGTACGTCTGGAAACAAATTTTTTTAAGTTACATCTCGCCTAGGGTTTGAAGTTAACCTACAACAGAGGTAACTTTACTAAAAACAAATAGTTCCGAGCTTTTTGAAAAGAGCTTCGTCGGCTTCATATTAACTCTTTGGGAAATAGGGAATTTATATACTGACCATGACACAGAAGTATGGTTTACGGAGCTTTAAGAAATCGATACCAATGGGAAGCTTTTTCTCGAGGAGTATCCTCATTAGCCGTGTTTTTTTACTCGCGTATACGTTTACGTTTGCGCTTACAAAAAAACGCTTATCCTCGCTTAGATAATGCTTAGGAGACCCATCTAGCGGCAACTACCTATACAACATGTTGTACCGAAAAGCGCAGACACAAACCTCTGGTGGCCATAGTGTATAACATATACATAGCTGAATGGGTTGCGATGAATAATAGGCACACACCATCTGTTGAGGTGATACATAGACACATATTTCAGTTACATCTGAGTATAATGCGTATTGAAATTTAGTAGTACTAATTTTATGCGCAGCAATTTCAGAGGAGTATTTAAAGTTTGACGCTTAGCAGTCTATATAAAGTTTAAGCGTAAACGTCTATAGATGTAAAAAAAACACAGCTATTATGTCAGATAGCCAGGTAGTTTATGTGCCTTGCAATCTTACAAAATTAATTCTAAACTGGCGGATGAATGCATTGAAGTCCTAAATGATCTGGGAGCCAAAAACGAGGCTTTGTTTGGATGGATTCGCGGGCATCAGGGACATGAAAGTAATGAACAGGCATACTACCTAGCCAAGCAGGGTGCTTTAGTAGTGTTCTATGGTCCAGTGCGGCGGCCGCCGTGGTGTGATGGTAGCGTGCTCCGCCTGCCACACCGTATGCCCTGGGTTCGCACCCCGGGCAAAGCAACATCAAAATTTTAGAAATAAGGTTTTTCAATTAGAAGAAAATTTTTCTAAGCGGGGTCGCCCCTCGCCAGTGTTTGGCAAGCGCTCCGAGTGTATTTGTGCCATGAAAAGCTCTCACTGAAAACTCATACCTCATAACTCATAGCTTCCGAAGAGAATTTAGGCCGAGCTTCTCTTCCACACCAAGTCGGATATACAAATCTACCGCTTTTGTGAGCTGGAGCATGAAACGCCGGTTCACATACCCTGCGAGACAGAGAGAGAGAGGATCTAAGTGTTCTTTGTCCAGTCCACAA
This sequence comes from Eurosta solidaginis, assembly GCF_040869045.1. NCBI lineage: Eukaryota > Metazoa > Arthropoda > Insecta > Diptera > Tephritidae > Eurosta > Eurosta solidaginis. The sequence continues at coordinate 27,292,321 of NC_090320.1, forward strand.
GAAGGGGAATACTGCAAACTGCACCAGCTATCGCGGAATCAGCCTTCGTAATATCTGAAGTGTATTGAGCGAAAGATTGAAGCCCACCGTGAATCGGCTGATTGGACGTTATCAGTGCGGCTTCAGACCTGGTAAATCTACCATCGACCAGATTTTCACAATGCGCCAAATCTTGGAATAACCCCGCGAAAAAATAATTGACACACATCACCTCTTCGTCGATTTTAAAGCCGCCTTCGACAGCACGAAAAGGAGCTGCCTACATGCCACTATGTCTGAATTTGGTTTCCCGCAAAATGTATCGATGTTGGTGGTCCTTTGCCGGATATAGATCTGGTATGTTCTGGTATCAAAGCACCATTAAAGTACTAGCCCGACCATCTCGGGAACGATTTATATGACCACATTAAACCTTCTAAGCCATCCCGCCCTCCCCACCCCTAGTTCCAAGAGGAACTTGGGGTCGCTAAAGCGTCGCTCCACCCTAATCTACATCGATGTTCGTGGCAAGCTATTGTGGCAAATGTAGCTCTTGATTCGCAGATTCAGGGTCGTGTGTGTTGCTGTGTTGTTGTTGTATGATGCTCGTTTGCTTGAGCAAAACATTTTGTATGTACTACTGCAGTAGGCCAGCCGGCCAGTAGATAAAAATTAAAAAAAAAATTTAATATTTACAAAACAGAAACAAAAATCAAAGAAAAAATAAACAAAACTATATAAAATTTTGCATAGATTTTCTTTACGTATGTTTCCCTACTATTTTACAGAGATAAATAGATCTACAAGTAGTTGCCTACATACGCCTGGGTATTTGTATGCATACGTACTTGTATGTATGTATGTATGCATTTGTTCAATTTAACATTTGCCCAATTTCTTGTTTACCCCCACTGTTAAGTAACAGACTGATTTATGAAGGTTGACTGTTGGCTTTTGGCTGTTATGTAGTATATTTTTTCTTCGTTCTGAATGCTTTACATACACAGATGCATACATATTTACGCGTTTTTATTCAACGCGTTTTGCATTGGATTCATGAGCCCTAAAAAATTACAAAAAAAAAATCATAAAACCACCTGCCAAAAATTCATATTTTATGAGTACTTATATTATTCGCCCAATAACCCTCATCATGGCACATACATATATGTACATACATACATGCAATTACTTACATGTGTGAGTGTGCCTGCGGTAGACTTTATGGTTTTACTTAAATGGGAAACGGAAACGATCAGCGCGAATACTTTGTTGTTTTCCGCTGGTATAGGTCAACAGCATGCGGAGCATTCTACATTGTAATTTTTCTGCGGTGAATATTTGAGAAATATTATTTTTATTAAGGAGCAAACATATTTCCTATCTGAATATACGTTACCTTATAGATATTAAGGCGATAGCTGCACCATACACTAGTTCAAAGCTGGTAGGGTCATGCAAACAAATCCTATCGGCGCTGACCGACACTCTGGATCCATCTGAGGATCTTGGGGCTGCATCCCCATGATTTTCCTGCAATGCGACATCACACCATTATTGCTATTGTAGCCTTGGATATGGTGTGCACGTGCTTCCTTAGTACTTCACCTCGTTCACATGCTCCAACTGTGCTCCATCTAATACGATTGGCCTCATCCCTTCCAGTGTTCCTCTTCTATGAAAACTAAAAACGGCCCTTTTGTTAGAGCTGAGCTCTACATGTATCTACCATTCCCTTGTCAGCCTCGATACCGTTTGCAGTAAAGGGTGCTCTTGTCTGCATACCCCTGGCAGCGCATTCCGTTCTATGAGAGCCTATCTACTACCAGGCTTCACAGCAGTGGTGAATGCACGCACCCTTGTGGATATATCCTCCATCTGCCATCTCCATTTGAAGTTCCGGCGATCCTCGTTCATAGTTTGGATTTGGCCGTTGTACCTCTCTTCTCTCAAGCACTCGATTCACACTGGGTCGTGTTGTCAAGAGCTTCCTCTTTGTTCAAAAATGCGCATAGCACCAGCTATCCGCACTCGTTCGCACTTTGAATTTCTATGGTCAGCTGATATGATGCAATGTCTGTCGACCTGCCAGTCTTATGTGCAGCCTGCTGGGATGATTACGTCTATAGCATCTCAGAAGGTACTGCTTTCTTTTATTTTTTTTTATTATAAACCCAACGGATTAATACCCTCCAAAGCCCGCACCGACACGAGGGGCGCTTCCGCATGACGCACAGATTTTGTTTTTGCCGAGTTGTTGATTGGCGGAGGTTTGTTAAGCGTCGAGATCTAAAACTGCTCAGCTACAGAATAAAAATCATCAGCTGAACATAACAGCTGAAAATTATACATATGTATATGAAATTTTAAATAAGTTAACGCTTTTAGCATATAAAGATTTATTTTTTTATTTTTGTTTCGAGTTAAGATAGGATAGGACAGTTTTCTTTATAGTAAAAAGGGAATCCGTTATATCAAATGAATTCGAATGAGAGTTAAAATCATGACACAAACACCGAAATGTTCATTTAATTCGAAATTAGTTCTGCACTGCCTCAAAAGAAGAGGGTTGTAATGTCTTGACGCTCGTGATGGGATATTGAAGTTTACTTCGTTCAAAAGAAAGGGGCTTGAAATTAGTCCATTCAGTGGTTTAGCCATAAATAATACACCTAGAATATCTCTACGACTAGCGAGAGTTGGAAAATTGATACGCTTTAACCGACTAGTATAAGGCGTAAGATTATACGCAGAGACCCAATGAAAATTCCTTAAAGAAAAAAGTAAAAATTGCTTCTGTATTGACTCGAGCCTATCTGCGTGAACTTGATATCGCGGATTCCAGACTATTGATCCGTATTCCAGTATCGGTCCAACTAATGTGGTAAAAAGGGCTTTGGTTACATAAGGGTCAATAAATTCTTTAGACCATCTCTTCGCGAATGATAGACCACCTCTAGCCTTATTGGCAGAAGTCATAATATGAAGGCTGAAGCTAAGTTTAGCATCCATCGTGACTCCCAAGTCAACAAAACAATTTACTGATACAAGACAAAAATTATCTTTTACGTAAGAGGCTGCTGGCAAAGATCTCCGAGAGAGGCACATGAATTTACATTTATTGGTATTCAGCGGCATTGAATTCGTGTTGCACCAAGCAACTAAGCAGTTTAAATCCGCCTGAAACAAGGTACGTTCTTCAATAGACGCATAGGACCTAAAAAGTTTTACATCATCAGCATACATTAAAATTTTGGAATATTTTATTGTGGTACAGATATCATTAATAAATAGCAAGAGCAGAATTCGACCGAGATGACTGCCTTGTGGGACGCCAGAGGGAACATTGATGACATCTGAAAGAGTATTATTAAAAATTACTTGTTGCGTTCTCCGCAGAGATACGAAGATATCCACTGGGTGAGACCAGGTTGGAAGCGAAGTCGATCCAGCTTGTGGATAAGCAAGGAGTGGGAAACTTTGTCAAATGCTTTACTGAAATCAGTGTAAATAACATCAGTGTGAAGATTTTCTCTAGATCCATTAGAAACATGAGCTGTGATTTCTAGTAGGTTGGTAATGGTAGATTTGCCTTTACAGAATCCATGTTGGGAGTCTGCAATCAATGTAGAAATGGAAAATGTTAGCTGATTAGTAACAACCGCTTCAAATACATTTGGGATGGCAGACAATTTTGCAATTCCTCGATAATTTTGTACACATGACCTACTGCGGTTTTTGTGAAGGTAGATTAGAAAAGATTGCTTCCAAGCAGCAGGAAAAATACCATGTTTTAGGGACATGTTGAATAAATCAGTTAGGAGCTAATAAATGTTTTCAGCGCATTTTTTGAGAAAACATTTGCGAATTAGGTCAAGACTGTATTTATAAGATTCCTTCAAACACGTTAAATATGTAAAAACCTCTTCTGGAGATATTGCTGGAATATTATTTGCTTCAAGTGAGTTAAGTTGATATGGGTATTCACTAGACAGCTTGTGATTTGAGGAATTTGTGAACCCTCTTTACTCTGATCAGACATCTGTTTTATAACTTGGGATCGTTGCTATAGATTACCATCTTTTGGGTCTCGGCGAAGTCGATTGGCTTCATGAATTTGTCGAAATTAGCATCAAAACGACCTTCCTCCCTTTATGTTATAATAGCCTCATAGTTACCGTATATATTCTTATACCATGGTTTGAGCATACATTCATACATACAGCGTCCTAGAATTGTATGACGATAAAAGTCCATGCTTTCTGAGAATGAATGTTTTAATTAGACTGTGTAAATAATTTTCATTTTGATTACTTTATAAGAGCCACTTATTAACCAAGTGGATCGCGGTCTAACAGTAAATAAACTTATGTAGATATATATTTGTTTTAAAGCCGGCAGTGTTTATTTTGGCAGTCGCTAGCGATCAAAGAAAAGAAAATTCATATTAACAAAATTAAAGTAACAAATGCTCGCATATCTCTACGGAAGCACCTGGTCTGGGCTGGTCTGGGCAAATGTAGGTACACAAACAAGCGCAGAAATATATATATATACATACATATAAGTTAGTGCGGGTCAAATTGTATGGGGTGGAAAAAACTTCAGGCGCACATCCAGTTTCTGCATCTATGGGTCATACTGAGTAATATTGTCCATGGGACCATGTCTGAAATGTATTTCGAGCCTCCCTAATTTTGTTAGAAAATATTTTTTTTTAGAAATTTTCATTATATTTTTGTTAGAAAATCTTTTGGGCTAATTAAAAATTGAATTTGCAATATGGAAAAGTAAAATATTCGTCGACTTTTGCAACAAATTCGTCGATTTTCCCCAAAAAGAAGCGATAAGATTCGAAAAATAGTAGGAAAGCGCCCTATAGCGACGAATATTTTACTTTTCCATATTGCAAATTCAATTTTTAAATAGCCCAAAATATTTTCTAACAAAAATAATCAGCCCTATTCTGCATTTCGACTTGGATTGGAATTTTTTCGATTTGGCAATTTTGGTATTCTGTGTTCCAATCTCTTTCGATCCAACTTCGAATCGTTCGATTTTTTGTATTCTGCATTTCGATCGTAGTTCCGTTTTTCTAAGTTGCAAATTAGTTGGCGGAAAAATATTTTATTTTTATTTTTTTATTAATTTATAACAGAATTTTAACAAAAATGTATGTAAAACTTGTTAAGAAACGTAGAAGGCTTGATGATGATTGTTTTTTATGTTTCCAGGTCAAAAACAACATGTCGATGTCGAAGTCCTTGGACGTATTTGCCCCGCAAAAGTATCTAACACATACTTCAAAGCATCCTTGTTAAGTCGAAAGTTTTTTTGAACCTAAATAAGAACATAAGTCATTAAACTTTACCACTTTTAAGTTCAATTTCTTACAATTCGTCACTCATCTCAAATGGATTACACAAATCTCGTAATATTTGCCTTTCCATTCTCGCCTGGCAATTTTCGTATGCGTTACTTTCCAACTCCATAAATAAAGCCGTGGCTATTGATTCCATTATAATAGACAGCTATAATTTGTGTCTGTTCGTTGGGTCCAATTATATGCCAAAGCAAGCTGCCGGCGTAGAGGAAGGTGAAGCGAAAACGTAAACAATCCTTGCGGAAAGAATAATAAACCTTTATAAAGTATTTTAGGCCAGTGCAATGAAATTAGCATCATTAAAATTCAGAAAATGTCAACTATATTCGTGCAGGAATCCGTTTTAACAAAACTTGGTGGCCACGGCAGGGAATTGGCCAAAAGAACGACAAAAACACACTTATAATTATGAAAACACTTCACTCAAAAAAATATAACACTGCGGCAATATATTCTATTGCTTTTTTTGTACAAAATGGCGTGGATAATAAAATATAAACGTTTTTCAGTGTTTTTTACAAATTTTCATTAATTTATTTTGTTCCAATGTTCACACATTCCGTACCAACAGCTGATTTCGAAAAATCATTTGCTCTTCCTCTTCTCTTTACGATTCCGTCGTAATGCAGAATACCAAACTTCGATTAAAGCGGAGCGTAGAACGGGAACGTAATCGAAATGCAGAATAGGGGTGAATAATAAAAATTTCTAAAAAAAAAATATTTTCTAACAAAATTAGGGAGTCTCGAAATTCATTTCAGACCTATGGTCACATGGGCAATATTACTCAGTATGACCCATAGATTCAAAAACTGGATGTGCCTTTTCAACAATAAATTTGACCCACCCTAATATATGTACATACATACAAACAACAAACAAATCCAAAACCACGTATTACTTAAGGAGAGTGGTCGTCTTTTAGCAATAGCCTGGCAAGAAACCTTTGGCATAGAAAAGCTTTGCTGAGTTGAAAGATTAAGTCAATGACTCATAGAAAGTTGGGTCCTTAACTTTGCAAATAAAATTTGATTTGAGTAATAAGCAGGGCTACAAAAAACTCGTGAACAGGAGTCCCCGAGAGGAAAAAATTTATGCTGAACGTCCTTCTTGGTATCGGGTAAAATTTATAATCTGTATTTTCTCCGGAAATCGGTTTTCAGGTCGCCGTTTCCGTTCTTTTAGGAGTTCGCAACGGCCTTTCAACCTTTCGTCGAATTTGTTTGTATGATTTTCGGTCCTTATTCCTATTTGCTAGTAGCTCAAGCACTCCCCATTCATACATTTCTCCTCAGCTTTTTTCTCTATTCATTTTTGACGACTCTTAATATTTCGCCTCTGATTGAGATATATACATATTTTCCAGTTTGAGAAACCTGATGCTTTTTCTTACATATCTTCCTTGTGTGCAAAGCGGGCAGCTGAAAGTTGGTTGGTTTGCCGGACAGTTATGCCTTCACTTTGTAAAGTTCTGTCCGTGTGGCTGATGTTGGGTTGAAATCAGGCATGCTTAACCAACGAACCGATATCATTTCGTTACGATAATTAACGTTAATAAACGAAACAAAGTCATTTCGTTTCGTTTATTAACGTTGATTATCGTAACGAAATGATATCGGTTCGTTGGTTAAGCATGCCTGGTTGAAATAGACTGTATTGCACGATATGAGGGGTGATAAAAGCGAGGCCTCAACCATTACCCCTAACGCGATATTTTCTATGTATGTTTGTAGCCATTGCAAGTTCGGAGTTCCCATCTAGGTGTTAGTTTGGGCTCTTGAAATAATTAGGTGGCAATGATCAAGCCATTAGCTGGCATATGGAGTACGTTGAGACCAAGAGTTGATAACTCCCTCTTACGCGAGTGCATGTTCCGGATAACGAGTGGCGAGACGGGGGCTTGGGCTTGTGCTCGGCATTGTTTCTATTCAAGCTACGCAGGTGATGGGTTGGAGCGGCCGTGTGAGTTGGAGGGCAGTTGATGTGGACTGCTGAGCAGCGCTGCAGCTAAAAGGTGGCGGGGGGACGCTAAAACGTGAACTGCGGGAGCCACAAAAGTGTTATCAAAGTTTCGGAGTTGACGAATATTGGGATCTAGCCCTGAACATCCCGAACGATATGACATACTGAAAACAGTATGACCGTTTTAAGTAGGTTATTTTAAAGAAACACCCCCTCCTAGGACCGGGCTTGGGCTTAATTTCTTCCCGAATCAGGAGGGTCCGTATCTACGCTTTTTTCTATATCAACTTTCCTGTTTAGATAGCTGTCTATTTCGATGTCGAGGAAGGTAGTTGAAATTGAGATATCTTGGCTCTGTTGCTGAAAAGTATCAGTTCTGTCTTGCTCTGGTTAATATTAAGTTAAATATGCAAAGGGAAGAAACAGTTTATATTGGAGCCAGCTTTCTGAAAGTGACAGCTCTGTCAGAAAGCAGGAAACTCATTTAGCCAAAAAATAAGGCATTCCGTGTACATAATCTTGTAGCCTTGTTTGACTTATTATTGAGCTCAACTAAAAACTGTAGGCCTTGTTGGTCACCTTTACCCAGGCATGCTTAACCAACGAACCGATATCATTTCGTTACGATAATTAACGTTAATAAACGAAACAAGGTCATTTCGTTTCGTTTATTAACGTTAAGAACGTGAAATTAACGAAATGATTTCGTTTCGTTTTCTGCCGTATCAAAACGGAATCAAATCGTTTATGTTGATTATTAATTTCAAACTATGCTGGCAAAGCTGATTGATGGCGGAGTCATTAAAGGTGAAAGCATTAGCCAAGCTGATTGCAACTTTTCTCATGAATTTTGACAGTACGAACATTTCTCAGAGTGTTTTTGACATTACCACCAACGAATTACACAAACAAATTATATGGAATTTGTGTGTGTATGTGCGCTCGTTGTTACCACCATGGCTTCACCATGGCTATAGCATTGCCAGCACAATTCAAACATAAAGTATCACGTTTTTGTTAACGTTTTTAACGTTAACGAAAGCTTTTCGTTTCGGTTAAAAACGAGATACAATTTATCTTGATAATTTCTTTATCGATAATATTTCGAAGTGTTTCAACGGAAACGGTGGAAATTTTTTGATAAACGATTAGCTTAACGTTAAGGTGCATCCCTGCCTTTACCAATGCTAACCTTTATAAGTATGCGCCATATTATGCACTTAATAACACACACATGCATATTTCGAAAGTATATAAAAATATATGCATACATATATATATTTATGTACAAATCCCTTTTTATTTTAAGTATATTTATATTTAGTGAATTTTTATATGCCGAGCTGAGTATAATAAGTACTTTTGATTTTGCTGTTAACTGAGTGCATGTCATACATACGAGTACGTGTGTACAATAGACTGAGTCAAAAAAAAGTTTTAGAGGTCCGACCCTGGCTGAGCTCAGGCCAAGGGGGTCACTACCGGCAAACAGTGGACGGCTTATTAGGTTAGCTGCGAATACTCAAATAAGCAGCCCCTGACCAAGAGCGGCTGGCGAGGAGGGTTTGGCTTAAAAGGCCTCATGCACCCTGTGAACCCCCAGTGAAGGGGCGAGTAGATGCCGCCCGTAATATAAGCATGCACAACCCACATCGAGGCTGCACCGAGGGAATACCTACCCAAGATAGGGAGGCAACTACGCGGCGAGGGATACACATTCAGAAAGGAAAAAAGCTCAATTCTTAATTATTAAGAAAGCTCATATTTGATAGCATATTAAGACTGGGCCTAGTAAGGTCTTAATTAAGGTATACTGAAATAACGATTTGGATATATTTGCTAAGGGCTGGCGAGTTTGACATTCGGAAATATTAGTACACGGCTTGACACCCCGTCAAAACGACTTTGCTTTACATTAATAGCTATCGTGTCGACTCATCGATTTGTAAACGGCTAGTTATTGTCATCGGATTCTTATTGGTTTCTTATCCGCATGTCATAGAAGGATTACACATTTTCCATCGATTTTATATTAAAGTTTTATAGTTATCTGTATCATAACAAGCCGATGACTCGTCATTAACAAATCTATGACATCCGACAACAAACTGGTAATACTCCGATAAGAAATCGATAACTTTCGATAACAAATCGATAATTTTTTGATAACGAAATTGATAAACTGGTAAAACTTTGATAAGAAATCGATAACTTTTCCATAAAACGCCGATAAAAAATTAGTAACAATCCGAAAACAAATCTATAAGTAATCGATAATATTTTGATTACAAATCGATAACTTTTCAATAACGCTCCGACAAGAAATTAGTGACAATCCAATAACAAATCTATAACATATTGATAATTTTTCGATAAAAAATCCAAAAATTTTCTAAAACAAACGAATAACTCATCGATCATAAATCGATTAAATTTAATTTAATTTTGTTGCATAGAGAGCTGCTTCGGCCGTTGTTTGGTAATAAAACAAAATTTATTGTTTTTTCATACCTACGCGTTTCGACGCGACAGTGCCATCCTCAGAGTATTCTGTTTTTATTAACAATAAACATGAAAATAGCAATTAGTTATAAACACACTTAATAATTTTCTCTCAATATAATATTTTTTCATTGAGTCAACACCATGTAATGGTATTTGCAAAAATATATAGATAAATCCGTAAGTTTCTCCTTACTTTGTACATGCTATTCTAACATCACAAAAACATTAATACATATAACATTTCTAACACCAGTACATTAAACATTAATTTAAAAATATATCACAGGTCTTTTCCATTTTGAGTCAAGTTTATTAATTTTATTTTATAACCGCAGTATATGCACTATTTGTGTTGTTTATATCTTCTTTGAAGTTTATGACGTTTCTCAGCTGTTGTTGTATACGTAAGGTTTCCTTAGTCGTCGTTTTTCTTTTCGCTCTATGTCCAATATTTTAGCGTTGGTGAAATCAGCTGTGTGATTAGTGCTTGTCAGGTGTTTTGCAAGTGCTGTTGTATCCTTTTTATTTTTGGCGTCCATTTCATGTTCATGTAGTCTTATACCCAACGCTCTTTTTGTAGTGCCAACGTAGCTCTTGTTGCATTCATCATTTTAATTGCCTTTGCACTTTATTTCATATACCACATTATTCTGATCTTCTTTTTGAATTCTATCTTTAGTTTTCGTAAATATTTTGTTTAGCGTGCTATGTGGTTTGAGAGCATAACTTATGTTTTCCTTTTCTACAATTCTTTTTAGTGTGTGATTGTTTGTCAACCCTGGTACGTATGTAACGCCAATATATTTTCTTGTTGTTGAATTCTCTTGCTGTGTATTTTCATTGTTATTCGAACTTTTAATATTATTTACTGTCGTTTCCATGAACCGTTTTATGAGAGCAGTCGGGTAGCTATTTTTGAAAAGAATATTTCTTATTTTTTCATCATTTTCTGCTGTAAATTCATTGTCGCTTAGAATCTTCATTTTCCGAATTAGGCTAATTGCAGTATTTGTTTTTTGTTTCCATGGATGGTTTGAGTGGTAGTTTATTATTCTACCCGATGCAATAGTTTTTGCATGCCAATTCAATGCAATCTTTCTATTTCTCCGATGTATCTCTACGTCTAGGAAGGCAATCTTGCCATTGTCCTCTTCTTCTTTCGTAAACTGTAGTTTGGTATGCTGCGTGTTTAGAGTATTCAATATGTCTTCCACGTCCTTTATCTTTACTATTGCAAATATGTCTTCTACATATTTTTTTATGTATTTTACATGTATGTTTTTGCCTTTCAATTCAGCTAAGCTGTCGTCCAAAATTTTGTCAAGTACGATATCAGCTATCGTTGGGGATAATGGGTTACCCATGGGCATACCATAAATTTGATGGTAAAAAGTTTTATTGTATGTAAAATAGTTGTTGTCCTGAAGACAAAATTCAAGAATCTTCTGGAATTGCTTTCTTTCAATATTTGTATGCTCTTCTAATTTATTCCATTTTTGTATGATGGTGCGTATGGCTAGGTGTATTGGAATGTTGGTGAATAAGGATATAACATCAAAAGAGATTAGCATTTCGTCGTCTAGAATTTGAATGTTCTCTATTTGATTTCTAAGTTGGAAAGAGCTTTTTAGGTTGTAATCTTCCGATACTATATTTTTTAAAATATTTCCAATATATTTAGATAAACTGAAACAAGGTACGTTCGTGGACGAGGAAATCGGTCTAAGAGGTAAGTTTTGTTTATGTGTCTTAGGAAGTCCGTACAATCTCGGTGCGTTGGCGGCTGATGATGTCAATTTGTATTTCTCTTTTACGCTGATTTTTTTCTGTTTAAACAGGTCATTTATAATTAAATTATTTTTCCGCAGTAACTTTTGGGTGGGATCACTTCTTATAGTTTTGTACGTTCGCTTGTCATTTAGCAATTGCCCCATTTTCTGTTCATAGTCTTTTTTATACATTAATACAGTTTTGTTGCCTTTGTCTGCCTTTGTTACTACTATGTCATGTTTGTGTTGGCTAATGAATTTTTGGGTGTCGGCGTATATCTTTAGTAAAAATTTTTGCTTTGCACTGTTTCTGAGTTTGTTTTGGTATGTGTTAATTTTTGCAGCGAGATTACTCCTAGCCATATCTTTTTCTCTTTCATCGTCAATTTCTTGTATACCTTGTTCTAAATCGGCAACGATATGTATCGGGGAAAAAGTCTTCCTTGATACGGGCAGTGCAAACTTGTTTCCAAGAGACAGTAACAAGCGTGACTCTTGTGGTACATCGATGCTAGTTTTATTTATGAACCACTCCTCATTGTATCTGATGCCAAATTTACTAATATTTTCCAAACTTGCGTTTTCAGCTTGTTCTCATGTGTCTTTTGAGTATTAGCGGCAATTGTTTTGGAAAATTTATTATGATTTTTCAATATTTTTTCAAAATCTGCTTCTCCCAGTCTATTACGTAATATTTTATCTGCCTGTGTTATAGTATTTGTAATAATTTTGATGCTTATATTTGCTTCTTTAATTTCTAAATTGACGATTTTCGAAAGGAAATATTCTTCTAACTTAAAGCAATGTTTGAGCTTTCTCGTCTTGCCCTGTAGGTGTGGGGGTGGGGCACAATGCCATACTCCTTACATCGTAGTAAGAACTTGAGTCTCTCTTTTTGCTTCGAAAGTGTTTTTAAACTTTTGTTGTGTTGTTTTATAATATAGCACGTCTCTTCGTCGAATTTGAGTCTTATGTGTTGATAAAACTGCCTCATGTTTATTGTTACTAATTTGTTTTTCGTTTCTTCGGTTTTGTTTTGCTCACCGATGTGTATTTTTATGAAGTGTATAATTGGGCCAAATTTCTTTTAACTTATTTTGTTGCATAGAGAGCTGCTTTAATTTATTTTATTGAATTAATTTAAACTTCATTTTGTTAAATTTTTTATTTTATTTTACTTTATTCTATTTTAGGTTATGTCGTTTTACTTTATTTTTATTTTATTTCATTTTTAAATTATAATCTCTACGATTTTTTAAATTATATTTTCTTCCATTTTTTTTTACTTTATTTTTACAATTTTTTTCCTTCTTTGTTTGCACTTTATTACTTCATTAAAATCTAAGCAAATAATAAGGGAGTACAGGAATTTTTTGTATTTGACGTTGGAAACGTTGCAATAGCAAATATAAGCTGCTGATGGCGAGCAACCTTTTTCATTGAAAAATTTTTCCCGACACTTACGGTTTTTGATGTTGCGTTTTTCCAATGACGTAGCAAATGCATAGCCGTGTATTTTGTTAGTGTAATGTAATAAATATGCTACGTAATGCAAAGATGCTAGACCATTTGCACAAAATCCTGAACTCCCTTAATATAGGAAACTGTTAGAACCAACAAAATCCTTAAATAAAAGTAATAAAAATCACGAATTCGCTCATATTTGCTCTGGCTCTTTATTTCCAACAAAACAGCAGTGTATACAGCTGTTTGAGAATTTGCATGCACAAAAATTTTGGATATGCTCAGGGACTTTAATTTATAAAAAGGTGACATGTTTGCCGAGAGTTGCTGCATACCTTTGCATACCTTTTACAAAGACTACGCCTACACTTACATCTTACGCTTACATTCAGGATTCCCCCATACTATGAAAGATATTTACACTTAAAAAAAAAAACATTTAATTTTTCTGAGATTCTCTCAACATAAACTTCAAATTTAGGGGCGGACTTTTGCAACTTTATTATTTCTTTTCGGGACCAATGCAGTCTAATGTACATATTATGCATGTATGTATGTGTTTATAGCTGTATGAACATAAAAGTACATTTGTAACTTAGTAGTACGGTTAAAATATACAAATTATTCATATGAATTGTGTGTACTTTGTAAATAATATAAGGATATAAAATTATTTATGAGATATACTACATGAAAGTGTATGTATTTTTATTGTAGCAAGAAGTCATGTAACAATGCCAACATCAAAAGATCTCCTCCACTTCTTCATCATCATTTCTTTTTGTTTTGGCCAACGTTTAATTGTCTCGAGGCTTTTCCTTAGTCGTCTGGTTGGATGGGCAGTCGGATTGAGCAGCTAATTCACTTAATTTAAAAATAAAAATCATGTAATTATAAAAGATAAGTGTACTTGTAATTTGTTTTAGTCAAAAATGTAACAGCAGCACCTACAGTTTAAAATATGGCCATTACTACGTAAAATTATGGGCACTAATGTCTATGCTAGAATGCGTTTTAAGGTTAAATAATTGGCATGCAAACGCTCTATATCATATACATACATACATAAAAATATATAATTATAATTGTCTAAGCAAAACCATTTCAGTACTACTGAAGGAGCTGCGAGCTTGACAGCAACCCTTCGAATACCAAGTTTTTGGGGTTAAATGGGATTACAAAAACAAACAGGCCCGGCCCACAGATCGATGAGCTTTGCAACAAAATAAACGACTACTTCCCTGATCTCTCCAGTTTTTTCACCTCCCGAAACCTGACATTATCACCGAATAAATCATCGGCGACCTTATTTACAACATGGACGTCCCAAATGTCAACCATTTTGAACATCCACGTCGATGGTACTACGCTACCGACTGTCCCACACCCCAAAATCTTGGGTGTGACGTTTGATCAGGATCTACATTTTGGTGAGCATACAGCCGCAATTGTACCGAAAATCCAGAGCAGTAATAAAATCCTCAAATCTCTTGCTGGCAGTACTTGGGAAAAGATAAGGAAACGCTCATTACCACTTACAAAGCCATTGGCCAGCCGATTGTATGCTACGCGTCCCCGATGTGGTCGCCAAGCCTAAAGACTACTCACTGGAAGAAACTACAGGCCTGCCAAAATACTGCCCTCAGAAGCGCCACGGGATGTCTTCTTATGTCCCCAGAACACCATCTACCCCATCAGGGAGAGAAATGAAATGCTAACCAAGTTCCTGTTGAATACGCAGAAACCTAGCTAACACCGCGCAGGGGCTTAACGAGTCATCGTACAGTACACAGTACTCGTTGCGCTAGACCTATCAAAAGCTTTTGATACGGTCAACCATGGCACGTTACTGCAAGACCTGGAAGAGTATGCCTTTCCCCCATGTCTTAAAAGGTGTTTCGCAAATTATCTGGGTGTTCGGCAGGCACCGGTGCAATTTAGAAACGAAACATCAAAACCAAGAAGAGTTAAACAAGGGGTGCCACAGGGTGGTGTCCTATCCCCACTTTTGTTTAACTTCTACATATCAAAGCTACCTTCGCCACCAGAAGGAGTTACTATCGTTTCCTACGCCAATTAGTGCACAATATTGGCGGCCACCGTGGTGTGATGGTAGCGTGCTCCGCCTACCACACCGGATGCCCTGGGTTCAAACCCCGGGCAAAGCAACATCAAAAATTTTAGAAATAAAGTTTTTCAATTAGAAGAAAATTTTTCTAAGCGCGGTCGCCCCTCGGCAGTGTTTGGCAAGCGCTCCGGGTGTATTTCTGCCATGAAAAGCTCTCAGTGAAAACTCATCTTCCTTGCAGATGCCGTTCGGAGTCGGCATAAAATAATGTAGGTCCCGTCCGGCCAATTTGTAGGGAAAATCAAGAGGAGCACGACTGCCAAAGTACTGCCCTCAGAAGCGCCACGGGTTGTCTTCTTATGTCCCCAGAACACCATCTACCCCATCAGGCAGAAAAATGAAATGCTAACCAAGTTCCTGTTGAATACCCAGAAACCTGGGCATCCCAACAGACATCTGATTGATGAGCCAACACCGCCCAGGGGCTTAACGAGTCATCGTACAGTACACATTACTCGTTGCGCTAGACCTATCAAAAGCTTTTGATACGGTCAAACATGGCTAGTTACTGCAAGACCTGGAAGGGTCTGCCTTTCCCCCATGTCTTAAAAGGTGGTCCGCAAATTATCTGGGTGGTCGGCAGGCATCGGCGCAGTTTAGAAACGAAACATCAAAACCAAGAAGAATTAGACAAGGGGTGTCCTATCCCCACTTTTGTTTAACTTCTACATATCAAAGCTACCTTCACCACCAGAGTTACTATCGTTTCCTACGCCGATTACTGCACAATAATGGCCACAGACCCAAGCCAACAGATCGATGAGCTTTGCAACAGAATAAACGGATACCTCCCTGATCTCTCCAGTTTTTTCGCCTCGCGGAACCCGGTACTATCACCGACTAAATCCTCCGCGACCTTATTTACAACATGGACGTCCCAAATGTCGACCATTTTGAACATCCACGTCGATGGCACTACGCTACCGTCTGTCCTACACCCCAAATTCTTGGGTGTGACGTTTTATCAGGATCTACATTTTGGTGAGCATGCAGCCGCTTTTGTACCGAAAATCCAGAGCCGTAATAAAATTCTCAAATCTGTTGCTGGCAGTACTTGGGGAAAAGATAAAGAAACGCTCATTACCACTTATAAAGCAATTGGCCAGCCGATTGCGTGCTGCGCGTCCCCGATATGGTTGCCACGCCTAAAGACTAATCACTGGAAGAGGCTACATGCTTGCCAAAATACTGCTCTCAGAAGCGCCACGGGTTGTCTTCTTATGCCCGCAGAATACCATCTACCCCATCAGGGAGAGAAACGAAATGCTAACCAAGTTCCTGTTGAATACCCAGAAACCTGGGCATCCCAACAGACATCTGATTGATGAGCCAACACCGCCCAGGGGCTTAATAAGTCATCTCCGTAAGCATTATGAGGAAATACGGCACCTGAGAGCACAGCCGTATGAAGCCAAAAAAATACAAGCAGGTGAACTCCACAAACAGGCGTCGGACCTCTATGCCAGGAACTGCCCGCTGAATCCTGTACTCAAAGAACAATACCCTAAACTTCCAGAAGACGCTCCCTAGAGAAACGCGAGTCATTCTAGCTCAACTTCGATCTGGATACTGTAACAGGTTAGACTCTTACCTATCCAGAATCAACCCCGACATACAAAACATATGTCCGGCTTGTAACGTGTCCCCACATAACCCTAACCATCTCTTCAACTGTATTGTGGAACCAACGCTTCTAACACCCCTCTCACTATGGTCCATCCCTGTTGAAACAGCAAGTTTCCTTGGACTCCCGTTAGAGGATATTGACGACAATTTGTGATCGGTCACACCTATTGGATGGGGCGAAATACTGCTACAACAACAACAATACCAACTTTTATAAAAAAAAATTGCACACTGCGAAATTTAAAAAAATGTACTATATATCAAAAATCTTACAAAAAAACATTTCAAAAACTTTTTGGAAACTTTCCGACTATGCAGCTCATTTATTTTTAATATAATAAAGCAGTGTTCGTATTTGCTACTCCAGAGCAGAACAGTAGTAACGAAAATGCTCTGCTACTCCTACGGCTCTGAACAAGAACAGAGCATAGAGCAGAGCCGTAGCATAAAAAAGTGAAAGCATTTATTCTGCTCTGCTACGAGCTACGTGATCTTTTAGAGAGGTGCAAACAGCAGAATAAAAACTCCAAACGGAATGCTATTTGTAGTGAAGCGAGAGAAAACAAGTAAGGAAGTCTAAGTTCGGGTGAAACCGAACATTACATACCCAGCTGTACACTTGAAAGGCTATTGTTTTTTGTGCTTAATAGTGTTACAAGGTTGCGCAATAATACATATACATATGGTTCTATTCTGAACAAATTTTTCTTCGAGTTATGGCTCCCGAAACATAGAAAACTGCTTAGTCATAAAAGGGGCGGTGCCACGCCCATTTTTTAAAATTTGAAGTTTTTCCTATTTTTTGTTATAAATCCACTTGGGAGATGGAATACCATTGATATAAAGCTCTTTTTTGCAAAGATATAGCACGGCGGCCACCGTGGTGTGATGGTAGCGTGCTCCGCCTATCACACCGTATGCCCTGGGTTCGCACCCCGGGCAAAGCAACATCAAAATTTTAGAAATAAGGTTTTTCAATTAGAAGAAAATTTTTCTAAGCGGGGTCGCCCCTCGGCAGTGTTTGGCAAGCCCTCCGGGTGTATTTCTGCCATGAAAAGCTCTCAGTGAAAACTCATCTGCCTTGCAGATGCCGTTCGGAGTCGGCATAAAACATGTAGGTCCCGTCCGGCCAATTTGTAGGGAAAATCAAGAGGAGCACGACGCAAATTGGAAGAGAAGCTCGGCCTTAGATCTCTTCGGAGGTTATCGCGCCAGTTATGTATAATGCCAATAACCCCCCAATTACCAATAAATCGTCAACTTATGTAAGTGCAGACTCAGCACAAGACGATATCGACAAATTCATATTAAGCATAACAAAATAAATAAAAGTAACTTCCGGTCCAATTCAAAATTATAATCATTGCAACATTTAAATAAACAATTCCGGTTAATTAGTAGTAAGCATTTTCACCATTGTTTTAAACAAACAATTCAGGCTAATTACTAGTAAGCATTTTAACCATTGTACATTTACGCTTTCTTTTAATTTGAATAAAGAAAAGAATTCAGTTTGGTTTTGAAGTCTCTTGAGTTAAAGTCTAGTTCTCGGTTGTTATTTATTTAAGCCGTTGCCTTTGGTATTTTTTAAAAAACCCGCTTGCCGCAACCACGACGAAATTGGCGCAGTCGGTAATCCTTTATATATATATAAAAGGATCGTGATACGAACAATTAAAAAGTGGCAGTGCAGTGACATACAGTCGTATAGTGACCACCCACAAAAGAACACAACTAAAAAAAAAAAGTGGTAGTGTAGTGTGCATATAAGTAAATATAGCCACCACCCACAGCTAAATAGTAAAATAAAACAAAAAGTGGTAGTGCAGTGTGCATATAATACATATAGCCACCACCCACAAATCAGCAGCAAAGCGGCAACAAATTGGCTTCAGGAAGGCAAAGAGAACACGACGAACGAAGGAATATGACGGAAAATCAGGCTCAAATGGCACCAGTAGATCTGGTCGAGGAACTGGCCAGACGGGAACAACAGTTGGAGGCGCTGAGGGCAGCATACCTGGAGCTGCAACACAGAGCGGACCATACGAGGACGGACCGGGTGTCGAAGAACATCGCCCAGATTCCAATTTTCACCGGGCGAGGCGATGTATCGGTAAACTCTTTCTTCTCGAGCATAGAATACCTGCTATCAACAATAGACAACGAAAACGAGAAGAAAGAGGCGACGAGGATGATCTTCTACCGGACCATACAGGGCGAAGCGAAAAACGTAGTAATAAATATCCCTCGCCCAGACGACTGGCAACTGATAAAAGAAGTGTTAAAGATGAGATTCAAGCCCGACACGGAGCCTCACGAGATATATAAACGGATAACAGCCCTTAAGGTGAACTCGGTAAGTGAACTGGCTGTTGAAATTCAAAATATTAAGTATAAAGCCGATGAGCTTATAGTATACTATAGGGGAGGACAGGGAATAGATCTCACTAACATAGATAGTCTCCTAGTAAACACAACCAAGGAGATGACACAGGGCACGTTGCTAGACAAAATATATGAATGTAGGGAATTAGGCCAAATTATATCCATAATGAATCAAAGAAGATTCGAGGATAAGTGTATCCGACCTGAATATAGAAAAATATATAGAAGAGAAGAAAGGTATAGAGAGTGGCCGAAGAAAAACTATAACCAAACGCCACAAGTTCCAAATAAAAACACAGACCAAGGCGAGAGAAGCTTTGGTAATTTTAGAAATAATCAAGGAAACTCAGCACAAGTAAGACAAAATCAGCAAGGGTCATACCAAAATAGGGAAAATGTGTCATTACAAAGGAGGCAGAGTCCTCAAAATTATTACCAAAATAATAACTACAGAAGTAGTTCAGATCAACTTCAGAGGTACCCAAAGGTAGGAAACCCTAGGCCAAATTCCGGTCAAAATCGCGGTAATCAACCTAGGCAAGACCGAGCGGAACCGATGGAGATTGATAATTTAGAAAAAACTCGGGCAAACCAAGAAGAAAGAAAAGAAGAATTAAATAATTGTGAATATTATAGGACCCAATTTAATGAAAATCCAGATGAAGAGGAGCAAAATTTTTTCGAGGGACCAGCTCGGACTGTCTTCCCACCATAACGCTTACATTGCGGAACAAGAAATATTTTGCTCTGATTGATACTGGAGCAAGTGTAAGTTTAATCGATAGTGATATAAACGACTTTAAAAAAATTTTGCTGAAGAATCCAATCGAATTTAGTACAATAACTAAAAATGATATAATTAAATATGAAGTATTGACGGAAGCCCCAACGGAATTTAATCTTCCGAATTATGCAAGAGTTAAGTGGAAAGTAACTCCATTAAAAGGCAGAAAATATAATTTTATAATAGGCATCGATCTACTCAATTGTTTTAACACAACAATCAATTTAGTGGATGGATGTATAACACTTAATGAAAAAACTACTTATTTTGAAAGTAACCCATATAAAAATCTTGAAATTCATACGTTAGAAGCAAACAAGTTTGACTGGAGCAGAATAAGACTTGACCACTTAAACAAGGAAGAAAGAGAGGAGGTTGAAAAAATAATAAAAAGGTTTAAAAACTTATTTTTTAAAGAAGGTGACCAACTAACAAGCACGACGAAGGTTGTACATGAAATTAGGACGACGACAGACGGACAGATTAACAGCAAATTATATCGATATCCCCCACAACATGAGGCAGAGGTGAGAAAACAAATAAAAGAAATGGAAGAACAAGGAATTATAAGAAAAAGTAGCTCACGATATTCTAGCCCATTAATTGTTGTACCAAAAAAAAAGGATAATTCTGGAGAAAGAAAATACAGGATAGTTATAGACTACAGAAAATTGAATGAGGTGACAATAGACGATAAATACCCCCTACCAAATATAGACTCTATTTTGGATAAGCTAGGAAAAGCTCAATACTTTACAACACTTGATCTAGCCAAAGGGTATCACCAGATTCTAATTAGAGAACAGGATAGGGAAAAGACGGCATTCGCCACACCTCATGGCTTATACGAATTTATAAGAATGCCATTCGGACTAAAAAATGCACCGGCTACATTTCAACGGTTAATGAACGAAACATTACGGGACTTTATTAATAAAACATGTGTAGTGTATCTTGACGATATTTTAATATTTAGTACATCCCTTCAAGAGCACGTAAAAACAATAATAGAAATATTCAAAGTGTTAGAAAAAGCAAATTTGAAGATCCAAATCGATAAATGTAACTTTATGAAGAAGGAGACAGAGTTCTTGGGCCATATATTAACAGAGGAAGGATTAAAACCAAATCCCGATAAAATTAAAGTGATAGAATCATTAAAATTGCCCAGAACAGAAAAACAAATAAAAAGTTTTTTAGGCGTTACAGGTTATTACCGCAAGTTCATAAAGGACTACGCGAAGATAGCTCAGCCTATAACAAAATATTTAAAAAAGAATGTTAAAATTAACTTAAAGGATCCAACCTACGTAGAAGCATTTGAAAAATTAAAAACATTAATAAGTACGCATCCAGTTTTAAGGTATCCTAATTTTGACAAGCCATTCACACTAACAACTGACGCATCTAATTATGCAATTGGTGCTGTCCTATCACAAGAAGGACACCCTGTGTGCTTCATATCTAGAACACTGAATAACCATGAGAAAAATTATTCTGCTACAGATAAAGAATTCTTAGCTATTCTCTGGAGCGTAAATTATTTGAGACCTTATCTCTACGGAAAAAAGTTTAAAATTTTTACAGATCACCAACCAATTAAATTCCTTCACACCAAATACAAAGGTAAGGACATGTCACCTAGACATCAGAGATGGCTTCTCAAACTAGGAGAATATGATTTCAATATAGAATATTTGAAAGGAAAGGAAAACCAGGTAGCAGATTTTCTGAGTAGATTGGAAAATAGTGCAGATGATGCGGAAGAGAAAAAAGTAGATAAAGATGTTAACGAAAGTAGTGGATTGGATTTTGATTTACAGTCAAGCCACTATGAAGCAAATAACATAGAAGATAATGAAACGTTAGCAACAATGCACTCAGCAGAAGAAAATTTGCAGGACCATTTCTTTATTAAGGAAGAAATTGTAAATAAGTATAAAATGCAAATAATTTTGACTAACAATAAAGTTGAAGAAGCAAAATTTTTGCATGGGAAAACAATAATTTTCATAGCAGAAAGTGATTTTGATGTAATGGGCGAAATATTCCGGAAATACATTACAAAAGGCAATGTAGGTATATACTCAGAGCTATCAGACTCAAGTTATAACATAGTTCAACAAAAGTTGAGAGAATTGTTTTCTAATAATAGGCAATTAAAATTTACAAAATGTACAATAAGGGCACAAGACATAGAAACCGAAGTCGAGGCAATAAAACAAATTTCTCTTTACCATGTAAGGGAAAGCATGCATTCGGGCATAGGGGAAACATACAATAAAATAAGAATTAAAATCTATTACCCAAAGCTAATGGAATTAGTGCAAATAGTAATCAATCAATGCGATTTATGTAAAGGAGTAAAATATGACCGGTGTCCTATTAAAAACCAATTTCATTACACCGAGACACCATCGGACATAAATGAAATAATACACATAGATACATACGTTATGAAAAGGTTTCATTTTTTAACGGTAATATACAAGTTCTCTAAATTTGGGGCAGCGTATTCCCTGAATGACAGAAACCACATATCGATAATCGAACAATTAGAAAACCATTTTTCGAAAATAGGAAAACCAAACAAAATAATTGCGGATAATGAATTCAGGACAACACATCTTAAAGAATTTTTAGACCAAGAAGGAGTCCAAATTCATCTAACCAAACCAAACAGTCATACAGGTAATGCAGATATAGAAAGAATGCATAACTCTATCGCGGAAATTTTTAGAGTTATATATTCTTCAAATAAAAATGTGCCAATCAAGCAAATAATGCAAAGAGCTGTTAGAAGTTACAATAATAGGTATCACTCTACTATTAAAAGTACGCCCATAGATGTACAAAGTGGAAAAGTTAGTAAAATAAAAATTAAAGAAAATATGGAGCAAAATAAAAAAAGAGTTATAGAAAAACTAAATAAAAAAAGGGAGGTTTATACCGAAAACAGGAAAGAAGGATTTATAAAGAATTACAAGGCAGTGAGGCATAAGGAGCAGCCAAAATATAGAAAGAAGAACTTAGAAGGCATACACCCATGCAATATTAAAAGACCGCTTAAATTTTCAGATAATGCTGATACTTTTATTGATAATACAATGGACATGCCAAATTAACGGACAAATTACTGTAACACAAATAAGGGACGAAACAGGATTCACAGATATACAAATGAGAGACCAAGAAATAGTTAAGGACACAGAAATAATTCTTCAGATGATTAACATTAGCAAAATAGAGGACATTTTAGACAAAATAACGGACAATGTAGTGCTAATGAAAGCAAAGTACAAGGAATTACTTCATTTAGAAATAATAGATACGAGAAATAAACTATTAACACTTCGACCAAAAGTCATGAGACACAAACGGGGTCTAGTTAATGGCGTTGGTAGCCTATCGAAATGGATATTCGGCACCATGGATGATGAAGATAGACAGGACATAAAAAACCATCTCTTACAGACAGGAGAAAAAATCAATAAACAGGTAGAAGTAAATAATTATTTCGAAATAGCATTAGAACAGTTAAATAATGTTATTAATAGCGACAGGATAATATTAGAGAAAGAATTTAATACCATACAAAAAATTATGGATGAGGAATATGAGCGAAGTTTATATTTAGAACAATTAACAAAGATACAATTGTTAAAGGCTAGAATCGAGCAAATACTAGATAGCGTAGTAGCATCCAGATATAATATTATGCATCCCAGCATATTAACAAGTGATGAGATAGTTAGATATGATATTGATTACAATAAATTAAAATATTTACAATCCGGAACAGCATATTTCAATAACACATATTTAGTTCTTAGTATAAAAATTCCCATTACTTTTGTAAATGTTAAAATTAGATATCTCATACCAATACCTAACAAAGATTATAACGAAATAGATAGTGAAATTGAAAAAATTTTTAAATACGATAATCAAATTTTTAAATTTGAAGAAAATAAACAATTGAAAAAAATGAAAACAAGCTCACATTGTACATTAACCTCAAACTGTCAATTCTCTAAAAATAAAGAGCTAGAAATAATAGAAATAGATTTAGATACAATTCTTGTTAAAAATGCACAAAATTTGTTAATTAATCAAACATGCTCAAAAAATGAAGTTATTCTTAACAAAAATAATCTAATACAATACAGAAATTGTTCAATTAAAATTAATGACTACTATTTCTCTAATTCAGAAGAAATCTTCGAAGAAAAAATTGTTTACTATCAATATGAAAAAAGTCATAACTTTACACAAAAAATTAAGCTAAGCGATGTAATAAAAATAAATAAATCAAATTTGAGTAGTATTGTAAATTTATATTACCATAGTAAAATTTCATATGTATGTATTGCAGTAATAATTTCTTTAATAATATCAATTTTCGTAATTTCAATGATTAAGCATAAACGAGTAATATTAAAACTAAATAGTAGGATTCAGGAGAATCCTAATCTAAAAGGGGGAGTAGTTATGTATAATGCCAATAACCCCCCAATTACCAATAAATCGTCAACTTATGTAAGTGCAGACTCAGCACAAGACGATATCGACAAATTCATATTAAGCATAACAAAATAAATAAAAGTAACTTCCGGTCCAATTCAAAATTATAATCATTGCAACATTTAAATAAACAATTCCGGTTAATTAGTAGTAAGCATTTTCACCATTGTTTTAAACAAACAATTCAGGCTAATTACTAGTAAGCATTTTAACCATTGTACATTTACGCTTTCTTTTAATTTGAATAAAGAAAAGAATTCAGTTTGGTTTTGAAGTCTCTTGAGTTAAAGTCTAGTTCTCGGTTGTTATTTATTTAAGCCGTTGCCTTTGGTATTTTTTAAAAAACCCGCTTGCCGCAACCACGACGAAATTCGCCTTACATTTATTTATTTTTTTTATTGCTTATTTTATTCATCCGCGACCCTTTAAAAATCTTTTATATTAAAGTGGGCGTGGCCCTTAACCGATTTCGTTAATTTTTCTTCATAGCATTCCTTATAGTAAAGGCAACCTCTCTGCCGAATTTTGTTACGATAGATTTAACGATTTTTGATTTATGATTAATAATATTTGTAAAATTTATTTTATCACAAGTGGGCGGTGCCACGCCCATTTTTAAATTTTTTTTCAAATTTTTATCAAGAGTCTCAATATTAGTCCACACGTCAAATTTCAACATTCTAGGTGTATTATTTACTAAATAATCAAGTTTTTTGTGTTTTCCAAAATGTCATATATATAAAAAGTGGGCGTGGTTATTATCCGATTTCGCACATTTTCAATACCAATCTATTCTGGGTCCAGATAAGCTCGTTAACCAAATTTGGTGAAGATATCTCAATATTTACTCAAGTTATCGTGTTAACGGACAGACGGACGGACGGACGGACATAGCTCAATAAAATTTTTTTTCGACACTGATGATTTTGATATATGGAAGTCTATATCTATCTCGATTCCTTTATACCTGTACAATAGGCCGGGTCGATTTATGGGGAGGAAAAAAAATCGCCCATTGCTCTGTGAAAATCATATTCTAGGGATCAAAATAAGAAACTTTGCCGAAGGAACCATACCTCTAAAACGAATTCTGATGTCCCCCTTTGGGTCTTAGGGGCAAATTTTGAAAAATCCCGCTTTGAAATGCCTATGTTTTTTCTTTTTGGAGTTTATTTTTCTCTTTAGAAATTTTTTTAGTCAGAACATATGTAAATGAAAAAATTAATATAACTTAGTAATAGAAAAGAAATTAAAAAAAATTATTAGAAATTAGCGTTTTTACAACCCCCTTTTAAAACCAAGGCATCATTGTGATGCATTTGCATGTCGTAAACATAGTTGTGTGGGTTTTTTATTCAACCGTTTTAAAAAATGAAGGTATCACTGTGACACAATTGCAGATCGGAAAATTGCTTGTGTTGTTTTTTTTAAGCCACCACAAGACACAGGAGGTAAAATTGAAATTGCCCCTACCCAAAAGTTCAACCCAAAGGGGGGGGGGGGGGCATTAGAATTCGTTTTAGAGGTGTAGTTCCTTCGGCAAAGTTTCTTATTTTGATCCCTAGAATACGATTTTCACAGAGCAATGAGCGATTTTTAAATCGACCCGCCCTACTATACAACCAACCGTTATCCAAGTATAGCTGGGTAAAAAAATGTATGCTATTTGCTCTGTAAAGCATTGCTGTTGGAGCTGATATGAGGTGTGATGTTGTTATTTTTATACTCATGGTTTTATTTGTTGATGTTTAAGTTGTTGTTGTAGCTCCTTGTTCTTGCTGCTATTGTTGTTGCATCGGTACACTAACCTCTGTTCACACGTTGCATTGCAAATTGTTGTAGATAAGTAGTAGCGCGAGAAAGGACAAAGCTCTTCATAACAATGCCCAACAGAGGAAAAAGCATACATTTATTTTTTTTTGCTCCCGCTTCAATACAAATAGCATTTTATTTAGAGTTTTGATTCTGCTGTTTGCACCGCTCTAAAACATCACGTAGCTGGTGGCAGAGCATAAGAAATGCTATCACATTTTTGTGCTACGACTCTGCTCTGTTCATATTCAGAGCCGGAGCAAAAGAAAAAAAAAACTCCGGAGTAATGTAGTACGACGAGAATGTGAAACACCTTCTTCAGAAATAAAGTTACTATTATTGTAATGAGGCCTCAATGTATTGCTACCTTTATTTAGATATATTGTGGATGAAACTGTATGTGAAGGCTTTCAATGTATTTAAGTACCTCTTCAAGCGTTTTACTCTATATCACGAAGGTATCACCTCAGAGTTTTGTCCACATAGTACACCTCAAATTTCCATGAGATACTGAGCGTAGCAGCCATTGCAGCAGCTTTCATATGCCCGGTCATGTTTCCGCTGTTTAGCTCGGGTGTATTTTAAAGTCTTAGTGCAGCACGTGTAGCTTCTTTCTCCATTAGAATAGCGAAGAGAGGTTTCCCCACTAAGGCATTAAGTGCATCAGCAGGTAACGTTACCATTGCACCCGTTGTGCTCATACCAGTAGATGAAGTTTGCTGTTGTTGAATTTTGTTATTGCTCTTCTTTGCGTGGTCTTCGGTAACTGTTTAAGGTAGCGTCTAGATGAGCATTCTACGTAAGCGTTCTGTCCAGTGTAACACTAGGCATTTTTCTTCCATTATAAAGCGAGTTTTAATGCTACCAAGGGATGGTTATCGCGAGGATAGTTTTCTTTACCGTGTAGAAAGCACTAGAGCAGTTTTGTAAGAATTGTTAGACAATTATTTGGTATCACACCATTTTCCCATGACGCGCAGGGCTTGTTGCATGCGATTGGATATTATTTCCTCGTGCGTCCCTGAGATGCAGATTACTAAGTCAGTATCAAATCCATTGGATTTCGGTTACTGAAGGAGGTTTTCTATGACTAGGGTCTATAAAAAGGAGAGCGTACACCCCTTGAGGGCACGCCCTAGTGGCCACAATTGACTCAGTTGTCCCGCCCAGTTCAATATTGAGTTTTCTCTCCTTAGCATTGATAGCACCCAGCGAATGATCTTTGGGCTTATATTATTGCCCATCATAGCTTGTTCGATAGCTTGATGTGTCGTATTATCGAAATCGCCTGAGATGTCAATGAAAGCGCAGAGGGCTATACTTTAAGATTCCAAAGCCTTTTTAGTTAAAAACGAAAATAATAAATAATTTAGAGCGAAATTTTTTCTCCAATTCACTTTTCCTTTAAACAAATGGGAAACTTTTTTGTACCAAATTATGTTGCTGCAAGATGCACAGCACAGATCTCACAGACTTTTTTAAAAAGGGCATCAAGGGTACCGACCTGATATTTTGAGACAGCGTCCATTGTTGATATGTTTTATTAGAAAATCTAGTAGGGCCATGTGCGAATACGAGCATGCGTAATATGTACGCTTATATACAAACATATGTATATAAATGCTTACAGATTTATGTATGTACATTAGGGTGGGTCGATTTGTATGGACGAAAGTTAACCGATATCGCGCCATCGATTTTTCGATAAATAATAATAATACAAAATAATTTTCCATCCTGCGAAATAAAATTTTTTTTTATTTTTTTTTCGACTTTGATTTTTAAGGGGTTTTTCATGACCTACTAAAAAAATTTTAATTTGATTGTAAAATTTTCATGTATACTCTGTCCGAGCCAAAAATGTCTGCTAAAAACGTTGTCGATAACAGTTTTTAAAAAGAAAAAATATATTTTTTTAGTAGGTCATGAAAAAAACCTTAAAAATCAAAGTCGAAAAAAAGTAAAAAAAATGAAATTTCGCAGGCTCGAAAATTATTTTTTTGGGTATGCGTAGTGGAACTTTTTTTCCTGAGACCAAATCCTATCGAAAAATC
The DNA here is from genome assembly GCF_040869045.1 of Eurosta solidaginis. Lineage (NCBI taxonomy): Eukaryota > Metazoa > Arthropoda > Insecta > Diptera > Tephritidae > Eurosta > Eurosta solidaginis. The sequence continues at coordinate 27,320,699 of NC_090320.1, forward strand.
GATGGCGCGATATCGGTTAACTTTAGTCTATACAAATCGACACACCCTAATGTACATACTTATAACAGGATCTTTCCATTATCTGCTAGTGGAAATCAAAAAGAAAACAAAAACAAACAAAAAAAAAAATAACTAAAAAAATTTGTTAGCAAAGAATGTTGCCTATTTTACTATTCAAAAAATTTAGGTTTGCTCAAATTCGAGGTATTTATTTCAAATTACTTCAACAGATTTTAGCACATTCATAAACATTTCTAAGTATACCCAGTAAAAACTGGCATAAGCTGTTGTAAGCAATAAGGAATACTATTGGTTTCACTCCTGACATATAAAGTTAAGAATAAAGTAAATATACTTAGGCCAGGTTTTTCATTGCGAGTTTAAACACCAGATAAAGTTGACTAAGAGTTTAATTTTGCCACTTGGTTCGATAACATAAAATTTTGCTGCTCATCTCAGCTTAAGTGACCGAAGTAGCAGGATTAAGCTCTATTCAACCTTAACTAGAGTTTAAATTCGCACTGAAACCCGGGCCTGAGAATAACGCCTTATTTTAGGCTTATTTACCCTACAAATATACCTTATCCCTAAGGTATATAAAAATAAAAAATAAATAATGTTATCCAAACTTATAAAAAATAAATAAATGTAAGGCGCGATAACCTCCGAAGAGATTTTAGGCCAAGGTTCTCTTCCAATTTATGTCGTACTCCTTTTAAATTTTTCCTACAAATCGGCGGGACTGGACCTACATGTTTTATGCCGAATCCAAGCGGCATCTGCAAGGCAGATGAGTTTTCACTGAGAAGCTTTGCATGGCAGAAATACACTCGGGAGTGCTTGCCCAATCACTGCCTAGGGGCGACCACGTTTAGAAAAACTTTCTTCTAATTGAAAAAACTTGTTTCTAAAACTTTGGTGTTGCTTTGCCCGGAGCGTGAACCCAGGATCTTCAGTGTGGTAAGCAGAGCACGCTATCACCACTCAACGGTGGCCGCCATAATAATCATCATATATATTATTGCTAATTGCTGTTTTTATGTACGGGTCCCTTTTTCGCTCTTATTTGCAATCCAAATCTATAAATAAAGTTTTGCTTGTAAAGATGGAGATTCGGGCTATTAGCGAGCTTTGGGCACTTTTGGTCGTAATGCTTTTGTTTAGCTATATTTTATTAAAATAATTTGTTAAAAATTAACGATTGTGAGCACACAACCAAATCTATTTGTACTATGGCACTATTGTGAATATTTGCACTGCATTACCGTTTGCTAACATTCGCGCAAGCTGTAAGTTTTAATTAATTGATAGAACAGCTGATTTCTGTTGATATTTGATAAGAGACTTTTATATTTGTTGCGCAAGATGCGCACGGGTTCGGCTCGTTAGACTTAACTCTGGTCGATAAATTTTCGTAACATTTTTAAGAAAACTGGGTTTTCTTTCTTTGCATTTGAAAATTTTGACCGCCGATAAAACTTGTTTTAATAAGTGAATATACACTTATTGTCGCTTTAAAGAACCTAGGCTTAAAATTTCTTCGGTAGTTATCGCGCCTTACATTTATTTATTTAAGGTAGCCATAAAAGATGTAAATGCTATATTTCTCGCTGTCTGAGCAGCCCTATTTCAGATTTTTATCTTTGCCATACATTTGCCGAATCCAATTGAAATCTGGCAAATGAGTTTTTGAAGATAACATTTTCGTGACTGATGTACACTTCAGAGTTGGGGATAGGGCCTTTTTTTATTGGACGATGGGGTAGCGCACTGCCATCACGTGGCCCAATGCAACCAGGCTAATCTTGTTCATGTGTCCACCCCCGTGGGTCCGCCGTTAGGCATAACGTCACGCTGAAAAAAGGTGATTTAGTCGCCACTGCTTCGCATTCGCATTTCTCTGCGCTCCCTCTCAGCATGCATCAATTGCGTCATAACTAGAAAGGCCATATTGCTCACAGCAGTCCAACAAACTATTTTTCTGCACATTCGGTGAACTAAATTCCTAATGTAAGGTGCCTCTCCCAAAACTCTGGTACAGAGAGTCTTTCGCCGTGAAAACGAGGGCAGTGAAACAGGACGTGTTCTGCGTTTTCCAATTCGGTGGGACAGTGTGGATAGAAGGGATCCCCCTCTATCCTACGCTTATAAAGATATTCCTTGAAACCGCCGTGCCCGCTCAATATCTGTGTGAGGTGGTAGTTTAGTTCGCCGTGTTTCCGCTCGTATCAGTCCGCTATATTCAGAACTAGCATGAAGGGCCAGCGCCCACCTAACTATTGTTCGTGACCTTGCGCTTTTCTTACCATCTTCAGATGGTCGGCCGATTCCAATGTCATACAGATCAGCCATTCAACTTGAGACTAGATCTACTGGGATTTTACGGGATAAAATATAGTGTAATGCTAATGAAAGTGTAATGCAATCAAAATCAATTATAATAAGGTTGATATATTCAACCTAAGGAGCCTTATTTTATTTATTCATATGGCTGAGTGGTTAAAGGCATCTGCTTTTACACTGGCATGGAGATTCGAGTTCAATACTCCGCTCCCGATAAGCTAGCTGATAAAGAAGTGAAATGCAGAAACATGTCCTAGTAACCATCACCGTTTGTAAACTTTGCAATTTTTCTCTAATATCAATATTTTATTTTATTTTCGTGAAAATACTGTAGTATGGAATCTTACATTCGAGTCCAGTTAGGGAACCACAAGTTGGTTATTACATTTTTTCAACATAATTTATATCATTTTTTGTTTTATACAAAATTCCTTCTTTTGCTGAGTTGGCTATGATTCTCGAGTTGAGCCACTGTTTCGAAACAACTGTTGAGATTTTAAAAGCATGTCTAGTTATCAACATGAACTCTAATGGTACTCAAGCCCAAATGCTTGTTGGGTATATCGACGCCATTTCGAACGAACGCAAATAACTGATAGATAGTTTAACTTTAATTTAACCCTGCCAGATCGGCCGCCTAAACTCAGCTTAAACTTCAGTTAAAACTGGAGAATAAAGTTAAGCGTAGTTTAACTGACAAACTGACTTGAACTTGTAATGAAAAACCGGGACTTAATATTCCTTATATAATTAATTCCTGATTCCTTAAGCCTCTTGACCATATGAAATAAGCCTTATATAAGGCAATTTTTTTTTCGCTGGGTACGTATTTACATAGTATATATGTAAGCTAAATAAACGCAAACATTTTTATAAGTAACAAATAATCTAAATGTTTTAAAAGTTTATTAAGTGGCATTTCGTTATTGTTGTGTTTTATTGTCGCTTGCAAATGCATACATAGGCCAAACCTAAACACATTTATACATATGCATAGATATATACTAAGTATATTATATACCTAGACTAATGTATATATGTAATTTTAATTTAATAGGACATGCTTTTGTTGACACATGTTGGTTAGCACTTTGGGTTAAAATGTCTATTTGGTATACAAAATCGAGTACATTAGAGCGTATCACGATGTAGTATATAGAAAAAAACGTTGAAAATATGCCGCTTGGTTTGAACTGTATATATATATATTATATATATATATTTTTCCTGATTTTCACTTTTGCACTGCGGCAAGTACTAACAAGTAAGGAAGGCTAAGTTCGGGTGTAACCGAACATTACATACTCAACTGAGAGCTGTGTAGACAAAATAAGGGAAAATCACCATGTAGGAAAATGAACCCAGGGTAACACTGGAATGTGTTTGTATGACATGGGTATCAAATGGAAGGTATTAAAGAGTATTTTAGAAGGGAGTGGGCCATAGTGGGGGGGGGGGGGGGGGGGGGGGGGGTTTGGGAATAGGGGACATTTCTCCCCCAATTTTACTAATTTTCTATTTTGCGTCATGAGGTCAACCCACCTACCAAGTTTCATCGCCTTATCCAATGAATTATCGCACTTTTTCGGTTTTTCGAAATTTTCGACATCGAAAAAGTGGGAGTGGTTATATTGTGATTTCGTTAATTTTAAAAAGCGATCTGAGACGAGTGCCCAGGAATTTACATACGAAATTTCATTAAGATACCTCAAAATTTACTCAATTATCGTGTTTACGGACAGACGAACGGACGGACGGACGGACGGACGGACTTGGCTAAATGGATTTCTTTTTTCGCCCAGATCATTTTGATATATAGAAGTCTATATCTATCTCGATTAATTTATGCCGTTACGTGGTACCGTTATGCGAACAAAATTAATATACTCTGTGAGCTCTGCTCAGCTGAGTATAAAAATGTTGGCACCCTGTAAAACAGCGAAGTTGGGCTATATTTTTCCCGATTTTCACTTTTGCGCTGCGGCAAGTACTACACATTTATTTAGGTCTATTGTGCTTGACCTTTCAGCCTTTACTGCATGTAGAGGTTTTTAAAGTACCACTTCAGGCTTTTTACTTCATATCACGATAATATTAAGAGCCTCTGACTTGCCAGAGCGACGTATTCATAGAGTGTGTGAACCGACGTTTCATCCTCCAGCTCACAAAAGCGACAGATTTGTGTATAGGATAGATTTAACTTACTTAGGCTATATGTTGTTGTTGTAGCAATGCTTATTTTATAGGCGATATCGTAGACTACAGTGTCTCGTATAGTACCCGACAGACTTCGTAGGCTCTCTCTGTTTAGATTAAAGAGTTGCGTTGATACTGTCGTTGCTGGGAGTATAAACTATTTGGACTGCTTTTGCCCTGGGAATTCAATCCTGTGTTGCCTGAACTGCTTTTTTCCAAGTTACTTATGGTTTTCCTAATGAGTGCCTTTGTGAGTCCACAGAAGGGCTTTGAACCAAGGAATGCTGCTCAAGATCAGATCAGCTGCTCAGATCTACTAGATTTAAAGTCATTCTGTAAACCTGCGACGCACGTAAAGCTGTCTGACATGATGAAAATAATCCACGAGGACATAGTAGGCATTCTCTGCCGCAAACTTCTGTTGCATGGATTTCTGCCTGAAAAATAGCCGTGTAACATCCTATTGGTATCGATTTCTTGAAGTTCGACCTATAGACGCCAGCTCTTCCCGTTTTCCGTAATCAAATTTTGATCCATCCATGAACTAGACCTCTGAGTCAGGGTCATAGATTCCTTGTTTCCAAAGAGTTCTGTTCATTATGGAGACCTCAAAATTCCGTGAGATTTTGAGCATCACGTAGTCGCAATACGGGATTTTCTTATTACTTTCACATGCTCTCCCATGTTTCCACTTTTTAATTCAGAGTTATTTTGAAGTCTTTGTGCAGCGAGTATTTCTCTATTAGAATAGCGAAGGGAGGTATTCCTACTATGGCACCACGCGCATCAGCAGGGGACGTTCTCATCGCACCGGTTATGGTATTACAAAGTAGTAGATGCAGTTTGCTTAGTTTTGTTATTGTTGTTCTTTGCGTGATCTTCGGCCAGCAAACTAAGGAAACATAGGTGACTGTTGGCTCCACAACAGAATTAAACGTCTAGTATACTATTTTGGTAGATAGTTCCCACGCTTTGCCATAGATTCAAGTGCAGGCGAAGAAAGCTCTTGTGGATTTGTTTAAGGTAGCATCTAGATGAACATTCAACGTTCTGGCCAGTGTAATCCCTAGGTATTTTTATTTTCTAGGATAGATACACAATCCTTTGGTATAACACCACCTTCCTACGATGCGCAGGGCTTGTTGCATGCGGTTTTATATTGTTTCTTCGTTCATCCCTATGATGCAGATTACTAAGTCAGTGTCAAATCCATTCGATTTCAGCAACTAAACGAGGGCACCTATGGCTAGGTTCCACAAGAGAGGAGAGAGTACATCGCTTGGGGACATGCCCTAGTGGTCACAATTGACTCTGTTGTCCCTCCAACCTTAAGACTGATTTTTCTTCAACTAAGCATGGACAGCACCCAGCGATTGATCCTTCGATCTGGTATTGTTTACTAGGAAATATAAGGTCCTCCCTAATTGGACTAAGTCGAAGATTGGACGGGTTGTCTTACAAGAAAAATACAGCATAAAACAGCTAGGAATTATAGCCCCCATGGCACTGTATGCGTAGAAGGGGATGCTTAAATGCACGCGGTGCCTATCGCCCAAACTCTCTCATTGGGTATTTACGGTAATTGTCAATCCCATACTTTACTATGGGGTCCTAGTTTGATGGACAGTCACACAAAAAAGTACTTGCAGACGCAATGGCCGAAAGTATAGCGACTGCAACAAAGCTTCGGGCGTCGGGGAAGCTTTAGTGCAGGCTGCATGGCCATAGCAGGTTAGCTCCATCTAACGAACAGCACACAGACTACATGGTCCCGTGCTTGAGCTTCGATAAAAATCTGGAGGCCACAATTAAGCCTGAGGTTTGGCGCATGGGTGTGAAAATTGCAGAACGCACTATACACCTAGTATACCGATGGTTACAAATTTATTGAAGGGGTGTTTAATGTGTCGATCCAGAACTAAGTGAATTCATAAATTTTAGCCGTGAAGAATTACCAGAAATCCTGGAGAAAGCTTTTTTAAGCTACGATGGCGTCAATATATTGCGACGAATATTGTCATCACTAAGCTGTTAATAAATAATCACGCAACAACAAAAACATGAAACAGCCACTCTTATGTACGTGTACACATTAAAGCTAGCAACATTTATGTAGAAGGCGACGAAGAGCTATCTCACACACACAGATGTAGTCATCAGCCGAAGTAGTTACTCACACATGCACACGCATATGACCCCCAGCGGGTTAGGGGGTTAGAATATACCCGCGGTAGGTATGCCTGTCGTAAGAGGCGACTCAAATACCAGATTCAAGGGGTTATGTAGCGCAACCTTTTCAGGTAGCCAGCGCAATATATAGCTTCTCCAAACCCAATTGTCAACCTCACCTTCGAGCGGTCCCGTTTCACTAACAGACGAGGCTCTGGCGACCCCAAGCTCCTCATGGAACTTGGGGGTGGGGAGGGAGGGATGGCCTGAAGGTTTAATGTGGCCATATAAATCGTTGGCGGCCACCGTGGTGTGATGGTAGCTGCTCCGCCTACCACACCGTATGCCCCAGGTTCACACCCCGGGCAAAGCAACATCAAAATTTTAGAAATAAGGTTTTTCAATTAGAAGAAAATTTTTCTAAGCGGGGTCGCCCCTCGGCAGTGTTTGGCAAGCGCTCCGGGTGCATTTCTGCCATGAAAAGCTCTCAGTGAAAACTCATCTGCCTTGCAGATGCCGTTCGGAGTCGGCATAAAACATGTAGGTCCCGTCCGGCCAATTTGTAGGGAAAATCAAGAGGAGCACGACGCAAATTGGAAGAGAAGCTCGGCCTTAGATCTCTTCGGAGGTTATCGCGCCTTACATTTATTTTTATTTTAAATCGTTCCCGTGATGGTCGGGCTAGCACCTTAATGGAGCTGTGTTACCGGAGCGTACCGGATCTGTATCCGGCAAAGGACCATCACATCGATAACACTCCCCACAGCCTTCGGGGAGCAACCTTATCGCTACAACAACAACAACAACTATGAGAAACGCATAAACTACAAATATACATGTATATCGCTGGTAACCAAGCAGGAGATTCTAGAAGGTGAAACGTCTAGACCTTTGGAGAAATATGCTGACGAGGCAACAGAGAGTATAAAAGCAACGCAAGCTGAGGAATGACTAATAAGTTTTGATTTAAACACGATATTGGTTGTGAAGTATAATTGTGAAGTACTACTCCCACAGTCATCTAAATAAAGACCAGTTGCAATACTGAATATTGGAGTGATTTATTCAACAGTTTAGCGATACGAACGTTAGAAGGTTTCAAATAAACGGAATTTCCCAAAATTCTTTACAATATATATGGACAGACAGTCAGGCGGCGATTAAGGCTATAGTCTCACTCAGTAATTCATCAAAATGTGTCCTGGAATGCAAATAAATATTGGAGAAATTTTTCTCAGGCCAGACTATATATCTGAAGGATGCGGCTACTAGTGGCGGCAGAGTTAAAATCTCTCGATGCAGCAATTAAGCTAGATCCTAGAAAACTTCTAGTATTTGCCAATAGGGTGAAGTTATTCTATAACATAAGCTCTGGTACCTAATTTGGTGTTTTCTGTTTGGTCATCATCAAACTCTGGTAACACTATTGACACATTCAGTCTAGGTGAGGTCTTTATTGACCGGCCAGTTCGACCTAATTAAATGCGTATTTCTAGAGACCTATAAGTTGTACTTTATTTGACTTTAACTCATTGGGCTTGAAAATTACATACAGACAACAATTCAGAGAAGTCAATGAAAAATTCGAAATTTTCATACTCGAACTTTTCGGAAATGTTTTCGAGTTTGATTTGCATACTTTCAGTTAAGTAATAGAAGTTTTTTCCTAAAACATCGGAAATAAAACAAGTAAGGAAGGATAAGTTCGGGTGTAGCCGAACATTACATACTCACCTGAGAGCTTTGGAGACAAAATAAGGGAAAATCAACACGTAGGAAAATGAACCTAGGGTAACCTTGGAATGTGTTTGTATGACATGGGTATCAAATAGAAGGTATTAAAGAGTATTTTAGAAGGGAGTGTGCCGTAGTTCTATAGGTGGACGCCTTTTCGAGATATCGCCATAAAGGTGGACCAGGGGTGACTCTAGATGTGTTTGTACGATATGGGTATCAAATGAAAGGTGTTCATGAGTATTTTAAGAGGGTGACCCAGAACATCATCTGTCGGGTACCTCTAATTTATTTATATATGTAACAAGCAGACCCGGCAGACATTGTTCTGCCCTAAATTTGGTCTATCTGCATAAATTTTAATAAGCTTTTTCCGTCTAACTCTCCCCTCCCCGCTCTTCACTTTTTCATAATCCTTTTATTCACTCCTCCCTCCGTCTTTTTCACTTCATCTATCTCTATCTTCCTCTCACACTATCTCTTTCTCAGTCTCCTTCTCCTTCGTCTTTTCTCTTGTCTCAAGTTCTTCTCATTCTTCTTCATCATTTATTGCCAGTCCACGAGGGTGGTATCTATTTTGTTCCAGTCCCATTCCGAGCCCCAGTCCCGCTCCGAGTCTCAATCCCAGTCCGTATCTTGTCTACTTCCCGGAAAAAAGGATCGTAAATACTAATATATGCAAATTTATATACCAAATTGCACGCAAATCGAATAGTACGTATGTAAATAGGTATGCGGGTATTATTAATTCATATCTTTATTTCGGCTTCGCATGCATATTTATCAGTATTGCCAGGTTGATGCGACTAAATCGAATATTACAATGAAAATTACTTTAAAGCTCTCAGCAACAGCTATCATTTGATATCCATATTGTATAAACTCTGCCTAGGGGTACACGGACCACGTTTTGGGCTATATCTCGAGACCCTAGTCACCCAGGGGTATGCAAATTACCCTATACTAAAGCACTCAACAGCTTTCATTTGTTATCCATATTCTATAAACACATTCTAGGGGTACCCGCGTCCACGTTTTCGCTTATATATCGAGACCCTAGTTACCCGCGGGTACGAAAAATACCCCGTATCAAAGTACTCATTAACAGCTTCCATTTGATAACCATATTGTACAAACATATCCCAGCATTACCCAGGTCCGCGTTTTGATCTCAAGACCCTAGCCAGAACGGGATAAAAATTATCCTATGTGTGTCTCCTTGTTCTAAGCTACCCCTCCAACAATTTTCAGCCAAATATGTTCATCCGTTACTTCCTCTTCAATCACTCTTTATCTATTAAAAAAAATCGCATCAAAATCCGTTGCGTATTTTTAAAGGTTTAAGCATTCAAAGGGACATAGAGACAGAAAAAGCGACTTAGTTTTATACTATGTACTACTGTGCATCCATACATACCTATAAACCTACGCCCGAAGTTAAATAACGCAGCGAATGCTATATATGTATGTATGTACGTATGTATGTGTCGCATCAAGCCTCACTCAAAAGCAATTCGCGCGGGCAGTTCACAGCGAACAAACACACATATGCATTTTTTGATAAAAATGTTACTTTTGTTTAAACAATTTGGCTGATATAAGAAAGGAATCAAGTATTTTTTTTTGATGCAGATCGAAGGTAAATATTTCAAAGTTTTATTGAAAAGTAGAATTTTTTAAATCCATCCATCCGTTTATGAGTTATAGCTGTGTAAACAAAAATTTTATGATTTTTACTACATTTTGGCAATTTGCCACGCCCCTATAATATATATCTTCAAATTATATTAACTGTACCATCTCACGTAGCTAAGCTTTCAAATGCAAAAAACCGTTTTAAAATCGGAGCATTCTGTGTGAAGTTATGTGCATACATGGCATTTAGCGACTTTATTTTATAAGATTTATAGATATAGATATAGATAGAAGATAGATACCACGAACAGTATTCCATGATTCCAAGGGCTTGATTTCGCCCTGTAGAACTTTTTCATTTTCTTCTACTTAATATGGCAGCAGGTGTCACACCCATTTTACACAGTTTTTTCTAAAGTTATATTTTGCGTCAATAAACCAATATTTTGTATAGAATTATGGAATTTTTTTAATTTTTCGAAATTTTCGATATCGAAAAAGTAGGCGTGGTCATAATCGGATTTCGATAAAGTGAGTTCAGATAAGTACGTGAACTAAGTTTAGTAAAGATATATCGATTTTTGCTCAAGTTATCGTGTTAGCGGCCAGGAGCAAGGACAGACGGTCGACTGTGTATAAAAACGGGGCGTGACTTCAGCCAATTTCGCCCATTTTCACAGAAAACAGCTACCGTCATAAAAGCTATGCCTTACCAAATTTCACAAAGATTGGTACATTTTTGTTCGACTTATGGCATTAAAAGTATTCTAGACAAATTAAATGAAAAAGGGCGAAGCCTCGCCCATTTTGGAATTTTCTTTTATTTTTGCACCATATCATTACTGGAGTTGAATGTTAACATAATTTACTTATATAAAAAAAAAAAAACAATAAATGTAAGGCGCGATAACCTCCGAAGAGATCTAAGGCCGAGCTTCTCTTCCAATTTGCGTCGTGCTCCTCTTGATTTTCCCTACAAATTTGCCGGACGGGACCTACATGTTTTATGCCGACTCCGAACGGCATCTGCAAGGCAGATGAGTTTTCACTGAGAGCTTTTCATGGCAGAAATACACTCGGAGCGCTTGCCAGTCATTGCCGAGGGGCGACCCCACTTAGAAAAATTTTCTTCTAATTGAAAAACTTTATTTCTAAAATTTTGATGTTGCTTTGCCCGGGAGTTGAACCCAGGGCATACGGTGTGATAGGCGGAGCAAGCTACCATCAAACCACGGTGGCCACCATACTTACTTATATACTGTAAAGATATTAGGAGTAACGTTCGTGCCAAATGTCATCATGATATCTTCAACGACTTCCAAATTACAGATTGCAAAACCTTTAAATTACCTTCTTTTAAACGTGGGCGGTGCCACGCCCATTGTCCAAAATTTTAATAATTTTCTATTTTGCGTCCTGAGGTCAACCCACCTACCTAGTTTCATCGCCTTATCCGTCTTTGGTAATGAATTATCGCACTTTTTCGGTTTTTCGAAATTTTCGATATCGAAAAAGTGGGCATGGTTATAGTCAGATTTCGTACATTTTAAATAGCGATCTGAGATGAGTGCTCAGGAACTTACATACCAAATTTCATTAAGATAACTCAAAATTTACTCAAGTTATCGTGTTTACGGACGGACGGACGGACATGGCTAAATGAATTTCTTTTTCGCTTTTTGATATATAAAAGTCTATATCTATCTCGATTAGTTTATGCCGTTACGAATTGCCGTTATGCGAACAAAATTAATATACTCTGTGAGCTCTGCTCAGCTGAGTATAAAAAGAATTTAATTGAAAATCCATGTTGTTGTTGTTGTTGTAGCAATGCTCGCCCCACCTAATAGCCGCGACCGATCACAAATTGTCATCAATATCCTCTAACGGGAGTCCAAAGAAACTTGCCGTTTAAACAGGGGTGGACCATAAGGAAAGCGGTGTTAGAGGCGTTGGTTCCACATTACAATTGAAGAGATGGTTGGTGTCATGTGGGGACACATTGCAAACGGGGCATACATTTTGTATGTCGGGGTTGATTCTGGATAGGTAAGAGTTTAACCTGTTACAGTATCCAGAACGAAGTTGAGCAAGAGTGACACGCGTTTCCCTGGGGAGTATGCGTTCCTCTTCCGCAAGTTTTGGATAATTTTCGTTAAGTACTGGATTCACCGGACAATTCCCGGCATAAAGGTCCGACGCCTGTTTATGGAGTTCACCAAGGACCTGCTTGTGTTTTTTCACTCCATACGGCTGGGTTATCAGGTGCCGTATTTCCTCAAAATGCTTACGGAGATGACTCCTTAAGCCCCTAGGCGGTGCTGGTTCATCAATCAGATGTCTGTTGGGATGCCCAGGTTTCTGGGTATTCAACAGGAACTGTTTGGTCAGCATCTCATTTCTCTCTCTGATGGGGAGTATTCTCGCCTCATTATGCAGATGGTGTTCTGGGGACATAAGAAGACAGCCCGTGGCGATTCTGAGAGCAGTATTTTGGCAGGCCTGTAGTTTCTTCCAGTGGGTGGTTTTTAGGCTTGGCGACCATATGGGTGACGCGTAGCACGTAATCGGCTGGCTAATTGCTTTGTATGTAGTCATGAGCGTTTCTTTATCTTTTCCCCAAGTACTGCCAGCGAGGGATTTGAGGATTTTGTTACGGCTCTGAATTCTAGGAACAATTGCGGTTGCGTGCTCACCAAAATGTAGATCCTGATCAAACGTCACACCCAAAATTTTGGGGTGTCGGACAGTCGGTAGCGTAGTGCCATCGACGTGGATGTTCAAAATGGTCGAAATTTGGGGCGTCCATGTTGTAAATAAGGTCGCGGAAGATTTAGTCGGTGATAATGCCAGGTTTCGCGAGGCGAAAAAACTGGAGAGATTTTATTGCATAGCGCATCGATCTTTGGGCCTGGGCCTGTGGCCATTATTGTGCAGTCATCGGCGTAGGATTGTGACTCCTTCCGGTGGTGAAGGTAGCTTAGATATGTAGAAATTAAACAAAAGTGGGGATAGGACACCACCCTGTGGCACCCCTTGTTTAATTCTCCTTGGTTTTGATGTTTCGTTTCTAAATTGCACCGATGCCTGCCGACCACCCAGATAATTTGCGGTCCACCTTTTAAGACATGGTGGAAGGATAGACCCTTCCAGGTCTTGCAGTAACGAGCCATGGTTGACCGTATCAAAAGCTTTTGATAGGTCTAGCGCTACGAGTACTGTTCTATGGTGGGGGTATTGATTTAAACCGCAATTTATCTGGGTGCCAATGGCATTTAGCGCGGTGGTAGTGCTATAGAGTTTTCTGAAGCCATGCTGATGAGGGGCTAGCTGCAAATTTGCTTGGAAATAAGGGAGCAAAATGGCTTCAAGCGTCTTTGCCACTGGCGATAGGAGAGATATCGGACGATACGACTCACCTATGTTAGCTGGTTTCCCAGGCTTTAGTAGCGGGACCACCTTGGCCATTTTCCATTTCTCAGGTATGACAAAGGTGGAAAGAGACAGATTGAAGACATGCGCTAAATATTTGAAACCCTCTTCCCCTAGGTTTTTAAGCATCGGCATGGCTATGCCGTCTGGGCCCACTGCTTTGGATGGTTTAGCACGACCAATGGCGTCCTCAACCTCTTTAGCGGTGATGGTGATTGGTGACGCGCTGAATTTGTGTTTATGTGCGCGTCTATTGGCTCTCCGTCTATCTTTGTCGACCGTAGGATGCATTATATATTGTCGGCAGAAAGCGCTCGCGCATTTTTTCGCGTCCGACAGCACTTTGTCGCCAAAGGCGATGGAAACTTTGTCTTTGTGCTTAGTCGGATTCGATAGGGACTTTACGGTGGACCAAAGTTTACCCACACCGGTAGAGAGGTTACAACCTCTTAGGTGCTCCTCCCATTTCGCCCGCTTGTGTTCATCCACAAGCAATCTGATGCGTTGGTTTATATCCCTTATTTGGGAGTCGCCTTGTTCAAGCTGTCTTATAAAGTCACGTTCTCTCGCTAAGTTTGCGGCCTCCGCCGGGAAGTGGGGCCGGATTTCGGGAATTCTCCCGGCGGGAATGAAATGTGCCGAGGCGGATTTAATGACCTTACGGAAGGCACGCTCCCCTTGGCGGGCATCAGTCGGGATAGGGAGGGCAGCTAGGCGGCTGTCTGTAAAGGATTTATATTCTTCCCACTTTCCTTTTTTGAAGTTTATGAAAGTGCGTTTTTCAGTGACGATTAAGTCGGCGGTACGCTCAAGCGAAATAAGTATGGGCAGGTGGTCGGATGCCAATGTTACCATCGGCTGCCAGTTGACGCAGTTTACGAGTTCTGCGCTCACGATTGAGATATCTGGCGAGCTGTGACAGCTACCTACCATACGTGTGGGGGCGTCTCAGTTTATTGTGCAGAACGTCGTTTCTTCTATTTGATCCGCCAACATCTCACCCCTACTGTCCGCCCGCAAGTTTGAATGCCATAGATCATGATGGGCATTGAAATCGCCTAAGATAATGCGATTGTTGCCAGTGAGTAAGGCCCTGATATTAGGGCGGTATCCACTGGGGCAACAGGTAGCAGGAGGGATGTAGATGTTGATGATTTCTAGGTTTGCATCGCCTGACCGGACAGATAGGCCCTGACGTTCTAAGACATTGTCCCTGCGGTCGATGCCAGGATCAAATATATAATATTGCACAGAGTGGTGTATGATAAACGCGAGACCGCCTCCATTTCCGCTCTCGCGGTCTTTCCTGTGGACGTTATACCCAGAGCAGGTCTGCAATGCAGATCTTGCTGTGAGTTTAGTCTCTTGAATCGCAGCAATGCGGATGTTGTGCCGCTTCATGAAATCGACTATCTCCGTAATCTTCCCAGTTAGTCCATTACAGTTTAACTGCAGAATTCTGAAGTGCATAAGGGGAGACGTCGCCACTCTGGGGGTAAGTGACGGGTGACTACGCCTGGGTTGGGGAAGGCCAGGACGCAATTGCTGTTCTGCCCTAGGGTTGGGCGTCCTTGGGCAAGCATTGGGGTACCCGGATAATTTGGGTTTGCGACCTGGCAACATGGCGCGATGAAACCCGTCGGGGGGTTGCCGCCGCGGAGACCAGAACATCTAGGAAAGTGGCACCACCCAAAGCAGGAGCTGCATTGGGCGGATGTCGCAAACATATATTGTCTGTGCTGGCAAACGGTGCAAACGGAGGTAGGGACTAAGAGTCTGTTTCCCTGACCTACACGATTGCTGCCGGAAAAGAGGGGGGGAGAAGACGGGGGCAGGGGCTGTTGCTCAGCATTGCTTCCGACTCTACTACGAAGATTGTAGTTATGAGTGGTAGCAGCTGTTTGAGTTCTTGGCGCCGTGGGGCGCGAGCAGCAGCGGGTACTTGTTGTGGCTTGCTGAGCAGCGGGGCTGCTGGAAGGTAGTGGGGGGGGGGGGGGGCGCTTAGACGTAGACTACGGGACGCCCTTGGGCGTGAACAGCAAGGAGCCACAAAAGATTTATAAAAATTACGTGGACGTCGGGTTTTGGGATCAAGCCCAGAACAACCTGTCCGATGCAACCATCCCTTGCACGAGACACACTGAACAGAGTATGACCGTCCTAAAAAGATTCTTTTCCGGCAGATGCAGCAAAACCATTTCTCAGGACCGGGGTCAGGAGACGGACCCGGATTGGATTCGATGCCTTCCCGGAGTAAGAGAATATGGAGCAGTCCTGCTGCAAGGAGCTGCTGGGAGGATGACAATTTGTGGGAGGGACGAAACAAATTAGATGGGGTCACACTGAAATGACAGTCCTTGGTCGGGAAAAATCCCGAGTCGCTCCGGTACATAGAACCGACTGCCTTGGGAAGCGATTGAAAATCCATAAAAGTTGTCAGTGCTATTTTTCTATTCGCTGCTAAACGTGATTAAATTTTTTGCTGCGTGTATTTCATAATTGATACAAATGTGCGCAGTTAGTGAATAGTAGTGAAGGCAGTGGTCGTGAGAAATTTTTTTAAAGGTGCCACACTCAACAATAGTAACAACAACAAAACGCTGGCAAACATATTTTGTGTTAATCCGTAATTTTAATTATTTTTTTTTTTTCTGTAGGGAAAAGCATTGGGAATGAATGTCAATATAAAAGCTAAATCTATTTATACGCCTCTCTACGGCTAGCTCAGGCACTTGGCACATTCTAAATGAAGGCAGGCAATATGTAGGAGCCCATATTTTATAGCGTTTGGTGGTAAGGTGAAATGCAAAAAACACTTTATTACAACGTAATCTGTAAATATCTGCATTATTGCATTGTTTGATTTAAAAATATCCGCGGCGTACGCGGTCGTCGAATGCGTTGTGCCTTTGCTGCTACTTTGAGACAACAAAAACAAACTGCTTTCTTTTTCTTGGGTTTTCATTAATTTAGAAAACGAAGATACTTACTATCCTCACACATGCTTAAATTATTGACCACACTGCTTCTTTTTGTGCAGACATCATAATATGCCGAAATGTGTGATAGAGTCCAGGGGGCGGAGCATGTTATTCTCACTTGCCGCTTACTTCTCTAAACGATTTGATAATGTCCAATAAAAGGATACTCGTTGTTTAGTTTTGAACTTCAAATATTTTCATCTTGTAGATTAATCTTAATTTGATTCTTGGTTCCATCATTAACGGTTCAGGCGCTACGTGAGATGTCAAGTTTATCGACAACTACTGACGACAAACCCGATTAATGTGTATATCTCTTGAATCAAGCAACATTTTTATATATTTTTCAATGCATTATATAGCTACCCACTTGTAGACTAAGGCACGATTCGATTCAATATTTTATCGGTAACGGTTATGGCGCTTGGGTGGTTAATCGGTTTATTGATAACTTCTGTCGGTTTTGTACCACTCACTCTTGAACCATAGCCAAATGGCAAAGTTTTTGCTTTTAAAATATACGAGCCGGACCCGTGCGCATCTGGCGCAACCAATATACAAGTCTCCTATCAAATATCAACAGAAATCGGCTGTTTTATCAATCAATTAAAACTTACAGCTTGCGCTGCCATCTGTCGTATGGTAGCAACTGCCGGTAATGCAGTTCAAATATTAACAATAGTGCCATAGTACAAATAGATTTCTTTGCGTGCTCACAATCGTTTATTTTTGACAAATTATTTTTATAAAATGTAGCTAAACAAAAGCACTATTGCCCAAAGCTCGCTAATATCCCGAATCTCCATATTTATAACCAAAACTTTATTTATAGATTTGGATTCCAAATAAGAGCGAAAAAGGGACCCGTACATAAAAACAGCAATTAAAAATAATATACACGAGCCTGACCCGTGCGCATCTTGCGCAACCAATATATGTCTCTTATCAAATATCAACATAAATCACCTGTTCTATCAATCAATTAAAACTTACAGCTTGCGCTGCCATCTGGCGTATGGGAGCAACTGCCGGTAGTGCAGTGCAAATATTTACAATAGTGCCATAGTACAAATATACTTATTTGTGTGCTCACAATCGTTTATTTTTAACAAATTATTTTAATAAAATATATCTAAAGAAAAGCTCTACGACCAAAATTGCACAAAGCTCGCTAATAGCCCGAATCTCCATCTTTACAACCAAAACTTTATTTATAGATTTGAATTCCAAATAAGAGCGAAAAAGGGACTCGTACATAAAAACAGCAATTAGAAATAATATATATGATGATAGGTACTAACTTGTAGATTAATCCACAATTTGACATTAACGTCTAACATTAACCCTTTAGGGCAAATTTGAAAGGTATCGGTACATAAATGACCCAGCACCACAATTGCCCTATATGTTTCTTCAACCAAGAAAGATTTTATTAATTTTTTTTTGTGCATTATATATAGGTACCCACCATGTCCGATCGCAAAGAAGCTGATGCATGCGCCGTACCAACTCCTGTTGTTGTTGTTATATTAACGATAAAGACACTCCCCGAAGGTTTTGGGGAGTGTTATCGATGTTGATGGTCCTTTGCCGGATATAGATACGGTACGTTCCGGTAACAAAGCACCATATAGGACTAGCCTGGCCATCTCGGGAACGAAAAATATGACCACATTTAACCTTCTAGGCCATCCCGTCCCCGTATCTATGTGTATGTAGGTCTCGCCAATTTGTAATGTACGACGTCACAAATTGAAAGAGAAGCTTAGCTTAAATCTCCCTTCCTGTAATTTAAACAAATAACGTACATATTTAAGAACGACCTTTTATTTTTGTTTTATTATAATTTACTCCATTATCTACATATTACCTACTTTTCAAGTTATACATAATATAATAAAGATTTTGTTTTTTTGACTTTTTCAAGACGTTTCGCAAAGTCAGCATACCAGGAACTGATTTATTTTTATTTTTTTATATTGGTCTTATAGTCCACAATTGAAAAGACCATTTTAGCTGTAATTTGCTTATGTTATAGTGTATTTTCTTTTTTAATTTTTGTTATTGTTTTGTAAGTATATCTACAGAGCATACAGATTGCATACATACAGAAAAGTTTAATATATACAGACATATTGTTTTGGTTTAGTACATACTATACATGTATACATACATAATATCATAAATAGGCAGTTTGCATAAGCGTGAAAGGTGGACCACGGACAGGAACGTGGAGGGGTAAAAAGTATGTACTGTTTGCAACGCAAAAACGCGGAGCTGCGGAAAATATGCCACAGGATGCGAAGGCTAGCAGCCTGCGTACATGGCAGACCTGAGGCTCTAGAAAAGTCGCAATCTTAATTCCTGGAAAGCGATTTGCAAGCAAGTGGATCGATACCCCTGGAGACAGCATATGTAACAGTAATTAAAAAGATCCGTCCGTCAAACCAGCTGATGGACGAGGACAAAATAAGAAACATTATGAATGTTGTTTCCCCTCCAACCACCCATGGAGGATGGGCCAGTTCCTCATGAAGACCACAACATAGAACAATTTCATAAACTGTCCGGCGCACTATGACATAACTGCCCAGAATTTATGTAGCACATGTACAACAAATGTCTCGACGAAAGATTTTTTCCCCACCAGATGAGTTCATATTCCAAAAGGGAAAGGACACACCAACTCTCTTACCGCCCACTATGCATGTCGAACAAATTGTTGGATAGTCTCCTACTGCAATGAATCACGAGAGCATTAGAGGACGGAGAGGACGCTCTCGCTGACAGCATGATTTCTAGAGGAGCAGTTCACAATGGATGCCAAATTGGTGGAGAGCCTCCTGTAGCAACGAATCACGAGAGCATCAGAGGTCGTAGGAGGACTCTCTCGCCGACAGCATGATTTCTGGAAGAAAGACGCAGTCAAGAAAGCTGAGACAGCGTGCCACAGAGCAAGACCGATAGTCTTGCTGGCCACGCTGGACGTCAAAATCGCTTTCGATATAGCCATGTGGGGCGACATGCTTGAGGCACTAGAAAGCAGATATGTATGAAACCACTCACAGTCAAAGAATGGTAAAAATAACAGGCGGAGCGGCTCAGGGTAGTTCGGTACTAGGTCCCGATCGCTAGATTATTACATGCGACAGTCTTCTTCGATTTGACATGCCAAAAAGCACCTTCCTCCTCGCCTATGTAGCATTTGTGATAACAGCACGAACCTGCGAGCTGGCATAGCTGAAAGTAAACCAGGTTGTGCACAGTGTAAATAGGTGGATGGATGATCACAGTCTCCAACTAGCAACAGCAAAAACGGAGATCGTTATCCTTACAAAGAGGCAGTAGTTTTCCACTTTCAGGAATATGATGGTTTAGCACCAGCTAATAGGAACACGCAGTTCAACGAAATATCTGGGTGTGAGGCTAGATAGTAAGCTCACCTTCTCAGACAACATCCGAGAAGCCTGCGAAAAGGCTGCGCTCACAATAGCAAACCTTAGTAAAATAATAGCAAACACAGGCGGTCCAAAGCCATGTACAAGGAAGATGCTTGCATCAGCCTCGGTTACTTTACTCCTTTACGGTGCAGAAATCTGGGCGGACGCCCAGTTGTGGAGTTGGCCAAGTAAATTTTGTAACTGAATTTTTAATCCTAATGCGAGCTGCCCATCTATGCGTAATATGTATGTATGACACAAACTCGTGTATGTATTCTATATAGTAATTATAAAAATATTTTATTAATGCATCCACGCGTGTGTGGGTGTAGTAAAATTAACTTTCCATTGTGTATGCTTAATTTTTTATTTTTTTTTATTACACCTAAATATTTATTCGCATGTTGACAACGTTTTTCTCTGTTATTTTAATCATTCCTTAAGTGCCCATTACTGATACTTAGCATAGACTTGACTTTACTTGGCATTAGCCACGATTATACTCCACTTAGCGCATACAATCTGGCATCATAATCAGCTGTTTTCCAGCTGTCATTTTATATTTTATTGTGAAATATTTGCTACAAAAAGTGGTGGTTTTTAAACAAAGTTAATTTTGAGTACTACAATTAATTTATGAGTATAAAAATTGTTTAAAACAATCAATTAATGTCAATTTGTATGACAAAATGTCAAAATTAAATGGAAAAAAACAAATGGCATCTCAAAATGAACTTACATAGAAAATCAAAATTCAACAGACTTCTAAGTCAAGTTAAGTGTTGCTACGTTTTAAGTAATCAATAATATGCAATGTTCATTTAACAGAACTATAAGTGACAGTTCTCAAGTCAAGTCAAGTCTATGCTAAGTATGAGCAATGGGCCCTTTATTATATGTACGCCTTATGACTTTTTTCGTATACCTTACTCTTCCAATTTATGGTAGGTAGACTTTGTTTTTTTTTTTATTAATAATAGTAATTATTATTATTATTTAATTTTTTCAATTAAAGAAGGCCACATTAAATTTTCAACTAATAGTTATAATGCATATACAATTACAATCACCAATTACTTAAAGGATTTAATACTTCATTTGTTTACGGTGCTGTTGATATACATAGAACAAGTACAAAAATTTAACAAAGTTACTGTTTATTAGGGTGAGACAAAATAAAAAACAAAACGTTCTTATCTTGTGAATGGTGATATGAAATTTGTGGCTCATGAGAAAAGAAAAATTTCGAAAGATAATTTTGTAAAAAAGTTAGTGTTTATTAGGGTGAGACAAAATAAAAAAACAAAACGTTCTTAGCTTGTGAATGGTGATATGAAATTTATGGCTCATGAGAAAAGAAAGATTTCGAAAAATTATTATTCAAAGATAATTTCTTAAATAACAAAATAAAAAAATTTGAGACTTGCAAAATAAAAAAAAATATAATTTAGAAAGATATAAATTAAAAAAAATTCCCCTATTACGGTTTACAACTCAACTTAGTTGGGTTGTAATTAAAACAACTCAACTTTAAGACAACTCAACTCAACTTCAGTTGAAGTTGAATTGATGTTGCCAACCTAAAAAAGTGATGATTAGACAGATAAATGAACAGATGATCAATTTGTGGCGGAAATTCAAGCATTTGCAAAATTGATTTTTTTTTAATAGCAAAATGGATATCAATTAAATAACATTACATTTATTTTATAACGACGAAAATTTTGGTGACAAAATTGACGTGTCGCGAAAACGGAAAAAATTCGCATGATCACTCCAATCCCTTGAAACTACCAAGCACCAAGTAAGAAAACGTTGTAAGTGGCAAATGATGACTTCATTAGAAGAAGTTATTTTGAAGATTTGTAAGTTATTTTCGGTTAAATAAGGAAAGATATTGCTCGAGGGACGGGTGTACCCTTATTTTAAAACTACACTCCTTGCTGACGGCAGATGTCAAAAATTCTGTGGAAATGATTTTAGTGTTGGACTGGACAACGTCTGCAGTTAATAAAGAGGTTTTAGATATTGCGGAGCATATTTGTGCGAAGTGGATTAAAAACCATATGACTCCAGAGAAAGCGCATGTTACTTTAAAACAGGATTCCCAGGAGTAGCGGGTAGTATCGATGGGACTCACGTTCGCATAATTTCACCTATTTTGACTGCATAGCACTGCGCCTTGCCTCGTCCAACTTCGGGATGTCGCCCCAGAAGGCCAAAAAGATGTTCAATGTAATCCTTGGTTGAAAACTGCTTTTTTTCTATAAATGTGTACAAAAATGCTGATTATAAAGTTTGTTTAAATTAACTTAAAAAGGTTTAATTACTCGCTTTCCATTTTTTTCTGGCAACATTTTACAAGAAGGTGTCCTATCTAATTTTTTTTTCAAAAAGTATCAAAGGTGGTATCGAAAGACATGTTTCGAGAATCCGGTAGCGGAAATTAAAAATTTTATTTCTATCGAAAGAAATTTACAAAAACCCATAAAATGGCCCCGAGATGGTCCGAAATATTAGGCCCGATCCATAGGTTTCTTGCACAGAACACCTTTCCGCGTTGGGGGCCTTCGGCCGCGATTTGTAAGAATTGTATGAAACAACTGCTAGTAATCAGTTGTCAAATTTTTTAGTAATCAGTTGTCAAATTTGTATGTCTTTGACAACTACATCAACATAAAGTTGTAAACGGTAATGCCACAACCGACATTTTTTTTACAGGTTGAGTTAAAATCCGTAATACCAAATTGGAAAATTTCAACTGAAACAGTTGAGTTGTAAACGGTAATAGGGGCATTAATTAAAAAATCCACTTTTTTTAACTTTTCGATTTTAAAATGAAATTTCTGTTGGAAGTAGCTAAAAGGTTAAGAAATGAAACAAAAAAATGAGTTTTCAAATTATTAATACGGGCTGCTGCGTGTAAAATTAATAAACTCCTAAAAAACTTAAATGAATATATCAAATTGAAAAAAAAATTTTAAAAATATAAAAATAAATTTTTTCTAAAACGCATTTTAAAATAAATAATTTTGCTCTCAGGACATATTTTATTTATTACTTATTTCAGGAATTCAATTATATTTAAACCAGTAGACCATGCATTCCACGGTTCCTGAAAATGACTTCAGAACGAAGTCGAAATATCGACATAAATAAAAATTGACAAATATATGTTTACACATAATCATTTTGTGGTTTAAATTTTATATATTTGATTTGGCTTAGAGCTTGACTATTGTTTAAATGTTAACCATGAAGGCCGATAAAACAACAACAGGAATTCAATTAGAAATTATTTTTTAAGACACTAAAGAAAATTTTGAAAACACGCAAATTTGTTAATAAAAAAAAATATGGTCGGGCTTATAGCATTTTGTTGTTTAGCCACAACTTTTGTGAAGAAGGTTTAGTTAATTTTTTTTTAAACTTTGAAAATTTTGAATATTTAAAATTCAAATATATAAAGAGTTTTTTTTTTCAAGTTATGAATATGGCTATTTTAAATTTCAATAGCACTTTCAATAATTTATTTATTTATGTAAGCATAGTTTTCTTCGAAAAATTCCCATTTTTTACTTTCTTCTCTTTTTTAATTATTTTTGATAAAATACGAATTCCACTCCAAGCTAAGAATTCTCATTATCTTTTATGGACCTCCAACTACGTTTTATTCCGGCTATTATGCCCAAGTGCTTTTTAAACGCCAATAAATACCGTTACTAAATACGACAGTGAAATTTACTACGAATAAGGATTTATTCTATTAAATTAGTGAAAGGGACTTTTTTATTATCAAATTTAGAGAGTACCCAAACCAATGAATAAGCTGTGTGATTTTTTGGAGGTTTTGTGAAAATATTAAAAAAAAAATAATTATTGCAAATCTATCACGGCTGCCATTCCGAAAAACGCCCTATCTTGGAAGATGTTTGAACAACGCCCTATTTCAGAATTATTCCGAGATGGGCGTTCTTCAATCGAATTGTAAGATAGGATGTTTTTGCAATACATTTTGAAATATGGCGTTATTCAAACGTCTTCTGAGATATGGCGTTTCCGAAACGGCAGCCGAGATAGGGTTATATTCCACTCGGCAGTCGATTTGCACAGTTAGCTAGTATCCATATATTTTTATAACTTAATTTTCTGCATTGTGGCATTGACAAATCTTAAACAAAAGGCGAGAATTCGACTAGTTTGACATTCGCTAGTTCGATAGAAATTTCTAAAGTATTCCAAATGTCTAATCGTACACCGAAATATAACCGTTGACCAAATTTCATTAAGATATCTCGAAAATTTAGGGACTAGTTTGCGTTCAAACAGGCATATGGCCAGACGGACATGCCTAAATCAACTCAGATCGTTATCCTGATCATTTGGGCATACTTATTCTTGGCTCTAATTATCACTTTTCCTTTAAAGACCTACAATTTTGAGATTCTTGATAAACTTAATATATTGTGGCGAATTTTAGCATCACTATGTTATTAGTAAATAAAGGCACAACAAAAATGGAGCAAGCTGCCACTCTTGTGTACATGAACAAATCAGTCATCATTTACACACATACATACAAGGCAAGGAAGAGATAACTCAACCACAGATGTAGTCATCAGCCGAAGTTGTTACTCACACATACGCACGCAATATGTAGCTCAATTACCAAGCAGGAGATACAGCAGTTCTAGAAGGCGAAACGTCTAGACTTTAGTAGAAATGTGCGAATAAAGCAACGGAGAGTATAAAAGCAGCGCCAGCTACTTTTTCATCATCTATCAGTTTTGATTTAAGCACGCTAATAGTTGTGAAGTATAAGTGTTATTGTGAAGTACCTCAAAGTACTTAGTCTAATAAAGACCATTTTGCATTATTGAATATTGGAGTTATTTATTCAACAGTTTAGCGATTCGAACGTCAGCAGAAGGTTCGGAATAAGCCGAATTACCCAAAATTCGTTACAATATTAATTCATTTTCCTTAAAGATATAATTACATTTCGGAAGTCAATTTCGAACTTTGAAAGCTAACTCCGAAAAACGAACAAATTCCTTTTTTACTCAATATCTAAAAAAAATGCTTTTTGGGTTAAAAACGCATGTATATAAAATTGATTTTATCATACAGCGTAATGCACATAAGCTTCTCAACAATTTTTGTTTTAGCAAATATTGATTCAAAAGGCAGTTAGCTTAAAAATATATATTTTATATTAATTTGTGGAAAACCAAAAACATCACACAGCTTCACATAAATGAATATAATATAAATAAAATGGTAAACAATTAAATATCTACATATAGTATAATAATACAATTAATCTACGCTAAGAAAAAAATCAAGATATATATAACCCATTCTAAATATTAACTCGGAACTTTGTTCTCGCGGATTTTTTTATTGCCGCGAAAAAATTTCTCCAATTCTTTTCTGCTAGGGAGAACAATAATTGGGGAATACGAGTTTCGAATTTTCGAAGTCCGCTGATTTGTCAATTAAAATTTTGTTGTACATTTCTATTTTCGTTTAACAAATTGAAAAGTTTAGTTATTGTTGCGAATTTGTTTAAAATTTAGAAATAAAATATAAACATTGACTGAAATACGTAGCGAATTGGTGCCATAGCAACACAAACAGAGGAGCATAAGAAGACTGTGCGATAGCACAAATCCGCTGCAGTGGCCTGCTTCCATTCAGCAAAACAATATTCTGGCCGCCAAGTCGAGTTGAATTCCTCTTTCGTATATGCCAAAATCGATTGAAGCCTTCTTAAAAAATCCCTGCGCAATTTCTGGATGACTGCATCAAATTTGCTTAGAATTCTTCCGTTGCTTATTTATATTGTGACGAATATTAGCATCACTAAGCTGATACTAAATAAATAAAGGCACAACAACAATAAAGCAAGCTGTCACTCTTGTGTACGTAAACAAATCAATCATAATTTACACACATATGTACATACAAGGCAACGAAGAGATACTCGCAAACACATGTAATCATCAGCCGCAGCAGTACTCACGCATACACCCGCATATGGCTATAAGATAGACATAAACTACAAGTATACATGTATATAGAAATTACGAAGCAGGACATACAGCAGTTCTAGAATGCGAAACGTCTAGACTTTAGTAGAAATATGCGAATGAACCAACGGAGAGTATAAAAGCAGCGCAAACTGAGTAATCAGTGATCAGTTTCATTTAAACACGCTATTAGTTGTAAAGTACTACTCCCAAAGCAATCTAATAAAAACCAATTTGCAATACAGAATATTGGAGTTATTTATTCGACAGTTAAGCGATACGAACGTTAGCAGAAGGTTGTAAATGAGCGGAATTTCCCTAAATTCGTTACAATATACTTTTGGACTGTAACAAAGAGTTTTGTGGTAGAACGTTAATATATGCCCCTGTTACGGTATACAACTCAACTTAGTTGGGTTGTATTTAAAACAACTCAACTTTCAGACAACTCAACTCCTGTTTGGTATTACGAATTACAACTTATTTCAGTTGAAGTTGAGTTGAGTTGCCAACTTCAGAAAGTGATGATTTGACAGATAAATGAACAGCTGATCATTTTGTGGAGGATATTTAAGCATTTACAAAATAAAAGCAAAACGGACATTATATGAAAATCTATTTTATAATGGCAAAAATGTTGGTGATTGACATGTCGCGAATACGGAAAACATTCGCGTGATCATTCCAATCCCTTGGAACTACCAAGCACCAAGTAAGAAAATGTCTAAGTGACAAATGATGAGCTTCTCATGAAGTTATTTTGCAGATTTGAAAGGAAGCATTTTGCTCATTACTAAACAAAATTAAGGACCATTTCCGCAAACGCGTTCGCAGGAAGGCTTTACCCCTATTTTAAAATTATGCGTCTCACTCCGATTCCTTGCTGACGGCAGCTATCAAATATGCTGTGCAAATGATTTTGGTGTTGGACTGGTTTTAGATATTATTGAGGAGCATATTTGTGCGAAGTGGATTAAAGCCCAAACAGCAACAATTGTATTTTACTCTAGAACAGGATTCCCAGGAGTAGTGTTAGTATCAATGGGACTCACGTCCGCATAATTTCACCTATTTTGGCTGCGTCCGAACTGCGGCCAGCCTCGTCCAACTTCGGAATGTCGCTCCATAAAGTCAAATAGTTATTCAATGAAATATTTCGTTTAAACGTTGTTTTTTCTATAAATGTGTAAATGTTGATTATTGTTTGATTAAAAAAGGTTAAACTACCGGCTTTCAATTTTTTGTTTTTTTTGGGTACCGTTTTATGAGGCCGTGCACCATCTAACTCTTGTCAAAGGTGGTATCAAAAGACGTGTTTCGATCTCCGTTTTTAGGATTCGAAAGCGGAAATTAAAAATTTTATTTCTGTCGAAAAATTATTACAAAAACCCACAAAATGGCCCCAAGAGTGTCCGAAATATGAGGCCGGACCAAATTTTTTTCCATAGAACATTATTCTGCGCAAATACAACATCCACATGTAAATTTGAACCGAAATGATATGACAGAAATTAAATTTTTAATTTTGTTTTCGGATTCTTAATTCGGAGGTCGAAACGTGTCTTTTGATACCAACTTTGAAAATTTTTGTTGAAAATTAGGTGGTGAGCCGACTTATAAAACATTACATTTTTTCAAAACAACTGCAAAATTGTATGAGACAACTGCTAGTAATCAGTTGTAAGATTTTGACGTCTTTGACAACTACACCAACACAACGTTGTAAACGGTAATGCCACATAAAGTTGTTAGACTAGACAACTCAACCGACATTTGTTTTGACAGGCTGAGTTGTAATCTGTAATACCAAATTGCGAAATTTCAACCCAACCAGAGTTGAGTTGTAAGCGGTAATAGGGGCAATAATTTAGCACAAATGTGTACTAATTAGTGTTTTTTTCATATAAGAAATAGTAAACTTAAACTATTTTGATGCATTCCCTTTAATTCAACATGTGAAAAAACTCCTAAAAAATAGCAGAGCAATCTCCCCTTCAATCACATTCATAATACCTAATTTTCTCCATTAACCGGTTTTCCCTTTTTCGAACATTGTTCAGAATAAGAGGAAAGGGAAAAGTGAAAAAACTTCACAAAGATTTTTTATTTAGAATATTGTTAGCTGACCTAATCATGTGAAAACGACTTCATAGCTTAAAAGGACATTAAACGGAAATGTGAATCTTCCTAAAGACAAAATAATGACATATAAATTTTAAAAATCGGACGCTAAGTAACCAAGTTACAATGAAAAAACTATTTCGGCTGTATTTCGAAGGATCAAAAAAAAAATTTTGCAATTTTTTTTTTGTATGGGGACTAACCCAGTCTAATGTATATATAACTAGTGTGAGCCAGACCTCGATAACTCAATGGAACGCTCCTATTAACTACATTTATGCTACCTAAAGAATTCCTAAAAATAAAATAGTAGTGCCATACAAATAATTTAGAAAAAGCTACGCTTCAAAATCAGTATCAACATTCTCTTTAATTCATATATATATAAACACCAAAATAATATTCGAAAATAGAAATTTTTTTGTTTGCTCTCTAAATATTCGTGTATGCACTTGCGTTATGTCTATAGATCTATGTGGTAGGTATGAATGTATGCATATATGTGTGAATGTTTGCGTTTATGTACAACGTAAAGAATATGATATATACTATATAAAACAAATAAAATAAATGATATCTTATGAAAGGCTACGTAACTTTTCGATAACAAACTTTTTTTGTTTTTTTTTTTCAACTGCACCTAACCCTCAGTATGACCAGTCTATGGAAATACATATCGTATGTACATAGAATTTATTGAATGTTTCATATATAAAAGTTGTTTTGCTTTTTGTTTCTTGTTCTTCTCCTGTTTTATTAAGTTTATCACAGAGTACGATTTAGGCTGGTAAGTCTTGGTGCTTACTGTGCTTTTTTTCTTGTTAAGTTTTTTAAATTACTCTGAAATATTTCTAATATTTTGTCTTTTTTACTTTTACTGACGCATTTATAGTCATGCGCTATGTTATTTATGCGCATTAGGAAAAAGTTTCGAAAAATCAAAGCTTAAAAAATTACATACGATACATATACATTTTTATCCTTTTGTACCCTACATTTTTTTTGCCTTTTTTATCCTGATTTGTTACAAAGTACAAATGAAGTTCCATCTGCTCTTTCACTTTTGTTTTAGCTCGTCTGGGCACGCTTTTTGTTGGTTTTGTTTTTTCAATACTTTCATTATTTTGTTTTCTTGTTGTTGTTAACCTTTTTTTCACTACACATCCGTTGCACGTTGATCACACGTCCCACGGATGCACTGCTGAAGTACGGATAGTAAGTTTGTTGATTGTGTCGATCGTATGCTGATTTTTGGACTTGGCGGACAAACATCTTCTCTTTGGTAAATTATCGTTTCGCATCACGTCTACAAGAAATACATGTAAAAAATATATACATTAGTTATGTATATATGTATACTATATCTTATCTCTATATATTGTGACGAATATTAGCATCACTAAGCTGATACTAAATAAATAATCACGCAACAATAAAAAAACATGAAGCCGCCACTCGTATATACATACATGAACACATCAATCATCATTTACACACATATATATAAGGCAACGAAGAGATAACTCACACACAGATGTAATCATCAGCCGAAGTTGTTACTCATACATACACACGCATATATATGTAGCTCAATTACCAAGCAGGAGATACAGCAGTTCTAGAAGGCGAATCGTCTAGACTTTAGTAGAAATATGCGAATGAAGCAACGGAGAGTATAAAAGCAGCGCAAGCTGAGTTATCAGTAATCAGTTGTGATTTAAACAGTTGCGAAGTGAAGTATAATTGTGAAGTACTAGTCCCAAAGTAATCTAAATAAAGACCAGTTTTCAATACTGAATATTGGAGTGATTTTTTTCAACTACACATAACAGTTTAGCGATTCGAACGTTTGCAGAAGGTGTAAAATAAGCGGAGTTTCACTAAATTCGTTATATATATTTCTTCAGTACGACTGGACCGATTTTACTGAATTTTTGTGCGTTCGAGGTGATTTGAGGAAGCTTTAGATTCACAATTTGGTCTGTAGCTTCTCCAACCCAATTGCTAACCTCACCTACCCGTGTCGTATCATGTTTCTTAAACAGCCGAAACTCTGGCGACCCCAAGCTCCTTATGGAACTAGGTAGTGGGGGGCGGGGTGGCCAAGAAGATTCTACGTGATCATATTAAATCGTTCCCGAGATGGTGGTTCTTATACCTAAACTGTTGTTGTTACCGGAACGTAGTGGATCTATACCATCAACATCGATAAGAATCCCCAAAACCTACAACAACAATAACAACAAAACAACAAAAGCTGAAATCTACTACTTATACACATGCAAATATCGCCTGTTGTGAGCTGATATGAAACAGTTACTGTCATAGAAACAATATTCTTACCAATTTTTTTTTTAAAATTGCCGTTTTTCGTTGGACCAGAACCATTTATTTTTTTTTTTTAATTTTCATACTTTGCACCAACATTAGACCGGATCGATTTATTAACCTATATCGCGCAATCGATTTTTCGATAGGATTTGGGCTCAGGAAAAAAGGTTCCACTACGCACACCCAAAAAAATAATTTTCGAGCCTGCGAAATTTCATTTTTTTGTCTTTTTTTCGACTTTGATTTTTAAGGTTTTTTTCTTGACCTACTAAAAAAATTTTCGTTTGATTGTAAATTTTCATGTGTACCCTGTACGACCCAAAAATGTTTGCTAAAAAAAACGTTGGCGATAACAGTTTTTTGAAAAAAAAAAAATTTTTTTTTAGTAGGTCATGAAAAAAACCTTAAAAATCAAAGTCGAGAAAAAGTCAAAAAATGAAATTTCCAAGGCTCGAAAATTATTTTTTTGGGTATGCGTAGTGGAACTTTTTTCCTGAGCCCAAATCCTATCGAAAAATCGATGGCGCGATATCGGTTAACTTTCGTCCATAAAAATCGACCCACCCTAACTAACATATCTATAATGGTAGTTACGTGCCATAAATATGTTGCAAATTTTGTGATGGTGAAAACTTATTTTAAAAAAGTGTGCGTGGTCGTGCAAACGAATTTTCCTCAAATCTAAATATAATGCTAAGAATATTAATTCTGCAAAATACTAACTGCTCTTACGTCTTGCAAAACTTTCATTTGCTTCATGCAAATGTCGGAAGTGCCACGCCCATTTACAAAATTTCATTTTTTAGTCATAAAGTCATGGTAATGTCATTTTGAATTTTTTATACTTTTTTAAGTGGACGTGGTAAGGACTACCCTGCTCAACATGATGTCTTCAACAGCTTAGTATAAGACTTTCAAATTTTCTTTTTATATATAGGCGGTGTCCGCCCATTTTCCAAAATTTTGAAAAATTTCAATTTCTTATCATAATATCAATCCGCACATAGTTTCCGAAGTTCATCGATCTTAAGTAATGAATAATCGCAATTTTTCCTTTTTCCGAAACTTTCGATATCGAAAAAGTGCGCGTGACTATCGTGCCATTTGTCTAATTTTCAATAAATTATTATCTATTCAGGGCCCAAATACAGTGTACCAAATTTCGTTATAGGGGTAACGAACGGACGGACATGGCTGAATCAAGAATTGTTTCCGATGTGACATTACGTACTACCCTTATCTAATCAAATGTGTACAAGTATACGTGAGTTATAAGCAAAAAATAATTTGTGGTTCGATTTTCTTGAGAATTGGTATAGGGCCCGACCAATTGTAGTAATGATCTGAACGATTGTGATAAATCTTATTTATGGTGCGATTTGTTTGAAATTAAATATTTAGGCAGCCTTCCGAATACTTTGGCTAATCCCATATATATTGTGACGAATATTATCATCACTAAGCCGATACAGCAGCCACTCGTATGTACGTAAACAAATCAATCATCATCTACGCATGACATCACAAACGCATGTCATCATTGCCGAAGTAGTACTCATATATACACACGCATATGGATACAAACTACAAATATATTGCAGGTAACCAAGCATGAAGTTCACGAAATTACTAGACCTTAAGATAAATGGGTGAACGAGGAAACCGAGAGTATAAAAGCAGCATCAGCTGAGGCATGACTAAGCAGTTTGATTCAAACACGCAATTAGTTGTGAAGTAAGAGTTAGACGGTTAAGCGCCAATTAAGTAAGTAAGTAAGTAAGATTTATTGTGAAGTACTCTCAAAGTAATCTAATAACGACCATTTTGCGTTATTGAATATTGGAGTTATTTATTCAACAGTTTAGCGATTCGAACGTTAGCAGAAGGTTTGGAATAAGCGGAATTTCACTAAATTTGTTACAATATAAAGGCGAATGCAAAATATGTTGGTAACTTTATAAGTCAAGATCGGGTGAATCAATTTTAAAAATTATAACTGCAGATGGTTTGTATGTTTAATACCCGGTGTTTCAATGCGAGTTTAAACTACAGTTAAAGTTGACTGGGGTTTAACCCTGCCACTTCGGCCGCTTAAGATGAAATGAGCAGACAATTTTATGTCATCGTACAAAGTGGCAAGGTTAAACTCTAGTCAAGTCTAACTGTAGTTTAAACTCGCACCGAAAACCCGGGCTTACGTTGCAAATTAGAATCCATTTCTTAAATATGTGTTTTTACAATATGAGTATCGAATGCGATGCGTTATTGTTGAGTTTTTAGACAAGGGGCCATAGTTAGGAAGAAGAACGAGAGGGAAAGGAAGAGTTATACTTAAAGCCATAGGCAGAGAAAGAGACAAATTAATATAAAATATAGGAGCGGGAGCTGGAGAGAGAGAAAGCGAAGGGGAGGGGATGAAATGTAGAGAGAAGGCGAGGGAGAGGAAAGAAATGGAGAAGTGGAAGGGTGCGAGGGTATAATAGAAAGGAGAGGAAGAAAAAAATGGGGAGTGGAAGTGGGGGCAGGATTGCCAATGGGTTCGGGTCTGGAAGGGAGATAAATGGAATAAGGGCAAAAATAGAGGAAAAATGGAAGATAAAGGAGAGGGGAATGAGATAGAGAGCGAAGAGGGGAGCAAGGCTCATTTTCTTAATGTTGTCGAACCCATTTTTTGGCCGAACAAAGTCTGGCGGATACTTTAGTTATTAATAAAATTGTGAAAGTCTGGATGTCCTGCCGTTTGTCTTTATGACCCAAATCATGCTAGAACAGCTGGACGAATTCCATATTTCATCACAAATATAGCCAATAATTCAGAAGGATCCACTGGCTAGGTTCTTTTTAAAAAAAGGGGTGCTCCTCCTAGGAACAGCACCAGATTTTTTTGAGGAAAGACCTACTTCAGAATATTTTTCAAAATATTCCAATCTTCTTCATACGACTGACTTCTTGGGTGCCAAATATTTTTCCATAGTGCTTACGTAGTTGACTCCTTAAGTTTCTGTGAGGCGAGGTCTCTTCAATCAGATGTCTGTTGGGATGCCGAGGTTCCTGATAATTCAACAAAAGATGTTTGTTCAGCACTTAATTTCTGTCCTTTATGGGCAGTCATCTCGCCTCACTGTGTAGATGATGTTCTGGAGACATAAGACGATATCTCGTGGCGTTACTGAACGCAGTGTTTGGACAGGCCTACAAATTCCTGCAGTGTGTTTTTTTAGGCTCGGCGGCAATATCGGAGACGCGTAACATACAAAGGGCTAGCCGCGGCTGGCCAATTGCTTTATAAGTAGCCATAAACCTTATTTGTCTTTGCCCAAGTGCTGATTTCGGTTGCATGCTCGCCAAAACGTAGGCCTGATCGAACGTCACACCGAACACTTTTGGGTGTAGGGCAGTCGGTAGCATAGTAATTGTCCAATATTGCAATGGACTCGCCGAGGATTTGATCGGTGACAGTGGTGCAAAATTCGGCGAGGTGATTGAGCGTTTTTCAACCAAATTCTGAGATGGAGCCATATTATTCAAAATAATTCTGGGAATATTCGCATACATCTCATAATTTGTTTCAAAAACGTACCATTTCAGTATAAATGGCGTACGGGAGACCATTTTATTAAACATAGAACCTTCTTCAGTCTAATTATGAGAGAGGATAGCGTAGGTGATATTTTACTCTGGCGTTGGTGTGCAATGACCTAGACCGTTATATAAGTATAAGGAGCGGTGTTAGGAGTTTGGGAAAAAACTTAGAGATAATTCCAGCATTACTTTTTTTTTTTGGCGTATTTCGGAAGCATGTTGGGTCCATACCCGAATCCTTCCAGTACTTTTTACGTAACACTTCGCGGTATTGTTTTGAATAATTTCTTGATAGTTTTCTGGATATTTTGGAATTATTTCTGGATCTTTTTTGTATTGTTTTCGGTTTAAGGTTCAAATTGAGACTGTGAAAAAATTTGGGATCATTTTAGGAATATTCTCTAATCCTTTCAAGAACTCCCGACAAATCAAAATTCACAAAAATTTTCTATAGAAAATTAATAGAACACTTACCGAAAGGTCATAATTGAAAATAAATGTCTGATTGTCGGAATTTCGTCGTGCTTGAATTATGAATGGCCGGTTGTATGTGTCTGAATTACCAATTTCGGTCCAAAGCAGTAAATAGTCTGGCGACTTAAAACATGAACAACAAGTTTAGGTCCCACTGAGTTTTGTGATTTTTCTGCTTCACCACAGAACGTTATCATAAGATTGCTACGAGTGTTGGGGAGTATTGCCGATGTAGATGATTTTTTGCTGGATATAAATCCGGAACGTTTCCCGCAACAAGCACCATTAAGTTATACACCCGACCAACACGGGAACGATGCAATATGACCCTATTGAATCTTTTGAGGCCATGACTAGTGATGGAGTCCTAAATGGTCTTGGGCCCAAAAACAAGGTTTTGTTAGGATGAGTTCCTGATGCCTAAGAAGGTATTGAACAAGAAGAGCAGCATGCTATGGTCTGTGGACTTACAAAGGCACACACTAAGAGACATCATAAGTAACTGGGAAACAAAGCAGTTTAAAGGCAGGCCAAATTATTTATACTCCCAGCAACGAGACTATCAGCCAAACTCATTAATCTAAGCAGAAAGGACCTACCAACTCTCAATGAGTACTATACGGGACACTATAATCAACGATAACATCTAAGTAAGTTAAATCTATCCGCTATACAAATCTGTCGCTTTTGTGAGTGGAGGATTGAACATCGATTCACATTCTCTGCGGATGCGTCGCTCGGGCAAGCCAAAGACTCTCCCACCTAGGTGGCGTGACTCTTTAATTCTTTCATGATATGAGGTAAAAAGCCTGCAGAGGTACTTAAATAGATTAAAAGCAGAAGGTTTGGAATAAGCGGAATTTCACTAAATTCATTACAATAATAATATTTCTTTATTTCACCGTGCTGGGGGCCAATTTACGTTCTGTGAAGTGATAAAATGAAAACGTACTTTCATACATTTCAACACATTTTTGTATGAGGTTTTGTTTTCATTGTATCACTTCACAGAACGTGAATTGGTCTCCTGGTTTCTGGATAGTAGTTTTTGGAGAAAATTACAAAATGTTTGTTTTTTTTTTATCTTACCGCGGATAGCGATGTTTCTTGCACTTTGAGGGCTTGTCGTTGATAATTCACCAACTTTGCTTTATTAATGGGTGCACCTATTACAATGGAAAAACGAAAAAATAAAAATTATTATAGTATTTATTTTAGCTAAGAAAACTAATTTTAATATTTATATAAATATATCTATTTTCTAAAAAAATTCACTTCATTTCTTCACTTACCAATATAGCTAAGCAGTACCGGTAGGAATATAAGTCCATGAGCAGCGCCAATCAATACAATGCCCAGATACATACGGAAATAAAATACTTGAAAGATTTGACTTTTTGCAAAAGCCAAAACTAAAATGCCACCAAATTTCGTCAGTGTTATACCCGAAAATATCGAACTACCCATCTTGGCTAGGCAATCGGCGGCACGTTTCTCACGTGTACACTCCATTGAAATCGAGAAACTATGAACCAAATGTGAACAAAATTCAACCGATATACCAGCAGCCATCACCAAATTCACCAACGATACAGCATTCAATGATATATTCCAATAATACATTATACCACCAAGATTTATAACAATCATTGTGATTGTTATCACAACAACCAACGATGAATGTATATCGAAACCCATCAATACAAAGGTAACAATAAATATCGCCATCACAGATATACCCATACTTTGTAATGTATCAGACCACATAGTTAAATATTGTTCATAGAATACATAAAATACTGAATATGGAAATACTTCAATATCGAGTGTTTGTTCGAATGGTACACCTTGTGACATTAAACGTCCACGTAACATATGCGTTATGTTTGCAGATATTTTACGTGCCGAACGTAATGATTCATCATAATCGGCTGATGATTTTAATATAGAATGGTATGCCATGAAATATGATGCACCAACTGTTGACAAATTTGTCCTTGGATTCGTATTATATTCTACAGCATTACCATAGGCGCCATGACCAGCTTTGGCGCAACTATCATCAGGAATATCATTTAAGAAGAATGAAAGATATTTGCCAAAATCATGCGCTGTTGGACGTTGGACTTCGTTAGTTTTGATGACGCAATTATCACAGGCAGTATCTGAAAATGTAGAATGTAGTTTATGAATTAACAAAAATAAAAAATAAATTACTGCATGCGACTTGCGCTAAAAGTGTTGTTATAAACAGCTGTAGAATTAAACTAAACACTATAGTTTTTAATCTGAATAAGTTTGTTTTGTTGTCTACTTTTCTACTTTTCTATTTTTTTTTTTTTTTTCATTTTTTTTCTCTGTTGATTGTTTTTATTTTACTAGTTTTTTAGATATATGTATATATTGAAGGTAGTTACAGTAAAAAAAAAAAAACAAATTATGTTTACAGGCAGTGTTTTATTTTCATTTATCGTAAACATTATGACCAACTTCGCTCCACTAGTAAAAAAAATGTGTAAGTTTTTTTTGGAAATTTCCAAAAATATTGTAGAAACCATATTGTAATGCCAATTTCACACAGAGGCTTAATGAAATAATTAGTCCAGTTTTCTACATTAAGGCTGTGTGCGAGTTTGCCTAAATTGCTACCTAAATACACAAAAAACCTAAATCACTGGAAACTGTCCGCAAGGCAGTGCAAAAGAAAAAATTTAGAATTATTTTGAGTATACTTTTCAACCTAAATTGAAGTCAAATTTTAAAAATAAACAAATTTTTTGATTTTTCTTCAATTTTGTTTTTCACTTTAAAAATTTGCTGTGAAATGCACATCTGCATACAAATATAGTAGTTAACATATAGTCAAGGGCGCGATGGTTAGTGATGTGGTAGGTGTGGCGATCGATTGGTAAATACGGTGCCAATTAGTTGAGTTTTTGCAGTGAAACCAAATCGCCACACGGTGATGGCAAGGAAAGTGGATCAAAGTCTGCACAAATTTCTCAGAAACTTACTGGCCAAAAATGTGTAAATAGTGGCATGCTTAATGTTATCCGTTTCATTTTACCCTATATAGAGGAAGATCCCCTCAAGATGTGATCCAATACGGTCAGCGAAAAAGGCCCTACAAGTTGAATCAGAAGCAGTTTCATGTACTGCTATCTCGGGAACTCCTACTATGAACCCTTCTTAGTACATGCCCATTTAAAGCATGCATATCTGCAGATTGTAAATACAACAAAAGTTTCAAAGTGCAATTTTTTGTATTAATTTCCAAGCTTAAACAATTTAGATTGTCAAATGTAGTCGCACACTTTTGCCAGCTTTTTACCTAAATTGTAGCAGTGCTGGAAATTTCCATTGGAATATTAGTTTAGGTACCTATAATTCAGACTAACTCGCACCCAGCCTAAATCCCCAATTGAACTCAATCTTCCATACAAAATACAAATTCTTAATTATCTCAATATAGCTTTATTGAATGCCTAGTCGAGTGAAAAATCCAGTCGGTTTTGTTTGGTGCTTCGAATTTTATTGTCAATGTAACAAATGACAATCAAAAATAAATTATTTTAAATAATTTACGAAAAAATCCAAAATTTAATCTTCGCTGCATTTGCTGCAGAAGATAATATGGGTTTTTCGAAAATAGGTACATATTTGGTTAGGTGCAACATCTATGGGTAGTTGCGCATCCAATTTATTTTGATTGTATTTATAGTTAAAGAAGGAAACGGCTGCTTTCCATTATCCTTTTTTTGTAAAAAAAACGAAATATTTTTTTGGAGCTGCAGACAGATGTTCGCCTAATGGAGCAAAAGGCCCTGTATGAAAAGGGAAACTTAATTATTTCTTTAAATAGAATTGTGATTCGATTAAGTTTCTGTGTGAAAACGGTATAATACTCTTATATTGCTAATAGAAAATGCTCGCAATGTGTTTTGGATTCCAAATCAAAACAAGACATCCCACAAAATTTTTGTGATAAATTTAGGTACATTCGATTATTGAATACAAAAACAAAAACATTTAAACAGCAGTATATGGGCACTCTGATGTTTGTGAGGGTGCCTAGATTGACGTAGCAATATAGGAGTATTACATATATGGTAGAAACTTTTTTTCATTTACTTAAGAAATATCCAAGGCGAATTCAGTACCAGGTGATGTTATCTCAACAGCTGATTGCTTCTTCTTGATTATTTTCCACACAGCGACTTGTACTTTAATATGTCAGTTAATCGAAATCAATTAAAGTTTTCTTTTGACTTGAAATTCTTCTGCACGGTGAATTGGTTAAATTCGCTTTGCCCCACCTTGTATGGATTCGCCTTGGAAATATCCAT
Organism: Eurosta solidaginis; assembly: GCF_040869045.1. Taxonomy (NCBI): domain Eukaryota; kingdom Metazoa; phylum Arthropoda; class Insecta; order Diptera; family Tephritidae; genus Eurosta; species Eurosta solidaginis. The sequence continues at coordinate 27,359,515 of NC_090320.1, forward strand.
ACAGAAAGAATAAAATTTGTTTGTGTTTTACAAATTGCCAAATTTGATATTTCAGTAACTATTATTGGGTACCCTTGTTTGAAAATTGCAGAAAACATTTACGTGCATTTGTACCATGAAAAATAATTTATGTACGAAATACCCCTTACGTATTTATAGGGCAATTTAGGTGTTGGGTCATATGTTTACCGATAAATTCCCATTTTTTGCCTTGAAGGGTTAACAATGGAACTTTATATCAAATTGTGGATTAATCTACAAGTGGGTACCAACATATACTATATCATTAACGTTAATGGTAAACGTTTTGCTGTTGCAATATATAGGTACATACTTGTAGATTTACCCACAATAACCTCTATTTTTTAATTAATTTATAAAATCTTACTGGATTCAAAAGATATAGGGCAACTTAGGTGCTGGGTCATTTGTGTACCGATAAATTCCCACTTTTGCCTTGAAGGGTTAATGATGAAATGATGAAATTGTATTATATAGCCACCTTCCTGTAGATTGATACTCAATTTGATTCAACGTTCTATCCTTACCGGTTCAATTTCTACGTGCGATTTATCGGTTGACTGATCAGATCGGGCTATTAACTGACTTGAATCAAGGTTTTATCGTTAACGGTTAAGACACTAAGTGCATTAATCGGTTTTCCGATAACTACTGTCCCTTGGTGTATACCTTTAGAAGCAAGCAAAATGGAACCCTGAATCAAATTGTGTATCAATCTGCAACTATAATGCAAAAAATTAGTTAAGAAAATCTTGCTTGGTTCAAGAGATATAGGCGAATTTAGGTGCCGGGTCATTTGTGTACCGATAAATTGCCATTTTGCACTGAAAGGTTAATGATAGAAGTTTATATCAAATTGTGGATTAGTCTACAGGTGAGTACCTATGTATTGCAAAAACAAAAAAATTGTCATTCAAGAGATATACACAAGGGAAAGTAATAATCGAAAAACCGATTAATGCACTTAGTGCCTTAATCCTTAACGATAAAACCTTGAATCATGGTGTTCCTCAATCTATAAGAAGGTAGGCACTAGATGTAACAAAAAAATTTTTGAAATTTTGCTTGGTTCAAGAGATATACACAAAAATCAGTTAACAGCTAGCACTGATAAATCAACCGATAAATCGCACGTAGAAATTGAACCGTTAAGGATAGAACGTTGAATCAAATTGTGTATTTATCTACGAGTAAGTGGCTACATGGCACAAAAAATAGTTTTAAAAATCTTACTTGGTTCAAGTGATGTAGGGCAATTTGTGTGCTGGGTCACTTGGGTACTGAAAAACTATCATTTTTGCCTTGAAGGGTTAATGATGGAACTTTATATCAAATTGTGGATTAATCTACAAGTAGGTGGCTATATAATAAAAAAAAAATGTTTTAAAAAATCGTCCTTAGTTCAAGAGATATTGGCAATTTAGGCGCTGACTCATTTGTGTACCGATAAATCTCTATTTTGCATTGAAGGGTTAATGATAGAAGTTAATGTCAATTGTGAATTAGTCTTCAGGTGAGTACCTATGTATTGCAAAAACAAAAACTTTGCCATTTGATTTGGCTCAAGAGATATACACAATAATCCATTCAGCCGTCAGAAGTTGTGATAAACCGGAAATCTCTATATGATGCATACCAAGAGTTTCGAAAATCTTGCTTGGTTCAAGAGATATAGGGCAATTTAGGTGCTGGCTCATTTGCGTGCCGATAAATTCCCATTTTTGCCTTGCAGGGTTAATGATGAAACTTTATATCAAATTGTATTGTATATAAAAATATTTTACTTAATTCCAAACTATTGTGGGTTTGGTTTCTTTCTGACAGCAGCAAGGAGGCTGTCAGATCCAAATTTTACTTAGTAGTTTAAAAAAGTCGGAAATTTTGCAAACATTGCATACTATAACAGGAGCTCAGAATTTAAGCATAAGCGGCAACGGAAGCAGTTTCAGTTCCAAACGCGCCTAAAATTATGCTACAAATTCACCTATCTGTAACAAGCGATATGCACACCTACATCGTCGGAAATTTCGCATTGCATATTCTAACAGGAGCGCAGAAATTAAACACAAGCGGCAGCGGAAGCAATTGCAATACGAAATGCGCCTAAAAGTATGCTAAAAATATACTTAACTGTGTAACAAACGATATACTCTATTGCAGGAGCTGAACATAATTCGTTTTGATCTTGCTATACAAGAAAGTGTGATATTTTTTTTTCTCGTTTGTTTGTGTACTGTATATTATCGTTCGAGTATAGCGAACCTTATAATCTTCCTAAACTCTCTTTGCGTAAGGAACGATCACGATTCCTATAGTGTAACCTATAAATGTATTCTCACAATCTCTGGCTGTTGTAAACAATGTTTCTAACCTGGAAATAAGTACGCTTGTGTGCTTTGTTTTATATTTCGAAAGCTCATGGTTGTCAGAAAGTTTGGGCACAGCTGCTTCTAAAGTTTGTGATGTTCCAAGATGCATCCCTTCGCTGGGTTCTTTCGTTGTTTTCGAATCGAAATCTGCTTTCGATGTTTCGACATTAATTTCAAAATGCCGTGACTTCCAACTGATTTTTGGTTTATATTCTCATTACTTTAACCAAAGCTATAACGAGTTTAGAACATTCGTTTTAAAATCGTGTCCACACGGCATCTATTTGAGTGTGGTGTATGGCACCGCGGAGTTTTTGCAATTGTTTCGATTCACTGTCTGAGCGACAACTATTTAACCAGGAGCTTGTAAGTTGAAAGAAATATCAATCGAATAAGAGGCACAATGTCCCTTAATGTATGCAAGTAAACACTAAGTAGCCACATAAAAAATGTGATCGTGATCACAATCAAAACACACTTATATATTGCGCATTTGAATAGGAGCTCAGAATATAAAGATCGACGACATAGGAAGTGCATACTTATGCATTGCCCCCAAAGGTATGCTACAAAAGCATGTGGCGCTATTTCAAATTCGGCATTTCCTCCGAACGCTTTAACAATGTATGCGTTCGAACATTTGGAGGCAATGCACATATAAATAATTTACTTCCGTTGTCGTCGATCTTTATATTCTGAGGACCTATTCACACATTGTAGAATATAACTCTATTCCACCTTTCCTATGATGTATGCAATAGACAAAATAAAAAGCCAACGATTATAATACACTAAATACTGCACATTGTAATAGGTGCTCAGAAAATAAAGAGCGACGACAACGGATATCGCCCCCAAATGTATGCTACAAAATTATTCAGCGTTGTCTCAAATAAGGCGTTTCATCTCTACCATTATACAGTGTGCACGTTACTGGAATATAATATGATATACCCCATAGCAGTTCTCAAAGTAAATATATTTTAGAATTACAATTTCTTAATTTTTTTTTATTCAAAATGTTCCAAATGTAAGTTTTTGTGAGAAAATTTTTACTTATTTTATTTTTTTAATAACAAACTATGCCAGAAACTTTGCAAACACTGCATACTTTAATAGAAGTTCAGAAATCGAACACAAGCGGCAAAGGAAGCAGTGCAACAAATATATACCCTATTGCAAGAGCTGAATAAAATTCGAACTTGCTTTGATAGAATTGGATTTTTATCTTTATTTGTTTCTTTCTGTTAATATGCTGTCGTTTTTTCCTGCCTCTTTTGATTTCTTTTCATATAAACTGCTAAGTTCCCAGATACCTGGTCCTTAAAACAGGCAAATGGTTGATGCAGCATCGCCATTCAGGTAAATAAGACATGTCCGTAAACACTATAAAGAAGTTAGACATCAAAGAACTCATCTAATTTATCCAAAAGAGAACGAAGAGATCTTCAGTATTATCATGCACGGTCGGTAAATTCTTATGACGATTTTTGCCCGGTAAGCCCTCTTCTTAAAGTTCACTATCCAATTCTTACATAAGACGAAAAAATACCCTCCATGGACTCACTCGTCACCCTGGTCCAACTTCAATCTACGTAACGTATTTCATATATTTGTTACTCCAACAACCATCATTTCAATGGTATTATAAAGCCATCACCTCTAACATTAATGTCTCTAAGCTCCAACTTTGTCGAAACTGCCAGTCTTCTTGGACTTCCGTGAGTGAAAAGTGGTGGTTATTCGTGAGTTACCACAGCTATTTGATATGGCGAAGCACATAATAAAAATCCAATTGTCAACCTCACCTACGCGTGGTGAATCTTGCTTCTTTAGCTGCCGAGGCTGTAGCGAGCCCAAGTTCCTCATTGAACTATGGGTTGGGGACGGGCTAGAAGGTGCAATAAGATCACATCCCAAGATGGTCGGACTTGTGCCTTAATGGCGCTTCTTACCGGAACGTGCCGCATCTATATCCGACGAAGGACCATCAACATCGATAACACTCCCCAAATACTTTGTGGAGCGTCTTTATCGCTACAACAACTACAACAACCATAAAAACTTGGCGAAGCACAGAAGAAGATAATTAATCGATAGACATCCAATAAGATGGTTCGCCCTAGAAAATATGTATATATTTGATGCAGTTCGAAAATTTTCTGGCGAGTACAAAAAAACAAGGTGAATTTCGGACGCCGGTTTTTGTAAAATACTGAACATTTCAACAGGTGCTCAGAAACGTACAACAAGCAACACCGGAAACAATTCATTATACTTCGCCCCTAAAAGTATGCAATGCTCTTCCAAAATGTTGCATTTCCTTTTACAGTACGTATAATGGCCCATACGCATTAAAATAAAGCAGTTTCTCAGACTTGGATTTTCTGATTAAGAGGAGGGTATTTTGTTTGTATAGCAAAAACCAGCAAGCCATATTTTACTCAAAAACTCTAATCTGAGAAAATACTCGCTTTTTATGCGTAAGACGCAATGTACATGCTGATGGAAGAAAGTAGGGTATATCGTGGAATTCTTGAACACGACGTTTCCTTGGACAACGCGATAACTTTTCTCATAGTAATGCTGAACAGTTTCAACCAACTGAGTACTCGTGTTGCATCAGGTTCACGTGTGTAAGCGAGCCGTTACCGCGCTTCCATATCCAAGAGAAATTTGACAATTGAAAGTTCTTTTCAATCGGAATATTTTTTTTCATTTTGGCTGAGGTGAATATATTTTATTATTGATCATATATGTAATACTCCTATATTGCTACAAAAAGCTAGGTACATTCCCAAACATCAGCGTGCCGATATATTGCTGTTTAAACGTTTTTGCTTTCGTATTAAATAATCGAATGTACCTAAATTTACGTTTTTTCTTGTCACACTTAAGCTGCTACAATCACAAACATTTTATAGGCTGTCTTGTTTTGATTTCGAATTCAAAACACATTGCGAGCATTCTTCTCTATTAGCAATATAGGAGTATTACATATATGTTATTGATGGTACTTAAAATATCTGATGAACAAAAGAGTTTTGTGATAAGTTTGCGTTATGTAACATAATAGGCTCTTGTCGAGGTATTTTTGGACACTTAGTTCTTGGCATTTGGCAGCAGAGTTTCTGTGTCTGTTGCGTGAAAAAAAGTTTTTTGGTAAACTTCACGCAGCGTAAGTTTGTGGGCAGCTTCTAATAGTTTTCTGAACTAATTAAAGAATTAAACAGACTGATCTTAATAACATCTTAAGTTAAGTTATAGTAAGATAGAAAATGTTGGTACCTCCAGAAATTGTGGTGCCCTATGTGATATTGTCCAGGAATGATGGAAAATTTTTTTACGAGAAAGGCGTCGGCAGTGAGAAGGAAGAAGCGTTCATAGCAGATGTGGACATAATTATTTTTTTTTTTTTGTTTCGAATAAATCTGAATGTTATGGATTATTCAGACCTTATCGGAGACTGAGTGGAATATCACCCTTTCTCCAATGCAAGATCGAAAACGCACTATTTCTGCATTTGTTCCATAAACGCCCAATTTAATGTCAAAATGTATTGATTTATGCTCAGATTGGGCGTTTTTTGAGACATATTCTGGGGTGCCATTTACAAGTTTTCTGATATATGATGCTTTCGAATCGACAACGGAGACAGGGTGATACTCCCTTTCAGTAGTCGTTTTATAATAAACTGGGGTAATTTTCACATCACTAAATAAATGCACACCAACAAAAAAGTTTAAATCAAGCAACATAAACACATTCATCATCATTTACTCACATACATACAAGGCAAGGAAGAGATAACTCACACACAGAGGTAGTCATCAGACGCAGTAGTACTCACGCATACACCCGCATATGGCTATAAGATAGACATAAACTACAAATATACACGTATATAGCTAATAACCAAGCAAGAGATATAATTGTTCTGGAATACAGTTTCGCGAAATGACTAGACCTTATGAGAAATGGATGAACGAGAAAACTGACAGTATAAAAGGAGCGCAAGCTGAGGAATCAGTAATCAGTTTTGATTTAAACCCGCTATTGATTATGACGTATAATTGTGAAGTACTACTCTCAAAGTAATAAATAAAGACCAGTTTTGCATTACTGAATATTAGAGTTATTTATTCAACAGTTTAGCGATTCGAACGTTAGCAGAAGGTTTGGAGTAAGCGGAATTCCCCAAAATTCGTTACAATACAATAATTAAATTGCGAGTTTTTAAGTTGTAGTGAAAAACAACAGGAAAATATCTCTTATCTCAGTCGAGTCTACGTCCAAAAGAATTATCCAATTTTACCGATAGTTTTTAGAATTTTTTGATAGTGTTTTAACAAAATGTTTCGTGTTTTTTAAATTTCTTAGATTAATGCAAAAATTCGAAAATTTTTAATGAGTTTTAGAAGCCTTTCACAATTAATAATTAAGTTAATAAATAACTTTTATTATAACAGAAAACATTGAAAGATTTAACATATGAGCTGATATTATAGCTATTTCGATTCTGCCAACGATCTCTTGAGATATCTTTGTATTTTAAACCAGAAATTATATCGTGCGGGCGCTATGGTATGATCGTAGCGTGCTCCGCCATCCACACCGTAGATCCTGGGTTGATGTCCGGGCAAAGCAACATCAAAATTTTAGAAACAAGTTTTTTCAACTAGAAGAAAAATTTCCTTAGCGGGGTCGCCCCTCGGCAGTGTTTGGCTAACACTCCGTGTGTATTCCTGCTATGGAAAGCTCTCAGCGAAATCTCATCTAAAAGTTACGCAAAAACTGATTGCAACGAAACTAATATAAATAAAATAATTTAAAAAAATGTTTAAGTTAAACGGTTTTTTTGAAAACAATACTTACATGAAGTAATAATAATACTAAAAGCTAGAAAATAATTATGTAGGTAGGTCCTAGGAACTAGTCATCACACTCCTCATCAATCTAGGGCGTTGATGAGACAACTAAATAAAAGTTTGGGAGCGTTGAAATTTCTTAAAATGTGAGGCGTAGCATAACCTGATTAAGGTTCAGTTGGTCTTATATATAACTATCAATAGAAATTTTACGCATCCAACCCTTTTATTTAATTGGCTGATCAACGCCCTAGATTGATGAGGAGTGTGATGACTAGTACCTACGACCTACCTAATTATTTTCTAGCTTTTAGTATTATTAGTACTTCATGTATTTTCAATAAAACCGTTTAACTAAATTTTTCTTTTTTAATTATTTTATTTTCAGTTTTTAGTCTTTATTTAATTGCCTATTATTTCTCATTTATTTAGTAATTTAGTGACTCATTATAACAAGGACTATTTCCTACAATTTGTTACAATCTAAGTCCTCAATACATTATCCTTCCAAAGACTTTACTCGACTCTGCGCCACGTATGCTTGTCCCTCCTCGAACTCCAAAATATTTTGTTGTCACTTCTACCGGACTGTATATCATATTTGTTCCAAATATGAGCCAAATGGGACATCATGATCGCTTTCTCTTCATGTATGTATTATGTGTTCCAAATATGGACCAAATCGGACCACAAATACGATTTTTATGAATATCTCGATCCTTGCACCACCTAACGGCGATTTTTTTTATAGGTCGCTTTCTATTCTTGTATGTTTCATGTGTTCCAAATATGAACCAAAAGGACCACAAATGCATTGTCATCGGGTTCTGAACTATATTCCAAGTTTCAAGTTTGTAGCTTATCGGGAAGTTACTTAAATTTCAATTACAAAAATCGTGCCGGCCGGCCGTCCACCCTGTCACGTCAAGCAATATAAAACCGTTTAAAAATAAAATAAATAAGGCGCGATAACCTCCAAGAGATTTTAGGCCGAGCTTCTCTTCCCATTTGCGTCATCTATCATCGCCATATGTGGCGAAGTTGGTTATATCTTTTTAAAAACCCATTGGGAAAAATCCCTCAGGAAACAATAAAAAATGCTGCAACCCACTCTAGTAGCACGATTTTATATCAAATGTCATAACGCCAGTAAAAGTCAATTGGCTAATATGGCGGCCAAAATCATTTAGTAAAACTACTGTGTAATGGGATTTTAATAACTTTGTAAAATTTTTTCCTTTATGGAACATTTTTAACAAGCATAAAAATAACACTAAAACAAATTTTCAGGACGATTAAAGAAAACAAATTATTCGTCCCTAACACAATACAATTAAGCAATGAATTTTCCGAATAATTTTCCAATAAATTTACTTCAAAAAATTCCTGAAATTATATTTTTTTTAATTAAGTCACTATAATTTACCGTCATGTGAAAAAAAACAATAGCAATTTCTTTGCAACTCGTTATACATATTAACTAGGGAACTTACTTTGATGTGGACAGAATGCGCCAGTATCCGGAAAATATTTGCAGCAACTCGACGATTGACTCCAATCGAAGTAATCATCAATCCAACTTGAAGCAGGACGCGCAATATAAGTCTCATTTGCACGACGACTGGCCAGGTAAATTTGTGTCAGCATACTATCATCATTACAAAATTTGCCCGAACAAACAAGATTTTGATGGAATGTTTTGGAGAAATCCAAACCGGATTTTAAAACGAAATACATGGGCGGCCCAATACTTAAGTATTTATTTAAAGCTTGAAAATAATGCAATACAAAACTATCTTGAGGCATTGACAATTCCTGCTCCAAACCAATTTCAATGTGTGGCGTAACAGCAATGCTGCTGCATAACCAACCGAAAAACGCAATCATAACAATAACGCGCATAGTTTTTTGCATTAAAAATGGTACATAAACACTCTTGAAGAATTTGTATAGTAAACCCTCGGTATTAGGTAAGATGTCACTTTTTTTGCCGCGTATAAAACAGAAAATGTCCAAACGATTTTCAGCTTGACGTTTTGTGTCCAATGTCAAGAGACTAATAAAACAGGTAATTTGTAGTATAAAATCAAAAAGTAAAGCCATGCCAGCATATAAAGCAAACGCTTTTACAGCCGGCATATCGGAGAGTCCACCAAGAAAGAAACAACAGCTTTCACTAACCGAAGTCAGTAACATTGATGGACCAACACGTCCCAGTATGCGTCCAATATGCTCTTCATGTGTTTCATCAACGAGACGCGTATCACGTTGATAGGTTTGTACCAATATAAAAATATTATCCACACCAACAGCTAATACTAAAAATGGTATTACTTCAACAATAATAAGTGTAGCTGGCACACCAATATAACCGAATACACCAACTGATGATATAACAGATGCCAATACAATAATTACACCACCCACACCTAACGTGATTTTGCTGTCGATTAGCGCGCGACGCACCTCCTGCACATGACCCAATGATATGGCTATATATGCAAACATTATTAAATATGAAACAAGTATTGTCATAACATCCGATTGTGATTCACGATTTAATTCATCCTCAATAGAACGTTCCGAAGTGAATGCAATTTCCATATGTTTACTCATACGTGTTTTGGTGTAATTCAACATAAATTCTACAAAACGTTTCTCCCATTCCAATGCTGGTCCCAATTTAGCTTTGTCATGATGATTACTAACAGGGAGTGTGAGTATAATTGCATTTGCACGTTCATATCTCGTATTGCCTGATAACTGTTCGCCCGGTGGTAAAAAACCTCCTAATCCAACAGCGGGATCGACAGGTCCACCGTAGGGTGCGAGGCAAAGGTATGGATTATTCATGCATTGATACAATCCATCCAAGTAGGTTACCTGCAACAACAAAAAAAAAAAACACAAACAAAATAAATTATTGAACAAAAAAAAAAACGCCATACATGCTTATACTATGTTCAAACAGAAAAATAAATTGAGGTAATTTCGATTTAAATTGTGTGGTGTTCAGATAAGTCAATTTAGCTCATACAATAGTAATTTGATTGCTGGTTGGCTCATCTCTACAGCAACAACATACCTTTGTTCAAACTGTCAAAATGTGCGTGTTGGTATTAGGCGAATGGAATGGTATGAAAACTTTGAAATTTTTGTGTGTTGTCAGAAAACATGTTCAATGTTGTGGTTTCATTTTGAGTTTGCCATCTTCTTTTGACAATCCTTACTCCAGTGAAATGAAAAAAATAAAATCAGCTGATGAGATGAGCCAACCATATAGTTGAGCCATGCGTAACTGACGTTTAAATCTACTCAATAAACACACTTTACAAGGTTGCATTTGCAGTTTAAAACAATTTATTACGCAATTTTTTTTAAATTGGCAACTTATTATTACAATTTATTATATGATAAATTGCGTAATAAATTGCCCAAATGGTATAAATTGCCAATTTAGTGTGTGTTTGTGCATAGTATTACTTAATTATATTCATTAAAATCGAGCTTACCTTATAATTTCCATCTTCCTCAGTTTCATTTAAACGCTCTAAATCGTTACCAAAATAGCCCCAAATCGATTGTATAACACAACTGGAAACATCTTTCTTAGCATCGCTTGACAAGGGCGCGAAGCAAATATCCTCTAATACTGTGCCATTGGTGTTTCTTCCCAAATTCATTATTTCTTCTTGTAATTCAAGCACTTGTGTGAGAAATTCTTTGCCAAAAACTGGACCAAAAGTTATCGGACCATTGGAGGTGTTATGCACGATGTCAGGGAGATCGACTGCATGGATTATAACCTGCATAAATAGAGAGTTTGTATCAAAACTTTTTATATACGGTTTTATCGGGCAATATTAGAAAATAATAACGTGCCAAGTTTAAGCAAAGTAATGCTAACACCGAAAACTAGCATTATCTCAAAAATTGACGAAATGAGTTATTAAGGTTGTAAGAAACCTGGCTTGGTTTTCGGGTGGGACAAAACTATTGAAGAAGATATCACTTCAAATCATAATAGAGTTAAGTAGAAGAAAAACTCGGGTGTCTGGTCCATGCAATCCGAAAGATTCTTGAGAATTGAAAATTGTATTTTCTAACCTGAGGCCTCTCATACAATGGCGGATTGAAAACCATTTTCACTCAAGTATGGAACTGCCTATAAAAATAATAAATTATGGATGTAATGAGTACGTGTTTTCGCACTTAGCAGTCTACATACCTGGGCGGCATCCAACCAAGACAGAGCTGATACTCTTCAGCAACACAACAAAAATACCTCAATTTCGCCTTTCTTCACTACACGACACAGATCCGAAGCGAAAGTGTGGTAGACAATCCTGAACAAGCAATGCAACATTAAAAAAATAAACAAATTACAATGGGTCGTATGTGCAGGGGTAGCAGGAGCACTCAGGTCGTGTCCAACGAACACGTTAAATGTTATCTTTAACCAGCTGCCATTGGACCTCAACAAAAACCTCACAGCTATTACTTCTGGCATCAGACTTGAGGAGTCTAGATGTTGAAACGAGAAGCAGTATGGCCACAGCGGTATCATATGCAGCCTACCCGATGTAAATCTTTCGCCTATATTGGACGAGAACTTTAAATGTGAAGATACCCTATAGAACGAATAAGTCAGCTGACATGGTATGTAAGGAGGGTGTCACTATTCACCTAGGGTCCAAAATGGTTTGCGATCTTGGTGCAGGGTTCCTCTCCGAACAGCTAGAAGTCGCACTCTCAATCAGTCTTCCAAACTCAAGTAGTATCTTTCAAGCAGAGCTACAAGGCATAAACAAGGATTGTTGCTTCCTGGTCCAGAGACATGCACTTTCTCAGGCAGCCAATTACTCATATTTACTGATGAGTGTAAAATAAATATACTTAGCTTAGATTCGGGATGCGTGGCCCGCTAATGCTACTGCTTAGGCTATGAACATGAACAGAGCATTGAGCAGAACCCTAGCATAAAAAAGTGATAGCGTTTCTTACGTCGGGGCAAATGGCAAAATAAGAACTCCAAACGAAATGTTTTTTGTTGTGGAGAGGAAAAAGTTCTGCATAACAATACCTAACGAAGCAAATAGTAATACATTTTTCTTTTTTGCTCGCTCCACGACAAATAGCATTTCGTTTGAAGTTTTCATTCTACTGTTTACTCCGCTCTAAAACACGAAGAACAGAAGAACACGAAAGCTTTCACTTTTTTATGCTACGGCTCTGCTCTATGCTCTGTTCATGTTCAGAGCCGAAGCAATAGCAAAAAAAAAAAATCCAGAGTAATATAGCAAATTCAATAACTGAATGTCATAATAAAAAATGTAAAAATGCATAGCTTTCAATGCAGTTTAGCTTCGGTTTTTTAACATTTACACAAATACAATGTTAATTAGGGGAAATAGTATTTTGTTGATTTTTTTTTTTTTTAACTTTGTCTATAGACTTGAGCTTACGATTTCTCGAACATGTTCGAGAAGAGATTTCTTGCGAGTCTCGCCTTCTCCCGAGATTCTCGAATCTCAAATTACTCGTAAGGCTCGCGAGATTCTAGAATCTCGAGTTATTCATACGGCTCGCGAGATTCTCGAATCTCGAATTACTCGTAAGGCTCGCGAGTTTCTCGACATTTAACTTAATCGATTCATCGCCTGTTTTATATAGAGCTTACGATTTCTTCTGGAGCACAAGCCAAAATGTCCGCAAAACCACAAGTAAAAAACCCCGAAATGTATAGAATATTGCTAATGCAGCGCTGAATTGAAAGTTGAGAAGATCGCGAGTATTACGAGTAATTCGAGATTCGAGACTCTCGCGAGGCTTACGAGTAATTCGAGATTCGAAAATCTCGCGAGCCTTACGAGCAATTCGAGATTCGAGAATCTCGCGAGAATCCGTGTTGTTGATGTCTCGTTGAAAAATAAAATATTGCGGACAAAATTATATGTATAATAAATATGTTTTGAGTTAAATGTCATTGAAGCAATATAATCAACAAAAAAGTCACAAGTAAAAAAACCAAGTGTATAAATACTGTCCATACAGCTATTAAGTAAGAATGTCGAGAAGCTTGCGAGATTTTCAAGTACTTCGAGACACGAGAATCTCGCGAGAAGTCGAGTTCTCGATTTCTCGGGTCTCGAAAATCTCACTTGCGTTCGAGAAGAAATCGTAAGCTCTACTATAGACCTCGCCTAAGGAATTATGCTTGAAGACTCAATACAACCAGTTGAGATGAGTTCCAAAAAAGCAAGTCCTATTTTTAATCTCAAAATCTGACTTCTGCTTATGATATTAAAATCTTCTATGTTTTTTTTAGAACGCAAGTGTATACTACCGTAACAGTGTGAAAAATTCCCAAACATTGCCAAAAGCGGAGAAATTAAGGTTGTTATCAGATTTTTCTAAGCACTACACTCACTCACCTGTTCGATGCGATAGAACGGCTGAAAATGTGAATCAAAAAATTCACGTTCAATGCGCGATTCAGATTGTGGCGATGCCCACAATTGTACAGGGTCCGTAGTTATATGTAAATTGTTGATGCCAAATCCCATAATCATGACGAACAAAATACCACCAATTAGTGTCATTTTAGGACGACGAGCAAAAAATGTGCCCCATGTTGTGAAGAATGCTTCAAAACACTTTTCAGTTTTAGCGCCCAGATTTTCAAAATAACCAGTTTCGCATTCATTAAGTGTTGGCTGGGCACCATCAACTTCGCTTTCATCATCTATAAAAGGTACATATGTATGTGTTATAAATGCAAATTCTTTATATATATTTAAAAATGCTTATAAATGTAAAACATAAATAGTTAATTTAAAAACACGTTCTTAATTAAAAAGTTAGTTTAAAGAGAAAACTAGAGAAAAATGTTAAAGAACGATAAAGAAATTAAAAAAAAAAAACAAAAACATTTGAGATTTTATAAAATATTTAGTTCTTTACTATGAACTTTTCCAAGAAGAAACCTTACTATTTTACATTTGCCATTATTTTAGATGTGTTAATTGTAATAATAATAAATGCAAGGCGCGACATACCCCCAAAAAAAATGTAGACTGAGCTTCGCTTCCGATTTGCGTCGTGCTCCTATTAATTTTTCCTAAAAAATGGCGGGATGGGACCTACCTACATGATTTATGCCGACTCCGAGGGTATCTGCAAGGCAGATGAGTTTGCACCGAAAAACATTTCATGCCAGAAATAAAATCGGTGTGTTTGCCAAACACTGCCTAGGGCCGACCCCGATTAGGAAAACTTTATTCCAATTTAAAAGAAAATTTTCTAAATTTTTGACGTTACTATGCCCAGGAGCACGCAACCACCACACCACGACGGCCGTTAAATTTCTCAAAGTTGAATATCCTTTTTTCTTTCTAATTTTATTTAATAATTTTTGATTTATATAATACTAATTTTTGATTTTTTCAATTTTTTAAATTTAGTATTACTTTTCTTTATTATTTTTCTTTTTTTAACTATTTTTATTTTTTTAATTATTTCATTTTTTTTTTTGTATTTTTTTATTCATTTTTTTATGTTTTTATTTTTATAATTTATTTTCTTTTATTCGTTGTTTACTTTTATATTTTTTTTTTATTTTTTTTTATATATTTATTTGCCTTTTAATTATTTTAATTTATTTTTTTCTTCTGAATTTATTTTTTAATTATTTTATTTTTTTTGCCGTTTATTGCTTTTAATGTTCATACATATTTACACAATTATACATACAAATATTTTTTGAAGCAAGTTTTTTATTGTAGTTTTCTTGAATCGTTCTTATTTTTCCCTTTTTTATCATTTTCCTTTTTTAATGATTTTTCGTCATTTGTTTTATTTAATCCATTTTATATTTTTCCTTGTTTTCCCTTTTTTTATTGTTTTTTAGTATTTTTATTATTTTTTATATTTTATTATTATTTTTTTTTATTTTTATTTTTTTTTTATAAAATTTAATAGCCTTAAATGTTGCAATTAATTAGATTTTTTTTCCGTTTATTGCTTTTAATGTATGGAAATATTTTTTTAAGCAAGTTTTTTTATTGTAGTTTTCTTTAATCGTTTTTATTTTTCCGCATTTTTATCATTTTTCTTTTTTTTAATGATTTTTCGTCAATTGTTTTTTTTAATCCATTTTATATTTTTCTTTGTTTTGAATTTTTTGTTTATTATTTTTTAGTCTTTTTATTATTTTTTAATATTTTTTTTTTTAATTTAATAGCCTTAAATGTTGTATATAATTAGGATTTTTTTTGTCGTTTATTGCTTTTAATGTATGAAAATATTTTTTGAAGCAAGTTTTTTATTGTAGTTTTCTTTAATCATTTTCTTTTTTCCTTTATCATTTTTATTTTTTTTTATGATTTTGCTTCAACTGTTTTTTTAATCCATTTTATATTTTTCCATTTTTATTATTTTTTTTGTTTTTTTTTTATTATTTTTTAAATTTTATTATTATTATTTTTTTCTATAAAATTTAATAGCCTTAAATGTTGCAGTTAATTAGATTTTTTGCCGCTTATTGCTTTTAATGTATGAAAATATTTTTTGAAGCAGTTTTTTAAAGTTTCTAAAAAGCTGAATAGCCTGTCGATAGCTAATTGGTAGACGAAAAATGTAAGCTATTGAACGAGAAAGATGTGCGGTGTAGTTGTTGATTCAAACTTATTTCATTTTTTAGTTTTATAATTTCTTTTCTTTTATTCGTTATTTACGTTTATATTTTTTTTCTAATTTTTTTTTGTCTTTTTTAATAATTTTTATTTTGTTTACCTTTTTAATGTTTTTTAAATTTATTTGCTTTTTAATTATTTAAATTTTTTTGCCGTTTATTGCTTTTAATGTATGAACATATTTTTTGAAGCAATTTTTTTATTGTAGTTTTCTTTAATCGTTTTAATTTTCTCCTTTTTTATAATTTTCTTTTTTTTTAATGATTTTTTCTCAATTGTTTTTTCAATCCATTCTATATTTTTCCTTGGTTTGACATTCAATTTATTGTTTTTTAGCCTTTTTATTATTTTTTATATTTTATTAATTTTTTTAAATTTTTATTTTTTTTTTATAAAATTTAATAGCCTTAAATGTTGCAATTAATCAGATTCTTTTGCCGTTTATTGCTTTTAATGTATAAAAATATTTTTTGAAGCTTCCAAAAAGCTGAATAGCCTGTCGATAGCTAATTGATAGTCGAAAAATGTAAGCTATTGAATGAGAAAGATGTGCGGTGTAGTTATTGATTCAAACTTACTTAATTTTTTACTTTTATAATTTTTTTCTTTTATTCGTTAATTAATTTTATATTTTTTTCTTTATTTACTTTTTATAATTTTTTTTATCTTTTTTAATAATTTTTATTTTGTTTACCTTTTTAATGCGTTTTTATATTTATTTGCTTTTTAATTATTTAAATTTATTTTTCTTCTTCTGAATTAATTTTTTAATTATTCAAATTTTTTTGCCGTTTATTGCTTTTAATGTATGAAAATATTTTTTGAAGCAAGTTTTTTATTGTAGTTTTCTTTAATCGTTTTTATTTTCCCCTGTTTTTATCATTTTTCTTTTTTTAATGATTCTTCTTCAATTGTTTTTTTTTAATCCATTTTATATTTTTCCATTTACTTTTTTTTTATTTATTATTTTTTAGTCTTTATATTATTTTTTAAATTTTATCATTATTTTTTTTTGTTATAAAATTTAATAGCCTTAAATGTTGCAGTTAATTAGATTTTTTGCCGTTTATTGCTTTTAATGTATGAAAATATTTTTTGAAGCAAGTTTTTTAAAGTTTCTAAAAAGCTGAATAGCCTGCCGATAGCTAATTGATAGTCGAAAAATGTAAGCTATTGAACGAGAAAGATGTGCGGTTGTAATCAAACTTATTTCACGTTTAAGTCAGTTCTACATTCCCAGAGCCGTACCTATTGATACACAAAGCAATAACAAAAACCATTTTTACTCACCCAAAAGCATGGAAAACTAAAAAATGTCAGGTAAGGATCTAAAAATATAACACTAAACAATTTTTTAATTTTTTTTTTCAATAGCTTATCAATTAAAGTTAGTAAAAACAGTATATTGCATATTTAGTAATTTTAAAAAGTGCGAATAAGAAATTTCTATAAAAAAATGTTCAAAAGCTTTTCATAACGATGAGTGGTTAATGATTTTTTTTAATTATGAGCATTACTAAATTAAAATAGATTTGTACCATACAATTGATAGCGCAAAAGAAAAGTAATAAAAGCCAATGAAACAAACGCACAAAAGACCGCGCACGCATAAAGGGACGCGTTGGCGGCGAAGAAATAGTTAACTAAAGTTTGAGAGCAGATATTTACACACAAGAAGTATAAGCGAATCGCAAATTAAGGGCCAATTAAACTTCCTTAACCCTAACGCCATAGTCATACCCACATTTTTACTTATCCATATCAATTTGTCGTCAGTTATTGGTGCCTTAACCTAAAAATCGTGAAAATTTCATAAAAATTAAGAAAACGCAAAAAATTACAAACATATACCACAAAGAATAAGTCTCTTAGTCAAAACGTATCCAAAACAATAAATAAAATATACAAAACGTTATTACACTCTCGCAACTCAAATATTTTTAGGTTATGGATATGGCGAAAAACGGAAAACCAATTGGTTGGCTATGGTATGGTTATGGCGTTAGCGTTATGGTATGGCACCATTAATCGATTACATTGATTTCCATAAGGTTGGTTCCATCAGCTGTTTTATCTGGTTATGGATAAGTCACCATTAATTGGCCCTTTAAAATTTCAAATATGATTCCACACAATTTCTACAACATTACTACAATTCATATACGCATACAAACAAAATTTCAAAATTCAACATACTGGCCATTTTTGATTGAAGTGGGGAATCCTCCTCAGGTGAAAACTCGTTACTCACTTCTCCATTAAATCGGTTGTTAACTGTGGCATTACATAGGCCACCACTATTGAAACCATCACCTACTAATAAAACAAACAACCAAATGCACAAAAGTTTTACAAAAAAAAGAACAAAACAAGATTAGTAAGAAAGAAAAAATGGAAAACTCAAAGCATTAAACAATTTGCGGTTTAACAAATAGTTTTTTTTTTTTTTATTTAAAGCTTAGCATTTTATGATGAATTTGTTTTAATGGTAAGATGTTTTTTTAAAGCAGTTTGCGGGAGTTAAAGGGCTATTAATAATCTTATAAAAGCGCCTAAACAGTAAGTAAAACAAAAAAAATATAATCATTTATATTTCTGCTTATTTCAAAACTCAGAATCCTAAAGAAAGAAGGGGTCTTTTATTAAAAACCCACGAAAATTTGAAGCGGTAAATTGCATTAGACCTAATTTCTTTATACACGACAATTTTTCGTTATACACATAGAATAATTTTCGTTTCCAGCACTTTATAGTGTACATTAGGGTGGGTCAAATTTATTGCTGAAAAGGCACATCCAGTTTCTGAATCTATGGGCCATACTCGAGTAATATTGTCCATGGGACCATAGGTCTGAAATGAGTTTCAAGCGTCCCTAATTTTGTTAGACAATTTTATATCCCAATCCGAATATCGGCTCTCACAAATAAAATACATGAAAATAAATGTCAAATTCGGATTCGGATTGGGATATAAAATTTTCTAACAAAATTAGGGAGGCTCGAAATTCATTTCAGACCTATGGTCCCATGGACAATATTACTCAGTATGACCCATAGATTCAGAAACTGAATGTGCACCTGAAGTTTTCCCTCCATTTTTCCCCATACAATTTGACCCGCCCTAGTGTGCATGCACTGAAAGAAAAGAAGGTAGTAAAATCAACAAATCAGATTTATTGTTATAAATTAACAGAGTTTTTTGTCAAGAAAACAAATTTGTTAAATTATTTCAGCAGAAGAAAAATCTATCGGTCTCAAGTTAACAATTCTAAAATGACAGATTCTCCATCAATCTAACTGATTTTCTGTTAAAAGAACTGATTTTATTGGTCTTTTTAACGGCAAACAACTTTCAAAATTACGCCATCAGCTAATTTTAATAACTTACGCTCACGGCGCTCACTACTTTGTTCTTATGCTTATCGTGCAACAGAAATCTCCGTCATATCAACAGCCACCGTTATATTTTAACAGTTTTCATTGCTGACATTAATCATATATGTATATTATTTCTAATTGCTGCTTTTATGTACGGGTCCCTTTTTCGCTCTTATTTGGAATCCAAATCTATAAATAAAGTTTTAGTTGTAAATATGGGGATTCGGGCCATTAGCGAGCTTTGGGTAATTTCGGTCGAAGTGCTTTTGTTTAGCTGTATTTTATTAAAATAATTTGTAAAAAATAAACGATTGTGCGCACACAAAGAAGTATATTTGTACTATGGCACTATTGTGAATATTTGCACTGCATTACCAGCAGTTGCTATTGTACGCTAGATGGCAGCGCAAGCTGTAAGTTTTAATTGATAGGCGGCAGTTGCTATTATACGCCTAGATTGCAGCGCAAGCTGTAAGTTAATAGAAGAGCTGATTTCTGTTGATATCTGATAACAGACTTTTATATTGGTTGCGCAAGATGCGCACGGGTCAGGCTCGTAATTGTTAATTAACATAGCAGAGCTAGGCGGCCCCGTGGTGTGATGGTAGCGTGCCACGCCTACCGCACCAAAAATCCTGGTTTCAAGGCCTGGTTAAAGCAACATCAAAACATTTAGAGAAACGTTTTTTTATTTATCTGCAAGGCAGATGAGTTTTCACTGAAAAGCTTTTCAAGGCAGAAATACACTCTACAGTTTTCAAGGCAGAAATACACTCGGAGTGTTTGCCAAATCACTTCCGAAGGCCAACCCCGCTTAGAAAAACATTATTTTAATTGAAAAAACTTGTTGCTAAAATTGTGGCGTTGCTTTGCACGGGGCGTCAACCCAGGATCTTCGGTGTGGTAGACGGAGCACGCTACCATCACCACGGCGGCCGCCACAGCAGCTATTTGCGATGGACAAAAGCTGACAAAAATATTGGCTGAATTGACCCGTAATTCAGTTAATTTTACCAGTTTTTTTTCTTTCAGTGTAATTTGGGGCCATTTGGTCTGCAAGCACAGTTCTTGCTATAATTTACTGAGTCTCTTAAACAAACGTCCACTCTTAATTCGACGCAGTCAAAACTGCACGTATCCTGCGCTTATAGTTAGATGATATTCTTGTCAAGTTTTCGCAACTCAAATTGCCATATATAAATCTAAAATAATTAGTACCAAGAAAATTCTACAAAAAAAAAATACTAATTTTTTTCACTTAGAAAAATCCAGAGGCATACAACATACTCGATTCAATGGGTTCTAAAGCTCTATAGAAAATATAATACATGTTCCATTAATATCATCGTAAACAGCACATTGTATGCAAAGTTCCATCTCAAACTGGCCGATGATTAACGTAAACTATTTCGTTGTTTGGTGGAATTTCGATTAAAAGTTTCACCAAATTTTTACAAAAAAAAATAACATTATATACTGACGAGCCGGACCCGTGCGCATCTTGCGCAACCAATATAAAAATCTCTTATCAAATATCAACAGAAATAAGCTGTTCTATAAATCAATTAAAACTTACAGCTTGCGCTGCCATCTAGCGCATAATAGCAACTGCCTGTAATGAATATTCACAATAGTGCCATAGTACAAATAGTTTTTTTTGTGTGCTCACAATTGTTTATTTTTAACAAATATTTTAATAAAATATAGCTAAACAAAAGCTCTAAGACCAAAATTGCCCAAAGCTCGCTGATAGCCCGAATCTCCATCTTTACAACTAAAACTTTAGTTATAGATTTGGATTCCAAATACGAGCGAATAAGGGACCCGTACGTAAAAACAGCAATTAGAAATAATATATATGATTCGAAACTAACAAGGTTACTAAAATAGAGTTAGGTACTTTCGGGGTTTTTCAGTGCTGTGGCCTTTTTATTCCATTTGTTTAGGCCACAAGCCTAAATATGGCGGTGCACCCTCGTATCGCTGTACTTTTCCTTTTCGTTATCTTTTCACCTCACATTTTCATTTATTCATATCGGTTTATACCGATAACCGTTTACCCCGCCGGATAATAGTTAAGCCTAGGATTCGGCGGTGACCGCGAACTAAAGTCTTTTTTACCTCGGTCACTTCTTTTGCGAACGTCTAAGAAACCGCCAGTAGCAAAGTCACCGAAGGTAAGTCACTTTCCATAATACTCAAAATTATAAAATTCATTCCATACCCTTGCGTAAATTCAAATCCTTAATTGTTGTGAACTTGATCAACTCTGAATTTGCATTCACTTTCGTTTTAATAAATATTATTGTGTGCTTTTTATAACGAATTCGTTTGTGTATTTTCTTTTCTTCTCTCCCCACCATTATTACGAGCGTGCCCTATCTGTGGTCTTGCCGCCGTAACATTTGGTCCTTCGAGTTACTTGATACTCTCTCTTTGAGGCCTTTCCTATTACTATGCATCTTGAATTCATTATTACTCTCTTTGTCCTTTTTATGTGTTTAATTTTGAGTTATGAGTACCATAGTATTCTCTTTGTTCGCTTTCGTTGTTGCTACGTTATTTGTTTTCAGTTTCGCTTTTAATGACTTGAATATTTTACCTTCTTTATCGGAGTCTTACATGCGTTTGAAACAACCACACTTCTCAATATTATATTCGTATGTTTGTGTTTCTGTACGTCTTTAGGAAGGAGAACTAGAGCTATCTCCAATTGTCTGTTCTATATCATGTTTAATATCGTATTCTTTGATTTTCTGTTGTAATCCTTTTGTATTATCTCATTGGGAATTTTGTAAAATTTACAAATCTTGAGTGGAATTGTGGCTAATTTTCGATATTTTTATTAGTTACATCAATTTCTAGAAAATTTTACTTGGAAAATATGGAATTTACACTAAATTTGTTCGATATCTGCTACGGTAATGTATTATGAAAGAATAACTGTAATGAAAAATTATCTAAAACATTCGGTCAATTTCATATGGAATGCCCAATGTAAGGCGCGATAACCTCCGAAGAGATCTAAGGCCGAGCTTCTCTTCCAATTTGCGTCGTGCTCCTCTTGATTTTCCCTACAAATTGGGCGGACGGGACCTACATGATTTTATGCCGACTCCGAACGGCATCTGCAAGGCAGATTAGTTTTCACTGAGAGCTTTTCATGGCAGAAATACACCCGGAGCGCTTGCCAAACACTGCCGAGGGGCGACCCCGCTTAGAAAAATTTTCTTCTAATTGAAAACCCTTATTTCTAAAATTTTTGATGTTGCTTTGCCCGGGGTTTGAACCCAAGGCATCCGGTGTGGTAGGCGGAGCACGCTACCATCACACCACGGTGGCCGCCTGGAATGCCCAAACTAACTAATAATTAGCTAGCTTTATTTGACAACATTGAAATTCTAATAGCTATTTATAACTTTACAAACTTACAGAATCTAACACAAATCTATTCACCTTTCTAAAGATATGGAGTACACACTACAAACAAAAACACATTTCATTTATTTCATTATATTAGTTAAGTTGAGAGTTTTCCTTCTTTATCAAAAAAAAAAAAAAAAAACAAGAAACAGTCCCTCTTGTGCATGCAGCCTCGACAACAAAACTATAATATTCGATACCTTAAAAATAAAAAAAAATAAATGTAAGGCGCGATAACCTCCGAAGAGATCTAAGGCCGAGCTTCTCTTCCAATTTGCGTCGTGCTCCTCTTGATTTTTCCCTACAAATTGGCCGGACGGGACCTACATGTTTTATGCCGACTCCGAACGGCATCTGCAAGGCAGATGAGTTTTCACTGAGAGCTTTTCATGGCAGAAATACACCCGGAGCGCTTGCCAAACACTGCCGAGGGGCGACCCCGCTTAGAAAAATTTTCTTCTAATTGAAAAATCTTATTTCTAAAATTTTGATGTTGCTTTGCCCGGGAGTTGAACCCAGGGCATACGGTGTGATAGGCGGAGCACGCTACCATCACACCACGGTGGCCGCCATACCTTATATCCCCGATAAATTCGCCTTGAGTTGAAAATTTAAATGAAAAAAGCATGCTCAATGATATCCGTTAGGATGGAGTACGTGTATGCAAGATATTATTGGTTTAACAGTCAACTTACGTTCACTTCTCTTCGAGGGAAATAGACAAACGCCCATGAGAAAAGCTAATGAGCCTACAACGAAGACTGCAGTCATTATAACCGTAAATGCATCAAAACCAGCAATTTTAAATGGATCAGGACGTGGTGGTTCTGGTACGGGTACAGGACATGATGCTTCACAATCGCTACAACCGCAAGCTGAGGTTTTATCCTATAAATAATATTTTATATATGTATGAGTTTTATGTGCGTTCTGAATTTATCGTCAGCTAAGTGGAGGAAGATCACCATATATTGACCGTCGATTCGATGTTTCAATAATTTGCTAAGAAAGTGCGGTTTTCGAATCAGCAGCTGATACACAGCAGTCTTCAACTTACACGTCAATATAAAAGTAGGTATGTATTGACAAATATTGTAACTTACATTTAATCTTTCATTACAGGGTGTTGTTTTTGGATCCAGCGGCTTGTGTCCATCAATTATACTTGATTTATTTTCATGTTGTACATAAGTTATTTGAAATGGCAAATATGGATTATTTTTATCACCCATAAATTCAAACCATTTTGTAGGACTACAGCGTGATGCCATGTAACTGCCGCACATAAGATCGAGGGCTTTTTGGCCAGTAGACGGAACTGATACCTATTGGATATGGAATATAAAAAATTTTAATAGTGGAAATAAATTAACATATGTATATAGTTCTTAATGGACCTAAGCTGAAATTCACTGCATCTCGAAAAAATACTAATTTTGCGTGATAGCAACGCATTGTTTGGTGTTTATAAATTTACCAGCATCATATCATCAAATGTCCTATCACACCCCATAGTATCATCATATCATTTTATACCACATTCGAGGCTATATATTATTTAACTTTTTTAGGCAATTCACAAGGTATCTTATTGTCTTATGGAGTATTTTTTTTTTAAATGCGGCCCTTGTGAACACTACAATGAGTTATATGTCGTATTCAAATACATCCATAAGAAGAACCATCAGCTCCCCCATCGGGTTAGGGGGCCAGAATATACCCGCGGTAGGTATGCCTGTCGTAAGAGGCGTCTAAAATACCACATTCAAGGGATTGTGTAGCGCAACGCTTTCAGGTTGCCTGCGCAATATATAGCTTTTCCAAACCCAATTGTCAACCTCACCTATCCGTGGCGAAGCCTGTTTCATTAACACCCAAGGCTCTGGCGACCCCGAACTCCTCATGGATCTAGGCGGTGGGAGGGGGGGATGACCAAGAAGATCGGATGTGGTCATAACAAATCGTTCCCGTCGGATTTGGCACCGGAACGTACCGGATCTGCATCCGGCAAAGGACCATCAGCATCGATAAAACTACCCAAGGCCTTCGGGGAGTGTCCTTATCGCTACAACAACAACAAGTACTCACAGCAAAAAGCATTTAAAAATCTCATCTTATGTAATTCTGATCTTTTCGTCACTACTTTTCATTGATTACTTGTTGTTTACCATTTTTTACCAAAATTCTTTCGACATTTTTAAAAATAAAGAAATCATTTGACAACACATAATTTAGCACATCTGATATATGTACATAGGCAGCTGAATTGAATGTTTTTACCAAAAATTTTATATGAGATACAACAACAAAGCACACATGAAAAGTTTAAAATCATAACACATACATTGCATACGATAGCTTGTGGATTGCCTGATTCTATCTAAAATGTCTTGAAACTTCTCATAATTTTTTATCCTGCCTTACTTTAACACATTATAACTAATGGCATTTTCTTTTCTGGACAAAATGTGAGTGTTGCCCTCTTAGATTCTAACTTTTGAACCACGTCACTTGGCGCTCTGCAAAATAGCTGAATGATGCTACCCTTTTTCTTATTCAGTACGAAATATTTTGTAAAACGACAAGCTTACAAGAGGGCTGAGAAAAACAACAGGGCGACATTTTTTCAGAAGAAAAAACACAAAGCCACAGCGTAACATCACTGCACAGCACATGATATATCATAATATCTTCCATCGCATCATATTCTTTGTCCCATCACATTTTAGCCTATACATGGATTAAGATATGTGTATCTTATACTAACTCTATCATGTCATATTATACTATAATCCCATTGCATAGATGATCCTATCCTATCATTTCACAGATAATATCACAACCTATAATTTCACATCATATACAAGTCTATCTTATCACGTCGCGTCATATTCACTCCACCCGATATTGGATGGCTTCGTAAATGCATATGCGCAAATGCGATGTATATGCGCAAAGAGTTATAATACGCTTATGATCACGCTACATTGCCAACAAATAAAGCAGTGTTGAAAACGTACAATATGCTTTACAATGATGCTTTGCAATATGCACTTACGAAGTCAGCCATTATATCATTAATTTTCTCTATTATCACATTGTAACATAAAAACAGCTCTGTGAAGTTGGCACCTATATGCGCGAGTAATTAAAAAAACCAAATGCCATTCGTTTGTTCATCGTTTGCCCAGGACAAATTTTCATTTGTCCACCTTTTGTTATAAAGTTATAACAAAAATAACCCCAAAAATTTTTTTTCGCTTTATTGTGCTAAAACGTATGGCAAACGACGGACAAAGAGCGAAAAAATGTTTTTGTTATAACTTATGGCATTTGGTTTTTTTAATTACTCGCAAATGGAGGTGCCAACTTCACACACGATTTTCTGAAATAACTTTTTAACCAAAGGTGGAAAAACGAAAATTTTTCCTGGACAAACGTGGACAAATGACGGACATTCGATTTAGCACAATAAAGCGAAAAAAGTTTTGGGGTTTTTCGAAAAAAAATATTTTTGTTATAACTTTTTAACAAAAGATGGACAAACGAAAACAACGCCTCTAACACCGCTTTTATTATGGTCCACCCCTGTCGAAACAGCAAGTTTCCTTGGACTCCCGTTAGAGGATATTGATGACAATTTGTGATCGGTCGCAGCTATTAGGTGGGGCGAAACATTGCTACAACAACAACAAACGAAAATTTTTCCTGGACAAACGTATGGCATTTGGATTTTTTAATTACTCGCATGTAGGTGCCAACTTCACAGAGCTCATAAAAACCTATCCATAGAATTTCATAATTTTATAACTTCTCTTCCATTTACATTAAATCCTTTTATACAACCCTATCATCTCACAACACCATTTACGCTTATCTACGCTCGGCTAAATATCATATCACATTCTATCCTAACATACCGAATATGTTTTAACATATCACATGATCTTTAACATCCTTTCCCCTCATACATATCGCCGGTTTCTTACATAAAGTTCGCGTTAAAGTTTATTTAATTTTGAGGTAATTCACTGAATTCAAACCTTTATTAAAAATATGCAAAGGCACAAATCTGTATCTCTGTTTTCGACGCAGGCTATTTGTAGGACACTGTGGGCATACTGCAGGGGTGGATTTCCATAATTCGATAACGAACAAGAACGAGTATCAAATGATCGTTTTCACTTTCAACAACACAAAATGTCGACGCGTCATACCCAAAGTTCGATACGTAATTAGCTATCGAATTGCATTTTCATAAGTTGAACATTTATGCTTTTGAGATTATCTAAGAATGTTTTTATTTTTTTAATTAAAAGTTGAAAAACATATACTGTTCACAATAGCAAATATTTTGATAGCTTCAAAAATATTTCTGAACCATTTTTGAAATATGAAAACTAAAGTATTCAAGCATCACTGCCTCGTCGAGCGTTCGATATTGAACTGAAGTATCAAACCGACGAGTGTCGGCTATCGAATTACGGAAACCCACCCCTAGCTTATTTTGCACTCGAAATAGAAACTGCATGCTTTTCATATCGCGTGTATATCAATATAGCAAGAAAATTATGTTTGGATATTTTTTTGAGTACTATTTAAGCCAGAATATTTCTCCCCAGCATATCTAACTCCCTGAAACCAATCCAAGCAAACCCCTATCTTCCTGGATTGACTTGTAAAAATAGCACTCTGGGTATGCTTAAATGAATCCATGCACCATGAGTAGCTATTTTTGAGCGACTTGCTACCGTTAAGGCTTCTATCAATATTAACACTTTGTTTAAATGTACAATTTTAAAATCAAAAACTCTGACGAAAAAGTTAAAAGAAATCTCAATGAAGCTAAGGACACATTGAGCTGCACTACAATCAATTCACACCTTGCGGGCGCAGAACAGAGCGGCGCGGCCATGAGCGGCAATGATTAAAGAAAACAAAACTTTTTTAAAAATAAGCTTTTATTATTGGTTAATAAAATTAACTAAAAAGTAAAAAATAAAATTAAAAAAAAAAATTTTTTTTTAAATAAGCTTTTATTATTGGTTAATAAAATTAACTAAAAAGTAAAAAAATAAATTGACTGTAAAGAAATATAACACTTTATAAGTTCATTGTAACCTTTAACGATAATTAGGCTTCTTCGTCTGCGACAAAAAAATTCCATATTGTACATAATTATATATTTTTAACATTAAAACTTTACACCTAAATTATTAAATCTTACAGTTTATATCACAGTCCAAATTGTTGTAATAAAAGCGTGTTACATTGTGTTAGCAAGAAAAGGAGGTCCTAAATGTTCTTAATTATACCATCAAAATTTAACACGCTTTTTATTAGAACAATTAGGATTGTGATATAAACTTTAAGATTTAATAATTTAGGTGTAAAGTTTTAATGTTAAAAATATATAATTATGTACAATATGGAATTTTTTTGTCGCAGACGAAGAAGTCTAATTATCGTTAAAGGTTACAATGAACTTATAAAGTGTTATATTTCTTTAAAGTCAATTTATTTTTTACTTTTTAGTTTATTTTATTAACCAATATTAAGAGCTTATTTTTAAAATAGTTTTTTTTTCGTTTGTTTAATGGTGTATTCAGTTTATACTTATATTTAAGAATTCATGAGCTTAACACCGGCTTATAATAATTGAATTTCAATTATTGTGTTTTCTAAGAGAAACTGAAAAGAAAGAAACATTTACTGGCGTATTGCGATGGACCCATTTCGAAAACCGCCAACGTAATCATCATCAGGCAATTTTGTAATGTTATCAAAGGTTACACCGGGATTCGAACCGTGAATCACATGGTGAAACTAAAGTAGCCTTTAACCACTAGGCCATCCTGCTGGTATTTGTTTTCATGCTTAATTCAGTTTTTCTCATTTCTACACTAACAACACAAATGAGACATTTTGTCTCTATATTGATTTGTGTGCCATGTAGATTTGTTTTTGTAAAGTTCTTCTTCGTTGCGAATGAGAAGCTTTGTAAACTCGGGCTCAGTTGTACATATTTATGTATGTTTGTTTAATGGTGTGTTCAAGTTTTTTTTCTTCAATTTTCTTTTTTACTTTTTAGTTCGTTTTATTAACAAGTAATAAACGCTTGTTATTAGAAAAGATTTTTTCTTAAATTTAATTTAAGTATCATTTTTTTTTAATTTTTAGTAGGGTAAAATATTGTTTAAATTAGTTATGTAATCTTTACTTAGTTATTTGTAACGTTTCTCATCCTATCCATTTCTTTTAATGCATCAACATTACAGGTTTCTTCGAAGTCAACTGTGAACAGACAAGTTTTTCGATTCGAGTGTTAACTAACTTAAAATAATATTTTATTGTGACTTTGCCTATGTCCCGTTCAGTTTACAACTACTCATTGCAGAACACTGCTCTATCAAGTGCGCAGAAAAGTATGCAACATTTAGCGATAACAGCCTAACTTCTACGTTCGTTGTATACAACAACAAAGCGAAGTTACCTGCGTTCTTGAGGACTTAGGCTTTTATGCCAAGGTGAGCACAAATCTTTATCGATACCTGTGTTATCGATTAATTTATCGAATTCTCGCAAAGTAATATTGCATTGTCATTGGAGTTATACATGCGTGCAAACTTTCAGCTTAATCGGACACCGGGAATTGTATCAAATTTAACTTGCAGGATTTGATTACAAACAACAGCCAAGTGAAACTAAATAAAAGCTTATAAAAAGTGAAGCTGGAAATACTCGAAAACGTTCGACATACTCCAGCTCAAGCTCAAACATTTTCGAATAATGAGCACTCAGCAGTTGTAAGCTCAAATGACCGAGCTACTCGAAAATGTTTGAACATTATCGGGAGCTTTAATAAATATGAACTAAGCAAAACAATTTACCAAGCCATAATTCATACGTCATTGTTGTATACATCGTTCCAGAATTACTACTATTAACTTTTAACTTCAGGGAATTTACATTTAATTACGTGCATTAGCTTTAAATCCATGATTATGTATTTTCTGTATACACATGTATGCTCGGTTGTTGTGATAAGGTTTTCCCACGAAGGCTTTGGGGAGTGTTATGGATGTGATGGTCCTTTGCCGGATACAGATCCGGTACGCTCCGGTAACACAGCTCCATTAAGGTGCTAGTAGCCCGACCATCTCGGGAGGAGCTTGGGGTCGCCAGAGACTCGTCTGTTAGTGAAACAGGATTCGCCAGGGATAGGTGAGGTTGACAATTGGGTTTGGAGAAGCTATATATTGCGCTGGCAACCTGAAAGGTTGCGCTACACATCCCCTTGAATCTGGTATTTTAGTCGCCTCTTACGACAGGCATACCCGCAGGTATATTCTGACCCCTAACCCGCTGGGTTACTAACTCGTAACTACTAGCGGCAACTCTGACTATAGTATTGTGACGAATATTAGCATCACTAACTACTACAAAAATGCACAACAACAATAAAGCAGCCACTCTTATGTAGAAGGCGACGAAGAGATATCTCACACACACAAATATGTAGTCATCAGCCGAATTAGTTATTCACACATACACACGCATATGGCTATGGGAGAGGCGTGGACTACAGATATACATGTATATAGCTGGTAACTAACCAAGCATGAGATACAACTGTTCGCGAAATTACTAGACCTTAGGTGAAATGGGTGAACGAGGAAACCGAGAGTATAAAAGCAGTGCAAGCTGAGTAATAACGAATCAGTTTGATTTAAACACGCTATAAGTTCTGAAGTACTACTCCCAAAGTAGTATAAATAAAGGCCAGTTTGCAATACTGAATATTGGAGTGATTTATTCAACAGTTTAGCGATTCGAACGTTAGCAGAAGGTGCAAGATAATCAGGATTTCCCCAGAATTCGTTACAGTATGATGCAAATTAACAAATAGAATAAAAAAAAATTTCGAAATTTCTTTGTATGCCATTTTTCACTAAATACACTAATATGTAAGGCCATGTTCTATTTACGCCTAGATATTAAATATACTCTAAATATTTAGTTTAACACCATCCATTCTTGACATAGTTATTGATAGCTTCCAACTGTTAAGAAAGGAAATGACATTTTAGAACTTACCTGTGAACATGATTTATATGTATTGTTCGTATACGCAGTAGTTATGTGTAAGTCTACTGCGTTCACATATAGTTTACCTAGAAAAAGCAATAAGATACATAAATTAAGGTGTGAAAACATAAAGCACAAAGAGACATGAAATACATTCGGCAAGCTGGGTCAAGAGCTAGCAGACCAGGCTTATCGCAATATGTAAGTCAATGCGAATTTCATTGAAAAAAAAAAAAGAATGTCTGAGTACATCTAAAAATCTCAAGTTTTTAAGTTAACTCGGGATCACACAGGGGTTGAAGTTTAGCCACAACAGAGGTAACTTTACCAGAAGCCAATAGCTTCGGGCTTTTTGAGGAGAGCTTTGCCGTCTTCTTGTTGGTAATAACCAAGCCCAACCAGATACTGTTTAATTATCGGCTTATCACGTTCGGCTTCCTGTTTGTTCCTTATAGGCTTGTTACCGACCGGTTGCAGATGTGTCATAGATTTTACATTGGAGCTTTTTCGGTATTTGTTTTAGAACAAACCTTAGAGTCGGCGATAACAAATAGATAACACGCCGATAGTAAATTCGTGACAATCCAATAAGAAATCTATAACTTTTCAATAGCACATCGATAACTTTTTGAAAATAACCCGATAGCCTTTTGATAACAAATGGGAAACTTTAAGATAATAACAAAAAATAGTTAAGATTGTTATATTGAAAACTTTATTATAACTAAATAAGTGAAATACTTTTGATAGTAAATCGATAACTTTTTGATTGCTAATCAATAGCACGCCGTTAACGAATTTTGACCGTTACAACAAAATGATAATGAAAATGATTTTCAATAAAAAACGACAGCATTTTTGATAACATATCGACGCATTATATATAACAAATTGACAACTTTTCGACAACAAATCGATAACTTAGCCATAACAAATGCATAACTCGTGTATACCTAGTCGGTAACACCTATAACTCGTCGATAAGAAATTGTTAACAATTGTTGAACTGATCGCTCAATAAAGACCTGACATAGACTGAATGTGTTCATAGGGTTTACGCTACAGTGTACCAACTGCACTTAGGTTTACATTCTGTATTACTACACCATACCTATACCACACTCTATAAATACGTTTATATATTCTGTAGTACTGCATTCCTGCATTTACATTCTACATATAGCATACAACTTACAAAGACTACGCCTTAGGTTTACATTCAGGATTCCCCCATACCGTGAGCAAAGATGTTTACACCACAAAAATGTTTTTAAATACAACAAGTAAGGAAGTCTAAGTTCGGGTGAAACCGAACATTACATACCCAGCTGTATACTGTCTAAACGGTTATGGCCGTCCAACAAGACGCGCCAGTCGCTCCTTCGCTCCGTCAACCGGCGCCAATTGGTCACACCAAGGGAGTTTAAATCGTTTTTCACCTGCCTGGTCCTTCCAACGGAATGGCGGCCGCCCTCTACCTCTGCTTCCATATACGGGTTCCGATAGAAACACTTTCTTGGCCGGAGCATCATCTTTCATTCGCATAACATGGCCTAGCCAGCGCAGCCGCTGCGTTTTAATTCGCTGGACTATGTTGATGTCTGCGTATAGCTCGTACAGCTCATCATTAAATCTTCTTCGGTACTCGCCATCGCCAACGCGTAGAGGTCCATAAATCTTTCGAAGAACTTTTCTCTCGAACACTCCCAAAGCCGCTTCATCTGCTGTTGTCATGGTCCATGCTTCTGCCCCATATAGCAGGACGGGTAAGATACGTGACTTGTAGAGTATGATTTTATTACGATCCGTTAATTTTTCGAGCTATGGCTCCCGAAACAGAAAATTACTCAGTCATAAAAGGGGCGGTGCCACGCCCACTATTTGAAATTTGAAGTTTTTTCTATTTATTGTTATAAATGCACTTGGAAAATGAAATACCATTGATATAAAGCTCTTTTTTGCAAAGATATAGCTTATTTTATTCGTCCACGACCCTTTTAAAAATCTTTTATATAAAAGTGGGCGTGGTCCTTAACCGATTTCGTTAATTTTTCTTCAAAGCATTCCTTATAGTAAAGGCAACCTCTCTGCCGAATTTTGTTACGATAGGTTTAACGATTTTGGATTTATGATTAAAAATATTTGTAAAATTAATTTTATCACAAGTGGGCGGTGTCACGCCCATTTAAAAATTTTTTTTGTCAAGTCTCAACATCAGTCCACACGTAAAATTTCAACGTTCTAGGTGTATTATTTGCTGAATAATCAGGTTTTTTGTGTTTTCCAAAATGTTATATATATAAAAAGTGGGCGTGGTTATGATCCGATTTCGCTCATTTTCAATACCAATCTATTCTGGGTCCGGATAAGCTCGTGTACCAAATTTGGTGAAGATATCTATATATTTACTCAAGTTATCGTGTTAGCGGACGGACGGACGGACGGTCATGGCTCAATCAAATGTTTTTTCGATACTGATGATTTTGATATATGGAGGTCTATATCTATCTCGATTCCTTTATACCTGTACAAACAACCGTTATCCAATCAAAGTTAATATACTCTGTGTACAAAGCACGCTGAGTATAAAAACAAGTTGCTATGGCAACACAATGCTATCGTACTACGCCATCTGCTGCCTTTGCCGAATACCTTCATTAAATTGTTTTTAACACTCACCATCGGCCGATGTTTCTGTTTCAGCAACTTTAAGAAATTCAGACTGATATGGCGCACATGTAAAATCACATAAATGACGCACAAGATTTGCCATACACGAGGGGCAACGCTCGAGAAAATTTGCCGCTAATTTGATATTATCGTTAAGTATTTCAACCTTTGGAGAAAAAAATAGATCAGCAAAATTTTATATAATATAATATGTAAGCTTTCTATATGTTACCTGTGCACTATCGCAACAAAATTCGGTAGCACCACCTTCGAGTAAATGCTGGCATCTTGTTTTTAATAATTCCAAACCATCAGCAGGCATCGGTTTTGCAGTTCCATTGTAAACACAATATTGTTTATGTTGAAATAAATCGGTATTGCAGACTCCATACCAAATGCAATTCTAAGAAATAAGCAAAAACAAATAATAAATTGTTCAGTTTATTCATTTTATTTGTATTTATTCAGCCCTATTCTGCATTTCGACTTGGATTGGAATTTTTTCGATTTGGCAATTTTGGTATTCTGTGTTCCAATCTCTTTCGATCCAACTTCGAATCGTTCGATTCTTTGTATTCTGCATTTCGATCGTAGTTCCGTTTTTCTAAGTTGCAAATTAGTTGGCGGAAAAATATTTTCTTTTTATTTTTTTATTAATTTATAACAGAATTTTAACAAAAATGTAAGTAAAACTTGTTAAGAAACGTAGAAGGCTTGATGATGATTGTTTTTTATATGTTTCCAGGTCAAAAACAACATGTCGATGTCGAAGCCCTTGGACGTATTTGCCCCGCAAAAGTATCTAACACATACTTGAAAGCATCCTTGTTAAGTCGAGAGTTTTTTTTGAACCTAAATAAGAGAATAAGTCTTTAAACTTTACCACTTTTAAGTTCAATTTCTTACAATTCGTCACTCATCTCAAATGGATTACACAAATGTCGCAATATTTGCCTTTCCACTCTCGTCTGGCCATTTTCGTATGCGTTGCTTTCCAACTCCACAAATATGCCGCGGCTATTGATTCCATTATAATAGACAGCTATAATTTGTGTCTGTTCGTTGGGTCCAGTTATATGCCAAAGCAAGCTGCCGGCGTAGAGGAAGGTGAAGCGAAAACGTAAACAATCCTTGCGGAAGGAATAAATAAACCTTTATAAAGTATTTTAGGCCAGTGCAACGAAATTAGCATCCTTAAAATTCAGAAAATGTCAACTATATTCGTGCAGGAATCCGTTTTAACAAAACTTGGTGGCCACGGCAGGGAATTGGCCAAAAGAACGACAAAAACACACTTACAATTATGAAAGCACTTCACTCAAAAAAATATAACACTGCGGCAATATATTCTATTGCTTTTTTTTTGTACAAAATGGCGTGGATAATAAAATATAAACGATTTTCAGTGTTTTTTACAAATTTGCTTTAATTTATTTTGTTCCAATGTTCACACATTCCGTACCAACAGATGATTTCGAAAAATCATTTGCTCTTACTCTTCTCTTTACGATTCCGTCGTAATGCAGAATACCAAACTTCGATTAAAGCGGAGCGGAGAACGGGAACGTAATCGAAATGCAGAATAGGGGTGATTATAAGTTTTGTTATCGTAGTTGTAAGAAAAAATTTTATTCATCAGCATATTGTAAGGAATTTGCTGCAAATCCTCTTATTTGCCCTTTTGCTAGGTTCGTATCGCT
Organism: Eurosta solidaginis; assembly: GCF_040869045.1. Lineage (NCBI taxonomy): Eukaryota > Metazoa > Arthropoda > Insecta > Diptera > Tephritidae > Eurosta > Eurosta solidaginis. The sequence continues at coordinate 27,394,725 of NC_090320.1, forward strand.
AAACTGTTGAATAAATAACTCCAATATTGAATAATTGAAAAATGGTCTTTATTAATATACTTTACAATAACACTCAAACTGTGCAACGAATGAAATGAAACTGACTTTCAAAATAATACTGCTATTTCTCGCTAGATATCGTCTTAGTCGTAACTGCTTGACAACTCAAATCAAACTGAATTCCAGCGCCTCTACAATTGTCGCCTTTTATACTCTTTGATTTCAACCTTCGCATCTTCTAGAATCTACTAGTCCAGCAGCTCTCAAACTTCTCCGCTGTAACTACAATTGCACAATTTTATACATCTTCTAGGCGCTTCCAGAATCTACTAGTCCAGTAGCTCTCAAACTTCTCAGCTGTAACTACAATTGCACAATTTTATAGTTTTTCTCATTGCATACTTATAGGAGTATCTCAGATATATGCATGTGTTAGTGCATTGACTCTCCGCTGCTCGTATATGTACATGGTACATATGTGTAGACGCAATTATTTATTCGTTTATGTAGATACATAATGATTGAATTATTGATGTGAATGTTTGTAGTTTACAGTCTCTCGCGCACACATAGGCGTATAAGTAAATGCATCTGTATGTGACATCTCTCGGCTGCCTTATATATGTGTATACATGATTTGATTATTGACGTAAATATCGCTTAGCATGGCCTTAGCATCGCCTTAGTGATGGTATAGGTTAGTGAAGCTAATATCCGTGACACTGCCCTCCACCTAAGTCTGATCATCCCGATCAAACAAACCTCTCGATCTAAACGCTGCTAATCTCTCCAAATGAACCACTTTCATTTTGGTTCGTGGTTTGGTAGTGGTTTGTATGCGGTACACTACATCGTTGATCCGTTTTACAACTTTGTATGGGCCTTCCCAGTTACACTGCAATTTCGGGGACAAACCTTTTTTTCGTTGTGGGTTGTATAGCAGCACCAAATCTCCTTCCTGAAACCCTTCCGAATTAATTGCTTTATCGTACCTCGCTTTCATCTTGTCACTCATAATCTTTGCTCGTTGCCTTAACAGATCGTGTATCTCTCTCAGCTCTTCTTCCAAGACACCAGTGGATTTCTTGACATTCCTCTCCGCATCGGCATCTATCCCATACTTCAAATCAGCTGGCAGTCGAAGTTGCAACTGTAATATGCAACTACCTTCTCCTGTCCATCGACCAGTTGTGATAAAACGCCTCCTATAGCATATCCACTCGCATCTGTATCTAGAATAAATGTTGCTCCTGGAATCGGATATGCTAACATTGGGGCAGTGCACAAACGCTCCTTCAATGTTTGGAAAGCCACTTCTTGCTCCTTCTTCCATTCAAAAGCTTTATTTTTTCTTGTAAGCTCATGGAGGCTATGGGCTACGCTGGAAAAATTTGGTCCAAATCGGCGGTAATATGTGCACAGCCCAAGGAAACTTCTTAATTCATGTAGGTTCTGTGGTCTTGGCCAATCCTTTACAGCCTCTATCTTTTCGTTCGCAGTGCAGATGCCCTCTGTCGTTACCTTGTGACCCAAATAATTTACTTCCTTTTTAAACAGCGCACACTTTTTGGGACTTAACTTCAGACCAGCGCCAGCTATTCTTTGGAAAACTTCCTCCAAGTTCCTAAGATGTTCATCAAAATTCTTGCCCAATACGATGATGTCGTCCAGGTACACCAAGCATGTTTTCCAATGTAGTCCTTTCAGTACCTGGTCCATGAGTATCTCAAAAGAAGCTGGACATTACAAAGTCCAAAAGGCATCACTGTAAATTGCCAAAGACCATCACCGACACTGAAGGCTGTTTTCTCTTTATCTTCCTCCTTCACCTCCACTTGCCAGTAGCCGCTTTTCAAGTCCAGCGTGGAAAACCATTTCGTACCAGATAGCGAGTCCAGTGTGTCGTAAATTCTTGGCAATGGGTAGCTATCCTTTTTCGTTACGTCATTCAACTTCTGGTAGTCCACGCAAAACCTCATTTTTCCATCTTTCTTTTTTACAAGTACTACCGGTGAGCTCCATGGACTAGCTGATGGTTCGATGACGCCGCTGTCGCTCATTTCTTGAATGATTTGACTCACAACTTCCCGCTTCGCCAGTGGAACACTACGTGGAGCTTGACGGATCGGCGTCGCATCTCCAGTGTCAATTTGATGTTTCACAACGTTGGTGCGGCCTGGTTTAGAATCATCCTGGTCAAATATGTTCGCGTACTTTAGGAGCAGTTGTTTTGCCTTACTCTGATATGCTTCCTCTAGCCCCTGCGTCCATGCCGTGATGTCATTTGAAAGATCAGTATTACTAGCTGAAACGTGTTCCTGGAGCTGTTCACAGTTAATAACTACTTCAGCCTCTTGGCATGTTCCCAAAATAGCTCCTTTAGTCAGTTTGAGTGGTGACTTGAACTCATTGAGTACTCTTACCGGAATACGTCCATCTTGTTTTGTCATAGCCAGGGTTTTTCCTACAAGTATGTTTAGTGCTGATTTGTTTGCTGCTTCAACAACCCACAATTTGTTTGTCCCACAATCTCCATCAACCTTTACCCAGATGACTGCTTCGGATTTTGGTGGTATTTGCTGACTCTCTTCCTCCAGCACTCGTTTACTGCTGTAGCCTCTCTCGTAGCCGAAATTAAGTGGTACATCCATGTTTTTATATCGCATCGTCTTGCTTTGCATGTCGATCGTGATGCCCTGGTCGATTAAGAAGTCCACTCCAATTATGATTTCATCAACAATTTCTGCCACTATAAAATTGTGTACTACCGTGACGTTCCCAATTGCGACTTCACATTCTACTTCTCCAATTACCGGGGTGTCCTCTCCCGTGGCTGTACGTAATCTTGCTCCAAGCAATGGTCTTATCTTTTTGTTGACTAAATCCGCTCGAATGATGGAATGAGATGCACCCGTATCTACAGTCAGTAAACGTTCCTTTCCGTCCACATGTCCTCCAACAGTAAGATTGCTCGATCTTCCTCCAATCTGCCTCTTGCGGCTGACTCGATTTAGTTTAACGATTGAGTGGTCTTGGAGATTTGCTCATCACCTTCTGCTCTGCGTTTACGACCACCCACATTGTTGGAGCTATTGGGACCGCTGCTGCAATGTCGTGCAATATGACCTGGGTTGCCGCACTTGAAACATTTAATAACTCCGGCATTTTTCTGTTGTGATCCCTTCAGTGCTTCCAAAATTGTGTCTACCCAATCTGGTCTTTCCACTTCCACACGATGAGCTTTGTATGCTGGTTGACTCAATAGTGAGGCCGTTTCCTGAGTCAATGCATGTGATACCGTTTCAGCAAATGTCAGCTGTGGGTTTGCGTATGTAGCTCGCTTCGTTTCCACGTCCCGTACGCCATTTATGAAACTCTGGATTTTTACCCTCTCGGTGTACTCCACGGGTGCGTCCGCATTTGCCAAATGTGCCAACCTTTCAACATCCGAGGCAAACTCCTGCAAAGTCTCATTCGCTCTTTGGTGACGGTTTTGCAACTCAATTTGGAATATCTGTTTTCTATGCTCGCTTCCATAACGTCTCTCGACAGCGGCCATCAATGCTTCATAGTTGCTCCGCTCTCCTTCGGGAATCGTCTGTAGGATTTCGGCTGCTGGCCCTTTCAATGCCACGAACAGAGCTGCAACTTTATCTTCAGCATTCCAGTTGTTCGCTGCCGACGTCTTCTCAAATTGGAGCTTAAATACTTGGAATGGAACAGAACCATCAAACGTTGGGGATTTTACCTTCAGGGTAGACGTTGAAGTGATTGGACGGTTCAATTGTAACTCCTGAATCCGATCTTTCAAAGCACTATCTCGGCCTCCTTGTCGACCACTCAACCCTTCCTGAAACTGCGTTAGTTTCTCTTCCATACGCGATTCTAGTTGTGCAGAGATCTGCGATGATACCTGTGCTGAAATTTGTGTCGACATTTCTGATATACGTGCCTCTTGTGCTTCAATTTTAGATGTTATTTCTGACGACATTTCTGAGATACGTGTCTCCTGTGATTCAATCTTCGCTGTTATACGGTTCTCCTGCGATTCTAGTTGTTTTTCCATCTTGGATGTTATGCGTGTCTCTTGCGAAGCCAGTTGAGATGACATTTGTGACGACATTTCTGAAATGCGTGCCTCCTGTGCCTCCATCTTGGATGTTATACGTGCCTCCTGTGATTCCAATTGTGATGACATGTTGGTAGATATTTGTGATGACATTTCGGACATTTGTACCGATATTGCAGCCAATATCATGTTCAGGTCTGTGTTCCATTGTGTTTCTTCCATTTTTGTTATTTCCTCGCCATCAAGATGAAAGTCATACTCTTCCACATCAATTCCTTCTGCTTCCATTGCCTCTCGTAGCGCCTGAAGTTCAAGTTTAACGCCGCTTGTATTCAATCCACGGCTCTCCAACTCCTTCTTTAGTTGCTGGATCTTCAATTCACTGAACTTTGCCATGTCCTTGTTGTCCTCTGGAATTTATTCAACAATTCCTCTTCTGACACCTATTGTAACGAATTTGCTGCAAATCCTCTTATTTGCCCCTTTGCTAGGTTCGTATCGCTAAACTGTTGAATAAATAACTCCAATATTGAATAATGGAAAAATGGCCTTTATTAATGGAATTTATTCAACAATTCCTCTTCTGACACCTATTGTAACGAATTTGCTGCAAATCCTCTTATTTGCCCCTTTGCTAGGTTCGTATCGCTAAACTGTTGAATAAATAACTCCAATATTGAATAATGGAAAAATGGCCTTTATTAAAATACTTCACAATAACACTCAAACTGTGCAATGAATAGTTTAATAACCAAACTGATAGCTTAAATGAAACTGACTTTCAAAATAATACTGCTATTGCTCGCTAGATATCGTCTTAGTCGTAACTGCTTGACAACTCAAATCAAACTGAATTCCAGCGCCTCTACAATTGTCGCCTTTTATACTCTTTGATGTCAACCTTCGCATCTTCTAGAATCTACTAGTCCAGCAGCTCTCAAACTTCTCAGCTGTAACTACAATTGCAAAATTTTATACATATTCTAGGCGCTTCCAGAATCTACTAGTCCAGTAGCTCTCAAACTTCTCAGCTGTAACTACAATTGCACAATTTTATAGTTTTTCTCATTGCATACTTATAGGAGTATCTCAGATATATGCATGTGTTAGTGCATTGACTCTCCGCTGCTCGTATATGTACATGGTACATATGTGTAGACGCAATTATTTATTCGTTTATGTAGATACATAATGATTGAATTATTGATGTGAATGTTTGTAGTTTACAGTCTCTCGCGCACACGTAGGCGTATAAGTAAATGCATCTGTGTGTGACATCTCTCGGCTGCCTTATATATGTGTATACATGATTTGATTATTGACGTAAATATCGCTTAGCATGGCCTTAGCATCGCCTTAGTGATAGTATAGCTTAGTGATGCTAATATCCGTGACAATATTTAGGTTCATAGCAAAACCAACGTTCAGCCAGAAATAAATATAAAGATATTTACTCCTAAAAGTGTACAGAATTATATTTCAACAAGTAAGGAAGGGTAAGTTCGGGTGTAACCGAACATTACATACTCAGCTGAGAGCTTTGGAGACAAAATAAGGGAAAATCGCCATGTAGGAAAATGAACCTAGGGTAACCCTGGAATGTGTTTGTATGACATGGGTATGAAATGGAAGGTATTAAAGGTTATCTTAAAAGGGAGTAGGTCATAGTTCTATAGGTGGACGCCTTTTCGAGATATCGCCATAAAGGTGGACCAGGGGTGACTCTATAATGTGTTTGTACGATATGGGTATCAAATGAAAGGTTTTAATGAGTATTTTAAAAGGGAGTAGTCCTAAGTTGTATATGTGAAGGCGTTTTCAAGATATCAACCAAAATGTGGACCAGGGTGACACAGAACATCATCTGTCGGGTACCGCTAATTTATTTATATATGTAATACAACGAACAGTATTCATGCCATGATTCCAAGGGCATTTGATTTCGCCCTGCAGAACTTTTTCATTTTCTTCCACTTAATATGTGTCACACCCATTTTACAAAGTTTTTTCTAAAGTTATATTTTTTTCGTATTTGGTATAGAATTATGGCATTTTTTTCATTTTTCGGTATCGAGAAAGTGGGCGTGGTCATAGTCGGATTTCGCCCATTTTTAATACTAAGATAAAGTGAGTTCAGATAAGTACGTGGAGTAAGTTTAGTAAAGATATATCGATTTTTGCTTAAGTTATCGTTTTAACGGCCGAGCGGAATGACAGATGGTCGACTGTGTATAAAAACTGGGCGTGGCTTCAACCGATTTCGCCCATTTTCACAGAAAACAGTTATCGTCATAGAAGCTATGCCCTTATCAAATTTCACAAGGATTGGTAAATTTTTGATCGGACTTATGGCATTAAAGTATTCTGGACAAATTAAATGAAAAAGGGCGTAGCCACTCCCATTTTGAAATTTAATTTTATTGTATTTTGTTGCACCATATCATTACTGGAGTTGAATGTTAACATAATTTACTTATGTATATGCTGTAAAGATATTAAATTTTTTGTAAAAATTTGACTTAAAAAAAATTTTTTTTTAAGTGGCACACCCACTCATCGTCATCCGATTTTGCTATTTTTTATCTAGAACATATATAGTAATAGGAATAACGCTCCTGCCAAATTTCATCATGATATCTTCAACGACTGCCAAATTACAGCTTGCAAAACTTGTAATTTACCTATTAAAAGTGGGCGGTGCCACGCCCATTGTCCAAAATTTTACTAATTTTCTATTCTGCGACATAAGGTCAACCCACCTGCCATCCTTTATCCGTCTTTGGTAATGAATTATCGCACTTTTTCAGTTTTTCGAAATTTTCGATATCGAAAAAGTGGGCGTGGTTATAGTCCCATTTCGTTCATTTTAAATAGCGATCTGAGATGAGTGTCCAGGAACTTACATACCAAATTTCATTAAGATACCTCAAAATTTACTCAAGTTATCGTGTTCACGGACAGACAGACGGACGGACATGGCTAAATGAATTTCTTTTTTCGCCCAGATCATTTTGATATATAGAAGTCTATATCTATCATCATTAGTTTATCCCGTTACAGGGTACCGTTATGCGAACAAAAGTAATATACGCTGTGAGCTCTGCTCAGCTGAGTATAAAAATGAGTATGACGTGACATGAAATTATATGCTGTGATGTAGTACATATTATTAAATCGTATCAGATCATATCACATGATCATAGTACAGGTTTACAAGTATGATATGCATGAGAAGGAAATAATTCCTTTCTCTTTCTAACACACTGCCGTTTGACACTTCGGTCAGTGTCAAACTGGTGTGGAACTCAGTGGAACCTGCGTGGAACATGCGTTTGACACTGAACGAAGTGTCAAAATTACCGGGGTTGCTGTCGTGCAAAGCGACGTAGGGAAACAAAAAAAAGGAGGAATATCAGATATGGGTTGCCGTGATGGTAAATTTTTATTTACGAATTTAGTATGAAAATATATTGCACCTATGTATATGCGTCCTACAGAAAATTATACAAAAGTCTTGAATTGGGGTATCTGAGGAGGCGTAGTTATAGCAGCATTAAGAATAGAAACACGAGAGCTAAGTTTTTCTACCCGTTCAAAAGTTCTCCGCGAAAAACAGTTTGAAACCGAGGTCGACTGCAGTAACCCGTCCAAAAATGTGGAAAGAGAAATAAAAAGACGCGTTTTGTCCTGTTATCTATAGTTCAAAGGCGAAAAAGTATTGGAATTATTTGAAGCGAGGCAAAAACGCGTCTATTAATACCCCCTCGACGGTTTTGGTCGTGTCTTAGCAATCGTCCCCGGTAATAAAGTATCACAATTTGTTAATTAAAATTGTCCAAAACATATGAATTTTAAAGAGAGATGTAATTAAGTGCTCATTTGAAAGTAAATAAGGATATTTCTTTGTAATTTTGCAATAAAAATTTTACACAGTTTTCGTTAGCAGCTACTACACTTTTCTTGGACATAAGAAGTACAACAGTGCCAAATAGCATCCACACAAAAAACGAACAAGAACAAGCATTTTATCAGGTGAGCGTGGCTGTGTATGTGCGCGCTGCTACATATCCTACTTGTAGACCTGTACTATGCACATGATATCACATGCACACAAAATCCACAAAAGAAAATACAGATCGCAGGCGTAATTTTCTCGTATGTTACTTCATATTTCAGAATAGCATAAACTAGTTTTTTTTTTTATACTGAAATAAATCAATGTTGCAGAAAAATGAGGGCGAGGAGTTTCAACAGATAGCATTTTTCATAGCATAACTAGAAACCAAAGTTAATTTATTAGAATTTGAATTCAAGGGTGGATGGAAACGAGTAAGCGGACGGGCTGGCCATGAAGGCATTGGCAGAAAGACCTATAGGGTTCGAGCCCATCATGACGATAGGGTATCACACAATAAGGGGCGAAGTTAGGCAGAAGGCACTCCTCACTGAACGACACTGGCATGTGGTGCCAGAACTCCCATAGGCAAAAGGCACTAATAGAAGAATATAACACACAGCGATATTAAGCCACGATAAGCCTCCCAAAGAGCAGCCGTAGAATTTCAACAGGCTTACTCACAGGTCGCTGAAGACTAAATAGTCACATGCAAAAACTAGGCATATGGTCGAATAGTCTCTGTCGGATCTGCGAAAACGACGATGAGACTGTAGAGCACATCCTTCTCGAATGTGACTAAGAAGACTAAGGATCATTGAATCGCTAAAGTTAGAAAGTAAGCACAAACACGCTCCAAACCCGTGCATCATCCTGCATTTTCTCAGGGAGCTTGACTTGTATGACGTGCTAGGAAGTGAATCAGGGCAGAATATACCTATAGGCCGCAGTGCACTACCTCACCTCACTCGCACCAGATTCATTAACGTTGAACACTGCATGAGCCTACCACCAGAATATTGGACAACTGCAACAGAACACCAACACACTTGTAAGTGAGCAAAAGCAGCAAAAACAGCATCCCGTCACTAGCACTAAAAACCTGAAACATAAAGAAATATATGACCGTATAGGAAAGTAAAACCTTTATTGAGACAACGCAAGATGCAAAACACGTTTTTGAACACGATGGAGTCTATACGAATGAAAAATATCAGATCATATCTTATATTCATATCACATCATATTATCATACATCACAAATCCATCAATATAATATTCTAACGAATTTTGGGAAATTCTGCTTATTTGCAACCTTCTGCTAACATTCGAATCGCTAAACTGTTGAATAAATTCCAATATTCTGCAGTGCAAAATGGTCTTTATTCGACTAAGTTGGGAGTAGTACAATTATACTTCACAATTAAACTTCACTTCGCAACTGATAGCATGTTTAAATCAAACTCATCACTGACTACTCAGCTTGTGCAGCTTTTATACTCTCTGTTGCCTTGTCCGCATATTTCTCCAAAAGTCTAGACGTATCCCCTTCTAGAATCTGCTACTTGGTTACCAGCTATATGCATGTGTATTTGTAGTTTATAGCCTCTCGCATAGCCACATGCGTGTGTATATGTGAGTACTACTTCGGCTGATGATTACATGGGTTTATGAGTATCTCTCCATTGCCTTGTATGTATGTGTGTAGATGATGATCGATTTGTTTACGTACATACCAGTGGCTGCTTAGTATCGGCTTAGTGATGGTAGTATCGCTTAGTGATACTAATATTCGTCACATTATCATTATCAGAAATGAGTAAGAATTGGTCCCACAGCAGCATCAACAGAGGAGCATAAGAAGAAGAAGACGGCGGGATAACACAAATCCGCTGGAGTTGCCTGCTTCCATTCAGCAAAGCAATTTTCTGTTTTGTACGAATAAGTGTTATTTCTTAAAAGAACCAATTTACTTTAAAAAACTCCTAAGAAATGGCAGAGAAATCTCCCTCTCACTCACATTCATAATACCTACTTTTCGCCCTAACCGGTTTCCGCTTTTTCGAACATTGTTCAGAATAGGAGGAATGGGAGAAGTGAAAAAACTCACAAGGAATTTTTATTTAGAATACGAGGAATGGGAGAAGTGAAAAAACTCGTAAGGAATTTTTGTTTAGAATTGGGCTGTATATGAAATGAAGTCCTCTCAGATATCATGATATATCATTCTATCCTATCACATCGTAACTCACCTTCTGAGAAAAGGGCATATATGATAACCTATGAAATCATAACTTATTCAAACTCATCATATCACATCCTATCTTATCTTATTCAAATCTAGATAATCTTTACTAAAGCATAAAGTATTTACATGACATTACTTATCGCATATTTTTAATTTTATCCGAACCTATGCAGCTAACGAAATATTTCTCACGTTAAACGCTAATTTTGAAAACTTTGTATATTGGTCGCTCTCATCAACCTCCAATAATTGCTTTTTGTTATTTACATATATAAAAACGTACGCATGTATAATTTAAGTTGCGCTGTTGATACATGACTCATTTTCAGGCTAAAGTTGTAATACTTGCCGAAGTATTGCACCTGAAATATCTTGAGCTTTTGAGCAGTGCTTACTACTATTAGCTATAAATCAGCCTTCATACATATGCACATATGCCAATTCACATACATACATATAAATGAAAATAACTTGTATACAACAATTATTTGAACTTTGTCTGACCTATCAAGTAAGACAGATCAGAAATTTACTTTCATCTAGTTATAGCGATTTCATACACTTTTTAAATATGCAGAATAAATTTATTTAACATCAATGCACTCAATTTAACGTAAATTTCACACGCATTTGCTAATGTCAGTGGTGCACACAAGAACTTCGGAAAACTATTCGGCGTTCACCTACGTACATGTCATGTGAGCGCAGCGACAGAGATTCAGTAAATACCGCAGTTAATCAGTTTAGTTTGTACTTCAAGCAGTCAAGGGCCAATTAAACTTCCTTAACCCTAACGCCATAGTCGTAACCATACCCATATCCATCTCCAATGTGATCGATTAATGGTGTCTTAACCTAAAAATCGTGAAAATTTCATAAAAATTAAGAAAACGCAAAAAATTACAAACATATTCCACAAAAAATAAGTCTTATTTTATCAAAAACGTATCAAAAGCAATGAATAAAATCTACAAGAAGTTATATTTCAAATATTTTTAGGTTATGAATATGGCGAGAAACCAAAAACAAATTGGTTGGCTATGGTATAGTTATGGCGTTAGCGTTATGGTATGGCACCATTAATCGATACATTGATTTCCATAAGGTTGGTTCGATCAGCTGTTTTATCTGGTTATGGATAAGTCAAGGTACACAACGTCGCAGCTTGCTACCTTTGAGTAAAGACAACTTAATCCGGACCGGGAATCCGTGCAATCCGTGCATTTAGGGCCATCTTTTATGCTCGGCATGCCTGCCGCGGATATATTCTAAGCAGCGCTTTATATCTACAAGAAGAATAAAAAAAGGCATTCATCTAAAGAATGTTATAGACACAATTACGAATAACACTTTCATGTCAACAAGAAGTGTCGCCAAAAACGCCAAAACCACACATTCGCAAGTAATTCAGATCCTAAAGAGAAAGCGAATTGACAAACAGAAACTTATGTGTGGTTATGAACGAAAAAACCTGTTTGAAATTCTATACAACAAGAAAAAACAAAAAATTATTAATTTGCATTCACCTTAGATCCACACCTTTCTTCACTATGTAAATATAAGGAGTTCCTTCAATAACGTCGCTCTTCCTACGTCAGCATGATGATCGAACTCTATTTGGCTGCAGCACGTTGTGCTAAAGTAACCCAAAAGTTCGAAGACAACAAAGTCTCGTGTAGAATGATCTTTTTAAGTCCACCCAATGTACTTGAGTTGCGGCCTACTTGAGTCTATAGAGTATATAGTTAAATTTTGAGGTTAGCCTCTAGCTCTACAGGCTTACAGCCCTCTTCGGAGTAGAAGAGCGTATTTCATGTATATTGGAACCATCTTTTATCATCCCTTGTCAAATTTGTGATAGAAAACTTATTTTGTGAATCTATAGACCTAAGAAATGCATAAAAATCGATGACGTATGAAGAAAAGATAAAAAAAGACGTAATACATACAAACGTATAACCACTCAGCTTTATATGGAGTAGATTAAGAATAAATTTATGACATCGGACACCATCAGCTAAATATTTATGAAATTCGTAACAGCGAAGGCTATTTTGTTCAACTTTTTTTTGTAACCATACATTAAACATGACTGCTGACGAAATAACATTATTCAACAACGTTGAATCTTAAAATCTTCCAGATCCGATATTTGCATTGTATAAATTTACCGAAAAAAATGCATATCTAGTTTGAATTACAAAACGCTCAATTTACCAATAATTTGATTAACGCAGCATATTTAGATTTTGCTGACTTAGGCTGTAACCGCGAAGGAAAACAGGCCTGTTTTTTTATTTATTTTATGAACTGTATCGAGAACAATGGATAAGCATTTGAGTTCCGTTTTTTTTTTAAAGATGGTAATTTTGTTCTCATTTTGCAAACGCCTACTACGGTAAAGTTAGATCTCTAAACTCAAAGAAAGAGATGATTGAGAGATTACTACACAGTCCAACAGGAGGCTAAACCCAGCCCCAGAGATTGTGAGAGGTCTCTTAAGCTAGTCCAACCTTTCCAGCCCAATCAAGAAACGAGCCGGTACTAAATTGCACCATATTTAATGCTAATTTAATACGGGTTAGTTATACTTATTACACTTGTTTTTTTTAATATCGAGGGTTGGGCTAGCTTAAGTTTAAGTTAGCCCAACCCCTTTTAATTCCTTACTTAATTGGCGCTTAACGGTTATGGCCGCCCAACAAGGCGCGCCAGTCGCTTCTTCTCTCTGCCAACTGGCGCCAATTGGTCACACCAAGGGAGTTTAAATCGTTTTCCACCTGGTCCTTCCAGGGGAGGGGGCGGCCGCCCTGTTCCTCTGCTTCTATAGGCGTGTTCCGATAGAAACACTTTCTTAGAAAGATGACTCATATGCATACCATGGCCTAACCAGCGCAGCCGCTGCGTTTTAATTCTCTGGACTATGTTGATGTCTGCGTAAGGCTCGTACAGCTCACCGTTAAATCTTCTTCGGTACTCGCCATCGCCAAGGCGTAGAGGTACATAAATCTTTCGAAGAACTTTTCTCTCGAACACTCCCACAGCCGCTTCATCTGCTGTTGTCATGATCCATGCTTTTGCACCATATTTAGAGCTAACCATAGGATATTATCAAATAAATTCAAAACCTTACTTGAAATATTTAGGAGTAAACATTTACTCTCAACTAACTTTTAGGGAGCGCTTCGGGGCGGTGGGAGAGAAAATTTTTAAAGTTTGTGGAGTCCTAATGCGAATAACCCTCTACGTAATCAGCTCGCTAATATCTTACGCAGCACCAATGTGTCACGGATCTAAAATGACCCAACAAAATGATTTACTAGCAGTTAACCTTACTGCTATACGTATCGAAAGTACTTATCGGACAGTGCCCGACGATGCGTTCCTTGTTTTGTCTCCAAAACTCCCAACCGAAATAGCCGATTTGTATGACATCGGAATCGGGCGACCATTCCAAGATGTCAAGTAAAGTCCAAGCTCACAAAAAATAGTCACGAATAATAGGTAGTAAGAACGATGGGAAAAATCGATTAAAGGAATCTAGAGGAATGGTATGGGCGGAAGAACGGCGAACTTAACTACCACCTTACGCAGATATTGAGTGGGTACGACTGTTTCAAGGAGTATTCACACAAGCGTAGGGTAGAAGAATCCTTTTTGTCCCCACTGTCCCACCGAATTGTAAAACGCAGAGCACGTAATGTTTCATTGCCCTCGCCTTCTATGCGAAAGACACTCAGTACACAGGGTTTTTGAAGAGGAACCTTCCATAAGAAATTTGGTTTAGTATGACGTGACTTATGCGCGCAGGAAGGGAGCGCAGAGAAATGCGAATGCGAAGCAATGAACAGGATTAACGTTGCTTTTAATATGCACGTCATCCAATAATATCATCGTCTTCAAAGTTGAATTTATTTCCTATAAAGTAAATTTGTTGCACATAAAGTTTACTAGTGCTATTAATATGTGCACTGCTGTAAATTTACAATTATTATCATTGAGGATTTACATATATACAGTTATACCTACATGCAGCTCTTGACTTACAAAACTCTTTCTACATTCCTTTGTTTCTTTATGGAAAAGATAAGATTATAAACTGAAATAAAACTAACAAGTAATGAAGGCAAAAGTTCGGGTGTAACCGAACATTACATACTCAGCTGAGCGCTTTAGAGGCAAAATAAGGGAAAATCACCATGTAGGAAAATGACCCTAGGACCCTGGAATGGGTTTGTATGACATGGGTACCAAATGAAAGGTGGTAATGAGTATTTTAAAAGAGAGTGATCCTTAGTTCTATAGGTGGACGCCTTTTCGAGATATCGCCATAAAGGCGGACCAGGGGTGACTATAATGTGTTTGTACGATATGGGTATCAAATTAAATGTATTAATGAGGGGAGTGGCCCATAGTTATATATGTGAAGGCGTTCTCGAGATATCGACCAAAATGTGGACCAGGATGACCCAGACATTCATCTGTCCGGTACCTCTAATTTATTTATATATGTAATACCACGAACAGTATTCCTGCCATGATTCCAAGGGCTTTCGATTTCGCCCTGCAGAACTTTTTCATTTTCTTCTAATTAATATGGTAGGTGTCACACCCATTTTACAAAGTTTTTTCTAAAGTTATATTTTGCGTTAAAAAAACCTATCCAATCACCATGTTTCATCCCTTTTTTCGTATTTGGTATAGAATTATGGCATTTTTTTATTTTTCGAAATTTTCGATATCGAAAAAGTAGGCGTGGTCATAGTCAGTTTCGCCCACTTTTAATACAAAGATAAAGTGAGTTCAGATAAGTAGGTGAACTGAGTTTAGTAAAGATATATCGATTTTTGCTCAAGTTATCATGTTAACTGCCGAGCAGAAGGACAGACGGTCGACTGTGTATAAAAACTGGGCGTGGGTTCAACTGATTTCGCCCATTTTCACAGAAAACAGTTATCGTCGTAGAAGCCATGCCCTCACCAAATTTCATAAGGATTGGTAAATTTTTGTTCGACTTATGGCATTAAAAGTATTCTAGGCCACCTAAATGAAAAAGGGCGGAGCCACGCCCATTTTGAAACTTTCTTTTATTTTTGTATTTTGTTGCACCATATCATTACTGGAGTTGAATGTTGACATAATTTACTCACATACTGTAAAAATATTCAATTCGGGTGTGTTCGTCATCCGATTTTGCAAATTTTTATTTAGCACACATAAAGTAATAGGAGTAACGTTCCTGCCAAATTTCATCATGATATCTTCAACGACTGCCAAATTACAGCTTGCAAAACTTTTAAATTACCTTCTTTTAAAAGTGGGCGGTACCACGCCCATTGTCCAAAATTTTACTATTTTCATTTTTGCGTCATAAGGTCAACCCATCTACCAAGTTTCATCGCTTTAGCCGTCTTTGGTAATGAATTATCGCACTTTTTCGGTTTTTCGAAATATTCGATATCGAAAAAGTGGGCGTGGTTATAGTCCGATTTCGTTCATTTTAAATAGCGATCTGAGATGAGTGCCCAGGAACTTACATACCAAATTTCATTAAGATACCTCAAAATTTACTCAAGTTATCGTGTTTACGGACAGACGGACGGACGGACGGACAGACGGACGGACATGGCTAAATGAATTTCTTTTTTCGTCCAGAACATTTTGATATATATAAGTCTATATCTAACTCGATTAGTTTATGCCGTTACGGATTACCGTTATGCGAACGAAATTGATATACTCTGTGAGCTCTGCTCAGCTGAGTATAAACATTTTATGAGCCCAACATCGACCCAATAAGGTACTTTAAGTGGGTATACAATAATCAAACAAATGCAAAATATGACTAATCGGCAATATCACAATGACGAATTAACTTAAATTCCACTGTTAACTATCTCTATTCAGTTTTCATATCGCGTTAACCTTATTTTAGCCGCCCTATAGACACAGGTGAGTCAAACTCTAGCTAGGAATTCAATATAGGAAGGGTTGAATTTGGCAGTAAATTATTAGCTAATTACCAAAATAAATTGCAAATCTGTAGTTATGTACCTATGGATGAAATTTATCTCGCCATTGTGAAAACGGCCCAAAGTAAGTATACTGTAGAACATAATGGTTGTTGTTGTTGTAACTGAAAAAAAAACTATTCGAATTTTAATAGGCTGTTACGGACAAAGGCATCTCTGCCGTGCAACGAATATTTATAATGATTTTTTGCCTGGGCTTGAGGAGACAATAACAACATCAATCCGAAATCGTAAAGTTTTCGTGGTGACACTGATGAAGGTTCATCTTCAAAAAGTCTTCCAACAATACCACCAACTCTGTGTCAAAGTTCAGATTATTTAAACGACTTCGATATCGTGCCGTGAATAATGAGTTTTTGCGATCTGAAGAAGTCAATGAAATAATTGATGACAAAAGTGTCCTGTTATTTTTCCACGTGATCATCTTGACGAGGCATTTCCTACCTCATTGTTAAACAGAATCTCTCCAAATGGAGAGAAAGTGGAGCGTGACTGGTTGGTGTGGAGTGCCAGTAGCAATGCTTTTTATTGCCTACCATGTCGTCTGTTAAGCACCAATACTTTAAATCGGCCTAAAATTTGTTGTGAGGATATTCGAATTTCCAGGTATGGAAGAAGCTATACGATAAACTGCCATTACACGAAAATACTCAAGATCACATTAAATGTTATATTCAATGGCGATCTTTACAAAATCTAATTCAAAAGGAGGCTACAATTGATACTCGAAAGTGGAAAGAAATTTTATAAAGAATTTTAGACACTATTTTATTTTTGGGTGAAAGAGGCCTAGCTTCCAAAGGCGAAAATATATATCTTGGTGAACGAAACGATGGACATTTTTTGGGCATCTAAGATCTCATAAGCCATTATAATCCGATACTTAGAGATCATTTGGAGAAAGTTAGGATTTCGCAACAGCAGCACAAACGTTTCCAAGTTCACTATCTTTCCCCATACATTCAGAATGAGTTTATAGAAATTTGTGCAAAGCACGTGAGGGAAACTATATTAGATCAAGGCAAGAAAGCCAGCATTTTGCTATTTTCGTTGATGCTTTGCCTTGATGTTAGTCACGTTGACTACGTTCATTTTGCGCTAACTCCATTTCAATTCGAAAGCAACAAATTTTACAATTCAAGAACGGTTTTTGGCTTTCGTGAATTGTACCAAAAAAATGGTCAAAAATTGCTGATCTAATTTGCCATACTCTAGGTAAACATGAAATCCCATTAAAAGATTGTCGTGCACAAGGGTACGATAACGGCGCCAATATGAAAGGAGCTTACAACGGAGCACTACATAATATTCTCGACAAAAACTCGAATGGTGATTACAAGGTTTAATCGAAACAGCTGTCGCCTTGTCCGTCCTGATGTCACGTTGTTTAAATTTTTCCCAAATTATTAAAACATATTTTATTTACTGCTTTTGAATTTTCACACAAACGAAATAAATTTTTTTTTAAATAAAATGAACTTAAAATTAAAAATTTGTATATCATTAAGGCCTAACGTTGCGTGTACGCAACGTGCTCCACCACCCCAATGGGTTAGGACCGCAAATTCTTTTTGATTTTTTTTCCTTAATTGGACCAATTTATATGGCTACAGAAAATTTCATTGAAATTGCTCCAGCTCTTCTCTGCTCAGGACTTAATGGGTTAAACAACGAAACTGAATGAATGGATCTCCAACGTATCACAGTGT
Source organism: Eurosta solidaginis (assembly GCF_040869045.1). Lineage (NCBI taxonomy): Eukaryota > Metazoa > Arthropoda > Insecta > Diptera > Tephritidae > Eurosta > Eurosta solidaginis. The sequence goes on from NC_090320.1 coordinate 27,412,678, forward strand.
CTACAACTACGAATACAGACCGTTGACGTCAATGAGATGACTGAGAGAACGTGGCCTTGCGAGACAGCTCCACTTAAGAGACCCTCACATTAGAAATCTCAACTTAGATATAATGCGGCTGTTAAATGAACACAAACGTAACAAATGGGAAGTGCATCTAAAGAACCTCTTTGCGGGTGTCGGTAAATTGTGGTCAACCGGCAAGTCCTTGTCTAACCCGACAGAATATAATGATAAAATATCCATCGCCTTTGGCGATAGAACCCTTCCGGACTTGTAAGAAATGCGCGAGCGCTTTCGGCCGGCAATTTGGTTTTGCTACTGCAAACTTTTTGGCATGACTGGGCATTCAATCCAGTGTTGTTTGAACTGCTCTGTCTCCCAGTTACTTATAGCACTCTGCTTGGCTAGGTAGTCTACCTGTTCATCACTCATTCCCTAGCTCAGAAGTAATTGTGTGGGAGTGCAAGGCACACAAGGCCGCCTGGCTACCAGCTTCCGTTTTTCAGTTATCAAACTTCGATACATCCGTGATCCAGACCTCTGAATCAGTGTTAGTGTATGGGTTCCAAATTGATCCGTTCACAATGGACACCTTAAACTTGCGTGAGATTCTGAGCGTAGGGGTCGTTAAGTAGTTGCAATATGAGATTTCCTATGAATTTTCTTATAACCTTCATATGCCCTGTCATGTTTCCGATCTTTAGCTCAGAAATAGTGCAGCAAGTGTTGTCTCTTTCTCTACTAGAATAGGAAAGGGAGGTATTTCCACTACCGCATTAGCATTCTCATTGCGGCCGTAATGCCAATACAAACAAGCCGATGCAGGTTCTTTGCGCACACTGACTATTGGCTTCGCAACAGTATTAAATGTCCAGTATACATTTTTGGGAGATAGCCCCCACGTTTTGCCACAGGGTCGAATGCAGGCAAATAAAACTCTTGTCGCTTTGTTCAGGTAACATCTAGAGACCATGCCACGTAAGGGGGTTACGTTCTGAGCACACAAAATAAAACGCATGAAATAAAACGTCTGATATAACTTCATAGTAGTTTATACTAATTTCACACAGAGGTGTACAAGAATCACAATTTTTTCAATGAAATACTTAATTTTCCACACAGGGTCATTCACTTCATTAACGAACATCCGTCAGCAGACCCAAAAAATTATTACGTTTTTTTACAAATACGCATGCGCAACAGTTCATAGATGTTGCACCTATCCAATTATATATCTACGAGCCTGACCCGTGCGCATCTTGCGCAACCAATATAAAAGTCTCTAATCAAATATCAACAGAAATCAGCTGTTCTATTAACTTACAGCTTATGCTGCCATCTAGCGTATAATAGCAACTGCCGTCAATCAATTAAAACTTACATCTTGCGCTTCCATCTAGCGTGCAATAGCAACTGCCGGTAATGCAGTGCAAATATTCACAATAGTGCCATAGTACAAATAGAATTCTTTGTGTGTTCACAATCGTTTATTTTTAACAAATTATTTTAATAAATTAATTGATAAAAATTTTTATTTTTTTTTTATTTTTTAACAAAAGCACTACGACCAAAATTGCGCAAAGCTCGCTAATAGCCCGAATCTCCATCTTTACAACCAAAACTTTATTTATAGACTAGCAGACCCGGCAGACGTTGTTCTGCCCTAAATTTGGTCTATCTGCATATATCATATATTCTAAGAAAGAGTCCAGCAATCTACGAATGAATTCATGCATTCTAAGAATGGGTTCAAACGAGCAACGCCGAAGAACGGGTAGCTATTTTGAACAAATAAATAAATATAGGAATTTACACTTAGGAATTACTTAAATTTCTAATCAAAGTTGCAATTACCTTTTTGTAGGCAGCACTAAAAAATTGAAACAAAAAAGATGAGAAAAAAATTTTAAGGACTACTTTGACTAAAAAATGTAACAATAGCTCTTGTAAAAGAATTTTGGGATTTAAAATTATAAAGGTAGAGCGCGTGTTTAAGTTTAAAATAATCAATTAGTTAATCCCAAGTACATGGTTTGCCTTAAATTGAAAGATTGCGCTCCACCTTTATAGTTTTAAATCCCAAAATTCTTTTACAAGAGATATTCTTAAAGTTTTTTAGTCAAAATTCAACAAGACTATGTCTGTATTAAAGGAAAAATTGCCTTCTATTTTTTGGTCCATTTATATAAAGATAGTTCTTAAAATTTTTGTATCATCTTTTTTTCTTTTGCGTTTGTGCTGGCGCCAAAAAATTATTTTATATGAAATGATAAATTGTGTAAATGCCAAATTGTGTTATAATCAAAAAATGCTAGACCTTATGTATAAAAAACTTGAGAGCTTGGGCTTAAGAAAAGTATAATAGCAACTGGTAAATTAAAAGCGATCTGCCAAGTCTTTCCAGTTCTTTCGCCTCGCTTAACTTGGCACTATCACCGACCCAGTTTTTGGCGATCTTATTTACGACATGAACATGAGAAGTGTCGGCAATATTGGACAGCCACGTCGATGGCTTCACGCTGGGGTACAGGGAGTTGCTAAATGCAATACAAAGTTATAAAGCTTCAGCGCTTCCCCAGCTCAATTGTCAACCTCACCTACTCTAATCAAGGCGAATCATATTGTTAACAGGTGAGGCACTAGCGACCTCAAAGTTTCTCTTGGAACTAGGGCGTGCGGGGCGTGGAGGCCTAGAAGGTTCAATGTGGTCATACTAAATCGTTCCCAAGATGGTGTGGCAAGTACCTTCATGGTGCTTAATACCGAAATGTACCGGATATATATCCGGCAAAGGACCATCTAGGGCCAGGCAATTTGCCGTATTCTTATCCATATAAAATAGCTGAATATGGTTAAATAAAGCAGGTAGTCAATTGAAAAGTAAAATACTCTCTCGGCAAATGAAAATCATGCTCTACAAGTCACTTATTGTACCCGTCCTGATATATGGTGCAGAAGCATGAGCCATGACAACATCAGACGAAGCGGCTCTGGGAGTGTTCGGGACAAAAGTTCTTCGAAAGATTTATGGACCTCTACGCGTTGGCGATGGCGAGTACCGAAAAAGATCTAATGATGAGCTGTACGAGCATTACGCATATATCAACAGAGTCCAGCGAATTAAAACGCAGCGGCTACGCAGGCTGGGCCATGTTATGCGAATGAAAGATGACGCCCCGGCTAAGAAAGTGTTATCGGAACCCGCCTATGGAAGCAGAGGAAGAGGGCGGCCACCCCATCCGCTGGAAGGACCAGAAGGACAACGATTTAAACCCCCTTGGTGTGACGAAATAGTGCCAGTTGGCAGAGCAAAGAAGCGACTGGCGCGCCTTGTTGGACGGCCGTTTAAACGGTTAAGCGAAAATTAAGTAAGTATGGTTAAGTAAAAACATTTTTATGACTAAGGTAATATGATATGTCAACTTTGCTAGGGTCTAACACCCATACGCAATGGTCCAACCCTATTGAAACTGGAAGTTTCCTTGGACTTCCGCTAGAAGATGTCAATGAAAATTTAGGGTACTATGCCAAGAAACATTACATATTTTCATTTACCAATGAGTTTCAAAATAAAGTTTATTAGCAAAGCGTTTTATAATCACCCTTAATTAACGTAAATCAGTGGTAAAGTTAAACGTTTGAAAAAATCAAATTTGGAAAGCATGAATAAAATATTAAAACTAGTTTCGTTTATGTTATCATACTCAGCTGTCGTAATCTGCTTACTTCTTCTGCAATTGTTGGATGGTGTATTGTGATAACGAGGTTCATCCGCTAGATCAAAGGTATATACGGATTCCATGTGGATTCGGCTTGCCTTTGTGCTTATCTATATCAAACGGCTGCGTAGGCAGGTGCGGGTCTCATCATAGTGTTTACGGAGATGTTACCCTATCCTTCTTGGAGGCGGGACTAGCTCCAGCAGTTGATTTCCTAGTTTATGACAATTCAGCAAACTGTCTGGTCAGCATTTCATTTTGCTCTTTTGACTCACTATGCAGATGATGTTCAGGGGTCATAAGAAGAAATCCCGTAGCAGTTATAAATGCAGCATTTTGGCAGACTGGCTGCCTTTTCCAGTGTGTGTCTTACGTCATCTGTTTCTTTACAGAGTGACCGTGGATTTGGTCGGTAATAGTAGCAGGTAGCGAAAGGGGAAAACCCATAGACTGTGGATATAGCTATTTATTTTAAAAACTAATTCGTTTATCGAAGGTCCTGATGCCATTATCGTGCAGTCGTCGAAATAGGAAATGATAGCTTCGCTATGTAGAAATTAAACTGAAGTGGGGATAGGACTCCAGTCTGTGGCCCTCTGTTTAATTCTCCTAGGTTTCGAGGTTTCGTTTCCATCTCCCATCACTATTTAAATTAAAATTTTAGTGTATTGGCTTCAACCCTGCGTTTTTACGCTAGTTGAAAGTGCTGTCGAGGCTTTCTTCACTTTCTCCTCAACGTACAAGGTTGCGCCTGCATGGCCACTTTTTGTTGAGGAGAACGGTTTTTTCATCCATGTTGAACTTATATACACATACATATGTAATTTATCAAAGGTTCTGAACAGCACGATGTCAAGCTAAGGGCCCTGTAGCCTATGGAGTAGATATGACTGATTTTCCCCGCCTTTAGTAGAAAAATTACACGTGTACTACTCCAAGAGTAGGGCACATGATTTGGCCTTATGCTCCCGTCGAATATTATTTTAAACAATTTTTAAATCGCTCTTAGCATTAGTCACCAAGAGTGTCTTTATCGCTACAACAACAACAGAGTAAAGGTTGCGTGCCGACCTGCTACACAAATACTGTCCTAATTGTTTGGCGCCGTCTCATCGCGTCGGCAAGTGTAGCCGCTAATATCGATGCAAAAGATGCTACGAGACGCATCATACCGTGCTTAACACCGACGATGAACGTATGGCACGCGCAGAAGACATCGTCATTGGCGACGACAACCAAACCGACGGAGGGTTGCCAATTCATTAAACGAGACAAACCAAGTCTTGGGCCCAGTTGGTAGAAGAGGGAGAAATGGGTGGAGCGAACAAAAACCCTCAACCAATATTGAATGTTAAAACGCCTAGTTTCCCACCACTACTGTAGCCGAAAAAGATCAGCCACATCGAACCCCATTCTTTAATCAGAACCACATCATCTAAGGAAAGCGCTGCTCACGGTGCACCCCGTGTGACCAAAGGCGCAATGCAGCAACAGAGGAAGAGAACCGCACCATGTCATACTGGACACGTGCAACGACAACACAACTTGCGCGATATTGCGCGCCACACCTATAGGCTTCCGAACGCGTCGGCTCATCCAGGCCACACAGGAGAGTCGTAATCGGTCTGAGTGCTACTAGCAGAATCGTCGATACAGAGCTGGTACGCCATCTACAGTTGCAGCGCCAAGGACCACTAGTACGGGTTACACTCGGCGCTGATATATACGCTGAAATGATGGTGAACGGAACGCCGCAACTACAGTTGGCAGACTTTTGACCCTTCTCGTAGGTGAGGTTGAGAGTTGGGTTGCGGAAGCTTTGAAGCTATAAAGCTTTGAAGCTATAAAGCTTTGTATTGCGCTTATCAACCCATTGATATTGGTTACTGCTTTATTTATTTATTTATTTATTTGTTAGTCTACAAATTTACAATTAATCAGACTAAATATGAATGAATGAATGAATATAAATGCAGATTACAGTGTAAAATTAACAAGCATACATAGTGAGCAAAATTATATTATAAAATATGTATATACATATATTATTGAATCAGTTGTCGGGATGGACTGTGATGCCGAGCAACGGAATTGATTATCAGTGCTGTCGGAATGGACGTGATTTCGAGCAGCTGATGTATATTTAACACACAATAGTAGGGCTGCGATGTGTGGGAGGTTGGAAAGGACGTGATTCCAACCCATCAGCCCATAGTAACTATTGATTATTAGTGCTGTCGGAATGGACGTGATTTCCAGCAGCTGCTGTATATTTAACACACAATGAGTAGGGCTGCGATGTGTGGGAGGTTGGAAAGGACGTGATTCCAAGCCACCCGCCCTAAGTAACTGGAGCAGGTAACAGATTTAGTTTAACATGTGATTTTGAAACAGTTATGAGTTCAAGGCAGTGAGTATATACTTTTTTATACTGTAAAGTGTGTCGTAAGTATCAATATTATCGCAGTGATTATTTAAATCTTGACACAGACAACGAAGAGGTTCATGCATTTGAAAATTCGATCTACATGTATTTAAATATAGCGGTTGGAAATACCGAGCGGGCCTAAAAGGGACATTAAACATCACCTCGCCAAGCAGAAATGGACTGTTTATCATCCCCCTTAATAGTTTTACCATAAATAAAACGCCAAGCATTTCCCTACGGCTCTGTAGTGAAGGCAGCTGTAAAAGTTTTAACCGGCTGCAATAGGGCGGTAGGTTCCTTGATGGATCCCAGGGCAAATAATTTAAAGCAAAGAGCAAAAATTGCTTCTGGACCGATTCCAATTTTTCGCTATGAACCTGATAACGCGGGTTCCAGATAATGGAAGCATATTCCAATATAGGTCTTACTAACGATAAAAAAAAGAGTTTTAGTGACATAGGGGTCATTGAATTCCTTTGACCACCTTTTTACGAAAGCCAAAGTGCCTCTAGCCCTATTCACACACGATTCGATATCTATTTTGAAGTCCAGTTTAGAGTCCATTATAACGCCAAGGTCAGTAAAGTTTGTGACTTGCTTAATGATATAATCGCCTATCATGTACTGATAGGTTTTAAAAGATTTCCTCGTAAAACACATAAAATTGCAGTTCGGTAAATTTAGTGACATGACGCTCACGTCACACCACTCAACCAGGTTATTCAGATCCGATTGAAGAAGTGCCCTATCTTCAGGTGAGCGAATTTGACATCGTCAGCGGTATGCAGCGCTTCAAAACATTTGGGGGGTCATTAATGAAGAGCAGAAACAACACTGGACCAAGGTGACTGCCCTGTGGAACTCTAGAAGATACATTGATGAATTCAGACAAGCAATTGTTAAACACAACGGTTTGCTTTCTACCTACCAAGTACGAAGAGACCCAAGAGAGAAGTCGTGATGGAAAACTCAATCGATCGAGTTTTAGTAGGAGTAAGGAATGGGAAACTTTATCAAACGCCTTACTGAAATCAGTGTAAATGACATCAACTTCGCAGTTCGTCCTTAAGTTATTGGATACGAGGGTTGTGAATTCCAGCAAGTTAGAGACAATGGACTTACCCATGCAAAAGCCATGTTGTGACAGGTCCACTGCCGAAGATACTGCAAAAGCCAGTTGATTTGTGACAACTGATTCAAATAGTTTTGGAATAGCACAAAGTTTGGCTATTCCTCTATAGTTTGTGACACAAGATCTACTCCCACTTTTATAAAGTGGTATTATAAACGACTCCTTCCACTTCTTCTGCATTAAATAAGCAGGTAAGGGGTTCACAGAGAAATTGAGCGCAAGTTCTCAGCACAACAGATGGTATTTCATCAGGTCCACTGGAGTAGGACTTTTTAGACTTTCCAGATGCCTTAGCACCTCATCTGTATGAATATATGGGATACCTACTGAGTTAAGCGAAGGTAACATGCATAATCCACCGGAGGGGAGTCAGGGATAGTCGAGTAATTAGATTTAAAAAAGTCAGCAAACATATTTGCAATCTCGGAGTCAATACTAGAAATCCGATCGTTACACTTCATTACAGAAGGAAACCCTTTAATTTTTCTTTTGGAGTTGACGAAGGAATAAAATGTTTTTGGATTGGAAGAGATCCGATGCTTAATCTTCATCAGATAATTCTTATAGCATCTTATCTGTAGCCTGTTGTACTTAAGGCGCAAGATGGAGTATGCAGCATAGTCACTATAAGAGCCAGATAATTTGAAACGCTTGAAAAAGGTGTTTTTTTGTTTTTTAGATAATTAAGTTCTCTAGAGCTCCAAGCAGTAGCTGGAGATGCTGAGGAGGTTTTGGAAAAAGGCACACATTTGAGGAATATCGCATGTAAAACGTTGGTGAAATGGACGGAGCTCGCTTCAATATCTCCGTCGTACTCAGGCCACTTTATTTTAGAGACTTCGTCGATTAGTAAAGACCAATTGGCCTTTCTAAACAGAAACCGGCGCGAAGACGCATTCGGATCGGTAGTATTCCGCACCGGTAAGCTAAGACAATCTAGGTAAATTGAAACTGCTGGATGATAAACATCCTCAGGCAATACCACTGGATCACATCGAGTAACAGAACAATTCGATGTGTCGTCTGAAAAAATCAAATCAAGATATTTGCCAAATTTATTATGAATTCTGTTAAGTTGATAAAGACCAATGTCTGCAAGGTTATTTAAAAACTCGTAGAATACAACATTACAAGCAGTGGGAACTAGCATTTCGTCAATAAAATTCCACGACACAAAGGGCAGATTAAAATCGCCAGCCACTAAGACAGAATCAACAGACCTTGACATAGCAAATATAAATTTCAATAGGGAAGAATGTTTTAAGTATTGTCACGGATATTACCACCACTAAGTTATCCCATCACTAAGGCGATGCTAAGGCCATGCCAAGCAGTATTTACGTTAATAATCAAATCAAGTATACACATATATAAGGCAGCCCAGAGAGATGTCACACACAGATGCATTTACTTATACGGCTATGTGCGCGCGAGAGACTGTAAACTACAAACATTCAGATCAATAATTCAATCTTTATGTGTTTACATAAACGAATAAATAATTGCGTCTACACATATGTACGTATACGAGCAGTGGAGCGGCAATGCACAAACACATGCATATATCTTATCTCAGTGGTCACAAGAGAGGGCAATAATTTGTGCACGTAGTTGTGGCTGGCGATTTTGTAGCCGAAACAACTAGTAACTTCTGGAAATCGAAGAGCCTAGAAGTATGCAGCGTAACTATAAAAGCGGTGCAGGCGAGTAAGAAGTAATTCAGTTTGATTTGAGTTGTCAAGCAGTTGCGATTAAGACGATATCTAGCGATCAATAGCAGTATTATTTTGAATAGTAGAGTTTCATTGAGCTATCAATCAGCGTGGTTATTAAGCAAGCTATTCGTTGCACAGTTTGAGTGTATTGTGAAGTACTTTAATAAAGGCCATTTTGCATTATTACAAATTGGAGTTATTTATTCAACAGTTTAGTGATTCGAACTTAGCAGAGGATTGCAAATAAGAGGATTTGCAGCAAATTCGTTACAATTGGTGTCAGAAGAGGAATTGTTGAATAAATTCCGGAGGACAACAAGGACATGGCAAAGTTCAGTGAATTGAAGATCCAGCAACTAAAGAAGGAGTTGGAGAGCCGTGGATTGAATACAAGCGGCGTTAAACTTGAACTTCAGGCACGGCTACGAGAGGCAATGGAAGCGGAAGGAATTGATGTGGAAGAGTATGACTTTCATCTTGATGGCGAGGAAGTAACAAAAATTGAAGAGAAAAACGAAACATCGCAGACAGTTACGAGCACAGACTTGAACATGATTTTGGCTGCAATATCTGCTCAAACATCGACAGTGGCTTCTCAACTGGAATCGCAAAAGACAGATATAACATCTCAACTGGCATCTCAACTGGAAGAACAAAAGATAAATATGGCATCTCAACTAGAATCCCAGGAGAACCGTATAACATCCAAGATGGAAGAACAGAAGACACGTATTGCAGAAATGTCATCAGAAATAACATCGAAAATTGAAGCACAAGAAACGCGTATTTCACAAATTTCAGCACAGATATCATCTCAGATCTCCACACAACTAGAAGAGCAGGAAGTCCGTATATCATCTAAACTGGAAGCGCATATGGAAGAAAAACTAACCCAGTTTCATGAAGGCTTCAGTGGTCGACAGGATAAAATCGAGGCCGAGGTGGATGCTTTGAGAGGACGTATCGAGCAGTTGCAACTAAATCGCCCAGCAGTTTCAACGAGTAATCCAAAGGTAAAGACACCATCCTTTGACGGTTCTGTTCCTTTTCAGGTCTTTAAGCTACAGTTTGAGAAGACCGCAGCAGTGAACCAATGGAATGCTGAAGATAAAGTTGCAGCTCTGTTCGTGGCACTGAAAGGGCCTGCCGTGGAAATCTTACAGACTATTCCAGAGTACGAACGGAACAGTTATGACGCATTGATGGCTGCTGTAGAACGGCGATACGGAAGCGAACACAGGAAACAGATATTTCAAATAGAATTGCAAAACCGCTACCAAAAAGCTAACGAGACTTTGCAGGAGTTTGCTTCGGACATTGAAAGATTGGCTCATCTTGCAAATGCGGATGCACCCGTGGAATACACGGAAAGAGTGAAGATTCAGAGCTTTATAAATGGCATACGGGACGTCGAAACGAAGCGAGCCACATACGCGAACCCAAAGCAAACATTTTCTGAAACGGTATCCCATGCATTGACCCAGGAAACGGCGTCATTATTGAGTAAACCAGCATACAAAGCTCATCGTGTGGAAGTAGAAAGGCCAGAGTGGGTAGACGCAATATTGGAGGCGCTGAAAGGATCGCAAAAGCGGAGTGAAAAAGTTATCAAATGCTTCAAATGCGGGAAGTCCGGTCACATTGCACGTCATTGCGATCTTGGCCCTCATAGTTCCAACAATGTTGGTGGCCGTAAATGCAAAGCTGGAGGAGATGAGCAAGAGCGTGTCAAATGTAAAGAACGAAGACTTGCCCCAGCTATTGAATGTCCTGTGATATCTGTGTCGCAAATTGGAAGAAAATCGAGCAGTCTTGCCGTCGAAGGAAAGCTGGATGGCAAGGAACGTGTACTGACTGTAGATACGGGCGCATCTCATTCCTTGATTCGATCTGATTTGGTCTACAGGAGAGTAAAGTCATTACCTGGAGCAAGGTTGCGTACGGTCACAGGCGAGTATAATGAAGTCCAAGGCGAAGTGGTATGTGAGGTATTAATTGGAAAAGTCATGGTTCTACACAAATTCGTTGTGGCGGAGATCGTTGATGAAGTCATATTGGGAGTGGACTTCTTGGTTGACCAAGACGTCAGGATCGATATGCGGAGGAAAATTATGCGCTATAAGAACCAGGAAATACCACTTAACTTTAGTTTGGAAAAAGGGTTCAGCAGTAATCGGGTACTGGTGGAAAAGACTCGACAGAGACCACGAAAGTCAAAGGCAAAGGTTGATAGATCGAATGGGCCAAATAAATCAAAATCAAAAGTACCTGCGAGAGAAACACTGGCATTGAAAAAACCTAAACGACGCAGAAAAACGAAGCAACGAATTTCCGAGAAAGAATGCGAGGGTAGTTTCAAGCCAGAGCGCACTACTGTTGTGAAATGTGGGAACGATACTGATTATGCGAAGCCAATCCGTGAAGCGCAAGCTCTACGAAGTAGTTCATTGGCCAAACAACAGAGTGTGAAGGAACGAACCAAGGTATTGAGTGGTACGATGAAGCCAGATACGATAAAGCAATTAATTCAGAAGGTTTTCAGGAAGGAGATTTGGTGCTGTTATACAACCCACAACGTAAAAAAGGTTTGTCCCCGAAATTGCAGTGTAATTGGGAAGGCCCATACAAAGTTGTAAAACGGATCAACGATGTAGTGTACCGCATACAAACCATCGGTAAACCACGAACCAAAATGAAAGTGGTCCATTTGGAAAGGCTGGCAACGTTTAGATCGAGAGATTTGTCTGATCGGGACGATCAGACTTAGGTGGAGGGCAGTGTCACGGATATTACCACCCCTAAGTTATCCCATCACTAAGGCGATGCTAAGGCCATGCCAAGCAGTATTTACGTTAATAATCAAATCAAGTATACACATATATAAGGCAGCCCAGAGAGATGTCACACACAGATGCATTTACTTATACGGTTATGTGCGCGCGAGAGACTGTAAACTACAAACATTCACATCAATAATTCAATCTTTATGTGTTTACATAAACGAATAAATAATTGCGTCTACACATATGTACGTATACGAGCAGCGGAGCGGCAATGCACAAACACATGCATATATCTTATCTCAGTGGTCACAAGAGAGGGCAATAATTTGTGCACGTAGTTGTGGCTGGCGATTTTGTAGCCGAAACAACTAGTAACTTCTGGAAATCGAAGAGCCTAGAAGTATGCAGCGTAAACTATAAAAGCGGTGCAGGCGAGTAAGAAGTAATTCAGTTTGATTTGAGTTGTCAAGCAGTTGCGATTAAGACGATATCTAGCGAGCAATAGCAGTATTATTTTGAATAGTAGAGTTTCATTGAGCTATCAATCAGCGTGGTTATTAAGCAAGCTATTCGTTGCACAGTTTGAGTGTATTGTGAAGTATTTTAATAAAGGCCATTTTGCATTATTACAAATTGGAGTTATTTATTCAACAGTTTAGTGATTCGAACTTAGCAGAGGATTGCAAATAAGAGGATTTGCAGCAAATTCGTTACAGTATATAGAAATATCTGACTGGGGCGGAATATAAGACGCAACAAAATATTTATAAGTAGATACAAGTTTAACTCGCACGCAGAGGATTTCAACATCAGAAGAATATCGAAGTACACTTCCTCAGCAGAGAACCTGGTATGTACGGCGATTAACACGCCTCCACCAACTCTGTTTCGTCGGTCTTTTCTAAAGATCTCATAAGAATCTGCTAATATCTCAGAGTTAAACACAGTTGGTTTCAACCATGTCTCAGTAAAAGCCAAAACGTCATAACAGAGTTCATGACTACGGAGAAAAAGATCAACTAGTTTAGTATTTAGACCCCTAACATTCTGATAATAGACGTTGAGGCCATTACGAAAGGTGTCAGACAAATCTATGACTCCGCGGGAATTTCTACATCTTTTCGAAAAAAACGGAAGAGCTTAATGTATACATTACTGGGCCAAAGAGAAGCATTGAAAAGTTTGCTATATTCACTTTCAATCACTCGAACTTATACCGCACAAATACATCTAATTCAGCATTGTCATTGCTACTACTAACCACACGCGATTTTTGCGTAATTTCTTTTGATGCACTCTTTCGTTGTCTGTCAGAAACATCAACAGATGGCACATTTGCATTAACTGCGCTAGCTGCAGCATCTGCATACGATACAGTTCCAGCAGAGCGCGACACTGCACTAGTATTTGTCACATTGTTGACAACCATTTGAGCATCAGACTTATTGGAATTATCAGAAGGCACATTTGAATTATTTGTATGATTGTTAGCTTTAGTTGATTTAGATGTGGATGCAGTAGATTTAGTTTTAGATGTAGAATTGGAACTAATTGATGTTGATGTATTTCCAGTTGTAGACGTAGTTTCAGACGAATGACAGACTTTAGAAGATGAGGCGTTTTTAGATGTAGATGTAGATGCAGGCGAAGTAGAAGTTGTCTTTGTAGTAGAACTAGTAGAGAGAATTTTCGATGTTAGCGGCTGAGTAATAATAGCAGCAGGTTTAGAAGTAAGAGTAGTAGTATGTGCAGGTGATGAAGCATTAGCTCTCAGATTATCGATAGGGGAATTAGAGAACTCCGTGTCAAGCGGGGTAGCGGGAAAAACCATTAGGTTGCTTTGTATTAAGTTGTTGTTATTGGATGACATGGGGAGAGCAGAAATAAATAGCGCACTATTTCTGACATTCGGACAACCATATGACTCAGCAACATTTAAGTTGTTGTTGGATAACTTCAAAGAGTCCATTATATGATTTTTGAAATCATCGAATTTTTTAGACACAGCATTGGAAATTATGTCAAAACCTTGTTTTTGAGCCACAAGAATAGCGTTCAAAATATTAGATAGCTTGTCCGGCATATTCACACACTTTTCACACAAGTAAAGCAAATGCGGGTTAGCCTTGATTAGCTTTACTTCATAGTCCGATATACCCTCACTACAGGCTCTGTGGAAAATCCTCTTGCAGAACCCATTACACGGCACTAGACTATTGTCACCAGTTCTGGAAAATTGTTTATTACACTTTCCAAAATATTCATCCATTTTAGCAATTTAAAAATTTGAAAATATGAGAGCGATTAAAAACACGTCCGTACGCGGCGAGAGAACAAACAAGTAAACGCCAGTTTTCTGCTATACGCTGACGATCTCAAACTCTTCCGTAGAACTAATGCCCCATCAGATTCCTATCTTCTACAAAACGACCTTAATAATCTGGTTGATTGCAGTCGCACCAACAATCTTTTCCTAAATGTTAAGAAATGCTTTACTATGTTTTTCTAGAAATCCACTTGCTCCTATTCCTCATCCTCAGGCGGTTGGCGTCAGATAAAGAATATTTTCATTTAGGCGTTGTGCTTCATTCTAATCTTACATTCACCAATGATATATTTTAAGTGGTTCCAATGACCTACAGAAATGTTGGCTTCCTTCGCAAATATGCAATTGACTTTAAGGATCCGTATACCAGGATAGTCCTATATATTTCTTTAGTCCCCTCTAAATTAGAATATGCTTCCAATATTTGGAATCCCATGTACAGCAGTCTGTGCTGGAATTCCATGTACAGCAGTCTGTGCAATGGGTTATATTTATCTACGACCTAATCGATGGTTCTTTGGACCGTCCAGCTCTTTTTGAAAAGATATCGTTTGATGTGTCGCAAAGAAATCTGCGTTCATATCTACCGTCTTATTTGAGGACAAATTACTATCCTTTTAGCCCAATATTCCGCGCCCTCACAAGTGTAAATATTGAGTTTTCTATGTCCAGATTTTGAAGTCTTCCATTGATCTATCCTTTAACAAATGTTGCACCTTCAATTTATGTTTACTATTTTATATTTGTCTTTAGTATTTTATTGTATCTAGTCTGCAAGATTTTTGATTATAGACCGCATAAGCTACACTCAATTCAAATAAAACTAATAAATGTGGGAAAATCCAAATAATATGCATGCCTCATTGCTGGCGGCCACCGTGGTGTGATGGTAGCGTGCTCCGCCTATCACACCGTATGCCCTGGGTTCAACTCCCGGGCAAAGCAACATCAAAATTTTAGAAATAAGATTTTTCAATTAGAAGAAAATTTTTCTAAGCGGGGTCGCCCCTCGGCAGTGTCTGGCAAGCGCTCCGATTGTATTTCTGCCATGAAAAGCTCTCAGTGAAAACTCATCTGCCTTGCAGATGCCGTTCGGAGTCGGCATAAAACATGTAGGTCCCGTCCGGCCAATTTGTAGGGAAAAATCAAGAGGAGCACGACGCAAATTGGAAGAGAAGCTCGGCCTTAGATCTCTTCGGAGGTTATCGCGCCTTACATTTATTTTTTTTTTTTTCATTGCTGAGTATATAATGTTCGGTTCCACACGAACTTAGACATCCTTATTTGTTGATATTAGGGAAAATTAACCAAACCATTTTTTTTATTTAATACCTTTTTACGGTCTGTTAGATATTATAATTTAGTAATTAACATTATTCAATAGCAGGGAATAATAATTATAAGTTGTATCGTAAAAACGTTGCTTCAGTATAATTATTAATACAAATATTAAATTAGCTTTGTTCCAAATAAGGTTTGCCTTGCCTATTCTGTCATATATTTCGCGCTGTAGATTGATTGATATGCAACCTCTTGAGGTTAGAAGGACAGTTTCTGGACTCTTGTTCCTACATGGCCTACTCAATGGGAATATTGATTGCCCTCCTTTGCTAGAACTCATAAAGCTTAATGTTCCATGTAGATCTTTACGTCCCTCTGATCTCTTTCATATTGAATATTGTAGGCGCAATTATGCTCAGTATGAGTCAATAACACGAATGCTAACCCCCAGCGGGTTAGGGAGTCAGAATATAACCTCGGTAGGTATACCTGTCGTAAGAGGCGACTAAAATACCAGATTCAAGGGGCTGTGTAGCGCAACCCTTCAGGTTGCCAGCGCAATATATACCTTCTCCAAAAACCCAATTGTCAACCTCACCCATCTGCGACGAATCCTCTTTCACTAACAGACGAGGCTCTGGCGACCCAAAGCTCCTCATAGAACTTGGGAGTGGGGAGGGAGGGAGGGAGGGAGGGATGGCCTGAAGGTTTAATGTGGCCACATAAATCGTTCCCGAGATAGTCGGGCTAGCACGTTAATGGTGCTGTTACCGGAGCGTACCGGATCTGTATCCGGCAAAGGACCATCACATCGATAACACTCCCCAAAGCCTTCGGAGAGCAACTTTATCCGTACAACAACAACAACAATGCTAACTGACTTTAACTCAGTTTACTAGAATAATATTCACCTTCAGGCCATTCCTTCCCTCTCCACCCCCAAATTCCATGAGGAGCTTGGGATCGCCAGAACCTCTTCTGTTAGTGAAACAGGATTCGCCGCGGATAGGTGAGGTTGTCAATTGGGTTTGGAGAAGCTATATATTGCGCTGGCAACCTGAAGGTTTGCGCTACCCAGCCCCTTGAATCTGGTATTTTAGTCGCCTCTTACGACAGGCATACCTATCGCGGGTATATTCTGATCCCCTAACCCGCTGGTCCTTAATGTTGTTGTTGTGTTAACAGTGCTTCGCCCCATTCCATGGGCGCGACCACTCACAAATGTCCTCAAAGTCCTCTAACGGAAGTCCAAGAAAATTGGCAGTGTCAACATGGGCGGACCATAAGAAGATTGGTGCTAGAGGCGTAGGTTCCACATTTCAATTGAAAAGATGGTTGGTATCATGTGGGGACACAGCGCATGCAGCACATACATACATTACGTATGTCGGGGTTGATTCTGGACAAGTATCCAGAACGAAGTTGGGCCAGGGCGACTCCCTTGGTAGTGTGCTTTCTTTTTCTCCAAGAGTAAGACATTGTATATTGATAACAGGGTACACCGGGTGCGTCCTGGCAAAGGCGTTTACCGATTCTGTGCGGATTTTACCTAGGGCCTCTAACCATCTTGGGGGCGGGGCTAGATCATGCAGTTGTTTGCTACGGTGTCCCGGTTTGTGAAAATCTAGCAAAACTGCCTGTTCAGCATTTCGCTGTGCTCTTTAAGTTTGGGCTTTGTTTATATAATCCCTCTATCAGTTTCTTTTATTTTTTTTTTTTAAACCTTCAGTAATTTTCAGACTTGTAATTTTAAGCTGGCCCCACGATGTATGTAGGTGATGTTCAGAGGTCATAAGGAGATATCCCGTGGAAGTTCTGATTGCAGCATTTTGACAGACCTGCAGCCTTTTCCAGTATGTGTTTTTAAGACCACGCACCCAAACTGGTGACGCGTAGCACATGATCGGCTGACCAATTGCTTTGTACGTGGTTAGCAACGTTTCTTTCTTTTCCTCAAGTGCTCCCGGCAAGAGAGTTGGGGATTTTTTCGCGGCTTTGTATTTTAGATACGATCCTGGTTTCGAACGTTACCCCTCAACCCAGCGGGTCAGGGGGTTAGAATATACCCGCGGTAGGTATGCCTGTCGTAAGAGGCGACTAAAATACCGGATTGGCCTGAAGGTTTAATGTGGCCATATAAATCGTTCCCGAGATGGTCGGGCCAGCACCTTAATGATGCTGTGTTACCGGAGCGTACCGGATCAGTAAACGGCAAAGGACCATCACATCGATCACTCCCTAAACCTTCGGGGAGCAACCGTATCGCTACAACAACAACAACAACAACGTTACCCAATCACAAATAGGAAGGATACAGAAATTACAAAACAAATGTATGAGATCAATAATAAAATGCCACAAATACACCCCAATAAGTCACATGCTTGAAACATTGAAATGGCTAAATATTGAGCAAAAACTGATGCTCAATACACTAATAATGATTTTTAAAATTAAACAGAACAGGGCGCCGATGTATTTAACAAGTTGCATTCAGTATGTTAGAGATACACACCAATATGCTGTGCGGAATGCGAATGACTTTCGACTAGGATTACAGCGGACTACTGCAGCCCAAAACACATTATTATATAAGGGCCTTAACATATTTAACTCGTTACCTGATTATATCAAACGAGAGAATAATATTATGAATTTTAAACGGCTATGTATAGATCTTATTCGAGGCTAAAATATTTTTTATTACTTTTTACTTTTTATTACTTAATATATATATATATCATACACGTCTGTGAATTGAAAATGAATTTGTGATATTTAAAATTTATTGTGAAATCAAAAAATATGTAAACATATTAATAATAAATATCAATCTATCTATCTATCTATCTATCTATCTAAGATCTTTGGGTAACTGAAAGTCGGTCACGTAATACCATTAACGTGAACGTCCAATTCTTGCGTCATCTGTTCCTTCCACGTCGTAAACAGAGTGGCCGTAAATTTTGTCGGTGATAATCCAGGTTGCGCGAAGTGAGGAAACTAGAAAGGCCGGGGAGATAACTGTTTGATATTGAAGCGCCAGGTTCCGTTGCCATAATCGTGCAGTCGTCGGCATAGGAAATGATTGTAACTCCTTCTGGTGGAAAAGGGAGCTTTGATATGTAGAACTTTAATAGAAGCGGGGATAGTACACCACCCTGCGGTGCCCCCTGTTTCTCCTAGGCTTTGAGTTTCCGGCGTGAACCGGGGGACGCCCTTGAACGCAAACAGCAGGGAGCCACAAAAGTTTTGTAGACATTTCTGTGACGACAAACATTTAGTTCTAACCCGAACGGTGTAACCATTTATACAGATGACAGACTTGCAAGAGTATGGCTGTCTGAGGTAGACCCTTCCGACATATTCAGCAGAATCACACATCCCAATGTGTCCAGTCTGATGTTTATCTATATTGCTTGGAAAGTTCTAATAATATTTTAAACTCATTTATTGATAGATACTGTTCTTCATAGTCTTCTTGCATTGAAACCGATATCTTCACCGGGTCCATATGGTGTTCCTAGTTGTGTACTTAAGTACTGTGCTGTCAGCTTATCTGAGCCTATCTTTAAATTATTGAAACTGTCTCTGGAATCCGCATCATTCCCATCTATTTGGAAACAATCGTTTATTATACCTTTGCATAAAAAAGGTAGAAGGTCTAATATTGAGAACTACAGAGGCATAGCTAAGCTCAGCTATTCCTAAAACTTTTGAGCAGATAATTACATACCAACTTCAATATCTGTGTAGGTATTTAATATCACCTTGTCAACATGGTTTTGTGCATCGGAGATCAACAACTACCAACTTGCTTGAATTTACGTCTTTTGTTATGAATGGTTTTTTTAGATTGCAAACAAACGGATGTAATTTACTCCGACTTTAGTAAAGCACATGACTCTGTTAATCACGAGCTCTTAGTTCACAAACTTGATCTTCTGGGCTTTCCAGCGCCTTTATTAAGTTGGATTTCAAGTTATCTTGAAAATAGGACTCAGCGAGTTTTCTTCAACAACAATCTTTTAAAGTCTTTTGATGTAACTTCTGGTGTGCCCCAGGGTAGCCATTTGGCTCCATTACTTTTTACCCTGTGTTCATTAATGACTTACCACAGGTTATCTTACATTCTAGAGTTTTTTTGTACGCAGATGGTGTAAAACTTTGTTACACATATCTGCCTTCAAACTTGTTCTGTTTTAATCAGATTCAGGCCAATATTGACTCATTTCAAAGCTGGTGTACTGCAAATATACTTTTTTTGAATTGCTGTAAATGTAAGCAAATAACTTTTCACCGTGTGAAGCCGGTCCTGACATCTTATATACCTAACGGCAACCCTTTTTAACGGATATCTGTTGTAACTGGTCTAGGTGTTATTTTTGATTCGAAATTAAGTTTTACCATACATATTTCAACCACTATAAACAGAGCAACTGGGCAACAATTAGGATTTATCAAACGTTGGGCTAAAGAGTTTGATGACCTTTATTTCACCTAGATTCTTTATACCTCGCTGGTACGTCCTTTTCTCGAGTACTGTTCATGTGTTTGGTATCCAATCTATCAAATCCATATAGATCGGATTGAGTCGGTCCATAGACAGTCTTTAATTTTTGCATTACGAGGTCTCAACTGGGAATCAAGTACTCATCTTCCACCATAAAGGAATAAGCTTCTTCTAATTAATTTGCCATCTCTAGAGAATCGTAGTGTATTACTCGGCGTTATGTTCATTCACAAGCTCATCATTGGCGTGATTGACCCCCCTGACTTAATCAGTCAACTAAATTTTGCTGTTCCTGCTAGGGCCAGACATTTTGTGCCTTTTCATTTACCTCTATGCCGGAAAAATTTTGCTAGAAATAAACCCTTGCGTCATTGGTGCTCTAGTTACAGTGATTTGTATAATTGCATTGGCTTTGAATGTTTGTTTGCCGCATTACATACTGCTATACTCTTAGGTTTAGCCTGATATTTTAATTTTATTTTTTCTTATACAATGCGACGTCAAATTTTTATAACATACTAATTTTCTATGTACCTCTTTTAAACTTTTTAATTTTAAGGATGGCTCTATATTTACATATATATCTATTACAATGATTAGTCGACCGCTTTGTATTTACGTCGACTTTAAATTTTAAATAAATAAATAAATAAAAAACTTTCCCGGTATGAAACAGTCCAACTGCAAGGAGATGGTACGAGGATGACAATATTTGGGAGGGACGCAACAAATTAAATGGAGTTAGACTGAAATGAAAACAAAAACAGTAGCTCCGGTGCATAGAACCGGCTGTCGTGGGAAGCGTAGTATCTTAATGGTACATGTTACCGCAACGTACCGGAACTATATCCGGCAAATGACCATCAAAATCGATAACATTCCCCAAAGCCCTCGGTGAGAAACCTTATCGCAACAACAACAGACGCGCACTCCCATAAAATACTCAAAACGCGCGTTACTCTGGCTATAATAACAGATTATACTTTTATGTTTCTTTAATCATAACTGCGAATACCCGTGCAAAAGCATCGGAAAAGGTGTGAAACAACTCAGTTGGCTGGGGCTCACGAATGCGGCAGCGGAAAAAAATAATTGTGTCAAGACATATTTTCAAAAGCAGTTGGAAATCTTCATGTGATTGTTAAATTATTAATGATTTTCTTATACACTGTTTGACCCACCCCAGACATGCTATGCGCGTAAAATTCTATGGTTTCGGAGGGGTCCGTAATCACTTATCGGGTTTTTTGGGAATATTTTTTGACACATTCAAAATTTTTTATTTCCATTTTCGTCACCTTCTTCAAGTATTTCACGCTGGATGTAATTATGCGCAAACAGCGCATAGACCCATACCCCTGGCACGGTACGTCTTTGTCTACTATATAGATATGTACCTATTCATACGCACTCACATGCATATTCAATTAACAATTGTACTCACCTGCAAGCTTCCAACGAAGAGATTAGTCAGCACAGCAAAAAAAATTAGGAAATGAAACCTTTCGCTGCCATATTTCTGTTTGCCTTTCCTAAATTTTCCCATTTTATTACACTGAATTATTATTTTTAGTTTTGCTTTTTGTTTGTATTATATCACGGAGTATCCACTGGTCGTTACTCCAACGGCAGCAAAACTCCGTGAAAATTGTGGTTGCTTTGAAAGGCTTTTTGATGGTGGGGTATTGGCTGCAACGGAGGTCAATTAATACCCAATGTACATACACAAATTGCATATAAATTATACTACAATTATTATATATTCATGTTAATACCCAACTTGTTTTTTTTTTTTACCATAGGTAGTTCACACGAAGAATGGAATGTTTTGGTTGATTCACAATTTGCTTTTTCCTTTTAAGCTTTTATTAAAACTACATACATTTATTTATCAGTCTGAAAGCTATATACTATTGGCAAATGCTTTAAATGGTAAAAGACTTAATTTTTGTTATGTCCATGAGCATTTCCAATTTGAAAATATATAGTAGGCAACTTGCATAAATCGATAATACGCAACGTTTTTTTGTTCTCTTCGAGGTCTCAATTTTCGTAGCAATAATTATTCAACACAACTTTTCAAGTAATTATTTCAATGCAAATATACTTTTCTTATTAATTTTCACTTCAAATTTTTTCAGTAGCATTTTTGCAATATGTTTTGGAATAAAAATTACAAAAATTGCCGCCTCCGCAGTTTTAAACCAATGCTTGGCCAATAAAAGAAAAATTTGCTATCAGCGGTGTCTGTCTTTTATTATAGACTCAAACTCACCACAGTTATGTTTTTGCTGACTCGCTGAATAATTAAATGTCAAAATGCTGAGCATTGCCATAGTGGTAAAATTTTTAGATGACGTATACAAAAACTGCTAAAGACGAGTTCATATGAGCTCTATTATCGCGTTGCTTCGCTTTGACCCTTTAACAGTAACTATCATCCCGTCGTAATGATCCGGAGTCAGATAAAAAAAAATTTTGCATTTAAATGCAATAGCAACGATTTGGGGAAAATTTTAGAATAGCAACCCCCGAGTTCGGGATAAAACTTGGTATAAAATGAAAGAGGGAGTTGTCCCGATCACAAATATATATATTTTAAAGTGCGCAAACTTATAATTTAAAAGTTATTTGTTGTTAAAGTTTGCAAATTTAGCCAATTTCTATAGCACTTTAAATTACAATTTACACATCTTCCAAAACCTTAATCCACATTCATATCTATATAAATTGGCAACGATAAACTTAAATTCCATTTTTGTATATTTCATTTTTGCATTGTTTTTACTTATTATAAACGTTTTTATTAAATCAATTGCGCTTTTGTAGCAACATGTACATTTATATATATACATATTTTATTGATGACAATACAAAGCTGTGCTGCCACATAAACAAAAAAAAAAACAAATATAAATATCACCTTACCACCTTTCAGTTAACAAAGAAAAAGGACAATATATATTTTTACTACTCATTTTGAAAAGTTGAAACACCTTTCCGCGTAGGCGGCCTTCGGCCGCGCTTATAAAAAATAACCCTGGGCTACGCCATGCCAAGTCCGGGTGTGTGGCCGCCTATGCAGAAAGATGTTCTACGCAGAATTACTGTGCATGGCGCAGCCGGTGTTGGAGTTATAAGGTAATATCAGCTCGTTCACGAATGCAAAAAAGAGCTTTTTCAAATTTTTGGCATATAAAGACTAGAAAAGTTAAAGATATATATACATCAGATGAAAGGTATTTTTATAAGTTACTTTTCGATTGTGCACTTGGTCCGTTTTTTAGATGTGGCAGCACAGATTTGTAATGTCATAAAATATATATACGTATACACATATAAAATTTGTATAGAAACTTGCAAACTTTAACAACAAATAACTTTTAAATTAAAAGTTTGCGCACTTTAAAATATATATGTGATCGGGAGAACTCCCTCTTTTATTTGATACCAAGTTAAACCCCGAACTCGGGGGGTGCTAAACTAAATCGCTGCCACGATTTGAGCCAGACAGAAGTCTGGTTCAATTTGTGAGCCAGATCTTTTGGTAATTTCTTGTCTTTGGTTTGGCAGCACCGCCTTTAATAAACCTACTTTCATTGTGGATAAGTACAAGTGTGTTGACTTCTTTCTGACAGAAGGGCCCATTACTGATACTTAGCATAGACTTGACTTGACTTGGCGTAAACTTGGC
Organism: Eurosta solidaginis; assembly: GCF_040869045.1. Taxonomy (NCBI): domain Eukaryota; kingdom Metazoa; phylum Arthropoda; class Insecta; order Diptera; family Tephritidae; genus Eurosta; species Eurosta solidaginis. Next base: position 27,436,272 of record NC_090320.1, read on the forward strand.
AACTTAGCCACGATTATACTCCACTTAGCGAATACAATCTGCCATCAAAATCAATAAATGTTCATTTGTATAACAAAATGTCAAAATGAAATGGAAAGAAACAAAAAAAAATGTAAACATCACTTAGAACTTACATAGAAAATAAAAATTCAACAGACTTCTAAGTCAAGTTAAGTGTTGCTAGGTTTTGAGTAATCAGTAACATGCAATGTTCAGAACTGTGAGTGATAGTTCTCAAGTCAAGTCTATGTATCAGTAGTGGGCCCTTTAGAAGTCTGTTGAATTTTGATTTTCTATGTAAGTTCTAAGTGACGTTTACATTTTGAGATGACATTTGTTTGTTTCCATTTCATTTTGACATTTTGTCATACAAATTGACATTTACTGATTGTTTTAAAAAATTTTTTACACTGATAAATTAATTGTAGTACACAAAATTAACTTTGTTTAAAACCACCACTTTTTGTAGCAAATGTTTCACAATAACATGACAGCTGGAAAACAGCTGATTATGATGGTATGCTCTAAGTGGAGTACAATCGTGGCTAAGAGGGGAATTAAGGGTGACTTATAACCATAAAGCCATAACCAGATAAAACAGCTGATCACACCTACCTAATGCAAATCAATGTAATCGAGTTAGCGTTATGGTATGGCACCATTAATCGATTATATTGATTTCCATAAGGTAGGTTCGATCAGCTGTTTTATCTGGTTATGGCTTTATTGTTATAAGTCACCATTAATTCGCCCTTAAGTTGGCAAGTTTACGCCAAGTCAAGTCTATGCTAAGTATCAGTAATGGGCTCTTTAGCCCATGGCGGAACTATACAAGGTGACAGCATGGTGACAGCTGATTTGATACATCAACTTCCTGCGCAGTACGATTTACAAAAACAAAATACATGGAAGTTTTATTTAAGTTTGTAGATATGTCACCATGCTGCCACCTTGTATGGTTCCGCCATACTTTTTGCGAAATTTATTTGTAATGTCCCATTTTAGGGGTAATTTTAAATTGCTTCTACACATTTTCATGAGGTATTTTTGATTGCTTTAAAGGATGGTATTAATTAAGCAATTCATCCTCTTTCCAACAATCACAATATATATTAATATAAACTTAAAAATGTGTAGAAGGCGATTTTCTAATACTCGCCAATCAGGTACATTACAAATAAAAATTGAAATGACGTCTCTTATTCTATCTACCCTCTCTGGTTCCGCCATGCATATGCCTATCACAACCAGTGTTGCCACTTTCGCTTTTTTCAACCTAGATTTAGCAATTTTTTCTCCGTTTAGCTTGAAAAGTTGCGATTTAGCTTTAAGCTTTTTTTAAGAAATTTTGTAGCTTTTTCGAAAATTATAGAAAATCTGGATAAACAGTTTTATGTAGATTCAATTTTAAGAACATTGAATGGATTTTGGCTAGAATTAAAAAATTTGAGGGGCTAAGGAACATATGTATAATGTTGGCATTCTGATAGGCAGAAATCGAGGCGTAGTAACTTTATTAAGGCAATATCAACCTAATATCATTTTCGTTCCGTGTTTGCCACTCGATACTATGACTGTTTCATCTGCTTCGAAACCGCTTCAGAGCGAAATTGAATTTTTGAATTCAGAAACATTTAACTGGGTTTCTAAGTCCACATGTAGGCAAAAGAGCTATGCAATGATACATATATGCTGCGAGAAACAACGGACTCGACAAATAGGATAACTCCTGGTTTTCTGTACTTATGTAAAAAGGAATAATACTTATTTCATATTTCATATATTTTCAGATACCGTTGTATGTAAGGCTTATAGCTCATATAAAGTAAAACTGACGTAAGGAATTGTTATAAGCCATAATAGAATATGACAACTTTATTATAAGGCTTATGGACCAACAAAAATAAGGCTTACTTTTACATAAGGCCTTATTAAAATAAACTACTTGCTGTATTAGGACATTTTATATAAGGCTTATATATACCGAAGTAGTTTACATAAGCTGTTCTAATAACGAGGTTTAATAAGAATTGGTGTACCATAGTATAACCTAATTATAAGTTTTATTGCACATAGAAAATTACATGGACTTATAATAAGACACCATCTGACTTGAAACTCCTTTATTCATATTCATAATGACCTATTTCAAAACTTTATTTAAACGGGGGAGTCACTCATCGGCAGTGTTTCGGCCAGGCTAAAAAAAAATTACTTGCTGCTTCTAGATCTGACAGCTGTATCAATACTAGTAGATGCATTTGTTTAAGCTATGTTCTTCGCCATCAGGAAATGTACAGAATGGCATATACAATAACAGAAGGGCGAGAGGGCGATAAATCCCACGTACACCACACCTTAAAGCCTAGAATGATTTCTAGATATTTTCAGGGGCCTAGTACAAATTCGGTACCCTATACCTCCTAATGAACAATACCATATCCATCTTCTCGGCATTGCCACTCAACCCACTCAAGATCTAATTGTTGTGAGGCACTTTCCACTTATGAGAATTGCAACGCCATGTGCATACGCTGTAAGTTTTACGGGTCACTTATCGAATCGCCTGAGCAGTTGGTTGACGACCATCGTCTACAGCAGATGATCATACCCCCCCCCCCCCCCCCCCGGGCGTGCACCTGTCCATTGATTTCGTGGCCAATTTGTCCCAATTGTGAAGTAATCTTCCGGCAATTTAACATGCAGCATATCTGGTTATGGCTGGGTATACTTCAATGTAGTTAAGACCATCCATGATCGCCAGTTTAAAGACATTGCTGAAAGCCCCGGCAATGTCTAAGAAGACATCTAATGCATTCTCCTTATATTTCAGGGCTTGCACTTATATAACCACCCTATGCATGTTGTGCTGTGTAGAACAGTTTTTCCTCCCAAATCTTTTGAGCAGGAATGACGCTTATCTATTGGGCCGGTAGTCTTTGGGATACATATGACCCATATTTGGTAGCAAAGCTATATAAGAAGTTCTACAAGATTTCGATACATGATTCAGTTTTATACATTGCAATTGAGTATTATTTTAGGCCATTTCACAATCGCGAAACTTATATATTTATTTATTTCCCTAAAATTTGTGTATGTGTATGTATTATAAGAATTATGTTTGATAAAGAATAAGTAAAAAAGTAACACTTTTATTTTGATGTACTAACCCCAATTTCACTATTTTGTAGCTCGTTAATTAACCCTTTCACTATCGTACTACAACTAGCGGTCTTACACAAATTTTTTCAGATGACTATAGTACTCAACTAGGCAGAAAACACTTTGAAAAAAAGGAATGTCCTTGAAAATTTGACTGTTGACTGTTCTGGGCGGGCGCGGATCTACGGTGGGGATAAGGGACACTGTATCCTTAATTATCGCGATTGAATTTTCTTTGTCCTTTTTCTTTTATAGTGGAATAGCAGCGGATAGGCTCCACCGATTTTGAAAATTCAAACACCAATTAGCTTGTAATTAAAAACTCTTTAAAAGCACATTTTTTATTTCTGTGAAATAAATTTCTATTTTTAAAATTGTTCTGGAGCACATTTTTGGACGCAAGGAAAACCACATACGCAAAATTTTATTCTCTATGATATTCCGCTGAGAAAAAAATGGCCCGCAGTATTGATGCTAGATATTTTCATTTGAAAACCTTGGACTTGAAGAATTTCCATACAAAATTTTATTTTTCAAATACTTTACAGAACAAAAATGAAATATCCAAAGAAAACAAATATTCAAATGTTCAATACTTAAAGTATTTGAAAAATAAAATTTTGTATGGAAAATCTTCAAGTCCAAGGTGTGCAAATGAAAATATCTAGCATCAATACTGCGGGCCATTTTTTTTTCTCAACGGATTATCATAGAGAGTAAAAGTTTGCATATGTGGTCGTCCTTGCGTGCAAAAATGTGCTCCAGAACAATTTTTTTTGCACGGTTTTTGCAACAATTTTAAAAATAGAAATTTATTTCACAGAAATAAAAAATGTGCTTTTAAAGAGTTTTTAATTACAAGCTAATTGGTGTTTGAATTTTCAAAATCAGTGGAGCCTATCCCTGCTATTCAACTTTAAAAGAAAAAGGACAAAGAAAATTCAAATAGCGATAATTAAGGATACAGTTTTTTTTTGGAAAAATCGAAGACGAGCATCAAATAATACCTTTGTTGCTCAAAAATAAATTATGACGTTTTTCGGTGATCACTTTCAGACATTATCACTCCGTGTCTTTAAACATAACATTTATTTACATTGTTATTATTACATTGTTTTATTAAAATTATATAAGCATGAAATGTACACACCCAGTGATGATAAAAGTACAAAATAAAAAAATACAAAAGTATTTAAAAACAATAAATACATACTTTCGAAAATACTTTCAAATCGAAAGTTTACATTTTGGTATTATTAAGCGGTGTACGCAGATCAAAAGAACATTTTTGCATTTGTCTTGAGCATGAAAATAGCAGTAGGCACAAAATTTTGGAATTTCACGATGCATGGCAATTTATACATGAATACCGCTTTTATAAAAATAAAACAAAATTTATGAAACTTTTTGATACCACCCCCCACCCACACACACACATACACATACACACACACACACTCAGCCAAGCTCACGATCCGCCCCTGGTTCTGGGATAATATGTCCCGCTCCTTTTTTACAAGCCGTTTATTGGTACTCATTAGCCATCAGTATCATTTACACAAAATTATTTAAATGTATATCCTGATGCACAGTTTCCATGGAAGTAAAAGGGTTAACTTTTTTGTGAAATTTTAACAAAAACACAGCATATTTTTGATAACCTACAGGCAGGTAATGTGGATATTCGGTATAACTTCGGCTGCCAATAAGTAACATTTTACTCTATGGAAAATGGGGTGCGAAAATTTTTGATTTGGGAAGGAGCTCTCCGTACAGCTCGAACACAAAATATGTTCTTAACAAAGCAGCCTCCTATCTCGCGAGCAGCAGAACTAATCCGCCGTATGTCTTACTATCATGATCACACTTCTCTTGCCAACAAATGCTAATGTGAACCGAAATCCGCTGATAGCAGCAAAGAAGCGGTACTACTTTAGGGAAAAAAGGCGGAGAAAGAGTTGCCTTCTTTTGGTGCCATTTAAGCAAAATTCAATTAAAAACATTCAAATGAACATTTGAAATCTTGCTTTATACCTTAACCAAAATTTGTCTTCATAAAATTAGGGGCACTCAAATGTACATATAAATATATTCTCTCATAGGACGCTGTTTACACACAAAAAGTTTTGTTGCTGATTATCGGCAACTTTTCTTTAGTAGTTACGTATCATATGGCGACTATACTATTTGACATTTTATTTCAATACTTTCTAACAATTTTTTATCTATAAAAAATTTATTCAAGGTTCGAATCGAGCTCAAGGCCAGAACAATAATTTTTTCCAATGATAATTATTGTTATTTTTTAATTTTTCTAAATTTGAAAAATTGTATTTTGTTTTTGGAATAGTAAGTAGAAAATTTTTCAGACAACCTGCCATAGCTGCGCAGATAGATCCATTTCGAAGGGTGCTAATAATTAATTATAATTATTAATTATTGTTCTGGTCTTGAGCTCGATTCGAACCTTAAATGATTTATCAATAGGCCGATAAAAACAAAAACAATTGTTAATAAACCATGAGCACTTGGGAATGTCAAACAAAGTAATTGACAATAAACAAAAATCCAGCATTATCAGTGATTTGCACCAGATGGCGCAACACTGAATAAATATAGTTGGTAAAAAGGAATAGAAGTAGCAAATTTGCCAGTCCAACAAACCACCGCTGTATAGTTAAATGGTTAGCGCAGCATGCCTAAAGCGTACTGATGATGAAGGCTTAGCACCCTTCGAAATGGATCTATCTGCGCAGCTATGGCAGGTTGTCTGAAAAATTTTCTACTTACTATTCCAAAAACAAAATACAATTTTTCAAATTTAGAAAAATTAAAAAATAACAATAATTATCGTTGGAAAAAATTATTGTTCTGGCCTTGAGCTCGATTCGAACCTTGAATGATTTATCAATATGCCGATAAAAACAAAAACAATTTATAAAAAATTTAGAAACATTAAATGAACTTGTAAAAAATTTGTTCAAAATCAATAAAAATTAATTTGCAAAAAAAACAGAGTTTTACAATAAAAAAAAAGACGGCACCTATCAAGCCGCCGAGCAAAAGAAACTTGGTTCCCGTCCGCTTTCCTCATCACCCCCTCTTCATTAGGTAACCAGTTCCAGGCAAAAAAAAAAATATTTGTGTGTAAACAGCGTCTAACTAAGGAAAAAGTGCTCATTGTTTTGAATGTATCTCTTAGAACACTGCTTTCCTTGATACGTTGCAAACATTTTTCCGTCAATTAAGTGTTAGAAATTTTGTTTTACGAACGGGGAGTTGAGCCAACTGTCAAATGAAATAACTATCCTTAAATTTTAAGGAAAAGGACTTCTTAATAATTTTTTACACATAACCATAATATTAAAAAGAACAAGTAAGGAAGGTTAAGCTCAGGTGTAACCAAACATTACATACTCAGCTGAGAGCTTTGGAGACAAAATAAGGGAAAATCACCATGTAGGAAAATGACCCTAGGGTAACCCTGGAATGTGTTTGTATGACATGGGTATCAAATGGAAGATATTAAAGAGTATTTTAGAAGGGAGTGGGCCATAGTTCTATAGGTGGACGCCATTTCGGGATATCGCCATAAAGGTTCACAAGGGGTGCCTCTAGAAATATGGGTATCAAATGAAAGGTGTTAATGAGTATTTTAAAAGGGAGTGGGCCTTAGTTCTATAGGTGGACTCCTTTTCGAGATAATGCCATAAAGGTGGACCAAGGGTGACTATAATGTTTGTACGATATGGGTATCAAATGAAAGATGTTAATGAGTATTTTAAAAGGGAGTGGGTCTTAGTTCTATAGGTGGACGCCTTTTCGAGATATCGCCATAAAGGTGGATCAGAGTGACTCTATAATGTGTTTGTACGATGTGGGTATCAAATGAAAGGTGTTAATGAGTATTTAAAAGGGAGTGGGCCTTAGTTCTATAGGTGGACGCCTTTTCGAGATAATGCCATAAAAGTGGACCAAGGGTGACTATAATGTTTGTACGATATGGATATCAAATGAAAGATGTTGATGAGTATTTTAAAAGGGAGTGGGTCTTAGTTCTATAGGTGGACGCCTTTTCGAGATATCGCCATAAAAGTGGATCAGGGTGACTCTATAATGTGTTTGTACGATATGGGTATCAAAAGAAATGTGTTAATGAGTATTTTAAAAGGGAGTGGCCTTAGTTCTATAAGTGGATGCCTTTTCGAGATATCGCCATAAAGGTGGACCAGGGGTGACTCTAGAATGTGTGTGTATGACATAGGTATCAAATGAAAGGTGTTAATGAGTATTTTAAAAGGGAGTGGGCCTTAGTTCTATAGGTGGACGCCTTTTCGAGATATCGCCATTAAGGTGGATCAGGGGTGACTCTATAATGTGTTTGTACGATATGGGTATCAAATTAAAGGTATTAATGGAGGTTTTAAAAGAGCCCTTAGTTGTATAAGTGAAGGTGTTTTCGAGATATCGACCAAAATGTGGACCAGGGTGACCCAGAACATCATCTGTCGGGAACCGCTAATTTATTTATATATGTAATACCACGAACGGCGGCCACCGTTGTGATGGTAGCGTGCTCCGCCTACCACACCGAATGTCCTGGGTTCACACTCCGGGCAAAGCAACATCAAAATTTTAGAAATAAGGTTTTTCAATTAGAGGAAAATTTTTCTAAACGGGGTCGCCGCTCGGCAGTGTTTGGCAAGCAAACCGAGTGTATTTCTGCCATGAAAAGCTCTCAGTGAAAACTCATCTCACTCGCAGATGCCGTTTGGAGTCGGCATAAAACAATTAGATCCCATCCCACCAATTTGTAGGAAAAATTAAAAAGGAGCACGACGCAAATTGGAAGAGAAGCTCGGCCTAAAATCTCTTCGGAGTTTATCGCGCCTTACATTTATTTTATTTTAATACCACGAACAGTATTCCTGCCAAGATTCCAAGGGCTTTTGATTTCGGCCTGAAGAACTTTTTTTCTTCTACTTAATATGGTAGGTGTCACACCCATTTTACAACGTTTTTTCTAAATTTATGTATATTTTGCGTCAAAAAACCAATCCAATTACCATGTTTCATCCCTTTTTTCATATTTGGTATAAAATTATGGCATTTTTCGTAATTTTCGATATAAAAAGAGGGCGTGGTCATAGTCTGATTTCGCCCATTTTTTATTACCAAGATAAAGTGAGTTCAGATAAGTACGCGAACTAAGTTTAGTAAAGACATATCGATTTTTGGTCAAGTTATTGTGTTAACGGCCGAGCGGAAAGACAGACGGTCGGCTGTGTATAAACACTGGGCGTGGCTCAACCGATTTCGCCCATTTTCACAGAAAACAGCTACCGGCATAGATGCTATGCCACAAGGATTGGTAAATTTTTGTTCGACTTATGGCATTATGGCAGAGCCACGCCCATTTTGAAATTTCCTTTTATTTTTGTATTTTGTTGCACCATATCATTACTGGAGTTGAATGTTGACATAATTTACTTATATAATGTAAAGATATTCAATTTTTTGTTAAAGTTTGACTTTAAATTTTTTTCTTTAAGTGGGCGTGTTCGTCATTCGATTTTGCTAATTTTTATTTAGCACACATATAGTAATAGCAGTAACGGTCCTGCAAAATTTCATCATGATATCTTCAACGACTGTCAAATTAAAACTTGCAAAACTTTTAAATTACCTTCTTTTAAAAGTGGGCGGTGCCACGCCCATTGTCCAAAATTTTACTAGTTTTCTATTCTGCGTCATAAGGTCAACCTACCAAGTTGCATCGCTTTATCCGTCTTTGGTAATTAATTATCGCACTTTCGGTTTTTCGAAATTTTCGATATCGAAAAAGTGGGCGTTATTATAGTCCGATTTCGTTCATTTTACATAGCGATCTGAGATGAGTGCCCAGGAACCTACATACAAAATTTCATCAAGATACCTCAAAATTTACGCAAGTTATCGTGTTAACGGAGAGACGTACGACGGACATGGCTAAATGAATTTCTTTTTTCGGCCGGAACATTTTTATATATAGAAGTCTATATCTATCTCGATTAGTTTATGCCGTTACGGATTACCATTATGCGAACAAAATTAATATACTCTGTGAGCTCTGCTCAGCCGAGTATAAAAATTGTTTTCATAACCAACACTTTGAAATACCAAAAAACTACCAGAGACGAATAAACACGTTGTGCAAATGTAGGACAAAATATTTCTGCTCAGTAATTTGACGTAAACTTCAAACCGTTTAGTGGATCGTAACTACTCAACGACTGCTAAACATCTGTGCTTTTTGAAAGCGCCCAATGTGCCGCTCTTACCGTGCCTGAGTGTGTATTGTTTATTTTGGCGCCTTTAGGGTGCGCCAACTCCGCCCACAATAAGTTAAAATGTGTCCTATCTCATCGCCGGATAAAATAACGTCACATGTTAAAATTATACATTTTTTGAGATCTTTCAAATAATAATTTATTTATTTTTAATATAACATCTACATAGATTAGGAGTTAGGAGTTTTACATGAATGGGTTTTTGGGTAGACTTTTTATAATTTATAATTACAAGGCATTTGATGGTTGAATCCAAAAAGTAGGCTCATGTAAAAATACCTTATAACAACTAATTTCAAATAGAAATTGTAGACAAACATACCACCAAACTCGGCCGAGTAGAGGCTTTAGAGCTCTGATGCGAATTTGCGACTGATCTTGGACAGGTATCTCATGAATCAGCTGAACCAGATCTGGGTTTACATCACATACTGTCAGATATAGAGATTCTTCTCGCTAATGGTTAATGTCAAGCGCTCAACATAATATTTAAGGTTTACTAGGTGCGGATTGAAAGGGAAGTACAGAAGCTGACGTGATTCGATCTAGCTTTTATAAGAACACGGCGAAAACAGCTTGGCCGCATCTTTTCGAATGTAAGGAGGACTTATCCAACACCGACTAACTAAATAACTATTATCGTTGTATAATATGGTATTTCAATGGCCTCTAATGTCAAATTTGGAGTAGCTGCCAACAAACTTAGCATAACTCAACTGAAGCTTTGGTGTAAATCCATAACCTTTTTTCTGAGAAATTGAATTCCAAATGTTAATCTCATTTTGCCAAAAATCGTTAAATGTAACGTTCGACATTTATTTATTCAAGCGGCGGTGTGCACTTATACACATACCTATATACATTAAGGTGGTCCTTAAATGTAGACATGAACTTTTTATAAAATATTTAATAACACTCAGAATAATGGAATAATAATGGCCGTAGATTTAGAAAAGAAAGAGATTAGGTGACTCGGGATATCTAAAGGTGAGCGTGATAACTAAAGGGGGAAAGCGTCAGTTTGAGTCAAGGTGACGGCGAGTTGAAACCGGGTTCGACTTCGATAACAGTATCAATATCATTATAAGCTTGTGGAGACGAGGCTAAAGAAGAAGCTCGCGCTACTTGCGTCAGGTCTGCGGAAACTGAGCGCGGAGGAGGTGGAGCCTGAGTTATACTTAGGTGGACGCAGATATCACCGGAGCCTAGCTTAGTTCGAATCAAATATCGACATTTAGACATGGGAGCTTGCCTTGCATGAGCTCCTGGAGAGGATCAGCGACTTGTGTAGAGCACGTGGTCTCATGGTACTACTGCGATGATCTATTGAGTTATTTTCGAGTTAGGCGCTGGTTTATCGAGCGCATTCGAGCTCCATTCCATTAGAATATAAAATAACGTTACTTTCGACTCACCAATTTCGGAGTGCTCCGAAATAAATATCCAAAACGGGTCTTTTATATGACCTTTTTTACAGTGTTTATATATTTTTAGGAGGGTTTACGTAGCCTTGTGACAAAAAAAAATTATGCGTTACGGAAATGTTCAAAAAGTATTTTTTGTTGTTGTTGTAGATGCCGTAAAGATAAGAGGGCTTATGCGTTTTATAATTTCAACTGAGTCAGTTCTACTTGTAGTAATAATTTTTATACTCAGTTGAGCAGATCTCACAGAGTATATTAAGTTTGATTGGATAACGGTTGGTTGTACGGGTATAAAGGAATCGAGATAGATATAGACTTCCATATATGAAAATCATCAGGATCGAAAAAAAATTTGATTGAGCCATGTCCGTCCGTCCGTCCGTTAACACGATAACTTGAGTAAATTTTAAAGTATCTTGATGAAATTTGGTATGTAGGTTGCTGAGCACTCATCTCAGATCGCTATTTAAAATGAACGATATCGGACAATAACCATGCCCACTTTTTCGATATCGCAAATTTCGAAAAACCGAAAAAGTGCAATAATTCATTACCAAAGTCAGATTAAGCGATGAAATTTGGTAGGTGAGTTGAACTTATGACGCTGAATAGAAAATTAGTAAAATTTTGGACAAAGGGCGTGGCACCGCCCACTTTTAAAAGAAGGTAATTTAAAACTTTTGCAAGCTGTAATTTAGCAGTCGTTGAAGATATCATGATGAAATTTGGCAGGAACGTTACTCCTATTACTATATGTACGCTTCATAAAAATTTGCAAAATCGGAGAAGGACCACGCCCACTTTAAAATAAAATTTTTTTTAAAGTAAAATTTTAACAAAAAATTTTATATCTTTACAGTATATAAGTAAATTATGTCAACATTCAACTCCAGTAATGATATGGTGCAACAAAATACAAAAATAAAAGAAAATTTCAAAATGGGCGTGGCTCCGTCCTTTTTCATTTAATTTGTCTACGATACTTTTAATGCCATAAGGCGAACAAAAATTTACCAATCCTTTTGATATTTGGTAGGGGCATAGATTTTATGACGTTAACTGTTTTCTGTGAAAATGGGCGAAATCGGTTGAAGCCACGCCCAGTTTTTATACACAGTCGTCCGTCTGTCCTTCCGCATGGCCGTTAACACGATAACTAGAGCAAAAATCGACATATATTTACTGAACTTAGTTCACGTACTTATCTGAACGCACTTTATCTTGGTGTAAAAAATGAACGAAATCTGACTATGACCACGCCCACTTTTTCGATATCGAAAATTACGAAAAATGAAAAAAATGCCATAATTCTATACCAAATACGAAAAAAGGGATGAAACATGGTAATTGTTTGGTTTATTGACGCGAAATATAACTCTAGAAAACACTTTGTAAAATGGTTGTGACACCTACCATATTAAGTAGAAGAAAATGAAAAAGTTCTGCAGGGCGAAATAAAAAACCCTTGAAATCTTGGCAGGTATTACATATATAAATAAATTAGCGGTATCCAACAGATGATGTTCTGGGTCACCCTGGTCCACATTTTGGTCGATATCTGGAAAACGCCTTCACATATACAACTACCACCACTCCCTTTTAAAACTCTCATTAATACCTTTAATTTGATACCCATATCGTACAAACATATTCTAGAGTCACCCCTGGTCCACCTTTATGGCGATATCTCGAAAAGGCGTCCACCTACAGAACTAAGCCCCACGCCCTTTTAAAATACTCATTAACACCTTCCATTTGATACCCATATCGTACAAACATATTCTAGAGTCACCCCTGGTCCACCTTTATGGTGATATCTCGAAAAAGCGACCACCTATACAACTACAAACAAATTCTAGGGTCACTCCTGGTCCACCTCGATATCTCGAAACGGCGTCCACCTATGGAACTAAGTATTACTCCCTTTTAAAATACTCATTAGCACCTTTCATTTGATACCCATATCGTACAAACAAATTCTAGAGTCAACCCTGATCCACCTTTATGGCGATATCCCTAAATGGCGTCCACCTATAGAACTATGGCCCACTCCCTCATAAAATACTCTTTAATGCCTTTCATTTGATACACATGTCATACAAACACATTCCAGGGTTTCCCTCGGTTCATTTTCTTACGTGGTTATTTTCCCTTATGTTGTCACCATAGCTCTCAACTGAGTATGTAATGTTCGGTTACACCCGAACTTAACCTCCTTACTTGTTAATTATAAAAAGATAAAGATAGCTCAAAAAGTGGTTCCAAGTTGTTGATATCCCTGTCATCCCCCGTACGGAATTATGCTCTCTTTATATTTTTCAGATTTATTGAAACTAAATACATAGATGTAGTAGAAAGTAATCGTTTTTGCCTCGACTTCATTTAATTTAATAAATATTTTGGGAAAAATTTAAACAGAGCGACATCAGGACACACATGGCGACAGCTGTTTGGATTATACATTGTAAATTTTTTCAAAGCCTTTTGTTTAAAAAATCAATCCTTAATTAATCAAAAAACTATTAAACAAAATTACTATAGACGATTCCGAAGCTATTTTGCTATCGAACAGTGTTCTTCAAACGCTCGATGAGGGACGCACGGTGGGGTATTTGATCAATCTAGCTGGCCAAAAGTCGATTTTTCAAAATATTCCATTTTTTTTTTTTTAATATACTCCCTGGCGCTCCTAGATGTCCACTGAATAGAATACATACCCCAAAACCCATCTGCAACGTCAACGGAGCTAACCGCGCACATCTAAAGTTGTATAAAAATTGTGTGCAGTTCGATGTATTTTTGGATTAAAAAGCAATGTACCCTTCTAACCTAAATACTTGTTCACTTGTTTAGTCTTAATAAAATCTAGTTACATTTTCTTTTAGGACAGGTAAATGTGTTTTTAATTCATATGTTAGATTTTTTATACCGCATGTTTTAACTGATTTATTCTACTTTTAATACTACTACTTTTCAATATTAAATTTTTTAAAAACCTTGCAAACAAAAAGATATGTATATCCTTTTTTCATGGCATATCATGTCAGTAATTTTTTTGCAATATATAAGCTTGGGTTTGTTTCAAAGTTTAATAACAAAAATGGCCGCGCATGCAAGCGATTTTTTGAGTTGTGATCAATTTTGTAAGAGACTGATACCTACCCTTATTGGCAAAAGGTGGCAACCTTGTGAAAACATCCCCAGTGGCAACACCTAGGTGAAGTCTTAAAATGTAATACTATATCGATGTACCAAATTTGATTCAAATCGGCTAAGCCGTTTCCGAGATGGTAGTGGATATACAAGGAAATAAAAAAAGGTGAGGTGGCAACCTTAAGTTGCAACCCTACTTAAAAGTATCAATAGAAATGCGGAGTAAAATACCTTTCGTTTGATACCCATATGTATGTATGTATTTATTTGAAAATTTGTTCCTAGCACAACAATTTTGACAAATTATTTAACAGTGCTAGTCATGAATAGCATGAGCTATAAAAATTGAACATTTATAATAATAATAAATTAGATTAATCAAATTAAATTAAATATAACGGACAATAGTGAAATATTTATGTATGTAAATGTAAATCTTAAAACTAAAGAAAAGTAGTTAATAAATATTAAAAGACAGCAGTAGTGATGACAACCTTTGGCTGGTTATAGATTGAATAGTATTTAACAAACAAAGAAAGAAGACACAGAGAAAGGAAAAGGACTTAGAAATGAACATTTTAACAACAACAATTTGAGATCCAGTTTAAGAGTCGTTAAAAAATGATGTTAGCTCTTTTCTGAAGTGCAGAGCATTACTTAAGAGTCGAAGACTTGTAGGTAGCGAGTTCCAAAGACGTATTGCAGTAACAAAGAATTGGCACTCAGAGGTTAGCGAGCGGTATCTGATGTGCTTAAGAAGCACCGATCTTGATGATTGCAGAAAAATAAGCTTACGATATAGATAGTCAGGTTCCTTCATGTGTATCAATTTATGGAGGAAGGACAGTGTTTTGACTTTTAAAAGATTTTCGAAAGAAATGTTTAGCAACCTTTCAGCATGTTCAGATACGTGGTCAAATCTTTTCAACCCATAAACATATCTAGCAATGTTGTAAACAACATTTAGTTTGTTCTTGCACAGATAGTCACAGTTTGAGTAAATCACACAACCATGGAGTAGCGTAGGTATTAAGTACGCTTTAGCCAGAAGTAGTCTTATGTGCAAAGGCGTGAAATACTGTGTTAACCATAGTGTACGAAGCATTCCATACACTTTCCCAACCGTTCTAAAAATATCTCATGTAATGCCAAAAAATTACCCCGGGTCCTTCCGAAACCGGGGGCTCGATCCATAGCAATTCTGCGCGGAACACCGTGAATTTACTGTCAAATATATCCTTTCATAACAATAAAGTGAGACAGCTACTGTTTTAACAGAAATAACTGCTGTTTAAGTTTTGGCCAGCTAGATTGATCAAATACGCCACCGTGGGACGTCGACAATTTTTGTTGCTGAAAACGATAATTTCATAGATGTTCTCGCTCGATATTAAATTACGGAAAGCCACTCCTTTCAGTGCGCCCGCGTAGATTATTTAGAGCTGCGGAAAGAGACCATTTGTAGGGGAAATGCTTCGAAGAATAACCTTTTAGCCGAACCTAGTAGCCGTAACGTTAACGAAATTGAAAAATGGTATCATTAACGGAATCACACAGTTTAGGGAATCACCCTAATATACATACACACATACATATTCTCTTAATGAGACTTAAAGCTTCTGAGTCGGCATTTTGTGAGAGCATATCTACAATAGCCATTTAAAATCATTATACGCTATGTTTGGTAACAAAACGTCGGTTCTGGCGGAAGTGACAATTCCAGCTTGTGCTTAGTGTGGCTATAAAGTCGTTTCGAGTATAAACTCACAAAATATGCAACGATATGTACGTATGAAAGAATATGTCCATTTGTATATTAAAGCGTAAAGAGCAGAAATATATAAATGT
This sequence comes from Eurosta solidaginis, assembly GCF_040869045.1. Taxonomy (NCBI): domain Eukaryota; kingdom Metazoa; phylum Arthropoda; class Insecta; order Diptera; family Tephritidae; genus Eurosta; species Eurosta solidaginis. The sequence goes on from NC_090320.1 coordinate 27,452,191, forward strand.
AGTCACACCAAAGTGTACGAGAAAGCCGTAATCACGTTTTAAGCCAGGTATATTCATTAGTCATTCGTTGGTTGGACCGGACAAAAGTGGTTCGATCGCGCAAATACAGTGTGGATATGATGAATTGTTGATATTCTTTGTGGTTAATTATAAAATGTGTAAATTGAATATGCATATATGTATACATATATGTATGTAACATATGTTTTTAATAAATATTGTGCTTAAGAAATTGTGAAATTTAATATGTACTTAAAATTGTTAAAAAAGTTAATATCCCAGAATGCAGAAATGTATATAAAGCAGTTGCGCAAAACAGACAGTTCACGGCCGTTATTGAGATCTTTGATTTTTTAATTCATCTATTTAGTGGTTATGTATGTATTTGTGTATGTTTGTACATTTGCATTTGTATTTTATGTGCATTAGAGCGTATCGAAATTAAGAGTTCCAAAGTACAAACCCCAATATGAGCCAGTTTTGCCCAACAGTTTAGTAACAAAACGAGTTTTTTTGTAACACTAGCATATTAAGGGCCCTTTTTATCTGAAGGATAGCAATCTATCGGATAGCTTCATATAACGTCGCATGTGCATCGTTTAAGCGCGGTATCCACATCACAAGAAAATGCTCAAGAAAAATTTAGTTTATACTTATTGTATGCAAAATAGTAGTGGCCAAGTAATTTTCACATTTCCTGTATCTCTTGTTCTCAAGACACATAAATCCCATTTAACAATACATCAGAAGAAAATTTGTTAAAAATGACATTTATGTTCAAATAAAACTGCATTCCATTGAAAAACTCATAAATACAGTAACTGTTATCCATGTTGTGTTCTTAAGGGGTCGTTGCTCAAGAAATAATGAGACGCACATCATCAGAGCTGCTCAATCCCTATACACTTGAAGCACTTTTGTTTTTGTTTTGCCCTGAATCCTAGGCACAGATTCAAATTCACACTTTGAATATAAAAAAAATTTCATAGCACTCCCATATGCCCTCACATATAATTTCGAATCATATGAAAATGCTTCAATTTTTTATGAAAGTACCAAGAAAAAGCACCCACGTATGAAGCTCAGGCACTTGTGTATGATAAAAAAATTTACACTAACAATTTGAAAACTAAAAATTATTCAAAAATATTATAGCACTAAAAAAAATGTGTAATCAAAATTGATTCATAAATAAAATTAAAATAGATAATTGACCGCGGAGTTGAAATATATGGGGCATATGACCAAATAATGTAAGAAAAACTGTACCAAAACAAGAGGAGCATATTCTAACTTCATATGATATTAGTTAATTATCCTCAAGGGAGTCAGTAACTAGTGATACAAAATTCAGGTTCAGAACTAGACCTAGAGTGCCGAATAAGTATTAGTTCATTAATAACTAGATTTTCAGTTATAAAATCGACAAAAAACACTGCTACCAGCTTTATCTAGCTGTGGTTACATATGAGTATGCCTCTTTCTAAACACTTCCACAAGTACGTAACTATCGAAAAAGTACCAAAAAGAAATTTGTATATATTGTAACGAATTTAAGGAAATTCCGTTTATTTGCAACGTTCTGTTAACGTTCGTGTTGTTGAACTGTCGTATAAATAACTCCAATGTTCTGTATTGCAAAATGGGCTTTATTAGACCACTTTGGGCGTAGTAGAATTATACTTCACTTCGCAACTAATAGCGTGTTTAAATCAAACTGATTACTGATTGTTCAGCTTGCGCTGTTTTATACTCTCCGTTGCTTCGTTCGCATATTGACGTTTCACCTTCTAGAACTCTTGTATCTCCTGCTTGGTAATTAGCTATATGAGTACATGCATATTTGTAGCTTATAGCCATATGCGTGTGTAGGTGTGAGTAACTACTTCGGCTGATGACCACATCTGTGTGTGTGAGATATCTCTTCGTTGCCTTGTATTTATGTGTGTAAATGATGACTGATGTATTCATGTTGCGTGATTATTTACTAACAGCTTAGTGATGCTGAAATTCGCCACAATATGTATGTAGTTAGGAACTAGTGAAAAGTTAAAGCAGCGGGGACAATTCCCACCGCCTAGGACATCGCCATGTTAAATTCGCCAGTTGAAAACATGTAAAAGAGATAGATGGCGATCTATTAGTGGTTCAGAATGCAGTAGAAATGCACTTATTTTGAACTAGAGATTCTCTTTACGGGGTAGTTTCTGTGACTTTTTATTTCAATTCGGTATATTATTTTTCTTAGTTATGAAACATTTTTTGACTGGAAGTGGGGCGAACCGTAAAGTAACCATGCCTATCATTTACTTGTTAAACATTTTATTAAATTCAAATGGTATTTCAGCACCTCAGTAATCTCTGTTGCTAATAAGGTAAGTGTCCCTAATTAAGTGGTAGTACGTTATTTCGTGGCATTTCGATTTTTTCTTCCAAACAAGGAATTGGGGGAGTGTTTCTTTAAACCGAAAATTTCATAATAAAGATTGGTTTTTACGTGGTTTTATCGTGGTACACTTTTATTAATCTATTCGTCAATATTTTAATCAAAAAGCTCTGCGAAGCGCAACACTTTAACGAAATAATGGCGTTATGGAACTTTTGTTTATTCAATAATTGTTCATTTAATTTAAAAAAAATGTATCAAGATTTCAACTTCTTTACTATTGTTTTGAATGAATATTGATAATAGAAAACAAGTAAGGAAGGCTAAGTTAAAGAGTATTTTAAGAGGAAGTGGGCTATAGTTTTATAGATGGACGCCATTTAGGGATATCGCCATAAAGGTGGACCAGGCCTGACTCTAGAATTTGTTTGTACGATATGGGTATCAAATCAAAGGTGTTAATGAGTATTTTAAAAGGGAGTGGGCCTTAGTTCTACAGGTGGACGCCTTTTCGAGATATCGCCATAAAGGTGGACCAGGGGTGACTCGAGAATTTATTTTGTACGATATGGGTATCAAATGAAAGGTATTAATGAGTATTTTAAAAGGGCGTGGGCCTAAGCTCTATAGATACACGCCTTTTCGAGATATCGCCATAAAGATGGACCAGGGGTGACTCTAGAATTTATTTTGTACGATATGGGTATCAAATGAAAGATATTAATGAGTATTTTAAAAGGGCGTGGGCCTAAGTTCTATAGATGGACGCCTTTTCGAGATATCGCCATAAAGATGGACCAGGGGTGACTCTAGAATTTGTTTGTACGATATGAGTATCAAATGAAAGGTGTTAATGAGTATTTCAAGAGGGCGTGGGCCTTAGTTCTATATGTGGACGCCTTTTCGAGATATCGCCATAAAGGTGGACCAGGGGTGACTCTAGAATTTGTTTGTACGATATGAGTATCAAATGAAATGTGTTAATGATAATTTTAAAAGGTAGTGGGCCTAAGTTCTATAGGTGGACGCCTTTTCGAGATATCGCCATAAAGGTGGACCAGGGGTGACTCTAGAATTTGTTTGTACGATATGTGTATCAAATGAAAGGTGTTAATGAGTATTTTAAGAGGGCGTGGGCCTTAGTTCTATATGTGGACGCCTTTTCGAGATATCGCCATAAAGGTGGACCAGGGGTGACTCTAGAATTTGTTTGTACGATATGAGTATCAAATGAAATGTGTTAATGATAATTTTAAAAGGGAGTGGCCTAAGTTCTATAGGTGGACGCCTTTTCGAGATATCGCCATAAAGGTGGACCAGGGGTGACTAGAATTTATTTTGTACGATATGGGTATCAAATGAAAGGTATTAATGAGTATTTTAAAAGGGCGTGGGCCTAAGTTCTATAGATGGGCGCGTTTTCGTGATATCGCCATAAAGATGGACAAGGGGTGACTATAGATTTTGTTTGTACGATATGAGTATCATATGAAAGGTGTTAATGAGTATTTTAAGAGGGCGTGGGCCTTAGTTCTATATGTGGACGCCTTTTCGAGATATCGCCATAAAGGTGGACCAGGGGTGACTCTAGAATTTGTTTGTACTATATGGGTATCAAATGAAAGGTGTTAATGAGTACTTTAAAAGGGAGTGGGCCTTAGTTCTATAGGTGGACGCCTTTTCGGAATATCGTTATAAAAGTGGACCAGGGTTGACTCTAGAATGCGTTTGTACAATATGGGTATCAAACGAAAGGTTTTAATAAGTGTTTTAAAATGGAGTGGGCCTTAGGTCTATGGGTGGACGCCTTTTTGGGGATATCGCCATAAACGTGGACCAGGGGTGACTCTAGAATGCGTTTGTACGATATGTGTATCAAATGAAAGGTGTTAATGCGTATTTTACAAGGGCGTGAGCCTTAGTTCTATAGGTGGACACCTTTTCGAGATATCGCCATAAAGGTGGACCAGGGGTGACTCTAGAATTTGTATGTACGATATGGGTATCAAATGAAAGGTGTTAATGAGTATTTTAAAAGGGCGTTGGCCTTAGTTCAATAGGTGGACGCCTTTTCAAGATATCGCCATAAAGGTGGACCAGGGGTGACTCTAGAATTTGTTTGTACGATATGGGTATCAAATTAAAGGTGTTAATGAGTATTTTAAAAGGGAGTGGGCCTTAGTTCTATAGGTGGATGCCTTTTCGAGATATCGCCATAAAGGTGGGCCAGGGGTGACTCTAGAATTTTTTTGTACGATATGGGTATCAAATGAAAGGTGTTAATGAGTATTTTAAAAAGGAGTGGGCCTTAGTTCTATATGTGGACGCCTTTTCGAGATATCGCCATAAACGTGGACCAGGGGTGACTCTAGAATGTGTTTGTACGATATGGGTATCAAATTAAAGGTATTAAACGGGACTAGCCCTTAATTGTATATGTGAAGGCGTTTTCGAGATATCGACCAAAATGTGGACCAGGGACCAGAACATCATCTGTCAGGTACCGCTAATTTATTTATATATGTAATACCACGAACAGTATTCCTTCCAAGATTCCTAGGGCTTTTGATTTCGCCCTGCAAAGCTTTTTCATTTTCTTCTACTTAATATGGTAGGTGTCACACCCATTTTACCAAGTTTTTTTCTAAAGTTATATTTTGCGTCAATAGACCAATACAATTACCATGTTTCATCCCTTTTTTCGTATTTGGTATATAATTATGGCATTTTTTTCATTTTTCGTAATTTTCGATATCGAAAAAGTGGACGTGGTCAAAGTCGGATTTCGGTCATTTTTTATACCAAGATAAAGTGAGTTCAGATAAGTACGAAAACTGAGTTTAGTAAAGATATATCGATTTTTGCTCAAGTTATCGTGTTAGCGGCCGAGCGGAAGGACAGACGGTCGACTGTGTATAAAAACTGGGCGTGGCTTCAACCGATTTCGCCCTTTTTCACAGAAAACAGTTATCGTCCTAAAATCTAAGCCTCTACCAAATTTCACAAGGATTGGTAAATTTTTGTTCGACTTATGGCATTAAAAGTATCCTAGACAAATTAAATGGAAAAGGGCGGAGCCACGCCCATTTTGAAATTTTCTTTTATTTTTGTATTTTGTTGCAACATATCATTACTGGAGTTGAATGTTGACATAATTTACTTATATACTGTAAAGATATTAACTTTTCTTTTAAAATTTTAATTAAAAAAATTTTTTTTTTAAAAAGTGGGCGTGGTCGTTCTCCGATTTTGCTTATTTTTATTAAGCAGACATATAGTAACAAGGGTAACGTTCCTGCCAAATTTCATCATGATATCTTCAACGACTGCCAAATTAAAGCTTGCAAAACTTCTAAATTACCTTCTTTTAAAAGTGGGCGGAGCCACTCCCATTGTCCAAAATTTTACTAGTTTTCTATTCTGCGTCATAAGATCAACTCACCTACCAAGTTTCATCGCTTAATCCGTATTTGGTAATGAATTATCGCACTTTTTCGATTTTTCGAAATTTTCGATATCGAAAAAGTGGGCGTGGTTATTGTCCGATATCGTTCATTTTAAATAGCGATCTGAGATGAGTGCCCAGGAACCTACATACCAAATTTCATCAAGATACCCCAAAATTTACTCAAGTTATCGTGTTAACGGACAGACAGACGGACGGACGGACATGGCTCAATCGAATTTTTTTTCGATACTGATCATTTTGATATATGGAAGTCTATATCTATCTCGATTCCTTTATACCTGTACAACCAACCGTTATCCAATCAAAGTTAATATGCTCTGTGAGCTCTGCTCAACTGAGTATAAAAAATTTGAATATAAACCTCAAATTACCGCTTAAAGCGATATCACGAATTTACGTACACCAAATTTTGTGCATGCCCCTAATTTCGTGGTATACTGCGCATTTACATTTCAGCAGGAAAGCACGCATTTTTGGAGTGGAGTTATTTATACGTCAAACCTAATTCGATCTCTATTCGCTGATTATTGGGTTAATAACTTAATTTTATAGAAAAAATTACAAAAGCTCGTTGCACAAAAGAAGATTTGACAGAAGCGCTTAATGGTGTCACTAATGAAAAAAATAAAAAACAAAAATAAAAAAACATTTTTAGTAATAATAAATAAAAGCAATTTTTACAAAAGTAACAAGTTACATCAATTGAATAAATTTTTTTTTATTGTTTATTTTTATTTTAAAACTTTTTCATTTAATGTTACTTATTTCATATCAATAATGTGTAAAGTTCTAAGAAATCTTAAATTTAATGAAAAAATACAAAAAAAAAAAATAAAAAAAAAACAAACAAGAAATCAAAAAGAAAACAACAACAAAAGAATAAAAATAAAAAGTTTTTGAAAAGTACGTACATTAAACTATTTTTTTTTACTTATTTATTTTGGTCTTGAAACTCTTTCTTTTCATAAATAAAATAACAATAAAAAAAATAGTTTTAAATTTTAAATTTCTGAATATGAATTTCAGTAAATCAATTTGTGTATCTTTAGGAATTTGCGTTTGAAATCAATTATAACTATTTTTTTCATAACAATAGAGTTTAACTAAATACCAGGAAATTAGGGACACTTTACTGCGGAATTAGGTACATCAGAAATTTTTTGCCACGAAATTAGGTACATTTGAGGAACTCACGCATTTTGATTTATATAAATTAAAATATTTGTTAGTTTTGTTTAAAAGTAGGTGGAAACTTATCTTAATTGATCAACTTAATGGGAAAAATTAACCTTTTTAGTTTTCCTTCATTTGTTTTAACGCAAGTGAGGTAGAAAATCAGAAAAATCCTTAGTACCACGAAATTAGGGACACTTACCTTATATGTATGTAAATTTAAACTCATATTTAAAACAAACCACGCGGAGCCCTCTAATTTAGCATTTCAAAAGTTTTAAAATTAAATTTCCAATGCAACATTCGCTTTTAGTATGATTGTTGAAACCCAAATTCCGACGATGTATGTATGTATATTTGGGTGGTTACAAGGTATATGGTGAATTTTAATTTTTGTTCTATCTTTCGAGGCACCCTCCTAAAATATGCCAATAGATCAGAAAATGATTATTGCACTTTACGTCAAAACTATTTTCAATTCAACAATAAAATATATAGACAAACAGACGGTCTTGGAATGGGAAGCCCCATATCAGCAATTCTTATGGAAGTGTTCATGCAAAATCTGGAAAAAAAGTACATACAGGAGCTGAAGTCCAAATTAGGCGTGGCATTTTATGCTAGATACGCGGATGATATAATATGCGTTTTAACTACTAATAACGAAGAACTTGTACTGGAGTACCTCAACAAGCAGCATGGAAATATAAAATTTACAATGGAAACCGAAAAAGACGGATGAATCAACTATCCAAGATAAATATTGATAAAGAAGCCAAAAGATTTAACTATGACATATATAGAAACCAACGGCCACCGACACAATAATACACAATACTTCAAATCACCCGCAACAGCATAAAAATGCAGCATTAAGGCACTTGGTACATAGACTTGAAGGAACACCTCTTACACAAGAGGCATATAAGAGAGAACTTAAGGTCATTATAATATCGCTGCAAACAACGCCATAAAGGTGAATCAGGGTTGACTCTAGAATTTGTTTGTACGATATGGGTATCAAATGAAAGGTGTTAATGAGTATTTTAAAAGGGAGTAATACTTAGTTCCATAGGTGGACGCCGTTTCGAGATATCGCCATAAAGGTGGACCAGGAGTGACCCTAAAATTTTTTGTAGTTGTATAGGTGGTCGCTTTTTCGAGATATCGCCATAAAGGTGGACCAGGGGTGACTCTAGAATGCGTTTGTACAATATGGGTATCAAACGAAAGGTGTTAATGAGTATTTTAAAAGGGAGTGGACCTTAGTTCTATAGGTGGACGCCGTTTCGAAATATCGCCATAAAGGTGGACCAGGGGTGACTCTAGAATGTGTTTGTACGATATGGGTATCAAATTAAAGGTATTAATGAGGGTTTTAAAAAGGAGTGGTGGTGGTTGTGTAGGTGGTCGCCTTTTCGAGATATCGCCATAAAGGTGGACCAGGGGTGACTCTAGAATACGTTTGTACAATATGGGTATCAAACGAAAGGTGTTAATGAGTATTTTAAAAGGAGTGGGCCTTAGTTCTATAGGACGCCTTTTCGAGGTATCGCAATAAAGGTGGAGCAGGGGTGACTCTAGACTGTGTTTGTACGATATGGGTATCAAATGAAAGGTGTTAATGAGTATTTTCAAAAGGGAGTGGGCCTTCGTTCTATAGGTGGTCGCCTTTTCGAGATATCGCCATAAAGGTGGACCAGGGGTGACTCTAGAATATGTTTGTACGATATGGGTATCAAATGAAAGGTGTTAATGAGTATTTTCAAAGGGCGTGTGGCTTAGTTCTAAAGGGGGACGCCTTTTCGAGATATCGCCATAAAGGTGGACCAGGGGTGACTCTAGAATGTGTTTGTACGATATTGGTATCAAATTAAAGGTATTCATGAGAGTTTTAAAAGGGAGTGGTGGTAGTTGTATATGTGAAGGCGTTTTCCAGATATCGACCAAAATGTGGACCAGGGTGACCCTGAACATCATCTGTTGGATACCGCTAATTTATTTATATATGTAATACCTGCCAAGATTTCAAGGGTTTTTTATTTCGCCCTGCAGAACTTTTTCATTTTCTTCTACTTAATATGGTAGGTGTCACAACCATTTTACAAAGTTTTTTCTTGAGTTATATTTCGCGTCAATAAACCAATCCAATTACCATGTTTCATCCCTTTTTTCGTATATGGTATAGAATTATGGCATTTTTTTCATTTTTCGTAATTTTCGACATCGAAAAAGTGGGCGTGGTCATAGTCAGATTTCGTTCATTTTTTACACCAAGATAAAGTGCGTTCAGATAAGTACGTGAACTAAGTTCAGTAAAGATATGTCGATTTTTCCTCTAGTTATCGTGTTAACGGCCATGTGGAAGGACAGACGCACGACTGTGTATAAAAACTGGGGTGGCTTCAACCGATTTCGCCCATTTTCACAGAAAACAGTTAACGTCATAAAATCTATGCCCCTACCAAATTTCAAAAGGATTGGTAAATTTTTATTCGACTTATGGCATTAAAAGTATCGTAGACAAATTAAATAAAAAAGGGCGGAGCCACATAATTTACTTATATACTGTAAAGATATTAAATTTTTTGTTAAAATTTTACTTTAAAAAAATTTTTTTTTTAAAGTGGGCGTGGTCCTTCTCCGATTTTGCCAATTTTTATTAAGCGTACATATAGTAATAGGAGTAACGTTCCTGCCAAATTTCATCATGATATCTTCAACGACTGCTAAATTACAGCTTGCAAAAGTTTTAAATTACCTTCTTTTAAAAGTGGGCGGTGCCACGCCCATTGTCCAAAATTTTACTAATTTTCTATTCAGCGTCATAAGTTCAACTCACCTACCAAATTTCATCGCTTTAACTGTCTTTGGTAATGAATTATTGCACTTTTTCGGTTTTTCGAAATTTTCGATATCGAAAAAGTGGGCGTGGTTATATTCCGATATCGTTCATTTTAAATAGCGATCTGAGATGAGTGCTCAGCAACCTACATACCAAATTTCATCAAGATACCTCAAAATTTACTCAAGTTATCGTGTTAACGGACGGACGGATATATGGAAGTCTATATCTATCTCGATTCCTTTATACCTGTACAACCAACCGTTATCCAATCAAACTTAATATTCTCTGTGAGCTCTGCTCAACTGAGTATAAAAAGAAATAATGAAAAGGAAAACAATAGCTGGACGACTATGACATATACTGGAAAAGCAACATATAAATTGGCAAACTTCTTTAAAAAATACAACATTAACACAGCATTCAAAACATCTAGGGCGAAAACTAAGAACTAACACTAACTCAGAGGATCCGTTTAGCAGACACGGCGTATACAAGCTTACATGCGGATGCCACCCAGCATAGTTACATAGGACAAACAGGACGGCAAATAAGAACGAGGTTCAGAGAACATATTAGAGATTACAACCAAAAAAACACGGAATCCAAACATTATACCCGAGTCTAGCTTTGCGAATCGAGAATGAATGTTTCCCAGCAAATAAAACAGTTAGGGTTCTTCACATACAAGCAAAAGGCCGACGTCTCAACGTACTCGAAAACATGGAAATCTACGGTAGAATAATAAACGAACAGATAAACTCAATTTCAAACAAAGTAATCACACAGGTACAATAGACAAACACACAACAACAAATAAACACAAAACAATTAACACACCAGAACAACAAACCCACAAAGAAGGTCAAACGACTAAAATCATGGATTTTTACCTACCCCAGTCAGCCACACAAATCGATTAGTAAACCACCACAGCACGTACATATAACTAAATATACACAAGCATCAATTTTGACAATACCTGCTCATGTACCTACGAACTATAAATACGGGACAAACGACAACAACAGATCAGAACGAAAATCGACACTGATGATGGCACAACGCCGAAACCGGTTTGTCTCAAAACCAAATTTGACAAGGGATGACGGAAAATCGTTCCAATATACATCGATTATTGCAAAGTGTCAGTGCAATCCGATAATGTTAACACGTGCCTCAATGAGGTCAAAGTTAGGAAAGCAGCGATTTTACAGAAAGAAATTTTAGTGTTTCGTCAGTAAAAGCGAAACCATTTATGCCAGGAACTTCACTCGTATATCATTCGAGAGGTAATTTTATTTGTATTAATTTTGATTAATTCGGCCACCCTGATCGGATAAATGCCAAATACTCCTAAAAATAACCGTTTTATAAAAATATTATAATATAATAAGATACAAATTAATACAAATCAAATTACCTATCGAATGATATACGAGTGAAGTTCCTGGCATAAATGGTTTCGCTTTTACTGACGAAACACTAACATTTTTTCTGTAAAATCGCTGTATTTCTAACATTGACCTCAATGAGGCTCGTGTTAACATTATCGGATTGGCCTGAAACCTTTCAATAATCATTTCTGATCTATTGAAAGATAGAACAAAAATTAAAATTCACCATATACCTCTGTAACCACCCTAATGTATATTGAATAAGTTCCCACAACTTGAGGCTAGAGGTCAATGTAATTTTTCGCTACTTTCAACATTAAATTTATTGACTCTTGTATGTTGGTGATATAACTATTGACGTAATATTTTAAGCAAATATTTTGTAACATGAAACCAAATATTCACCTTTTTCCGACCTCAAACAATTAAAAATTTTTAAATACATTTTTTCAAATACAAAAAAAGTTTCAGTGCACATACAATTTTGTACATGTATTGTGATTCGCACTTCCACATAAAAAAATTTTGAGCAGCACTGCACATCATAAAAAATCTTTAGAAAAAGGTAGCAGAAAGCATATGAGTTTTCTTGAGAAGTTTATACTACTTGACAAACGAAATTTTTCTTGAGCATTTCTTTGACTTTACCCAACACGTATTTTTTCATAAACTTTCGCTTAAACAATCGTATTGGAATAAAATTTGGCATACTTCTTCCTAGCACAAGAAAGAATTGAACCTGACCACGGCCACATTTTATGTATCAAACATTTCAGTATAACAAATAAAATTCTTCAACATTTCACTGACAAATTGAACCATTTTCATCAAACTTGGAAAGTAGAGCTTACAAAATCTCCACAAAAAATTAAAATACAAATGGCGAAGCAACGTCTACTTATTTAAAGAGTTTTTATCAGCTTTCACTGGGGATACCTGGAGAACGGCTAAAGGTAAATTGGCGAAATTTGGCCCACATCTTCTCTTATACAGGAAAAATAAACTAAAATTAGTAGATAACCATGGTCAATTTGTATTTAAAAAATACAAGTATGTATATGTTTTGACACATTCGGACACATTTGACGTGATACCTCTGAAACTTACGAAGGCACTATGCTAATATTTAAGAGGTACAAGCTCGTAAGGACGACAACGCTTACTTAGGCGTCTCTTGGCTTTCATAAAAGCGTTGCATCGAGTTTTGGTAGCTATATCACAACAACGGTTAAAGATATAGTAATTAAACTTAGTCTGCACGAAATCTGTTGATAACTACGACCAATTTCTTATATATTTGTGTCTCCGATACGTATTTGTTGTTTTATATATGCTAAAATACATGTAATGATGAGTCTTCTGACGGATAGACTGAATGATAGATGGAAGATCATTACTTAATTTTAATTTTCTTTTGGTACATGATGTCGATTCGTCCGTTGAATTAAAATGATGGGTGCTACGGAAACAATAGTAAATCGAATAAAAGCCATATCATCGCCTCTCGGTAGCAGCCATGATTCCCAGTCATACAGGCAGATATCATAAGAAACTTATAGAGCATGATTTTTGTTCATTGAAAGAGGATATTACTTTTCATTGCCCTCAAAGTCCAAAGTAGTAATCGCTGGCAAAAATTATAATCCGTTTGGTTTCTAAGGTGACATTACTAATCAATTTAAAATTCAGGTAAAGTTACTTTTGACTGGAGTTTAAACTCGTACTGAACAACAGAGCTTGGTGTCAAAAATCAGAAATAACTTGAACTGTATCCTAGGAGCTCACAGCTGGGTGTATAGGCTTCTGTTTCACTCGAATTTAGACAACTTTACATGTGTTACTTTCGGGTTTTCGAAATGTCTCAAGCCAGCATGACATTGGGCGCACGTTATACTTCTGGGTTTTCGATACGCCTTAATGTACATATCTGTGTACTACAAACAGTTTATCAAACGTTGGAATTGTCTACCGTGGTTAGCCCATTTGATTTATCGAGCCAACAAAAAAATATTAATTAAGTACGTGAAGTTAATTTTTTTATCTATGCGTACACATAGGAGACTTCTTTTTTGGTGTCTAAATATCGGGTGTCATCAGCAACAATATTGTCTATGTGCTGTAGAAAAAATGAATAGCGTGACAATATATTTAAGATACTATGTTTTAATGTAGTTCCCTACCTACGCTTCGATGGGTCTCTTGGAGCCACAATAGAAGTGAAAGGTTGGCGCAAGGGCGCTCTAATGGCAGATGAGGCGATACACGTGTATACAAATGGTTCCAAAGTAACGGAAGGAGTGGGTACTACGGCATTCTGCGCTCACCCAGAAATAAACAGATCCCACAAGCATATCACTGTAGTGCTTTTCACATGGATGTAGCCGCGACTTAATCAGTACAAAAACTGGAGAAAAATAGCTCAAACCAAGCACTCCTTGGAAAGAATCGGAATAAGGAGAAATATGATAGATATAGATAGATGTTGTGAGGTTAAGCACTGCGACCTATTGGTCTATTGTGCCCTCATTCTCTTTACAACACCACATCCAAGCGGAATTCTCTGAGAACATCAAGAATGGTTCTCGGCTCCAGAAAGTGTATGTGACTACTTTCTAATATCGGTGATCCTAGGTTCCTCGCGACTGCATCGCATTCCATCAGGATGTGTTCTGCAGTCTCATCTTCGCGATCACAGAATAGAGAGAGGCTACTAAACAATATGCTTAATTTATGCATATGGTGACCTGTGAGTATGCCTGTTAAAATTCTAAGGCTACTTTTTGGGAGGTTAATCATAGCTTTATATCGCTTTGAGTTGTACCTTTGCCTGCCGCATTGCTGGACTTTCGCGCCAGTGTTGTTCTCTGGGGCACGCCTCTTTTTGCCTAAACTCTTCCCTTATTGTATGTCACCCTATCGGGTCCTATTGGCTTTTCGGCCGCTGCCAACCTGGCAAGCTCGTCCGCTTTTTCCTTACCATCCACTCCTCTGAGTCCAGATACCCATGCTAGACGGATGGTGTTATTGACCCCTAGAATGTTTAACCTCTCTACGCAATCAAGGACTGTTGATGATTTAATCTCAACTGAAGATAATGCCTTGAGCGCGGCTTGACTGTCGCTGAATATAGCAATTTTCTCGTTCGTATATCCCCACTGTAAATTTATCTCTGCACATCGGCTTATGGCGAAAACTTCGGCTTGGAAGATGCTACATCAAGGTATATTGGGTCCCTCGGCATATATGAATAGTTGAAAATGAAAAAGCAGATGAGCTAGCTAAACAGGGCGCATCCCTCGAAGCTTATACCGTAGACATCAGATTGGGCGAGATTAAAAGAAGACAAGAGTTGAACATAATCGACCAGGCAGGAAAGACGTGACACAAAGAGCGGGGCTGCAAAGTATCGAAGATCATGTGCAGGTCTTACAACCTTAAACTAACAACGTTACTATTATCATTGAAAAGAGGGGACTGTTGGCTCGTGATGGGTATTCTGACCGAACATTGCCTTTTGGCGTCACATGCTTTTAAAATAGACCTTGCGAATGATAGCAGATGAAGGAAGTGCGGTTTGGAGGGGAGTAGATCGAGCACGTTTTGTGCTCGTGCCCTGCGCTCGCCAGGCTTATACTTCAACAATTGGGAATGGCAGAGCTAACAGATCTGATATGATTTTTCAGTGTGGTCGTTGAGTGAACCTCTGACAGCATTATAGACTCATTCAGTCTATATGAGGTCCTCACGGACCGGCTAGTTCAACCCCGCCTTACTAATTTTGAAGTATGTCCCTTTTTTTGTACGACCATACCATAAACCAAGGATTGACAACATAAACAAACGCAAGTCACAAATGCAGAAAAAGTTCAGACCCAGGTAGCAAAGTATCAGTTAACGCATTAGACAAGGGAGATAATTACGGGAGGTGGTCTGAGGAAGAGGGAGGCGGAGTAAAGAACAGTGAGGAAAAGAAATATGGATATGGAAACGAGCAGTGGGGGAAAGCGAGAGGCAAAGATAGAGATCAACATGGGCGCGCTGAGGATTTGTTTCGGTAATTAGTAATAAGAAGAGCTGTGTCCTACATTACTAACTTAAATATCGGTTATTAAGGTCGAAATTCCTATTGCATGAGCTGAAGTACTTCTGCTTTAGAACTCAACGGAACCGCTCTGTTTTACATTTGTCGATATGGATATGGATTGAGAGATCTTCTTATACTGGTAGTGTATACTTCAGATGACCATGTTCTAGAGCTAACTGTACTGGGTAGGTTAGGTTAGGTGGTAGCTGCCCTGATAAGGATAGCTCACTTGGGCAACACGAAGGTCCGTTGTGATACCACATACACCAAAAATAACGGTGACTTAGATCTAACTACTTAGAGAATCGTTGGGTAGCAACGATAAAGCTCCGAATGATACCGATATCAACTTTGGATAAATCCTCGGGAGATCCAAGTGAGTCGCGACCGAAGTACTTCGCCTAGTTCTGGCAAAAGCTGGGCAATCAAGCATAAAGTGATTTGGTGATTCCACCTCATCATCCTCAATACAGCTGCAGCAGGATGGAGTTTCCAGTATATTGAGACGTACCGCATGGATACCCATGGGACAGTGCCCTGTCAATACCCCAATGCCCATTGATAGGTGAGCCTTAGTGAACCCAATTATTTCAGCAGACCTGCCATCCACTTTCGGCCAGAAAGACCTTGCTACCCTGCAAGACTTGGTGTCCGCCCAACGTTTGCTGAGCTGACTCGAGGCCCAGCTATGGAGGAGCAATCCACAGGTGGCCAGCGGAATCCCGAAATACCTACAGCCATCTTCAACCGGTTCAGTTGTACCGATGCGGGCTAAGAGATCCCCTTGACAGTTACCCGGGATATCACTATGGCCCGGGTCCCAGATAATCTTAATTGTAAAATAATTCGATGCAATCGCAAGAGAGGTATTTCATCCACCGCATCCTTAATCGCAGCAACTTCCGCTTGGAATACACTGCAGTGATCAGCCAACTTAAACTTGCGGCTTACATTTAGCTCTTGACAAAACCCCCCCCCCCCCCCCCAACCTTTCCGTCCTGCTTCGACCCATTCGTGTACAAGTTAACAGGTCCCATGCCCCAGATAATTCCTCTTCCCCACTCCTCTCTCGGTGGAATGACTGGGGTGAAGGTTGTATAGGGAGCAGTTATCGGCATACAATAGTCCATTCTGTCCGGGATAAAGTCGAAACTGGTAAGAAGGCTAGTGTCCGAAGTCAGAAAGTCCATAGCCCATAACACGAAGCCTGACCAACTACCTTGCCGCGGCCGCCTTTCCCGCAATATCTACTGGATATATGTTCAGCATGACATTCAGTGCCAAGGTAGGTGTTGTTCTGAGAGCGCCACTGATACCGATCAGCGCCATCCGTTGCACTGACATTAACATTTTGCAGGTGCTCGCCGTATCCAGTGCTTTCCACCAGCCCAGCACCCCATATAGCAGAATCGGTTTGACCACCATTTCATAAAGCCAATGTACTACTCCTGGCGAGAGTTCTCATCTCTTTCCGATAGCCCCTCTGCAGCAGTACAAGGCAACGGCGGCCTTCCTGGCCCGATCTTCCACATTGGGGCTCCAGGACAGTTTCTTGTCCAAAACAATCCCCAAATATTTAACCCTATTATAAAGTACCAACGGTACCCCTCCAATCGAGCGCGTTCTGAAATCGGGCATCTTATATCTCCTTGTAAAAAGAACCAATTCCGTTTTTCCCGGGTTGACCGCCAATCCACATGATTCAGCCCACCTAGACACAGTATCCAGGTAGCCCTGCAGAACATCGCGCAGGGTGCCCAGAAATTTGCCTCTGACTAGGATAGCGAGGTCATCTGCATAGGCAACCACCCGACAACCGTTGGCTTCCAGCTCCACAAAAAGCTCGTTGACTACCACAACCTAGAGCAGAAGAGATAGGATACCCCCCTGTGGCGTGCCTCTGCTGTACTGGGTATACAACAGATGGATTGTACAATGAAAATTTGCGTTTATACCCAAACAGACATACATACTTATACAAATACATACATACGTGGTATATACTACATATACACATGTATGTAGTATGTTAAATACAATAAATATGATGGCAAATTGGATTTATAAACAATGATCTTGAACAAAGCAGTTAAAACCAAATACTACTCCTACTTTTTTTAAACTCTGCCTATATGTACTACATCTACTACATATCTACTACATACTACATATTAGTTGTTGCAGGTATCCAACCTTTAAACGAGAGAAAAATGTAATTGGATGAAATAAGTCCGACTGTGTGAGCATATGAAGAAATAAGTGATACCATAAGTTGATTCCCCTCATATGGGGATTCTATAATATCCGGTCGAAGCATACGTACGTTGCACGAGTTTAGGCTGCTGCAATATCCAAACCTGAGTTTTTCTAATGTGACAAGAGTTTGCCGGGCTGCTTGAGCTCAATTTTGTCAATGGTCATCTATAAACAGTTTCACAGCATCACAGTTAGAGGAATTAGGTTAACCCATTATAATAAAAAGTCCCTAATATAGACTCCGTATAGTAGGTGTAGCAAACGATTTTTTTAGTATTCCTTTCAGTGTCTAAATTGGGACAGCTTTATTCAAGTTTAGGCGTTAAGCACTGCCGACTACTCACTTAAGTGTTTTCTTCATCCTTTGGTTCACTGCCGAGTGCGTTGCAAAGGAGAGCATACTGTGCATAGTTACTTCCTAACTCTTTGGATTGTTGATGTCGCTAGCCGATAGCATCTTATTTTTCTTGCAGTATTGCTTCGTCGCAAATAATAGGTGCGATCACACATAAATGTAATCGATCTGGTATAAGGGATGTCCAAGAAAACTTACAGTTTCAACCAAAGATACATGGGTGTTCAAGAGGTTGATTCCACATTGCAATTGAAAATATGGTCTGTGTCATGTGGCGATATATTGTATGTATGTATGTCATTCATTGCGTATGCCGGGGTTGATTCTAGATAATTAAGACTTTAACCTATGCGAAGCGAAAAAACAAACTAGAAAGGCTAGGGTGATCGTTGTTGATTTTGCAGCATAGACAGTAAAAAGTGAAATCTTACTTTTAATACCTGTTAATACCAGTTGCTATTGAACTTAAACATTTATGGTATTAAATTTGTGCTTTAATTCTAAAAAGTTTTATTTTAAGACCATGAAATATAAATTTTAATCCAACAAAACTTTAATCAATGCTGATTGTCGCGTTTTAATATTTTTCGGTTTTAATATTATACTTTCTGGCATTGTTACATATAAATGCCAAATTGGTATTAAAAGTAAACTAAAATTTTTACTGTGTAGCACATCAATGGAAGGGCCAGGACTTGTTGCCATTAGTCTTTGTTTCCGATAGCCGTCATGTATAGTTGTTGTTGCTGCAGTATTCAGACAGATTCGGCTGGGGCAAGTGACTGATCTCTCGCATTGAAAAATATAACATGATTAAATAGATAGTGAGTTTTTCTGGCATAGTTGGTAGGGTGAACTTGTTCTTCCCAAAGACAGCTTTAACCTTTTTCCAAGAAAAAAATTAGAGCTCTAAACTTTTGTGCGACGAGACACAGTTACCGAACCTGATTGCCACCTTGTAATTAATGTTATAGACTAAAATCTCACTGCTGTCCAAAGCACTCTTAAAAAATATTTTAGATAAGCTACTGCACCGACTTTCCTCAGACATATTGAAATCATGTTCATACTGATCGTTAGACCTGACTGTTGGCAGAATTTAGCCAAGATGATAGATTTAATAGCTTACTTATATAATTAGAAATAATTACTAAGATAAGCATTTTATTTACTTCTTTCAGCGTTCACAATGTCGGAGTTTTTTGAAGGACGAATAGCGAATGTAACTAATCTTCCCATTTCACGAACAGTTAGGACTCGACAAAATGTTTTCAGCAATGACGACAAACGCGATCGGCATAGAAAATTGGATATATTTTGCGATATGATTGGAGCCAGTGTTAATTTAGCCTTACGCGACAAATCCTGTTGTATGGATAGAAACTTTTTGCAACGTTTTTTGTATGCAAAAAAATTTGACTGTGATGCGGCCTTAGATTTACTTATTAAATATTTGCTATTTAAAGAGAATAATACGTATATTTTACAAAAACTCAGTATTTTTGATGAGCACATACAAATCTCCTTAAGAGACGGAAATCCATCCGTTCTAAAACAACGAGATAGGAAAGGTCGTAAAGTACTGACATTCGCTGCATCGAATTGGGATACCAGTAAATATAGTATGGAGGATGTATATAGGGCTATGCTGTTGACCTTGGATAAATTATTGGAGAATGTGGAAA
This sequence comes from Eurosta solidaginis, assembly GCF_040869045.1. Taxonomy (NCBI): domain Eukaryota; kingdom Metazoa; phylum Arthropoda; class Insecta; order Diptera; family Tephritidae; genus Eurosta; species Eurosta solidaginis. The sequence goes on from NC_090320.1 coordinate 27,471,841, forward strand.
ATCAAGCTTTAGGATTTGTAGTTATTGTTGATTGGACAAATTTTACATACAAACAATCGGCGTATCTCTCACCGAAAACGCTTAAATTGATGATTGAATGTTTACAAGTGAGTAAAATTTCTAGATTTTTTATTTGTAAAAGTAACGTTAATACTGACCCTGGCTCAGACAGAGGTCTGGTTCACGGATGGATCAACATTTGATGACGGAAAAACGGGAGAGCTGGCATCTATGGGCCGAACTTCAAGAAATTGATAGGTACCAATGGGATGCTACTCCACTAGTTTTCATGCAGAAATCCATGCAATAGAAGTTTTCGATAAAGAATGTATATTAGACTGGGTCGAATTATTAACCGATATCGCACCATCGATTTTTCGATAGGATTTGGGCTCAGGAAAAAAGTTCCACTACGCATACCCAAAGAAGAATTTTCGAGCCTGCGATATTTCATTTTTATTTTTTTTTTTGAATTCTTTTCGACTTTGATTTTTAAGGTTTTTTTCATGGCCTACTAAAAAAATTTGCATTTGATTGTAAAATTTTTTTTTTTTTTTTTCAAAAAACTGTTATCGACAACGTTTTTAGTGGACATTTTTGGGTCGGACAGGGTATACATATGAAAATTTTTTTAGTAGGACATGAAAAAAACTTTAAAAATCGAAGTCGAAAAAGTTAAAAACATGAAATTTCGCAGGCTCGAAAATAATTTTTTTGGGTATGCGTAGTGGAACTTTTTTTTCCTGAGCCCAAATCCTATCGAAAAATCGATGGCGCGATATCGGTTAACTTTCGTCCATACAAATCGACCCACCCTAATGTATATGAAGAGGTTTACTCTCGATGAGTATCCTCATTATATGTCAGGCAGCCAGGCAGCCTTACGTGCCTTGCAGTCTTACAAATTTACCATAAGCTAGTATATGAATGCATTTTAGTCCTTTATGAGCTGGGAGCCAAAAACAAGTTTTTTAAGGATGGGTTCCCGGGCATCAGGGACATGAATGTACCGAACAGGCAGACTACCTAGCCAAACAGAGCCTTTTTGTGGATTCACAAAGGGAAACCATAAGTAACTGGGATACAAGCAGTCCAGGCAACACTGGGTTGAATGCCCACGGCAAAGGCAGGCCAAATTGTTTATAATCCCAGCAACGAGAATATCAGCCAAACTCATTAATCTAAGCAAAGCGGAGCTACGAACTCTCTCTGGGTACTATAGGGGAAACTGTAGTTGACGATATCACCTAAGTAAGTGAAATCTATACGATACAAATCTGTCTCTTTCGTGAGATAGAGGATGAGACGCCGGTTCACATTCTGTACGAATGTGTCGCGCTGGCAAGGCATACTTAGGTGGTGTGAATCTTAATCTCTTCGTAATATGGAGTAAAATGCCTTAAGAGGTACCTAAATACCCCCCCAGCGGGTTAGGGGGTCAAAATATACCCGCGGTAGGTATGCCTGTCGTAAGAGGCGACTAAAATACCAGATTCAAGGGGCTGTGTAGCGCAACCCTTACAGGTTGCCAGGGCAATATATAGCTTCTCCAAACCCAATTGTCAACCACACATATTCGTGGCGAATCCTGTTTCACTAACAGACGAGGCTCTGGCGACACCAATCTCCTCGTGGAACTTAAGGGTGGGGAGGGAGGGATGACCTGAAGGTTTAATGTGACCATATAAATCGTTCCCGAGATGGTCGGGCTAGCACCTTAATGGTGCTGTGTTACCGGAGCGTACCGGATCTGTATCCGGCAAAGGACCATCACATCGATAACACCCCCCAAAGCCTTCGGGGAGCAACCTTATCGCTACAACAACAACAACATAGCAACACGATGTCGTATGGAAAGTAAATCCGAATTCCAAATTTTCGACTTTGAAAGCCTATTATCAAAATTGAGACCGCAATGTTACTAAGTTCATATACAAGAAAATTTAAGAGACTTTATCTGGATCGCATCAATAACTAATTTCTTCATACAACTCTATACGATACTCATTTATATGCTGTAGGTGTACGAACTTAAAGTGGAATATATCGGATAGAAAGTATCAATATCGCTGTCCAAAAACGGGAAGACTCAAAATTCTTTAAGGCCGTGCTGTACTTAAGGGACTTTTCATGAAAATGAAATAGTATACTAGGTTTGGTCCTAAATCGAAAATTGTAAGTACGTTAAGAGGGAGATAAATCCACCAATAAGTATACCGAATAAGGATGACCCCCAGCGGGTTAGGGGGTTAGAATATACCCGCGGTAGGTATGCCTGTCGTAAGAGGCGACTATAATACCAGATTCAAGGGGTTGTGTAGCGCAATATATAGCTTCTCCAAACTCAATTGTCAACCTCACCTTCGAGCGGCGAATCCCGTTTCACTAACAGACGAGGCCCTGGCGACCCCAAGCTCCTCATGGAACTTGGGGGTGGGGAGGGAGGGATGGCCTGAAGGTTTAATGACCATATAAATCGTTCCCGAAATGGTCGGGCTAGCACCTTAATGGAGCTGTGTTGCCGGAGCGTACTTGATCTGTATCCGGCAAATGACCATCACATCGATAACACTCCCCAAAGTATTCGGGGAGTAACCTTATCGCTACAACAACAACAACAGCCGGATGACGTACATGAGTACATTCAGGCATATCTGAAAAAAAAGATTGTTATAATTCCACCCCTTTATTTGAAGGTTATGTTTACAAGGTCTTGAATATTTTTTAAATTTGTTATATACTTTTTTATTTTATCTGGTCGCCGTACTGGGTTCAAGCCTCACACAAAACCATGTTATAAATATTACCAGGTAAAACCATTTACTCTTCTTGGCGGCCATGTTTTTTTGATTTTTAAAAAAATTTTAAAATCACTCTCTTAAACTTTGTGGAAATGCCAAACCAAAGTAAATACAAAAAAAATTGTTGGTTCGACATTTTTCACTTTTTAAATCCCCAAAAAAATAAAATGCTTATGAAATAAGTGAAAAAAAGGTTCGAAAAGTTTTGAAATCGGTTTTTATGTATATGGCAAAAAAATGAGTTACCAATATAATGGATGCCTCAACACGTCCTATTTTTGCAAAGGGACAAAAGAAAAGGTCTTACTTCTTAACCTCTTCTAATTAAGAAGCAAATGTTGGAGACCACCCCTATTGATTTTTCATTCATCCTTCTTCACTAGGTTGATACGTCTTTATCCCTTAAATATACTGAAACTTCACTTTATAAGAGACCATCAGTCTCAAGTGTCCTCGCTACTGCGGAAAAAATGATCTTGGAGGTATTCTTTGGTTTGTTTTGGTCCTTTTCTTCGCGGTATTTTTGGAAAAGTCTGGAATGCGGTTGACCGTTAAGATTTCTTTCCCACCAAAAAAGTTATTTCCGCTAATAAAAAATTCGGTTTTGTATAAAATATCATAATATTAAAGTTAGAACGCAAAAATATATGGTAATTCTATACGACAGCATGACACCGGTAATACGCGTTCAAAAATACCGAGAGGTGTCATAAGACTCGTACTGACCTCGACAACAATAATCCAAAGGCAGAAAAAAAAATTTTAGATCGTTCAAAAGATATTAACGAAAAACCGAAAAATGGCCCCGGAGTGCTCCGTAACCGAGGGTGGGATCCATAGTATTTTTGCGCAGAACACCATTCTACATTGGCGGCCTTTGGCCGCGCTTATAAAAAATTACCTTGGGTGGATCCAACACCGGTTTGGAGACCAAACCTATTCCCCGGAAAACACTTATGTTCACAATTTTTTTTTTGTGGGTACCACAAAATCATCAAAATTACAACAACCACATGGAAATTTTCAAAATTTCTTTTGCGAATATCTCTTGACAGACCCAACCTCTGCTTTCGGATTCGCGATCCTGGATCCAAAACACGTCTTGTGATACGCCTCTTGATATTTTTGGGCGTGTATTAATAGTGTCATGCCGTTGTACAGAATTACCAAATATATTACAGTTTGTTATATTTTTGTTATGAACACAAAACCAAAAAAAAAATAAAAATGTGAGAGCAGTGAGAATTTTAAAATTTTTTTATACGTCATTTCGGCTCTCATCGGTTTTACCTTGTAAAATATGGTACAAAACAACATCAAAAAAATGTTTCCTCTTTATTTTATTTATTTATTTTGTTTTTTTTTTTTTTGTTAACGGTTGTTTTTTGTAACGGTCTGGTTTTTAAAATAATATTGTGGCGAATATTAGCAATTCCGATACAACACTATGCCGCTAGTTAATAAATGCTGCACAACGACAATTAAAGCAGATGAGACAATAGCTACGTACACATGATCACAATAGCTAAGAACACAGACAACATTACTCCCACATATACATAGAATATAACAGAGAATATGAGATGCAGCAGATGAGAGAAGTAAATAAACAACTAATCGAGAAGGCTTTTCGCGAAAAGTATAGACCCTGGAGAAATAGACGAACGAGGCAACTGAGACTATAAAGGCGGATGCCAAGTCATAGTCAATCAGTTTGATTTTAACACGCTATAAGTTAAGTACGCGAATACATTAAATTGTTTAGATCTACTACCATAATAGTGCTGTTCGGTGATACGAACGATAACAGAAGGCGAATTATTGTCGACAATTTCCCAAAATTAGTTACAATTGGTATCAGAGGAATTATTGAATAAATTCCAGAGAAGAGGACACCAAGGACACGGCAAAGTTGAGCGAATTGAAGATTCAGCAGCTCAAAAAGGAGTTGGTGAACCGTGTGTTGAATACAACCGGCAATAAATCCGAGCTACAATCACGACTACGAGATGTTGTGGGGTCGTAAGGAATCAACGTGAAAATGTATCTCTTTAATCCCGAAACGACGATATATTAACGAAAATGCAATGAAAGAACGAAAGCCAGAGTCCAATCAGGTGGACTAATGAGACATTGGCTTTCTTAACTCAGTTCTCGGCGAAAATTTAAGCTCAGGAATAACGTATATCATCAAATGTTGAAACACTATTGAATGAGCAATACATGCCATCTCAACCAGGCATGCTTAACGAACGAACCGATATCATTTCGTTACGATAATTAACGTTAATAAACGAAACAAAGTCATTTCGCCTGATCTCAACTAGAAGCACAGGGGACACGTATTTCATCAATTTCGGTACAAACTTCAGCACAGCTTTCTTCACAGATCTCTATACATATATTCTAAGCTCCCTAAACCCCCTAACCTAAGGGAAGGTTAAATGTGGTTGTTGTTGTAGCAATAAAGACAGTGTGGTCATATCATATTGTTTCTGATAACACTCCTTTGGAGTGCGTCTTTATCGCTACAACAACAAAAAACTTAACCTAGAAGCGCGTATGGATATAAGCTAACACAGTTTCATAAAGGTTTCAGTGGTCGGCAAGATAAAATAGGGAAAGAGATTGAAGCTTTTATAGATCGGATACAGGAATTACAATTGAACCGCCCAATCACTTTAACGTCTACTCTGAAGGTAAAATGCCCAACGTTTGATGGTTCGGCTCCTTTCTAGGTATTCAAGCTCCAATTTGAGAAGACGTCAGAAGCGAACACCTGGAATGCTGTAAATAAAGTTGCTGCACTGTTCGCCGCACTGAAAGGGGCTGCTATAAAATCTCACAGACCATTCCAGAGGGAGAACGGAACAATTATGAAACATTGATGGCCGCTTTTGAGCGACGTTACGGAAGCGGGTACAGAAAGCAAACATACCAAATAGAGATGCAAAACAGCTACCAAAAAGCTTATGAGACTTTGCAGGAGTTTTCGTCGGATATCAAAAGGCTGACTCATTTGGCGAATACAGACTAGAGGTTTTATCGGCGGCGGCGGCGGGGTCGGCGCGCCGATAAAATGATCGCCGTAAACCTCTAAACTGAATGGCTGTACTTCAGAATATCACATTGTCCACAATTAATGAATATGGAAACATACTACTGACGTCAATGGTATGTTTGACGATCTGGAACAATATCATAAAAAGGTGGATGAGTATCTGGGAGGCTTGTAATACGAAAATTTAAAAAAAAATATTTGGAAATGGTTTGATTATATGTATTTAAGGAAAATCGACGTTTCGGCCATTTCGGAAATATTCGGGGTTTTTGGCTCAAAATCACGCGACTCGTTCAAAAATTTCAGGAGTATCTTCTTGCGGAGGGAGGGTTCTCCTACTAAAATGGTCACACCTTTGTAGCGTATTTTCACCGAAGGATATGTTCTGGGTATTAGAGTTATACTCGTCGTCGGTACTATTTTTTTAAATCCACTGTGGCTCGATGCTGGTCACAAAAAGGCGACATAGGGTTACTATCAATTATCTACTAATGGTGATGACTCTCGTCGCAAAGTTTTAACGATTAGCATCATACTGGCTTAGTGTTGATCGCGCCCAAGGGAGCCTTCTATTTTTTCGGCTGCTTCTAAGAGCTACAATTCCCGACGTGCGAATAGTAGCAATCCCGACCATCGGTCACTACCACGCATCTTAGCCCTTATACCATATGCCAGCACAGAAGCTATAAAACTACGACTCCGAACTCATACCTTTGTCGACATTACTTTCCTAGAAGCTCTAGGTGTAGCTCCGAAAACTTTCTGACGGATGTTTTGTTCTGTCGAGCTACATCAAAGAAACACCTTGAAACGTTAGGGAGTAACTAATTCTAGACTAGTTCGACTATCCCTTGATACCCCTTTCGACCATATCGAATGAACAATAAATGGTCTAGGCAGTCTTAAAAGAGTAGTAACGCGCCGAAAGCCGCCGCCGTGCCGATATTTTTGACGTTCGGGGGCGGCGTTTGTCGGCGGCGTATATCTCTAATATAGACGGACCCGACGAACAAACATTTTCTAAATTCGCTACAATATGGAATTATTCTGGTATTGAGAAGCTCTTTCTAACGTTATATTTCGCCCTGAGGCCGTTTTCACATAGTTGGTAAGGTTAACACGCGAAAACGTATTTGTTATAAAGAATGCTCAAATAGTTAGGTCAGAAGTTAATATAGAGCCTCTCAAGGCGAAAATAATGGTACATATAGCGTTTTTATACAATTCTTTTTGGTATGAGGCAGTCTTTTATAACTTTTTTGGTATGCACCCTACCCAGTCTAATACATTTCATATCTATATCATATCGTACATAAGGCCCGTGTGCGCATAAGTAAATATTTGCAAAATTCTTTTTTCGTTAGAAGTTGCGTATTATGACTGTGTAGCACATACAGCACATCAATCTGCAAAATTATTGTTTAAAAGGTAAACATTAGATAAAAAGAAACGTTCCCTAACGTTTGTTTCCGCACCGACCACAAACCCAAAGCGGAACAACTGATATTACCTCACATTAAAGCAGATTGGGGTTTTGAGTAAAAAATCTTACTGCCGGGATAAGGAATATTGTGTTCGAAGGAAGAATTAGTGTGGCGAGGGAGGGGCGTCGGTGTATCTAGCGGGTACTAAATATTGCTTGCAATAACGAAAACCAAATATCCCAAATTCAATAGTTACAGAGAAAAATTCTTTTAATACCAATTCAACATCGACGTGTAGATTGCGATGAATATTAAGCGCAGCAAGACCAACAAGGCGGTCTTCACTCATTGTCGATCTTAGGTAAGTCTTAAAGCGACGCAAAGTTGAAAACGTTCGCTCATTTCCGGCAGTCGTAACAACCAAAACAGCCATGATTCTCACGACTTGATGTATATTGGGGAAAGCATCAGCGTTACAAATATCAAGGGCTTCTAATGAATTTTGAATCTTCATACCAGTGATGCGCTCGCTCCACAGCTGAGCCTCACTCACCCATATTGCTGGCAACGAGTGATGCAAAATAGGTGCATATGTCTTGAATAATTTACAACAAGACTCTATATCAAAATGTTGTGTTTTGTCAGGGAAGAGACAAGTGTAGTTAGACAAAATTTCTCTGTGTTTCAAAAATCGATCTTGTAAATGCGTTATGAAAAGAACCAAGTAAGGAATGTATTGTAACGAATTTCAGGGAACTTCGCTTATTTGCAAATTTCTGCTTACGTTCGTATCGCTAAACTGTAGAATAAAACACTCCAATATTCTGTATTACAAAATGGTCTTTATTAGACTGCTTTGAAAGTACTTCACAATTAAACTTCACTACGCAACTGATAGCGAGTTGAAAACAAACTGATTATTGCTTACTCAGCTTTAACTCATTTTATACTCTCTGATGTCTCGTTCGCATACTTCTAGGCGTTTCTTCTTCTAGAATTTACTACTTGTTTACCAGCTATAAACTACAGATGCACGTTTATAGCTTGTCATAAGCGCGTGTATATGTGAGTGATACTTCTACCGATGATTGTATACTTTTGTGAGTATCTCAGATATATGCATGTGCTTGTGCATATCTCTCCGCTTCTTGTATGTACATATATGACATAATGTTTGATTTGTTTATGTAGATACAAGTGACTGCTTAGTATAGGCTTAGAGATGATAGTATGCTTTAGTGTTGCTAATATTCGTCACAGTATACTGAAATTCGATAGTATTCTTCAATTTCACGCTGTAAAGTCGTGCGTGCAAGTCTTGGTTTTCGAATTTCAATCTCATACTTATCACATAGTATCCGGAAAATAATAATTTTTTTTTCGGAGTCGAAAAATTCCCGTTCAAAAAATTGTCCTAGGTGAAAATGTTTGAGTTCCCAGGTATCCCTATAGCAATATCATGTTGAATCATGCATCCTTTTTATTTTACGAACTTTTTCCATAAAAGTCCACATATAAAAGTAAAATCTGTATTTTTATTTTTTGAGTCCGATAGAACTAGTTAAACTCCGACTTTTAAAAATAAAACTCCGGAAATAAAAGTTAAATCCGGACTTTTATTCTTAAAAGTCTGAATTTCACTAGTTCTATCGGACTCAAAAAATAAAAATACGAAAATAACACAAGTTTACAAATTCAGGTCAACTTTTGGATCTGAGCAGATAAGAACGATTCTTAACTATACTTGATATGCTGAATACGAAACTGCATTCAGTTTTTTAAGATTGATTCTAGTTTCCTAGTTGTCGCATGATAGCACCATTGTGCTGTTATAGCAGCTTTTAAATAGTGCCACTGCTTGATAAGTCATTTCAACTGTAACTGTCAAATAATATAAGTGATTACAGCAAATAAAAATGCAGAGACAGTGTTGCAAAGTTGATTCAAAGTGTTTCTGTTACGTTTGTGTTTGTTTCATGATTATAAAAAGTGGCAAAATAATAACAAATGCGCTCAAAGATGCGTATCTGCACTACTTTGGTTTCAGAGTAGCCGACACTCATAAGTCATGGATACCGAAATTTATTTCAACAGGTAATTGGTATCTTAATTGGGATGCAATCTGGATTCACCAAATTTTGTGGTTTTTTATGCTTGTGGTATAGCCGCGCAACTGGACATCATTATGTGAGAAAAGAATGGCAAAGTCGTACTCAATATGAGCCTGAACAGCAAAATGTCTCCGCTGAACCACATTGTAAATCCACAAGACATTTTCCTGCCACCTCTTCACATTAAACTAGGCCTTATAAATAACTTCGTCAAAGCATTAAACCGTGAAGGACCGGCTTTTCAGTACATAGTCAAGTTGTTTCCTAAATTGTCATATGCAAAAATCAAAGAAGGAATATTTTTCGGACGTGATATTAGAAAATTAATGGCTGATAAAAAATTTACAAAATGTTTAACGCCCGATAAAGCAGCCACATGGGCATCTTGTCAAAATATCGTTTACCACTTTCTTGGTAATCACAAATCCCCTAATTTTAAGGAAATTATTGGCGATATGTTGGAAAATTATCGAAAGATTGGAGCTAGAATGTCTCCAAAGAAGCATTTTCTGCATTCCCATCTCTATTTTTTTCCCGAAAACTTGGGTGATACGAGCGACAAACAAGGAGAGCGGCTACACCACGATCTAGCCAAAATTGAAAGACGATACCAAGGATTTCGGGATAAAGGCATGATGAGCGACTACTGTTGGACTCTAATACGCGAAACAGATACTAAACAATACAAAAGGCAAAGTTCCACCAGTCTTCATTTCTGATTTGTTACTTTTAAGTTAATAAAATGAATATTATTTGACAAAAATCTTTAAAAATGAATTTATTAACTGTATTAAAAACTAGAATCAATCTTAAAAGACGGAATGAAGAATCGGATTCAGCGTCATAAATTGTCTTAAAAACCACTTTTAGTTGTCTAGATCCAAAACCGTGTATACTTGTGTAATTTGTATCTTGATCCAAATATATTTAAAGTCCAAAATTAATAGTTTTGCAAGGAATTATATTATAAAAGGAATAACAGTTTCAGCCCCTGCATATACACAAAGTTACTTGGAAAATTGTTTTGAAATTTTCTTCCGCACGTTCCCTCCTCAATACGAAAATGTTTCTGGCAGCATCTGCTAGCTCCACTACTTCGCCTAAATCCTGATTGACACTTTGTAGAGCGGGAGCAGTTTTAAAGTCGCCTTGACCAAAAAAAAAAAAATTCTAAAAGTTCCAAGCAATTTTTAAGCGACCGTATTACCGAACGTATTAATTTTACAATAAAAACGAATTTTGGCTTATTTGGGGTTTTAAATGCCATATTGATTGGTACTTACGTTCCATCTAATATCTAATATCTAATATATATTATAAATGGGAAAGTTTGGATGTTAAGATGTTTGGATGTTTAGATGTTTGGATGTTTGGATGTTTGGATGTTTGGATGTTTGGATGTTTGTCCAGACGTTTGTCTTTGTGACTCAATAGCGCAAGAACGGCTGGACCGATTTGGATGAAATTTTGCACACATATAGCCAATAGTCTAGAAGGATCTACTAGCTATATATTTTTCAAAAGGGGCGTGGTCCCCGCCCCCTAGGAACAGTTATAATTTAATTATTATATTTTTTCGTCTTTGCGACTGAATCACGCCAGAATGGCTACACGGATTTTGATGAAATTTGGGACACAGACAGTAGTCTACTAGCGAAATTTTTTTCGAACATGGAAAGAGGGGTGGGGGTCCCACGACCCTTCGAGAAATTATTTTTCATAATTTTTACACATTATAACTTTACGTATACTGGCCTTCACCAATATCACAGACTCAAGGGGTCAAATAAGTCGTGGGCTTACAAAGTAAGCAGTGACACCCTCCGCCCGCCCCCCTTTATCTCCCCCTCTGGTGTAAAATCCATAAATTGTTATAACTCAATCTAAATTTTCTCCTAAATCAATAGTTTTTGGTATCTGGTACATACAGAACCAAATCTAGACAATTTTGGAGGAACGATCAGTGGTCCTCTCCTCTACTCCCGCCATCCGCCCTCCATCAATTGTTTTTATTAGCACGCTTTTATTAGCTTTACCTGTATGTTTCTATCTAACTTTTTATTCGCTCCAATGCGCCTGCTGCCTTATTAACATGGTTTTATAATTAGCTTCACCTTATTTGTAACCCCGTAAGGGTCATATCGAGACCCTTCCGGGATCATTTCTGGATGGTTTTCGGGATCGGTCCGGGATTACGCCGGGGTAATTTCGGGACTTTTTCGGGACTATTTCGGGATCATTTTGGGACCCTTCCGGGATCATTTCTGTATAGTTTACGGGATCCGTCCGGGATCCCGTCGGGGTTATTTTCGAATATTTTCGGGACTATTCCGGAATCATTTCGGGACTATTTCGCGATCATTTGGGGACCCTTCCGGCACCATTTCTGGATGGCTTTCGGGATCCGTGCGGGATCTCGTCGGGGTAATATGGGGACTTTTTCGGGATCATTTGAGGGCTCTTCCGGCATCATTTCTGGATGGTTTTCGGGATCCGTCCAGGATATCGTCGGGGTCATTTGGGGACTTTTTCGGGATCATTTGGGGGCTCTTCCGGCATCATTTCTGGATGGTTTTCGGGATCCGTCCGGGATCTCGTCGGGGTCATTTGGGGACTTTTTCGGGATCATTTTGGGGCTCATCCGGCATCATTTCTGGATGGTTTTCGGGATCCGTCCGGGATCCCGTCGGGGTCATTTCGGGACTTTTTCGCGACTAATACGGGATCATTTGGGAACCCTTTCGGCATCATTTCTGGATGGTTTTCGGGATCCGTCCGGGATCCCGTCGGGGTCATTTCGGGACTTTTTCGCGACTAACACGGGATCATTTGGGAACCCTTTCGGCATCATTTCTGGATGGTTTTCGGGATCCGTCCGGGATCCCATTAGGGTAATTTCGGGACTATTAGGGGATCATTTGGGAACCTTTCCGGCATCATTTCTGGATAATTTTCGGGATCCGTCCGGGATGCCGACGAGGTCATTTCGGGACTATTTCGGGATCATTTGGGATACCTACCGGCATCATTTCTGGATGGTTTTTGGGATTCGTCCGAGATCCCGTCGTGGTCCTTTCGGGACTTTTTTTCGACTAATACGGGATCATTTGCGGACCCTTTCGGCATCATTTCTGGATAGTTGTCGGGATCCCGTCACGGTCATTTCGGGACTATTAGGGGATCATTTGAGGACCTTTCCGGCATCATTTCTGTATTGTTTTCGGAATCCTTTCGGGATCCCGCCAGGGTCATTTTGGGACTTTTTTGGGGCTAATACGGGATCATTTGGAGATCCTCTAGGGGTAGTTTCGTGACTTTTTCTGTTTTATTTCGGGATCATTTGGGGACCCTTCCGGCATAATTTCTTGATGGTTTGCCGGATCCATCAGGGTCATTTCGGGACCATTTTGGGATCATTTGGGGACCCTTCCGAGATCATTTCTGGATCCGTCCGGGATGCCGTAGGAGCCATTTCGGGATTTTTTGTTACTTTTCCGGGATAGTTTTTGGACCCTTCCGGGATCATTTCTGGATCTGTGCGGGATCCCATCTGGGTCATTTCCGGACTATTTCGGGATCATTTTGGGATCCTTCCGGAATCATTTCTGTATGGTTTTCGCGATCCGTCGTTGATTCCCTCGGAGCCATTTCGGAACCTTTTCTGGAGTATGTCGGGGTCATTTGGGGACTTTTTCGGGATCATTTGGGGCTCTTCCGGCACCATTTCTGGATGGTTTTCGGGATCCGTGCGGGATCTCGTCGGGGTCATTTGGGGACTTTTTCGGGATAATTTGGGGGCTCTTCCGGCATCATTTCTGGATGGTTTTCGGGATCCGTCCGGGATATCGTCGGGGTCATTTGGGGACTTTTTCGGGATCATTTGGGGGCTCTTCCGGCATCATTTCTGGATGGTTTTCGGGATCCGTCCGGGATCCCATCAGGGTAATTTCGGGACTATTAGGGGATCATTTGTGGACCTTTCCGGCATCATTTCTGGATAATTTTCGGTATCCGTCCGGGATGCCGACGAGGTCATTTCGGGATTATTTCGGGATCATTTGGGATACCTACCGGCATCATTTCTGGATGGTTTTTGGGATTCGTCCGGGATCCCGTCGGGGTCATTTCGGGACTTTTTCTCGACTAATACGGGATCATTTGCGGACCCTTTCGGCATAATTTCTGGATAGTTGTCGGGATCCGTTCGGGATCCCGTCACGGTCATTTCGGAACTATTAGGGGATCATTTGAGGACCTTTCCGGCATCATTTCTGGATAGTTTTTGGAATCCTTTCGGGATCCCGTCAGGGTCATTTCGGGGCTTTTTCGGGATCATTTAAGGATGGCTTTCAGGATTCGTCCGGGAACCCGTCAGGGTAATTTCTGGACTTTTCCGAGACTATTTCGGGATCATTTCGGGACCTTCCCAAGATCATTTCTGGATGGATTTCGGGATTTGTCCGGGATGCCCTCAGGGTCATTTTGGGACTATTAGGTGAGCATTTGAGGACCGTTCCGGCATCACTTCTGGATGGTTTTCGGTATCCGTTCAGATTCCCGTCGGAATAATTGCGGGACTTTTTCGGGATCATTGGGGTCCCTTCCAAAATCATTTCTGGATGGTTTTTGGGATTCGTCCGGCATCCCGTCGGGGTCATTTCGGGACTTTTTCTCGACTAATACGGGATCATTTGCGGGCCCTTTCGGTATCATTTCTGGATAGTTGTCGGGATCCGTTCGGGACTAATACGGGATCATTTGGGAACCCTTCCGGCATCATTTCTGGATGGTTTTCGGGATCCGTCCGGGATCCCGTCGGGGTTATTTTGGAACATTTTCGGGACTATTCCGGAATCATTTCGGGACTATTTCGCGATCATTTGCGGACCCTTCCGGCATCATTTCTGGATGGTTTTCGGGATCCGTGCGGGATCTCGTCGGGGTCATTTGGGGACTTTTTCGGGATCATTTGGGGGCTCTTCCGGCATCATTTCTGGATGGTTTTCGGTATCCGTCCGGGATATCGTCGGGGTCATTTGAGGACTTTTTCGGGATCATTTGGGTGCTCTTCCGGCATCATTTCTGGATGGTTTTCGTTATCCGTCCGGGATCTCGTCGGGGTCATTTGGGGACTTTTTCGGGATCATTTTGGGGCTCATCCGGCATCATTTCTGGATGGTTTTCGGGATCCGTCCGGGATCCCGTCGGGGTCATTTAGGGACTTTTTCGCGACTAATACGGGATCATTTGGGAACCCTTTCGGCATCATTTCTGGATGGTTTTCGGGATCCGTCCGGGATCCCGTCGGGGTTATTTCGGGACTTTTTCGCGACTAATACGGGATCATTTGGGAACCCTTTCGGCATCATTTCTGGATGGTTTTCGTGATCCGTCCGGGATCCCATTAGGGTAATTTCGGGACTATTAGGGGATCATTTGGGAACCTTTCCGGCATCATTTCTGGATAATTTTCGGGATCCGTCCGGGATGCCGACGAGGTCATTTCGGGACTATTTCGGGATCATTTGGGATACCTACCGGCATCGTTTCTGGATGGTTTTTGGGATTCGTCCGGGATCCCGTCCTGGTCCTTTCGGGACTTTTTTTCGACTAATACGGGATCATTTGCGGACCCTTTCGGCATCATTTCTGGATAGTTGTCGGGATCCCGTCACGGTCATTTCGGGACTATTAGGGGATCATTTGAGGACCTTTCCGGCATCATTTCTGTATTGTTTTCGGAATCCTTTCGGGATCCCATCAGGGTCATTTTGGGACTTTTTCGGGGCTAATACAGGATCATTTGGGGATCCTCTAGGGGTCGTTTCGTGACTTTTTCTGTTTTATTTCGGGATCATTTGAGGAACTTTCCGGCATCATTTCTGGATAGTTTTCGGGATCCTTTCGGGGTCCAGTCAGGGTCATTTCGGGACTTTTTCGGGATCATTTAGAGATGGCTTTCAGGATTCGTCCGGGAACCCGTCAGGGTAATTTCTGAACTTTTCCGAGACTATTTCGGGATAATTTTGGGACCTTCCCAAGATCATTTCTGGATGGATTTTGCGATCAGTCCGGGATGCCGTCAGGGTCATTTTGGTATTAGGTGATCATTTGAGGACCTTTCCGGCATCACTTCTGGATGGTTTTCGGTATCCGATCAGGATCCCCTCGGAATCATTGCGGGACTTTTTCGGGATCATTTGGGGTCCCTCCCAAGATCATTTCTGGATGGATTGCGGGATCTGCCCGGGATCCCGTCAGGGTCATTTAGGGGTGCGTTCGAGATCCCGTCAGGGTCATTTCGGGACTTCTTCGGGACTATATCGGGATCATTTCTGGATGGTTTATGGGATCCGTCCATGACCCCTTAAGGGTCATTTCGGGACTATTAGGTGATCATTTGAGGACCTTTCCGGCATCACTTCTAGATGATTTTCGGTATCCGTTCGGGATCCCGTCGGAATCAATGCGGGAATTTTACGGAATCATTTGGGATTCCTTCCGGCATCATTTCTGGATGGTTTTCGGGATTTGTCCGGGATCCCGTCGGGGTTATTTCGGGACCTTTTCAGGGCTAATACGGGATCATTTGGGGATCCTCTAGGGGTCGTTTCGTGACTTTTTCTGTATTATTTCGGGATCATTTTGGGACCCTTTCGGCATAATTTCTTGATGGTTTGCCGGATCCATCAGGGTCATTTCGGGACTATTTTGGGATCATTTGGAGACCCTTCCGAGATAATTTCTGGATCCGTCAGGGATGCCGTAGGAGCCATTTCGGGATTTTTTGTTACTTTTCCGGGATAGTTTTTGCACCCTTCCGGGATCATTTCTGGATCTGTGCGGGATCCCATCTGGGTCAATTCCGGACTATTTCGGGATGATTTTGGAATCCTTCCGGAATCATTTCTGTATGGTTTTCGCGATCCATCGTGGATCCCCTCGGAGCCATTTCGGAACTTTTTCTGGAGTTAGTCGGGATAATTAGGGACCCTTCCTGGATATTTTCTGGATGGTTTTTGAGATCCGCCCGGGAGCCCGTCAGGGTCATTTCGGAACCTTTTCGGTATCATTTTGGAACACCTTCAGGGATCATTTCTGTGTGGTTCTCTGGATACGTCTAGAATCGTGTCGCTCTCATTTCGGGTTTTTTTGGGACTATTCGGGAACTTTTGGAGACCCTTTCGGGGCATTTCTGGATGGTTTTCGGGATCCGTCCGCAATAGCGTTGGGGTCATTTCGTAGCTTTTTCTGGATAATTTCGGGATCATTTGGGATCTTATCAGGTTATCAGCTCATTTAGTCTTTTTTTTACTCAATTACAAAAATAAAATGCATTAGACAGAAAACAAAATTTTTAACAGATAATAAGCAGGCTAACGCGAATAGCCCATATATTTAAAATTTTCCTTGCGGACGGGGCCGCGGGTAAAGGCTAGTTATATTATAAATGGCAAAGTTTGGATGTTTGGATGTTTAGATGTGTGGATGTTTGGATGTTTGTCCAGACGTTTGTCTTTGTGACTCAATCACTCAAGAACGGCTGGACGGATTTGGATGAAATTGGCACACATATAGCCAATAGTCCAGAAGGATCTACTAGCTATATATTTTTCAAAAGGGCGGAGGTTCCCGCCCCCCACGAACAGTTATAATTTAATTATTATATTTTTTAGTCATTGCGACTGAATCACGCCAGAACGACTACACGGATTTTGATGAAATTTGGGACACAGACAGTAGTCTACTAGCGAATTTTTTTTCGAACATGGAAAGGGGGTGGCGGTCGCACGACCCCTTCGAGCAATTACTTTTTAATAATTTTTACACATAATAACTTTACGTATACTGGCCTTCACCAATATCACAGACTCAATGGGTCAAATAAGTCGAGGGCTTACAAAGTAAGCAGTGACACCATCCGCTCCCCCCCCCCCCTTTTTCTACCCCTCTGGTGTAAAATCATTAAATTGTTATAACTCAATATAAATTTTCTCCTAAATCAATAGTTTTTGGTATCTGGCACATACAGACCGAGATCTGAACAATTTTTGAAAAACGAGCAGCGGTACTTCTCCTCCCGCCATCCGCCATCCATCAATTGTTTTTATTAGCACGCTTTTATTAGCTTTACCTGTATGTTTCGTTGTAACTCTTCATTCGCTCCAACGCGCCTGCTGCCTTATTAAAATTGTTCTACAATTAGCTTCGCCTTATTTGTAATCCCGTTGAGGTCATATCGAGACCCTTCCGGGATCATTTTTGGATGGTTGTCGCGATCCGTCCGGGATCCCGCCGGGGTGATTTCGGGACTTTTTCGGTACTATTTCGGGATAATTTTGCGACCCTTCGGGGATCATTTCTGTATAGTTTTCGGGATCCGTCCGGGATCCCGTCGGGGTTATTTTGAAATATTTTCGGGACTATTCCGGGATTTTTTCACGAACATTTAGGGACCTTTCCGGCAACATTTCTGGATGGGTTTCGGGATCCGTTTGGCATCCAGTCGGGGTATTTTCGGGATCATTTGCCTACCTTTGAGAGATAAATTCTTGATGGTTTCCGGGATCATTACGGGACTTTTTCAGGGTCATTTTGGGTCCCTTCCGCCATCATTTCTGGATGGTTTTCGGGATCCGTCCGGGATCCCGTCGGGGTCATTTCGTGACTTTTTCGGGATCATTTGGGGTCCCTTCCGGCATCATTTCTGGATGGTTTTCGGGATCCAATCGGGATCATTTCGGGACTATTAGGGGATCATTTGAAGACCTTTCCGGCATCATTTCTGCATAGCTTCCGGGATTCGTTGGGGATCATTTCGGGACTATTAGGAGATCATTTGAAGACCTTTCCGGCATCATTTCTGCATAGTTTCCGGGATCCGTCGGGGATCTCGACGGGGTAATTTCGGGATCATTTCTGCATAGTTTCCGGGGTTCGTCCGAGATACCGTCGGGGTCATTTCGGGACTTTTTCTCGACTAATACGGGATCCTTGGGGAACCTTTCGGCATCATTTCTGGATGGATTTCGGTATCCGTCCGGGATCCCGTCAGGGTAATTTCGGAACAATTAGGGGATCATTTGAAGACCTTTCCGGCATAATTTCTGCATAGTTTCCGGGATCCGTACGGGATCTCGACGGGATAATTTCGGGACTATTTCGGAATCATTTCTGCATAGTTTCCGGGGTTCGTCCGAGATACCGGCGGGGTCATTTCGGGACTTTTTCCCGGTTAACACGGGATCATTTGGGGTCCCTTCCAGCATCATTCTAGATGGATTTCGGTATCCGTCGGGGATCCCGTCTTGGTCATTTACGGACTTTTTCTCTACTAATGCGGGATTATTTGGTGCCCCTTTCGGCATCCTTACTCGATGGTTTTCGGGATCCGTCCGGGATCCGCGCGGGATCATTTCGGGACTCTTAGGGGATCATTTGAGGACCTCTCCGGCATCATTTCTGCATAGTTTCCTGGATCCGTCGGGGCTCTCGGCGGGGTAATTTCGGGACTATTTCCGCATCATTTCGGGTACCTACCGGGATCACATCTGGATGGTTTGGTATACGTCCGGGATCCCGTCGCGATCATTTCGGGACTTTTTCGGGATCATTTGGGGTCCCTTCCGGCATCATTTCTGGATGGTTTTCGGGATTCGTCCGGGATCCCGTCGGGCTCATCTTGGGACTTTTTCGGGATCATTTGGGTTCCTTTCCGGCATCATTTCTGGATGGTTTTCGGGATTCATCCGGGATCCCGTCGGGGTCATTTTCGGACTTTTGCGGGATCATTTGGGGTACCTACCGGCATCATTTATGGATGGTTTTCGGGATCCGTCCGGGATCTCGTCGGGGTCATTTTGGGAATTTCTCGGGATCATTTGGGGTCCTTTCCGGCATCATTTCTGGATGGTTTTCGGGATTCGTCCGGGATCCCGTCGGGGTCATTTCGGGACTTTTTCTCGACTAATACGGGATCATTTGGGGACCCTTTCGGCATCATTTCTGGATTGTTTTAGGGATTCATCCGGGATTCCGTCGGGGTCGTTTCAGGACTTTTTCTCGACTAATACGGGATAATTTGGGGACCCTTTCGGCATCATTTCTGGATGGTTTTCGGGATCCGTCCTGGATTCCGTCAGGGTGATTTCGAGACTATTGGGGGATCATTTGAAGACCTTTCTGGCATCATTTCTGGATAGTTTTGGGGATCCGTTCGGGATCCCGACGGGGTCATTTTGGGAATATTTCGGGATCAGTTTGGGGTACCTACCGGCATTATTTCTGAATGGTTTTCGGTATCCGTCCGGGATCCCGTCGGGGTCATTTCGGGACTTTTTCGGAATTTTTTGGGGTTCCTTCCGGCATCATTTCTGGGTGGTTTTGGAGATACCGTCGGGGTAAATTCAGGACTTCTTCGAGATCATTTGGGTCCCGTCCGGCATCATTTCTGGATGGTTTTAGGGATCCCTCCGGGATCCCGTTCGGGTAATTTCGGGACTATTTACCTTCCGGCATCATCTCTATAAAGTTTTCGGGATCCCGTCGCTTCGGGACTTTTTCTCGACTGATACGGGCTCAAATGGGGACCCTTTCGGCATCATTTCTGGATAATCTGCGGTATCCGTCCGGGATCCCGTCAGGGTCATTTCGGGACTATTAGGGGATAATTTGAGGACCTTTCCGGCATCAGTTCTGGAGTTTTCGGGATCCCGTCGGGATCATTTCGGGACTTTTTCGGGGCTATTTCGGGATAATTTGGGGTATTTTCCGACATCATTTCAGTATGGTTTTTGGGATCCATCCGGGATCCCGTCGGGGCCATTTCTTGACTTTTTCGGGATCATTTGGTGTCCCGTCCGGCATAATTTATGGATGGTTTTCGGGATCCGTCAGGAATCCCGTCGGGGCCATTCCTGTACTTTTCGGGACTAAGAAGGGATGATTTGGGGAGCCTTTCGGTATCATTTCTGGATGGTTTTCGGGATCTGTACGGGAACCCATAAGGGTAATTTCGGGACCTTTTCGGGACTATTTCTGAATCATTTTGGGACCCCTCCTGGTTCATTTCTGGATGATTTTCGGGATCTGTCCTGGAATTTTAGTATCTTCTTGGAACCCTTCCGGGATCATTTTAGGTCTCTTCGCAACCGGTAGTTCAGCACACATGCCTTTTTAAATTATGAGCTTTTATGGCCGTGGATTTACTGCTAATTATTCGTAATTAAAATTCGGTATGTTTTATCTTCAATCTAACACAGCTTTTTCGTTCTATAATAGTGTAAGGAACTGTTATAACTATAATTACACTTTTTGTAATATTTTAATCAACTAAAACCCGAAAAAGCAACACTATTTTCATCTAAAAAATTCTCTTTAGTTTTAGCTAATTGTAGTTCCACACCTTTGTTCTATGAGTAGTAATTCTTTCACCCCCTTCGTATCAGTTAATTTAATTTAAAAACAAAATGTATTTTTTTAATTCGAAAAAACTGTATTGTACTATTCATGAAAGCGTACCTTTCTGCTTATCTTCTCATTTAGTTCTTTTTTTTTACTAAATTACAAAAATAAAATACATTAGACAAAAATAATTTTTAAACAGATAACTTGATAAGCAGGCTAACGTGAATAGCACATATATTTTATTTTCTCCTTGCGGACGGGGCCGCGGGTAAAGGCTAGTATATTATAAATGGGAAAGTTTGGATGTTAAGATGTTTGGATGTTTAGATGTTTGGATGTTTGGATGTTTGGATGTTTGGATGTTTGTCCAGACGTTTGTCTTTGTGACTCAATAGCGCAAGAACGGCTGGACCGATTTGGATGAAATTTTGCACACATATAGCCAATAGTCTAGAAGGATCTACTAGCTATATATTTTTCAAAAGGGGCGTGGTCCCCGCCCCCTAGGAACAGTTATAATTTAATTATTATATTTTTTCGTCTTTGCGACTGAATCACGCCAGAATGGCTACACGGATTTTGATGAAATTTGGGACACAGACAGTAGTCTACTAGCGAAATTTTTTTCGAACATGGAAAGAGGGGTGGGGGTCCCACGACCCTTCGAGAAATTATTTTTCATAATTTTTACACATTATAACTTTACGTATACTGGCCTTCACCAATATCACAGACTCAAGGGGTCAAATAAGTCGTGGGCTTACAAAGTAAGCAGTGACACCCTCCGCCCGCCCCCCTTTATCTCCCCCTCTGGTGTAAAATCCATAAATTGTTATAACTCAATCTAAATTTTCTCCTAAATCAATAGTTTTTGGTATCTGGTACATACAGAACCAAATCTAGACAATTTTGGAGGAACGATCAGTGGTCCTCTCCTCTACTCCCGCCATCCGCCCTCCATCAATTGTTTTTATTAGCACGCTTTTATTAGCTTTACCTGTATGTTTCTATCTAACTTTTTATTCGCTCCAATGCGCCTGCTGCCTTATTAACATGGTTTTATAATTAGCTTCACCTTATTTGTAACCCCGTAAGGGTCATATCGAGACCCTTCCGGGATCATTTCTGGATGGTTTTCGGGATCGGTCCGGGATTACGCCGGGGTAATTTCGGGACTTTTTCGGGACTATTTCGGGATCATTTTGGGACCCTTCCGGGATCATTTCTGTATAGTTTACGGGATCCGTCCGGGATCCCGTCGGGGTTATTTTCGAATATTTTCGGGACTATTCCGGAATCATTTCGGGACTATTTCGCGATCATTTGGGGACCCTTCCGGCACCATTTCTGGATGGCTTTCGGGATCCGTGCGGGATCTCGTCGGGGTAATATGGGGACTTTTTCGGGATCATTTGAGGGCTCTTCCGGCATCATTTCTGGATGGTTTTCGGGATCCGTCCAGGATATCGTCGGGGTCATTTGGGGACTTTTTCGGGATCATTTGGGGGCTCTTCCGGCATCATTTCTGGATGGTTTTCGGGATCCGTCCGGGATCTCGTCGGGGTCATTTGGGGACTTTTTCGGGATCATTTTGGGGCTCATCCGGCATCATTTCTGGATGGTTTTCGGGATCCGTCCGGGATCCCGTCGGGGTCATTTCGGGACTTTTTCGCGACTAATACGGGATCATTTGGGAACCCTTTCGGCATCATTTCTGGATGGTTTTCGGGATCCGTCCGGGATCCCGTCGGGGTCATTTCGGGACTTTTTCGCGACTAACACGGGATCATTTGGGAACCCTTTCGGCATCATTTCTGGATGGTTTTCGGGATCCGTCCGGGATCCCATTAGGGTAATTTCGGGACTATTAGGGGATCATTTGGGAACCTTTCCGGCATCATTTCTGGATAATTTTCGGGATCCGTCCGGGATGCCGACGAGGTCATTTCGGGACTATTTCGGGATCATTTGGGATACCTACCGGCATCATTTCTGGATGGTTTTTGGGATTCGTCCGAGATCCCGTCGTGGTCCTTTCGGGACTTTTTTTCGACTAATACGGGATCATTTGCGGACCCTTTCGGCATCATTTCTGGATAGTTGTCGGGATCCCGTCACGGTCATTTCGGGACTATTAGGGGATCATTTGAGGACCTTTCCGGCATCATTTCTGTATTGTTTTCGGAATCCTTTCGGGATCCCGCCAGGGTCATTTTGGGACTTTTTTGGGGCTAATACGGGATCATTTGGGGATCCTCTAGGGGTAGTTTCGTGACTTTTTCTGTTTTATTTCGGGATCATTTGGGGACCCTTCCGGCATAATTTCTTGATGGTTTGCCGGATCCATCAGGGTCATTTCGGGACCATTTTGGGATCATTTGGGGACCCTTCCGAGATCATTTCTGGATCCGTCCGGGATGCCGTAGGAGCCATTTCGGGATTTTTTGTTACTTTTCCGGGATAGTTTTTGGACCCTTCCGGGATCATTTCTGGATCTGTGCGGGATCCCATCTGGGTCATTTCCGGACTATTTCGGGATCATTTTGGGATCCTTCCGGAATCATTTCTGTATGGTTTTCGCGATCCGTCGTTGATTCCCTCGGAGCCATTTCGGAACCTTTTCTGGAGTATGTCGGGGTCATTTGGGGACTTTTTCGGGATCATTTGGGGCTCTTCCGGCACCATTTCTGGATGGTTTTCGGGATCCGTGCGGGATCTCGTCGGGGTCATTTGGGGACTTTTTCGGGATAATTTGGGGGCTCTTCCGGCATCATTTCTGGATGGTTTTCGGGATCCGTCCGGGATATCGTCGGGGTCATTTGGGGACTTTTTCGGGATCATTTGGGGGCTCTTCCGGCATCATTTCTGGATGGTTTTCGGGATCCGTCCGGGATCCCATCAGGGTAATTTCGGGACTATTAGGGGATCATTTGTGGACCTTTCCGGCATCATTTCTGGATAATTTTCGGTATCCGTCCGGGATGCCGACGAGGTCATTTCGGGATTATTTCGGGATCATTTGGGATACCTACCGGCATCATTTCTGGATGGTTTTTGGGATTCGTCCGGGATCCCGTCGGGGTCATTTCGGGACTTTTTCTCGACTAATACGGGATCATTTGCGGACCCTTTCGGCATAATTTCTGGATAGTTGTCGGGATCCGTTCGGGATCCCGTCACGGTCATTTCGGAACTATTAGGGGATCATTTGAGGACCTTTCCGGCATCATTTCTGGATAGTTTTTGGAATCCTTTCGGGATCCCGTCAGGGTCATTTCGGGGCTTTTTCGGGATCATTTAAGGATGGCTTTCAGGATTCGTCCGGGAACCCGTCAGGGTAATTTCTGGACTTTTCCGAGACTATTTCGGGATCATTTCGGGACCTTCCCAAGATCATTTCTGGATGGATTTCGGGATTTGTCCGGGATGCCCTCAGGGTCATTTTGGGACTATTAGGTGAGCATTTGAGGACCGTTCCGGCATCACTTCTGGATGGTTTTCGGTATCCGTTCAGATTCCCGTCGGAATAATTGCGGGACTTTTTCGGGATCATTGGGGTCCCTTCCAAAATCATTTCTGGATGGTTTTTGGGATTCGTCCGGCATCCCGTCGGGGTCATTTCGGGACTTTTTCTCGACTAATACGGGATCATTTGCGGGCCCTTTCGGTATCATTTCTGGATAGTTGTCGGGATCCGTTCGGGACTAATACGGGATCATTTGGGAACCCTTCCGGCATCATTTCTGGATGGTTTTCGGGATCCGTCCGGGATCCCGTCGGGGTTATTTTGGAACATTTTCGGGACTATTCCGGAATCATTTCGGGACTATTTCGCGATCATTTGCGGACCCTTCCGGCATCATTTCTGGATGGTTTTCGGGATCCGTGCGGGATCTCGTCGGGGTCATTTGGGGACTTTTTCGGGATCATTTGGGGGCTCTTCCGGCATCATTTCTGGATGGTTTTCGGTATCCGTCCGGGATATCGTCGGGGTCATTTGAGGACTTTTTCGGGATCATTTGGGTGCTCTTCCGGCATCATTTCTGGATGGTTTTCGTTATCCGTCCGGGATCTCGTCGGGGTCATTTGGGGACTTTTTCGGGATCATTTTGGGGCTCATCCGGCATCATTTCTGGATGGTTTTCGGGATCCGTCCGGGATCCCGTCGGGGTCATTTAGGGACTTTTTCGCGACTAATACGGGATCATTTGGGAACCCTTTCGGCATCATTTCTGGATGGTTTTCGGGATCCGTCCGGGATCCCGTCGGGGTTATTTCGGGACTTTTTCGCGACTAATACGGGATCATTTGGGAACCCTTTCGGCATCATTTCTGGATGGTTTTCGTGATCCGTCCGGGATCCCATTAGGGTAATTTCGGGACTATTAGGGGATCATTTGGGAACCTTTCCGGCATCATTTCTGGATAATTTTCGGGATCCGTCCGGGATGCCGACGAGGTCATTTCGGGACTATTTCGGGATCATTTGGGATACCTACCGGCATCGTTTCTGGATGGTTTTTGGGATTCGTCCGGGATCCCGTCCTGGTCCTTTCGGGACTTTTTTTCGACTAATACGGGATCATTTGCGGACCCTTTCGGCATCATTTCTGGATAGTTGTCGGGATCCCGTCACGGTCATTTCGGGACTATTAGGGGATCATTTGAGGACCTTTCCGGCATCATTTCTGTATTGTTTTCGGAATCCTTTCGGGATCCCATCAGGGTCATTTTGGGACTTTTTCGGGGCTAATACAGGATCATTTGGGGATCCTCTAGGGGTCGTTTCGTGACTTTTTCTGTTTTATTTCGGGATCATTTGAGGAACTTTCCGGCATCATTTCTGGATAGTTTTCGGGATCCTTTCGGGGTCCAGTCAGGGTCATTTCGGGACTTTTTCGGGATCATTTAGAGATGGCTTTCAGGATTCGTCCGGGAACCCGTCAGGGTAATTTCTGAACTTTTCCGAGACTATTTCGGGATAATTTTGGGACCTTCCCAAGATCATTTCTGGATGGATTTTGCGATCAGTCCGGGATGCCGTCAGGGTCATTTTGGTATTAGGTGATCATTTGAGGACCTTTCCGGCATCACTTCTGGATGGTTTTCGGTATCCGATCAGGATCCCCTCGGAATCATTGCGGGACTTTTTCGGGATCATTTGGGGTCCCTCCCAAGATCATTTCTGGATGGATTGCGGGATCTGCCCGGGATCCCGTCAGGGTCATTTAGGGGTGCGTTCGAGATCCCGTCAGGGTCATTTCGGGACTTCTTCGGGACTATATCGGGATCATTTCTGGATGGTTTATGGGATCCGTCCATGACCCCTTAAGGGTCATTTCGGGACTATTAGGTGATCATTTGAGGACCTTTCCGGCATCACTTCTAGATGATTTTCGGTATCCGTTCGGGATCCCGTCGGAATCAATGCGGGAATTTTACGGAATCATTTGGGATTCCTTCCGGCATCATTTCTGGATGGTTTTCGGGATTTGTCCGGGATCCCGTCGGGGTTATTTCGGGACCTTTTCAGGGCTAATACGGGATCATTTGGGGATCCTCTAGGGGTCGTTTCGTGACTTTTTCTGTATTATTTCGGGATCATTTTGGGACCCTTTCGGCATAATTTCTTGATGGTTTGCCGGATCCATCAGGGTCATTTCGGGACTATTTTGGGATCATTTGGAGACCCTTCCGAGATAATTTCTGGATCCGTCAGGGATGCCGTAGGAGCCATTTCGGGATTTTTTGTTACTTTTCCGGGATAGTTTTTGCACCCTTCCGGGATCATTTCTGGATCTGTGCGGGATCCCATCTGGGTCAATTCCGGACTATTTCGGGATGATTTTGGAATCCTTCCGGAATCATTTCTGTATGGTTTTCGCGATCCATCGTGGATCCCCTCGGAGCCATTTCGGAACTTTTTCTGGAGTTAGTCGGGATAATTAGGGACCCTTCCTGGATATTTTCTGGATGGTTTTTGAGATCCGCCCGGGAGCCCGTCAGGGTCATTTCGGAACCTTTTCGGTATCATTTTGGAACACCTTCAGGGATCATTTCTGTGTGGTTCTCTGGATACGTCTAGAATCGTGTCGCTCTCATTTCGGGTTTTTTTGGGACTATTCGGGAACTTTTGGAGACCCTTTCGGGGCATTTCTGGATGGTTTTCGGGATCCGTCCGCAATAGCGTTGGGGTCATTTCGTAGCTTTTTCTGGATAATTTCGGGATCATTTGGGATCTTATCAGGTTATCAGCTCATTTAGTCTTTTTTTTACTCAATTACAAAAATAAAATGCATTAGACAGAAAACAAAATTTTTAACAGATAATAAGCAGGCTAACGCGAATAGCCCATATATTTAAAATTTTCCTTGCGGACGGGGCCGCGGGTAAAGGCTAGTTATATTATAAATGGCAAAGTTTGGATGTTTGGATGTTTAGATGTTTGGATGTTTGTCCAGACGTTTGTCTTTGTGACTCAATCACTCAAGAACGGCTGGACGGATTTGGATGAAATTGGCACACATATAGCCAATAGTCCAGAAGGATCTACTAGCTATATATTTTTCAAAAGGGCGGAGGTTCCCGCCCCCCACGAACAGTTATAATTTAATTATTATATTTTTTAGTCATTGCGACTGAATCACGCCAGAACGACTACACGGATTTTGATGAAATTTGGGACACAGACAGTAGTCTACTAGCGAATTTTTTTTCGAACATGGAAAGGGGGTGGCGGTCGCACGACCCCTTCGAGCAATTACTTTTTAATAATTTTTACACATAATAACTTTACGTATACTGGCCTTCACCAATATCACAGACTCAATGGGTCAAATAAGTCGAGGGCTTACAAAGTAAGCAGTGACACCATCCGCTCCCCCCCCCCCCCCCCCTTTTTCTACCCCTCTGGTGTAAAATCATTAAATTGTTATAACTCAATATAAATTTTCTCCTAAATCAATAGTTTTTGGTATCTGGCACATACAGACCGAGATCTGAACAATTTTTGAAAAACGAGCAGCGGTACTTCTCCTCCCGCCATCCGCCATCCATCAATTGTTTTTATTAGCACGCTTTTATTAGCTTTACCTGTATGTTTCGTTGTAACTCTTCATTCGCTCCAACGCGCCTGCTGCCTTATTAAAATTGTTCTACAATTAGCTTCGCCTTATTTGTAATCCCGTTGAGGTCATATCGAGACCCTTCCGGGATCATTTTTGGATGGTTGTCGCGATCCGTCCGGGATCCCGCCGGGGTGATTTCGGGACTTTTTCGGTACTATTTCGGGATAATTTTGCGACCCTTCGGGGATCATTTCTGTATAGTTTTCGGGATCCGTCCGGGATCCCGTCGGGGTTATTTTGAAATATTTTCGGGACTATTCCGGGATTTTTTCACGAACATTTAGGGACCTTTCCGGCAACATTTCTGGATGGGTTTCGGGATCCGTTTGGCATCCAGTCGGGGTATTTTCGGGATCATTTGCCTACCTTTGAGAGATAAATTCTTGATGGTTTCCGGGATCATTACGGGACTTTTTCAGGGTCATTTTGGGTCCCTTCCGCCATCATTTCTGGATGGTTTTCGGGATCCGTCCGGGATCCCGTCGGGGTCATTTCGTGACTTTTTCGGGATCATTTGGGGTCCCTTCCGGCATCATTTCTGGATGGTTTTCGGGATCCAATCGGGATCATTTCGGGACTATTAGGGGATCATTTGAAGACCTTTCCGGCATCATTTCTGCATAGCTTCCGGGATTCGTTGGGGATCATTTCGGGACTATTAGGAGATCATTTGAAGACCTTTCCGGCATCATTTCTGCATAGTTTCCGGGATCCGTCGGGGATCTCGACGGGGTAATTTCGGGATCATTTCTGCATAGTTTCCGGGGTTCGTCCGAGATACCGTCGGGGTCATTTCGGGACTTTTTCTCGACTAATACGGGATCCTTGGGGAACCTTTCGGCATCATTTCTGGATGGATTTCGGTATCCGTCCGGGATCCCGTCAGGGTAATTTCGGAACAATTAGGGGATCATTTGAAGACCTTTCCGGCATAATTTCTGCATAGTTTCCGGGATCCGTACGGGATCTCGACGGGATAATTTCGGGACTATTTCGGAATCATTTCTGCATAGTTTCCGGGGTTCGTCCGAGATACCGGCGGGGTCATTTCGGGACTTTTTCCCGGTTAACACGGGATCATTTGGGGTCCCTTCCAGCATCATTCTAGATGGATTTCGGTATCCGTCGGGGATCCCGTCTTGGTCATTTACGGACTTTTTCTCTACTAATGCGGGATTATTTGGTGCCCCTTTCGGCATCCTTACTCGATGGTTTTCGGGATCCGTCCGGGATCCGCGCGGGATCATTTCGGGACTCTTAGGGGATCATTTGAGGACCTCTCCGGCATCATTTCTGCATAGTTTCCTGGATCCGTCGGGGCTCTCGGCGGGGTAATTTCGGGACTATTTCCGCATCATTTCGGGTACCTACCGGGATCACATCTGGATGGTTTGGTATACGTCCGGGATCCCGTCGCGATCATTTCGGGACTTTTCCGGGATCATTTGGGGTCCCTTCCGGCATCATTTCTGGATGGTTTTCGGGATTCGTCCGGGATCCCGTCGGGCTCATCTTGGGACTTTTTCGGGATCATTTGGGTTCCTTTCCGGCATCATTTCTGGATGGTTTTCGGGATTCATCCGGGATCCCGTCGGGGTCATTTTCGGACTTTTGCGGGATCATTTGGGGTACCTACCGGCATCATTTATGGATGGTTTTCGGGATCCGTCCGGGATCTCGTCGGGGTCATTTTGGGAATTTCTCGGGATCATTTGGGGTCCTTTCCGGCATCATTTCTGGATGGTTTTCGGGATTCGTCCGGGATCCCGTCGGGGTCATTTCGGGACTTTTTCTCGACTAATACGGGATCATTTGGGGACCCTTTCGGCATCATTTCTGGATTGTTTTAGGGATTCATCCGGGATTCCGTCGGGGTCGTTTCAGGACTTTTTCTCGACTAATACGGGATAATTTGGGGACCCTTTCGGCATCATTTCTGGATGGTTTTCGGGATCCGTCCTGGATTCCGTCAGGGTGATTTCGAGACTATTGGGGGATCATTTGAAGACCTTTCTGGCATCATTTCTGGATAGTTTTGGGGATCCGTTCGGGATCCCGACGGGGTCATTTTGGGAATATTTCGGGATCAGTTTGGGGTACCTACCGGCATTATTTCTGAATGGTTTTCGGTATCCGTCCGGGATCCCGTCGGGGTCATTTCGGGACTTTTTCGGAATTTTTTGGGGTTCCTTCCGGCATCATTTCTGGGTGGTTTTGGAGATACCGTCGGGGTAAATTCAGGACTTCTTCGAGATCATTTGGGTCCCGTCCGGCATCATTTCTGGATGGTTTTAGGGATCCCTCCGGGATCCCGTTCGGGTAATTTCGGGACTATTTACCTTCCGGCATCATCTCTATAAAGTTTTCGGGATCCCGTCGCTTCGGGACTTTTTCTCGACTGATACGGGCTCAAATGGGGACCCTTTCGGCATCATTTCTGGATAATCTGCGGTATCCGTCCGGGATCCCGTCAGGGTCATTTCGGGACTATTAGGGGATAATTTGAGGACCTTTCCGGCATCAGTTCTGGAGTTTTCGGGATCCCGTCGGGATCATTTCGGGACTTTTTCGGGGCTATTTCGGGATAATTTGGGGTATTTTCCGACATCATTTCAGTATGGTTTTTGGGATCCATCCGGGATCCCGTCGGGGCCATTTCTTGACTTTTTCGGGATCATTTGGTGTCCCGTCCGGCATAATTTATGGATGGTTTTCGGGATCCGTCAGGAATCCCGTCGGGGCCATTCCTGTACTTTTCGGGACTAAGAAGGGATGATTTGGGGAGCCTTTCGGTATCATTTCTGGATGGTTTTCGGGATCTGTACGGGAACCCATAAGGGTAATTTCGGGACCTTTTCGGGACTATTTCTGAATCATTTTGGGACCCCTCCTGGTTCATTTCTGGATGATTTTCGGGATCTGTCCTGGAATTTTAGTATCTTCTTGGAACCCTTCCGGGATCATTTTAGGTCTCTTCGCAACCGGTAGTTCAGCACACATGCCTTTTTAAATTATGAGCTTTTATGGCCGTGGATTTACTGCTAATTATTCGTAATTAAAATTCGGTATGTTTTATCTTCAATCTAACACAGCTTTTTCGTTCTATAATAGTGTAAGGAACTGTTATAACTATAATTACACTTTTTGTAATATTTTAATCAACTAAAACCCGAAAAAGCAACACTATTTTCATCTAAAAAATTCTCTTTAGTTTTAGCTAATTGTAGTTCCACACCTTTGTTCTATGAGTAGTAATTCTTTCACCCCCTTCGTATCAGTTAATTTAATTTAAAAACAAAATGTATTTTTTTAATTCGAAAAAACTGTATTGTACTATTCATGAAAGCGTACCTTTCTGCTTATCTTCTCATTTAGTTCTTTTTTTTTACTAAATTACAAAAATAAAATACATTAGACAAAAATAATTTTTAAACAGATAACTTGATAAGCAGGCTAACGTGAATAGCACATATATTTTATTTTCTCCTTGCGGACGGGGCCGCGGGTAAAGGCTAGTATTCTATACATTTTTTTTTTTTCATGTGACTAAAATTAGCTTTTATATTTTTAAATACTGTGATGCTGCTTTAAAAAAAATAAATTTTGATAAAATCTGAAGTCAACTCCCCTGCGGCCGGGCCTGGATACCATCATGAAATCACCAGGTGGGATTCTTGTTTTGTGCAATGATGAAAGGAAACAAATTTTCGAACGAAAATCTATTTAAATCATGATGTAAAATAACCAGACAGATGAAATCAATAGTAGAACAACCAAAATTTTACGACCCTCATAATCCGGTCTTGAATTTTAAAGTAATAGGGAGACTTTTCCAGATCAAAAGCGAATACGGCATTTTGGAGCTTATATATGAAGCGTGGAAATTACTTTGTGTTGCGTCGAAAATCTTCACTGACAACGAAGATCGTTAAGAAAACCTTCAAAAAGTCATTCTTGAGTAAAAATTGTTGTTGTGTCGTAGCGATTAAGACACTCCCAAATTATTAAATAAATTATAAAATTAACAAATTGCTTCAAATAAATGTTTTCATACATTTAAAAAAAAGCAATACGGGCAATCCCCGATTAAATCATACAAACCCTCCCCGAAGGTTTATATATATATCTATATATCATACATGCAAGGCGACTGCGACTTAAGCACGATTCCTCCAGAATGTCTGCTGCTTTCTTCACGGTTATATTTTCCGCCTGAAAGACGCTGCAGTAATCTGGTAGCCTGTGGGATCTACATACATATTTCTGGATTGACACGGTGAACAGCTACCATCAATCCATGTAGCTAAATTAAATGGGGGTTACACTGAAATGACAGTCCTTGGTCGGGAAAAATCCCGAGTCGCTCCGGTACATAGAACCGACTGCCTTGGGAAGCGAGTCGCTCCGGTACATAGAACCGACTGAAGGTGCCACAGGGTGGTGTCCTATCCCCACTTTTGTTTAACTTCTACATATCAAAGCCAGAAGGAGTTACTATCGTTTCCTACGCCGATGACTGCTTAATAATGGCCACAGATCGATGAGTTTTGCAACAGAATAAACGGCTACCTCCCTGATCTCTACAGTTTTTTTGCGTTCGTGAAACCTGACATTATCACCGACACCCCACATGACACCAACCATATCTTTTATTGTAATCTGGAACCAACGCCTCTAACACCCCTCTCATGGAATCTCTGGGACTTTTTCCCACAAACTGTGCTATACCAACGCATTTCACAAATACTAACTCTTCTCTATTAGATTTATTTTTTGTCAATGATCTTCATAAAATGATTCACTACACGCAACTATCCGCCTCCTGCTTCTCAAAACACGACCTGATATTCCTAAACTACAACTTCCAAACATCATGTAGGCCAAGTTCGTTCGCGTATCGCGATTACAGAAGTATAGATTATTATTCCCTTGCTGAGTCCGTTGAGTCGGTTGAATGGAGCTTGATTCGTACGTTAACATCGGTTGATGACCAGACAAAGTTTCTGCAGGATAATATAAATAAGTTATTCGATGATCACGTTCCACTAAAAATAAAAACACTTAAATACAAGAATAGCCCTTGGTTCAATGCTACATTAAAACACCTTATCCACCTTCGTAACCAAGCCTACTCACGGTGGAAAAGGTACAAAACAGTCGAAGCGCATAGCTGCTTTAAAACAGCTCGGCTTATTGCAAACAAAGCCATAAGGCTGGCCAAGGCAAATTATTTTAAGTATAAGTTTAGTTCTGCTTTGAATACAAAGGAAAAGTGGAACAAAATCAAACAAATAGGAATTGGTAAGCCCAAAAGTGACCTGTCTCATCCCCCTGATGTCGACATCAACGAAATAAATAATACTTTTGTAAGACTACCAAACTCAGCCGACAATGTGTGTATTGATAACTACTCCGTGCGTGTTAATGTTGACACTAGCCCTTTCGAGTTTGTTTGTGTCGATTATTGTGATGTTATCCAAGCCATACTTTCTGTGAAGTCTAACGCAATGGGGCTTGATGGTATATGTTCAAAGTTTTTAAAAGTCATTCTTCCCAAAATCCTTCCCCACATTACTTACTTGGTCAACTCAATTTTGACGACCGGTGTCTTCCCAATATACTGGAAAGCTGCAAAAGTTATTCCAATCCGTAAACAAAATAATGAGTATCGACCAATAGCCATACTCCCTTTCCTCTCTAAGGTCGTTGAACGTATTCTACATGGGCAAATCGTATCATATGTACATGAATACAAGCTCCTGTCAGATAGTCAGTCCGGTTTCAGGTCAAAGCGGAGCTGTACAACGGCACTATTATCTGTGACAGAAGAAATTCGTGAGCGAGTGGATGAAAGTTACATTGCCTTCTTAACACTTCTTGACCACTCCAAAGCTTTCGATTCTGTAGACCACACTCTGCTCTGTAGGAAGCTGGAAAACCTATTTAACTTCTCTGGTCATGCAGTTGCCCTTATAAGATCATATCTTGGCGATAGGACTCAAGCAGTATGTATAGATGGTGAAAAGTCTGACTTCCTTCATGTCTTAAGAGGCGTCCCTCAAGGCTCTATCCTGGGTCCTCTGTTATTTGTTCTGTACATCAATGACTTACCCGATGTCCTTAAGTATTGTAATGTTCATATCTACGCTGATGATGTGCAGTTATTTACGTGTTGTCCTCGTGATCAAACTAGCTTGTGCATAAGTAACTTAAACCACGATTTGAATCAAATATTTTCATGGGCTGCTATGAATGGCTTATGTATAAACCCGAATAAGTCAAAATGTATTGTTATTCATAGAAGGTCTTTTCCCACTAATGATTTAGAGAATGTAGTGTTCGACAATTCCGTTATAGAATACGTAGATACGGCGAAAAACTTAGGTGTAATTTTTAACAAAACATTGACATGGAAAGACCATATTTTTAGAACGGTTGGGAAAGTGTATGGAATGCTTCGTACACTATGGTTAACACAGTATTTCACGCCTTTGCACATACGACTACTTCTGGCTAAAGCGTACTTAATACCTACGCTACTCCATGGTTGTGTGATTTACTCAAACTGTGACTATCTGTGCAAGAACAAACTAAATGTTGTTTACAACAACATTGCTAGATATGTTTATGGGTTGAAAAGATTTGACCACGTATCTCAACATGCTGAAAGGTTGCTAAACATTTCTTTCGAAAATCTTTTAAAAGTCAAAACACTGTCCTTCCTCCATAAATTGATACACACGAAGGAACCTGACTATCTATATCGTAAGCTTATTTTTCTGCAATCATCAAGATCGGTGCTTCTTCTTAAGCACATCAGATACCGCTCGCTAACCTCTGAGCGCCAATTCTTTGTTACTGCAATACGTCTTTGGAACTCGCTACCTACTAGTCTTCGACTCTTAAGTAATGCTCTGCACTTCAGAAAAGAGCTAACATCATTTTTTAACGACTCTTAAACTGGATCTCAAATTGTTGTTGTTAAAATGTTCATTTCTAAGTCCTTTTCCTTTCTCTGTGTCTTCTTTCTTTGTTTGTTAAATACTATTCAATCTATAACCAGCCAAAGGTTATCATCACTACTGCTGTCTTTTAATATTTATTAACTACTTTTCTTTAGTTTTAAGATTTACATTTACATACATAAATATTTCACTATTGTCCGCTATATTTAATTTAATTTGATTAATCTAATTTATTATTATAAATGTTCAATTTTTATAGCTCATGCTATTCATGACTAGCACTGTTAAATAATTTGTCAAAATTGTTGTGCTAGGAACAAATTTTCAAATAAATACATACATACATACATACATTATGGTCCACCAATGTTGAAACAGCAAGTTTCCTTGGACTCCCGTTAGAGAATATTGATGGCAATTTGTGATCGGTCGTACCTATTGGATGGGTCGAAGCACTGCTACAACAACAACATCAATGGAGCCATCCCTACCTCCGACATAATTTTGGGCCCAATATCTCTTTCGAAGCTCAGGCACGGGACCATGTATTCCGTTTGCCTGATATTACACTGCTTACAACTAATGCCTGGTTTTTCAGTGCGAGTTTAAACTACAGTTAAATTTGACTAGAGTTTAACCCTGCCACTTCGGTCGCTTAAGCTGAGATGAGCAGCTAAATTTTATGTTATCGAACAAAGTGGCAAGGTTAAACTCTGGTCAAATTTAACTGTAGTTTAAACTGGCACTGAAAAACCGGGCATAATTCAACAATTTCCGAGGCGATTTCCTTAGTTCTTATATCAATTGTATACAGATGAAAAAATTTTCTCGCAAAAAAATTATTTATTCTTCTGATTATTTTCTTAGAGAAATATTTCCTAATTTGAGTTTTTCGAATTATTATTTTTTTTTTCAGGACTGTATGCCGGCAAAGTTTAAGGGTATACATTTTATAGGACAACCCTGGTATGTTGATATCGCTTTAACGATGATAAAACCATTTTTGAATGATAAAATAAAAAGGCGCTTCCTTGTGCATGGCACTAATTTAACAACATTACACAATATGATCAGCAAAGATATTTTACCACCCGATTTAGGCGGCGAAGGGCCTGCTATAAATACATTAGACTGGTATCATTATCTCTTAGAATCAAGTCAAAATTTTGAGACTCCAAAATCATATAGGCTTATTGAAGCAACCGTGTACTCGAAAACTTTGGCACAAAACCAACAACAATCAGATGCCGAGAAGGAAAGAAACACATTCGAATCAAATGGAACATTAGTTAAGAGTATTAATCAAATCTCATGACAACGTAAACTTTAAGCTATTAAAAACTATTTAAATGTTTATATCACACATTGTTTAGATGTAATTTGTATGTTAATATTTTTGTAGTGTGTTGGTAGCGTACATGTCTACCAAAACCAAGGTCCTGGGTTCAAGTCCCGGGGAAAGCCTTTTTTCAGAAAATCGAGTCAGAACAAATGCTCGCTTTCTGTTAATGAGGCTCATAGTCTCAATGAGTTTATTAATTTTATAATACAGTTAAGTGTGCGATTAACGCTTAGAAAGCTTTTTATTGACAGGCAAAGATACTTGGATAACCTCCCCCCCCTGGTTAGGGGGTCAGAATATACCCGCGGTAGGTATGCCTGTCGTAAGAGGCGACTAAAATACCAGATTCAAGGGGCTGTGTAGCGCAACCCTTCAGGTTGCCAGCGCAATATACAGCTTCTCCAAACCCAATTGTCAACCTGACCTACCCGCGGCGAATCCTGTTTCACTAACAGACGAGGCTCTGGCGACCCCAAGCTCCTCATGGAACTTGAGGGTGGGGAGGGAGGGATGGCCTGAAGGTTTAATGTGGCCATATCAATCGTTCCCGAGATGGTCGGGCTAGCAACTTAATGATGCTGTGTTACCGGAGCGTACCGGATTTGTATCCGGCAAAGGACCATCACATCGATAACACTCCCCAAAGCCTTCGGAGAGCAACCTTATCGCTACAGCAACAAGAACATATCAGTGTGGATCAGTATTACAGATTGTGAAAATGACTCACCGCGTATATTGCAGCATCCAATAACGAGTTTGTGTTCCTCGTGTCTATCCATTAAGTTAATAAGAACCGAAGACATTTTTGGCTTATTGTAGTCCATAGAGGGCCACAAAGATCGGCTTACTATTTTCGTCTTCAAGCTTTACTATTGTAACCTTGGTTGTGCTGCAATTAGAACATAAAAATACATTTATAACTTTATTATTTGATTGAAATGTATGATCGTAGCTTACCTAAAACCAGCTGTGTAGCTCAAACACTTTGAATGCAGTCTAGCTCCTCTGGTTGCACTTTCTGGGCTCTTTTGATGAATGTGATAGCAACATATGTGCTCATAGTTGAGGACTTTTAAATTACCTGTAACACTTGAGAAGATCAATCTGTACGCTTTTCATCATTTGCTTTATCATTGTGTTACTTTAAACCCCCCCCCCCCCCCCCCCCCTTAGCCTCGTCTTCGGCCGTTACCTTTGCCACTGTGTAAAACGTTGTTGGCTTTACAAATGGCAATATGACAGGCCAGGCAATGACCATTGTTGTTGCGTTGAGCAGTAATCAGTCATTTTTAGGGAAGACAAAGGCACTACAACGGTCTTCTTGGAACCCTCGCTGCTGATTGTGTTGCTCAACGAACGACAAAGCCCAATTACATAGTTTTGCAGGGAACTTAGTTCAGGCATACATTGCAACATACCAGCAACTCGCGGTGTCAAGCGCTATTTTGAAGTCGAAAAAAGATGACGTACGTCAGTCTTTTGCAGTATACGCTAGATAGAACCTAAAACGCAACGTTAAGCAAGCTGATTCCACGGTTTACGGCATCGTCTCAATTTACAGTCTGGAGGTAGGCCACCTAACTCGTCCGACCATATTTTGCATGGGAGCTGATACCTGAACTTTATGAACACTGCGCCTTCCTATTTGAATAACTCGACGGGTAGTCCGTCGTTACCCGGCGCCTTTTTATTCTTTAATTTATTTATTTGCTTCTTCGGAGAATTCCGTTGGAAGATCAAGATAATATAAACAAAGTGTGAAAGGAGGCTGCTAAGACCGTTACATTTTTTGCTGAGAAGCTTTTCACGGCAGAAATGCACTTCCGGGGGCTGACCGCATTCATACAAATTGTTTGAACTCTATTTGATGTAAATCTCTGGAACATGGACCACCGAAGCCAGCTACTATTTCCATTAAATTCGCTCTAGTTTTTGGCTGTATCCAGCACTTAAAAGTTGTCAAGCCTTATATTTCGGGACCGATTTTATATGTGGAGGTCAACACCAAAATGAAACATTTATACAATAAGAAGTTTCGAGAAAATTTACAAAGTTCATGTCCTACATGAGGCTTTCAAGTCAACGTAATAAAGACTTGGTTGCAGTTTTTAAATTCAAAATTTCGATATATATCTGCAAGTGGGAGGGATTTGCATTAACAGGTAAAAATTTTCAAAATATGTAAATGTTGCGTTTTGGTGTGGACCTCCACATATGTCCAATTCGAACCTTCTAGGTCATCCCCGGCTGTACTAGGCAGAAATGAGTTTAGTACAGCTGCTTTCTTGTATAGGTAAAACCGGTAGGCAATGATTTTGAAGAATGCTGGCGTTTGTGAAACTATTCACCGGAGGGGATTTTTATCTTCGGTGCTCATCCACAACCGTCATGGAAACGCAGTATTGCGCACTCATACGTTATAACTCCTAAAAGTATACTTCAAAAAAAAAAAATGTTAACTGTTTAAAACTTACAGAGGTTACGGCATTCCACAAATTTAATTTTTATTTTAATAATAATGTATTTATGTATATATATGTTGTTTTGTAACTAAAATGCAGCAAGCAGAACAATTTTTAGCGATCCATTGTTCCCACGAGTACTTGAGGATCTGCCGGGGCATCACTAGGTTTATCATCATCCCCACCAGGAGCTGGTTCATCATCATCATCTGGCGCGGGTGGTGCTGGCAATTTCTTGGCCATGTCTAAATATTTCTTGCTCTCAGCGTCATCCAATATCTTGAAGGGTTGTCCCTTGCCCACAATCGCTATAGATATATTCTGTAAAAATAAAATCAATTAGCTAACTTCGCATTGCATTTGGTTTTTTTTAACGCATCTGTGATATTTCATATTATCCAATGACCTCTAACCCAATGAGTTTTAGGCAGTATTGAATACCGCTCTTCAGCCAATCACCCGTTTTTTTTTTTTTTTTTAAATACAATACATACAAATTTCTTACCAGCAAGGGCGATTCGGTATCTTCATCATTAGGCAACGATCCACGTATAGCCTGTATTCCATGACAAATCAATTCATCTTTTGTGCATGTAAAATCACGACCTTTCGAACTTATATTACGTTCCAAATATGTACGCGCGCTTTGTGAACGTGAACCAATTGACATTGCTTTGCAATTGAAAAAGTTAGCTGAAGGATCAACTTGGAATATGTGTGGACCCCGCTCATCGTAACCAGCCACTAGCAGGCCGACGCCATATGGCCGACGATCGTAACGTTGTGTAGTTGCTTGCATCTTATTTCCAAGCATTGAAATTAAACGCGAGACGGGATATCTCGCTGCGTACGCATACTTGTAATTTAAACATTCAGTACGTAAGTAGTTGCTAAGTACACGTGCGTCGGCTGTGATTCCTGCTATGGATATGCCCAAATGATCATCAATTGGTATAATTTTACGTTGTGATGATGATAATTCAGAGGCAGCACGTCGTAAAGCAACTAGCACAGCATAGTCGGCATTTTTAAGACCAACTGTAGCTGAACCCAATTTCACAGCTTCCATGGCATATTCAACTTGATGTAGTCGTCCTTGCGGACTCCACACAGTCACATCACTATCATATTGGTTGCGAAACTGAAAAAAAGATTTGTGTTTATAGTAATTCTCAATTAATTTAATTTTATTTATAATTTATAGTAATTCGCTTACCATTTCTACTAACACACAAAATTACTGCAATGATTCGGCAAATAAGATATGACAATGCTTGACGCTAAATTTCGTGAGAGTAACAAGTTTTGCGTTGTGAGGAACAGAAGTGGATCTGATAGTACCGGGTGTATATTCGGTTAAATTTGGAACTGCATATAAATATATAAAACCTGTCCTGCTACGTAACACCCTATTCTTTTTCGATTGACAGTCACTTCAACTTCCGCGGCTGTATTTTTTTAATATTAATACCGTTGTGAATGATAACTAACCCAGCCAGCATTTTTTGAAAATTCTGATCAAAAAATATTTAAATATCATACCCCAAGATGATTAAAAACGTTCAAATTTAAAAGCATTTTCTGTTCGAAAATTAACGTATGGTCGGGAGAAAATGTACCATAAATGTACCATAAATGTGATTATTCCTGAATAATCATTTATGATTCCTATTTCGAAACGCTTTTTATGCATATTTGATATCATTGTAAAATTGAGCTTTAATAGTTTTATAGTAATATTTGACTGCTTTTCACAGTCATTTTCTAATCATATTCGTGAACATATTTCAATCGTTTTGGTTGAGATTTTTGAATCATTTTTGAATGCCATTATAATGCATTTATTCTTCATATCTCATTCAAAATATGATACTACATAATAATCTTATTTAATAAGGGGAAAGTATGCGAAAGTGAGCTATTCGAACCACAGCTAACTCGCAAACAAACTTGACCGATATACACCTGCGACTACAACATCCAACATCAGCATTATCGTCTGCATCTTAAAATACGGATACGATACGGGATGTTGAAGCCGTATCCAGGTATGTCAAGATAGTTTCACTTACCTGGGGTTCAAATAGCTCACAACCTATGTATTGTCCAATCATTATGTATTTTCTGGGAAGCTGAAGGGGA
Source organism: Eurosta solidaginis (assembly GCF_040869045.1). NCBI lineage: Eukaryota > Metazoa > Arthropoda > Insecta > Diptera > Tephritidae > Eurosta > Eurosta solidaginis. The sequence continues at coordinate 27,512,682 of NC_090320.1, forward strand.
GAAATGGTTGGGGAAATCTTCGTTCACGAGCAGCATTACTTTATTTTTGTCTTGAAGAATATCTTTTGCATAAATAATAAAATTTTTATATATTTTTTCTTAGCTTCATGATTGAAAAAATATGTGTATGTGAAAAAAATAAAATTTTTAATGAAAAGTAAAATTTCAACAAGTATAAAATTCATTATTCAGTCAACAAATATATTCATAAAAGATTCAGAAAGTTGAATGAAAAATGTTTATAAATTTTTGATCAGCTAAAGTAACCACATTCGATTCAAATTTATTTCCAAAATGTGATTGAAAAACTATATTCAGTTTTTGATCATCAAAAGTAAACATATTTGATTATTCTTTTTGTTGGTTTTTATGAAATATTAAAATGTAGTCATTAAAGGACTTCAAAAATGATTCCAAAAAGTGATCGAAAAATGCTTTTTAGTTTTTCATCATCAAAAGTATTCATATTTGATTATTTCTTTTGTTAAATTGTATGATAACTCATTATTTAGTCAGAAAGAGTAATTAAATTAAGTGTGATATCTTACCTGTCAAATGCCTGACAGGATGTTCAATATGGCTACTTTTAGCGTTTTGACAGCGTGTTCAATATGATGGCGCCTATCTTTAGCGGGTGATAGAAAGAGGTACAGAATGAGACAGCGATAGTCAATTACAAATCAGGTGATCCAATCATTTTGAAATTTTGACGTCTATGCCATGGCGGAACGATACAAGGTGGCAGCATGGGACAGCTGATCATACCCTTTTTTTATTTGATTTGATACATCAACTTTCGGCGCAGTACGATTTTGACATTTGCCCATCGAATTTACAAAAACAAAATATATGGAATTTTTATTTATGTTTGTAGGTGTCACCATGCTGCCACCTTGTATCGTGCCGTCATGGTCTATGCAGAAGATATCACACTTAGTTATCATTCACAATGTAGAACAATTTATCGCAGTGTGCACATCTTCCTCAGGAACGTTGCAGCGGAATTTGCAGACTTAGGGGTTCTAGATAATTTATATAAAAAAATGGCTACACCTTTAGCTGCCGATCACTTTTGGTTGGATAAATCAAATTATCATAATGCCGAGCGACAATATTATGAACTTTTGGGTAAAGAGGTAAGAGTTGAATTTGAAAAAGATGATTGTTCAATACTTTAATTTGGCGAATGTACACGTGTCTGAAATTATTTATCTGTACATCTAATAAGACATGGTATAAATTTCCTTTCATGCTGCACTACAAAGGAGAAGAAAACTGTTGATGAAATAATTGGGGATGCTCATATGAATGGTGTCATTCAAGAACCTTCAACTAAACAGAAGAAAAATAAAAAAATGAAATACAAAAAGAATGGAAATGGGCTAAAACTCACTGAAATATCTACCACTAACTCTGAAAGCGACGAAAAGATTTTATTAAGCGGGCATCAGGTCAATGTACCACCAAACTTACCAACTAAAATGGGAACCAAACCAAGTGGTGGTGTAGAGAAGTTCAAAAAGAGGAATAAAGCAACGAAGAAAAATAATCATATGTTGGTTAGAATAAGAACTTGCTTACATATTAAGCTTTTCGTTGAATTAGTTTTGAGTGATTTTAATTCTTTTTTTTTAGTAATGTTTTAGATTATATTACCTTTCAGTTATACATTTAGGGTTACATCACTCATTTCATCACATTTTCATGGTCCAAAAGTGTTCTGTAAACGATGAATTGTAATAACCAATGTACCCATGCACCGGCGAATCTAATGAACATTTCTTCATTTCTAATCAAAAACATTTGACTTAGCAAAACTGCCCAGTCAAAATTTATATAACAAGATTTCGATGGGGCTCTTTATCCCAAAGGAATTTTTTTTACCAGCATGAAGAGTACAAAACTTCCTGACGAATAGGACAGCTAAAATATCTAGCACAGCTGCTCAGTCTCACCCATGATGAGTCACTAAGGTTTGCGCCGATTATTACCCGGTGAACCCCGTTCTAAAAGTCAAATACCCGAAACTCCCAGTGGAGAGGCAATCTCCCCAGGGAGAAGCGCGATATTTTTTTTATACTTTTTTTTGGTTTTTTGAGAGACACTTCACTCACATTCGAAAGAACCCGTAAAAAGATCTGAAAGTAGGGAAATCCGGACATCCTGTTGTTGTTGTAGCGATAAGGTTACTCCCCGAAGGCTTTGGGGAGTGTTATCGATGTGATGGTCCTTTGCCGGATACAGATCCGGAACGCTCCGGTAACAGCACCATTAAGGTGCTAGCCCGACCATCTCGGGAACTTTATATGGCCATATTAAACCTGCAATATCACAAGCTTACATAGGAGTTTCATAAAAAATTGTTCGTTTCCTTAGTTTGAAGTATATTATTATTTAATCGTTTAACAGTGCTCATTAGTTTTTAATAAATTGTAAAGATTTGTTCACTTATTTTTAAGGGTAACGCTGCCAACAGTCAGTGCACTTTAGTCTCGGAAATCGCTAAGGCCAGAGAGCACATAAAAAATTCCTTACAAAAGGTAATTAAAAACTCATATATGCTTTTAAGAACTATTAGTATTTTCATTTAAATTCTTTGTTACTCAAATTAACAGCGTTTTTGCTATATATAAAAAATCATCCATATTTTTTTACAAACATTTTTCAATCCGGCCATTTCCGCACGTTTAGTTGTTAACATTACATATTTATAGAAAACAAAAAAAATTAATACTGCAAATGATTGTAAATATACTTTTTAACTATCTTTTAGATGGACGGCATTGCCACACTCACTACAGCACCAGCTTCAGGTGAAGTCATTGATCGTGTTTCTGCTATTGAAAAGGATAATGCTGATCTAAGAAACTTAATAGCGAGTTTAAAATCTGTATGCTTGGAAACACAAAGTCGCGTAACAGCTTTAGAAAAACGTGTCAATGCCGAGTTATCTGGAACAACTGCACCCATCATCGCACCTGCACAATCGACTACTGATAATAAAGCCGATGATGATGATGATGTAGATTTATTCGGTTCTGAAGATGAAGAGGACGCAGATGCCGCACGTATACGCGAGGAGCGTTTGGCTGCTTATGCTGCAAAAAAATTTAAGAAACCGCAAATTATCGCTAAATCTAGTTTGATTTTGGATGTTAAGCCATGGGATGATGAGACTGATCTTAACGTTATGGAAACAGAAATAAGAAAAATTGCAACGGATGGGCTCTTATGGGGTGCTTCTAAATTTGTGCCAGTCGCTTTTGGTATCCAAAAGCTTAGCATCTCTTGCGTGGTTGAAGATGATAAAGTATCTATCGATTGGTTAACCGAAGAAATCGAAAAGCTAAACGAGTACGTTCAGAGCGTTGATGTTGCTGCATTCAATAAAATTTAATAAAACGAAAACATACAAACTATAATGAAAAACGAGAGAACAGTTATACATATTTAAAAAAAAATAATAATAAAATAAAAGTTATACTTTTAAAACAAAACTTTTTGGATTTTTAGAAATTAAATTTTAATATATATCTATTTAACGCTCACACAACAGGCAGGTCTAAGATTTCTTTTCTTGCACTTGACCAAAATTGAAGTGCCCAGAACACCCAGACCTCCCCTATACTTATATGTATATTTTTTTATGTAGAGAAATTTACCATTGTCAGATCCACCTACCCGATATACATACTTTATTAGGTGAGGCTCGCCTCATCGAAAAAGCGGTAGATGGCGGTTTGATCTAGAAACTTCAACGTGGTCATATTAAATCGTTTCCGAGATGGTCAGGCTAATATTTTCCTTATTGAAGCTTCTTACCGAAACGTATGGGGTATATATCCGGCAAAGGACCATCAACATCGATAACAATCCCAAAAACCGTGTGGGAGTGTCTTTATCACTACAAGAAGAAACACGATAACCGACAGATGCTGCTGAAACATAGGCCCAGCTTGTGCATGTGTCTTATAAATATCCGTTTTAATATTCTCAATTTACTTTTGGAGAGATTTATAGTAGCTCTGTATCGCTTTGACGTATCCCCCCAGAAATATCTTTTTTGAACAAAAGTGCTCACATATATCTATGTATTAAAATGTTCAGGTTGTTGTTGTTGTTGTATCAACGATAAAAACACTCTCCGAAGGTTTTGGGGAATATTATCGATGTTGATGGTCCTTTGCCGGATATAGATCCGGTATGTTCCGGTAACAAAGCGCCATTAAGGTATTAGCACCACCATCGCGGGAACAATTAATATGACCACATTAGGCCATTCCACCTGGAACTTGGAGGAACTTGGGTTCGCCAGAGCCTCGCCTGCTTAATATGTACATATATGATACATACATAGTTGTAACAGGATCCCCTCGCCTAGGTGAGGTTGACAATTGGGTTGCGGAAGCTTTGAAGCTACACAGCTTTGTATTGCGGTTATCAGCCCCCCTTGAATCCCAAAATGGTCTCCCCCAAAATGTTCAGGTTGATAGTACTAAACGACTAGTCATTAATACATTACAAAAACCACGTGGGATGCAAACGGTCTAGATTGCCAAGTTCCACTGAAAAAACTTCTTCAAACCTAACCAAATGAAACGTTCAAATTGGGATTCAAGGGGTTGTGTAGCGCAATATATAGCTTCTCCAACCCAATTGTCAACCTCACCTTCGAGCGGCGAATCCCGTTTCACTAACAGACGAGGCTCTGGCGACCCCAAGCTCCTCATGGAACTTGGGGGTGGGGAGGGAGGGATGGCCTGAAGGTTTAATGTGGCCATATAAATCGTTCCCGAGATGGTCGGGCCAGCACCTTAATGGTGCTGTGTTACCGGAGCGTATCGGATCTGTATCCGACAAAGGACCATCACATCGATAACACTCCCCAAAGCCTTCGGGGAGTAACCTAATCGCTACAACAACAACAACAAACATTAAGGAATCTTAATAATAGAGGAAGCGAACTACCAAAACTGCCTGTCGTAAGGGCGACGAAAATACCAGATTCAAGGGGCTGTGTAGCGCAACCCTTCAAGTTGCCAGCGCAATATACAACTTCTCCAAACCCAATTGTCAACCTCACCTATCCGCAGCGAATCCTGTTTCACTAACAGACGAGGGTCTGGCGACCTCAAGCTCCTCATGGAACTTGGCGGTGGGGAGGGAGGGATGGCCTGAAGGTTTAATTTGATCATATAAAGCGTTCCCGAGATGGCGAGGGCTAGCACCTTAATGGTGGTGCTGTGTTACCGGAGCGTACCGGATCTGTATCCGGCAAAGGACCATCACATCGATAACACTCCACAAAGCCTTCGGGGAGCAACCTTATCGCTACGACAACAACAACAACAACAACCAAAACTGCACTTACTTTAGCTGCCTAAGATTTAAACATATCAAACTTCACCTTTCAATCAAACCTCTTTTTATTTAAATTACACAGAGGCTTTAACATATTCATTCTGATTACATAAATTAATATAAATTGAATTATTAATACAAATGCTTTTAATGTAAGCACTGTTAGCATATAAATCATCAACATAATTATAATTTATTTTCAAACTGAAGTGTATGCCAAACAAGATTAGTAAGAATGTATGTGTATGGGTTAGTGATGATACATGAGACATTACATGTGGGTATTTAGTTATATAAATTTATATATACTATGTAGGTATTGAGGTATATAAAGTAAACAATAAAATGTTAAGCTATTCCCTTTAAGCCGAAGCTATGCCTAAAGCGACTCCGCCTACAAAGGCTGTTAAGAAAATATGTAGATTGTTTACTTTAACACCATTTTCATCGCCAATAAGTGAACTATACCACTTTTTGGCTTTTTTTGCTTTGGATTTTAATAAGTTCTCTGCACGATCAAGTTTCCGATCAACAAAACGTTCAGTCTGAAAAAAATTTAGAGCAATAGAAAAAGAAATTGAAGAAAAATTGAATTTTGCTTATATCTGAATATAATAAAAGCATGAAAATAATTTATTACAAAACACAAATTTTTTATAAGCATATTGTACATATAAGTATGTGCATTGTACACAAATGAATCGAAAACATTAATATTTTTGAACAGTCTCTGCTACAGTTAACATTGGTCCTAAAGTAATTCAAGCACAGCCAATACCAATCAGGGCGCCACCAAGAAACGCTACCGTAAATACTGCATTGTTTTTAACAAATACTTTGCCCTGGTTAAATAAAAAAAAAATTATTGTTAGTACTAACAAAAAACCACGGACTTTTTTTTTTAAACGCATGTAGGCATGTAAGAGCTAAATATCTTTCATAAAATTGCAAATAAATTTATTTAATTTTGTTTTAATAAATTACACCATCTTTATTTGTTCTGTGAAAAAATTTGATGATCCAAAATGTAGCGACATAAAAATAAAATAATTAAAAATAAAATTTTAAGTTAAGGTTCGATTCGAGCTCAAGGCCAGAACAATAATTTTTTTCCAATGATAATTATTGTTATAAACAATTGTTAATAAACCATGAGCACTTGGGAATATCATACAAAGTAATTGACAATAAACAAATCCAGCATTATCAGTGATTTGCACCAGATGGCGCAACACTGAATAAATATAGTTGGTAAGAAGGAATAGAAGTAGCAATTTGTCAGTCAAACAAACCACCGCTGTATAGCTAAATGGTTAGCGCAGCGTGCCTAAACAAAATACAATTTTTCAAATTTAGATAAATTAAAAAATAATAATTATCATTAGAAAAAAAAAATATTGTTTTGGCCTTGAGCTCGAATCGAACCTTGAATCATTTATCTATGGGCCGATAAAAACAAAAACAATTGTTAAATGGTTTTATTGAAAACAATAATTACATGAAGTAATAATAACACTAAAATCTAGAAAATAATTAGGTAGGTCCTAGGTACTAGTCATCACACTCCTCATCAATCTAGCGCGTTGATAAGACAATTAAATAAAAGCGTTGGGCGTTGATTAAGGTTCAGTTGGTCTTACTTATGACTATCAATAGAAATTTGGCGCGTCCAACCCTTTTATTTAATTGTCTAATCAACGCCCTAGATTGATGAGGATTGTGATGACTAGTACCTAAGTACCTAATTATTTTCTAGCTTTTAGTATTATTATTACTTCATGTAAGTATTGCTTTCCAATAAAACCTTTAACTTAATTTTTTTTTAAATTATTTTCAAGTTTTTAGTCTTTATTTAATTGCCTATTATTTCTCATTCTATTTAGTTCATTTAGTGGCTCATTATTACAAAGACTCTTTCCTGACAATTTGTTACAATCTAACTGTTCAATACAAAATCCTTTCAATGACTTTACTCGACTCTGCGCCACGTATGGTTGTCCCTCCTCCAACTTCAAAATATTTTGATGTTACTTCTACCGGACTATATGTAATATTTGTTCCAAATATGAGCCAAATCGGACATCATAGGTCGCTTTCTATTCATGTATGTATTATGTGTTCCAACTTTTTTTAATATTTCGATCCTTGCGCCTTGCTGCGATTTTTTTCTCTTCTATTCTTGTATGTACTTATTATGTGTTCCAAATATGAGCCAAATCGGACCAGAATTACGATTTTTGTGAATATCTTCATCCTTGCGCCGCCTAGCGCCGATTTTTTCACAGGCGGCTTTCTATTTATGTATGTATTATGTGTTCCAAATATGAACCAAATCGGACCACAAATACAATTTTTTTTAATATCTCGATCCTTGCGCCACCTAGCGGCGATTTTTTTCATAGCTCGCTTTCTATTCATGTATGTTAAGCTGGGTCGATTTATTAACCTATATCGCGCTATCGATTTTTCGATACGTTTTGGGCTCAGGAAAAAAAGTTCCACTAAGCATACCCAAACAAATAATTTTCGAGTCTGCAAAATTTGAGTTTTTTGACTTTTTTTCTTTGATTTTTAAGGTTTTTTTCATGACCTACTTAAAAAATTTTCATTTGATTTTAAAATTTTCATGCATACCCTACCCTGTCCGACTCGAAATTCTCCGCTAAAAACTTTGGCGATAACAGTTTTCGAAAAAAAAAATATTTTTTGGGTTTTCAGGATAATAAATTATTTCACCATTTTTTTAAAGGTTTCTTCAGAAACGTGCAAAAGTGTTGCCGATGAAAACGTATTTGTCTCATATTTCCTATCCCACTTAAAATTATGCGATAAAAACGTTGGCATTAACAGTTTAAAAAAAAAATTTTTTTTGGTTTTTGGTCTTTTCATTTCAGACAACCATCTATGCCCAATACGTAAGCTTGTGGTAAAATTTGATGTTTCTAGCTGTTAAAATGAGGCAGAAATGGGGCAGAAACGGCGGAAACCCTCTTATTGAACAATCGGTTGTATGGGAGGTATATGCTATAGTAGTCCGATCCGGTCGATTCCGACAAATGTCAAATCCTCCATCAAAGTATGCCTGCTTACCAAATTTCATCAAGATATGTCAAAACTTGAGGGACTAATTTGCGTTCAAACAAATGGACAGACGGACGGACGGACAGACGGACATGGCTAAATCAACTCAGCTCGTCCCCTGATCATTTTGGTATACTTATTGGTGGGTCTAACGGAAACATATAAAAAATGATTTGGAGCCTTGAAAATGAAAAAAATCAATTTCGACCAAAACAAGTCCCAAAAAGCAAAAAAAAAATTGTTTTTAAAAAACTGTTAATGCCAACGTTTTTATCGCACAATTTTAAGTGGGATAGGAGCTATGAGACAAATTCGTTTTCATCGGCAACACTTTTGCACGTTTCTGAAGAAATCTTTAAAAAAAAATGGCGAAAAAATTAATTTTTTCACCAAAACACTCCTCAAAACCCAAAAAATATTTTTTTTTTTTCAAAAAACTGTTATCGCCTAAGTTTTTAGCGGACAATTTTGAGTCGGACAGGGTATACATGAAAATTTTAAAATCAAATGAAATTTTTTTAAGGTCATGAAAAAAACCTTAAAAATCATAGAAAAAAAATCAAAAAACTCAAATTTTGCAGGCTCGAAAATTATTTTTTTGGGTATGCTTAGTGGAACTTTTTTCCTGAGCCCAAAACCTATCGAAAAAACGATAGCGCGATATGGGTTAGCTTTCGTCCATGCAAATCAACCCAGCTTAATGTATGTATTATGTGTTCCAAATATGAGCCCAAAGGAACCACGAATACGATTTTTTTTTTAATACATACCTCGATCTTTGCACCACCTCGTGGGAGGTTTTTTTTTAATAGCTCGCTTTCTATTCATGTATGTATTATGTGTGCCAAATATGTACCAAATCGAACCACAAATACGATTTATTGAAATATTTCGATGGATACGCCACCTGGAGTCTTTATTTCTTATTATTGCATTATCATCGGGTTCTGAACTATATTCCAAGTTTCAAGCTTGTAGCTTATCGGGGAAGTTACTTAAATTTCAATTACAAAATTCATTCACAACGGCCATGCAGCCGTGCGGCCGACCTGTCAAGTCAAGCTAAATAAAACCGTTTAAAAAATACTCAAAATTATGCCAAAACCATCTGCAGTTATATCATACCAAAAAAGTATGCCAATTTAGCTTTTTTACAGTGGCATCCGCAGGAGTTTACAGCGCCATACACTATGAACAATTTTTATAGCTCTTTAGTGCAATCTAAGTTAGAGTTTGTAGCTGGCATTTGGAGTAATTTCTACTTCTCACGCTCAGCAAGAATTTAAAGGGTTTAATGCAAATTTATTCGGTTTGCTTCTTCATCTAAACATACACCTCAAACTCTATATTTTGATAATCCCTTATCTACCCATATTGCTGGGAGCATGCTTATCAACATTTTGGCGTTAGACGTACTGTTCAAAAATTAAGGTTTTTTTTATGGACAAGTATGTATCAATTGGCGGCCGCCGTAGAGTGGTGTTGTTGTTGTAGCGATAAGGTTACTCCCCCAAGGCTTTGGGGAGTGTTATCGATGTGATGGTCCTTTGCCGGATACAGATCCGGTAACACAGCACCATTAAGGTGCTAGCCCGACCATCTCGGGAACGATTTATATGGCCACGTAAAACCTTCAGGCCATCCCAACCTCCCCACCTTCAAGTTCCATGAGGAGCTTGGGGTCGCCAGAGCCTCGTGTGTTAGTGAAATAGGATTCGCCGCGGATAGGTGAGGTTGACAATTGGGTTCAAATGATGCGTTGTACAATCACTGGTATTAAGATTCGACGACTGAGTACAATGATATCCACAAACAGGTGTCGGACCTCTGTGCCACAAATTGCCCGGCGAATTCAGTACTTAAAGAAAAATAACCAGAACTAGCGGAAGAGGAATGCACTCATCATAAAGAAACGCGCGTCACTCTAGCTCAACTTCGATCTGGGTACTGTAACAGGTTAAACTCTTACCTATCCACAATCAACGCCGACATACAAAATGTATGTCCTGTTTGAAATGACACCAATCATCTCTTCAATTGTAAGGTGGAACCAACGCCTCTAGCACCCCTCTCACTATGGTCCACCCCTGTTGAAACAGCAAGTTTCCTTGGACTCCCGTTAGAGGACATTGATGACAATTTGTGATCGGTCGCACCTATTGGATTGGGGCGAAGCACTGCTACAACAACAACTGAGTACAAGTACTTTTTACTGAATTCGATCAAGAAATCTGAATTTTTGCTCAAGTTATCGTATTAACTGATGGACATAGCTAAATCAAAATATTGTACGGGACTGCTAATTTTAATACATATTTCCGATCCCTTTATAGCGTTATAAACCACCGTTGTGTGGGCGGAGCACTGCTACAACAACAACAACAACCGTTGTGAGATTAAACAAAAAATATAAAATAAGCTTGAAAGTGGTCCACTAATGGAATGTTTAACCCAATTGACTAATGGGCTTTTTTCTTCAGCGCAGTTAAATAAATTAAATATTTTTTAAGTTTCTTGGCCGCTTCCCATGATGTGGGCTGTGCAATTTAAAACTCTTTAATTTATTTCAATGCTGTGAAAACTGTTTTAGAAATCGTAGAAATCTCACTATTTATGCAAAAAATAGGTCAAATTTAAACTTCTTATATGCGAATTTGGCGCCTTTGTAAATGACTAATCTTCAAAATATATGCAGATACCACCGTTCTTTATTAGGACAATTCTACCGTCCTTATAGTTTTCACAAACTATCTTTAAGATACATCAAGAGCAATACGAAGAACTTTTGGAATTACATTAACTCCATGAAGAGCGTATCTAGCATACTGAAATCAGTAAGCTACAATAATATTACTGCCAACTATGTTAATGAGGCTGCTAATCTCTTTGCTGACTTCTTCTCGGCGAACTTTATCACTTTATCCTGGCCTTCCACAACCTAGGCATAGTCACCCCTCACTTACCCCTAGAGTGGCGGCGTCACCCCTCATGCACTTCAGAATTCTGCAGTTCAACTGTAATGGACTAACTGGGAAGATTACGGAGATAGTCGATTTCATGAAGCGGCACAACATCCGCATTGCTGCGATTCAAGAGACTAAACTCACAGCAAGATCTGCATTGCAGACCTGCTCTGGTTATAATGTCCACAGGAAAGACCGCGAGAGCGGAAATGGAGGCGGCCTCGCGTTTATTATACACCACTCTGTGCAATATCATATATTTGATCCTGGCATCGACCGCAGTGACAATGTCTTAGAACGTCAAGGCCTATCTGTCCGGTCAGGCGATGCAAATCTAGAAATCATCAACATCTACATCCCTCCTGTCACCTGTTGCCCCAGTGGATACCGCCCTAATATCGAGGCCTTACTCACTGGCAACAATCGCATTATCTTAGGCGATTTCAATGCCCATCACGACCTATGGCATTCAAACTTGCGGGCGGACAGTAGGGGTGAGATGTTGGCGGATCAAATAGACGAAACGACGTTCTGCACAATTAACGGAGACGCCCCCACACGTATGGTAGGAAGCTGTCATAGCTCGCCAGATATCTCAATCGTGAGCGCAGAACTCGTAAACTGCGTCAAATGGCAGCCGATGGTAACATTGGCATCCGACCACCTGCCCATACTTATTTCGTTCGAGCGTACCGCCGACTTCATCGTCACCGAAAAACGCACTTTCATAAACTTCAAAAAAGGAAAGTGGGAAGAATATAAATCTGCAACAGACAGCAGCTTTGCTGCCCTCCCTATCCCGACTGATGCCCGCCAAGGGGAGCGTGCCTTCCGTAAGGTCATTGAATCCGCCTCGGCACATTTCATTCCCGCCGGGAGAATTCCCGAAATCCGGCCCCACTTCCCGGCGGAGGCCGCGAGCTTAGCGAGGGAACGCGACCTTATAAGACAGCTTGATCCAGGCGACCCCCAAATAAGGGATATAAACCAACGCATCAGCACCTAAGAGGTTGTAACCTCTCTACCGGTGTAGGTAAACTTTGGTCCACCGTAAAGTCCCTATCGAATCCGACTAAGCACAAAGACAAAGTTTCCATCGCCTTTGGCGATAAGGTGCTGTCGGATGCGAAAAAATGCGCGAGCGCTTTCTGCCGACAATATATAATGCATCCTACGGTCGACAAAGATAGACGGAGAGCCAATAGACGTGCACATAAACACAAACTCAGCGCGTCACCAATTACCATCACCGCTAGAGAGGTTGAGGACGCCATTGGTCGCGCTAAACCATCCAAAGCAGTGGGCCCAGACGGCATAGCCATGCCGATGCTTAAAAACCTAGGGAAAGAGGGTTTCAAATATTTAGCGCATGTCTTCAACCAGTCTCTTTCCACCTTTGTCATACCGGAGAAATGGAAAATGGCCAAGGTGGTCCCGCTACTAAAGCCTGGGAAACCAGCTAACGTAGGTGAGTCATATCGTCCGATATCTCTCCTATCGCCAGTGGCAAAGACGCTTGAAGCCATTTTGCTCCCTCATTTCCAAGCACATTTGCAGCTAGCCCCTCATCAGCATGGCTTCAGAAAACTCCATAGCACTACCTCCGCGCTAAATGTCATTAGCACCCAGATAAATTGCGGTTTGAATCAATATCGCCACCATAGAACAGTACTCGTAGCGTTAGACCTATCAAAAGCTTTTGATATGGTCAACCATGGCTCGTTACTGGAAGACCTGGAAGGGTCTACCCTTCCCCCATGTCTTAAAAGGTGGACCGCAAATTATCTGGGTGGTCGGCAGGCATCGGTGCAATTCAGAAACGAAACATCAAAACAAAGGAGAATTAAACAAGGGGTGCCACAGGGTGGTGTCCTATCCCCGCTTTTGTTTAATTTCTACATATCTAAGCTACCTTCACCACCGGAAGGAGTCACAATCGTTTCCTACGCCGATGACTGCACAATAATGGCCACAGGCCCAGGCCCAAAGATCGATGAGCTATGCAATAAAATAAACGGCTATCTCCCTGATCTCTCCAGTTTTTTCGCCTCGCGAAACCTGTCACTGTCACCGACTAAATCTTCCGCGACCTTATTTACAACATGGACGCCCCAAATGTCGACCATATTGAACATCCACGTCGATGGCACTACGCTACCGACTGTCCTACACCCCAAAATCTTGGGTGTGACGTTTGATCAGGATCTACATTTTGGTGCGCACGCAACCGCAATTGTTCCAAGAATTCAGAGCCGTAATAAAATCCTCAAATCCCTTGCTGGCAGTACCTGGGGAAAAGATAAAGAAACGCTCTTGACCACATACAAAGCAATTAGCCAGCCGATTACGTGCTACGCGTCACCCATATGGTCGCCAAGCCTAAAAACCACCCACTGGAAGAAACTACAGGCCTGCCAAAATACTGCTCTCAGAATCGCCACGGGCTGTCTTCTTATGTCCCCAGAACACCATCTGCATAATGAGGCGGGAATACTCCCCATCAGGGAGAGAAATGAGATGCTGACCAAACAGTTTCTGTTGAATACCCAGAAACCTGGGCATCCCAACAGACATCTGATTGACGAACCAGCACCGCCTAGGGGCCCAAGGAGTCATCTCCGTAAGCATTTTGAGGAAATACGGCACCTGAGAACCCAGCCGTATGAAGCGGAAAAACACAAGCAGGTCCTTGGTGAACTCCATAGACAGGCGTCGGACCTTTATGTCGGGAATTGCCCGGTGAATCCAGTACTTGAAGAAAAATATCCAGAACTCGCAGAAGAGGAACGCATACTCCCCAGGGAAACGCGTGTCACTTTTGCTCAACTTCGTTCTGGATACTGTAACAGGTTAACCTCTTACCTATCCAGAATCAACCCCCACATTCAAAATGTATGCCCTGCTTGCAATGTGTCCCCACATGACACCAACCATCTCTTTAATTGTAATGTGGAACCAACGCCTCTAACACCCCTTTCCTTATGGTCCACCCCTGTTGAAACGGCAAGTTTCCTTGGACTCCCGTTAGAGGATATTGATGACAATTTGTGATCGGTCGCGGCTATTAGGTGGGGCGAGCATTGCTACAACAACAACAACTTTATCACAGATAATGATTTAACTGTGGAAGATACAGATAACATACACAAGCTAATTAAGTCTCCCTCCGCTAATAATTTTGGGTCACTTACTCTCACTGAGGCAGACATAGTTGAGGGGATTAAAAAATTTAAAAATTCCTCCACTCTACGTTCCTACAGTGGATAAGAAGTAGTTGTAGAGTAGAAGTAATGTTGTAAATATTGACGGTGTTTATTCGAAACCATTTTGGGCCACCTCTGGAGTGCCCCAGGGCAGTATTCTGGGCCCTTTACTATTTATCTTGTTCATTAATGACATTAGCTCTTGCTTCTCATCTACCAAATTTCTGCTTTATGCTGATGATCTCAAGATCTATTCTGAGATCAGTTGTTATAATGATGATGTTGTTCTTCAATCTGAGATTAATAAGCTTTATATCTGGTGCGTTAAGAACCGTCTTTTCCTTAATATAAGTAAGTGCCACACTGTGACGTATGGTAAACTGCTGAGGCCACTTCATACCTCCTTTCATATTGCAGAAACCTTTCTTCGTACGACTCTTGAAGTTAAAGACTTGGGGGTATACTTCGACTTAAAGTTTAATTTTAACACTCACGTCAGCTTCACAATTTCTAAGGCGCTTTCAATGCTTGCTTTTGTCAGACGCCATTCCGCAAACTTCTCTGACCCCTACACACTCAAAGTTTTATATACGTCCTTTGTGCGGTCCAAACTTGAGTATGCGGCTTTCATTTAGCGGCCCTACCACGCAGTTCACATCAACCGCCTGGAGCGGGTTCAAAAAATCTTTATGCGCTTCGCGCTTTTTTCATTACGTTTCTCTGAACCGATCCCGTCTTATGAGTCTCGATGCCAACTAATATCTTTACTATCCCTAAACAGTCGCAGAATTCTTTTGACCTCGTTGTTATTTTCGATCTTTTCACAGGCAAAATTGACTGCGCGCTGCTTCTTGAAAGACTATGCTTAAATACTCCCTGTAGAAACCTCCGCCACTTTGAAATCTTTTTCATAGGTCTGAGTAGAACTGTTTATAACTCAAAAACGCCTATTAACAGAGCCCTATCAGAAATTAATTGCTTCTCAAGTGTTTTGGATATTGATTTTCCGACTCAAAATACGCTTTTCAACTTAAACTAAAAATTACTTAATATGTAATAATATAAATTCTTTTTGCTAGTGTTCTCCATAGCTTAATATAAGCTGATCTCTGTAATTTAGTTATAAGTGTCTGTAATAAACATTTGTTACTAGACTAAATAAATAAATAAATAAATAGATATTGTGAAGGAGAACATGATTATATCAAAATCCGAAACATTTACTTTCCCTTATTTTGTGGGATTGAATTGAAATCAGCTGTTTTGTCAAGAGCTAAATGTAAATCGCAAGTTTAAGTTGGCTGATCACTGCAGTGTATTCCAAGCGGAAATTGCTGCGATTATGGATGCGGTGGATAAAATGCTATCCAGTGCTACTACGGTTAGGGAATTTAACATCTACTCTGATCGCGAAGCGGCTATCAAGGCCTTGAGCTCAACTGCAGTGCGATCGAGGGTGGTCTGGGAGTGCCTGCCCTCGCTTGCGATTGCATCGAATTATTTTACAATTAAGATTATCTGGGTCCCAGGCCATAGAGATATCCCGGGTAACTATCAAGCGGATCTCTTAGCCCGCATCGGTACAACTGAACCGGATGAAGATGGCTGTAGGGATTTCGGGATTCCGCTAGCTACCTGTGGATTGCTCCTCCATAGCTGGGCCTCGAGTCAGCGCAGCCAACTTTGGGCGGACACCACGTCTTGCAGGGTAGCAAAATCTTTCTCGCCGAAAGGGGATCGCAGGAGGTCTGCTAAAATAATTGGTAATTGGGTTCACTAAGGCTCACCTATCAATGGTCATTGGGGTTTTGACGGGGCACTGTCCCAGGGGTATCCATTCGGTACGTCTCAATATGCTGGAAACTCCATCCTGATGCAGCTGTATAGAAGATGATGAGGTGGAATCACCAAATCACTTTATGCTTGATTGACCAGCTTTTGCCAGAACTAGACGAAAGTACTTCGGTCGCGACTGAGATCGGTATCATTGGGAGCCTTACCGTTGCTATCCAACGATTCTCTAAGTAGCTAGATCTAAGTCACCGTTATTTTTGGTATAAATATGTGGTATCACAACGGACCTTCGTTTTGTCCATGTGAGCTTTCCTTATCAGGCAAGCTACCACCTAACTTAACCTAACCTACCCCGTTGACGTTTTCCCTTACGCTGACGACAAGTTCGGCATGCATATTTTAGAGGTTTGTCTATCACACATAACTGCCTTTGAATTCTACTACTATCGTAGTATGTTTTACTATAAAAAATTTGAAAAAATGCCAATAATATCAGAAACGGTTATACCTTGTAAGTGTTTTTATCACGAAGAAAATTATATGTTTTATATAACATTCCGCTTTCCTCTGTTAATAATAATACTATATATATGTATATCAAATACCAGCCATGAATGACTATGTTTATTTTAAGAGTGAATAAAAGAAAAACGTATAAACATATGGGTAAAACCGAAGTACAAAAAAAAACCAGTAAAAATCGGACTCCCCCATATAAATTTGTTGTTGTTGTAGCGATAAGGACCCTACCCGAAAGCCTTGGGGAGTGTTATCGATGTTGATGGTCCTTTGCCGGATGCAGATCCCGTACGTTCCGGTAACAAGCACCATTAAGGCACCCCGACCATCTCGGGAACGATTTAGTATGGTCACATGAAACCTCCAAGGCCATACCGCCTCCCACCTCCTAGATCCATGAGGAACTTGGGGTCGTCAGAGCCTCGGCTGTTAAAGTAACACGATTCGCCACGGATAGGTGAGGTTCACTTGGGTTGGATAAAGTATATTTTGCGCTGCCAATACCTTGTGGTTGCGCTCCACAACCTCTTGAATCAATTTGGTATTTTAGTCGCCTCTAACGACAGGCATACCTGTCGCGGGTATATTATAAGCGTCCTAACCCGCTCGGGCCCATATAAATTTCATATAAGGTTTCAATAAGTTGTTTGATTTTTAATGATTTTTTTTTACTTTGTTTTTAAGGATATGCTTAAAAAGTTTTGCTTTTATTCACTTTTAAAACAAGTCGTTTTATTGCTCGTTGTGTTTGAATCTTCATGAATGAAAACGCAGCACTGAGTAAGAGAATTTGGTGGTCAAAATAATACGCCGCAGAACAGATGGTATGTTGTTTTCTATGCAATCAACCAGAAATTAAGGCAATCACATAACATACCAACGACGTCATTAAAAATTATATTTGAAAAGGGGATGCAATGCGTTTTGCGCTTTCCTCTTGCTTTTGTGCCTTCAGTGGTACCAAATGCTTCACGATTTAGATAGGGATCACATTACGAATTAAACTTAGGTGGCTTTACGTTGGAAAACTTAAAATGTTTTCCCAAAATGGTCATTAGAATTAAAAAAGCGTCCCTAATAGCAATCATACTTTAAATAAAAACAAATATCTTTCTTACCTTTTCTATCCAATTCTTTTCTTGCCCAGTAACTGCGGTTTCTACTTTATCGGTTACTTTATCAAGCTTTCCTGTTATTTTTGACCAATCAATATCAATGAACCCTTCCTGATGTGCGATTTCCATTAAAATAATGCCACCACCAATGGCGAAAGCTGCGAATTTCCCAATCTTCATGGTTGCAAAGCCAGTAAGCCTAAAAAATATCAAAATATTACATATTTCAAAAACATTTAAATATCTAATTAATAATAATGGTAATTCTATACGACAGCATGACACTGTTAATACGCGTCCAAAAATATCGAGAGGTGTCAAAAGATGAGTACTGACCTCGACAATAATAATCCGAAGGCGTATATTAAAAATTTAGGTCGTTCAAAAAATATTAACGAAAAACAGAAAATTACCCCAGAGTGATCCGAAACCAGGGGTGTGATCCATAGTATTTTTGCGCAGAACACCTTTCTGCATGGGCGGCCTTCGGCCGCACTTATAAAAAATTACCCTGTGTGGGTCCAACACCGGTTTGGAGACCAAAACTATATCCGCGCAAGACACTTGTGTTCACAATTTTGTTGTCGAGGTCAATACGCATTTTTTGATACCTCTCTCGATATTTGGACGCGTATTATTACCATAATAATAATTTACAACAGGGCTCTGCCGGATACAGATCCGGTACGCTCCGGTACCACAGCACCATTGAGGTGCTAGACCGACCATCTCGGGAAAGATTTATGTGGCCACATTAAACCTTCAGGCCATTCCCTCCCTCCCCACCCCAAGAAGGTTTCACGTGGTCATACCGAATCGTTCCCGAAATGGTCGGACTAATACCTTAATGGTGCTTGTTACCGGAACGTACGGAATCTGCATCCGGCAAAGGACCATCAACATCGATATGCCTTGGGGAGTTCCATCGGAGAATGTCCTTATCGCTACACCAACATAACACCCCAACCCTCGTGGAGTGACTTTATCGCAACAACATAGCTACAAGATGCTAAAACACCGATAGACGAGTGTACTGAATTCATATTGAAACTTTGATTTTTATGCTGGGTCACTGCCTCTATACCAGCTTTGTATATAATTTTCTAAACTATTATATAGAAATGTTAACATATTTGCATAAGGTGAATCATTTTCAGAACAACCAATATTTAGCCCGAAATCAAGCCACTGTATCCAAACGTACATACATATACTTGTATATTGCTAAGATGACGAGATATCAACGTGCTGGTATTGTTACTCACCATCCTGTTGTAGCACCAATTGCAATTTGAGTATATGCAGATCGTGAGCTGATATCACCAAGTACACCACCCAGAAACTTTGATGCGTCTTCCGGCATTTTTCCAACTTTTGCGTTACTTGCGTTTTTATTTGATTTCGACCAATCGCTCATGCCTTGTTTTTTGCGTCTTTCTTCCCAAGCTCTCAGGTCGGTCTGAAAATTACAAGTGGTTTAATTAACATATAACACTGTTGAATAAAATATTTCTTTATTAACCTTACGGAGCCACTTATTTAAGATAAGATTTATAACCCCCGTTTATCGAATTGTTTGAAAAATATAAGATTTTCACGAAAGTACCCTCGAAATTTTCTTTTTTTCCGATTAGCTGCCGATGGGAAAAGTCTCGATATATGCCATTGCTTGACGATATTAAGCTGGAGACATTGGTGCTTTATCGGTAACCTTTTAACAGCTGATTCGACCAACCTTATGAGAATCAATGCAATCGATTATTGGTGCCGCTAAGGTCGTAACCGTATCGTAGCCAACCAATTGGGTTTTGGTTCACCGTCGTAACGATAAACAGCTGATTACGTTAGGGATACGACTACAGCGATACGACAAAAGCTGGAGTCATTGGTGCCGTATGTCGTATCGCTGTATCCGTATCCCTAACGTAATCAGCTGTTTATCGTTACGACGGTAAACCAAAACCCAATTGGTTGGCTACGATACGGTTACGACCTTAGCGGCACCAATAATCGATTGCATTGATTCTCATAAGGTTGGTCGAATCAGCTGTTAAAAGGTTACCGATACGGTTACCGATAAAGCACCAATGTCTCCAGCTAAACGTCACCAATGACTCCGGCTTTAGCCAAAACCCAATTGGTTGGCTACGATACGGTTACGACCTTAAGCTGGAGACATTGGTGCTTTATCGGTAACCGTATCGGTAACCTTTTAACAGCTGATTCGACCAACCTTATGAGAATCAATGCAATCGATTATTGGTGCCGCTAAAGTCGTAACCGTATCGTAGCCAACCAATTGGGTTTTGGTTTACCGTCGTAACGATAAACAGCTGATTACGTTAGGGATACGGATACAGCGATACGACATACGGCACCAATGACTCCAGCTTTAAGCTGGAGACATTGGTGCTTTATCGGTAACCTTATAACAGCTGATTCGACCAATCTTATGAGAATCAATGCAATCAATTATTGGTGCCTCTAAAGTCGTAACCGTATCGTAGCCAACCAATTGAGTTTTGGTTTACCATCGTAACGATAAACAGCTGATTACGTTAGGGATACGGATACAGCGATACGACATACGGCACCAATGACTACAGCTTTAGCGGCACCAATAATCAATTGCATTGATTCTCATAAGGTTGGTCGAATCAGTTGTTAAAAGGTTACCGATACGGTTACCGATAAAGCACCAATGTCTCCAGCTTTTAATGAGTGTGTTGCTTTAAGACAGTTAGGTGAATTTTGGAAACCAAATTTCTGTTCTTTTGACTCCGAATCTGATTGGCGTTTGACACATTGTAAATTTTACCAAGTAGCGCAACTAACAGCTGTTCGGTGAAAATTCGCACATTCACACGCACAGTTCTCGACACAGTTTCAAAAAAAAAAAATTTAGATTATTTAGCTCAAATTTCAAAGTGAGATAATCCTTACGAATTTATATATATAGAATATATAAGGCGTTTTTGTTGTTATTAAAACAATGTTTTTATTTATATTAAAGCTTTTATCATTTTTTTTAACTTTGAAAAAAACTCCGAACACCATTCCTTCATTATATGTCATTCGACTGCCTAGTCCACTGCCTTCCACTCTATTCGCAACATAACCTCAAAATAAGCAGCCAAACTATATAGTAAACAATGGTTTGACAGCAGTACTGTTTTGATCATTGTGAATGAAACTAAGTGTGATATCTTTCTGTCAACTGTCTGACAGGATGTTCAATATAGCAACTTTTTAGCGTTTTGACAGGGTGTTCAATATGGCGGCGCCTATCTTCAGCGGGTAATAGAAAGAGATACAGAATGAGACAGCGATAATCAATTACAAATCAGGTGATCCAATCAAATTGGAATTTTGACGTCTATGCAGAAGATATCACACTTAGTTTCATTCACAATGGTTTTGATATCGGCATAGCTTTAAGGTTCATGCACATTATACGACGCGACATGTAGCGGCACGTTCCGACAAAATATTCGTGGCATCTTTGCCTACCCTTCAAAAAACGCGAGTACCCATAAATAATGTAAGGAGTACTCCTTTGAGAGTATAGGAGTGTTCCAAAAATAATCTGTATTCATACAAAAAATGTGCTCCAATTAACATTGCGATGTCCTAGGAGAGGAGCAGGTGATCCCAATCTCGCTTTGTTTGTGAGTATTCCATAGAGTACATACGTGAGAGTACTTTCACTATAGTACTCCATGGAGCACCCACAGAGGATCATATGCCGAAGTACTAAAGAGGAATTGTGTCGGAAAGAATTATCGGAGTGAATTTAATTTAAAATGAAAGTAAATGAAAAGGGGCAATACAACTTTTATATTTTTTACTACGATTATTCTTATGTTATTTAGCATTTGCGTGAATAAAGAAACTAATTATTCTCTATACTATAGTATGTATACATAAAACCAGTGCGCGGTTGCATTTTATCAGAGTTGCCATAGTAACATTTTATTATCAGTTATTTGTATGCAATATTTTACTTTTGGCAACTCTGTTCGATCGTCATCGTGTCGTGATCACGGTCGTTAAAAAACGAGCAATGATCGGCTGATGGTGGTCCGCAAACGCATTGCAAAGGAGTATTGTTAGAGTATTCCAACATGAAGAAAATGGAACACGTAATCCAACAATTTTTGCAGGGATAGTTGGTCAACTTGGTGGTGTCGCGTCGTACGACTGCCGCTAAATGTGCATGGCTCCATAAGAATACATGCAAATTTGAGTCTAAATGTCGCGTCGTATAATGTGCATGAACCTTTAAAGCATATATGACACTACTTTAAGCCGGAGTCATTGGTGCCGTCTGTCGTATCGCTGTATCCGTATCCCTAACGTAATCAGCTGTTTATCGTTACGACGGTAAACCAAAACTCAATTGGTTGGCTACGATACTGTTACGACCTTAGCGGCACCAATAATCGATTGCATTGATTCTCATAAGATTGGTCGAATCAGCTGTTAAAAGGTTACCGATATGGTTACCGATAAAGCACCAATGTCTCCAGCTTTATTTTTGCTTGGATTTCAAGCTAAAAAAACTGACGAAACTTTATCGGAACTTCAAAACACAACAACAATTTCTATCATGAAAAAACGAGACCACTATTCCCCAAAAATTAGTGAGTTTGACATGTTTTTGTTTATGTTTTACATTTTATTTTTACATTAACACTTTTAACAATAAAAACAATGCAAATAACACGCGAAAATTATTTCGGTCTCTAATGGTTCACTTTTTTCACTAGAAAGTTGATTTTAATTGTGTTTTTATGCACTAAATTTTCAAACTAAAAACAAAATTTTCATGTGTCAGAAAAAAATAATGAAAAAGCGGCCGAATATCAAAAAAACCTATCGAAATACAAACTGGCTCGTTTGTTTTTAATGAACTAGATTGTATTTTCCTTCTATTTCGTTAGTTTTTTGAAATATAGTTTACACACTTACACCAGTACCGAAGCCGTATTAGGAGGGAGTGCGGCAAAAAATTTAAGATAAAATACAAGAAAAAATACACGAAAATAAAATAGTGTCATATAGGTATAAGGTCCAGTTTTTAAGTGCGAGTTTAAAGGGCTAGGTTCGGCCTAAATCCGTCGTAAACCGGCAGTGGGCGGGCGCACAAGGGTCGATCTCGGGAAGGTTCACTCAGAAATACAATAAAAGAGAACACAAAGAGGATTTCCTCGTTATAAAGTTGTATTTAATTAAATGGAAAGAAAATGGACAATCATGATATGAATTTACCTTTACGTGCAAATGACGGCGGTGATGATCCTGTGCGACGTGAACTGCTTGGCGGTCGATCGAAACAGAGGCCGGTTGTCCCGTTGATGACAACCGCTAAGCCGCGAAAAAGTCCTCTGGTGTTAAGGGGAAAGCCACACACACAGCCACCCCCACATATACGTGCATGGGTGCTGACAACCTGAACACACACACATGCATGTGTATGAAACGCATGCATGTGCATGCATGCACACAATTGCTGCGTGAGTGTGGGTGGCTGGAAATCAGAGCTGTAAAACTGTGCAATCATTTGAAATTTTAAATCATTGATTTAAGAATGCTTTCTCTTCATTCATTCATTCCTTGCTAAGGAATGTGGCTTAAAAGTCAACCCATTCTTCATTCAGTAGTGGAAAAAAAAGAATGCACTCCTTAACTCATTCGAACAAAGAATGAAGTAATTGAATGAATAAGCATTCAAATGAATGCAGCCTTTGCTGGGTGTGCACACATTTTTCTAGTACCAATCAATTATGAAAAATGTCGTACATGCACAAAACCCCCTCAAATATCACATGGCTGCATTTAATTAAATCCACTTCAAAATATCAACACAAAAATTTAATTATTGTCCGTGATGACCAGTTTTTTCCATATTTAAATGACAATAAAGTACGCAGAAGTTAACTGGAAAAGTATTCTTATTGAAATTTTCCTAAAAATTTAATAATAAAAAAAGCAAATTACAAATATTTCAAAATCTCTGTTCCGAAAATTGTCATCGTTCTAAAGGAGTGTTGCCAATGTGCCATATAAAAGGCTTGTATTAAAAAGTACTAGCCTACATTTGCACGCCCTCAATTGGTGATTAAACAATTGAAGAAAAGGCAATACATTATAAAAGCTCTTAAGTTCCTCCATATATTCTTCCTAGCGGTATGTGGTCAAATACCGTATCTATATACTGCTTTGTGAGTTTGCAAATTGCAATGGCAATATCCTATTTTCTAAGAAAAATATTCTTCTAAACACAATAGTTTGTAATTACAGCCATTTAAAGTAGGCTCTATAGGTAGTTGTAGCTTTTTGATAGCAAGGAAATTAACTTTGAATACAAATCTGCTCAAGTAAGATAGAATTCAACCAACACAATTTCAATCCTTTATCAATGCCGTGCAAATAGGCAGAGAGACTGTTCTCAACCACTCGGGTCCTATATTTATATTCCGTCAAACACTGTTAAAATATAAAATATCAGCTGTAAAAAACTGTAGTCCGATGGATCCAGTCAATAACCTCTGACGAGTTTCTCCCAATGGAACATTTTTTTTGTGGCACAGATGAAGGAACGGGGAAGGCCAAACAGGTGAATGGAAAAAGCCTGAATCACCGTAGGACGATGCCATGGAAATAGACATATGTTTATCGAAATCCTCGGAATTAGGAAGCTCCAACGAAATTGCCGATGGACCTATGCACTTTGATGTATTTAAATGACTTAATCTCAAGTACTGTTTTTGTTATATTATCGACAAAAAATATCCACAATTTACTCTAATTGGTCAATGCACAATGTGTTCATTTTAAAAATCCATTTTACAACAATAGCAAAATAAGCAGTAACATTTTGACATATAGCAAGAAAGCAATAGATTGTCTTTGCGAAGTCAAATTCGACTATATCTTCATGTCTTTTGAATACTTTATATAATCAAAAGCACTATGGTTTTATATAAGCGAGTTATCCGCGAGATTTACCTAAAAAGGAAACTAATCAAGTCAAAAGAGCCTACATTTTTTGATCTCACACGATTAATTTAAAAAAATCAACCCAATTACGAAGTATACAAAATCTGCATTGAAGTACCATTTCTTGTATGTCTTACACCCCTATTATGAACTCATACTATACACGATAAACGCTTGCAATCTGTTATACCGTATTATGAAATAAATTCTAGCGTGTGAAACCCAATCGCTAGCGTTTATCGTTTATCGTGGTATTGCCATACGCTAACTATCGCATCAGCTGTTCAATTTTCTACGCTAGATATCGTTGATAAATGTTTGCACGATACGTTGGGAGCTATTTAATTAAAAGTAAATATAAAATTAAAAATCCAAAAGAAACTAACCAAAGCCTCATTCCCAACACTACGTTTCAACACCCTGGCAAGAAACCTTAAAGTGGCACATACCTTCAAAATATTTGGGATGGATGACCTGTTTTTACGGGCGCGCAAACTGCCTTCTACTTCTGTTAATACATACTCTGAAATCTATTTTTTTTACTTTTAGTATGTCCAGTACTTACAGTGTAGAGTTCATTTTAAGAAGATTGGAAGCATCTCTCAATTTTCTTCTGTCTATGGCCTTTATGTGAGTTTCGACAATTCGTTCATTTGAGTTTCTATAAAAGGCAACAGAGGTTGCAGAAAACATGTTATTACCCTGCAAAAATCGCGAGTACTCCATGCATGCATGCATGTATGGAGTACTCGCTATGGACCAAGCGAGTGGTCCAAAATTAACCACAATTCATACAAAAAAAAAGGTCCAATTAACATTGCGATGTCCTAGGACTGGACCATATACTCCAGTTCCGCATTACATCAGAGTAATCCATGGAGTACCCACAGTCCAATAAACATCGTGTAGTGATTACAATCGTTAAACACGAGCAATGATCGGCTTACAATATGTTCGTGTAGAAACATGAGTTGGTCCATTGCTGCATTACAGTGGAGTATAATGGTATGTACTCCAGTGGACCACATGATCCAACGATTTTTGCAGGGTATTATAGCTTTTAAAAACTGTTGCCACTTTTACGTGCAAGACCATTGCGAATTCATACAAGTGAAAAATCTTTCTATTCTTCCATTGCCATATCTACCTGTCAAAGAATAGCTGACAGGGAGAACGGCTGTCGCGAATGGCCAGAGAATGGAAGAAAGGTTTGCTTTTTGCTAGCCGTTATTAAATTAAAGTGCCATGTGTTTCAAAACAGTTAATTGTATATACACAAAATCAGACAACATATTGAATTTAATTTTAAAAATCTAGTTATTAGGTAAAATATGAACAGCCAGTTAAGCAAACATTTTAAAATATGTAAATAATGCAATATACTAGTCGTTCACAAAAATGTTTGAAAACCATTATTGGTCCCCGTATCATCCAAGATGCATAACAATGACTTTTTGGATGGAATTACTGATCTTTGCCTTAATCAGATCAACTTCTTTCCGAATAAGTATGCAAACTTCTTAGACTTAGCATTTGTTGACGACATGTCTAAATTCTCTATAAATCGGTGTGAACCTCTTGTTTTGCCAGAAGACGTTTACCATCCTTCTCTTAAGATAATTTACGAAATCATAAGTAACGAAGTCGGCTACACTAAGAAAACACGTGTCTCTACCAGATGCTTTGATTTTTCCAAAACTAATTTCAACAATTTAAATAAAGAGCTTTCTGAGATAATGTGGCCTCGATATAAAGAGGAAAACGTTTCACATTTTAATAAAGCCATTTATACTTTATTTGAAAAACATTTGCCCAAACGCACATGCTCGTACATTGAACCAGTGCAAGCCTGGTTTACTAAAGGTTTAAAAAATAAGAAATCACGTTTATTCAAATTATATAAGAGAACCGGTTTACATTCTCATTATGCATAGTACGCTATTTTCCGTCATAAGTATTTTGAACTTAATAAAAAGTGTTATAAAGCTTACATATGTAAAATTAAAAGAAACATTATTTGCCACCCAAAGTCTTTTTATGATTTCGCAAATTCTAAACGCAGAACTAACGGGTTTCCTTCTGCCATGAAATTTAGAAATAGCATTTCCAGCGACGATGAAGAGATTGCAAACTTCTTCGCTCAATTCTTTCACTCTAATTACCGTATGAGCTCCATTCTAGTAACTCAATATATGCCCCACATTTGTTGGCTGAAGATGTTCTACTACATCTAAAGACCCTAAAAGAATCCTTCAAATACGGCCCCGATTTGATCCCAACATGTTTTCTTAAAAAATGTGCGGAATACATTTACCAGCCCCTTACTGATCTGTTTAACCTCTCTTTAAAAAATGGCATTTTCCCGACGGCTTGGAAGGAATCTTTTCTTATCCCACTCCATAAAAAAGGAAGCAAGTCGTCTATTGAAAACTATCGTGGAATAGCAAAACTCTCCGCTATCCCAGCTTCCTACACAATTAATGGCCAAACTCTGGAAAGCGTTGATGTTTTTGTCGACTTGGGAGTTACAATGAATTGCAAACTTAGTTTCAACCCTCATATTAATGCCACAGTCAATAAAGCGAGAGGAGTTTCAGCATTTGTGAAAAGATGGGCAAAAGAGTTTAGTGATCCTTACGTTACAAAAACCCTTTTTACATCATTGGTGAGGCCGATATTAGAATATGGATTGATAATTTGGAATCCGCGCTACTTTTCGCCTTGAGAAATCTTCCTACCCTTGCAAGTCGTAGAGAAATGCTAGGTGTACTATTTATGGCTAGACTTTTAAATGGATCGATTTCAAGCCCATTTCTTTTGAACGAAGTAAACTTAAATGTTCCATGCCGAGTTTCAAGCCATTATGAACCTATAATTCTTAAACAATGCAGAAGCAATTTCCAACTACACGAACCTTTTCTATGTTTGTGTGAAGATTATAGCTCTCACTCGAGAATAATTGATGTTTCGGACTCGCTCTTTGCCATAAAAAAGACGGTTATATCTTCTCTTAATAATTAAAAAATTATATTTATACTTTTAATCTATTGTATTTTGTGAATCTATGTTTCTCAGCTGATGAGTTTCTCTGTAGCTGAGCGGTTTTAGATCTCGGCCTCTCAAAGACTCGGTAACAAAAAATTTATAAATAACACATAAATAAGAACTAGGATACAAAAAAAAAAAAAAAAACGTATGTATGAATTAATAAAAAAAAACAAAAACAGGATTAGCCTGATTTCATCGGGCCACTTGAGGGCAGTGCGCTGCCACAACGTCCGAGAAAAAGTAAAGTAAATGATTTAAGTAATCGAACAGGTGATCGAGACTGTTTACTATTGTGAACGCTTTTCTCAAACATTCGCCACTTGTATGAATTCACAAAGTACAAGACAATTGAAATTTTAGTATTTCCGTTTTGTTTTGCTATCTTTTTATACAGTTTCACTATATTTTTTAAACAAAACTCTGCTGTCATTCACAATAGTACATCTATCGGGCGTGTGGAAATCGCAATATGAAAGCTGATTTTTTACGATACGCTAGCGAGCGTTTATCGTATGAAAATTCATAATAGGGGTGTAAGTTGAGTTGTATACCGTAATAGGGGCAAATGTTGTGTGGCACATCTCTAAATAAAAATAGAAACCTCCCTGCTAGACAGCTATTTGCCATTTGATGCATTGTGAATGATAACTAAGTGTGATATCTTATCTGTCAACTGCCTGACAGGATGTTCAATATGGCTACTTTTTTTTCGGCGGGTGATAGAAAGAGATACAGAACGAGACAGCGATAGTCAATTACAAATCAGGAGATCCAATCACTTTAGAATTTTGACGTCTATGCAGAAGATATCACACTTAGTTATCATTCACAATGATTTGATGCATCAATTGACAGATATGGCCTTCTGGACAGCTATCAGTCATTTGAGGCACCAATTGACAGATATGGCTGATGGAAATTTACATTACATCGTAAAGCAAAGTTTTTACCAGGTTGTTAGAAGCGGCATGACAAACATGGTATAAATATTACCAGGTAAAACCATTTACTCTTCTTGGCGGCCATAATGGTTTTTTGATTTTAAAAAAATTTTAAAATCGCTCTCTTAAACTTTGTGGAAATGCCAAACACACAAATGACATTTTCATTTTTTTGAATGCCAAAAAAATAAAATGCTTATGAAATAAGTGAAAAAATATTTCGAAAAGTTTTGAAATCGGTTTTTATGTACATATATGGCAAAAAAATGAGCTACCAATATAATTGATGCCTCGACACGTGCTATTTTTGCAAAGGGAAAGAAAAACGAACGTTGGAGACCACCCCTATTGATTTTTCATTCATCCTTCTTCACTTGGTTGATACGTTTTTAACCCTTAAATATGCTGAAACTTCACTTTATAAGAGATCACCAGTCTCAAGTCTCCACGCTACTGCGGAAAAAAATGATCTTGGAGATATTCTTCGGTTTGTTTTGGTCCTTTTCCTCGCGGTTGGAAGATACATTTTTTAATTGGCGCTTAACCGTTTAGGAAATGCTGGTCGTTGCGTAACAAGTCACTCCAGCTAACCCTCTTTCGAGATAACTGACGCCAACAGGGGGCACCAAGATAGATCAAAGTCTTCCGCCACCTGCTTCTCCGAACTCAGTGGAGATCTTCCCATAACTTGCCCACGCCAGCAAAAGCGCTGTACCTCTTCGCAGCTTAGCTAAACATCATCGTTCAGTTGGAGTGTGATATAGTTCGTGGAGGCTGAATTTACCGGCTGAACGGCCAAAGTCTGCCGCCGTGGTCTAGAGCTAGTGTGTTGGCCTATCCATCAAAAATATTTAAGAAAATTTGTATAAATGGTATTCTCCCTCGGCATTACCTTGGCACCAAAAGTTCGTAGAAAAACGAATACGCGATAAGTAGCCTTCGAATTGGATGGAAAGCTAGACCTTAATCTCCTCAGATATATACAACAAATTGTTATTATTAGTAGATATGTATCTCTTCCGTAGACCTTGGCGGTAAGTCCGGTTTTTCTTCTCGTTGCGCAGACGCTGATACATTTCTAAACAATTTGTTGAAGAAAATTCCTCAGAAGAGGATCGTGGCCTGATTCTTCCTTTTGCGGGAAACCGCAACACGATTCTTGAATTGAAAATTCTAGAATGCGGTTGACCGTAGAGATTTCTTATTTTCTGGTTATTTCCACCAATAAAAAAATCGGTTTTGGATAAAATATCATAATTGTTAGAACGCAAAAATATATGGTAATTCTATACGACGGCATGACACCGGTAATACGCGTCCAAAAATACCGAGAGAGTTGTCAAAAGACTCGTATTGACCTCGACAACAATAATCCGAAGGTGGAAAATAAATGACCCCGGAGTGCTCCGAAACCGAGGGTGGGATCCATAGTATTTTTGCGCAGAACACCTTTCTGCATTGGCCGCGCTTATAAAAAATTGCATTGGGTGGGTTCATCACCGGTTTGGAGACCAAAACTATATCCGCAGAAAACGCTTATGTTCACAATTTTTTTTGTGGGCACCACAAAATCATCAAAATTACAACAACCACATGGAAATTTTCAAAATTTCTTTCGCAAATATCTCATGACATACCCAAAATTTTTTACCTCCGCTTTCGGATTCACGATCCTGTTGATATTTTTGGACGTGTATTAAGAGTGTCATGCTGTCGTATAGAATTACCAAATATATTACAGTTTGTAATATTTTTGTTATGAAAAAAAAAAAAAAAACACCAAAATAAAAAAATAAAAATGTGAGGAGCAGTGAGAATTTTAAAATTTTTTTAAACGTCATTTCGGCTCTTACCAGTTTTACCTTGTAATATTTATACCATGATGACAAACCTGATGTAAACATTTTGTATACGTGTATACTTACCATGGTTTTCCATAGGACCCACTCAGCATTTAGATGATTAAATTTTGAATTTACCTGCATATCAATACAATTTGATTACTCTTTCTGACTAAATAATGAGTTGTCATACAATTGAACAAAATAAATAATCAAATATGAATACTTTTGATGATCAAAAACTAGAAATCATTTTTCGATCACTTTTTGGAATCATTTTTGAAGTCCTTTGATGATTAAATTTTTATATTTCTTAAAAAACAACAAAAGGAATAATAAAATATGCTTACCTTTGATGAACAAAAACTGAATATGGTTTTTCGATCACATTTTGGAATTATATTTGAACCAAATGTGTTTAATTTAGGTGTTCAAAAATTTATAATCATTTTTAATTCAGCTTTCTGAATCTTTTATGAATATATTTGTTGACTGAATAATGAATTTTATACTTGTTAAAATTTTACTTTTCAATGAAAATCTTATTTTTTTCACATACAATTGTTTATTATTTATACAATTATATATATTCTTCAAGACCAGAAATAATGTAAATGCTGCTCGTGACCGAAGATTTCCTCAACCATTTCTCCACCTTCGGCTTCCCCGAAAATACATAATAGTTGGACAATACAAAGGTTGTGAGCTGTTTGAACCCCAGGTAAGTGAAACTATCTTGACATACCTGGATACGGCTTCAACATCCCGTACCGTATCTTATTTTAAGATATTTACGATCATAGCTGATGTTGGATGTTGTAGTCGCAGGTGTATATCGGTCAAGTTTGTTTGCGAGTGACCTGTGGTTCAAATAGTTCACTTCTGCATGCTTTATTCCCCTGATGAAATAAGATTATTATGTATTATCCTATTTTGAATGAGATATGAAGAATAAATGCATCATAATCGCATTCAAAAATGGTTCAAAAATCTCATACAAAACGATTGAAATATGTTCACGAATATGATCAGAAAATGACTGTGAAAAGCAGTCAAATATTACTCTAAAACAATTAAAGTTCATTTTACAATGATATCAATTATGAATAAAGAGCGTTTCGAAATATGAATCATAAATGATTATTCAAGAATAATCATATTTACGGTACATTTTTCTCCCGACGATACAGTATTTTCGAACAGAAAATGCTTTTAAATTTGAACCATTTTAATCATCAAAATTTTTAAAAAATGCTGGCTGGGGAATAAAAGGAAAAATTTATGCGAGTGGATTAGTGATGTCAAAAAATCTGTTAATGTGTTGGAGTTACCGTCAGCTCTGTCTAGCGGGCTGCTTTTGTAATATTTGTATATATGCATGTGTGAAAAATCCAAAATAAGCATGCGGTTGTACTTACTTAATTGACCCTTAACTGTTAACGGTTATGGCCGTCCAACAAGGCGCGCCAGTCGCTTCTTCGTTGGGTTAACTGGCGAAAATTCATCACACCAAGGGAATTTGCAGCGTTTTCCACCTGATCCTTCCAGCGGAGTGGGAGCCGCCCTCTTCCTCTCCTTCCAAAGGCGGGTTCCGATAAAAATACTTTCTTAGCCGGATCATCCGCTGTAATTAGCATAGCATGGCTTAGCCGGCGTAGGTGCTGTTCATGTCTACGCAAAGCTCGTAATTAAATCTTCGTCGGTACTCGCCGTCGCCAACGCGCTTTTCTATCAAACACTCCCAGAGCCGCTTCATCTGATGTTGTCATGGTCCATGCTTCTGCACCACATAGCAGGACGGGTACAATAAGTGATAGATCAGAGTGAGGACTTTACTTTTCAAGCGGCTATTCCAAAGTAGCATCTTTTCCGCTTCTTTTTCCAGTTTGAAGTAAGCAGAACTTACGGCGCGGGTGTTCAGGCCGATGATATCAATGTCGTCAGCACACACCAGTATTACACGCTTTTACATAATATTTTGGTTAAGTTCTGCAGCTTGTACTATTTTTTACAGCATCAAATTAAAGAAATCGCTCAATAAGGGTCAGCCTGTCTGAAACCTCGTTCAGTTTCGAACGTCTCGCAGAGGTTATTCCCAATTCTAACTGGCTGATGGTGATGCGCAATGATTAGGCGTGTAGTGAAAATCTGGTCGATGGTATATTTACCAGGTCTGAAACCGCAGATAAGATCCAATTAGGCGATTCACGGTGGGCTTCAATCTTTCGCATATTACGCTTGGCAGGACTTTATATGCGATATTAAAGTCTGATTTCGCGATCGTTAGCGTAGTTTGCAGGATTTCTATTCTTGTGGAGTGGGCAAAGGACACTTAGATTCCAATTGTCAGGCATGCGCTTGCCCGACTATATTTTGCAAACAAGCTGATACATACGCCTAACTCTTCGCTGCCGTACATGAATGCGTAAATTTGAATCAAGTAAAATTTCAGCAAAACTCATATTTCAAAAAACCAAACTACATTTTGTAGTACTTGTATTAAAGATTGTTAAAATAACAAACAAAAATTAAAATAGCCTTTTTTCGAAAAAGTTGTAGTGTAAGGGACATTCGAGAATACGAGAAATTTACATATTCCAGCAAAGGGGATAAATAATGATAAGAGACGTCACTCGTTCCTCGCAGCCTTTTACTCGAAGTTTTCTAAGAGGTAATCGCTGGTTTTTTTTTTGGGCGAGATGTGCATAAAATGTCTTCTATAAATTTTCGTGGGGTATTTGTGTTTATTTTTCCGACTGTATTAACTAATTATTTCTCTTTCCAAAAATCACAGTTTCACAAGCCTACACCGCATGGATAAATGCGAGACAATTCAAAAATGTTCGTCTTAGGCCCGGTTTTTCAGTACAAGTTCAACTCAGTTTGTCATTTAAACTACGCTTAAACTTATTCTGCAGTTTTTCAGTAAACTTTAACTGAAGTTAAGCTGAGCTTAAGCGGCCCATCTGGCAGGGTTAAACTCTTGTTAACGTATCAGTTATTTGCGTTCGTGCGAAATGGCATCGAATATACCCAACTAGCATTTGGGCTTCAGTACCATGTTGATAACTAGGCATACTTCTAAAATCTCAAGAGTTGTTTCGAAACAGTGACTCAGCTCGAGAATCATTTCTCAGCTAAAGTGGGAATTTTTTATAAAGCAAAAAATGCTATTATTTAAGTTGAAAAAATTTAATTAACTTGTAGTTCTCTAACTGGACCCATATGTAAGATTCCATATTACAGTATTTTCACGAAAATAAAATGAAATATATATACATAATTTAAAAAATAAATAAATATGAGGCGCGATAGCCTTCGAAGAGATTTTAGGCCGAGCTTCTCTTCCAATTTGCGTCGTGCTCATTTAAATTTTTCCTACGAATTGGCGGGACGGGATCTAGTTGTTTTATGCCGATTCCGTACAGATTTGCCCGGGGCGTGAAACCGGTATCTTCGATGTGGTAGACGGAGCACGCTACCATCATACCAACTCGGCCGCCTATATAATTTATTTTTGATTAATTACGCTTCATTAATGCTATCAACCACGTACTTATTTCTCACAATAAACAGCTGTTGGTTTTGGTGGTACCTACCACCTTGGAGATTTTTTTCAACTCCACCGCAACTCGATATCCAATGTAGGATATCAACTGGAGAAATGTGTTGAATATTCATTTGGGAACTGTACATTTCTAAAATCTCTCGAAATTAGGATAATAATTGGAAAATATTAATGACGTTGGAGATCAACTCGAAAACCTATAATTTTACAAAATTTCTCAAAGGTTGGATAGTGATTGGAGAATGAAGTTCGATATCAACTCGAGAACTATCTGGTTTAAGAATAATTAAATATTAATTAAATATTTATGTTGGATATTTCCGGAACTATGTGACCCGGTCTATGAAAAGGTGGCTTATGACGAAAAAAAAAAAACAGCTGTTAACAGCTGTTTCTAGCAATTTCTTCTTTGAGTCATAAACCACCTTTTCGCTGGATAAACCAATGTTGCCGCACAAAACAGCATACCTCAAAGGCGGCCTTAAACTGTGACTGAAAAACTGCTCAGTAGTTTAACTGGAGTTTGAATTTGACTAGAGTTTAAGCAAACCTAGTTTAAGCTTAGCTTAACCAACTACTGAAAAACCGGGCTTTAGGAAACATTCGGCATCATTTTTTTGATTTCCAGCGAGTTACTCGTAGCAGACTGGTGGCTCTTTTTATATTTATCCCCTTTGATTCCAGGTACACAATTAGAATATTTCCGCAAATGAAAATTCTGAATTTTTATAGACATGGTTTAAGTATATGGTTGGCTCATCTCTACAGCATAACATGGAGAGAGAACATACAACTTTGCAGTTCTTATGTGTTGTGGGAAAAATAATGCGCTAAATTAGATGCATTTACTAAAATAATATGTAGTTAAAAAAAAAAACACGTAAATATGGTGCCGTTTTAGGATCTACAATCCACTTAGATATTTGATGTTGATAGCACCGTAGCACACATGTTCGTGTATCCACTATTAAGCACGACTCGTTTTTAGCGAGTTATTTAACAACTGCCGCGAGTTTTCAAAAATTGCCGCTAGTTAGACACACTCCTCTTTGCGCGCCTAGCCTAGAGTTACAAGCAAGCATACATACAAGTGAAGCTAATATAAGCGTCT
Source organism: Eurosta solidaginis (assembly GCF_040869045.1). Taxonomy (NCBI): domain Eukaryota; kingdom Metazoa; phylum Arthropoda; class Insecta; order Diptera; family Tephritidae; genus Eurosta; species Eurosta solidaginis. The sequence goes on from NC_090320.1 coordinate 27,548,229, forward strand.
TAAAAATAACTTACAAGTGCTGTGAAACTATTTTTTTATAAACAACTAGCAGACCCGTCAGATGTTGTTCTGCCCTAAATTTGGCCTATCTGCATACATTTTAATAAGCTTTTTTCGTCTAACTCTGCACTCTCCCCCTCTTCACTTTATCCTAATCCTTTTATTCACTCCACCCTCCGTCTTTTTCGCTTCATCTATCTCTATCTTCGTCTCATTCTATCTCTTTCTCAGTCTCCTCTCTTTTGTCTTCTCTCAAGTTCTTCTTATTCTTCTTTATCCCTTATTGCCAGTCCCAGAGCGTAGTATGTATTATGTTCCAGTCCCATTCCGAGTCTCAGTCCCAGTCCTAGTCCTAATCCCAGTCCGTCTCTGGTCTACCTCCTGGAAAAAGGATCGTAAATAGGCAAATTTATATACCAAATTTCAAGCAAATCGAATAGGAAGTATATGGGTATTTGGGTATTATTAATTCATTTCTTAAGTTCGGCTTCGCATGCATATTTATCAGTTTTGCTAGGTTGATGCGACTAAATCGAATATCACAATGAAAATTACTTTAAAGCTCTCAGCAACAGCTTTCATTTGATATCCATATTACACACACATTCTAGGGGTACGTTTTGGCCTATATCTCGAGACCCTGTGCGTCGATCGCAACCAAACCTATGTGCAAACCACCGCGTGAGGTATATGCAACTTATGTGAAAGTTTGCACAAAATCGACCGGCTCATCTTTGATTCTATAACGGACATTCATTTTTATATATCGCTCATTTACTTCAATAGTGTCATAACTCAAAAAACATGACTTTTGAGTTAATAACATAGCAACGTATCCAATATCATGATCTATGTTGTGTAAAAAAATCTTTGTGATCAGTTAAAAATTTACCGCGTGCTATAAAAATGAAAATATGCCTTTATATGCGCAACATATGACAGTTAAAATCTTTGAATGGCTCTCCTGGAAAATTGTGTTTTTTGAGTTATGACACTATTGAAGTAAATGAGCGATATATAGATTTACCACCACGGCAGTAAATAATTGTCGCTGTGTTGGTTACATTTTACCGTTTCCATCTCCTTTTGACAATCCCTATACCATTGAAATGAAAAAAATAAAATCAGCTGATGATATGAGCCAACCATATAATTGAGCCATGATGTAGGAATAAAAAAATGGTTGCTAAGACAACTAGGGTCGGTGCTTATTTTGGTTTTTGAACTTTCCATGGAATGTTCGATATATACATATATAGCCAATCAAACTAGGAAACTATTTGTTTATTTATTTATTTTGTTACCACTGTATACACACAGTTTACTAGTTAAATATCTCTTAATCATAACTACAAAAACATATCTACATATTTGATGCATTGAAATAAGAAACAACATAAAATTTAACGACTCAGAAGAGAAATTGATAAAAATGTCGTATGAATTTCAGAATACGAAACAATGCACAACTTCAATTCCAACTTTGTTTTCAATTTCAGTAAATCATTATAGTAGTTACATATATAATATTTAAAAAATTATACATAAAGGGAGTTCAGATTTTTGAGCATTCATTGTTGGAAACGTAAAAATTGATATTGCATATTTGCAATGATGTAGCAAATGCAGAGTCGCGTATTGTAAGTGTATTGTAAAAATATGTTTCACATGTTTGCAATGCAATGATGCTACACCATTTATATAAAATCCTGAACTACCCTATAGTAGTTTACTATAAAATTATACGAAAATCAAGTATTTATCTGTAGCCCTTTTAAGTTTTGTTGCAGTAATATATATAAACTTCACTTATGCGTATGTATAAAATATACACTTGTACATATTTTACATTCACATTTCGGGTATACATTTTCATTATTTCTAACAGTTTTGAAATAATAAAATTACATAAAAATTCTAATAATTTCTTCATATTAACAACACCATCTTTTAAATTTTGATTAACACCAGATTTAACTGGTAGACAAAATATTAGACAATACACGAAATTGCATTATAATATCTATATTACCTACTAACTACTTACTAAATTAGAAATTTAATATTCTATATTGTGTAATATTTCAAGTAAAAATTTTATAAAACAAAAAAAGAAACTACTTACGCATTGAAAATAACGTTCCGTCTAAAGCCTTATTCACACACCTTTTTTAATGAACAATTAACGATGAAAAAGAATTTAACGCTAATCGTATTTTTAGAAAATATAAAACGTTTTACTTTAAAATAATTACAACTACATATATTTAGAGCCCCTTGGGGTATCCACATAGTACTGGAGCTGTATTCAGTAAATATGAGTTTTTGCTTTCATCCAAATTATATAAAGAAAGTGAAACACACACTGAATCTACCCCCTGGTTGTCAGATTATGAGGTTATATTTTTTACTATGTTTGAAAAAACAATAGGGGGACTCATGAAAGCATATAAACTTATAAGGTGTAAAATTATATCCATTTACACACGCTGTTATATGAACGCACCTAGTAATACTCTTGATATACTTGATTGTTTATCAGCTGTATTATTGCCAAACAAAATTTTTTTCATTCCCATTTGGTCCACTGGAGTACTTACATTTATACTCCACAGTAATGCGGCAATGGACCAACTCATGTTTCTACACGAACATATTGTAAGCCGATCATTGCTCGTTTTTAACGATTGTAATCACTACACGATGTTTATTGGACTGTGGGTACTCCATGGATTACTCCGATGTAATGCGAAGCTGGAGTATATGGTCCAGTCCTAGGACATCGCAATGTTAATTGAACCATATTTTTTGTATGAATTGTGGTTAATTTTGGAGTACTCGGTTGGTCCATAGCGAGTACTCCATACATGCATGCATGGAGTACTCGCGATTTTTGCAGGGTTGTTATACTAATTAAAGAATGCCAAGATTAAGTGAAAAATCAAAACTAAAACTCCTTTACTTGTTGATGTTGGAGATTTCTGATGAAAATGCCTGGTAATATCTGCAAGGTTGCATTCCTTTGAGTTTACCGCGTTTACACAATCAAATGTGCGCGTAAATTTATACAAATTGTGTAAATGATTTTTCATACAAAATTTGACAGCTCGTTTACACACTAGATAAATTTATACCTTTACACACTTTATAAGGCATTTATACGGTTACATGAGTCCCCCTAATATTCATCAGAGATAAATAGTTATCAATCCGTCAGCCAGGTTGTCGTGAATACCATGAATATGCATCATACCTCGTGTTCCAATGGTACATGAACCAGATACTTCACATTGTTGTTGCATTTGCATGTTGAATCTCTATCCGCATCTGGTTCATGTACCATTGGAACAAGAGCATAGAGTGCATGCTTATATATCACAAATCACACACAGAAGATTGCGCATTCACGAGTTCAAAATTGCTTCGTTCTGCGCATCTACGTCACACTTGACTGCTTGAACTAATGAAAGAAAGAGTGAAAAAAACAAGAGCTAAAGGAAAATGACGTAAAATTTGCCCATAAAAAACAGCTGATCTTTTGTTTACATGCGCCATGCCCAATCTTCTGTGTATGATTTGTGCTTATATATAGCTAGATATGTACATATACATTAACCTTGGGCCCAGGAAAAAAAGTTCCACTACGCATACCCAAAAAAATAATTTTCGAGCCTGCAAAAAAAAAATGATGAAAGGGTAAATTTGTCGACAAAAACACTTCCCAAAACCCAAATTTTTGTAAAAACGTTAGCGATAACAGTTTTTTGAAAAAAATATTTTTTGGGTTTTGGGGAGTGTTTTGGTCGAAAAATTTACCCTTTCGTCATTTTTTTTTTTTGCAGGCTGAAAATTTATTTTTTTGGGTATGCGTAGTGGAACTTTTTTTTCCTGAGCCCAAATCCTATCGAAAAATCAATGGCGCGATATCGGTTAATAAATCGACCCAGTCTAATATACATACAAAAGGGTGATCCTTATAAATAATATAGAAGATTTTTTTTCCGTCTCGCCCCTTCATTCGGGAATACCAACGTCAAATACATCAAATATAAATTTGGTCCCGGCTAGAAACGGTAAAGTCGTATCGCACAGTGATTATACATAGTTCAAATTTTAATATATTCAGCCCTGGTATGATAATCTGAACTTCCCTACACAATACGTGTTAACCGTTTCCAATCGGTACCAAAAATTTACATGTGATATCGATAACTTCTAGTCTCCATAGGTAAATCATAATTTTGACTCCCTGCGACAACCCCTTAAACGACTCCAATCGTGACCAAAAAATATCATATTGTTGGGCAGGGCCAGCGGAAGGCGTAGGTATGGTGGGTAGTACTACCCATCCGGAAGACCTGAAGGTGGGTAATTACCCACCCCGAAAGCAAAAGAAAATTTTTTTGATCTGCCCTAGAGCCTAATTAAATTTTCAAATACGCGCGCGTAAAAGTCGATTCATGGGGTCAACCAGTCAGCGGTCGTCAGTCAGGTGATGCGCTCGGTATGTGCTACTCTTTGGATACAATTGTATCAATTTGAAGTGGATACAAACATTAACAAAATATCAAATGGATACATTTTTAATAGGTTCATCAATTGATAAAACGAAGTAGAGATATATTTTTGTATGTAGCTGTGATTGTGTTCATAGCGTTAAGAGTATTGTGTTACTGCTGTATTAAATACATATTAGTATTTATTGTATGGGCGAAAGTTAACCGATAAATAAAAAAAATATATTTTTTTTCAAAAAACTGTTATCGCCAACGTTTTTATCGGATATTTTTTGGGTCGGACAGGGTATACATGCAAATTTTACAATCAAATGAAATTTTTTTAGTAGGTCATGAAAAAACCTTAAAAATTAAAGTCGAAAAAATGTAAAAAAAAAAAAAAAAATTTCGAAGGCTCGAATATTATTTTTTTGGGTATGCGTAGTGGAACTTTTTTTTCCTGAGCCCAAATGCTATCGAAAAATCGATGGCGCGATATGGGTTTATAAATCGACCCAGTCTACTGAACATATCATATGCATTCCCATTCATTTGTTTTGTTCTATTGTCAGTTTAAAAAAGTATTGTGTTGCAGCTGACTGCCGGCGCTGCCATGTTTGCTTTGCATAGTACTATAAAGTAACCGGTTATCACAAAAAACTGTATAGAAAGTAATACTTTACTTTAAAGTCGTAGATTCATCTCGTAAAATTGAAGCTGTAACATACACGTTGGAAATTTTGCGCGATTCCGAATTTGAACCAATTTGGCTAAAATGAATAAAGAGTTATCAAAGAAATTTGAAATCAGGGAACCGAATTTGCCACGTCGACGGAAAATTCCAAAGCGAATTGCCAGTAAAAATGATAACGACCATGTTTTCAGCACTCCAAAAGAATATCATCGTAAAATTTACTGTGAAATTTATGACTAAACGCTTTGTAGATTCGACACAGATTCAGCCAAATTTTTTCGAACATTGGAACAATTTGCAGTCATACCGTTTTATAAAGGTGATTTTGACGAGTTCAGGTTAGTCTATGACAGAGATATGGCATTGAATTTAATGAAACGTACAAAAGTATTTCCAAAAGCATTGAAAGATATTGTGCAAGTTATAAAAGAAAATAATTGTTGTAGAGGACTTGTTCCTGAATATTTAAGTTTTATAAAATTGGTCATTACTATTCCGGGGTCAACTTGCTCTAGAGAAGTTTCTCTGTTTTACGTAGAGTAAAAAATTATTTCAGATCGACTATGACGCAAGATCGACTGAACTATGTCGCGATTCTACATTCGTACTCAAAGGAAACTGACGAGCTTGAGCTTGAAATCCTCATGAATAAATTTATTTCTAAAAATTCGAAGCGAGCTGCAATATTCGCGCTTCAACAATGAGATTAGTTTAAATTGTTGTTTTACGAAAATTATTTTTTGTAACTTAAAGTGATGAATAAAGTTGGTTGAAAAGAGTATAATGTTAAAATTTTATAAGAATAACAGAAAAGTTCAAAATAAGGGAAAGTTTTGCGGTTCGTAAAATTACCCACCCGGATGTTTCGCCGGCCCTGTTATTGGCATAGGTATTACCGTTTGAAGGGGTGAGACCGGAATAAATTTTATATTTACAAGGGCCAGCCTAGTATACATACATATGAGATGGACACTAGCAGATTTCAAATAACTTTGTTAAGAATTTAAATTTATGTTTGTTCGTTTAATGGTGTGTTCAATTTATACTTATTATTTAAGAATGAATATTCAATTATTATGTTTTTCTAAAAGAAACCGAAAAGAAAGAAACAACATCATAATGTTATCAAAGGTTTCACCGAGATTCGAACCGCGAATCACACTGTGAAACTGCAGTTGCCTTCACCACTAGGATATCCTGCTTGTATTTGTTTCCTGGCTTAATTCAGTTTATCTCATTTCTACACTAACAACACAATGGAATTAATTAAATGTTTCTTTCTTTTCAGTTTCTCTTAGAAAAACAATGTTAAGCTCATAATTCTTAAATAATAAGTTAGGTTAGGTTGAACTGGCCGGTCCATGAGTACCTCACATAGACTGATTGAGTCCGTAGTGTTACCAGAAGTTTGTTTTAACGACCGAACTGAAAAACCGTATCAAAAACCAGGACCTATATTATAAAATAACAGCGTCCTCTTGGCAATCAGAATACCCGTCATGAGTATACAGTCCTCTCTTTTTAATGATAGAAGCAACTTTGTTAGTCTAAGGTTGTAAGACATACACATAATCTTCGACACTTTACAGTCCCGCGCTTGAACCCACGCCTTTCCCGCTTGGTCAATCATGTGCACCTCTCGCCTTCGCGCCCTTTTAGCTAGTTCGTCCACTTTTTCATTCCCATCTATTCCCATATGCCCTGGGACCCAATATAGATGTATGCTTCTCCCTGCCCCGATTCTCTCCAGAGACTGCTTACACTCTAACACGCATTTAGATGCTGTGCTATGCGAGATTATTGCCTTAATTGCTGCTTGACTGTCAATATAAAAGTTAACACGGTTGCAGCTTAAGCTATTCTTTTCCAGGGTTTCTACTGCTTTGGTTACGGCTAATATTTCCGCTTGGAAAACGCTACAGTAATCCGGCAGCCTGTAGGATCTGCTTATTTCCGGATCAGCACAGTATACCGCAGACCCTACTCCTTCCACTACTTTGGAACCATCTGTGTACACATGTATCGCCTCGTCCGCCATTTGCGCAGCCTTGCGCCAACCGTCCACCTCTATTGTGGCCTTAAGACCTCCCTCGAAGCGCAGATAGGGCATCAGGTAGTCTGTTCGTCTTGTGATTGATGACGCTATACTACTATGGCCATATGATCGGCGCTCAAGCTGCCCCGAGGCACCGAGCCTGGTTGCGGTTGTAATAAGTAAAAATTTAAATTTATTTTTATTTTTTAAAATTTTTTTTTATTCGCTTACAAAACACAATTAAGTTATTTATTAATTTAGTAGAATATTGAATGGCGGATTTCATAGTTTTGCCATCAAACGACCTTCAGATATATATTATTATTATTATTATTTTATGATTGTATTAATCTGATTTCTGCAGCGTTTGCAGAAAATAATATCCCTTTAAAAAAAATAGTCACATATTTGGTTAGGTGCATTTTATTTTGATTATTTTTATATTTAAAAGAGAAAAACTGCTTCCCATTTTAATTTTTTTTAGTAAAATATTTTTACATTTCATTAAGATTCTGTGCGAACTTCCTATTATATATGTATATGCGCATTGGGTATTCTTACAAGTAGCGAATGTTTGAAAAAAGTTTCACAATAAATCATTTGCTTAATAGTATGTTTCAAACATTTTACGAAAATGCTGGTATGTATGCATGGCTGGTATGTTGCATTATTTACATATTTAAAAAAAATGCTCATGTTCTCTCTATTAACTAGATTTCATAAGTGAATATTAATATATGTGACCCGGTCTATGAAAAGGTGGCTTATGAGTCAAAACCGAAATTGCGAGAAACAGCTGTTAACAGCCATACGTGACAGAGAAAGAGAAGTGTCTTCACTTACAGGAATTCACCATAATTCAATTCATTGTAAATTTTACCAAGTAGCGCAACTAACAGCTGATCGGTGAAAATTCGCACATTCACACGCACAGTTCTCGACTCAGTTTCAAACAAAAACTTTAGATTATTTAACTCAAATTTTAAAGTGAGATAATCCTTACCAATTTATGTACGTAGAATATATAAGGCGTTATTGTTGTTATTAAAACAATAGTTTTATTTTTATTAAAGCTTTTATCATTTTTTTTTTTTAACTTTGAAAAAACTCCGAGCACCATTCCTTCATTATATGACATTCGGCTGCCTAGTCCACTGCCTTCCACTCTATTCGCAACATAACCTCTACTTAAGCTGCCAAACTATATAGTAAACAATGATTCAATTACTAAAGGTTTGTTCTCCAATGATGACAGACCTTTGACACTCCCAAATTTAAAAACCTGGACGGGTTGCTTTTACGAAGTAAGGAAAACGGGGAATAATGCAATCCCCTTCAGGGAAAATTGTAGTAGAAAAGTACCAGTAGTAATATATTAGTAGTGACAATAAATTTGTAAACGCCAACAAGTTTTGGGGGAAATAATCACCCCTATTCTGCATTTCGATTACGTTCCCGTTCTACGCTCCGCTTTAATCGAAGTTTGGTATTCTGCATTACGACGAAATCGTAAAGAGAAGAGGAAGAGCAAACGATTTTTCGAAATCAGCTGTTGGTACGGAATGTGTGAACATTGGAACAAAATAAATTAAAGAAAATTTGTAAAAAACACTGAAAAACGTTTATATTTTATTATCCACGCCATTTTGTACAAAAAAAGCAATAGAATATATTGCCGCAGTATTATATTTTTTTGAGTGAAGTGCTTTCATAATTGTAAGCGTGTTTTTGTCGTTCTTTTGGCCAATTCCCTGCCGTGGCCACCAAGTTTTGTTAAAACGGATTCCTGCACGAATATAGTTGACATTTTCTGAATTTTAAGGATGCTAATTTCATTGCACTGGCCTAAAATACTTTATAATGTTTATTTATTCTTTCCGCAAGAATTGTTTACGTTTTCGCTTCACCTTCCTCTACGCCGGCAGCTTGTTTTGGCATATAACTGGGCCCAACGAACAGACACAAATTATAGCTGTCTGTTATAATGGAATCAATAGCCGCGGCATTATTTATGGAGTTGGAAAGCAACGCATACGAAAATTGCCGGGCGAGAATGGAAAGGCAAATATTGCGAGATTTGTGTAATCCATTTGAGATGAGTGACTAATTGTAAGAAATTGAACTTAAAAGTGGTAAAGTTTAATGACTTATTTTCTTATTTAGGTTCAAAAAAACTTTCGACTTAACAAGGATGCTTTCAAGTATGTGTTAGATACTTTTGCGGGGCAAATACGTCCAAGGACTTCGACATCGACATGTTGTTTTTGACCTGGAAACATATAAAAAACAATCATCATCAAGCCTTCTACGTTTCTTAACAAGTTTTACTTACATTTTTGTTAAAATTCTGTTAAAAAATAATAAAAAAATAAAAAGAAAATATTTTTCCGCCAACTAATTTGCAACTTAGAAAAACGGAACTACGATCGAAATGCAGAATACAAAAAATCGAACGATGCGAAGTTGGATCGAAAGTTGGAACACAGAATACCAAAATTGCCAAATCAAAAAAATTCCAATCCAAGTCGAAATGCAGAATAGGGCTGAATTAATTTTCTACTAAATATTTCGTGAATTGATAAAGAGCTGTCTTGTCTTAGGACTTTATATTCCGGCCTTGACTTTGACAGAAGAGTTAAGCTTTTGTGCGGTCCTGCTACACAAGGAGTATTTCCTTTTTTATTCTGAAATTTCGGAAAGCTCTTTTCCGTTTAAGTATTCATGGAAATTTTGCAGATAAATCGTTAATTTAGAATATTCGGAACACGTTCGTTTGATACTACCTCACGAGGTCCGAATATTCCAAATAAGTATATACATAATATTCCAAATATAAAACGATTCCACAAATTTTTAAATGGAGACGTATGTTCCGAACATATGGAATGCATAAGTTAACGTGCTCAATGGGTACATCTCTATTAATTACTAATGACATTTTACTAGTCGAGTTTTTGACGTTGAACGATGAATTTTGAATTATTTTAGGTTTCGCATGTTCATAGCTTTACAAAAGTGCACGATTCCTTGGTGTCCGTACTTTTCATAAAACCTATGTTCACCCACACTAATAGATCACGGCATAATTAGTAAATTCATCAGAAAATTAAAAAAAATGTCTAAGGAATTATGTAGTTCGGTGCTTATCGGGTATTTGTAAACTGATTGCTTCCTATTTCTACTACTAATATTTTTCGAAAAATCGCAAAGAAACAACACAGTTAACGGAAGTCAGTTCGATTTGGGAGCAAAATGGCTGCAATTGTTAAAAAATTTGTCAGCCGAGCAAACCTCTTGTGATTGAATCATGGGAATTCACAATGCTCTTGCGCATTACACGACTGATTATCTCACAGTCGGGGCAAGAAGTTCCGAAATATTCAGTTCAAAAGCTGAGACGACATTCTTTGGCAGTTTTTTTCGAATCAGAAGAACAGAGTTAGAAAAAACGCTACCTGTTAAGAAATATCCTCTTTGTTTGAAAAGAGGTCAATTTTGAAGACCATAATTTGTTCGATCATTTGGAAAATTTGCCTGTTAAATATCTATTTAATAGCTTTTACTCGAGCCAAATTTTTGCTCTATTCTCTATTTCTACCTGAAACTCTTGGTAGAATGTAAAAAAAATCGATCTGGAAATCGACATGTGGCAAGGAAATTTTAGGGTTGGTAATCAATTGATTAAATGGTTTTGTTTATGAACATGATTATTCCAATAAATTGCTGGCCATCACTTCAACAAACCCACTTTCAGGCGACATAACCTGACTAAATAAACATCCAACGGACAACCAAAAGTGGAACTACCCATATTTAAAAGGAAGTCTCATAAAAATAAAATAAAAAATTTTAAGGACTTCCTTTATATAAATGGACAAAAATATAACATATATGCGCCACCTAACATTTTTCGCTGATTTTTGTCCATTTATATAAAGGAAATGCTTAAAATTTTTTTATTCTATTTGAATTTTCTCCTTTTCTTACATTTTCTCGGTGTCTTAACCTATCTGTTAAATACGCTTGTAGCTCAATGAGAACTTACATAAAAATAAATCCCAAAATTCCCTACGTTCCGTTTGATTTTTCTAAATATCTCAGTCCGTGCGCCCCCTAGCGAAACCTTTTGTATAGTGTCATCGGCTGTCATGGACCTTTGAATTAAGCTCTAAATTTTTAGCATCTAGCCCATCCAGAAGTTACTTAAAACCCGGTTTCAAATTTCCATATTATTATCCAATTTTTTCGATCCGTGCGCCACCTAACGGGATTTTTTCTCCTTTTGTTCCTTTGTCACGGTGTCTTAACCTGCCTCTGAGGTTTCATGTTTGTAGCTAAATGAGAAGTTACTTTAAAATCGATTTCAAACTACCAAATTTCCAAATTCTTATCTAAATATTTCGATCCGTACTCCACTTAACGGACTTTTTTTCTCCTTTATCCTATCTGTGAAGTTCTACAGTTGTAGCTCAATCAGAACTTACATAAAAATCAATCCCAAAATTCCCTCCGTTTCGTACGATTTTTCTAAATATCTCATCCCGTTCGCCACCTAGCGAATCTTTCTGTATCGCGTCATCAGCTGTCATAGACCTCTGAATTCAGTTTGAAATTTCAAGTCTCCAGCTCATCGAGAAGTTACTTAAAAGCTGGTTTGAAAATTTTCAAATTCTCATCTAATTATTTCCATCCGTGCGCCACCTAACGAATTTTTTTTTCTTTTGCTGCATTGTCACGGTGTTCTAACCTATGTGTAAAGTTTCACGTTTGTAGCTCAATGAGAAGTTACTTAAAAATCGATTGCAAAATTTGTATGGAAAGCGGACAAACATTCAACCGACCTAATATAAAGGAAGTAAAAATAGAGATAATCGAAAAAATTTAGAATTTATTCTCCAATAACTGCTTTAAAAAAAAGTTGTCCCTACTCAACCAGAATTTCATTGTATAAAAACTCCGGAGGAACTACTTTTTATTATCCGTCCAGAAAATTTGATTTAATGTTATTTTTCTGCCTGTTTTTTATGTTGGATATTGGTTGTTTTATTACGTTATTGTTGCATTTGAGTTTCTGTGCAGTTGCGTTTGCTACGACAGCAAATCTTCCAGACGAAGAAGAAAAAATTGATATTATATTATTAACCGGAAATTCCGGAAGAATAGCCGCACGTTGGGGTATTTGATCAATCTAGTTGGCCAAAAGTCGATTTTTCAAAATATTACAATTTTTTTAACATACTCCCTGGCGTTCCACTGAATAGTATACATACCCCAAAACCCATCTGCAACGTCAACGGAGCTAACCGCGCACATCTAAAGTTGTATAAAAATTGTGTGCAGTTCGATGTATTTTTTGATTAAAAAGCACTTGTTACTTGTTCACTTGTTAAGCCTTAATCAAATCTAGTTACATTTTCTTTTAGGACAGGTAAATATACTTTTAATTCATATTGTGACGAATATTACCATCTCTAAGCTGTTACTAAGTAAATGCACAACAACAAAAACATTAAAACAAGTTACATAAACACATTAATCATCATTTACCCACATACATACAAGGCAACGAACAGATGTAGTCACACACAGATGTAGTCATCAGTCGAAGTAGTACTCACATATACACACACATATGGCTATGCGAGAGGCTATAAACTACAAATACACACGCACATAGCTGGTAACCAAGTAGAAAATTCTAGAAGAAGAAACACCTACACATTTGGGGCAGAGTATAAAAGCAGCACAAGCTGAGTACTCGGTAATCAGTTTGATGCTATCAGTTGCGAAGTGTTAGTGTTTTGTGAAGTACTTTCAAAGTAGTCTAATAAAGACCATTTTGCATTATTGAATTTTGGAGTTATTTATTAAACAGTTTAACGATTCGAACGTTAGCAGAAGGTTGCAGATAAGCGTAGTTTCCCGGAAATCGTTACAATAGCCGTGTTTTTTAACACGCGTATATCCGTTTACGCTTAAACTTTATATGGACTGCTAAGCGACAAGCTTTAAATACACCTCTGAAATTGCTGCGCATAAATTTTGTCCTACTAAATTTCAATACGCATTATACTCAGATGTAACTGAAAAATGTGTTTATGTTTTACCCTCTACACTAATTCTATGTATTCTATGTGCGTCCACACTTCATCGCAACTGATTCAGCTATATGTTTTACCCTATGGCCATCAGAGCGCTGTTTCTCCGCTTTTCGGTACACCCTGTTGCTGTAGCTAGTTGTTTAACCACACCCGCTAGATGGGTATCCTAAGCATTATCTAAGCGAGGATAGGCGTTTTATTCACGCGCAAACGAAACGTATACGCATGTAAAAAAAAAAACACGGCTAATATGTTAGAATTTTATACCGCATGTTTTAACTGAGTTATTCTACTACTTTTCAATATTAATTTTTTTAAAAACCTTGCAAATAAAAAGATATATCTTCTTTTTGTAATTTTTTGGCAATACATAAGCTTGTTTTTGTTTCAAAGTTCAATAACAAAAACGGCTGCGCATACCTGCAATTTCTTGAGTAGTGATCAATTTTGTAAGAGACTGTTACCCTTATTGGCGACAGGTGGCAACCTTGTGAAAATAGCCTCAGTAGCAACGCCTATGTGAAGTCTTAAAATGTAATACCATGTCGATGTACCAAATTTGATTCCAATCGGTTAAGCCGTTTCCGAGATGGTAGTGCATATATAGATAAATGTAAAAAAGGTGAGGTGGCAACCCTAAGTGGCAACCCTTCTAAAAAATCACAATGGAAATACGGAGTAAAATACTTTTCGTTTGATACCCATATTGACATACCTCATGTTATGCCAAGAAATGTCCCCGGGTCCATCCGAAACCGGGGGCCCGATCCATAGTAATTCTGCGCGTCACACCGTGAATTTACTGTCAAATATTTGCTTTCATAACAATGAAGTGAGACAATCATTTTTTGAACAGAAATAACTGCTGTTTTAATTTTGGCCAGCTAGATTGATCAAATACCCCACAGTGAGCCGCTTCCTTTACAAAATTTTGTTTCTCACAGCAGTGCGCTGCATGAAAAGAAAAAATCTGATAAAATCAACCGAATTACGGATCAATTCAACCAATAAGTATGCCAATATTTATCCATCGTAAATAGCTGTTGAATCAACTTCGCACAAACTGTTGAATTTACCTTACCAAAAAAGTACAAATTTGCTTTTTCCAGATCTTGAACCCAGGACTTGCGGTGTGGTAAACTCTGTAAACTAACAATACTGTGGCGAATTTTAGCATTGCTAATATGTTAGTGAATAAAGGCACAACAACAATAAAGCAAGCTGCCACATGAACACATGAATTTAATCCATTTACACACGTACATACAACGCAACGAAGAGATATTACGCGCACACACTTGTGGTCATCAGAAGAAGTAGTGCTCACACATAAACACGCATATGATTATGAGAAACGCATACACTACTAACCAAGCAAGAGAGAATGAAGCAACGGAGAGTATAAAAGCAGCACAAGCTGAGTAACCAGTAATCAGTTTTGATTTAAGCACGCTATTGATTGTGAAGTATAAGTGTTATTGTGAAATACTCTCAAAGTAGTCTAATAAAGACCATTTTGCATTATTGAATTTGGAGTTATTTATTCAACAATTTAGCGATTCCAACGTTAGCAGAAGGTTGCAAATAAGTGGAATTTCACTAAATTCGTTACAATAGCAGCAAACTGTTAAAATAACTAGAGTCTGACCGATGCCGAATTTTTTTCATAGGCGGACGCCGATTAATCGACTTAAACATAATTAATATAACAAAACTAAATTACAAATAAATATAGTTTAAAAAACTAAAGAACACGCCGTTGCCCAAAGGTTCGTGCCTCCGCTATTAAGCACAACTCGTTTTGTAGCGAGTTATTGAACCACTGCCTTCTTCAATAATTGCCGCTAAATAGGTCTCTTTGCGAGCCTAGAGAGTTACAAACATACAAGTGAAGCTAATATAAGCGTGTTAAAAAATGAGTTATGCCTGTTTCGAAAAAATTTTGTGATTCGAGTAGTTTTTATTCTCTCCGGTAAAATTTCGACAGATTTCCTTAACACTTTACGAAACCTTTTGAGGTTGTACTTTTGAAGTTCAGCCAACTTTAGTTCAACAAAGAAAAAGGGTAAGACAACACATCTATGTCTCTTAAGTAAATAACTTGTGTGATTTTATTTTCGGACTACAAATATAACAGATTTCCGTTAACATTAAAATAACAGTGGATGTTAATATAACAGATTTCTGTTGCACGATAGTCATAACAACAAAGTAGTCAGCGCAGTGAGCGTAAGTTTGTCTTAAAAATAATGCATTTGTTAATATTGACAGTTACCAATGAAATCAGTTCTTTTAACAGAAAAATCAGTTGGATTGATTGAAATCTGTAATTTTTACAGAATATTGTTAACTGGAGATCAACAATTTTCCTTCTGTTGAAGTAACTAAACTAAGTTGTTTTCTTGGAAAAAAAAACTCGGTTGACTGTTTTGTTTTACTGAATGTCTGTTAACTCAAGAGCAACAAACCTCATTTGATGAATTTCATATCAAAGCCGATATGCATTGAACCCGACCCCCTCAGATTTTGATGAAATTTTGCATACAGGTACACTTTACCTATGCAAACACAACCTAATTTTTAGAAATTGTATTTTAAAATTGTGGGCGTGGCAAGGTGTAAAAGTGCGTTAAAAATTACGGTAACAGGTACTTTGGAGGTGTGATAACTACGGTACGGTACGGTATTGATACCATTGGAAAGGTATTCGAATCGGCTTTCGAAAATATACACTGTGAACAATTTTTTGTTTCAAAAATAAAATTTTACACATAGAAAAAAATTTAAAGGCCAAGTGTTTTAAAATAAAATATATTTTTATTAGAAAAATCTATTTAATATATATAACATATCCAAAAACTAAAATGGGTTTTTTTCTTTTTTTTTATAAATTTTTTTAAGTAAATTTATCTCTCTATATTTTGATATCATAGTACTTTTGAGCTGTGATAACTAAAGAATGGCTGAACTAATTTTAAAGATCTTGGTACCATTAGAAAGATATTCAAATAGGCTTTCAAAAACGGATACTGTAAGAAACGATTTCGATAGCCGATTAGAAAACATTTCCAATGTTACAAAGATCTTGGAAATCGGGTGAGCCATTCCGTAGTTATCACAGCTTAAAATTACCATATTAAAATATAAAGAGAGGCATTAAAAAAAAAAAAAGAAAACGCCATTTTAGTTTTTGGATGTGTTGTATATATTAAATAGACCTTTGTAATAAAAATATATTTTATTTTAAAACACTTGGCCTTTTGATTTTTTTTTTTCAAAGTTTAAAATTTTATTTTTGAAACAATTTTTCAGTGTAATAAAAATGTTCTCAGTGTATAATTTCGATAGCCGATTAGAATACCTTTCCAATGGTATCAAGATCTTTTAAATCAGTTGAGAAGATTAAAAAAAAAAGAAAAAAAAACGCCTGTTTGATTCTGAGGTGACTGGCCCCGATATTGTCTCGAAATAGTCTTGAAACTATCCCGAAATTATACCTTAAACAATTCGGAAGCGGAATGATACGGAAAGGTACAGTTCCATCTGCTTCAAAATTTTATCAAAGTCCGTCACAATCAATTTACTGGTACTCCCCCCATTTAGCACTTGGTGTAATAATCCACATAACATTTCATTGGCATGCGACCCTTGATGCGATGATAAAAATAGTAGTGAAAGAAAAAACTTTGATTTATAAAAAAATGTAGGATTATTTAAGGCAGCTCGTCTGATAGAAAATGTTTAGTATTTAGTAATGGGGATGTTATTTTTCTAAACTGCCTCGCACCGGTCTATAATTGAGTTCTCGAAACGCTTTTAACTTTTCGTCAGGGTGGAGTCTACAATATTGTGACGAATATTAGCATCACTAAGTGATACTTATATCCCTAAGGTTATTAAATAAAGGCACAACAACAATAAAGCAAGCTGACACTCCTGTGTACGTAAACAAATCAATCATCATTTCACAAACACATGTAATCACTAGCCGAAATAGTAGCATATGGTTACAAACTACAAGTATACCTGTATATGGCTGGTAACCAAGCATGAAGTTCGAGAAATTAATAGACCTTAGTAGAAATATGCGAGTGACGCAACGGAGAGTATAAAAGCAGCGCAATCTGAGTAGTCAGAATCAGTTTTGATTTAAGCACGCTATTGGTTGTGAAGTACTCTCAAAGTAGTTTAATAAAGACCATTTTGCATTCTTGAATATTGGAGTTATTTATTCGACATTTTAGCGATTCGAACGTTAGCAGAAGGGTTTGAATAAGCGGAATTCTCTAAACAATACAATATCTACAAATTTATCTGAGTGATTTGTCTTCGACGCCACATTCTCAAGGACGGTATAGACTTTGTTGCAAGTCGTGGTGCTGTTGGTGATTTGTACTTTGTAGACAATTATCGTTACGTCTTTTCTAAGAATTACTTTTATGAAATAAAGTTGCTCTTACGAAAACTGCTAGGGACTTTCTTACTTTCTCGCCTTAGGATACCACCTGAGTTAAGGAATTATCGATGTTAACCACATGAACTAAAAAGTTTCGTAACGCAGCTGTTATGACCGTAGAAAAAACTTAAAAGGGAACAAATTTTCGTCGGTTTTTTTTTACCGTAAATGTATATGCCGACTAAATAATCTCCCCCTTCCACTTGGATAATTTCGGATGAAATCGGGCCTATGTGACACATTACTTTTTTCTCTGTGGATACCTTAATAAAGTTTTTGCCATTCAGGATATGCTTCTCCTTACATTAGCAGAATCGCCGCATGTTTCTCAGCGACAATATTCGCTTAACAAATCAATTTTAACGCTTTTTTGCTTGTTACTCTACATAAATCCTGGTGGTAGATCAAGTGATGATTGCATGCAATCGCCGGGTATGTTTTACCGCTTCAAATGAGATTTTGCACAATTTTAAGTCTTTCACGACTGCAATGATACTGGACGTCATAAAAAAAATGTGTCTCTTTTAATGACCATAAAAGCACTTAGTAAATTATAAACGGTAACATTGTGCTCCAAAAAAAAAACAAATTTTTTAAATAAATTTTTGCTAGTAAACCGTGTAAACCTTAGCTGAGTTCCGATTAGCACAGCTCTAAGTCCCGATATATTTAAACATGCAAATGCAACAACAACGTTGTGATCCTGGTATTTATATCTGGATCCAAAGTTTGGCTCTGTTAGTATCGTTTTTGTGGAAGATTTTTGGCAGCTAACCCCTTTTACTTGGTGGCGTAACCCATATTTGCCAAATTTGTCTCACTTGACACCCAATCAGGGTTGCGTGATTCTAAATACTTTTTGATTTGAAATCCAACTTCAAATCAAAGATAATTTTTATTTTTTATTTGAATCGGCATCCAAATAAAAAATATTTTTTATTTGTTATTCGATTCTCCAGCCAAATCAAAGATAATTTTTATTTGTGATTTGGTTTCTCAGCCAAATCAAAGATACTTTTTACACCTTTCATGCAATTGGACTGGTACATTAAGATTGGCCCTAACCTCAAAATTGTGAGTCCTTAAAAGGGAAGAGATATAACCACCGATAAAAATACGGAAATTATCATGATGATGATCGCCATGTATTTAGCCATGAGTGGGTATATGTACATATATTGCTTTCTGATGAGAACTGAGTCGGAACCGACAGGATAAGACCAGTATAGTATATGTGCCTTGGCGAGCTCTCTGGCTTCTGATCCCCCTAGCCAAAAGAAGCTTTAGCCGTTCGGGAGCCGATTATGCTCCACAGCTTGGCTGGGCTGATCAGGCCTAGGAAAAAATCAGAAAAATTCTATTGGGCCTGAGATTTATATCCGTAAAAGTTAGGTAAAAAACAAACGACAGTAAAAGCCAAACTTATAACGTTTTATTCGATATAGTCTCCAAATGATTCTAAAGTCGTCCTGAAATAACTCCTAAAATAATCCAAAAGCGATCCTAAAGTTGTTCCGAATTGGTTCTGATGTGGTACCGAAGTAGTCACAAAAAGCTGCAGGAATATTTGATACAGTTTCATCATTTATAAATTTGATCGGAGTCCGCCAATCCTTTATTGATGGACAAAGGTGACACATAGCTTAAAATAGTTGATATGCACGCGCACTTATTTCGAACACGTATCAAGTATGAAGCATAAGGTATCTTTCATTCAGATAGCAACCCAAATCGGAAACAAAAATTTTCTTTGGTTTCCCTAAAGAACCAAATAACAAGTAAAAAGTATTTTTTATGTATGTAGAATCAAATAAAAAAAAAGCATATATGTAATACTCCTATATTGCTACAAAAGGCTAGGTACATTCCCAAACATCAGAGTGCCGATATATTGCTGTTTAAACGTTTTTGTTTTTGTATTCAATAATCGAATGTACCGAAATTTAAATTTTTTCTTGCCACACTTATGCTGCCACAATCACAAACATTTTATAGGCTGTCTTGTTTTGATTTCGAATTCAAAACACAATGCGAGCATTTTCTATTAGCAATATAGGAGTATTACATATATGATAAAAAGTATCTTTGATTCGCCTGAAGAATCAAATAACAAATAAAAAATATTTTTTATTTGAATGCCAAATCAAATAAAAGATAAAAAATATCTTTGATTTGAAAACATTTTCAAATAAAAAATACATTTTATTTTTGGATTCGTGATTCATTCAAATAAACATCACGCAACCCTACACCCAATACATTGTTTATTCAAAATTGAAAACAAATTGTTAAGGCCACAAATAATTACATTATATCCATATTAAACCATGATAGAAAAACGGTACATATTTTGTTTGCGTATCTACAAAAAAATATGAAAAATACAAAATCCACTACAAAATAAGCAATTACGGCTTTGTCCGGGACTTGAACCCAGGATCTTAGGTGTGGTATGCGGACTACCACATCACGGCGACCATGAAATAAACCTAAACAACTTTAAAATGGGAAAAAGTCGGAGAAATTTAAGAGATGAAAGTATTTAAAGGTTAAGATATAAATAAATAAAAACTAAATAGCGGAGAACGTGCCAATTTTAAGCTCTTATTGGTGACATGTTGAACGGCAGACATATACACAAAGTAAAATTGTGATCAAAGATTCGCCAAACACCAGAGTGTTTCTTGAACAAAGCCAAAACCCCATAAATATGTATATATGAGCCGGACCCGTGCGCATCTTCGCCAACCAATATAAAAGTCTCTTATCAAATATCAACAGAAATCAGCTGTTCTATCAATCAATTAAAACTTATAGCTTGAGCTGCCATCTGACGTATGGTAGCAACTGCCGGTAATGCAGTGCAAATATTCACAATAGTGCCATAGTACAAATAGATTTCTTTGTGTGCTATCGTTTATTTTTAACTAATTATTTAAAAAAATATACTAACAAAAGCACTACGACCAAAATTGCCCAAAGCTCGCTAATAGCCCGAACTACCAAAACTTTATTTATAGATTTGGATTCCAAATAAGAGCGAAAAAGGGACCCGTACATAAAAACAGCAATTAGAAATAATATATATGATAAGTATACATATGGTACAGTATCATATTACGCTTCAAGTCTCAACACATGAATATTCATGAAGATCGATTTCGACTTCTGACTGAAATATCAGCCTAGCTCCGGTGTGGTTTCGAAATCGAGCAAACGACCCTTATTTAGAAACTTTCGAAAAAGCCCTATTTCAGAATTTTGTTTCGAAATGCGTGCTGCAACAATAAATTTAAGCCTGCAAGTATATCTTGAGCATTTCTTCGACTGACTCTTGAAGAAATGCCCAAGAAATCCTTGCACATTTAAAATTGCTGCATACAAAATTCATCTCGAGCGAAATTTTGCAAGGATAATAAATCAATTTAACTGGGGGTTAGTCACCTTGTATTGGTGAAAGCGAAAATGTCAAATGAAACTATCTGAGGGATTGCTATCATCCAGTTAAATTCTAACTTGACCAGAAATGATTAAAGCTGCTCTGTGTAAAATGTATGTATATAGAGCTAGAATAGGTAATTGAGAAAAGATTAAACTAAAGCAAAAAAATCAAAATCAGTAGTTTTTAAAAAATGATATTTGGCTTTTTTTAGCGTTTTTTAAATGTATATCGACATGAGACATGAGACAAATATCACGCTATCTCGCTTGCTGTAACGAATATATAGACGTCGATATATCGTATGTTTTATATTGTAAACAGATGTAAATAAAAAAAATTTAATTTTGAATTATATCTACATATTTCCAATAAAATGTGCGATATAGCAATTCTATATTTTAAAATTTTTTTTTCTAAAATGTTAAAATTTTTTCCGTTTTTATTTGATAGCTGAGTGGACGATGATTCCGAGAATATGTTTTTCAAAAATGTATTATATTTTTGCCGAGACATTAGCTTTTGCAACAAATTCTCAGACAGCATTCTTCAAACGAAATATGAGATAAATATTGCTTGAATAAAATACTTAATTAAGACGGTTTTAAAAGAAAAAAAACTCTAAGACATTTACTGAGCTGAGGCATTTTCGAAACAGCAGCCGTTAGACAATTCTAGTATAACAATATATAGAAATTACAGTTAATTTTTCACAGGTTTTTACTAAAGATGCTGCTTCACATTTTCAACCATACAGAGAATTTGTAAAAAAGGTGCATCACAAAATTTGTTCCGAAATCAGCATGATCTCTAGCTTTCACTAAAACTGCATACTTCGAAAATTTCTAAGACTTTGTAATATTTTTATAGAGTTTTGAGTTATGATTTTTAAAAAATACATACGTGTGATTTTTTTTACTTATTTAACAACATCAGCCCAAGATCTTTACGGAATCAGTTTTTTAAGTTAAAGTACTTCAATGTTTTCTCTTTTTTAATTAAAAAAAAAACACTTAGAAAAGAAAGAAGTGCACTTTAAAATAATTTCATAACTCGTTTTTGAGATATTAACAAATATGTATACGATTTTATTGCATTTGTAAAATTTTAATTACGAGTTATTTGAGTTAAATATTTTTCGAAAGTGAACATAACATTGTTAAAATACAGCATAAAGTAAAAAGGAAGGATCACGCTTATTTTTTGTTTAACCAATTTATTCATTTTTTTTTTTGTTTTTGTAATTCATAAAAAAAAAATTATGATTATTATTTATTTAATTTTATATTTTTTGAACTACACAAGAATTTATTTTAATAATGCGCAAGTTTCTAACGATTACCCAATTAACGTGCCCAACAGATCTAAATTAAATTTTTTTGTGATTTAAGTACACAAAATGTCTTAAATCAAAGAGAGATCTAACACAAAAATCGAATGCAATATCATAACATTTAGAATTAACGAAAAAACATGTAAAATTCGGCCGTATTTATACAGAAAAGTTATACACATGTTTATGAAAAATTAAACTAATTTTTTTTGCATCGAAAAACACGTTCCAACAAGTTTTTATCTGCCAGCATTTGCTGAGTCTTTGTTTTCTTTTAATTTTAAATTCCTTAAATAGTAATTTTTTAATTTGTTTTGTTTATATATATTGACTAATAAATAATAAATAAATAGATTAATGTTTAGGAAAAAAAAAGCATCAGTTAATTAAAAACAAAAAACTATACCCAATTTTCATTTACATTCATGTATGACATCAGTATGTAAAAGCTTAAACAAATACATAGCTTAATTTAGAAAGGCCCTAAACAACAGGTTTTTCGAAAATGGGGTTTTCAAATATTTCGATATGCTATATACAATGCCAGTAAAAATATGAAAGTACTACACCTTTTCCAGTTTAAGTTCAGAAAATTACAATTCAAGTTCAGAAATTTACAATTCAAGTTCAGAATTTTCAATTCAAATTCAGAAAATTACAATTCAAGTTCAGAAATTCCAATTTAAATTCAGAAATTTACAACTCAAATTCAGAAAATTAAAATTCAAGTTCAGAAATTCCAATTTAAATTCAGAAATTTCCAATTCAAGTTCAGAAACTTCCAATTGAAGTTCAGAAAATTACAATTTAAATTCAGAAAATTGCAATTCAAGTTCAGAAAATTACAATTCAAGTTCAGAATTTCCAAGTCAAGTTCAGAAAATTTGTCGGGTATTTTTTTTTTCATCCAATGGAAATAAATGTATGTAAGATGGTATCTATGTGTTGAGGAAGCATTGGACACTTAACTCGTTTAAATCAATTTTGCGAGATAGCGAAGAAAAAAACTCTCGCTCATAAGAAGCAATTGCAATGCCATCCAGCTATATTCTTAGCGTCACAACCATTGATCTGCACTGAGTATGACAGCAGTGATGACGAAGATGTGACCACTTAAACAGTCAACGGAGCATCCACACTCCCGGAAGTAAAGTATACATAGGTACTGTCTGCATAGATCTTGGCGCCATATGTCAAAATATCTCAACTTATTCGCCATCATCATCATTCATCATGAATTGGCACTTAATGGCGATTTTGGCAGTTTCGTAACAAATCATGCCAGCTTGCTAATTAAATAACTTTTGAAAATTAACACCCTACTTATAAATTTCTGTATTCGAGCTGTAATTTTCTGAACTTGAAATGTAATTTTCTGAACTTGAATTGTAATTTTCTGAACTTGAAATGAAAATTCTGAGCTTGAATTGTAATTTTCTGAACTTGAATTGTAGTTTTCTAAATTTAAATTGGAATTTCTGAACTTGAATTGTAATTTTCTGAACTTGAATTGAAAAATCTGAACTTGAATAGTAAATTTCTGAACTTGAATTGTAAATTTCTGAATTTAAATTGGAAATTCTGAACTTGAATTGTAATTTGCTAAACTTGAATTGTAAATTTCTGAACTTAAACTGGAAAAGGTGTAGACCCAATAACGTGCAGTTATGCCACATTTGAAGACGTGTGCTGAATAAGAAAATAATATGTTTTGTTTTTCCTGTAAAAATTCAAATTTATTTTTAGAGCCTCTGTGAATTAAGCTAACAATATGAGCATAGATCTTAAAGGCTTATTTGCAGTTCTCAATAAAAGGCTCACGGTTTTTTTTATTTTCCCCTTGTAAGTCAAAGATGAAGTTGTGCCATACAATAAATTATCAAGATATATTTGCAAGCTTAAATTTGTTCTTGCAGTACGCAGCTCCAAAGAAATATTATAAAAAATATACTAAAAGAAGATGAAAAATATATTATTACAAGAGGAACTTAAAAAAATATCTTGGGCCTTTTCTCACAAAGAGGTCTTTAACAGTGCAAAAATTTTTGTCAATAGCGGTGGCATGATTTCAACTTATGTATATTAAAAGGTTGTTTACACCAGAGAACAGCAAAAATCGAACACAACAACGTTCGATTAAATTCGGCAACATGATCGTGTTCAATGATCCAACTTGCTTAAACGAACATAATCGACATTGATTTAAAATCAACCAACTTAATATATTCAATTCAGGCGTTTGCTCGTTTGCCTCAACAGCGATTACATTACAAAGGCAAATATGAAAACTTCATGCGTCTGAATATTTGCATGATTCTTCTGCCCTTACTTCACGGCAAGCTACATATAAACATTGCTTACGATTCTGTTTGTTTGCCGAACTAAACGATACTAAATCTCGTGCTTTGATTTTATTCTCGGCTTGCCTTCGTTTGATCAATACAATCGTACGTAAAACCTGTTCGGTCATTCGATCGCTATCATGCTAACGGAGTCTAGTAAAGACAGATGCTGAGTTTATTCAATTATGAGTTTATTCGCATGACTGAATGCATTCACAGTTTTAGTGTTTGATTAAGTCGAGAAAATTGTGATTTTTGCAGTTCTCTGGTTTACACATGCAAGTGCTTCGGTCTATTAAAAAAAAAAAAAAAACTTTTATGAATTGTGCAACGGAAACTATCTAAAACAATTTCGAAAAAGTTGGAAATGATTTTTGATAATAATTTCGATAGGTTGTAACAGTTTTTCTTCCATACAAAAAAAAAAATTGCATTTGTATGGCAGAAAATCCCAAAAACTTAACAAAAATTAGTGCGAGTTTGAAAAGGCTTCAAGTAAAAACAGTTTTTTTTTTTTTTCAATTCAAAATTAAATTTTAATGAGTTGTGTAATGAAAACTATGTAAAAGCAGTTTCATACAGAGGCTTAATGAAATAATTAGTCAAGTTTTCCACGTTAATACTATGTTAAACAGAAAAATAAATTGAGGCAATTTTGATTTAAATTGAGTGGTGTTCATACAACTCAATTTAGGTTACACAATAGTAATTTGATAGCTGGTTGACTCGTCTCTACAGCAACAACATACCTTTATTCAGACTGTCAAAATGTGCGTGTTGGTATTAGGCGAATGGAATGGAATGAAAACATAAAACTTTGAAACTTTTGTGTGTTGTAAGAAACTGTGTTCAATGTTTTGGTTTCATTTTGAGTTTGCCATCTTCTTTTGGCAATCCCTACTCCAGTGAAATGAAAATAATCAAATCAGCTGATGAGATGAGCCAACCATATAGTTGAGCCATGCGTAACTGACGTTTAAATGTACTCAATAAACACACTTTACAAGGTTGCATTTGCAGTTTAAACAATCTATTACGCAATTTTTTTTTAAACTGGCAATTTATTATTACAATTTATTATATGATAACTTGCGTATAAGTTGCCCAAATAGTATAAATTGCCAATTTGGTGTGTGTTTGTTCATAGTATTACAAACAAAATAAAAATTCTTAATTATCTCAATATCGCTTTATTGAAATCTAGTCGGTTTTGCTTGGTGTTTTGGGTTTTACTGTCAGACAAAAATAAATTTAATATTTTCAATAATTTACGAAAAATAGAGAAACACCAAATAACTAGAAAATTTTATTTTTCGCAACAAAAGATAATAGGGCTTGATAAAAAATAGGCACGTACTTGGTAAGGTTTTATGAGTAGTTCCGCATGCATTTTTTTTTTAAGTTAAGGAGAAAGCGGCTGCTAGTCCGCTGACGTATGTTCGTTAGTCTGTCAATGTGAAAAGGAAAAAATTAATTATTTCATAAAAAAAACTGTGATCCCATTAATTTCTGTGTGAAATTGGTATAGTCCAATTTGTAAAACGTCTTCGAGAAGAGTTTGAAGTCTTTCGAAGCTCGCAAGGTTTTTTGAACTTTTCTTCGAACATTTTCAGATTTTTTTCTTCAATAAAAAGAACACAATTTTGCACACTCTAAATTGAAAAAACCAAATCATCCTTCAAAAAAATGGTCAAATATTATTGCGAGCAAAAGTTTCTGTAGCTCAATTCATATATTTTTTTTAAATGGATTAAATTAAATAAAACATAAAAAATAAAACATTTTTGCTTATACATACTTGTTTTACCCGCAAGTGTAGTATATAGATAGTGCAGTTCATACACTCAACTCTCAGAAACGACATACATATTTGAACCAATATACGTTTATCTTAATTTCGATATTTTTCTCAAGAAATCTAATTTGAGAGCCATTTTCTCATGTGAACTATAAAATTTATCTACGCCATTATGAGTTCCTACATATGAAAAATGTTTCTATTCCTTGATTGTCATACCTACCCATGGTTCAACTAAGGCAACAAATTATGCCTGTTCAAATTGTCAAAATCTGTGTATTGGTATTAGGCGAATGGAATGAAATGAAAACATAAAACATAACAGTTTTTGTGTGTGGTAAGAAAATGTTGTCAATGTGTTGGTTTCATTTTGAGTTTGCCATCTCCTTTTGACAATCCCATCGACCATGCAATGATAAAAATAAAATCAGCTGATGAGATGAGCCAACCATATAATTATCCAAAAAATAGATATTGGCTTTCGAAGTTCGAAATTCTACATTTCGAAATTTTATTTTTTTGTTAACGCGTTCAGCAAATTAAAAAAGTAAAAATGTGGTTGTGGTCCGCTCTTTTCCCTTATTTGAAGGGTTGAATTATTTTTTTGAGAAATTTACTATAACAGCTGTTATACGAGGTGAAAAGTCAGACAGTCGCATGATAGTGGCTACTAATTTCATGTATGCACTGGAATTGCTCGTACTGCAATTTTTCAAAAAAAATAATCCAGCCATTCAAATGAAAGAAAAAGGCGGACCACGACCACATTTTTACTTTTTTAATTTGCTGAACGCGTTAACAAAAAAAATAAAAGCCGATATCTATTTTTTGGAGGAACTTCGAAAAACGGAGATAGTGCTTTGTCTACATAAGCTTCAATCTCTACAAAAAAGTGGGGTTGGTCCAATATCCAGCCGGATGTTGCACAGTGTAATAAACTATGGTTCTAATAAGTACTCGTAGCAACCATATCACATATTTTTTTAATCTGATTCACCGTTTCACAGCTACTGCGATTTAAAAATTAGATCGATCACGGATCGTAAAACACGATACGGGCTCAGAATTGCCCTTTCTTATTAGTTTATTCTTTTTGCAGGTCTAGCTTTATGATATTCAGCGAAAACGTTTTTCGATAATACAATTGTAGCATTTCTGAAATGTTGTTATTTTAAAGAATAATGGCAATGAGAATCAAAAATATTAGGAGTATTTGTAATATGGGTCTAAGCGTTTCATACCATGTTGAAAACATGTCCCGCTCCAAAATATGTTGCTGCGTTGTAATATGCATGAACTTTGTAACTGAAACGTGTGTGTGATTAGGCCTTCGACATTAGTCTAAATGATATATAAATTTAAACTAAACTTGTATATAATATTGATTATTTTTTAGCATACATACAAACAGGTATGTATGTATACATGTACATATACATATATGATTAAGAGGTCAGATCAATTGATATAACACGACTTGGCGAAACTAAAGAGAGTCGTCGTACACGTTCACGTTCCACCAAGTGCGCCACTTGCTTTGTATTGCTCAAATTTGTGTTGGTATTTGTTGTATTATTTAATGCAGCACTTAATTCAGGATACCATGCATCGGGTGTTATTGTTGCAGCTACATTATTATTTGCTATTTGGTGTTTATTAACTAAAAGACCGCCCGATGAGGCAACGGTGGCGGCGGTGGTACAATTATGTGCATGATTCTCTTGATTTTGATTTCTAAATGAATTAGCAGCAGCAGAAGCTACTACTGGCGCGGGTGCTATAGTTTCATTACTTGTTGTTGTTGTTGATGTTGGCACTGTTGTGGTCAATGCATTAGCGGCATAATTTGAAAATATATAAACTGAAGGTTGTAAAGGTTTGGGCAGGTTAGTGCTACTGCTACCATGTTCGGATGGGGTTGTAGCGAATATTGCAGTTGGTGTTGCTGTTAAGAGTGCATTTAAATCAAAATTGGAAGAAGGCTTACTGCTACTACAATCATCTGTACTTGTGGTAACGGCAATACCAGATACAGATGCAGTTTTTGAGGCGGAAATATTTACGGATGATGAAACTGTTGTCGTCATTGCTGCAGATGAGGACCTATTCAATAGTACTGATGTGGGATTACGATTCTGTGTTTTATCTGGCCCTTTAATTGGACCGTTATTACGTGTAGATTTTCGTATAGGTATTAAAGATATTTCTGGCGTATTGAGGCTTATCTTTCCACTACCACCAACTAATGTTAATGAGCTCTTGTGTGTCGATTGCTGATTGGCTATGGTGGTTTTGGCAGATGTAAGGCTGATGCCGCTGCTACTGTTAATGAGTTTACTGTTGTTACTGCTAAGCGTAGCTATCGCCTTACGTACTAATTCAAGATTAGGCCCAGGATCGGTACGCCTTTGAAAAATAATATTCTGTGTACTTTTCTTATCGCTATTAACCACAGCAGTTTTTTTTGCCGTCGTTTCGCCTTCTTCATCCGATGAACACAAATCAATTGTGTCAACAATAATTTCTGTAGATGGCGATGATATTTTCCAATTCGAACGTCTTGTGGCGTCTCGGGTTAGTTTTATATTCAACTTTGTATTTGGTAATGAGCGTCGATTTTTAACATCGTTATCTGTTATTTTCTTTAGCCGTACAGAAATTGGACGGCAACGTCTTATTAATGATTTATTTAAAAATAGGAAACTTTCTGTACGCCTACGTTGTGAAAATTGTCGTCTTGGAAAAACGTATACGTGCGTACTATAATCCTGTGGTTTTTTAAATGTACAATTTGCATTTACAGCATTTTGTTTTTTCTCAAAATATTTTGGCGGTTTCATATGCGATTTTGAGAGTATAGGTGCAAAACAGAAACGTTCTACACGTTCGAGACGTTCATTTAAATATTCTGGTGTAATGACAGTTTTTGTTGTACGCAATAGAAGTTGCCCTGCCGGCGATGATAATGGTATTGTTGGACAACGTGTTAATGATTGTCCAGCACGATTTCTTCTTGGCATACGCTTGTTCCTATCTATAATCATAAAACCATTTTTCTCATCTTTACTATTACCATCCTTTGCGGACGCACTTGTCGACTCGCCCCCACCGCTCTTACCGCTACCGTTTTCACGACATTGCAAATTAAAGTTAAGTAGGAATCCATTGCGCAGCTCATTTTCTTCAGTATTGCGTTTAGCGTCGTTGGTTGGTTGAATATTATTGCTTTCATTTGGTTCAGGTGTATCACATAGAATGACGTCATCATCTTCATCATCTACGTTGCAAGTCTTTTCGTGTTCCTATTGCATGGAAGATGCATATGGGGATATTGCTATATGTTCAAAAAATAAAAAAATAAACAAATTGGAAAAGCTTACTTACCAAAATAGCTTCTTTTGAATACAATTCAGCATCGCAATTGTCACATAAATATATATCAAATGGTGCTGGTTCTACCATTATTTGTTCGGCATCTACTCTGCCTTGATTGGCACCACTTTTTGACTTTTGTCGCATCAAACATTTTCGGCTGCGTTGAGGTTGATCGTATGACTAAAGAAAAATAAATACATATAAATGATTAATTCAATTGTAAGACGGTTGGGGTAGATTTTATACAATATACAAGACCTCAAATATAAATGGCCGTAAATAAAAAAAGAAGCAAATAAAGTAGTCCAGTGCTTAGCTGGTTCAGAATGCGCTAGTTGAGAGAAAATCAACAATATTTTAACTTTATAGACTTATTTCTAAACAGTTTTTAGATAGTGAAATTGAAAACAATTCATCTTTTAAAATACTTCAAAATTTAATTCGAAAATTTTATAGACTTTTCAAGTATGCATTTTAATACATCGTACACCTTTTTATTACCTTTATATTAAGTCCCTTTCATGTTTGTCCCCTCATTTCCATGCGAATTTTTGACCCACGGAAAAGTCTTTTTCGGTAACTTCCCGTTGAGCTAGACACTTGATACTTAGAACATAGTTCTGATCTGGGAGACATTACAATGCAAGTGAAAGAAAAATCCGCTACGTGGCGCACGGATCGAGATATACAGAAAATTAATTTTAAAATGGAAATTTTGCGATCGACTTTTAACTAACTTCTCGGTGATCCAGAGACATGAAACTTGGGCCGTGAGTCAGAACCCAGTGACAATGCAATATTTGATCAAAAAAATTTCGCTAGATTGCGCATGATCGAGATATTAAGAAAATTAGTTTTGATTTGGGAATCTTTCAATCCATTTTTAACTAACTTCCCGGTGACCTAGAGACTTGAAACTTGGCACACAGTTCGAGGCTTGCTGACAATACAATTTACAGAAAACTAAATTCCGCTAGGTGGCGCGCTAAGTGAGATAACTACAAATCCTTGAAAAACGAGGGGAATCTTGCAATCGATTTTTGAGTGACTTCCCAGTGAGCTGGAGATATGAAACTTGAGCCGTAAGTCAGAACCCGGTGAAAATGCAATATTTTATAAAAAAAATTCTGCTAGGTGGCGTATGGATCGAGATATTAGGAAAATTAATTTTAATTTTGGAATCTTTCAATCCATTTTTAACTAACTTCCCGGATATATACAGACTTGAAACCTGAAATATAGTTTAAAACTCGGTGACAGTGCAATGTTTGATCAAACAAGTAAGGAAGGCTAAGTTAGGGTGTAACCGAACATTACATACTCAGCAGAGAGCTATGGATACAAAATAAGGGCAAATGACATGTGTATCAAATGGAAGCTTTTAAAGAGTATTTTAAGAGGGAGTGGGCCATAGTTCTATAGGTGGACGCCATTTAGGGATATCTCCATAAAGGTGGACCAGGGCTCACTCTAGAATTTGTTTGTACGGTATGGGTATCAAATGAAAGGTGTTAATGAGTATTTTAAAAGCGCGTGGGCCTTAGATCTATAGGTGGACGCCTTTTCGTGATATCGCCATAAAGGTGGACCAGGGGTGACTTTAGAATTTGTTTGTACGATATGGGTATCAAATGAAAGGTGTTAATGAGTATTTTAAAAGGGATGGGCCTTAGTTTTATAGGTGGACGCCTTTTCGAGATATCACCATAAAGGTGGAGCAGGGGTGACACTAGAATGCGTTTGTACAATATGGGTAAAGGTGGACCAGGGGTGATTCTAGCATTTGTTTGTACGATATGGGTATCAAACGAAAGGTGTTAATGAGTATTTTAAAAGAGAGTGGGCCTTAGTTCTATAGGTGGACGCCTATTCGAGATATCGCCATAAAGGTGGACCAGAGGTGACTCTAGAATTTGTTTGTAGGATAAGGGTATCAAATGAAAGGTGTTAATGAGTATTTTAAAAGGGAGGGGACCTTAGTTCTAGAGGTGGACGCCTTTTCGAGATATCACCATAAAGGTGGACCAGGGGTGACTCTAGAATTTGTTTGTAGGATATGGGTATCAAATGAAAGGTGTTAATGAGTATTTTAAAGGGGGTGGGCCTTAGTTCTATAGGTGGATGCCTTTTCGAGATATCGTTATAAAGGTGGACCAGGGTTGACTCTAAAATGCGTTTGTACAATATGGGTATCAAACGAAAGGTGATAATGAGTATTTTAAAAGGGAGTTGGCCTTAATTCTATAGGTGGACACCTTTTCCAGATATCGCCATAAATGTGAACCAGGGGTGACTCTATAATGTGTTTGTACGTTATGGGTATCAAATGAGAGGTATTAATGAGGGTTTTAAAAGGGAGTGGTGGTAGTTGTATATGTGTAGGCGTTTTCGAGATATCGACCAAAATGTGAACCAGGGTGACCCAGAACATCATCTGTCGGGTACCGCTAATTTATTTATATATGTAATACCACGAACAGTATTCCTGCCATGATTCCAAGGGTTTTGATTTCGCTCTGCAGAACTTTTTCATTTTCTTCTACTTAATATGGTAGGTGTCACACCCATTTTACAAAGTTTTTTCTAAAGTTATATTTTGCGTCAATAAACCAATCCAATTACCATGTTTCATCCCTTTTTTCGTATTTGGTATAGAATTATGGCATTTTTTTAATTTTTCGTAATTTTCGAAATCGAAAAAGTGGGCGTGGTCATAGTCGGATTTCGGTCATTTTTTATACCAATACAAAGTGAGTTCAGATAAGTGCGTGAACTGAGTTTAGTAAAGATATATCGATTTTTGCTCAAGTTAGCGTGTTAACGGCCGAGCGGAAGGACAGACGGTCGACTGTGTATAAAAACTGGGCGTGGCTTCGACCGATTCCGCCCTTTTTCACAGAAAACAGTTATCGCCCTAGAATCCAAGCCCCTACGAAATTTCACAAGGACTTCTTCTGGCATTAAAAGTATCCTAGACAAATTAAATGAAAAAGGGCGGAGCCACGCCCATTTTGAAATTTTCTTTTATTTTTGTATTTTGTTGCACCATAACATTACTGGAGTTGAATGTTGACATAATTTACTTATATACTGTAAAGATATTAAATTTTTTGTTAAAATTTTACTTAAAAAAAATTTTTTTTTAAGTGGGCGTGGTCGTTCTCCGATTTTGCTAATTTTTATTAAGCATACATATAGTAATATGAGTAACGTTCGTGCCAAATTTCATCATGATATCTTCAACGACTGCCAAATTACAGCTTGCAAAACTTTTAAATTACCTTCTTTTAAAAGTGGGCGGTGCCACGCCCATTGTCCAAAATTTTACTAATTTTCTATTCTGCGTCATAAGTTCAACTCACCTACCAAGTTTCATCGCTTAATCCGTATTTGGTAATGAATTATCGCACTTTTTGTGCTTTTCGAAATTTTCGATATCGAAAAAGCGGGCGTGGTTATAGTCCGATTTCTTTAATTTTAAATAGCGATCTGAGATGAGTGCCCAGGAACCTACATACCAAATTTCATCAAGATACCTCAAAATTTGATCAAGTTATCGTGTTAACGGACAGACATGGCTCAATCAATTTTTTTTTTTCGTAACTGATGATTTTGATATATCTATCTCGATTCCTTTATACCTGTACAACCAACCGTTATCCAATCAAAGTTATTATACTCTGTGAGCTCTGCTCAACTGAGTATCAAAATTTGAGCTACGTAACGCACAAGTCGAACTATTTAGAAGATTAGGCCATACTTCATGGCTAACCTCCTGAGTGTTGCAGGCGTTGTAGAATTTCACCTCGTTGAAGGCCCAACTCAATGCACGTACTTTTAGGCGTACGTGACTTTCACCACGATTTTCAGCTGGGCAAATTAAATAGCTGACACACGAGGTGGAATTCCCTTGTTATGATGCGAGGTGGAATTCTGTTGTTTTCGCCAGTGTTGTCAGCGAAAATTCCACTAATTCTTCATCATCTTGCTATTTTGAACAAATAAATAAATATAAGAATTTTCACTTAGGAATTACTTAAATTACTAATCAAAGTTGCAATTGCCTTTTTGTAGGCAGTTCTAAAAAATTTAAAATAAAAAGATGATAAAAAATTTTAAGGACTACCTTTATATGGATGGACCAAAAAATTGACGGACATTTTTCCTTTAATACAGAATGTCTTTATGAAATACTGTGCATCGTTTATATTTTATTCATATATACCGAAAACTTTCATTTAACTTTGTTATGAAAAAAAAGATGATAAAAAATTTTAAGGACTACCTTTATATGAATGGACCAAAAAAGAGACGGAAATTTTTCCTTTAATACAGACATTATCTCGTTGAATTTTGACTAAAAAACTTTAACAATAGCTCTTGTAAAAGAATTTTGGGATTTAAAATTATAAAGGTAGACCGCATGTTTAATTTTTAAATAATCAATTAGTTAATCCCAAGTACAAGGTTTGCCTTAAATTGAAAGATTGCGCTCCACCTTTATAGTTTTAAATCCCAAAATTCTTTTACAAGAGCTATTGTTAAAGTTTTTTAGTCAAAATTCAACAAGATAATGTCTGTATTAAAGGAAAAATTTCCGTCTATTTTTTGGTCCATTCATATAAAGGTAGTCCTGAAAATGTTTTTATCATCTTTTTTTTCATAACAAAGTTAAATGAAAGTTTTTGGTATATATGAATAAAATATAAACGATGCACAGTTTTTCATATGGTATTGTACAAAATTAGTAAAAAATTGATGACACAGAAACATCAAAGGAGGGGCATGAAGATTGCGCGACAATAGAAATACACTGGAGTTGCCTGCTTCCATGGTAGAAATACGCTCCGATTGTTTGCCAAATCACTGCAGAGCGGCGGCCCCGCTATTCTAATTGAAAAAACTTGTGTATAAATTTTTGATGTTGCTTTGCCTGTGAATTGAGCCCAGGATCTTCGGTGTGGTATGCGGAGCACTCAAAAAGATTTGTTAGCAAGAGCGTATCTTATACATTCTTAAAGAGGTCATATCTCAGCGAAATCGGCCTTCTGTGCCGTTTGAAAAAGTTGCTTTAAAAAAAAATAAGTAAGGAAGGCTAAGTTCGGGTGTAACCGAACATTACATACTCAGCTGAGAGCCATGGAGACAAAATAAGGGAAAATCACCAGGTAGGAAACTGAACCTAGGGTAACCCTGGAATGTATTTGTATGACATGTGTATCAAATGGAAGGTATTAAAGAGTATTTTAAGAGGGAGTAGGCTATAGTTCTATGGGTGGATTTAGGGATATCGCCATAAAGGTGGACCAGGGCTGACTCTAGTATTTGTTTGTACGATATGGGAATCAAATGAAGGGTGTTAATGAGTATTTTAAAAGGGCGTGGGCTTAGTTCTATAGGTGGACGCCTTTTCGAGATATCGTCATAAAGGTAGACCAGGGGTGACTACAAAATTTGTTTGTACGATATGGGTATCAAATGAAAGGTGTTAATGAGTATTTTAAAAGGACATGGGCCTTAGTTCTATAGGTGGACGCCTTTTCGAGATATCGCCATAAAGGTGGACCAGGGGTGACTCTAGAATTTGTTTGTACGATATGGGTATCAAATGAAAAGGGTTAATGAGTATTTTAAAATTGAGTGGGCCTTAGTTCTATAGGTGGACGTCTTATACTCTTAGTATAACCAATTAATATAAATTTATTTGAGTAATAATAATATTATTTATTGAAAATAAGTTAAAGGAAATTGATGTTTACAATTGATAGAAAAATTTAAATATGAAAATTTTTAACATTCATTGAAATCAAAAGAAAATATAATTAATAAATTTAATTTTTTATATAACATATCTACCCTGCAAAAATCGTTGGATCATGTGGTCCACTGGAGTACTTACCATTATACTCCACTGTAATGCAGCAATGGATCAACTTATGTTTCGACACGAACATATTGTAAGCCGATGATTGCTCGTTTTTAACGATTGTAATCACTACACGATGTTTATTGGACTGTGGGTACTCCATGGATTACTCTGATGTAATGCGGAGCTGGAGTATATGGTCCAGTCCTAGGACATCGCAATGTTAATTGGACCATATCTTTTGTATGAATTGTGGTTAATTTTGGAGTACTCGGTTGGTCCATAGCGAGTACTCCATGCATGCATGCATGGAGTACTCGCGATTTTTGCAGGGTAAGTGGTACAATAAACAAGTACCACTACATTTACTCCCCCTCCAGTGAAACATATTGTAACGAATGTTAGCAGCACTGAGCGATGCTATCGTCTCTAAGCCGATGCTAAGCAGTGACGTGAATTCACATCCATAGATCAATCATTATGTACCTACATAAACGAAACAATAATTGCGTCTACACATATGTACCATGTACGTATACGAGCAGCGGAGAGTCAATGCACAAACACATGCATATATCTGAGATACTCCTATAAGTATGCAATGAGAAAAACTATAAAATTGTGCAATTGTAGTTAGAGCTGAGAAGTTTGAGAGCTGAGAAGTTTGAGAGCTGCTGGACTAGTAGATTCTGGAAGCGCCTAGAAGATGCGAAGGTTGAAATCGAAGAGTATAAAAGGCGGCAATTGTAGAGGCGCTGGAATTCAGTTTGATTTGAGTTGTCAAGCAGTTTCGACTGAGACGCTATCTAGCGAGCAAGAGCAGTATTATAATAGTAGAGTTTCATTTGAACTATCAATCAGTTTGGTTATTAAGCAAGCTATTCGTTGCACAGTTTGAGTGTTATTGTGAAGTACTTTAATAAAGGCCATTGTGCATTATTACAAATTGGAGTTATTTATTCAACAGTTTAGTGATCCGAACTTAGCAGAGGATTGCAAATAAGAGGATTTGCAAGTAAATTCGTTACAATATAAATAAGTATGAAGTATATTCTTTAAACACAGATTTGATAACATTAGCTTTCTGAATTCTAAAGGTATTTTTATGTTTCGATACGACTTTATAAGGTCCTTCATAAGGCGGATTAAGTCCTGAAGTCTGATTAACTTTTACAAAAACATATTCACATTCCTCAAGAGATTTTGGAACATAACTCACATCTTTGTTATGATGTAAAATTTTTGTTCTAACTCTTGAAAAATGATCTCTTAATTTTTTAATAGTATTATTCATGGAATTTTCATTATTTCTAGAAACGACTAATTCTCCAGGAACTCGAATAGTTTATCCATAAACTAATTCAGCAGGGGATGATTTTAAATCCTCTTTCACTGCAGTACGTAACCCTAATAAAATAACAGGTAACATTTCTGCCCAATGAATTGAATCTCCTGAAGCTATAATTGAAGTTTTGAGTTGACGATGGAATCGTTCTATCATGCCATTAGCTTGTGGATGATAAGCAGACGTTTGAATTGTATGCGAACGAAGAATTTGAGTGAGTTCATTGAATAATTGAGATGCAAATTGTGCACCTTGATCAACAGTAATTTTAAGAGGAACACCAACTCTAGAAATATAATTTTGCACAAATACTTTTACCACCGTATGTGCAGTTATATTTCTAAGAGGATAAGCCTCTGGCCATCTTGAATGTCTATCAATAATCGTCAGAATATATCTATAACCATCAGATGGTGGAAGTGGTCCAACCAAATCTAAATGGATATGTTCAAATCGGTTATTGGGTATATCAATTTTCTGTATAGGAGGCTTAGTATATCTTGAAATTTTCAATTGTTGACAAGAAATACAGTTTGAGACCCATTCATTTATATCCTTCCGCATATTAGGCCAAAAATATTTTGATTGAATTAAACGCCTGGTCGCACGAACCCCTGGATGTGACAAAGAGTGTAATTTTGAAAAAATTATTTCTCTCGTGGAATTCGGAACATAAGGACGCGGTATTGAGCCAGAAATATCACACCAAATTTTAAAATTATGGATTGGAATTAAAATTTGTTTTAAATTATTCTTCGATAATGGAGAAGATATGTCAGTTTTAAGAGTCTCATCAGTTTGTTGTTCAACAAACAAAGTATCAAAATGAATATCTTTTGCTGAAAGTGAATCTATTTCTGGAAACCTTGATAATGCATCCGCTACAATATTATTCTTTCTAGATATATGCTGTGTATCATTCGTGAGTTCTGCTATATATTCTAAATGTCGCGTTTGTCTGGGAGATCTCTCAGTCTTTGAATTTAACACATATGTCAATGGCTTATGATCTGTCTATACTGTAAATACTTGACCTTCTAAAAAATGTTTAAAATGTTTAATAGCTCTATATATTCCTAAAAGTTCCTTATCAAAAGTTGAATATTTTAATTCTGCAGGACTCAGCTTCTTAGAAAAATAAGCCAAAGGTCCCAAAATATTATTCTTTAATTGTTGTAAAACTCCTCCAATTGCAACATTTGAAGCATCAACAGATAAAGATAATTTTGAATGCCCATCAAAATGATTTATTAATGTATTTTGAGCAAAAAGACTTTTCACTCTATTAAATGCTGTAATTGACTCATTAGTCCAGTTAAGAGTTTTACTCTTACTTTTATTTGCTATAGTTAAAATTTGATGTAAAGGAAGAAGATCTTCTGCAATCATTGGAATATAGCGATGGTAATAATTAACCATTCCACTGAATTTCTGAAGTTTATTAATAGAGTTAGGTTTCTCAAAATTTGTAATTGTTTCTATTCTTTCAGTTGATGGTTTAATACCATTTTTTGAATTTTCATAACTTTGTTGGTTTAATATTCAATCCATACTTTTCCAAACGTTTAAAAACAATCTTTAAATGTTCAAAATGTTGTTCCTCATTTTCACTCGCTATTAATATATCATCAACATAAGCAAAAACAAAATCTAGTCCAAAAAGAGTTTCATTTATAAACCTTTGAAAGGTTTGGGCGCTATTTCTTAAACCAAAAGGCATACGAAGAAATTCAAACAAACCGAAAGGTGTTGTAATAGCCGTTTTATGCACGTCTTCAGGTGCCACTGGTATTTGATGATACGCACGAACCAAATCTAACTTTGAAAATATAGTTTTGTTTTTAAAATCTATGCTCAAATCGTGTATATGTGGAAGTGGATAGCGATCTGGTACTGTAACAATATTAAGTCTTCTATAATCTCCACAAGGTCGCCAATCATTAATTTCTTTTTTTGGAACCAAATGAAAAGGTGAAGCAACAGAAGAACTTGAAGGTCTACAAACACCAATTTTGACTAAATATTCAAATTCCGTTCTGGCCACTTTAAGTTTAATTGGATCTAAACGACGTGGTCTTGAAAATGGTAAAACTCCGTTGGTTGCGATTCTATGAACAGTTTTATGTTTAACTAGCTTGGTATAGTTCGGTTCTGTTGTAATTTCAGGAAATTGTTTGAGCAATTCAGAAAACTTGTTAATTTTCAATGGTAATTTAAGCTCGAAAATTTCGCAGAATCCAAAAGAACCTACTACTTTCAATTTTGTTTCTGAATCTATAACCAATTTATTTTTAATATCCACTAAAAGTCCAAATCTTTCTTAAAAATTGGAGTTTTAATATCTGCCAAAATGAAAGGAAAATGAAATTCACGCCTTAGTCCTATATCTATTTTAAGTAATTTTGAACCAAAAGTGTGGATAATTGCTCCGTTTGCTGCTGATAAACTTAAATCGGGCTTTCTCTTAAATTGTTTAAATTTTGAAAGAGGAATAACTGAAACAACAGCTCCTGTATCTATTAAAAAGTTAAGTTTGTTTTGCTTATCAAAAATAAAAAGGCGGCTAGATGGCTTGACATTTCTTCTATCATCAGCCACCGGCATGATAGAACGATTCAATTTAAATGATTTGGTTTTATATCAAAAAATTTACATGGTTTAATACACTAACTGCGTTATTCCAAAATTTCAAGTGGTACCAGCAAATATTGTTTGGAGAATTTGATCGTTTCCTTCAAATTCTTTTATTTAATTTGTTAAAATTAGTTCGCTCACTAGATCTCGATCTTGTTTGTAATTCACTTACATCAAGAGTTAATTTATTTAAATTTTCACAAAGTACAGACGTTAAATGAGTTAAATTTTGAATAGTTTATTCCAAAGAAGAGTTTTGTGAAATTGAGGAAATCTGAGGTTTAATTTAAAGAGTATACATTTTGTCAGCAATAATAATTTTATTGTCTATGGTTTCTTTTTCACAAGACATTAAATGTGCTTGAACTTGTTGTGGTAATTTACGTAACCAAAGCTTAAAAAGTAGTTCTTGCCCAACAATGGAGCTAGAACCGACTAAACATTTCATCTCACGATATAATTCAGAGGGTTTTCGATCTCCAAGCTGAGTATCAGAGAATAGTCGTTCTAGTCGAATATCTTCACATTTAGTTAATTTCTCACACAATGTCCTTTTAATTGTTTTATATTTGTTTGTCATTGGTGGTGGATTAATGACATCTAATATCTTACAAACAATTTCTTGAGGAAGAGAAATTAAACCATTATGAAATTTGACTGAATCATCAAGTATATTATTTATAGGAAATTGTGCTTCTGCATGAATAAACCATACTTCAGGATTTTCATACCAAAACTGTGGTAATTTTAACAATTTGTTAGCTTGTTGATTGTATGAAAAAGATTGAACTGAATTTATAGGAACTGATTGGAAATTTGAAACAGTTGGTGTTGTAAGTGTATTTTGTGTTATTAGAGATGTGGTAATTGTTGGAAAGTTACAAATAATGGTTGTTTGCGTTGCCATTGATGTGACTATTTGACTATTAGTGATTGAAGTATTTGATTCAGAATATATAGGCAAATTATCTTGCATTATTCTTGATGTGGTTGTTGGACTATGTGTAAGCGGCATACTTTCAATAAAAGTAAGTACATTTTCTTGAGATCTGGTCAGAACCATAATATTTAAAAATGAAATAAAATAAAAACAACTGTTAAAATAAATTCACTGGAGATGGATTTACAATGAATCATATACATACATATAATATAATACTGTCACGGATATTAGCATCACTAAATTATCCCATCACTAAGGCGATGCTAAGGCCATGCCAAGCAGTATTTACGTTAATAATCAAATCAAGTATACACATATATAGGCAGCCCAGAGAGATGTCACACACAGATGCATTTACTTATATGCCTATGTGCGCGCGAGAGACTGTAAACTACAAACATTCACATCAATAATTCAATCTTTATGTATCTACATAAACGAATAAATAATTGCCTCTACACATATGTACGTATACGAGCAGCGGAGCGGCAATGCACAAACACATGCATATATCTTATCTGAGTTGTCACAAGAGTGAGCAATAATTTGTGCACGTAGTTGTGGCTGGCGATTTTGTAGCCGAAACAACTAGTAAGTTCTGGAAATCGAAGAGCCTAGAAGTATGCAGCGTAAACTATAAAAGCGGCGCCAGCGAGTAAGAAGTAATTCAGTTTGATTTGAATTGTCAAGCAGTTACGAGTAAGACGATATCTAGCGAGCAATAGCACTATTATTTTGAAAGTCAGTTTCCTTTAAGATATCAGTTTGGTTATTAAGCTATTCGTTGCACAGTTTGAGTGTTATTGTGAAGTACTTAATAAAGGCCATTTTTCCATCATTCAATATTGGAGTTATTTATTCAACAGTTTAGTGATTCG
Source organism: Eurosta solidaginis (assembly GCF_040869045.1). Classification (NCBI taxonomy): domain Eukaryota; kingdom Metazoa; phylum Arthropoda; class Insecta; order Diptera; family Tephritidae; genus Eurosta; species Eurosta solidaginis. The sequence continues at coordinate 27,589,964 of NC_090320.1, forward strand.
AACTTAGCAGAGGATTGCAAATAAGAGGATTTGCAAGTAAATTCGTTACAATTGGTGTCAGAAGTGGGATTGTTGAATAAATTCCGAAGATTGGGAATACAACTTGGACATGGCAAAGTTCAGTGAATTGAAGATCCAGCAACTGAAAAAGGAGTTGGAAAACCGTGGATTAAATACAACTGGCAATAAGATCGAACTTCAAGCACGGCTACGAGAGGTAATGGAGTCGCAAGGAATTGATGTCGACGAGTTTGTCTTTTATCCTGATGGGGACGAAACAACAACAAAAATGGAAGAGAAAAACGAAACATCGCAGACAGTTACGAGCACAGACTTGAACATGATATTGGCTGCAATAACTGCTCAAACATCGACAGTGGCATCTCAGCTGGAATCGCAGGAGACACGTTTAACATCCAAGATGGAAGAACAGAAAACGTATATGTCATCTCAACTAGAAGAACAGAAAACGTATATGTCATCTCAACTAGAAGAACAGAAAACGTATATGTCATCACAGATGGAATCCCAAGAGACACGTATAACATCAAAGATTGAAGCACAAGAAACGCGTATTTCGGAAATGTCAGCACAAATTTCAGCACAGATATCATCTCAGATCTCCACACAACTAGAAGAGCAGGAAGCCCGTATATCATCTAAACTGGAAGCGCATATGGAAGAAAAACTAACCCAGTTTCATGAAGGCTTCAGTGGTCGACAGGATAAAATCGAGGCCGAGGTGGATGCTTTGAGAGGACGTATCGAGCAGTTACAACTAAATCGTCCAGCAGTTTCAGCGAGTAATCCAAAGGTAAAAACACCATCCTTTGACGGTTCTGTTCCTTTCCAGGTCTTTAAGCTACAGTTTGAGAAGACCGCAGCAGTGAACAACTGGAATGTGGAAGATAAAGTTGCAGCTCTGTTCGTGGCATTGAAAGGGCCAGCAGCCGAAATCCTACAGACGATTCCCGAAGGAGAGCGGAACAACTATGAAGCATTGATGGCTGCTGTAGAACGACGTTACGGAAGCGAGCATAGAAAACAGATATTCCAAATTGAGTTGCAAAACCGCTACCAAAAAGCAAATGAGACATTGCAGGAGTTTGCTTCAGATGTTGAAAGGTTGGCTCATCTCGCAAATGCGGACGCACCCGTGGAATACACCGAGAGGGTAAAAATCCAGAGTTTTATAAATGGCATACGAGACGTGGAAACGAAGCGAGCTACATACGCGAACCCAAAACTGACATTTGCTGAAACGGTATCACATGCATTGACTCAGGAAACTGCCGCCCTATTGAGTAAACCAGCATATAAGGCTCATCGTGTAGAAGTAGAAAGGCCAGAATGGGTAGACACAATTTTGGAAGCACTGAAGGGATCACAACAGAAAAATGCCGGAGTTATTAGATGTTTCAAGTGCGGCAACCCAGGTCATATTGCACGACATTGCAGCACCGGTGCCAATAGCTCCAACAATGTGGGTGGCCGTAAACGCAGAGCTGAAGGAGATGAGCAAATCTCCAAGTCCACTCAATCGTTAAACTAAAGCGAGTCAGCCGCAAGGGGCGACAGCTGGCTCCCTCAATTGAATGCCCCATAATCTCTATCTCACAAATTGGAAGAAGGTCAAACAATCTTACGGTCGGAGGACATGTGGATGGAAAGAAACGTTTACTGACTGTAGATACGGGTGCATCTCATTCCATCATTCGAGCGGATTTAGTCAACAAGGAGATAACACCATTGCATGGAGCAAGATTGCGTACAGCCACTGGAGAAGACAGCACGGTTCTAGGAAAAGTATCATGTGAAGTCGCAATTGGGAACGCCACGGTAGTACACAATTTTATAGTGGCAGAGATTGTTGACGAAATCATAATTGGAGTGGACTTCTTAATCGACCAGGGCATCAAGATCGACATGCAAAGCAAGACGATGCGATATAAGAACATGGATGTATCACTTAATTTCGGCTACGAGAGAGGCTACAGCAGTAAACGAGTGCTGGTAGAAGAGAGTCAGCGAATACCACCAAAATCCGAAGCAGTCATCTGGGCAAAGGTTGATGGAGATTGTGGGACAAACAAATTGTGGGTTGTCGAAGCAGCAAACAAATCAGCACTGAACATACTTGTAGGAAAAACCCTGGCTATGACAAAACAAGATGGACGTATTCCGGTAAGAGTACTCAATGAGTTCAATTCACCACTCAAACTGACTAAAGGAGCTATTTTGGGAAGATGCCAAGAGGCTGAAGTAGTTATTAACTGTGAACAGCTCCAGGAACACGTTTCAGCTAGTAATACTAATCTTTCAAATGACATCACGGCATGGACGCAGGGGCTAGGGGAAGCATATCAGAGTAAGGCAAAGCAACTGCTCCTAAAGTACGCGAACATATTTGACCAGGATGGTTCTAAACCAGGCCGCACCAACGTTGTGAAACATCAAATTGACACTGGAGATGCGAGGCCGATCCGTCAAGCTCCACGTAGTGTTCCACTGGCGAAGCGGGAAGTTGTGAGTCAAATTATACAAGAAATGAGCGACAGCGGCGTCATCGAACCATCAGCTAGTCCCTGGAGCTCACCGGTAGTACTTGTAAAGAAAAAGGATGGAAAAATGAGGTTTTGCGTGGACTACCGGAAGTTGAATGACGTTACGAAAAAGGATAGCTACCCATTGCCAAGAATTGACGACACTCTGGACTCGCTCTCTGGTACGAAATGGTTTTCCACACTGGACTTGAAAAGCGGCTACTGGCAAGTGGAGGTAAATGAGGAAGACAAAGAGAAAACAGCCTTCAGCGTCGGAGATGGTCTTTGGCAATTTACAGTAATGCCCTTTGGACTATGTAATGCACCAGCTACTTTCGAGAGACTCATGGATCAGGTATTGAAAGGACTACATTGGAAAACATGCTTGGTGTACCTGGACGACATCATCGTATTGGGCAAGAATTTCGATGAACATCTTAAGAACTTGGAGGAAGTTTTCCAAAGAATAGCTGGCGCTGGTCTGAAGTTAAGTCCCAAAAAGTGTGCGCTGTTTAAAAAGGAAGTAAATTATTTGGGTCACAAGGTAACGACAGAGGGCATATGCACTGCGAACGAAAAGATAGAGGCTGTAAAGGATTGGCCAAGACCACAGAACCTACATGAATTAAGAAGTTTCCTTGGGCTGTGCACATATTACCGCCGATTTGTACAAAATTTTTCCAGCGTAGCCCATAGCCTCCATGAGCTTACAAGAAAAAATAAAGCTTTTGAATGGAAGAAGGAGCAAGAAGTGGCTTTCCAAACATTGAAGGAGCGTTTGTGCACTGCCCCAATGTTAGCATATCCGATTCCAGGAGCAACATTTATTCTAGATACAGATGCGAGTGGATATGCTATAGGAGGCGTTTTATCACAACTGGTCGATGGACAGGAGAAGGTAGTTGCATATTACAGCCGTTCGATTGGAAAACCAGAGAGGAACTACTGCGTTACGCGGAGAGAGCTGTTGGCATTGGTAGAGTGCGTTAAACATTTTCACAAATACCTCTACGGCCAGCGATTCCGTGTCAGGACAGATCACGCAGCTTTAAAATGGCTACTGCAGTTCCGTAATCCGGAAGGACAATTGGCACGGTGGATCGAGCGACTACAAAGCTATAACTTTTCCATTGAGCATCGAAAAGGTAGTACCCATGGAAATGCCGATGCAATGTCACGAAGACCATGTAGTTTGGAATGCAAGCACTGTTCAAAAGCCGAGGCTAAAGAAGAAATTATAGACGTCCGGCTAATGACTATAACATGTACAGATGAATGGGACAAGGAACAGCTAAGAAAGTGCCAGCTAGAAGATGCAGATCTGTCACGTGTTATGCAAGGTCTCGAACGAAATGAAAGACCAAACAGAGAAGAGATGTCAGCAGAGAGTCCCATTGCGAAGTCATATTGGGCACAGTGGAACAGTTTAGAATTGATATCCGGTTGCCTTCATCGAGTATGGGAGAGTGAGGATGGTAAATACAATAATAAACTGATTGTTGTTCCCAGAAAGAGGATTCCTGATGTGCTCAGCGAGCTGCATAATGGTCCAAGCGGAGGTCATCTTGGAATCACGAAGACGCTCGAGAAGATTAAACAGAGATTCTATTGGGTTGGTTGCCGTCAGTCGGTCACTGAGTGGATTGCGAACTGCGAGGTTTGCAGCAGAGCGAAAGGGCCCAGAACACGAAGTCATGGCCAGATGAAGCAATATAACTCAGGCGCGCCATTTGAAAGGATCGCCATGGATGTCGCAGGTCCATTTCCTACTAGCAACCGCGGAAACAAATACGTACTGGTGGTTATGGATTATTTCAGTAAATGGCCAGAGGTATACCCAATCCCAAACCAAGAAGCAGAAACAGTAGCAGAAGTGGTTAAAAACGAATGGGTTGCAAGGTATGGTGTACCAATGGAGTTACATTCTGACCAAGGCAGGAATTTTGAATCAGCTGTGTTCCAAGAAATGTGCAAGAAGCTGGGCATTCGGAAAACACGGACAACTGCATTGCATCCTCAGTCCGATGGTATGGTGGAACGTTTCAATAGAACATTGGAGGAGCATTTAAGGAAAGTAGTAGACAAGTACCATAAGGACTGGGATACACACATATCATTATTCTTGATGGCCTACCGATCGGCAGTACATGACACAACGGGCCAAACTCCCGCAAAGGTAATTTTTGGCAATGACCTTCGACTGCCAGCTGATTTGAAGTATGGGATAGATGTCGATGCGGAGAGGAATGTCAAGAAATCCACTGGTGTTTTGGAAGAAGAGCTGAGAGAGATACACAATCTGGTAAGGCAACGAGCAAAGATTATGAGTGACAAGATGAAAGCAAGGTACGATAAAGCAATTAATTCGGAAGGGTTTCAGGAAGGAGATTTGGTGCTGCTATACAACCCACAACGAAAAAAAGGTTTGTCCCCAAAATTGCAGTGTAACTGGGAAGGTCCATACAAAGTTGTAAAACGAATCAACGATGTAGTGTACCGCATACAAACCATCGGTAAACCACGAACCAAAATGAAGGTGGTCCATTTGGAAAGGCTAGCAACGTTTAGATCGAGAGATTTGTCTGATCGGGACGATCAGACTTAGGTGGAGGGCAGTGTCACGGATATTAGCATCACTAAATTATCCCATCACTAAGGCGATGCTAAGGCCATGCCAAGCAGTATTTACGTTAATAATCAAATCAAGTATACACATATATAGGCAGCCCAGAGAGATGTCACACACAGATGCATTTACTTATATGCCTATGTGCGCGCGAGAGACTGTAAACTACAAACATTCACATCAATAATTCAATCTTTATGTATCTACATAAACGAATAAATAATTGCCTCTACACATATGTACGTATACGAGCAGCGGAGCGGCAATGCACAAACACATGCATATATCTTATCTGAGTTGTCACAAGAGTGAGCAATAATTTGTGCACGTAGTTGTGGCTGGCGATTTTGTAGCCGAAACAACTAGTAAGTTCTGGAAATCGAAGAGCCTAGAAGTATGCAGCGTAAACTATAAAAGCGGCGCCAGCGAGTAAGAAGTAATTCAGTTTGATTTGAATTGTCAAGCAGTTACGAGTAAGACGATATCTAGCGAGCAATAGCACTATTATTTTGAAAGTCAGTTTCCTTTAAGATATCAGTTTGGTTATTAAGCTATTCGTTGCACAGTTTGAGTGTTATTGTGAAGTACTTAATAAAGGCCATTTTTCCATCATTCAATATTGGAGTTATTTATTCAACAGTTTAGTGATTCGAACTTAGCAGAGGATTGCAAATAAGAGGATTTGCAAGTAAATTCGTTACAATACTGTAGAGAAATTACATATTTGTATAGTCCAAATAACTTAAACTAATTATTGAAAATGTTTGATTATAAATATAAACGGCAATAATTGAAATCACATTCTTGGTAATTCTTTTAAATTTTTTAAAATGATGAAACGTTTGTATTAGTTAGAATATTAAAAATATTCCTTTAATTATTATAAAATCTTTCTATTGATTTCCTGATAAGATTTGCAATCAATATAGTATGTATATAAATTTTATTTTTCAAATATATATATTTTGTTAAATGTGTGTTGTTTACTAGTATCTAGGGATACCTGGACAAGTACAATTGATGTATTTTACAGCGCTGTTGTAGTTTGTCCACTAATATTGTTTGTTTAAATTCCTGCAGTTCTGCAAATATTATCACCACAATAGCCAGGTTCTACTGCTTCGAAATTGGTACCAATAACATAACCAGTATAATATTGACTTTTATCGCCGATATCACCGCGTGTTTAGTAGAAAATGTAATAAAAGCACATCCTTTATAATGTCACTTGAACCGACACAACTAATTCCGCCAATTATTTAAAATAATTGTTATATTGTTCGTAATAAGCTGGATCGCCATATGATATACTCTTAGTATAACCAATTAATATACATTTATTTGAGTAATAATAATATTCAGACCAATTCTAAATATTCTCGCGGAATTTTGTTCTCGCGGATTTTTTTATTCCCGCGGAAAAATTCCTCCAATTCTGTTCTCCTAGGGAGAACAATAATTGGGGAACAGGAATTTCGAATTTTCGAAGTCAGCTGTTTTGTCAATTGAAATTTCGTTGCACATTTCTTATTTTGTTTAAGAGATTGAAAAGTTTAATTATTGTTGCAAATTTGTTGGAAATTAAGAAATAAAATATAAACAATGCACAGTATTAATTGCATTTCATGTGGTATTCACTGAAATTAGTAATGAATTGGTGCCACAGCAACATCAACAGCGGAACATAAGAAGAAGACGGCCGCATAAAACAAATCTGCCGAAGTTGCCTGCTTTCGTTCAGCAAAGCAATTTTCTGGCGGCCAAGTTGAGTTGAATTCCTACTTCTTCATATGCCAAAATCTATTTAAGCCTTATTAAAAAATCCCACAATTTCTGGATGGCTGCATCAAATATGTATACCAAGAGCTCTACCGTTGCTTATGATATACTTTTCGACTTAAAATAAATATTGTGGTTGTTGTTGTTGTTGTATTAACAGTGAGAATATTGGGGTAGAATGTAAATACATATTTTAGCACAAGTTTGTACAAATAAGTGTTCTTTCTTAAAAGAACCAATTTCCTTTAACTATTTTGATGCAGTCCCTTTAATTTAACTAGTGAAAAAAATCCCTATGAAATGGTAGAGAAATCTCCCTCTCCCTCACATTCATAATACCTACTTTTCTCCCATAACCGGTTTCCGCTTTTTCGAACATTGTTCAGAATAGGAGGAAAGGGAGAAGTGAAAAAACTCACAAGGAATTTTTATTTAGAATACGAGGAATGGGAGAAGGGAAAACACTCGCACGGAATTTTCGTTTAGAATTGGGCTGATTATTTATCTATACTATAATAAATCACTAGAAAATCGTGTCTGTACATCCAAGATTTCTAAAAAAAAATGAGTGTAGTTGACGTTTGGAATGTCGTAGAATCCATCGGCACCACTTTTTTCTGTTTGTCTGTTTGTCTGTATGATATCGATAATCTCGGAAACTAACGAATGGATTTTTATGAGACTTTCACAGATGGACAGCCTGTAATCCAGAAGGGAATCTAGAACTTATTTCATTAAAATGGCGTGAGAAACAAAAAAGATATAGTTGTTTAAGCTATAATTAAGATACTTTTAAGGATTTTTTTTTGAAAAACGAAGGAAAATGCACTTAGTTTCCAAACAAATATCAAAGAATGCCTTTGCAAAGTTTTTTTTCAATTTCATATAAATTAAAAATCAAATTCATGAATAGATACATTGGCGTACCAAAAAAAAATTATTTCACGCTGTCATATTACGATAATCGGTTAAAATGAGGTTACCTAAAACCTCTAAATATGCGTACAATATGAGCATCAAACAATAGAGGAAGATCACAGGTTTCATTTGAATTTTGTGATATTTAGATAAATTAATCGATAACTGAGTTATCGGTCAAAATGTATTTGCTCCAAAATCTATAAATTTACCTACAATCTATCTATCTTCTATCTATCTATCTATACTATAATAAATCTCTAGAAAATCGTGTCTGTACATCCAAGATTTCTAAAAAAAAATGAGTGAACGTCAAGGGATGTCGTAGAATCCATCGGCACCACTTTTTTCTATTTGTCTGTTTGTCGGTTTGTCTGTTTGTCGGTATGATATCGATAATCTCGGAAACTAACGAATGGATTTTTATGAGACTTTCGCAGATGGATAGCCTGTAATCCAGAAGGGAATCTAGAACTTATTTCATTAAAATCGCGTGAGAAACAAAAAAAGATATAGTTGTTTAAGCTATAATTAAGCTACTTTTAAGGATATTTTTTTTTGAAAAACGAAGGAAAATACACTTAGTTTCCAAACAAATATCAAAGAATGCCTTTGCAAAGTTTTTTTTCAGCTTCATATAAATTAAAAATCAAATTCATGAATAGATACATTGGCATACCAAAAAAAATTATTTCACGCTGCCACATTACGATAATCGGTTAAAATGAGGTTACCTAAAACATTTAAATATGCGTACAATATGAGCATCAAACAATAGAGGAAGGTCACAGGTTTCATTTGAATTTTGTGATATTTCGATAAATTATTCGATAACTGAGTTATCGGTCAAAATGTATTTGCTCCAAAATCTTTAAATTTACCTACAATATGAAATACTTTTAGCTAAGATTTTAAACCTTTTACACGCGTTAATCAGGGACTCAAACCTTTTGGTGCAATTCGGTTTATCTATTCGCTGACAGGTGGCGCAAAGTTTTCGTGTGTACTGCGATGCTTTGGTAGGTGTGCGATTGGTTGTCGTACACATACACTAAATAAAATTAAAAAAAAAAAATAAGGGCCACTTTAATATAAATACGCATCCCGAACAACGTCGGGTACCCTGCTAGTTGAAAATAAGTTAAAGGAAATTGATGTTTACAATTGATAGAAACATTTAAATATGAAAATTTTTAACATTCATTGAAATCAAAAGAAAATATAATTAATAAATTTAATTTTTTATATAACATATCTAAGTGGTACAATAAACTAGTACCACTACAGGACGCCTTTCCGATATATCGCCATAAAGGTGGACCAGGGGCGACTCTAGAATTTGTTTGTACGATATGGGTATTAAATGAAAGGTGTTAATGAGTATTTTAAAAGGGCATGTGCCTTAGTTCTATAGGTGGACGCCTTTTCGAGATATCGCCATAAAGGTGGACCAGGGATGACTCTAGAATTTGTTTGTATGATATGGGTATCAAATGAAAAGTGTTAATGAGTATTTTAAAAGGGAGTGGGCCTTAGTTCTATAGGTGGACGCCTTTTCGAGATATCGCCATAAAGGTGGACCAGAGGTGACTCTAGAACTTGTTTGTACTATATGGGTATCAAATGAAAGGTGTTAATAAGTATTTTAAAAGGGAGTGGGCCTTAGTTCTATAGGTGGACGCCTTTTCGGAATATCGTTATAAAAGTGGACCAGGGTTGACTCTAGAATGCGCTTGTACAATATGGGTATCAAACGAAAGGTGTTAATAAGTGTTTTAAAAGGGAGTGGGCCTTAGTTCTATGGGTGGACGCCTTTTCGGGATATCGCCATAAACGTGGACCAGGGGTGACTCTAGAATGCGTTTGTACAATATGGGTATCAAATGAAAGGTGTTAATGAGTATTTTAAAAGGGCGTGGGCCTTAGTTCTATAGGTGGACGCCTTTTCGAAATATCGCCATAAAGGTGGACCAGCGTGACTCTAGAATTTGTTTGTACGATATGGGTATCAAATGAAAGGTGTTAATGAGTATTTTAAAAGGGAGTGGTGGTAGTTGTATATGTGAAAGCGTTTTCGAGATGTTGACCAAAATGTGGACCAGGGCGACCCAGAGCATCATCTGTCGGGTAGGTGGTAGGTGTCACACCCATTTGGCAAAGTTTTTTTCTAAAGTTATATTTTGCGTCAATAAACCAATCCAATTACCATGTTTCATCCCTTTTTTCGTATTTGGTATAGAATTATGGCATTTTTTTAATTTTTCGTAACTTTCGATATCGAAAAAGTGGGCGTAGTTATAGTCGGATTTCGCCAATTTTTAATAACAAGATAATGTGAGTTCAGATAAGTACGTGAACTGAGTTTAGTAAATATATATCGATTTTTGCTCAAGTTATCGTGTTAACGGCCGAGCGGAAGGACAGACGGTCGACTGTGTATAAGAACTGGGCGTGGCTTCAACCGACTTCGCCCTTTTACACATAAAACAGTTATCGTTCTATAATCTAATCCCCTACCAAATTTCACAAGGATTGGTAAATTTTTGTTCGACTTATGGCATTAAAAGTATCCTAGACAAATTAAATGAAAAAGGGCGGAGCCACTCCCATTTTGAAATTTTCTTTTATTTTTGTATTTTATTGCACCATATCCTTACTGGAGTCGAATGTTGACATAATTAACTTATATACTGTAAGGATATTAATTTTTTTTTTTAAATTTGACTTTACACATTTTTTTTTAAAGTGGGCGTGGTCGTTCTACTATTTTGCTAATTTTTATTAAGCATACATATAGTAATGGGAGTAGCGATCCTGCCAAATTTCATCATGATATCTTCAACGACTGCCAAATTACAGCTTGCAAAACTTTTAAATTACCTTCTTTTAAAAGCGGGCGGTGCCACGCCCATTGTCCAAAATTTTACTAGTTTTCTATTCTGCGTCATAAGTTCAACTCACCTACCAAGTTTCATCGCTTTATCCGTCTTTGGTAATGAATTATTGCACTTTTTCGGTTTTTCGAAATTTTCGATATCGAAAAAGTGGGCGTGGTTATGGTCCGATATAGTTCATTTTAAATAGCGATCTGAGATGAGTGCTCAGGAACTTGCATACCAAATCTCATCAAGATACCTCAAAATTTACTCAAGTTATCGTGTTAACGGACAGACGGACGGGCGAACGGACGGACATGGCTCAATCAAATTTTTTTCGATACTGATGATTTTGATATATGGAAGTCTATATCTATCTCGATTCCTTTATACCTGTACAACTATACTATAATAGGCATATACATCGATATTATCAGCCCAATTCTAAACAAAAATTCCGTGCGAGTTTTTTCCCTTCTCCCATTCCTCGTATTCTAAATAAAAATTCCTTGTGAGTTTTTTCACTTCTCACTTTCCTCCTAATCTGAACAATGTTCGAAAAAGCGGAAACTGGTTATGGGAGAAAAGTAGGTATTATAAATGTGAGTGAGAGGGAGATTTCTCTGTCATTTCTTAGGAGTTTTTTCACTTGTTAAATTAAAGGGAATGCATCAAAATAGTTAGTTACCCAGCGGGTAAGGGGGTAAGAATATACCCGCGGTAGGTATGCCCGTCGTAAGAGGCGACTAAAATACCAGATTCAAAGGGTGTGTAGCGCAACCCTTCAGGTTGCCAGCGCAATATATAGCTTCTCCAAACCTAATTGTCAACCTCACCTATCCGCGGCGAATCCTGTTTCACTAACAGACGAGGCTCTGGCGACCCCAAGGTCCTCATGGAACTTGGTGGTGGGGAGGGAGGGGATGGCCTGAAGGTTTAATGTGGCCACATAAATCGTTCCCGAGATGGTCGGGCTGGCACCTTAATGGTGCTGTGGTACCGGAGCGTACCGGATCTGTATCCGGCAAAGGCCCATTACATCGATAACACTCCCCAAAGCCTTCGGGGAGCAACGTTATCGCTACAACAACAACAACAACAAAATTGGTTCTTTTAAGAAAGAACACTTACTTGTACAAATTTGTGCTACAATATGTACATTCTACCACAATATTCTTTATTTTAAGTCGAAAAGTATATCATAAGCAACGGAAGAGCTCTTTGTATATTTGATACAGCCGTCCAGAAATTGCGCAAAAAGGCTTAAATAGATTTTGGCATATGACGAAAGACCAATTCAATTCTACTTGGCCGCGAGAAAATTGCTTTGTTGAATGGAAGCAGGCAACTCCAGCGGATTTGTGTTATCCCCCCGTTTTCTTCTTCTTATGCTCCACTGTTGATGTTGCTGTGGCACCAATTCATTGCTCATTTCAGTGAATACAACATGAAATGCAATACTGTGCATTGTTTATATTTTATTTTTAATTTCAAACAAATTTGCAACAATAATTAAACTTTTCAATTTTTTAAACAAAATAAGAAATGCGCAACGAAATTTCAATTGACAAAACAGCTGACTTCGAAAATTCAGAATTCCTATTCCCCAATTATTGCTCTCCCTAGGAGAAAAGAATTGGAGGATTTTTTCTGCGGGAATAAAAAGATCCACGAGAACAAAATTCCGAGGAAATATTTAGAATTGGGCTGATTATGCAAACGAAATTCCGAATAATTTGATGCAGCTTCATTGTTCCAGTTTTGCACCCAACAAAACTGCAAAAACTATATTTTGTTTTAATAGTTTGTCCACAGTCCTTTGTCACTTTTGAAGTTATACTTCGTTATTATTATGAGAGTGAAATTTAAAAAAATTTTACACAAAAGTAACATGTTGAAAATGCAGTTCGTGTGTATGTTCGCTGTGCACTGTACGAGCATACTTGCTTTGAGTGGGAAGCATACGGATGTTCTATGTACGTATTAGCGTTGCCAAATGTCCCGTATTGGCCGGGACATCCCATATTTTTCACAAATTTTAAAGTGTCCCGCCGGGAAATTCTATGTCCCGGCATTTTTACAATATCAAAATTAATAGATTATAATCTGCTACAACACGCCTACAGTGAAAACAGTGGAGTGCATACACTCTGTCATCAGATTGAAACAGAAATAAAGAAAAATTTAACAGCCCAAAAGCACTGTGTACTTATATCCGAAGACACTTACGTATTAAAAGAACTTCACGAATGGGGCCTACCCAAAACTCTCCTAAAATTAGCTTTATCTTTCCTTTCCAATAGAAGAATTGCGGTCAGAGTAGATGGCTTTACATCTAGGAGCTTTAACCTTGACAACGGAGTTCCGCAAGGGTCCCCTCTTTCTGTTTTTTTGTTCAATGCCTATACCAATTCTTTGTCAAACATGTTGCATCAGGTAAATGTGGGGTACAATACATAGGCATATACGCAGGTAACATCTTCGCACTTGCATCAGGGACACCCGCAAAAGTATGTGAAAAACCAAATGAACTTGACAGTATCATTTATGAATGGGTGCTGGGAACAGTAGCGGTCATCTCAGCGAACAAAACTGAAGCTTTGCACATTTGCAGAAAGAGAAATTGTAGTACTACCTCCATCGCCCTGAGGCACGTTGATGTAGAACTGAAATCAAAAATGAATATCCTAGGTGTGACTTTCACTCAAAATCTGCTGTGGAATGAGCATGTTAAAACAATCATAGCAAAACTCGGTGGGGTACATAATTTACTTAAAATAATATGCACCAGGAATAAAGGTCCTCACATTGACATTGCAATAAGCATATGTAGGCCACTAACGGAAGGAGTTCTAAACCACTGCATCACAATGTATGGGCATACCTCCGATACCAATATAAATAAAATAAATACAGCCCTAAATAATTGCTTTAAAAAAGCAGCTGGCCTTTTGAGAGCCACACCAACTATATCCGCCAAATTCGAAGCACGATACAACGACTTTCAGTGGCTTGTCCATAGTCGTTCAGGAAAATTAGCGGCCAAAGCCGTTGTAACTACCTCTCATCTACTACACAAGGCATTCTGGAGTTTCTTAACTAGGCCAAAGAAAAACCTAAAGACCTACAGGAGCACTTGCGGTATTCAAGCTATTTCCAAGTACCTCCTTGACATCCGCACACCAATACCACCAAAACCACCAGACAAGTACGAAACCACCACAAACATCTCAATTAACCTCTCATTGAGCATCGCAAAGAAAAACGATACATCTCCGGAGGTGTACAACCAAATGTTCTTACACTATAAAGCAAGACATCCAACTCATATATTTTATTTCACCGAAGGGTCTCTTATTGGAACAGCTGATTGACGGGACCTACAAAACAACCCATCAAGCTCTTGTATCGCCACATGCTGGTATATTTAATGCAGAACTATCAGGAATCAAATTCGCGCTGCATCACGCAACAACTAACAACAGACGGGCGGTAATTGCCTCGGATAGTTTAAGTGTGCTAAAAGCGTTAACCGACGAACACAGTGAAGCTCGCAAATTTGCACTAAGCGGAGTTAATATACGTAGCGATATTAATCTTCTATGGATACCAGGTCACGTGGGGATAGCAGGTAATGAGCTACCGGACAAAGCTGCTAAGCAATCCTTTAGCATGCCACTTGTAGCTGAGACTCCATGCTTGTCGCCCACCATAACGAATTACATAAAAACACACCTTAAAAACCTAAAAGACAAATCGTGGCAAACAGCAAACTGTTTTTTGAAAACCCACAACATAAGCCCGATCGTCCGAACTATCACGAGAGCTATTCGAGAAAGGAATGCATCCAAATAGCGAGAATGAGAGTAGGTGTAACAAAATTCACATCCGAGCATTACTACAATCATACCAGTCAACGCTGCTGTCACCAATGCAATGTTCCTCTAACCATCAAACACCTACTTATTGATTGTTCCACATCTAGGACTAACTCCAACTTATCAGCACTACTTGATCGCAGCAAGGATTCCACTATAAAGCAGACAACCGAAGCACTCAAGAAACATAATCTACTCCACGAAATATAAATCGACCGAGAGGCAAATGGCCCAGTAGCCCAGTCTCTAAAATATATTTTACAAATTAATTTGTAAAATATAAATTTAAATAAATAAATAAATAATCTGCTACGAAACATGCCCATATTTGCGGCTTCGATTGTATTCAGCTCATTAGCATATTGCATGCAACTCTGTAGAGAAGACAAATTTATCCCTGCTGTGGTTCTGAATATTGTCAATGTTTGACATTTCGCACACCTAAATATTCATTTTGTTTGGGGAAGTGTTGTGTTTTAAAATAACGTTTGGAAAGTCTATCCAGAGAATACCGAATTCGCATTAAACACAGTAAACGTATTAATTATTAGTCTGTTTCATAAAAATATCTGTTATAAATAAATGAGTTTAAAAAGTTTAATTCTATCTAAAAATTATTTCGCTGAATGAGCAACCCATAAATATATATAGGTGTTTCTTATTTTTCAAATGTTCCGGGAAATTTAAAAAACTCCCGGGAATTTGGCTCAAATTTGAGGTTTGTCCCGGGAATCCGAAATAAAAATCTGGCAACCCTTGTACGTATCCGAAACAAAGCCACATTCTCTAGCGTCTGTCTTTTTCAAATTTCCGGCAAAATTCTCAAACAAAAGTTCTATTTTTTTGGTATGTTTGTATGTATGTACATGTATGCTAACGTTTGTGCACTAAGGCGATTTATATATGTATATATAAAGAAGGATGTACATATGTTTGTATGCAGCTTTTTTACTCCGAGGTTAGCTTCACAGCAACCCGGAGAGTGTTCCTGTGAAGTTTATTTCCGAAAGAAGTGAACCAGGGACCAATTTATTCGAACAAATTCTATTCACGTTTCGATTTGCATGAAATTTGGTATATATGTAGCGCATTTTTATCATAAGCCAGTGATAACTGATGATCCGATTCAGTAACTACCAGAAGATAGTATGGCAGTGGACATTGATGTAAGAAAATAAACAATTATTATTTAATTTTTCAAATTTAAACTGAACTTTATTGCCTTTTGGTGACTATCTTTTTCCAGTCCTTTTATTATTTTACTGTAATTAAATTGTCAATAGTCACCCTCACCTAAGCGCGGCGAATCCTGTTTCAAATATAAATGTATCATACACATACTTAGCAGGCGAGGCTCTGGAACTGGAGGCTGTGGCAGGGATTGTGGGTGTTCAATGTAGTCATATTAAATCGTTCCCGCGATGTTCTGACCTTCTTGATGCTTGTAACAGGAACGTACCGGATCCACCAAATTCGATAGTTTGTTTCACCTCGAGAGATTTATTTACACGTGTTGTATTGGACCAATACCAAGACCGCCCATCAGACTGGAAAGCGGTTTGATGGTCTCATCTGACATCAATAATTTTAAAAATAGCAATATTTCATTACACTAATCAAAAAATTGTAATTAAATGTTTCCAACGCTCAAATATCATGGCGGCAATAAACCGCTTATACGGCTTTGGCATTTTTCTTTATTAAAGCAGGCTTCGATTTCTTCTCTTTTGCATAGTATCCTGCTCGTTCTAACGACCATCCTAATGGACACACGTTTTTGTTGTAAAAAATATAGGCTTTATATCTGCACTTTTTCATATAGATGAGTTTAACACAAGCTTATGCATTATGAGTAGATTGCACGCATTTTTATCGAGAATGGTAGAATGAGCGACACTGGCGCCATCTGATATTAAAAAGTAGCCATCTCCCAAATTTTGTCCCAAGAAAATCATAAGAGGAAGAATTTGACATTTTCTTTGGCTAAGGGTCTTGGCACACTTTGCAAGTGTAATTATTTTCCCATTCGTTGGTAACTTTTCTAACATTTTTCACAATTAAAAACCGCAATATAACCAATGAATACGACACAAAATATGTTAGCAAGTATTTTTTTTGTGTAGGGAGAATGTTTATAACAGTGCTTCGCGAAATTTTGTATGTGAATGTACAAGGCGTAATAACCTTAAATTGCCAAGTCTGAAGTTCCTTCATATTTACAAACGCAACACCTTGGTTGATTGTGGCGATGTTATTGGAATGCATAAGCTTGTGTTAAACGCATCTATATGAAAAATGTCATTGTTTGTAATTCAAATGCCAATATGTCTAGCCTCGTGTGTTGCATATCCTAAGTGTCCCGCCTCCCTTGTGCTCTGCTGAGCTTTTAAAATGTTGACTTATTTTTTAGGGTTTTACCGATTTCCCCTGTATACTGGCCAGGACACAAAAGATCTAACAAACTTGTTTCTGTATTATCGCACTTAAAGCACGCATTTCAAAAAATATCTAGCATCATAGTACAGGTTGACAAGTATGATATATATGAGAAGGAAACAATTCCTTTCTCTTTCTAACATACTGCCAACACTTCGGTCAGTGTCAAACTATTGTGGAACCTAGTGGAACCTGCGTGGAACATGCGTTCGACACTGAACGAAGTGTCAAAATTACCGGGGTTGCTGTCGTGGAAACCGACGCAGGGAAACAAAAAAGGAGCGGAGTATCAGATATGGGTTGCTGTGACGTTTTTTTTGCACGAATTTAGTATGAAAATGTAGTGCACCTATGTGGGTCCTACAGAAAATTATACAAAGGTCTTGAATTTGGGTATCTGAGGACGCGTAGTTATTCCAGTATTAAGAATACAAACATGGGTGCTAAGTTTTTCTACCAGTTCAAAAGTTCTCCGCGAAAAACAGTTTGAGGTCGACTGCAATAACCCGTCCAAAAATGTGGAAAGAGAAATGAAAAGACGCGTTTTGTCCTGTTATCAATAGTCCAAAGGCGAAAACGCGTCTATTAATACTTCGCCCAACGGTTTTGGTCATGTTTTAGCAATCGTCCCCGGTAATAAAGTATCAAAATTTGTTAATTAAAATTGTCCAAAACATTTGGATTTTAAAGAGAGATGTAATTAAGTGCTCGTTTGAAAAAAAATAAGGATATTTCTTTGTAATTTTACAATAAAAATTTGACGCAGTTTTCGTTAGCAGCTACTACACTTTTCTTAGACCTAATAAGTACAACAGGGCAAAATAGCACCCACAAAAAAAAAACGAACAAGAACAAGCATTTTATCAGGTGTACTATGGTCTATTTGTACGAGAAAGTGACTTTTAAATTAAAATTGCACGACTACTAAGTAGGAGCAATACTTGGACAATACGGGTAACTTCTTCAAGTTTTATTTTTTAGACCAGGCGTACATGGATGCAAAGTTTAATTACAAAAATGTTAACCCATGTTATCTATTCTATAAATCTTATAAAATAAAGTCGCTAAATGTCATGTACGCACATCACTTCACACAAAATGTTCCGATTTTAAAACGGTTTTTTGCATTTGAAAGCTTAGCTACGTGAGATGGATATTGTCAATATAATTTGAAGATAATATTATAGGGGCGTGGCAAATTGCCAAAATGTAGCAAAAAATCATAAAATTTTTGTTGTTTGGCATGATGCGACACATACGTACATACATAGCATTCGCTGCGTTATTTAACTTCGGGCGTAGGTTTATAGGCATGTATGGATGTACATATGTATGTATGTATTTTCATATCAGCTTGACATATGTATGTACATACATATTTATGCAACATAAATGGTTAATGGTTAATGCGACATAAATGGTTAAGAATGCATACATCTCTAGAAAAATACTCTTTCGTTAAAAATATTGAACATTTCCTTAAAATTCTTACACAAAAGTTGTGTTTTTTGGTATTTTTGCATGTATCACTATCACCACATATGTAGTATAAAACAAAGTCGCCTTTTCTGTCCCTATGTCCCTTTGAATGCTTAAACCTTTAAAATTACGCAACGGATTTTGATGCGCTTGTTTTTAATATATAGAGTGATTAAATATTGTAGATTGTATAATAACATTCATTAAATAGTGGAGAAAAACTGTTATTTTTGAAGTTTCTAATGTGATGTATATATATAAAAGAAAGTGGTGTTAGTTCCACTATTTATAACTCAAGATCCGATTAACAGATTTGGCTGAAAATTGGTGGAGGGGTAGCTTAGAACCAGTAGACAGAGATATGATACTTTTTATCCCGTTCTGGATAGGGTCTTGAGATCAAAACGTGGACCTGGGTAATCCTGGGATATGTTTTTACAATATGGGGATCAAATGGAAGCTGTTTATGAGTACTTTGATACTGGGTATTTTTCGTACCCGTGGGTGACTAGGGTCTCGAGATATAGGGGAAAACGTGGACGCGGGTACCCCTAGAAATTCTTTATAGAATATGAATAACAAATGAAAGCTGTTGAGTTCTGAAGTACAGGGTAGTTTTCATACCTATTGGTGACTAGGGTCTCGAGATTGATGCCAAAACGTGGATAGGGTAACACTAGAATGTGTTTTTACACTATGGGTATCAAATTGAAGCTGTTGATGAGTGCTTTGGTACAGGCTAGTTTTCATACCTATTGGTGACAAGGGTCTCGAGATAGAGGCCAAAACGTGGACCAGGGTAACACTAGGATGTGTTTTTACATTATGGGTATCAAATTGAAACTGTTGCTGTGTGCTTTAGTACAGAGTAATTTATACCGCTGGGTGACTATGGTCTCGAGATATAGGTCAAAACATAGACCCCGATAATCCCTAGAATGTGTGTGTAATATGGATATGAAATGAAAGCTGTTGCTGAGAGTTTTAAAGTAATTTTCATTGTGATATTCGATTTAGTCGCATCAACCTGGCAAAACTGATAAATATGCATGCGAAGCCGATATATACGTCCTATTCGATTTGCCTGAAATTTGGTATATAGATTTGCCTATATTAGTATTTACGATCCTTTTTTCCGGGAAGTAGACCAGAAACGGGCTCGGAATGGGATTAGGACTAGGACTGAGACTGAGACTTGGAGTGGGACTGGGACTGGAACAGAATACATACCAACCTCTGGGACTGGCAATAAGGGATGAAGAAGAATGGGAAAAACTTGGAGAATAGAAAAGAGGGAAGGAGGAGATTGAGAAAGAGATAAAGTGAGACAAAGATAGAGATAGATTAAGCGAAAAGGACAGAGTTAGACGGAAAAATGTTATTAAAATGTATGCAGATAGACCAAACTTAGGGCAGAACAATGTCTGACGGGTCTGCTAGTTAGTATTATATAACAAAGTTCAAAAGTCCAATGCGATTTGTAAAATAAATGTTAAATTCAAATCTTTTTTGGTAGAGAATTTATATTTTTAGGTAGAACCTTTTTAGTATATTTCCTGAGGGAAGACTTTTTTAATAATTTCGCTGACTTCTTTATTAAGAAATCTTTTAATTTACGACTTTTCTATTAGGATAAGTCTACATGATGCTGATTTTGTTACTTACCATATTTTCATTTCGAAATGTCACCAACAACTTATTGCTGCGCCGTTCGAAAAGCGATGTTGTCGAATTATAATTATTTATAAAACGTAAACTCGCATGCTCATAAGCAGCTAAATCGTTGCAAAAGCGTAAAAGAAAAACGCTTCTATGAAATTGATAACATATAATTATTATTTCCTTCATCTTTTGTGCCCAATTCTAGAACAAAAAAAAAAGTTAATAAAAAGAGTTCAGTTATTTACACAATTTTTAAATGTTTCAAGTAAATTACCCCACTGAATTTTTTCGGTTTAGTAAATGGTATGGTGAACGGAAAATCTTCGGGCCACCATTCCGGTTCACTACAGTCTGTTTTTTCTTGAAAATTGATATGACCCAGAGAGCAACGCACCATAAAAGGTATAAATTTCTCCAATTGTGATTCTGTTATCTTATCTAATGATGTTGGATAACCGTTTGCAAATAATAAAGGCAGGTTAGAAATCATATTTTGTTGAACTTCCTCTTGCTCATCCATGTCGTATTTGGATTCCTGTAGGGGAAAAAAATTAGTTTATTACATACAGGTTAGGTTAGGTTGCGAGGGCTGAGCTGGACCCTATGGTAACAGCTCACTACTTAGGCCACCAATGGGACCATTGTAATACCCTATACGGGCTCAAAGAGGACCCCTACCCTGGCTAAAACGGGTCAAACCACTTCGTGCAATTTATATATTTTGCTAGAGCCTTGACTTCATAGCTAGAGATCTCAGCAAGGTCATGTAGAAAAGGTTTACCAAGGATGGCCTGCTCTCAGAATCGCCACGGGCCGTCTTCTTATGTCCCCAGAACACCATCTGCATAATGAGGCGAGAATACTCCCCATCAGGGAGAGAAATGAGATGTTGACCAAACAGTACCTGTTGAATACCCAGAAACCTGGGCATCCCAACAGACATCTGATTGATGAACCAGCACCGCCTAGGGGCTTAGGGAGTAATCTCCGTAAGCATTTTGAGGAAATACGGCACCTGAGAACCCAGCCGTATGAAGCGAAAAAACACAAGCAGGTCCTTGGTGAACTCCATAAACAGGCGTCGGACATTTATGCCGGGAATTGCCCGGTGAATCCAGTGCTTAACGAAAATTATCCAAAACTCGCGGAAGAGGAACGCATACTCCCCAGGGAAACACGTGTCACTCTTGCTCAACTTCGTTCTGGATACTGTAACAGGTTAAACTCTTACCTATCCAGAATCAACCCCGACATACAAAATGTATGCCCCGCTTGCAATGTGTCCCCACATGACACCAACCATCTCTTCAATTGTAATGTGGAACCAACGCCTCTAACACCCCTTTCCTTTGACTCCCGTTAGAGGATATTGATGACAATTTGTGATCGGTCGCGGCTATTAGGTGGGGGGAGCATTGCTACAACAACAACAACAACCAAGGATGGCCAACCTACGCCTACTACGCGCTGGACAATGACAGAGAAGGTGCTGGATACTCTCCTCCTCTTCTGTACATCTGCAGCTGCGACAATAGTCGAAGGTCGTTACCCCCGTTCTAGCACCATGCGTGCCTATTAAACAATGCCGTTAGAACTCTTATCAGGGACGATAGAACTGATTTGTTTAAAATCAGAAGCGCTCTTGTGCGCCCCTTGTCATATGAGGGCCAGGTTAACCTGGCTGATATGGCTGACCCGGAAGGATATGGTCGGTGGTGCCTCTTCTGGCCAGTTCGTCTGCTCTGCAGTTGCCTTCAATATCCCTGTGCCCAGGTACCCATATAAGGCTGATACTGAAGTGCTGAGCCATCTCGTTAAGAGATCTGTGGCATTCAGTGACCGACTTTGCGTTGTCGACGAATGAGTCCAGGGCCTTTAATGCGGCCTGGCTGTCTGAGAAAATAAACATCCCTTTACCATCCTTAGGCATAGACCCGAGATGATTCACAGCCCTGTGTATTGCCACCATTTCCGCTTGGTAAACATTACAGTGATCTGGTAGGCGAAAAGCGACATCTAGACCCAGATCCGGTGAAAAGAGGCCTGCTCCCACCTTCCCGTCAGTACCTGTGATATATATAATATTATTGGACAACTGAATGCTTAATTCCAGGTCAAGCTCTTTTTTTTTGATAAACAAAGACTGGTTAGAAACTCTAAATCTTGATCTAGTTTGTTTGAATTTTCCTTTAATAAAGATGCCCCTGCATTGAGAATGCTGGAAAATAATTTTGCTTTAGCTTCAATTTAAAAAGTGGTATCGGAAAAGTTTGTGCCACAAAATTATTCCAAAATGCCAAGTATATCGAATAAAACAATATATGGCGCAGCACTAGAATATGAAGAAACCGAAGTAAAATACTTGGGGCGCACCCTTGGCACCATCTTCTATGGAAGCAAACCTTCGCCTCCATGACAACTTAGGCCAAGAAGCCCATCTTAGTATGCACACGTCTAGCAGTAAATACACGAGGCTGCAGCCCACATGTCCTGAGATGGATGTATACCATGATAGTAAAACCTATGATAACCTATGACTTGATAGACTGGGCATCTAGAACATCAAGACGAAACTTCAACGATTGGCGTGTGTATGCACAAGGGGGTCCATTCGCACATGCCCAACAACAGCGCTAGAGGCTAACCTCGGTCTAACCCCGCTACACAGCGATATAGCAGTGATTCAAGGGTTGATAAGCGCAATACGGCGAGTGTATTTACAACAACAACACAGCAACTAACATCTACAAAACAGCCTGAGCTGGAGTCTTCGGACCCAGAGCCAAAATATCAGTGTCTCTGGGAGTACACCCGAGCATATTTCAATCGGAAGTATACGCCAGAAGTCAGTGTGCTGAGTTGAACCTTCAACGCGGATACCCAACGAAACAATTCCAATACTCAGTGGCAGTCCAGCCGCGCTCAAGGCTATTTCGGTGTTCAAAATAAAGTAAAGACTAGTTCTTGAGTGCGTGGTAAAGCGACAACCCATCGGTCCTGAGCCAATTCTGCCTGTTGGCCTACATTTAAAAGTAATATAAAATAGTTAACATACATACTATTTTACAAGCTCAAATGTATGCTACACATTGTCATCGCATGTGATAATCGAATTTTAATATTGACAACGGCAAACTGCGAGTTGAATCCATGATTTTGTTGAAAATTGTTGTGGTTTTAGTTGTAGCAACAAGTACACTAACCGAAGGTTTTAGGGATTGTCAACGATGTTGATGGTCCTTTGCGGGATATAGACTCGATTGGGTTCGGTAACAAGTTCGCCCCCCACCCTATAGTTCCATGAGGAACTTGGGGTCGCCAGACTCTCACCTGCTGAAGAGACAGGATTCGCCACGGGTAGGTGAAGTTGACAGTCGAGTTGGAGCAGCTTTAAATTTCGTCTGCAACCCCTTGAAAAGGTTGCACTAGACAATCCCTCGTATCGTCGTAAGGGGTGTTAACTAATTGCCAGTATTTTGCCGTACTAATACATATTTGGGTATCTTCATTTTATTTCTTCGACATCGAATTCCGCCAAAAATTCCAAGAATGCAAAGCCTATTATCAAGCGGCTGAATGCATTCTCTGGTATACAGACGGTTTCAAAACTAACAACACTCCGGCCAGTTATACCGTCGTCGACACAAAAAGGAATGCAAACCCTTTCAAAAACCTCATCTTCGTTCACAGCAGAAGCAATCGCTATCTATAACGCAATTACGATGGCGCAAGAAAAAGCCTCTAAGATTCTTATTTGCACAGACAGTGCTTCGGTTTTTAAAGCAGTCTAAAATTCAATCCCTAACTCAAAGACAATAAACAAAATAAGAGATATGCTAATCGATAATGAGCAAAAAATCAGGCTATTATGGATACCTGGACATACAGGTATCCCCGGCAATGACGCAGCAGACCTAGCCGCTAAATAAGAACTCATGGCACCTGTAACGACATGCAACATCATAGAGAAAGGGGAAAGCCGTCGATTCATCTTAAATCATCTACGCCATAAAAGCACGCAAGAATTGCAATACTACCACCACCACCACTACAGCAGCATTAACCTAATCCCGGAAACCCCAAATTAACCTACAGATATTCCCAAAGGGCACATAAAAACTTTTTCACGTATTCGTCTTGGTCACAGACTTCACACGCACCAATACCTCCTATCTGGAGAACCAAACCGCCTTGCCCATTCTGTCAAACTGATCTAGCATTAAAACATATATTCACGGAATGCCCTCACCTCGATGAAACCAGAAGTCGCTACCTAAAAAGCAACAGGATTGAGCTACTAAAAATACCCACGAAAGTGAACATAACTTCGTCAAAGCCATTAAAGCACACCTCTAACATTACTTTAAAACTTACACCAAAAAAAATTATTCGATATAACTAATAATTGAATGTGGCCTTCGTATCGCCAACTTATAAGTCTGGCCCTCGAAACAAGGTAGACAACTATCGACCCATTGCTAAGCTATCCATCATCCCAAAGCTGCTGGGCAAAATTGTAAATGACCAGCTATTTGCAGTTTTTAAAAACTATATTGTCCCTCAACAGCATGGTTTTTATCCAGGGAGATCCATCAGCACAAATCTCACAATATTTGTTAATTTTGTGGTTAATGTGATTGAGGACGGCGAACAAATGGACACTCTGTACACTGATTTCTTAAAAGCTTTCTACAGTCTCAATCATAATCTTTTACATAAGAAACTCGAGAAACTCGGAATCCACTCCAACGCTCTAAGTTGGCTTGAATCGTATCTCCAAAACAGGAAATTAATAATAAAGATTGGCAGCAATCTCTCCAAGCCTATAATCGTTACATCAGGAGTACCACAAGGTAGTCCTCTGGGCCCTTTACTTTTTTCTTTATTTATAAATGACATCTGCCAATGTTTTAAATTTTGTAGTTGCTTGATGTACACCGATGATCTAAAACTTTATTACAGAGTTAAACAAATTAGTGACTGCATAGAGCTACAGCAAGACAACTTGGAATTGATAAAATGGTGTAATAGTAACGGTCTTTTCTTGAACTTCTCCAAGTGTAATATTATCACATTCACTCGGAGAAACACATGAGACTCAAAGCTTAGATTCGACTTTCATAGGGAGTACATAATCAGTGCTGCTAATTCAAAACTCGGCTTTTTCAAACGTAATTCCAACGACTTTTTTGATCCGCTAACGCTGAAAAGTCTTCACATTAGCCTTGTAAGATCCATTTTGGAATATGCCTGCATCATTTGCGACTCAGACTTTGTCACACATTCCAGCCGGTTAGAAAGAGTTCAAAGGAGATTCACTAAATTCGCCCTTCGGCGAATGTTCACTTTTGAATCGATGCCATCTTATGAACTAAGATGTAGAATTTTAAATATTCAGTGCCTTAATATTCGAAGGAAAATTTGTGATATTTTCTTTATCAAAGACATTTACGACAACAAAATCGATTCTCCGGAACTACTTTTTCTTCTCCCTTCTATGCACATAAAATGTGTCTAAGGGACAAATACATTTTCTACGTTCAAAAGTGTAGAACGAATTTTGCAAAAAATGAACCTATTCACAGAATCTCCTTATGTAACTCTGTTTGCAATCATGTCGATTTTAACTCATGTAAGGAACTTTTTAAAGCTGATGTTGTTGATTACGTTCTTTTCAATTAATATGTTCCAGTATTCCTATTAATATATAAATGTTTGTACATGTGTATTTATTTAAGCCGTAGCGAATTTTTTACAAAAATTTTTGTTATAATGCCATTGTAATTATAAATTGTTACCATATATTTTTCTATATATTTAATTTTTATTTAAGTTGTTAAATATCTGTGAGGACTATGTCCGGTAGATAATAATAATAATTATTATTCCCATCGAGCGGATAGCCCTGGCAGCTAATGCTCATTAGACATATTAAATTGTTAATTTTTTTAATAATGTTAATAAATTATAATAATAATAAGGTACTTCTTTACTTTTTCAACTGCTAAAACTCGTCCAAAAATATCGGGCGAGGTGTCCAAAGACGCGCTTTGGACCCAGGATCACGAGGGCGGAAATCGAAAATTTGATTTCCTTGCAGAGATATTTTTAAACAGAATTGAAAATTTTCATTTTGTTGTAATTTTGATGGTTTTGTAGCATTTTTATTTTATTTATTTATTTATTTACAGTCTTGTAGACTTAATTTCTTAAATTACATCTATGAGATCTCTTTATGTTATTGCTAATTGATTTCTGTTTTACATCATAAAATTATCTAAAAGGCATTGTTTTGCAGTAGTTGAACAATAATTTCTTAAATTGATTGATATTTCGGCATTGTTTTATATCATTTGGTAGCTCGTTGTATTCTCTCATTCCATCGTAATATATATTTCTTTTGTCGAATTCCGATCTTAAAGCTGGCAAATGAAAATGTTTCTATTTCTCGTTTGATAAGCATGGACCTCATTATTATATAACACGCGGTCGTTCAAATATGTCGGCAGGTTACCTAGTTTCATATTATGTATAAATTTTAAAGTTTAGTACACAGTGAGTTGTCTTACACTCAGCCAATTTAGGCTATTAAGCATTTCGCGTATTGGAGTGTCATATCGTTTTTTGAGGATGGACCGCATAGCTTTATTTTGCTTCACCTGTATTTTTGTAATGCTCGAGTCCGCTAACGTAAATAAAATTGTAGGCAATATATGAAGTGCGATTTTACAATAGACCTATAGACCATTATTTTGTAATATTTGCACACGTGCTTGCACGTTCGGAACATAAATCCAATTTTTTTTGATATTTTTGCCTCTATATATTTCAGATGCCCATCGAACTTGAGTTTCTCATCAATTATTACTCCTAGGTATTTCATTTCATCAAACCTTTGTATAGTACTATTTGCCATTTTTAGGGTAATATTGTCTTCTGTTATTTTTCTCCTCATGATCATCCATTTTGTTTTTTCGATATTTAGTTTTAACTTACTTTGCCACAACCACTTGCATTTTGTTTTCTTCCAGTAAGGTAGCTTTTCAACCAATCAAGAGCTGTATTTCGTACTGCTATGCTTTTTAGCTTTCTCAAAAGTACCCACAAAAAAAATGTGGGTAAAAGTGTGTTGCGTGAATATAGTTTTGGTCTCCAAATCGGTGTCGGACCCACCCAGGGTAATTTTTTATAATCGCGGCCAAAGGCCGCCAATGCAGAAAAGTGTTCTGCGCAAAAATACAATGGATCCCACCCCCGGTTTCGGAGATCTCCGGAGTCATTTTTCGGTTTTTTGGAAATATCTTTTGACGAAATAAAATTTTCAGTTTCTGCTTTGGGATTCGTGGTCCTGGGTACAAAACCCGTATTTTGACACCCTTCCCGATATTTTTGGACGAGTTTTAGCAGTTGTGTGCTAAAGTAAAGAATTACCAATAATAATACTTCTTGAAATACTTTTAAAATGGCAAATAGTTTTAAAGTTAAAGTGGTTTTAAATTCACACCATTTCGGTATCTACACACATTTTCCACAAATCCTTATGAATAATTTGTACAAAACGACAACAACTTTTTATAGGAAACCCAGAAAATTAACAGCATGTTTCCTAATCATAAAAGAACGTATCCACGCAGATACCACTCTTTCAACAATTTTTTAATAGTGCTCTTGACAATGAACTATTCGAACAATCGATTACTCGATTAGAAAAGGTAGTTATAACCACCGGTGGTCACCACTATATATACACGGTTACCGAATTGAGAATGTGTTAGTATACACGAACGCGTACCGAGCACGAAAGCAAATACATTTATTTATTTAGTTTGGTTTCAATGTTTGTAGAGCAGGGGTCCCCAAAATCAAAACTGTGGCTGGGAGAGTAAAACTAAAATCATCTTATTGGTAGTGGTTTAGTTGTTGATGAAAAATCAATGAGGTAGTACGTATGCACGCATGTTTGTTAACACATAAAAAGTAATTCGTAAATATGCTATATAAATACTACTTTATTGCTTGAGTCTAAGGAAAATTTAAACAAAATAAATTGTTAACATTAAGCCATGAAAACATTATGCACATGTGCGTTTGTTTGCAAAATATCTTTTCGCAAATACGCAAATAGACAATAGCATCACCCGATGTTGCTACTCTGCTTGTTCAGATGAATAAAGACGAAAGAGAATAATGATACGTGTGAAGTGGCGCCAATAATTATTCAACTAAATAGGGACCACTGACGTATATGGTCGCTACCCAGCGGACGAAATTTGATAATTTTTCGAGACTTTCGCAAAATGCTCAGAATTGTGCTCATATGTGAACAAAAGAAGATTGAAACTTTATTTTTATCGCAAAAACCTGTAAACAAGCTCCTACGCGAACAAAGAGCGATAGAAAATTTATTTATCGCATATCACTCGCTTAATGTTTGCAGGAATTCTCGCAAGTTTGGAAAGAACGATGCTCATTTTTGTTGCACAAAAATCTTTCTTATGAGCTTTGCAACATGTGTTTTGTGGCAAAAACCAAAATGCAGACAAAATAACGGTTCATAACCTGCAATACAGTCGTGCCGTACAGACGTGTTGTGTTATCGCTCTGCAAACTTTATTTTGTTTTACCTGGTTTTCTGTTTTTTCTGCCAATATTGGTGCAATGGACAGTTTCTGTGCTAAGTGTGATAAGAGTTTTGGCCGAAGTGAGACTCTAATTGTGCCATGCGGTGGCTTTTGTAAAAAATGTTTCCATCGTACATGCTGTGAAGGCAACATGTCTACATACGATGTAGAATTGCTAGCTAAGAACTGGCATCTCAGTTACTTGTGCACGGAATGCTTAAATGCCTATGACAAGCTTTGCAAGGCATATGACACCGTCTTGGCGTCACATAAAGTTGGCCTAGAATCTGCCTTGCTTGCAACTGATGTAAAATTTAAACTTTTGACTGAACAAATTGCTGAAATAAAAAATGATATTAACATTCATGTTAAATCAAAAGCTAATTTTCACAATAACAATGAATACTGTGTGGATGAGATGACTGATGGTATCAACAAAACGTCAAGTGTTGTCAGCTCTCTCAATGCTGCGAAAACATTGCGCAGTGATATTAATAGTTGCGCGCTTACACATGTGTCGTTGTCGCCGTCTCTTGTTCTCCCCGTTCAACAGTGTGTGCAATGCCATTTTCTCGACCGATCACCTGTTTTTGCAAGTGTTAATACTGCTGTGTTAATAACTGTGGGCCATCGTCTACATTGCTTTCTACTGCTAACTCAGATAATAAAAAGAGTAATATGTCTTATGCACAACAGCTCGCGGCTCCAGCTGTAATTGTTAATAAATCTAAATCTACTGTAGCAAATGCCAATGCTGCTGATACTGCTAATGTTGTTGATACTGTAAATTATTCGACTGCTAATAACATTTCTGTTAACCTTAATGCTAAAGACATTGCCAATAAAACTGCAAAAACTGCAAATGTCCACGCTGCTGCTGAACACATAGCCGCTGATAAAGTAAAGACGAATGCTAAACCTACACCCTTGGCTGTAAACAAGATTTCTCACGATAATGCAACATTAAATGTGGCTGCTAACACTCAAGTTCAAATTACTGCTGTTAATGATATAACAACAATTAATAATGACAATGCTGCTTCCAGCTCCACCAACACAGGTGGTGATTCTACCTCTGCCGCTGTGCGTTTGCCAAATGTTGACAATGCGCAACCGAGGCAGGTGACTGCCGTGCCGCCTCGCAGGACAATTTTTGTATCTCGTCTTCATTCTTCGCTTATAGAAAATGATATTATTAAGTATATAGAAGATAAGCTAGACCTTTCACAACCTATTAAAATAGGCGTTTATAAATTTAATTTTAGATATGATAGGGATATTTCATCATTTAAAATATCAGTGCCAGACGCTTATTTTGATAGAGTTCTTGAACATACATTCTGGCCGAAACATTCAGTTGTGCATTTGTTTACAAAAAAACCTAACGCCGCAGGAACTTCAAAAAACTCAAAATGTTCGTGGCCTAAGATCGAAATTAAGTACCTTTTATCTGAATAGTTATATTTTTACTTTTCAAGTTATAGCTTTTAGTGAAACCTGGTTAAAAGCTGATAATTTTAACACTGAACTCTTTTCACGTAAATATGTAGTTTATCGGCGTGATCGTGAATCTAGAGCAGGTGGTGTCCTTATTGCTGTTGACTCGACGCTTCCATCTGAGTTGCTGCTATTGGACACCACAAATGACATTGAATTTATAGCAGTAAAGCTTGCCTTGCACAATTTTAGTTTGTTTATCTGCTGCTCGTATATACCGCCACGATCGGATATACACGTTTATACATGTCATAGCACTGTTATTTGTAGTTTGTACTCGCAATTGCGAGACAAAGACCGCCTAGTAGTTCTTGGTGATTTCAATTTATCATCAGTAAATTGGATCAATACCATCGACTCAAATTTTATGACTCCCACTACTCAGCACGAGTTTTTAAATAGCCTGCTAGATACATCTCTTCTCCAAATTAATAATATTTTAAATTCCAAAAGGAAAATCTTAGACTTAGTTTTTACAGATGACTCTGCGGGTATTACTCTAACCCGAACTCCCCCATTATCCCTTCCTGAAGACCCTCTTCATCCTACGCTTGAGATAGTACTGGATGTTGTTCAACCTGTGATGCTCGATGTTTCTAAGCCCAATTCCCGACCCCGGTCGAGATGTTTTTCAAAGACGAATTTTAGTGAGCTCAATAATTTGATTTCTGCCCATGACTGGTCGAGTCTTTATGCGTGTACAGACGTTGAAACAGCGACTTCCTTGTTTTATAGTTCTATTGATGCTTTCTTTGAAAGTTGTGTCCCTCTTCGTTATTCCAGTACCACCACGGGTAAACCACCTTGGTTCTCAAAGCAACTATTAAGACTTGATAATATTAAATCTAGACTCTATAAGCGTTTCAAAAGATCTGGTAAAGCTATTGATTTATCTAAATATTTAGTGGCGCGCTCCAATTTTCATCGTCTTAACCAGGCAGTGTTATAAAGGTTACTTATCATGTTGCAAATTCCAATTTACTAATAATCCGAAACGTTTCTACAGATTTGTTAATTCCAAAAGGAAAACTTCTGGTTTCCCATCTACTTTTATTTATGGGTGCAAAAACGCAAATTCTGATCACGAAATCGCAGATTTATTTGCTGAATTCTTTAAATCAACCTATTCATCCCAATGTGTCCAGTCTAATCTTTATCCATATTGCTTGGAAAGTTCTAATAATATTTTAAACCCATTTATTGATAAGGATACTGTTCTTAATAATCTTCTTGCATTGAAACCGATATCTTCACCGGGTCCAGATGGTGTTCCTAGTTGTGTACTTAAGTACTGTGCTGTCAGCTTATCAGAGCCTATCTTTAAATTATTTAAACTGTCTCTGGAATCCGCATCATTCCCATCTATTTGGAAACAAT
The DNA here is from genome assembly GCF_040869045.1 of Eurosta solidaginis. NCBI lineage: Eukaryota > Metazoa > Arthropoda > Insecta > Diptera > Tephritidae > Eurosta > Eurosta solidaginis. Next base: position 27,621,656 of record NC_090320.1, read on the forward strand.
CGTTTATTATATCTTTGCATAAAAAAGGTAGTAGGTCTAATATTGAGAACTACAGAGGCATAGCTAAGCTCTCAGCTATCCCTAAAACTTTTGAGCAGATAATTACATACCAGCTTCAATACTTGTGTAGCTCTTTAATATCACCTTGTCAACATGGTTTTGTTCATCGGACATCAACTACTACCAACTTGCTTGAATTTACGTCTTTTGTTATGAATGGTTTTTTAGATTGCAAACAAACAGTTGTAATTTACACCGACTTTAGTAAAGCATTTGACTCTGTTAATCACGAGCTCTTAGTTACCAAACTTGATCTTCTGGGCTTTCCAGCGCCTTTATTAAGTTGGATTTCAAGTTATCTTGAAAATAGGACTCAGCGAGTCTTCTTTAACAACAATCATTCAAAGTCGTTTGATGTAACTTCTGGCGTGCCCCAGGGTAGCCATTTGGGTCCATTACTCTTTAACCTGTTCATTAACGACTTACCAAAGGTTATATTACATTCTAGAGTTTTTATGTATGCAGATGATGTAAAACTTTGTTACACATATCTGCCTTCGAACTTGTTCTGTTTTAATCAGCTTCAGGCCGATCTTGACTCATTTCAAAGCTGGTGTACTGCAAATTTACTTTTTTTGAATTACTCTAAATGTAAGCAAATGGCTTTTCACCGTGTGAAGCCGGTCCTATCATCTTATACACTTAACGGCAACCCTTTGGAGCGGATATGTATTGTAACTGATCTAGGAGTTATTTTTGATCCGAAATTAAGTTTTACCACACATATTTCAACCGCTATAAACAAAGCAACTGGTGTATTGGGTTTTATCAAACGTTGGGCTAAAGAGTTTGATGACCCTTATTTCACAAAGATCCTTTATACTTCGCTGGTACGTCCTATTCTCGAGTACTGTTCATGTGTCTGGTCTCCGATCTATCAAATCCATGTTGATCGGATTGAGTCGGTCCAGAGACGGTTTTTAATTTTTGCATTACGAGGTCTCAACTGGGAATCAAGTACTCATCTTCCACCATACAGGAATAGTCTTCTTCTAATTAATTTGCCATCTCTAGAGAATCGTAGAGTATTAATTGGCGTTATGTTCATTCACAAGCTCATCATTGGCGTGATTGACTCCCCTGACCTACTCAGTCAACTAAATTTTGCGGTTCCTGCTAGGGCGTCCAGACATTTTGTGCCTTTTCATTTACCTCTATGCCGGCAAAATTTTGCTAGAAACAGTCCCCTGCGTCATTGGTGCTCGCGGTACAATGATTTGTATAACTGCATTGGCTTTGAATGTTCGTTTGCTGCTTTACATACTGCTATACTCTTATGTTTAGCCTGATATTTTAATTTTCTTATACAATGCGATGTCAAATTTTTATAACATTCCAATTTTCTATGTACCTTTTTTGAATTTTTTAATTTTAAGAATGGCTCTGTATTTTACATATATATCTGTCTATTACAATAATTAGTCGACCGCTTTGTGTTTGCGTCGACTTTAAATAAATAAATTAAATTAAATTAAATAAATTAAATAAATTAAAATAATTTCGTATATAGCGTTATTTCTTCTATCGATGTGCAGCGCAAATAATAAAACAATTTTTTAGTTCTATGATATCCGTGAGAGTGAATACTTGAGAGCTGTGTTTGAAAAATTATTTAATATTTATTATACGCATACAAATACTGTGCAAAGTATAAACGCCTAAAGTGCGCTTCAATGTATTTAATAAAGGGGAACACAGCGGGAAACGGAACAACTGAAAAATTCGCTCATCGGTTTTCTTATGTCCATTTTGCAATATCCTTTTTGATACTTATATAATATTGTTTCAGTCTCGGGAAAAAGATTCTAATTCGAGTCGAAAATGTATCAAATCAAATATTTTATCCGACTAAGCAGAAGTATCAAAAAAGCCTATAAAAAATATTTGTTAATATTCGCTAGCTTTATTTGTTGCGATTATCATAAACAATACTTTCACTGCCACAAACTGAACGACATATGAATCATATTGCTATCGTTTTCAGATGCGTTTGCGAGTTTTATCCGGTGAAATATCGCAAATACCTCAAATGTGGTATAATTTGCGAGCATTTGGTCTGCTGGGTTAGCAGGAGCTAAGCTCTTGCCCACCCTTGGTTATAACTAACCGACTAGCTATTTGTATTCGATTAGTGAAAGATCTGACTATTCGAATTCTGAAATTGAATTAATTTTTTTTAACGCGTCTTATTAAAAACTACTAAGAACATAAAGTATATGCAGGGCTTTAATTCACATTGAATGAGAAATTAGTAATACTACAAAAAAGCAATCTTATAACTTTAAACAAGCAATTCTTGTACATTCATATATTTGTATGTTTGTATAGCCGAACGATCTCGGGAACGGCTGAACCGATTTAAATGAAATTTGGCAGAGATAATGTATCACCTTCTAAGACTTTCTACCTATGTCTTGCCACTCAGAATGTTTCACAAGGTTGCCACCTCTATTCGAAATTAAAAAAAAATTGCATGAGATATGCCGATACGGGTATCAAACGAAAGGTATTTCACTTCGCATTACAATAGGGACATTTATGAGTAGGGTTGCCATTTATGTTGTTGTTGTTGTTGTTGTTGTAGCGATAAGGTTGCTCCCCGAAGGCTTTGGGGAGTGTTATCGATGTGATGGTCCTTTGCCGGATACAAATCCGGTACGCTCCGGAACCATAGCACCATTAAGGTGCTAGCCCGATCATCTCGGGAACGATTTACGTGGCCACATTAAACTTCAGGCCATTCCCTCCCTCCCTACCCCCAAGTTCCATGAGGAGCTTGGGGTCGCCAGAGCCTCGTCTGTTAGTGAAGTTAGGTGAGGTTGACAATTGGGTTTGGAGAAGCTATATATTGCGCTGGCAACCTGAATGGTTGCGCTACACAGCCCCTTGAATCTGGTATTTTAGTCGCCTCTTACGACAGGCATACCTACCGCGGGTATATTCTGATCCCCTAACCCGCTGGGGTGGTTGCCATTTATGGTTGCCACCTGTGCAAAATTAAAAAAAAAATTGCATGAGACATGCGATATGGGTATCAAACGAAAGGTATTTCACTCCGCATTTCACTAGGCACATTTTTGAGTAGGGTTGCCATTTAGGGTTGCCACATATTCGAAATTAAAAAAAATTGCATGAGATATGCTGATATGAGCCTCAAACGAAAGATATTTCACTCCGCATTACAATAGGGCCATTTTTGAGTAGGGTTGCCATTTAGGGTTGCTACCTATTCGAAAAAAAAAATTGCATGATACATATATGCCGGTATGGGTATCAAACGAAAGGTATTTCACTCCGCATTACAATAGGGAAATGTTTGAGTAGGGATGCCATTTAGGGTTGCACCTATTCGAAATTAAAAAAAAATTCCAAGAGATATGCCGATATGGGTATCAAACGAAAGGTATTCCACTCCGCATTACAATAGGGACATTTTTGGGTAGGGTTGCCATTTAGGGTTGCATCTATTCGAAATTAAAAAAAAATTGCAGGATATGCCGATATGGGTATCAAACGAAAGGTATTCCACTCCGCATTACAATAGGGACATTTTTGGGTAGGGTTGCCATTTAGGGTTGAACCTATTCGAAATTAAAAAAAAATTGCAAGAGATATGCCGATATGGGTATCAAACGAAAGGTATTCCACTCCGCATTACAATAGGGACATTTTTGGGTAGGGTTGCCATTTAGGGTTGCATCTATTCGAAATTAAAAAAAAATTGCAGGAGATATGCCGATATGGGTATCAAACGAAAGGTATTCCACTCCGCATTACAATAGGGACATTTTTGGGTAGGGTTGCCATTTAGGGCTACCACCTATTCGCAGTTTAAAAAAAAATTGCATGAGATATGCCGATATGGGTATCAAACGAAAGGTATTTCACGAAATAGTACTCTACTTACTCATATTCTATTAAAGCTTTAAGGGAGAACATTAAAGTTAAAAATCTTCGTAAAAAAATCTTACACATGATTCGACTTAATTTTCTTAATTTCACACACGCTAATGAAATTTAAATGCAATATCAAGGCACCGTGGCAAATTCTAGCAAAATATATTTAAATGCATATTTTTGGCAAATATGAAATGAATAATTGCAATTTCTTGCAGATTACTATTAGAAAGATTTCTCACCATAGCAAAAAGATAGCTCACCATGGTAATTTACTACCCTTGAACACTAGAGGCATATGTATGTTCAATTTGAAAACGACATCTAACCATTTAACTCCTTACCAACAGATGGCGCTTAGGGAAGTAAGTTGACATTTAATTAAACTAACTGATAGTTGTCATTCGTGAAATTTACAAGTTTTTGGAATGTAATAAAAATGTGAGATTTTTATAGTGTATAACTAAAAACAATGTTTGAAATTAATAATTCGGCACATGAAGATACTCGACCTAAATAACTTAATTCTCGATTTCACTAATTGTCATAAGAATTCCTTATACTATGGGCTGGAATTACCCATTTCAAATTTTTCATTCCAATTCCTTTTGCGGGTAGTGTTTGATGTGTTTTTGAGATCTATTTTTAAGGAAATCAAATATTGGTAAGTAAAAATATATAATGTATATACATATAATAAAAGTAGAGTTTGATTAATGATGACATGTAGAACAAAGTATGTTACTCGAAGATTGCCGAGCAAAGCTCAGTCGCCCAGGTACTATCGGTTTTAAATGAGTAAATTTATAAAGTTCTATTAATAACTTTCATGAATGTTGGAACGCTTAAATTATGCGGTTGACAACCAGTATTTCCACCTTAGGTTATTGTTCGATGGGATTTTGCCGATGTAGCTGGTATACACAAACACTTCGAGGCAACTGAGAGTACAAAAGCAGCGCAGGCTGAGGAATAATGAATCAGTTTCATTTTAAAACGCTATAAGTGAAGTACGCGAGGAATTTAATTTTGAAGTACTACTACCGCAGTAGTGTTACAAATAAAAAACATTTTGCTATACTGAATATTTGAGTTATTTATTCGACAGTTCAGTGATTCGAACTATAACAGAAGGTGCAGAATAATCAAGAGTTCCCTGGAATTCGCTACAATAAAGTCTATAGTATACAATTCGTATACCCCTGTACAGTTTGTTGTTGTTTATTTATTTATATCAGCCCAATTCTAAACAAAAATTCCGTGCGAGTTTTTTCCCTTCTCCCATTCCTCGTATTCTAAATAAAAATTTCTTGTGAGTTGACAATTTGTGATCGGTCACGCCTATTGGATGGGGCGAAGCACTGCTGCAACATTTCCCAATTATTGTTCTCCCTAGGAGAAAAGAATTGGAGGAATTTTTCCGCGGGAATAAAAAAATCCGCGAGAACAAAATTCCGAGGGAATACTAAGAACTGGGCTGTATATATTTAGTCTATGGTATTACAGACCTTACAGACTATAACAATATCTGCCTGCCAAAATACTGCCCCCAGAACCGCCACGGGTTGTCTTCGTATGTCCCCAGAACACCATCTACATAATGAGGCGAAAATACTCCCCATTAGGGAGAGAAATGGAATGCTGACCAAACAGTTCCTGTTGAATACCCAGAAACCTGGGCATCCCAACATACATCTAATTGCTGAGCCAACACCGCCCAGGGGCTTAAGTAGTCATCTCCGTAAGCATTATGAGGAAATACGGCACCTGAGAGAGAACACAGCCGTATGTATGTATGTATGTACTTATTTGAAAATTTGTTCCTAGCACAACAATTTTGACAAATTATTTAACAGTGCTAGTCATGAATAGCATGAGCTATAAAAATTGAACATTTATAATAATAATAAATTAGATTAATCAATCAAATCAAAAAAACCAAAAAACACAAGCAGATCCTCAGTGAACTCCACAAACAGGCGTCGGACCTCTATGTCAGCAATTGCCCGCTGTATGGTGTACTCAAAGAACAATACCCTAAACTTGCAGAAGAGGAACGCACACTCCCTAGGGAAACGCGAGTCACTCTAGCTCAACTTCGATCTGGATACTGTAACAGGTTAAACTCTTACCTATCCAGATCAACCCCGACATACAAAATGTATGCCCCCCTTGCAATGTGTCCCCACATGACACCAACAATCTCGTCAATAATGTGGAACCAACGCCTCTAACACCTCTCTCATTATGGTCCACCCCTGTTGAAACAGCAAGTTTCCTTGGACTCCCGTTAGAGGATATTGATGGCAATGTGTGATCGGTCACACCTATTGGATGGCGCGAAGTACTGCTACAACAAGGATAAATTGCTCGAGTCTATTCGAATGGCCGCATATTCCAGAAAAGACCTAACAAAAGCATAATAAAGTTGTTTTTTTTGTGTGGGGACCTTTAACTCTCGACTATTCCGTTTTATAAAGGCAAGGGCGGCATAAAAAAGAAAAATTGTAATCGAAAATAACACCAATATCCTTAATTTTCGTTTTAAGAGCAAAGTTCACACCCCGGGCAAAGCAACATCAAAATTTTAGAAATAAGGTTTTTCAATTAGAAGAAAACTTTTCTAAGCGGGGTCCCCTCTCGACAGTGTTTGGCAAACGATCCAAGTGTATTTCTGCCATGAAAAGCTCTCAGTGAAAACTCATCTGCCTTGCAGATGCCGTTCGGAGTCGGCATAAAACATGTAGGTCTCGACCGGCCGGCCAATTTGTAGGGAAAATCAAGAGGAACACGACGCAAATTGGAAGAGAAGCTCGGCCTAAAATCTCTTCGGAGGTTATCGCGCCTTACATTTATTATTTTTTTATGTGCAAAAAGAATCTTACAGACTAGATACAGATGAATTAAAAGATATTAAAACTATACAAACAACTTATAAACGTAATTAACGTGAAAATAAAAGATAAACAATGAGTTGAATAAATATATAAAAAAAAACTTAATAAATTAAATGCACAATCCCAGAGAAGACTTGAACGTACTTCTCGACAAAGAGCAATCAAAAAGTAAACTCCCTGAGAGTATTAAATTCGGTAAGTGCGCGAAAAATCTGGTCGAACATGCAATAATTAGATCTACCGACACGCAAGTAAAAGGTCAAGAAAGTCGAAGACACCTATTAGCTACATTGTGGTCGCTTCCCAAGACAGTCGGTTCTATGTACCGGAGCGACTCGGGATTTTTCCCGACCAAGGACTGTCATTTCAGTGTGAGACCCCATCTAATTTGTTTCGTCCCTCCCACAAATTGTCATCCTCCCAGCAGCTCCTTGCAGCAGGACTGCTCCATATTCTCTTACTCCGGGAAGGCATCGAATCCAATCCGGATCCGTCTCCTGACCCCGGTCCTGAGAAATGGTTTTGCTGCATCTGTCGGAAAATAATCTTTTTAGGACGGTCATACTCTGTTCAGTGTGTCTCGTGCAAGGGATGGTTGCATCGGACAGGTTGTTCTGGGCTTGATCCCAAAACCCGACGTCCACGTAACTTTAATAAATCTTTTGTGGCTCCTTGCTGTTCACGCCCAAGGGCGTCCTGTAGTCTACGCCTTAGCCCCCCCCCCCCCCACTACCTTCCAGCAGCCCCCCTGCTCAGCAAGCCACAACAAGTACCCGCTGCTGCTCGCGCCCCACGGCGCCAACAACTCAAACAGCTGATACCACTCATAACTACTACCTTCGTAGTAGAGTTGGTAGCAATGCTGAGCATCAGCCCCTGCCCCCGTCTTCTCCCCCCCTCTTTTCCGACAGCAATCGTGCAGGTCAGGGAAACAGACTCTTAGTCCCTACCTCCGTTTGCACCGTCTGCCAGCACAGAATATATAGGTTTGCGACATCCGCCCAATGCAGCTCCTGCCTTGGGTGGTGCCACTTTCCCAGATGTTCTGGTCTCCGCGACGGCAACCCTCCGACGGGTTTCATCGCGCCATGTTGCCAGGTCGCAAACCCAAATCATCCGGGTACCCCAATGCTTGCCCAAGGACGCCCAGTCCCAGGGCCACAACAGCAATTGCGTCCTGGCCTTCCACAACCCAGGCGTAGTCACCCGTCACTTACCCCCAGAGTGGTGACGTCTCCCCTTATGCACTTCAGAATCCTGCAGTTAAACTGTAATGGACTAACTGGGAAGATTACGGAGATAGTCGATTTCATGAAGCGGCACAACATCCGCATTGCTGCGATTCAAGAGACTAAACTCACAGCAAGATCTGCATTGCAGACCTGCTCTGGGTATAACGTCCACAGGAAAGACCGCGAGAGCGGAAATGGAGGCGGTCTCGCTTTTATCATACACCACTCTGTGCAATATTATATATTTGATCCTGGCATCGACCGCAGGGACAATGTCTTAGAACGTCAAGGCCTATCTGTCCGGTCAGGCGATGCAAACCTAGAAATCATCAATATCTACATCCCTCCTGCCACCTGTTGCCCCAGTGGATACCGCCCTAATATCAGGGCCGTACTCACTGGCAACAATCGCATTATCTTAGGTGATTTCAATGCCCATCATGATCTATGGCGTTCGAACTTGCGGGCGGACAGTAGGGGTGAGATGTTGGCGGATCAAATAGAAGAAACGATGTTCTGCACAATAAACGGAGACCCCCCCCCCACACGTATGGTAGGAAGCTGTCACAGCTCGCCAGATATCTCAATCGTGAGCGCAGAACTCGTAAACTGCGTCAACTGGCAGCCGGTGGTAACATTGGCATCCGACCACCCCCATACTTATTTCGCTTGAGCGTACCGCCGACTTCATCGTCACTGAAAAACGCACTTTCATAAACTTCAAAAAAGGAAAGTGGGAAGAATATAAAACTCCAAAACTTGCGGAAGAGGAACGCATACTCCCCAGGGAAACGCGTGTCACTCTTGCTCAACTTCGTTCTGGATACTGTAACAGGTTAAACTCTTACCTATCCAAAATCAACCCCGACATACAAAATGTATGCCCCGCTTGCAACGTGTCCCCACATGACACCAACCATCTCTTCAATTGTAATGTGGAACCAACGCCTCTAACACCCCTTTCCTTATGGTCCGCCCCTGTTGAAACGGCAAGTTTCCTTGGACTCCCGTTAGAGGATATTGATGACAATTTGTGATCGGTCGCGGCTATTAGGTGGGGCGAGCATTGCTACAATAAATATCCAGAATAAATATCCAGAAGCACCTGAGAACCCAGCCGTACGAAGTGAAAAACACAAGCAGGTCCTTGGTGAACTCCATAAACAGGCGTCGGACCTTTATGCCGGGAATTGCCCGGTGAATCCAGTGCTTAACGAAAATTATCCAAAACTCGCAGAAGAGGAACGCATACCCCCTAGGGAAACGCGTGTCACTCTTGCTCAACTTCGTTCTGGATACTGTAACAGGTTAAACTCTTACCTATCCAGAATCAACCCCGACATACAAAATGTATGCCCTGCTTGCAATGTGTCCCCACATGACACCAACCATCTCTTTAATTGTAATGTGGAACCATCGCCTCTAACACCCCTTTCCTTATGGTCCACCCCTGTTGAAACGGCAAGTTTCCTTGGACTCCCGTTAGAGGATATTGATGACAATTTGTGATCGGTCGCGGCTATTAGGTGGGGCGAGCATTGCTACAACAACAACAACAACAACAGCATTGCTACAACAAGGTACATTGTGGTAAGTTACGAAGCGGCTTACTTCCTCTAAACCAGTGATAAAGATACTTCCCGGAAAGTCCTTTCGATGTTGATGGTCCTTTCTCGGATATAGATCCGATACGTTCCGGTAATAAGCATCATTAAGGTACTAGCCCGACCATCTCGGGAACGATTTAATATGACCACATTGAACCATCTAGACCATACCGCCTCCACCCCTAACCCTGAAGAAATAGTCCGCCGGATCCTCGCCTGCTAAATATGTGTATGATACATTCATATTTGTAACAGGATTAGCCCCGCGTAGGTGAGGTTGACAATTGGGTTGGAGAAGCTATAAATCTGTTTTTTAACAGGCGAGGCTCTGGGAGTTCAGGATGGCCTTGAAGGGTTCATGTGGTCATACTAAATCGTTCCTGAGATGGTCGGGCTGGGCTAGTACCTGAATGATGCATGTACCCGGAACATACCGGAACTGCATCCGACAAAGGACAATCAGCATCGATAACACTCCCCAGGGCCTTCGGGGAGTGTCCTTATCGCTACAACAACAACAACAACGACATCCCAAACATATTAGGCTAGTTAAAAATTACACGTGGAACTAAAGACGGGTGTTCAAAGTGTTGAAGAACATATATGTAACATATTAAATAGACAAAGTATTCTTATCACTAAAAAGAGGTGATTAAATGTCAGGGCTGGACAGCTTCAAAAAATAACTTTCACGGTGTGCAAGTGAAATCGAACTATAAAAATAGAGGAATCTCCTCAGTAGTTTGCATTAAAACTATGTTGTTTTCTCAGCTAAAACGTTTTAGGAGGGCTTCGGGGATTGTTTGCCGAAGCGGCACTCCTTTGCCGAATATAAATTTGGTATGCTCGGGTACTAGCCCAGACACAAAGCGGTCGGCTACTGATTTTATTTGCAACTTCTAGGCGGCTTCAGATATTTTGAGGAAACCGTACTTCTAAATGTGAGGGAAAGTTGCAGATTTGTGGTGAGTGATGAAAAACGTTATAGCCGCAAATCAGCCGTTGAGTAATCTCTGTATCGGTACCAAACATATGCTATAAGTTGAGCGCATCGGCTTATAGACCTACATGTTAGTGAAGCAATATAACATCATTTCATTCAAATATTTCTATTAAGATAATCACATTTTTTAGCAGTATGTCTGATAATTTTCAAGCATATTTCGGCTTTTGGTGTAGAGCATAGTGGGTATTCTGATACTTCTGCAACCCTCTGTAGTATATATATAAGCTAAAGCTAAATAAAATAAGATTTAGCTTCATTTATTAAGTTTAGGGCGTGTTTAATAAATATAATAGATACCTACATAAATAAAAATAAAACGTAATTCTATGTAATTGTGTACATAAATTTGTATTACGATAAATTCTGTTATTAAAATTATTTCGAGATTTCTTACTATTTATTCATCTGGATTTTATTATAAAATTTCTACTTACAGAATTTATTATATACAATTTCCAATCAATTACAATACGCTTCTTATTTATCCCAGCCTCCTCTTTTTACATATAAAACAAGCGTTCATACAAATCAATAATTTATGTCCTTTCGTAACAAACCAAAAAAACAAGCCCGTTTGGCATGCGCAGTTTGGACGATTAAGGATTCTATTGGGGATCCACTCCCTTGCAAGTGAATATCACACTCGAGCCGAATTCGGGCCATACAAATATGGCCGCAATACAAAATGCAAACTATTCCAAAATGATTTGTACTGTTCCTATTGTTTGCTGGGGAAAGTATTTCTAGTTGGCTAGATTTTCTAGTCGCACTTCAATATACTTTTGCACTAAATAAATTTAAGTTTAATCTCCCATTTGAATTATTTTCATCATTTTTCACTAGAACATTTTTTTTTTGTATAATTACAATTTACAAAACCGACAGCTTTTTTACAGTGCTTTTCAATGTAAAATGAGCACCAAATTTATTTGTATTCCAATAATGAAAACTGGAATATGTAAAAAAGAGTAGGAACAAGGTGCAAATTAGAAAATGCGCACTGAACAAACACTGTTACAGAGTGATTACTATGAATTAATAGTGCTATAATAGAATGATGGAAGAAGTACAAGGTAGAGCCGGACTCTCTTCTGGAAGAGAGAAAGACATATTAATTCGCAATTAAAAACTGCAGTATAACAAATGAATACGACACAAAATATGTTAGCAAGTATTTTTGTTGTATAAGAAGAATGCTTATAACAGTACTTCACGAAATTTAGTATGTGAATGGGCAAGGCGAAATAAACTTCAATTGCCAAGTCTGAAGTTCCTTCATATTTATAAACGCAACATCTTGGATGATTGTGGGCATTGTTATTGGAATGCCTACGCTTGTGTTAAACACATCTATATGAAAAATCTAATACTATGTTCAAACAGAAAAATAAATTGAGAAATTTTCGATTTGAATTGAGTGCTGTTCATACAACTCGATTCAGCTTACACAATAGTAATTTGATAGCTGGTTGGCTCATCTCTACAGCAAGAGCATACCTTTGTTCAGACTGTCAAAATGTGCTTGTTGGTATTAGGCGAATGAAATGGAATGAAAACATAAAACTTTGAAATTTTTGTGTGTTGTAAGAAAATGTGTTCAATGTTTTTGTTTCATTTTGAGTTTGCCATCTTCTTTTGACCATCCCTACTCCAGTGAAATGAAAGACATAAAATCAGCTGATGATATGAGCCAACCATATAGTTCAGCCATGCGTAAGTGACGTTTAAATATACTCAATAAACACACTTTACAATGTTGCATTTGTAGTTTGAAACAATTTATTACGCAATTTTTTTTAAATTGGCAATTTATTATTACAATTTGTTATATGACAAATTGCGTAATAAATTGCCCAAATAGTATAAATTGCCAATTTGGTGTGTGTTTGAACCTAGTATAATTGTGCCGAGGCCTTCATATTTTGCTATAAAATGTTTGTGATACGTCAAGCGAGACAAACAAGTTTTATTAGCTGTGTTATTTTTACATCTATAGACATTTACGCTTAAACTTTGTATGGACTGCAAAGTGGCAAACTTTAAATACACCTCTGAAATTGCTGCGCATAAAATTAGTACTACTCAATTTCAATACGCATTATACTCAGATGTAACTGAAATATGAGTCACCTTTACACTAAGCTCCGGTTTTTCAGTATAAGTTCATCAGTTAAACTACGCTTAAACTTAATCAGCAGTTTTCAGTCAACTTTAACTGAAGTTTAAGCTTAGTTTAAGCGGCCGATCTGGCAGGGTTAAACCCTAGTTAACCTATGAGCCTCCTGCGATTTACAACCAGATTGACTGAATTTTGAGTGTGTGTTAGTGCAGTCGGGTGGCTTCGTGACACACGTATTTGTTGTCGGCTACACGTTGATGTAAATCAAAAATTTTTGAGTTTTTCATTTGACGCTAGCTTGTTTGATAGTCGCGGGGTGTGATTGACAAAACAGCAGTGTTGTATTTAGTTTGTGTCGACATTCAAAATGAACAAGTGCGCGCAAGAACAGCAATTCATGTTAAAATGTATTGAAAATTATCAATGTTTTCCAGCTTTATGGAATGTAAAGCTTTTATTATTATTTAATAAAATTTTTATTAATTTTTTTATTATTTAATAAAACCGCTGTAGTTGCAAGTAAAAAAGTCATCATCCGATGACGACATATTCACGACCGAACGCTACAGTTTCTCAATGCAAATGTTGATTGATGGCTTTTTATTTGATAGTCGCGGGGCAAGCGTAAAATACCCGACACTCACACATACAAAAGTTCAGTCAATCTGGTTGTAAATCGCAGGAGGCTCTATCAGTTATTTGCATTCGTTCGAAATGGTGTCGAATATACCCAACAAGATGTAGGCTTGACTACCATTAGAACCCATGTTGATAACTAGGCATATTTCTAAAATCTCTAGAGTTGTTTCGAAACAGTGTCTTAACACGAGAATCATAGCGTACTCACAAAAGAGGAAATTGTTTATAATGCAAAAAATTATATTACTAAAGTGGAAACAAAATAAAACCCAAATTCTGGTTCTCTAACTGGACTCAATTGTAAGATTCCATATCACAGTATTTTCACGAAAATAAAATAAAATATGTATAATTAATTTTTAATTAATTACGCTTCATGTCTACTAACAACCAGGTGTTTATTTCTCACAATAAACAGCTGTTGGTTTTGGTGGTACCACCTTGGACATTTTTTTCAACTCCACCTCAACTCGATATCCAGTGTAGGATATCAACTGGAGATATGTGTTGAATATTTGAGAACTGTACATTTCTTAAAATCTCTCGTAAGTTGAATAATAATTCATAAAATAATATAAATTACGTTGGAGATCAACTCGAAAACTCTTAATTTTACAAAATTTCTCAAAGGTTGGTAGTGATTGGAGAATGAAGTTGGATATCAATTCGAGAACTATCTGGTTTAAAAATAGTTAAATAATGATGTTGGATATCACCTCCGAAACTAGCGGCTGAAGTCTGTAATTCAGTCTCATCTCAAGTCTCTAAATTTGAAATTTTCCTTTAGAGACAATTTTTGTGACTTGAGATGATTTCGGTATTCAGTAAACGAAAGTCACAAAAACAATTCACCATATCAACGAAATTCACCAAAAAGAAAATTTACTCATTCATTGAACATCGCATTTTGTCAACATAACTTTGGGTGGTATTGTGGCTTAGCTTGCGAAGACGACGTTCACAATTTTGTATAGAAAATCCCGAAGTGTGTAGGTTCGAATCTCAGCGGCGCCACGTGGAGTTCGATGTTTTTTTTAAGTATTTTCTGTTTTTTAATTTTTTCTATGCTTATTTTAATTTGAGGAATAAAACAACATATTTAAAGCGTTTTTCGAAAATAATTTTCATACTTTTTCTGAAATTTTCATGTTTGTGATCTGCCACGGCCCAGCTCACAAATTAGTGATTGCTTTTGTGAGGCTGGAGACGCGAGACAGCTTACAGAATGGCGAATTGTCTCATAAATGATTTTTACCCCAAATACTTTCTAATAGTGACTAGAGACGGCTTACTGAGTTCAGCTATAGATCAGCTCTTTTTTATGGGCAATTCTTAGGTCATTTTCCTTTAGCTCTTGTTTATTTCTCTCTTTCTTTCATTCGCTCAAACAGTCAACTGTGACGTAGTTGCGCAGAACGAAGCAATTTTGAATTCATGAATGCGAAATCTGGGTACTCATATTAACAGAGTATATGTGGAACTTAGAGCGAATTGAGAGTTTCACAGAGTTGCACTGCCACACCGCCATTTTATACAGGGTAAAAGTGTAACGCTTTTGCGTTGCGAGCAGGCAACAATTTTCACAAAAGAACGAAATACCCCGTAAAGCCGTTGCCTGTTTTATAGAATAGAACAATCACCCTTGCGCGGCGTACAAAAAGCGTAACACTTTAGCCAGAAAAGAAAACGCTATTAGTTTCATTCACAATGGCACCCAATATGTAGAAATTTAACATAAGCGTGCTGACATTGACACCCTGTGATACCCATTGTTTTATTCCATTTTTAATTCATCTTCACTTCATTCCAAAGTTATTGACCAATAGAATACATAGTGTACAAGTACAAGTGTGTTGACTTATCTGTCAAGCATTCTGACAGGCACTCGCTGGATTCGGAATGACAGCGAATTCAAAATGGATACCATTACCGAATGCTCCGAATGATTGAAAAATTGAAAAAGTCCATACGATTGGTAGTCAAAAATGTTGTCGTTGAGACTAAAAATGCGACTCTAGACCTGAGATTTCCATCAGGTGAGCGAGGCTGTTTGTAGTTTTGACGTTTATCGCTTAGTGAACACACTTGGTATAGGTACACTATGATAGAATAATGCGCTCATTGTACAGGTCTACAAGTAGGATATGTAGCAGCACGCACATACACAGCCACGCTCACCTGATAAAATGCTTGTTCTTGTTCGTTTTTTTGTGGATGCTATTTGGCACTGTTGTACTTCTTAGGCAAAAAAAAGTTTAGTAGCTGCTATCGAAAACTGCTTAAAATTTTTTTTCTTATATTACAAAGAAATATACTTATTTACTTTCAAACGAGCACTTAATTACATCTCTCTTTAATAACCATATATTTTGGACAATTTTAATTAACAAATTGTGATACTTTATTACCGGGGACGATTGCTATAACACGACCAAAACCGTCGGGGGAGGTATTAATAGACGCGTTTTGGCCTCGCTTCCAATAATTCGAATACTTTTTCTCTTCGGACTATTGACAACAGGACAAAACGCGTCTATTCATTTTTCTTTCCGCTTTTTTGGACGGGTTATTGCAGTCGACCTCGGTTTCAAACTGTTTTTCGCGGAGAACTTTTGAACGGGTAGAAAAACTTAACTCACGTGTTTGTATTCTTAATTCTGAAATAACTACGCGTCCTCAGATACCCCAATTGAAGACTTTTTTATAATTTTCTGAAGGACCCATATGGGTGCACTTAAAATTTCCTACTAAATTCGTTCAAAAAAATTTACCATCACAGCAACCCATATCTGATATTCCGATCCCTTTCTTGCTTCCCTGTGTCGCTTTCGACGAAGCAACCCCGGTAATTTTGACACTTCGTTCAGTGTCAAAACTCATGTTCCACGCAGGTTCCACTGGGTTCCACGCTAGTTTGACACTGACCGAAGTGTCAAACTGCCGTGTGTTAGAAAGGGAAAGAAATTGTTTCCCTCTCATACATATCATACTTGTAAACCTGTACAATGAATGCGCTGACTAGAACAAGATATCATCATAAGCATGAGAATATCACAATGGCCAATAGATTTAATGTATTTGGTCTCCTTTGTGGCTTGTTCACGCTAAAACAAAGACTCAAAATTGATATTTATATTATAATACAAACATACAAAAATGTAAAATGTCATGTCATTTAAGGTAAATCAAAATAAAGTTATTAACTACAATTAAGTCATACAAGCACCCTACATTAGTAACGGTAAAAACACTTATGCGGCAGTTACTCACGAACGTGCGTACCAAAAACGTGTCAGCTGACACGACCTATCTTATGAGTGTCATAGTGTACAAGTACAAGTGTGTTGACTTATCTGTCAAGCATTCTGACAGGCACTCGCTGGATTCGGAATGACAGCGAATTCAAAATGGATACCATTACCGAATGCTCCGAATGATTGAAAAATTGAAAAAGTCCATACGATTGGTAGTCAAAAATGTTGTCGTTGAGACTAAAAATGCGACTCTAGACCTGAGATTTCCATCAGGTGAGCGAGGCTGTTTGTAGTTTTGACGTTTATCGCTTAGTGAACACACTTGGTATAGGTACACTATGATGAGTGTGCAATGTGAACGAAAACTCATCGACGTGCAACGCCCGTACGTACGTAGCCCGGAACGTAGAAATCAAAACAATTTTGATTTTTTCCGTAAGAACGTGTCAGCTGATCGCTCTCTCACTAGACAGAGTTGCCTAGTAAACTTTTGTGCGCTAATTTTTGACCGTTTGCACTTTTATGCAAAAACACCTAATTAAAGTTTGAAAAATTGTGAAAATAATTCGAAATAATTATGTAAAAGTGCAGATTATAAATATGTAATCTATTTATACTTATTTAATATTTATTCCGGCCTTTTACAATATCAAAAATTAAATTGGAAAAAGTTGATGTTACCATAAGCATGCATGCAAAATGGTCAATGGCAACAGTGCCTATCTGTAAACAATATACACACAAATATGTTATGTACATGTACACAGACGCACACATTGAATCCTACGGGCTTGAGGGTTCGGTCAAACGCTCTACAAGAAACGCTGATAGTTTTACTAATACACTCACACTTGTAATTGACAATGCTGATCCTGCGATGACATAAACATTGATACTCAAATTTATGTATGTTCCTTTGTTCGCTCACGCATGTCCGCATGTTCCCAACGACAGCCTATAATCATGAAAAAGGACTCAAACTGGGAAAGCTTCGGACACCTGGTACAGAACAAAAGAACGTACAGCAGATACCATTATGCATGTGAGACAGATACATAATTCTCAACGGAATTTTATGTATGCGAGAACAGTTTATCCGATTTAATCATGTTGTCACTACTGACTGTCATATGACAATCAAATGATTATCACGGTTGTTTTGTTATTTTTTAAATTCCGCCATTTTCAACCGAAGAAAAACACATAAAAAATAAGTTTAAAAAATGAAAAAGAGAGCATTTCAAAGCTCCATGCTAAAAGAAAAAAATCGAAAATAATATTAAAAAACACCAAAAGCTGTCGGAATGTATTGGCGCACTCAAAAATTTGATACCCAAAAAATAATAGTGGTTAGTGGTGATTCATTTTTAAATGTGTTTCCGCATGAATTTCTGAATTTAAATTGAACATTCTGAACTCGAATTCTTATAAAACTATTTATTTTCAACAAATAAAAAACACGTATGCTTTTATCACGTACAAAATTAAAAACGTAATGAAATAAAGTAAATAAAAAGCAAAAAGCATTGTTTCATTTTTGGCGGAATATAACAATGGTCAGTTATGATAGTATAACAGTCAAACCTGATATCTACAGTAAACTATCATTTATGACACTTTTTGATAGTTAGAGTGTCAGCACTGATCCAGGAAAATGAATGAGAGTGAGCAGTACGGCTATATACTTAACCAGTAGGCCATGTTGGTGTATAAGAAGGAGACAAAAACTCACACGTACACAGTTGTTTACATCACATTTGCGCAAGTCCCCTTAAGTTCGTGATAGAAAGTTTGTATGAGGCGCTGATCGTTAGGTTGACATTGCTGACAATCAGATGATAGTCATATGATAGTCAGTATTCTTGTAGGGCGTGTTTCGTACGACAAACGTCCGTACGTACGGCACACGTCGGTGGGTAATGCGGCAGTTATACGTATTTAATATTTATTCCGGCCTTTTACAATATCAAAAATTAAATTGGAAAAAGTTGATGTTTCCATAACCATGCATGCAAAATGGTCAATGGCAACAGTACTTATCTGTAAACAATACACACACAAATATGTTATGTACATGTACACAGACGCACACATTGATTCATACGGGCTTCAGAGTTCGGTCAAACGTGTTTCGTACGACAAACGTCCGTACGTACGGCACACGTCGGTGGGTAACTGCCGCATTACCACCGACGTGTGCCGTACGTACGGACGTTTGTCGTACGAAACACGTTTGACCGAACTCTGAAGCCCGTATGAATCAATGTGTGCGTCTGTGTACATGTACATAACATATTTGTGTGTGTATTGTTTACAGATAAGTACTGTTGCCATTGACCATTTTGCATGCATGGTTATGGAAACATCAACTTTTTCCAATTTAATTTTTGATATTGTAAAAGGCCGGAATAAATATTAAATACGTATAAATAAATTACATATTTATAATCTGCACTTTTACATAATTATTTTGAATTATTTTCACAATTTTTCAAACTTTAATTAGGTGTTTTTGCATAAAAGTGCAAACGGTCAAAAATTAGCGCACAAAAGTTTACTATGCAACTCTGTCTAGTGAGAGAGCGATCAGCTGACACGTTCTTACGGGAAAAATCAAAATTGTTTTGATTTCTACGTTCCGGGCTACGTACATGCGGGCGTTGCACGTCGGTGAGTTTTCGTTTACATTGCACACTCATAAGATAGGTCGTGTCAGCTGACACGTTTTTGATACGTACGTTCGTGAGTAACTGCCGCATTAGAATAGCAGTGCTTTGTTATACTCAGCGTGCTTTGCACACAGAGTATATTAACTTTGATTGGATAACGGTTGGTTATACAGGTATAAAGGAATCGAGATAGATATAGACTTCCATATATCAAAATCATCAGTGTCGAAAAAAAAAATTGATTGAGCCATGTCCGCCCGTCCGTCTGTCCGTTAACACGATAACTTCAGTAAATATTAGATATCTTCACCAAATTTGGTACACGAGCTTATCTGGACACAGAATAATTTGGTATTGAAAATGAGCGAAATCGGACGATAATCACGCCCACTTTTTATATTGTCACGTACACCTTTTAGGGGTGAATCCGCCCCTTTGCGCAATCAAGGTGGAGTGTCCCCCAGCTAGCTCAGGGCGAGAGGTCGGGGCCCTTAACCCTTGTCCACCTTGATGCGGGGCGGATGTCACAATCATCATTAAACTTACATCCGTGCACCTCCCTCGCAGAAAGCCCACCCTGCCTTGGACCGCTCGAATTTCTGCTTAGCAGCGAGTCCCCTTTTCCTCTGCTCCAAATGACCCTACATACCTACCCTAATGTCATCTTCACCCTCCCCCAACCGATTAAATTTTAGCAAACCATTTCACTTTCTTTTCCAATTTCAATCTAACATATTATTTATTTGAAAAAATCTTAATTCTATACAAAGAAATTGAAAGAAAAAACGTACTTTATGCTATCGAGCCAAATATCAATGCTCATGAAAAATAATGATTTAGATCAGGACAAAAAAAAACTTGTATCATGCTAGGATCAATATATGTATATATATGTGAATATCCACATGTGCCACATAAAACTATTCACAGGTTCAACACAAACCACAACAAGAAAAAACGCACGGAATAAAAATTTAAACCGTTTTCAAAAAAAAAAAAAATGGCCGAACGGTATATGTATGTACGCATATATATATATATATAGATTAACATAAGTACTTCCAAAACTTAAAACGACACATAGGTATGTATTTTCAGAAAAAGTTCGTTTTGCGACACTGTACCAAAAATGTTTGCATTCGATTACATACAACAAAGCTAAAAAAAAAAGCATATACAAACAAAAACTATTTACGGAAATTTTGACAAAATGTCGGATCGCAAAATGAATGCACCGTTAAAAAAAAGTAAATTCTTGTTCTTAAGCTTTGGACTCTGGATGAAAATTTCACAGGATATGATAATTTACACAATTACATAAACATATGAATTGGGTACATATTTATATACGGAAACATTTTTTTTTTTTTTTTATAAATCAAAAACGCATGCATCAATGTATTAAATAAATTTTATACTTCTTACGGGCCTATCAGTCGCAAAAAGTAAACCAAACGACTTCACACTCAACTTGAGTAAAATTTTTCAGCTACCTAAAACACCCTAATGCCTACCTAAAAGAGCTCTTTTAATACGGCTGAGGGGATTTGTTGGAAGCGAAATGTCTGTATCTGCCTCCGCGCAGTAAAAAAAAACTTCTTTTGCATGAATTTACCCGTCTGGTGTATTTTTCCTTATGTCCGACCTTCAGACGACCGTTTACACAATTCGATACTTTTCTAAGTCTAATTTTAACAAGTATTTATTAAAATATAATTGCCTAATAAACAAATCGTGGATATGGTTACGCAACCTTAATTAAAAAAAATTGTTTAATAAAAACATGATCGCCTACTGGACGGCTTTTGGTTCATGCCCTTCCGGTTTGCATGTTTAGGATGCTCTGCAATAAAATTTATACCACGGTCACAGTCTCTGCTGCTGAAGTCCACTTTGGTGATGAAATTTGTGGTGTTGTAAAAAAAATAGTCTCCCTGGCGCTGACGACGCTTTTGCTCGTTTGGCAATGGTATGTTCCCTGTAGGAACAAAAGTTACATTCACCATTTGGGCGCACGTTGGAGCTATTGAAGGCTTCCACGCCAATTGGGCGTTCCTGACCATGAGGCCATTCGACTGGGCGCGCCGGTATTAGGGTGGTTGTGAAACACTCACGAATTAATCCCAAAAAAATAATAAATTTACAAAAAAAAATTTCTTTTAGAGAAATGGAAAATTTCGGAAGAAAATTACTGGAATTTCCTCTAATTAAACTGTACCCACATACGCATTATGTTGGGTCACCATTGTTCTAGAATTGGTGGCTGTAATCGCCGAATGTGAACCCCGAATTGGCGCGGAAGAATTTCAGAGATTAAAACAAAAAAGAAGTTTGTTCACTTAGGACTTACCCGTTTAAACTCGCTCCGATCTAAAAAAAATGCCAAGCGCTCAAAACTTCAGCATGACATCTGCATTGACAGGAAAGCCCACCGTGTCGGGGTAGCTGGATGCGTCCGCTTCTTGACTCCGCCAAACTCTATTCTCTATTATGGTTACCTCCTTTCGCCTTCAATACCA
Organism: Eurosta solidaginis; assembly: GCF_040869045.1. Taxonomy (NCBI): domain Eukaryota; kingdom Metazoa; phylum Arthropoda; class Insecta; order Diptera; family Tephritidae; genus Eurosta; species Eurosta solidaginis. The sequence goes on from NC_090320.1 coordinate 27,643,555, forward strand.
TTATTACCACAAACTAACCAGCAGTTCGGCCGCACAAAACTTTTTATTTTTTTAATTTCAAATGCGCACTACTTTCTAGTCCGTTTTGGACCACGCGTACAGGGAAACTTATTGCCACGAATATCACCAAGAAAAAAAAATCTTTTTTATTTCAAAATTTAAATCACCCGCGCACTGCCAACTTAGTTGTCTATTTCAATATATTTAATCTTCTTGCCCTACAGTTACCCCTTTTTATATCGGCAGAATCGATCACCGATACCGTTTTCCTTTGCCGTTTTCCTATTATCATTCTTTCTTATACATATATTCAATCGCCACCATCACAGCCTATATCTCTCCCTTTCCTTATTCTCATTGCACCCTTACCTACCATCTGGCAACCTTTAAGCAGAGCTTTTCGGAGTTTTCGTTGGTGACTTTCCGGACGTTTCCTAGCAATTGACATTTCTCGTATTTGTTTACAATTTTACAAGTTTTTTATTTGTGCGTGCCGACAAAAATAATAAAATTAAATTTGATCTGGTGGACATATTTCTTCCAGTTATGCTTGCTGACAGATCCCTCTTTATCCCGGTAGTTTTACGGTTCTCGTTTCTGTGGACCTGTACAACAAGCCAATAGCAGCATTCATCTTCCTGCGCCAACACTGTGATACACAAACGTAAACGTGTGAGTTCTACCAATGAAATTTGCGATTTATCTTTTTGAAAAATCAATTTATCTACCTAATAAAGACATCTTCACGCAAAGCATCCGCGCGAACGTTTTATTGGTAGAAATCTTGAAGTGGTTAAGTTGCTGGATACGCCCAATCTCACGCTGATATTAGACCGTATTCTATTGTTTCAAAAAAAAAGTGTTCCGGAATATTTGCTCTGGGATATATCAGTTTCTTCGATTTGTTGTGCCTGCTCTTTACTCAGATTTATTTTGCCTTTACTTTGGTTTCATCAGACCAATGTATACAGCTTCCTCTTTTTCAGGTGCGGTCATCAAGAGTTTTAACGCTTCCACCCTCCATCCTCTGCGATATTCGAGCGGGACAAGGTAGGTTCCAGTCCCAACGCGGGGAACACCCACACCCTGACAACGTCTCCTGCCTCGAGAGCTTAGCCGGGCATATGTTACGGGAAGTAACGAAAATTGTAATATGTATATATATGAACTCTTACTTTTTGGTTTCTTTATAGATGAACTCCAGAACGGGCACCTTTTAGAAACATCCTACGCCGCCGACTTGACCCTCATCGACGGAGTGGTATTCCGCAAGTTATGAAGTATATGTGTATGAAGTTTATTTAATTGTTTAGTCTTGTATCGGGTGTTATAAGGTTCGAAGCGACCCATACGATTGGTGTTTTACACCTATCGCACAGTATTTCCCCCTTTGTTCCGCAAAAAAAAAACCAATTCGATTATAAATCTGGTCGCAACAATTGTTTCAAAAAAAAAAATTTATATCAAAAAATTTATGGCATACATTCGCTCGTATTCACGGATCAATTTAATCCAGAAATTATTTATAATTTAACTTCAATATCAAAATCTTTGACTTCCAATCTTTTTCAAAGATCAGTTTCAACTATCTAATTTCGATATTTCCTCAAAGAAAATTATTTATAATTTGAATTTTATGTCAAACTATTTGACTTCAAATTGTTTTCACAAAAAAAAATATTAATAATTTCAAATTTCACATACATAGGTTTGGGGGGGGGGGGGGGGGGGGGGGGTTCAGATGACGTTCAGGCCTATCAAAGAAAAATTTTTTTGATGCTAGGAGTCATTGGAGCAAACTCTTGCGTTCCTACGAGGGTGTATGCACTTCAGTATTTCAAAAAAAAATCTATATGTGGATCTGTTCTAAAATTCGCATACATTATGCAACACTAGCTTTATGCAGCTGACCGCTTGAGGTCATAATGTATAATTTCCATACTTACGGAGCAACATACTAACAAAAAAAACTTAATAAGGACTTCCCTTTTTTCTGAAGCTACAAAAAAAAGATTGATTGTATTTTAATGAAAGAAAAATAAATTTTAGTAAATTATAAAAGATGCAAATAGTCGGCCACCCTAATGTGGCTATGCCATCTATGGGCTATTGCGAAGGTCTGCCATCACGAATAAGTCACCGAAACAGGGTGTTGGTCGCATACGGCCAGACCCGTTTAAATCGATGATTGCATACGTGAAAAAAATATGTATATTTATAATATAAAAATTGAAATATATTTATATGAAATGAGCTTTGCTATTACTAACGACTTAGATGTTGATTTCGAATTTAAAATTTGCTCATTGCCGGGCGCCTATTTCAATCAGCGGCGCTGCTGTACAATCCTCACGATAACATTTTACTTTATCACCATACATATGTATATGGTACTTAAAAAAATTTCTTTTGGTTGACCGCTATACTAAATATAGCGGCCCCCTCTCTATGCTTTCGCTTGGGCGCCATATTATTTTCAAATAAAAAAAAATTTCCCTTATTGTAATTTCCAATTTTTTTACACAAATCTTCAAATATGCTTGTGTAAAACAAATCCTTATTGTAACTTCAAACTCTACCAATGTGCTAATTTGCGGGAGTGCAGATGGCATGACTCCCGAAGAGGTTTTTCCAAACAGAGGGTTTGGAGCATAGTTTATCGTTCCTGTATGAGTTCGTGTGTGGACTGACTATTTAATAATAAAAAAAATATAAATGCGTATATCCAGAAAAAAGTTATGCTTCACAACCTTTGTATCCAAACGAATGTTGCGGCCACTAACTACTCTATGTAAATATGTATGTATGTATGTATGCGTGGAACATCAAAATTTAAACTTTCAATTTCGGTCTCCATACATAGAAACTAAACTGATTTACATTGTTAATCCAAAAAAGAAAACTGTAAAAAAAAGTTATACCAAAAAAAAGAAATTTGAACATTATCTTTGCATTGTACTGTGGCGGTGCAGATAGATCACCCTAATGTTCGGTAACTATGTCACCGTTTGGCTATTGTTTGGGGATTGATGTGCTACCACCTAAGGCCTTAGTGCAATTAAACTACAAAAAAAAAACTTTATAAGTAAGCCAACTAAGCCGCACGGCTGACAGCGGTCATCAAACCCTTTTTCGATGAACGATATGAATCAAAAAGGTTTAAATAAATTTTTAAAATAAAACGAAAAAGATGAAAATGTTTCATTGTTTTTTTTTTTTTGAAACAAGCTGTATGGGCGCCAATTTAAACCTTTTTATTTTTTTTGTTTTTGTTTGTTGCGCTGATGTTACTTTATAATTTTATGTACAATATACCTGCATATAACTATGCGAATATATGTACATTTCTTGTATTTTAGTTTGGGCGCCATATAAATATATGTCACGTACAGGTATTGTTTGGCTCCTTGGGGTACCCGGACTAGCTCAGTATAAGAGGGGCAGTGGTCCTCAACCCTAACACCAAGGAGTCGTACGGACGCATATTTATACCTTTCATCATCCATCCTATCAGCCTCACACACATCTCACCTCAGGAAGCCCGCCCTACCTTGGACCGCTCGTTTCATGCACCCTAACTTTAGCGGTCTCCCTCTAGTCATGCTCCGTCCCCTCCACTTACCTCTTCACCACGCCATCTTCACCTCCCGCCCAAAAAGTGCTTAACTCCGCATTTCAACTCTTAACAACAAACTCAAAATATATTGAAATCATAAAAAGAATTACAATGAATCATAATGAAAAAAATCTAGTCTTAATATTTAGGCTAAACAAAAAATGTTTCACTATGATGAAACGTCCTGCCGATCATCCAATGCAATAAGAAAACGAGAACAAAAAAAAATTTAATTTTAAAATTTTACTCGGTTAAGGGTAATGGATCCTACCTAATCGAGCTCTCTTAGTTGGTTTTACCCCTACCTATGTATGTAAATATGTATGAGATTTTAAGAATTTCTCAAAAAAAATGTTCGATATTAATGTTACTTATGGGCAGAATCGCCTACCATATATAGGACAACGATACAATACACCTAACCTGATCACAATAACTTTCTTAACAATTAATTTCAGCTTAACAAAAAACAAGAAAATTGGTCACTCTAATGTGACTGCTTTGCTCGCTTGCAAACACGCAGATAGCTACACTTTAATTGGCAAGTCCAACAACCCGCACACTATAAAACAAACATAAAAAGCTTTTGGTTCGTTACCATACCCTCAATAGGGTGTGTACAAAATGTACAAAAAAAAATCTTGATTGTACCAAAAATATGTATATCACGAAAACTCAGAAAAATTTAATAATTTTTTTTTTGTTGCGTACACGCATGCACACACGCATATATCAAAAAAAAAAAAATTGTTAAATTTTTCTGAGTTTTCGTGATATACATATTTTTGGTACAATCAAGATTTTTTTTTGTACATTTTGTACACACCCTATTGAGGGTATGGTAACGAACCAAAAGCTTTTTATGTTTGTTTTATAGTGTGCGGGTTGTTGGACTTGCCAATTAAAGTGTAGCTATCTGCGTGTTTGCATGCGAGCAAAGCAGTCACATTAGAGTGACCAATTTTCTTGTTTTTTGTTAAGCTGAAATTAATTGTTAAGAAAGTTATTGTGATCAGGTTAGGTGTATTGTATCGTTGTCCTATATATGGTAAGCGATTCTGCCCATAAGTAACATTAATATCGAACATTTTTTTTGAGAAATTCTTAAAATCTCATACATATTTACATACATAGGTAGGGGTAAAACCAACTAAGAGAGCTCGATTAGGTAGGATCCATTACCCTTAACCGAGTAAAATTTTAAAATTAAATTTTTTTTTGTTCTCGTTTTCTTATTGCATTGGATGATCGGCAGGACGTTTCATCATAGTGAAACATTTTTTGTTTAGCCTAAATATTAAGACTAGATTTTTTTCATTATGATTCATTGTAATTCTTTTTATGATTTCAATATATTTTGAGTTTGTTGTTAAGAGTTGAAATGCGGAGTTAAGCACTTTTTGGGCGGGAGGTGAAGATGGCGTGGTGAAGAGGTAAGTGGAGGGGACGGAGCATGACTAGAGGGAGACCGCTAAAGTTAGGGTGCATGAAACGAGCGGTCCAAGGTAGGGCGGGCTTCCTGAGGTGAGATGTGTGTGAGGCTGATAGGATGGATGATGAAAGGTATAAATATGCGTCCGTACGACTCCTTGGTGTTAGGGTTGAGGACCACTGCCCCTCTTATACTGAGCTAGTCCGGGTACCCCAAGGAGCCAAACAATACCTGTACGTGACAATATATATAACATTTTGGAAAACACAAAAAACCTGATTATTTATTAAATAATACACCTAGAATGTTGAAATTGACTTGTGGACTAATATTGAGACTCTTGATAAAAATTTAAAATGGGTGTAGCACCACCTATTTGTGATAAAATCAATTTTACAAATATTATTAATCATAAATCAAAAATCGTTAAACATATCGTAACAGAATTCGGCAGAGAGGTTGCCTTTACTATAGGAAATGCTTTAAAGAAAAATGAACGAAATCGATTAAGGATCACGCCCACTTTTATATAAAAGATTTCTAAAAGGGTCGTGGACGAATAAAGTAAGCCATATCTTTGCAAAAAAGAGCTTTATATCACTTATCAAGTTTTATTGTAAGAGGAAATGGGGAGACATTTTTTTTAAACGGGCGGTGCCACGTGTTATGTAGAAAAGTAATTTATCTGAAATGAAATGTGCAATTGAAGCTCACGCTTAGTATATTATGTTCGGATACACCCGAACTTAAACACCTTTAGTTGTTAGATATTAATTTGGTATGTATCAGCTTAGCCCCCTTACCTCTATTGTATTGGTCAAACTCGTCAAACTGTAGGTGGTTTCAGCTTACGTATATAATAAATTCTTGAAATTAAGTCCGAAAACGCATTCGAATAATCAAAGTGGCATTTTTTCTACTTTCATGAGTTTTCATTCGCCATCTCCCAATTGTTTTTAATAGCAACGCCTGTGGTGGTGGTAGCGTGCTCCGCCTACCACACCGAGGATCCTGGGTGGTAGTTCTTTACTTTAGCTCACAACTGCAAAAACTCATCCAAAAATATCGGGAGAGGTGTCAAAAGATGCGTTTTGAACTCAGGACGACGAACCCGAAAGCGGAAATTAAAAATTTTATTTCTGTAAAAAAATGGCCAAGGAGCGTTCCGAAACCGGGGATGGAATCCATAGTATTTTTGCGCGGAACATCTTTTGGCATTGGCGGCCTTCAGGCGCGATTATAAAAAATTACCCTGGGTGGGTCCAACACCGGTTTGGAGACCAAATCTATATCGGCGCATAACACTTTTACCACAGTTTTTTTTTGTGAGTACGATAAAATCACCAAAAGTACAATAACCACATGCAAATTTTCAATTTCTCTCGCAAATATCTCTTGACTTTCGCTTTCGGATTCGCTGTCCAGGATCCAAAACGCGTCTTTTGATACCCCCCTTAATATTTTTGGACGTGTTTAAAGAGTGTTATGCTGTCGTATAGAATTACCAAATTTTCAATTTCCGCTTTCGGATTCGTGGTCCTGGATCCAAAGCGCGTCTTTTGACACCTCTCCCGACCAAGACGCAAATTGGAAGAGAAGATTCGGAGCCTATTAGCTCCTTAAATTTATTTATTTTTTAAGTACACAAAATTAATTCTTGCTGAATTTTTTTGAATTTTTAAGTATTTCTGTGATTATTTATTTGTTATGCAAATATGCTCATGCCTCCCTGACACCGGGCCGCCTTGGGAGTAACAATGGCCTTACCGCGTCAAGGGGCTCTGCCGCAGTGGACGAACCGAGTTCCCCTACATAACTAAATAGATCACTACACTTGCCACTACAGGCATGTGATCGTACGAACAAGATGATGAATACAAACACAAATAAAAACAATAACAATAACAAAAATCAACAAAAACAAACAGAAGAGAGGGAGATCAAGTTAAGTGCAAAGAGTGGCGGTAACAACAAACGCCGAAGGGAAAAGCAGGGCGAGAGAACCTACTCCCTGAGCCACCTAAATTTGACTGCGGAAGAAATTGCCCTGTTCGAGGAGCATGCCAGGGACGACGATGACCAAACGTCCGGAAGCGAGACGGACATGGAAGTCAAAAACCAGTACCAGAGTGGGCAGAGCACCACCAGACGAATAGCGGAGACAAACATCACAGTGGATTAATCACCACTGTCAATAATAACATGGCCAGAAAAAATCAGCAGCACGAGCAGAGTACCACGACAGCGGAGAGCAACGTCAAACCACAGCATGGTGGGTTAATCACCACCAGTGGGCCAAGTCGGGCAGAGGCAAAAAGCGCAGCCAGCAACAGTCCTTGCAAAACCCGGCAAAGGAGACCCCGAGAGGAGATGGAGAGCAGCGGGAAAGCCGCAATCACAAACTCTCACCCTCAAGGGAGAGACATCGCCACAGTAGTAGGAAATCAGCGGCCAAGAGACACCTGGGTGACGTGCACGACCGCCAGTACCCAGGGGAAAGAAGACGTTCCAAGTCAAGGGACGACAAAGCCGGCCGTGATGGAAAAAGAAAGAGGTTGAATTTTGAACGTGGAAGACGATCACCAAAGAAAAGTGCAAACGCCAGAGCAAGGTCATCGTCGTTCGAGGACTCTGGCACAGAGCAACGCCATGGTGCGAGCTGACCCGAACTGGGGGAGCCAGGTGGTTGCGACGACCCAAGAAGAATCGGGCTAAGCGGAGCAGGAAAGAAGTGGTACCTTCGATACCTGAAGCAGGGAAGGACTCCGGTCAGTGCACGCGAGAAGGCACTGCAACACAAGAAGCCGTACAAGAAGAACCCATCCGCCTGGAAATCAAGGCGGGGTGAGAGGGAAACGGCAAGAGGCGAGCATGCATCGCACCACCACGGGTCACATAACCGCGGGCATTAACAAAGAAGCCGTAATGAGAAACAAAGCGCTCCCGCTGACAACCGGAGAAGAGGTCAGGCACGACGGGAGGGCGCAACACAGACCAGGGGACAGAGAGCTTACCCCACACCGTCTACCTCGAGAATGGCGAATGCGCTGCTGCCAGCACCTGGTGCATCAACTGCGCAAGGGAGGCCAAAAATGCAAGGCTACTCGGATGCCTTAAATGGCATACGGATGGCGGTGCTTCCAAAGCAATACCCGGCGGAGGTCTTGAGCCAGGAAGAGCTGACCCGGCTGCAAGACACTATAATGATCGAGGTATCGAAGGGGTGGGGAAAGCAATCTCTGGCTTTCTGTGGCGTATATCTTAAGCCAGGATTACTCCTTGTAGACTGAAAGGATGAGGAAACAGCCGAATGGCTGACTAGAGTCATACCAACTCTACATCCTGGTCAGGATTATGAGGGATAGCCTCGCAGAAGAGCAAAAGTGGTCTTTATACCTAAGGTGGCTAAAAAGGACTACTCCAGTCCTAAGTCCTTTAGGCCTATAAGCCTGACATCCTTTGCTCTCAAAGCAATGGAGAAGATTGTAGACCATGAGATTAGATTAAAAGCTCTCGACAGAATACCACTACATAAAGACCAGCATGCATACAGAACAGGCAGGTCGACAGAAACTGCACTGTATCAGCTGTCCACAGAAATCCAAAGTGCGTCCGAGTGCGGAGAGATAACGCTATGCGCATTTTTGGACATAGAGGGGGCTTTCGACAACACGACACACGAAAGTGTGAATCGGGCACTCGAGAGAAGAGAGATACAACGTCAAATCCGTATGGGGATAAACGCCTTATTGCGTACGAGGATTGCAGAAACCTCAAGTGGGGACGGTACAGTAGAGATCAAAACAACGAAAGGATGTCCACAAAGGGGCGTCCTGTCACCCCTGCTGTGGAGTCTGGTAGTAGATGAACTTCTACAGAGGCTCTCAGACAACGGAATCCGATGTCAGGGGTACGCGGATGATATTGTTATCATTGTAAGGGGCAAATTTGAGAGCACCCTTTGCGACATAATGCAAAGGGCATTGAGGTTAACGAAAGAATGGTGTACTGAGGTAGGGAATCAACCTAACAAGACATCCCCTTCACCGGGAAAAGAAAACTGGAAGGGATTAGGCAAATCACTATGGATGGAGTACACGACTGAGGTGAAATACTTGGGAGTCACGTTTGACTCTAAGCTCTTATGGAAGAAACACGTCGACAACACCATATCAAAGGCCACAAGAGCAATAATGGTGTGCAGGCGTATTGCAGGAAGATCCTGGGGATGCAGCCCAAAGATCCTAAGATGGATGTACACTATGATAGTGAGACCTATCATAGTGTACGGAGCAGTTACGTGGGCATCAAGGACAACCATGGTGACCGTACAAAAATCACTCACGAAGCTTCAACGCTTAGCGTGTGTCTGCATTACGGGAGCCATGCGAACATGCCCGATGGCAGCAATAGAGGTGCTGCTTGAGTTAACGCCTCTATATATAATAATTGAGTAGGCAGGCAGGAGTACTTTAGTAAACGTAGCTAAAGAGTGATGTCAAAGAGGCAGAGTGATACAGTCCTGGAGCATGGCGAAGCTGCAGGAGCAGATTCCACTTATCCAACTTCCCAGAGATGATACGAGGAAGATAATTAAGTTTGAGAAGCGCTTCAAATAGAGTTGGGGAACAAATGTATGTGGGACACCTCCAGGATTGAAACGCTTCACCAGGAACACACTATAATATTGTAACGAATTTGCTTGCAAATCCTCTTATTTGCAATCCTCTGCTAAGTTCGAATCACTAAACTGTTGAATAAATAACTCCAATTTGTAATAATGCAAAATGGCGTTTATTAAAGTACTTCACAATACACTCAAACTGTGCAACGAATAGCTTGCTTAATAACCACACTTATTGATAGCTCAATGAAACTCTACTATTCAAAATAATACTGCTATTGCTCGCTAGATATCGTCTTAATCGCAACTGCTTGACAACTCAAATCAAACTGAATTACTTCTTACTCGCTTGCCGCGCTTTTATAGTTTACGCTGCATACTTCTAGGCTCTTCGATTTCAAGAACTTACTAGTTGTTTTGGCTACGAAATCGCCAGCCACAACTAAGTGCACAAATTATTGCTCTCTCTTGTGACAACTCAGATAAGATATATGCATGTGTTTGTGCATTGCCGCTCCGCTGCTCGTATACGTACATAGGTGTAGACGCAATTATTTATTCGTTTATGTAGATACATAAAGATTGAATTATTGATGTGAATGTTTGTAGTTTACAGTCTCTCGCGCGCACATAGGCATATAAGTAAATGCATCTGTGTGTGACATCTCTCTGGGCTGCCTTATATATGTGTATACTTGATTTAATTATTAACGTAAATACTGCTTGGCATGGCCTTAGCATCGCCTTAGTGATGGGATAATTTAGTGATGCTAATATCCGTGACACTGCCCTCCACCTAAGTCTGATAGTCATGATCAGACAAATCTCTCGATCTAAACGTTGCTAGCCTTTCCAAATGGACCACCTTCATTTTGGTTCGTGGTTTACCGATGGTTTGTATGCGGTACACTACATCGTTGATCCGTTTTACAAATTTGTATGGGCCTTCCCAATTACACTGCAATTTCGGGGACAAACCTTTTTTACGTTGTGGGTTGTATAACAGCACCAAATATCCTTCCTGAAAACCTTCTGAATTAATTGCTTTATCATATCTGGCTTTCATCTTGTCACTCATAATCTTTGTTCGTTGCCTTATCAGATCATGTATATCTCTTAGCTCTTCTTCCAAATCACTAGTGGATTTCCTGACATTTCTCTCCGCATTGGCATCTATCCCAAACTTCAAATCAGCTGGCAGTCTAAGGTCATTGCCAAAAATTACTTTTGCAGGGGTTTGGCCCGTTGTCTCATGCACTGCTGATCGGTAAGCCATCAAGAATAATGGTATGCGGGTATCCCATTCTTTATGGTACTTGTCCACTACTTTCCTTAAGTGCTCCTCCAATGTTCTATTGAATCGTTCTACCATACCATCGGATTGAGGATGCAATGCAGTTGTCCGTGTTTTTCGAATGCCCAATGACTTACACATTTCCTGGAACACAGCTGATTCGAAATTCCTGCCTTGTTCAGAATGTAACTCCATTGATACTCCACCATACCTTGCAACCCAATTGTTTATAAACACTTCTGCTACCGTTTCCGCTTCTTGATTTGGGATTGGGTATACCTCTGGCCATTTGCTGAAATAATCCATAACTACCAGTACATATTTGTTTCCGCCGTTGCTAGTAGGAAATGGACCGGCGACATCCATAGCGATCCTTTCAAATGGCGCACCTGAGTTATATTGCTTCATCTGGCCATGACTTCGTGTTCTGGGCCCTTTCGCTCTGCTGCAAACCTCGCAGTTCGCAATCCACTCAGTGACCGAATGACGGCAACCAACCCAATAGAATCTCTGTTTAATCTTCTCGAGCGTCTTCGTGATTCCAAGATGACCTCCGCTTGGACCATTATGCAGCTCGCTGAGCACATCAGGAATCCTCTTTCTGGGAACAACTATCAGTTTATTCTTGTATTTACCATCCTCACTCTCCCATACTCGATGAAGGCAACCGGATATCAATTCTAAACTGTTCCACTGTGCCCAATATGACTTCGCAATGGGACTCTCTGCTGACATCTCTTCTCTGTTTGGTCTTTCATTTCGTTCGAGCCCTTGCATAACACGTGACAGATCTGCATCTTCTAGCTGGCACTTTCTTAGCTGTTCCTTGTCCCATTCATCTGTACATGTTATAGTCATTAACCGGACATCTATAATGTCTTCTTTAGCCTCGGCTTTTGAACAGTGCTTGCATTCCAAACTACATGGTCTTCGTGACATTGCATCGGCATTTCCATGGGTACTACCTTTTCAATGCTTAATGGAAAAGTCATAGATTTGTAGTCGCTCGATCCACCGTGCCAATTGTCCTTCCGGATTACGGAACTGCAGTAGCCATTTTAAAGCCGCGTGATCTGTCCTGACACGGAATCGCTGGCCGTAGAGGTATTTGTGAAAATGTTTAACGCACTCTACCAATGCCAACAGCTCTCTCCGCGTAACGCAGTAGTTCCTCTCTGGTTTTCCAATCGAACGGCTGTAATATGCAACTACTTTCTCCTGTCCATCGACCAGTTGTGATAAAACGCCTCCTATAGCATATCCACTCGCATCTGTATCTAGAATAAATGTTGCTCCTGGAATCGGATATGCTAATATTGGGGCAGTGCACAAACGCTCCTTCAATGTTTGGAAAGCCACTTCTTGCTCCTTCTTCCATTCAAAAGCTTTATTTTTTCTTGTAAGCTCATGGAGGCTATGGGCTACGCTGGAAAAATTTTGTACAAATCGGCGGTAATATGTGCACAGCCCAAGGAAACTTCTTAATTCATGTAGGTTCTGTGGTCTTGGCCAATCCTTTACAGCCTCTATCTTTTCGTTCGCAGTGCAGATGCCCTCTGTCGTTACCTTGTGACCCAAATAATTTACTTCCTTTTTAAACAGCGCACACTTTTTGGGACTTAACTTCAGACCAGCGCCAGCTATTCTTTGGAAAACTTCCTCCAAGTTCTTAAGATGTTCATCGAAATTCTTGCCCAATACGATGATGTCGTCCAGGTACACCAAGCATGTTTTCCAATGTAGTCCTTTCAATACCTGATCCATGAGTCTCTCGAAAGTAGCTGGTGCATTACATAGTCCAAAGGGCATTACTGTAAATTGCCAAAGACCATCTCCGACGCTGAAGGCTGTTTTCTCTTTGTCTTCCTCCTTTACCTCCACTTGCCAGTAGCCGCTTTTCAAGTACAGTGTGGAAAACCATTTCGTACCAGAGAGCGAGTCCAGAGTGTCGTCAATTCTTGGCAATGGGTAGCTATCCTTTTTCGTAACGTCATTCAACTTCCGGTAGTCCACGCAAAACCTCATTTTTCCATCCTTCTTCTTTACAAGTACTACCGGTGAGCTCCAGGGACTAGCTGATGGTTCGATGACGCCGCTGTCGCTCATTTCTTGTATAATTTGACTCACAACTTCCCGCTTCGCCATTGGAACACTACGTGGAGCTTGACGGATCGGCCCCGCATCTCCAGTGTCAATTTGATGTTTCACAACGTTGGTGCGGCCTGGTTTAGAACCATCCTGGTCAAATATGTTCGCGTACTTTAGGAGCAGTTGTTTTGCCTTACTCTGATATGCTTCCTCTAGCCCCTGCGTCCATGCCGTGATGTCATTCGAAAGATTAGTATTACTAGCTGAAACGTGTTCCTGGAGCTGTTCACACTTAATAACTACTTCAGCCTCTTGGCATCTTCCAAAAATAGCTCCTTTAGTCAGTTTGAGTGGTGAATTGAACTCATTGAGTACTCTTACCGGAACACGTCCATCTTGTTTTGTCATAGCCAGGGTTTTTCCTACAAGTATGTTCAGTGCTGATTTGTTTGCTGCTTCGACAACCCACAATTTGTTTGTCCCACAATCTCCATCAACCTTTGCCCAGATGACTGCTTCGGATTTTGGTGGTATTCGCTGACTCTCTTCCACCAGCACTTGTTTACTGCTGTAGCCTCTCTCGTAGCCGAAATTAAGTGGTACATCCATGTTCTTATATCGCATCGTCTTGCTTTGCATGTCGATCTTGATGCCCTGGTCGATTAAGAAGTCCACTCCAATTATGATTTCATCAACAATCTCTGCCACTATAAAATTGTGTACTACCGTGACGTTCCCAATTGCGACTTCACATGATACTTCTCCTAGAACCGTGCTGTCTTCTCCAGTGGCTGTACGCAATCTTGCTCCATGCAATGGTGTTATCTTCTTGTTGACTAAATCCGCTCGAATTATGGAATGAGATGCACCCGTATCTACAGTCAGTAAACGTTCCTTTCCATCCACATGTCCTCCGACAGTAAGATTGTTTGACCTTCTTCCAATTTGTGAGATAGAGATTACGGGGCATTCAATTGAGGGAGCCAGCTGTCGCCCCTTGCGGCTGGCTCGCTTTAGTTTAACGATTGAGTGGACTTGGAGATTTGCTCATCTCCTTCAGCTCTGCGTTTACGGCCACCCACATTGTTGGAGCTATTGGGACCGGTGCTGCAATGTCGTGCAATATGACCTGGGTTGCCGCACTTGAAACATTTAATAACTCCGGCATTTTTCTGTTGTGAACCCTTCAGTGCTTCCAAAATTGTGTCTACCCATTCTGGCCTTTCTACTTCTACACGATGAGCCTTATATGCTGGTTTACTTAATAGGGAGGCAGATTCCTGAGTCAATGCATGTGATACCGTTTCAGCAAATGTCAGTTTTGGGTTCGCGTATGTAGCTCGCTTCGTTTCCACGTCTCGTATGCCATTTATAAAACTCTGGATTTTTACCCTCTCGGTGTATTCCACGGGTGCGTCCGCATTTGCGAGATGAGCCAACCTTTCAACATCTGAAGCAAACTCCTGCAATGTCTCATTTGCTTTTTGGTAGCGGTTTTGCAACTCAATTTGGAATATCTGTTTTCTATGCTCGCTTCCATAACGTCGTTCTACAGCAGCCATCAATGCTTCATAATTGTTCCGCTCACCTTCGGGAATCGTCTGTAGGATTTCCGCTTCTGGCCCCTTCAATGCCACGAACAATGCAGCAACTTTATCTTCCGCATTCCAGTTGTTCACTGCTGCGGTCTTTTCAAACTGAAGCTTGAAGACCTGGAAAGGAACAGAACCGTCAAAAGATGGAGTTTTTACTTTTGTATTACTCGCTGAAGTAGCCGGCCGATTAAGTTGCAATTCCTGTATACGACCTCTCAACGCATCCACCTCTGCCTCGAATTTTTCTTCAAACTGCATTATTTTTTCGTCCATGCGCGCTTCGAGTTTTGATGATATACGCGCCTCTTGTGCTTCTAGTTGTACTGTTATGCGTGTCTCTTGTTCTTTCAGTTGGGTTGCCATATATGTCTTTTGTTCTTCCAGCTGTGATGACATACTTGTGGATATTTGTGATGACATTTCTGTTATACGTGCCTCTTGTGCTTCCATCTTGGATGTTAAAAGTGTCTCCTGCGATTCTAGTTGTGAAGAAATTTGTGTCGACATTTTTGAAATACGTGTTTCTTGTACTTCAATTTTCGATGTTACTGTCGACGTTTGTGCAGATATTGCAGCCAATATCACGTTCAAGTCTGTGCTGGTAACCGTTTGCGATGTTTCGTTTTTCTCTTCAATTTTTGTTGTCTCCTCGCCATCAAGATGAAAGACATGCTCTTCCACATCAATTCCTTCTGCTTCCATTGCCTCTCGTAGCCGTGCCTGAAGTTCAAGTTTACCGCCGCTTGTATTCAGTCCACGGCTCTCCAACTCCTTCTTTAGTTGCTGGATCTTCAATTCACTGAACTTTGCCATGTCCTTGTTGTCCTCTGGAATTTATTCAACAATTCCTCTTCTGACACCAATTGTAACGAATTTGCTTGCAAATCCTCTTATTTGCAATCCTCTGCTAAGTTCGAATCACTAAACTGTTGAATAAATAACTCCAATTTGTAATAATGCAAAATGGCGTTTATTAAAGTACTTCACAATACACTCAAACTGTGCAACGAATAGCTTGCTTAATAACCACACTGATTGATAGCTCAATGAAACTCTACTATTCAAAATAATACTGCTATTGCTCGCTAGATATCGTCTTAATCGCAACTGCTTGACAACTCAAATCAAACTGAATTACTTCTTACTCGCTTGCCGCGCTTTTATAGTTTACGCTGCATACTTCTAGGCTCTTCGATTTCCAGAACTTACTAGTTGTTTTGGCTACAAAATCGCCAGCCACAACTACGTGCACAAATTATTGCTCTCTCTTGTGACAACTCAGATAAGATATATGCATGTGTTTGTGCATTGCCGCTCCGCTGCTCGTATACGTACATATGTGTAGACGCAATTATTTATTCGTTTATGTAGATACATAAAGATTGAATTATTGATGTGAATGTTTGTAGTTTACAGTCTCTCGCGCGCACATAGGCATATAAGTAAATGCATCTGTGTGTGACATCTCTCTGGGCTGCCTTATATATGTGTATACTTGATTTAATTATTAACGTAAATACTGCTTGGCATGGCCTTAGCATCGCCTTAGTGATGGGATAATTTAGTGATGCTAATATCCGTGACAATATGGTACACCGATGGCTCGAAGACACCGGAGGGCATAGGAGCGGGGATCTTCGGCCCCCGAGCCAAAATATCCCTACCACTCGGAGAATATCCGAGCATCTTCCAAGCCGAAGTTTTCGCCATAAGCCGGTGTGCAGAGATAAATTTACAGCGGGGATATACCAACGAGAAAATCGCTATACTCAGCAACAGTCAAGCTGCACTCATGGCATTATCTTCAGTTGAGATTAAATCCTCAACAGTCCTCGAGTGCGTAGAGGGGCTAAACAGTCTATGAGTCAATAACACCATCCGTCTAGCATGGGTACCTGGACACAGAGGAGTAGATGGTAGCGAGCGAGCGGACGAGCTTGCCAGGTTTGCAGCGGCCATAAAGCCAATAGGATCCGAGCATATGGTGCCAATAGGGTCACATACAATAAGGGAGGACTTTAGACAAAAGGAGGTGTGCCTCAGAGAACAGCACTGGCCCAGGACTTCGGCAGGCAAAGGCACTAATAAAAATAAAAAAAATAAATGCAAGGCGCGATAACCTCCGAAGATATCTAAGGCCGAGCTTCTCTTCCAATTTGCGTCGTGCTCCTCTTGATTTTCCCTACAAATTGGCCGGACGGGACCTACATGTTTTATGCCGACTCCGAACGGCATCTGCAAGGCAGATGAATTTTCACCGAGAGCTTTTCATGGCAGAAATACACCCGGAGCGCTTGCTAAACACTGCCGAGGCTTAGAAAAATTTTCTTCTAATTGAAAAACATTATTTCTAAAATTTTGATATTGCTTTGCCCGGGGTGCGAACCCAGGTCATACGGTGTGGTAGGCGGGCACGCTACCATCACACCACGGTGGCCGCTGGTCACTGTAGGCTAAAGAGCCATATGCATAAATTGTGCATATCGGCTAGTAGCCTCTGTCGATTCTGTGATGTCGAAGATGAGTCTGCAGAACACATCCTGTAGGAATGTGATGCAGTCGCGAGACGAAGACTTAGGATCCTAGGATCATCCAAATTAGAAAATAGTCACATACACTCTCTGAAGCCGAGAACCATTCTGGATTTTCTCAGAGAACTCGGCTTGGATGAAGTGTTGTAAGGAGAACGAGGGCACAATAGACCAATAGGTCGCAGTGCTTAACTTCACAACATCTATCTATCTATCTAAATATGCTTATATAAGTTGTTTGCATGTATTTCATTACATATTATTAAAAAATTTACCAAATACAACCGCGCGCAGTTTCGGACTGTCAAACGCGCGTATTATGAAGCTGATCGGGTTTTTCGGGCTAAAACGTTAAGAAACGCTTACGAACGTACGGGTCTACGCGTGCCTATGCAGTTTCGTTGGTACACTATTAAATTTTTAGGAATTGAAAACAAAAGTTGAGATAAGCAATGCCGAGTTTACATGGAACTTTTGATGCGTTGCCTCGCATTGACGCTTTGAGAGTGCCATGAGTTAAGAATGTCTTAACTTTTTGCCTCGCTTTACATTCCACAAACTTTGTTTTGCAAAATGTACATGAGACCATCCGAGAAAGTAAATAAGGCAAGGTGCACACGAGGCTACGCGTCATAGACGCGTACAAGATATTTCATATAGCTGCAATTTCTCTACGCCTCAAGATCTGCACACGAAGCTACTTTCGAGCGTCGCTACAAAAAGCAAACAAGTATTGAAAAAAATAAAAAATAAAGTTTCTTCAGCTATATCCGTCCCCGAAACCAAAGGAAATAGGTATTAGACGTTGTTTGCATCCCCGTGCCTTTGTAAATTATGAAAGGCAATTTTAAACCACCGCGAACTAGAGAAAAGGGTGATTTATAGTTTCCAACACTTTTTAGTATTTTAAACGCTTCAACAATGTCTAACTAAGCTGTTGTGGTGTTTAATACTCTTTTTCGCTTTGATAATATACCTTTCACGCACTTTTATTAACTAAAGTAACATATTTTAACTAATTACACAAATTTGCATACAAAAAATGTAAACAAACATATTGTTCTTCCTTTTTTTCAAGCGTACGTACGCTCAGCGGACACCATTGCTGTACGCTTAGCTACACGAAAATTTCATGCTTTGTTGCTTTCATTCAGCTGACGCCTCGTATGCAGCTCTCCATTCAAATACATGTGTTCAGCATCAAAGCGTACATATTTCGCCTGCAGCGTCTATGACGCGTAGCCTCGTGTGCACCTTGCCTAACTGGGGTTTTCTATTTCTCTCAATAGTCCATGGATGGACCTGTCTTTCACAGAAGCTCGGCTTATTTGAACGTTCCCTCTTTTAAAGGTATTGTGCATGGCAGAACGATACAGCAGGCAGCATGGGACAGCTGATTATAAGCTTTTTTTTTTATTTGATTTGTGTGTGTCCAACACCGGTTTGGAGACCAAAACTATATCCGCGCAAAACACTTATGTTCACAATTTTTTGTGTGGGGACAACAACCACATGAAAATCGCCAACTTCAACTGCAAATATCTCCGGGCAGAAATAAAATTTTTTTTTCCGGCTTCGAATTATTGTTGTCGAGATTTTTGGATTATAGAATTACCGCCAAGTCTGAAGTTCCTTCATATTTACAAACGCAACATCTTGGTTGAATGTGGTGTTGTTATTGGAATGCGCAAGCTTGTGTTAAAAGAATCTATATGCAAATATCATTGTACCGCGGCTTTAGGCAGAATGTCACATTCATAAATTCTATCAAGTTAGGGAACGTAATATGGGACAACTTTTTTTAGTCCCACATGTTGTGGAACATACATTTTTTTGTTGCATCTTTTTTTTAATTTTTGAGACAGGATAAAATTCCACGAGCAACCATAGAAAGTTAAATTTTAGCCCAGCATTGTTAAAGGGATAATTCCCATGTGCTTTGTGTACCCCTGCATGCACTGCAAATTTATGTAATCAATCAATAAAAACATCGAAGGTGCATTGCCGTACGTTCTTATATTTTTTCTAACGTTTCAATGGATGAGACTGTAACAGCCAGATATCGTGTTAATAATGGGCTCCTGTTTGTGTAAAGATAAAAATGAAAGTGATGAGGAAAATGAGACTGGTGTCGGAGGCCATATACAACGACAATGGAGAGGCTCATCCCACAGAAACTCCCAGCGTCGCAGCGGAGACGACCTGCAAGCAAGTGCCACATCGAAAACACTTTCGGATACTGTTGACAAACTAGTACGTGAAACTTTAGATGTGATTAGTACAATAATTGACAAGTATGTAAAATATATTAATTTTATAAGTAGAACGATTTACTAATTAATGGGCATATGTGCTTTGTTTTGCCACATTTCAGTGAGCCGGAACCGCCCAGCTCGATATTAATGCTGCATATGATAACAGAGAAACCAGCTGGTTGGATTGAACTTGTACGCTCATTAATGCGTGTGGTGCCTGTTGAACATCCAATGGGTCCGAGTGTTATTGCATTATTACTTGACGATAGTCCACTGCCCACAAAAGAGTCTGTATTGAAAGTTGGTGAAATGGTTGCTCCAAAATATGGTTTAAAAAATTATTTACGCAATGAACGCAATTTATGTGTCATACTTGGTTGTTTAGCAGAAAAGTTAGCCGGGCCTAGCAGTATTGCATTACTTAACAATTCCATGTTAAAGTACCTGATTAATAATTTAAATGATGATGTTGAACCGAATATAAAGTTGCTTGCATTGATTGCTCTGGAAAAATTTGCACAGACTAGTGAGAATAAAGTAACAATTCAGGTAAGTAACATACTTGTATAAATAATACATTTTTATTTATTATTTGTACTTAGAAGTAAATTTTTTTCCAAACAGAAATCATTACAAGAAATGAAACAGAGTCCTCTATTAACGCTAGAACAACACGTCTTATCAACCAACTTTCTGCTACGGCAAATTGGGTTTTGTGCCTGTTGGTGTTTAGACAACTACTGTAAGTATGATTTTATGTACATAATTTGAGTTTGAGAGTTGACCTATGTCCTTAGGTCTGTTAAACTTTTTCCCACGTAGCACTTCATAAAGGCCTAGATTCTTCAAAATGGAGAGGACCTTCTTCGAACTATAAGAATAATTACAGTATCAACTTATTCTTTGATTGTCCAATGCCCGCCTTACATCGCTTTATATTCCATCCACCCAAGAAGAGCTGTCATTGTTGCACACCCTGATATTATGCGGACCTATAGCAAGGAAGAGTACTTTTCTTGTAAAACTATTTGCCTGCTTATTACCATCAATTCTTTGTACCCAAACAAGGAGGGCAGAACTGCAGGCAGATATTCTGTTCCGCTTAGTCTGACTGTATTAATGATATTTTTTTTTTATTTGAGTAGCAACTTTGAATATTATCTTCTTCAAATTTACTGATAGCACATATCTCTGCTTGTATTATGAATACTTTGAAAATTATCTAATGTGAAGATGTGTTGATGTTGTTGTTGTAGCGATAAGGTTGCTCCCCTAAGGCTTTGGGGAGTGTTATCGATGTGATCATCCTTTGCCGGATACAGATCCGGTAGCACAGCACCATTAAGGTGCCTGCCCGACCATCTCGGGAACGATTTATATGGCCACATTAAACCTTCAGGCCATCCCTCCCTCCCCTCCCCCAAGTTCCATGAGGAGCTTGAGGTCGCCAGAGCCTCGGCTGATAGTGAAACAGGATTCGCCGCGGATAGGTGAGGTTGACAATTGGGTTTGGAGAAGCTGTATATTGCGCTGGCATCCTGAAGGGTTGCGCTACACAGCCCCTTGAATGTGAATAACACTCTAGAGGCGTTCCGAAATGCTTCCCATCAATAGTTTGAATCTTCTGAAGTTAAATATTTGGATATGCTATCCTGGGAAACTGACAGGATGAAAGCTTGTGTTTTTGTTGTATTAACAGATATTGTCACTTGGTTTTTCGGTATTAAAACCCTTCTTTGCGGTACTGTTCTCTTAACAGCCTGATCTTTGACTATGGTAAATCCTAGTATACAAAAATAAAATAAAAATTATTCGTTGGGCAAGCCCATATGAATAAACAAGCGGATATTAAAAACTTTATTAAAGAATGCAATATTTTTTATGCAAAATTTTTTACGGGCAAGCACTTGTATTCAGATTAAGCGTGCTTTGTCCGATATTCGATGTAATACGGTTTCTTTTAAATTTTTATACAAACAAATTATGTAATGATAATGATACAACAAATAAATTCTAATTTACCACAGTTCCAGTAAGTGGGCGAAAATATTCTTATGAGACTACTAATGTGTCACACATTAACGCGATGCTTAATACAAAGGATGTTAGTGAGTATTTAAAAATATCACCAGACGGTCTTGAGGCGCGCTGTGATGCCTACACATTCGAAAGTGTGCGTTGCACATTCCAGGTAAAAAATGTTTCATATATTTCATTGCACATCCTGTATATTAAACCAATTTTTCCAATTATAGATAACAGATGGCTGCTGGTATTATGAAGTTCTATTGATTACACCGGGTGTAATGCAAATTGGTTGGGCCACAAAAGAGTCAAGTTTTCTAAGTGATGATGGTTATGGCATTGGTGATGATAAATACTCCATTGGATTTGATGGTTGTAGACGTTTAATATGGCACAATGCCAAATCTGTACCACATAGTATGCCAACTTGGAAATGTGGCTCAATACTTGGTTGTTTATTGGACATTGAAAGACATGAAGTAATTTTCTCACTCGACGGCGAAACGACTGATCCCTATAAGCATATATTTAATAGCGTCAGGTGTGTAGTATAGAACATAATTTTTAAGCTTAAAATAAATGTTACACCTATATATATTTTTATTTTAGGGAGGGTTTCTTTGCTGCAGCAAGTTTTATGTCATTTCAACAATGTAGATTTAATTTTGGACTAGAACCCTTTCGCTATCCACCACAACGACCATTTCACAATTTCAATGAAAGTGGAATACTTGATTCAAGTGATAAAGTAAGCTATTTAAAACAACTGTTCTTATTTATATTAATTTTCATGTTTTCTATTTTATAAAAATTTTTGTTTAGATTATTTTGCCACGCCATATTTATTTGGAGATGTTGCGTAAAGTAAGTGTGCGTGACGATTCCTGTACACTGTGCTTCGATATAAAAGCAACTATGAGTTTGGAACCATGTGGGCACAGGTAAATTTCTAAAATTTAATATCCGATACCTTTCGATTGCTAAAAACTTTTCGTTCGTTTCAATGGAAAGCTAGTCGATGTTTATGCAAAATTTTTAATTGATCAATTGCAATACGCCTGTCTGACTGAAAGCATTCAAATTTCACAACAGCTCAAAAATATACTAATTTTAGACTTTTTTCTTCAGCACTTTTTGTTATGACATTTTTTTTTTGGAGCTGTATCCTAGCGTAGTCGGCAGACTTATTCCTGCCCGAAATTTGGTTCCAATACCTTTAAAAGGCGAACCCCACTTCCATGTTGTTGTTGTAGCGATAAGATTTCCCTGCGGAGTATGCGTTCATCTTCCGCTAGTTTTAGGTACTGTTCTTTGAGTACTGGATTCACCGGGCAATTCCTGGCATAAAGGTCCGACGCCTGTTTGTGGAGTTCGCTGAGGACCTGCTTGTGTTTTTTGGCTTCATACGGCTGAGACCTCAGGTGCCATATTTCCTGATAATGCTTGCGGAGATGACTCCTTAAGCCCCTTGGCGGTGGTGGCTCATCAATCAGATGTCTGTTGGGATGCCCAGGTTTCTGGCTATTCAACAGGAACTATAGCTTCTTCCAGTGAGTAGTTTTTAGGCTTGGTGACCATATAGGGGACGCGTAGCATGCAATCGGCTGGTCAATTACTTTGTATGTGGTAATGAGCGTTTCTCTGTCTTTTCGCCAAGTACTGCCAGCAAGAGATTTGAGGATTTTATTACGGCTCTGGATTTTCAATACAATTGCGGCTGCATGCTCACCAAAATGTAGATCTTGATCAAACGTCACACCCAAGATTTTGGGGTGTAGGACAGTCGGTAGCGTAGTGCCATCGACTTGGATGTTCAAAATGGTCGACATTTGGGACGTCCATGTTCTAAATAAGGTCACGGATGATTTTGTCGGTGATAATGCCAGGTTTCGCGAGGCGAAAAAACTGGAGAGATCAGGGAGGTAGCCGTTTATTCTGTTGCAAGGCTCATCGATCTGGGAGCCTGGGCCTGTGGCCATTATTGTGCAGTCATCGGCGTAGGAAGATAGATAGATAATTAATTGAGGATCGCACTGCGACCATTGGTCTATTGTGCCCTCATCTGCTTCACAACACCTCATCCAAGCCGACATCTCTGAAGAACCCTAGCAGTTCACCTGGCTTGAGGGATTTGATGTGAGAATGTTCTGGCCATGGTGAGCCCATAAACTTAGCCCTACGTCTTGAGATTGCATCACACTCCAGGAGGATATGGTCCGCCGTCTCCGCTGGTCGATCACAAAATCGGCATGTGTTGTTCGATATTATACCCAGCGTTTGCATGTGCTGTTCAGTCTACAGTGTCCTGTAAGAATAGCTGTTAGGATTCTTAGGTTATATTTCGAGAGGCCTATAAATGCCCTGTATAGAGTTGTGCAGTAACCCCCTAACAGTAGCTTAGATTGTCTCAGTCCTGGCATATTACGCCAGAGTTCTTCCCTCTTTTCCCTTTCTTCTACTAATAGATGCCCCCTAATTTCCTGTGGACCTACTGGCAGGAACGGCTCAGGATTAATAGATAGTATCGTTGCTGCCTCTCTAGCCAGGCTATCCGCCTGCTCGGCGTAGGAAACGATAGTAACTCCTTCTGGTGGCGAAGGTAGGTTTGATATGTAGTAATTAAACAAAAGTGGGGATAGGATACCACCCTGTGGCACCCCTTGTTTAACTCTTGGTGGTTTTGATGTTTCGTTTCTAAATTTCACCGATGCCTGCCGCCAACCCAGATTTGCGGTCCACCTTTTAAGACATGGGGGAAGGGTAGACCCTCCAGGTCTTACAGTAACGTGCCATGGTTGACCGTATCAAAAGCTTTTGATGGTCTAGCGCAACGAGTACTGTACTATGGTGGGGGTTTTGATTTAAACCGCAATTTATCTGGGTGCTAATGGCATTTAGCGCGGTGGTGGTGCTATGGAGTTTTCCGCACATGCTGCTAACAGGCTAGCTGAAAATTTGCTTTGAAGTAGGGGAGCAAAATGGCTTCAAGCGTCTTGGCTACTGGCGATAGGAGAGATATCGGGCGATATGACACTCCTACGTTAGCTGCTTTCCCAGGCTTTAGTAGCGAGACCACCTTGGCCATTTTCCATTTTTCGGGAATGACAAAGGTGGAAAGAGACAGGTTGAAGACATGTGCTAAATATTTGAACCCCTCTTTCCCTAGGCTTTTAAGCATAGGCATTGCTATGCCGTCTGGGCCCACTGCTTTGGATGGTTTAGCCTGACCGATGGCATCCTCAACCTTTTTGGCGGTGATGGTAATTGGAGACGCGCTGAATTTATGTTTATGTGCGTGTCTGTGGGCCTTCCGTCTATCTTTGTCGACCGTAGAATGCATATATATTGTCGGCAGAAAGCGCTCGCGCTTTTTTCGCATCCGACAGCACTTAATCGCCAAAGGCGACGGAAATTTTGTAATTGTGCTTAGTCGGATTCGATAGGGACTTTACGGTAGACCAAAGTTAACCTACCCCGGCAGAGAGGTTACAACCCCTTAGGTGCTCCTCCCATTTCGCCCGCTTGTGTTCATCCACAAGCAATCTGATGCGTTGGTTTATATCCTTTATTTGGGGGTCGCCGGGATCGAGATGTCTTATAAGGTCACGTTCTCTCGCTAAATTTGCGGCCTCCGCCCGAGCAGTCAAAGTCGGTAGAAATTGTACCGTGTACGGGCGAGAATGCGAAAGTTAGCGCCGTTTAAAACCAATAGACAACAACAGATCAGAACGAAAATCGACATTGCTGATGGCACAACGCCGAAACCGGTTTGTCTCGAAAACAAATTTGACAAGGGATGACGGAAATCGTTCCAATATACATCAATAGCATTGGAGTTAGGAGCCTTTTCTTTCAAATATCATAAGTTTGAGTTTGTTGGCTCCGATTTTTGGCAAGATGAAATTTTATATCGCCTGGGGCGTGGGCCGGCTACTTTTCAAAACCAGCCTTGAAACATAACTAAGGAAACAAAAAAAAAAAAATGATTAGAACCAGTCAAGGAGTTTTTGAGTATTAGCGAGAAATTTATTTTTATATACAAATATACGTTTGTCATTTTTGAGACATTTGGGTCATTTTTGCAATTTTTCGATACATGGTTTTTTAAAAACATCGGCAATATGTATAAGATTTTTAAAAAGTTTATAATGAAATTAAAGTTTTGACCGAAACAAATCAAAAACAAAAGGGCGCAGCTCAAACCAGTGTCTGCGATATGTTTTAGTAGATTTTCAGAAAGTATATAATGAAGCGAAAGTTTTAACCGAAACACGTCGCAAACGAAAAGGAGCGGCTCAAATCAATGTCTTAGTCAATTTGCCCAGATACGATCCTAATCTTTTCTCTTTTTCATTGCGAAATTATCAGAGGATTTTGTATAACATGCACGGAACAACTTAAATTTTGTCCCATGTGCCGCTCGGATATACATACAAAAGTACAAGAATGCACTGATAGCCCTGTAAATGTTGAAGGAACTGATATGGACTGCATAAAGGCATTGCCGCAGTTAAAAACATGACAGATTTTTAATCTCAAATAGTGATGTAAAATAAAATATATGCGTAAAGAGAGAAAATAGGACGATCCAAACATACATTTTGCCTATATCACTAAATTAAGACTTTTCTTGTAAATACATACATACATACATCAGTTTTAAGTAATAACCAAATTTTATCGTTAAGATAAAATAAATGCATATTATTGTGTATTGCGTTTTAAGCGTAAACAAAAACGATTATAAATACTACTTTTATTTATATAAATATGAATACTAATTTTAAAATTTTATATTATTATTTATACAATTCAACAACAGTAGGTATAGATAAATATCTGTTCAATGTGGAACAGTGTTTTGTCTCGAAATTTGCTAAAGAGACCGTGCCAGCATTTTTCAGATAATTTTATCATCAATCACCAAAAAGTAAGTTCGATACGTTTTCCTGTCTCACTAAAGTTACTTAATAGTGTTGTAGTTGTCGTTGTTATACAGGCAAAACTAGCCCAGACGGTTTTGTGGCACGCAAGATGGATTTTTCTTGGCCAGCTGTATGTTCAGAATTGTTCCGAAGCTTAGACTCGGCTGTCGTGCTAATCCTACGCAGCGCTCGTATGCGCAACTGCAATTGATTCGTTGTTGGTTGTTAAAGATGACAAGCTACCTTCCCATATCATTGCGGTATTTGCGAGCACCTCTTGTGTAGTGGCATTTTTATGACGCATAAAATAACCTTGCACTTGTGCCGGACTAGCATTACGTCCAGCAGCTAATACCCGTTTGGCAAATTCTTCTGCGGCTTTTTGTGGCAATTGTTCTTGTTTACCATAGAAACGTAGAAACATTTCCGCCAATTGATGCGCATTACAATAGCCTATATATTCTTTGACATCTACCCGTCCGGGTCGTATTAATGCTGGATCTAAACGTTCTAAATAATTTGTTGTCATAAATACAATACGCGCCTCGGTCGATGCAACACCATCAAGACAATTTAATAAGCCACTAAATGTGATACGATTGAGTCCTTCGTATGCAGCTGTTTGCTGTTTAACATCTTCGCGTGATGTAAAAGCAGCATCAACATCTTCTAATAATATAATCGATTGTTCGGGTGCAACATTCAAAAGATGATTAAGCCGATCATCGGTCAAGCCTCGTTCTGACAAATTTAACAAACATATACCATATTCGAGTTCACCTGCTAGGGCTGTAATAAAACTGGATTTACCACAGCCTGGTGGCCCATATAGTAAATAGCCCCGTCTATATGGTATACCACGATCTATATACCACTGAGAATTACCAGTAAATTCTTTACAATCGTCGACAATACGTTCTGCAACACCTTTCTCCAA
This sequence comes from Eurosta solidaginis, assembly GCF_040869045.1. NCBI lineage: Eukaryota > Metazoa > Arthropoda > Insecta > Diptera > Tephritidae > Eurosta > Eurosta solidaginis. The sequence goes on from NC_090320.1 coordinate 27,670,877, forward strand.
CACAACCGATGCCAACGGACGCCTACGACGGGGATGCCCAAATTGTCTCCATTCAGCACCCATTGCCGTATACATTAACGTTTTGCCTTCAGTAGCTTCCAGCGCTAATAGGCGCGCCTCTTCCAATATATTGTAGTACAATTTCTTATCACGCCCAAACGCTGTTAGCGTAACACTCTCCCATGGGACACCCATATGTAAGTCTAATGTTTGCTGTTCACGTGTACGTTCCACTTGTATCCAAATGCCTTTGTAGCGCATTATATGTTTACCAATACTTGGTATAAAATCATATTTAGTACGTATTTGTCCAGTTTCCTTTTGTATGAATGATGTTTCTACACTGAGATGTTGCGTCTCCTTAGCTCCGCGCATTGTTATCCATTGCAATAGCCATTGATATGATTTATCACGACAAGGCACTTCCAGTGTGATCATCATATGCCGTCTGAATAAAATTAGGGCACCTTGTAGACCTTTGCGTAAAATAGCTGCTCCAGCTCCAATACCAAATAGTCCAAAGCCGGCGCCAAAATATGGATTTGTTGACAATCCGCTCACAATTTCCGACAACGGCATGGTTAAATTCCTCTGTTATCTAATTCGGCTGATTGTACATGGAGTCATCAGGTGAGTTGCCTCTTTAATTCGTGGGTGATTTGCTCATCACAACGGGCGATAGTCACAGAGAGACCTGAAACACAAATCATACCCACAAGATTGCGCATGTAACAAAAGATCATCTGTTTTTTATGGGCAATTCATACGTACGTTGAATGCTTGTGCGAATGAAAGAAAGAAAAAACAAGAGCTAAAGGAAAATGTAAAAATTGCCCATAAAAAACAGCTGATCTTTTGTTTACATGCGTAATGCGCAATCTTGTGTGTGTGATTTGTGGCGCCATTCCATAACGCTAACGTTATAACCATAATAAGTGGAGATATGCTATTAATTTTAAATTATAAAACTGACAAAATTTAACACTTAAACCTTTTGTAATATTTTTGACTAAGGGGATAAGAGTTTACCTCTCCAACTTCGGACGCTGAACACTGAGATGAGCAGTAACATTTCATGTAAACGTAGAGTCAAGTGCCAACATAATCTTGGAATACGTACGCTTGGCACCACGAAGTTGACTATCAATCATCAGGGATGGGTGTTCGCCAATACGCAAGCTTGAGTTGAACATATTTTTTTTGACACACCCTGTGCGAGCATTTTGATTAAAATTTTTGCAAGTTCTTTATTAACCAGCTGCAACTTAATTTCTAGTAGTTTAGAATTTTTTGGCATTAGGCTAGAAAAATATCATCGTCAATAATTTCGCATTGAAGCAGATAAAAAAATAGATACTGTTACTATGGCAAACGTTGAAATCGAAGAAGCACGTTCAAGTCGGTGGCGCAAGGTGAGTGCTTTCAAATCAGGAGATTAAAAATTTTATGTCACTTGCATTACGTTGTTGTATCAGTATTTAATAGGATTAGATTATACTGAAATGGTCGGGAAAAATCTCGAGCCGCCCCGGTACATTGAACCGGCTGCCTTGGGAAGCTTGCCTTACTTCAATACTTGCTGGTGAATTAATGTTTAATGCCGTTGTTGTAGCGAAGGATTTGGCAGTGTTATCCATGGCGGAACGATGCAAGGTTATTTACGGGACAGCTGATTATACACTTTTTTTTAATTGATTTCATATATCAACTTCCGGCGCAGTACGATTTTGAAATTTGTCCATCGAATTTACAAAAACAAAGTATATGGAAATTTTATTTATGTTTGTAGGTACGTCACCATGTTGCCACCTTGTATCGTTCCGCCATGGTGCTATCGATGTTGATGGTCCTTTGCCGGATATGAATCCGCTAACAAGCACCATTAAGGTACAAGACTGACTACATCGGGCACGATTTTACATGACCACATTGAACCTTCTAGGCCATCCCCCGCGCCCCTAGTTCCATGAGGAACTTAAGGTCGCCAGACCGTCGGCTGCTACACAAACACGATTCGCACACAGGTAGGTGAGGAGGTTGAGAAACTATAGATTGATCCGGCAACAACTTGAAAGGGTTTGCGCTGCATAAATAACTCCCTATTTTAGTGGGCTCTCACGACAGGCATACCTGCCGCGGGTATATTCAAAGCCCCCTAACCGGTTCTGCATAAACATTCGGCTCAAATAGCGTTTGGGATTTGTAAAAAACAGGCGCTTATTAAGCTGCAACAAAAATATGTAGTTTACTTAAACGTACTGTAACGAATTTACTATAAATCCTCTTATTTGCAATCTTCTGCTAACGCCCGAATCACTAAACTTGAATAAATAACTCCAATATTTAATAATGCAAAATGGCCTTTATTAAAGTACTTCGGAATAACACTTATAGCTCGCAACTAATAGCTTGCTTAAATGAAACTGATAATACGGCTATTGCTCGCTAGATAGCGTCTTAAATCCAACTGATTGTCGCGCTTCTACTGTTGCTGCCTTTTATAGTGTTTGGTTTCCTCGTTGACATTTCTGGCGGTTCTGTTCTAGAATCTACTAGTTGGTTATCTGCTATAAGTTTCTCAGCTATAACTACATATGCACAATTTTTATAGCTTCTTTCACATGCGCGTGTATTTGTGAGCGACACTTCCCCAATTATAACTGCATATCTCAGATAAGATATCTGCATGGGTTTGTGCGTTGCTTCCCCGCTGCGTGTTCGTACATATGTGTAGACATAATGATTGAATTATTGATGTGAATTGTGCATACAGTCACTGCTTAGCATCGGCTTAGAGATGACAGTACCCCTTAGTGTTGTGTAACGACACCCTAAGAGCAACTCACCACATCAACCATACATCAGTGATGTATGTACTAGTTGACCGAACACGCTCGCACGGGCGAATGCAACCCGGCGTGTGAGTGGCTCGGCCATTATAATTTGGCAGTTGAGAAAGTAAGTTGAACTTACAAAAAACTATATTGGTGAAACGTTGTAAATCAAAAATATTGGAAACCAAATAAAACCTAATATTAAATTGTGAAATACGAAAGTTTTATTTATACGGATATTAATTGTGCGCATAATTGAGCGCATCCACGCTTTTATAATCCATCCAAAGTTCACTCTACAAAATCGTAAGTAGAGTTCACATGGCGACCGTGACATCGAAACCACGCCACGGGAAATACAAAATGGTGGCATATGATTTTCTTGGTTATAAAGAGAGTCAGTCGCGACACCATTTCACAATTGCATATGAATAGCACAAAGTCACAATTGCATCAATACGCCCATATGAATATCACAATTTCACAAATTTTAAACGCCTCAAATCCACACCGCCAAACATTTTTTTTGGGATTCCAATTTTAGTCCATACGACTACAACATATAGTAAATTGGCATATTTTCAAGCTTCAACATCAAGGTACGAACACCATCAACAGCAAAGTCCAGCAGCAGCAACCACCGTCGGCAGCGAAGGCCAGCAGTAACATTAGCGGCAGCCATCATCATAGCTGCAGGAAGCAGAAAAATAAGTATATGATATATGTATGTATGTATGTATTAATACAATTTTTCCTAAGATTTTTACATATATGTATAAAAAAATTTACAATTTTAATAAGTGCGGTGCGTTCACATTAAATATAATACATCTTTTGATAACAACGGTGCGTCCGTTTTATAAAAGACTTGGATTTTTACTAAAACAGTGCGTGCGTCTAAATTTAAATACCTCAGTTTTCAACAATTTTAAAAATTCCGAACCATTTTATAAATTCCAACATTTGCAGCTCTACATTAAATTTTTTCTCAAGTTTCAACGCATTTTACAAATTTACATTTCTTCAAATTTTTCATATTTTCAAATTCCTAATTTAAAGCTCCTCAACTCATTTTACAAACTCTCATACCTTCAAGCTTCCATTTTTTTTTTGAAAATTTCAAGCATTTCACAAATCTTCTATATAAAGTTGCACATGCCTAAATTTCCATTTTTCAAATTTTCATTCTACTACAGTTTTTTAATACGTACATTTTCCAACAAAATATCATCATATAAGACTGAGTGAACTAGATAAGCAGTCTCCAGGTACGCTATAAATTTGATGAATTGGTTGCGAAAAACCAATTGAATTTTTTTGATATAAACGGTGGTTTGCGAAAAACCAATTAAATTTTTTTTTTGAAATATGCGGTGGTTCCGTTAAAAACCAATTAAAATTTTTTTGAAATATGCGGTGGTTCCGTTAAAAACCAATTAACAATTTTTTTTTATATATAAACGGTGGTTCCGTGAAAAGCCAAGTGAGATTTTTTTTACATAAAGCGGTGCGTCCGTGAAAATATACAACTTTTTTTTAACAAAGCGTCAATATAAATGGATCTTTTGAACAAGTTACAACAATTTTGAGATTTTTACCAACTAATACCTATATACTTTTGTGCAAAGTTTAAATTCAATTACTTCTTAAAGATTTTTCTATACAAGTATAATGCAGTTTTCACAAATTCTTCAAACAAATTGTTAAATATTTCTTTAGCGACTATTCACCTATAAATCAGTTCAATTTTACAATTTTTTTTTTCTTTTTCCTCAATATTTCAGCTTAAATATAAATTCAGACATTCAAATAAATACTTCATTAATTTCATAGTTTGAACTGAATTATCTGTGCTATTCTGATAATTTCATATGTACAACCTTAGAAGTGGTAAGCAAGTGGAAAAACTTCAGATTCAGAATCCGATTCCGATAAATCAGCCTCAAGCTACGAAAGTTTAACTTCATCTTCGACCGATAAAGTCACCAAACAGGAAAATAGATTTTCTTTGTCAACAGATTTTCTTTGTCAACAGATTTTCCAGGCTTCGAAAATTCTTCCATTAAAAATTTAACTACTAATTTACATTCAAATCTTAACGATTCAAATAGTGAAAAATTAACTTCAACTTCTTCTAATTTAGAATCAGATCTTAACGATCCAATTAGTACAAACGTTGCCTCACCTTCTAATGCAGTTTCAGATCTTAACGATCAAATCATGGCAACACTTGAGGAAAAGAGAATTTTTATTAGCACATGTGCTAATTCTATTAGAGAAAACTACAGTGGTTATCCACTAGCACTTAATTCTTTTATAGACAAAATTGCATTACTTGAGCAATTCCCTACTGCAGATTTAACCGATACTTTTATAGCGTTCTTAAAATCAAAATTAGAGGGTAAAGCTCGTGAAGCAATACCAACACAAGTAACTTCAGTCAATGAAATTAAAACAGCTCTACGAAATAGGATCAAACCAGACAACTCGAAAGTTGTAGCAGGGAGGATTGCAGCGTTGCATGTTAACGGTAACAATTACACAGATTTTGCCAAAAAAGTTGAAGATTTAGCTGACTCACTTGAGCGGTCTCTTATTATTGAAGGGATCACTCAAGCGAAAGCTCATTAAATGGCAGTCGAACAAACTATTAACGTGTGTCGAGTAAATGCAAAATCCAATTTAGTAAAAACCATTTTAGCCTCAACGGCATTTACAGATCCGAAAGACGTAGTAGCAAAATTAATTGTAGAACAAAACAACGAAGTAACTGAACGTCAGGTTTTAGCTTTTCGATCACGTGGTAACAACACATTCAGAAATTCACGTGGTAGTTATCGAGGTTTTTACCCAAACCGCGGCTATCCTGGTTATAGAAATAATAGTTCATTTTCATATAATAGTAACTATAACGGTAACAATAATCAGAGATGTCGCTATGATAACAGAAATAGATGCCAAAATAACAACAATCAGCCCAATTCTAAACGAAAATTCCGTGCGAGTTTTCTCCCTCCCATTCCTCGTATTCTAAATAAAAATTCCTTGTGAGTTTTTTCACTTCTCCCTTTCCTCCTATTCTGAACAATGTTCGAAAAAGCGGAAACCGGTTATGGGAGAAAAGTAGGTATTATGAATGTGAGGGAGAGGGAGATTTTTCTGCCATTTCATAGGAGTTTTTTCACTTGTTAAATTAAAGGGAATGCATCAAAATAGTTAAAGGAAATTTGTTATTTTAAGAAAGAACACTTATTTGTACAAATTTGTGCTAAAAGATGTATTTATATTCTACCACAATATTCTCACTTCTAATACAACTACAACCACAATATTCTTTATTTTAAGTTGAAAAGTATATCATAAGCAACGGTAGAGCTCTTGGTATACAAATTTGATGCAGCCATCCAGAAATTGCGCAAAGATTTTTTTAATAAGGCTTAAATAGATTTTGGCATATGATGAAGGACGAATTCAACTCAACTTGGCCGCCAGAAAATTGCTTTGCTGAATGAAAGCAGGCAACTCCGGCAGATTTGTGTTATGCGGCCGTCTTCTTCTTATGTTCCGCTGTTGATGTTGCTGTGGCACCAATTCATTACTCATTTCAGTGAATACCACATGAAATGCAATAAATACTGTGCAATGTTTATATTTTATTTCTTAATTTCCAACAAATTTGCAACAATAATTAAACTTTTCAATTTTTTAAACAAAATAAGAAATGTGCAATGCAATTTCAATTGACAAAACAGCTGACTTCGAAAATTCGAAATTCCTATTCCCCAATTATTGTTCTCCCTAGGAGAACAGAATTGGAGGAATTTTTCCGCGGGAATAAAAAAATCCGCGAGAATATTTAGAATTGGTCTGAATAATAATATACGTCCAAATTCCAATTCAAATACAAACAGCGGTAACAATAGAGGTTACAATTCTAGATCTTCCAACGGTAGAGGTAGAAACGCAAACGTTCGCGCTTTAAACGCCAGTGCCCCTCAGGAGCGAATACTGAGGGAGGACGAATTAAGCGAGTAAGCGAACTTCCCTCACCAAAAGCCATCTATTGTTTAAATTTAAATTACTCAGATTTCATTGAATTACGACTTAACGAGTCACAAAAATTTTGTTCTTTCCTAGTAGACACTCAAGCGGACATTTCTTTAATAAAGATATCATTTTTAGACAGAAATATTTCCTTAAATACGAACAGACATTATTAACATTACCGGTGTCACTTCAAATTCAGTTTCGACTTTAGGTAAAATTACAGTAAATTTAAATTTTTCTAACTTTTCTATTAAACATACTTTACATGTAGTAAATGAAGACTTTAATATTCCATCCGATGGCATACTGGGTAAAGATTTTCTGAAAATTAACAAATGCATTATTAACTATGAAAGAAATAGTATTTCCTTTTGGGTAGGTAATGAAAAAGTCGCGATACCAATCCTACACGGCAACGAAGGCGACAGTTGTATCATTCCTCCAAGATGCGAAATATTCAGACTTTTTGATTTAGGAGATTCACCCGAACCACTTTTCATGGACTCGCAGGAAATTGAAAAAGGTGTTTTCACAGCTAGGTACATTGTTAATTCCAGTAACCCAATAATTAAAGTCATAAATAACACGGATGATATAAAGTATGTGAAAAGTAACAGCATTCGAACAGAAAAACTTGCAAACTATAATTTTATACAATTAACAAGACAGAAAAAGAAGACAAACGTACGAAAAAACTAATTTCGATTTTAAAAAATCAAATACCTCAACATGCTCATAGTAAATTAATTGACCTTTGCATAGATTATGCCGACATTTTCGCTCTTGACACGGACAAAATGACTTTAAATAACTTTTACGAGCAAAAACTAAGATTGTCAGACAACGAACCGGTATATGTTAAAAATTATAGATTGCCATACTCTCAACGCGAAGAAATAAATCGCCAAGTAAATAAATTATTAGACAATGATTTGATTGAACCCAGTTATTCGAATTACAATAGTCCTTTGATTGTAGTCCCAAAGAAGGATACTAATGGTCAAAAAGCTTATCGTATGTGCGTAGATTTTCGCGCAGTAAACAAAAAACTCATTGCTGATAAATTCCCACTAGCTAGAGTTGACGATATTTTAGACAATCTCGGTAGAGCAAAGTATTTCTCCACATTAGATCTTTTTTCAGGATTTCATCAAATCCCCTTGCATCCTGACTCTCGTGACATTACATCTTTCAGCACTGACCGTGGCGCATTTAGATGGAAAGTGCTTCCATTCGGCTTAAATATAGCACCAAATTCATTCTCACGAATGATGACAATAGCTTTTTCGGGTATACCACCCAATGTCGCATTTTTGTACGTCGACGATATTATCGTCATAGGTTGTAGTGAAGCGCACCACATTAAAAATCTTTCAAAAGTTTTTGATACTTGTAGGTCTTTTCATCTCAAACTTAACCCAAATAAATGCAACTTTTTACGACCAGAAGTTACATTTTTAGGTCATAAATGTTCAGCCAAAGATTTGCTGCCAGACGACTCTAAAATAAACGCAATTAAAAAGTATACAAAACCGACTGACAAAGACGCGGTACGACGATTTGTCGCGTTTGCAAACTATTACAGACGGTTTATACCTAATTTTGCATCTCTGGCAGCGCCTCTAAACCGATTAAGCAGAAAACGAGTTGAATTTGTATGGGATGTTGAGTGCGAAAGAGCATTTTTATCTTTGAAAGCAGCGTTACTTTCACCAAAATTACTTCAATATCCAGATTTTACTAAACAATTCATTATTACAGTTGATGCTTCCACAACTAGATGTGGCGCTATTTTGAGTCAAGAACAACAAGGTAGTGACTTACCAATTTGTTTCGCTTCTAAAGCATTTAATAAAGCCGAACAGAAAAAACCCATTATAGAATTAGAGCTTTTAGCTATTTACTTTGCAATGAAGCAATTTCGACCATACGTTTATGGCACCCATTTCATTGTAAAATCAGACCATAGACCTCTAGTATACTTACTCAACATGAAAGGGCTGAATTGATCACTTTGCTAACTTCTTCTTCCCAAAGGAGGGTGATGTAACGACACCCTAAGAGCAACTCACCACATCAACCATACATCAGCTGATGTATGTACTAGTTGACCGAACACGCTCGCACTGGCGAATGCAACCCGGCGTGTGAGTGGCTCGGCCATTATAATTTGGCAGCTGAGAAAGTAAGTTGAACTTACAAAAACTATATTGGTGAAACGTTGTAAATCAAAAATATTGGAAACCAAATAAAACCTAATATTAAATTGTGAAACACGAAAGTTTTATTTATACGGATATTAATTGTGCGCATAATTGAGCGCATCCACGCTTTTATAATCCATCCATAGTTCACTCTACAAAATCGTAAGTAGAGTTCACAGTTGCTAATATCCTTAATAGTACATTCATACATATTTCCTAGTTAGAACTGTTTTTAAAGTGACCGGCGGTCTTAAGTATATTAGCTCACAACTTGTAGTGACAGAAACACTCCTCGCAGGTTTTGGGAAGTATTATCGATGACGATGTTCTTTTGTCGGATATTGATCCGGTACGTTCCGGAAATTAGAACCATTAAATTTCTATCCCAACCATCTCGGGAGCTGTTTGTAGGTCTGTGGTTTCGAGCCGCCTTTTAAGGCAGGCATGCCTACCCCAGCGGGTTGGGGGGTCAGAATATTCCCGCGGTAGGTATGCCTGTCGTAAGAGGCGACTAAAATACCAGATTCAAGGGGCTGTGTAGCGCAACCCTTCAGGTTGCCAGCGCAATACATAGCTTCTCCAAACTTAATTGTCAACCTCACCTAGCCGCGGCGAATTCTGTTTGACTAACAGACGAGGCTCTGGCGACCCCAAGCTCCTTATGGAACTTGAGGGTGGAGAGGGAGGTGATGGCCTGAAGGTTTAATGTGGCCACATAAATCGTTCGCGAGATTGTCGGGCTAGCACCTAATGGTGCTGTGGTACCGTAGCGTACCGGATTTGTATCCGGCAAAGGACCATTACATCGATAGCACTCCCCAAAGCCTTCGGGGAGCAACCTTATCGCTACAACAACAACAACACACGCATGCCTACCGCGGGATAGTCTTAAGCCCCTTAACCCGCGGGGGTTTATTACGCTTCCCAAAGACGCTTTTTATAATAATTTATTTATTTACGGTCTTTAAGACCTAGTTCAAGGTAAAAAAAAATATATATATTGTAACGAATTTGCTTGCAAATCCTCTTATTTGCCCTTTTGCTAGGTTCGTATCGCTAAACTGTTGAATTAATAACTCCAATACTGAATAATGGAAAAATGGCCTTTATTAAAGTACTTCACAATAACACTCAAACTGCGCAACGAATAGCTTAATAACCAAACTGATAGCTTAAATGAAACTCTACTATTCAAAATAATACTGCTATAGCTCGCTAGATAGCGCTTAATCGAAACTGCTTGACAGCTCAAATCAAACTGAATTACAGCGCCTCTACATCTGTCGCCTTTTATACTCTTTGGTTTCCTCGTTCGCATTTTCTAGAATCTACTAGCATTGTCCATGAGCTCTCAAACTTCTCAGCTATAACTAAAATTGCACAATTTTATACATCTTCTAGGCGCTTCCAGAATCTACTAGTCCAGTAGCTCTCAAACTTCTCAGCTTTAACTACAATTGCACAATTTTATAGTTTTTCTCATTGCATACTTATAGGAGTATCTCAGATATATGCATGTGTTAGTGCATTGACTCTCCGCTGCTCTTATACGTACATGGTACATATATGTAGACGCAGTTATTGTTTCGTTTATGTAGATACATAATGATTGAATTATTGATGTGCATTCACGTCACTGCTTAGCATCGGCTTAGAGACGGCAGCACTCCTTAGTTTTGCTAATATTCGTGACACTGCCCTCCACCTAAGTCTGATCGTCCCGATTAGACAAATCTCTCGATTTAACCGCTGCTAGCCTCTCCAAATGAACCACTTTCATTTTGGTTCGTGGTTTGCCAATGGTTTGTATGCGGTACACTACATCGTTGATCCTTTTTACACTTTGTATGGGCCTTCCCAGTTACACTGCAATTTCGGGGACAAACCTTTTTTTCGTTGTGGGTTGTATAGCAGCACCAAATCTTCCTGAAACCCTTCCGAATTAATTGCTTTATCGTACCTCGCTTTCATCTTGTCACTCATAATCTTTGCTCGTTGCCTTACCAGATCGTGTATATCTCTCAGCTCTTCTTCCAAGACACCAGTAGATTTCTTGACATTCCTCTCCGCATCGGCATCTATCCCGTACTTCAAATCAGCTGGCAGTCGAAGGTCAATGCCAAAAATTACCTTTGCGGGAGTTTGGCCCGTTGTGTCATGTACTGCCGATCGGTAGGCCATCAAGAATAATGATATGTGTGTATCCCAGTCCTTATGGTACTTGTCTACTACTTTCCTTAAATGCTCCTCCAATGTTCTATTGAAGCGTTCCACCATACCATCGGACTGAGGATGCAATGCAGTTGTCCGTGTTTTTCGAATGCCCAACTTCTTGCACATTTCTTGGAACACAGCTGATTCAAAATTCCTGCCTTGGTCAGAATGTAACTCCATTGGTACACCATACCTTGCAACCCATTCGTTTTTAACCACTTCTGCTACTGTGTCTGCTTCTTGGTTTGGGATTGGGTATACCTCTGGCCATTTACTGAAATAATCCATAACCACCAGTACGTATTTGTTTCCGCGGTTGCTAGTAAGAAATGGACCTGCGACATCCATGGCGATCCTTTCAAATGGTGCACCTGAAATATACTGCTTCATCTGGCCATGACTTCGGGTTTTGGGCCCTTTCGCTCTGTTGCATACCTCGCAGTTGGCAATCCACTCGGTGACCGACTGACGGCAACCAACCCAATAGAATCTCTGCTTAATTTTCTCGAGTGTCTTCGTGATTCCAAGATGACCTCCACTTGGACCATTGTGCAGCTCGCTGAGCACGTCAGGAATCCTCTTCCTGGGAACAACTATCAGTTTCTTCTTGCATTGACCATCCTCACTCTCCCATACTCGATGCAAGCAACCGGATATCAATTATAAACTGTTCCACTGTGCCCAATATGACTTCGCCATGGGACTCTCTGCTGACATCTCCTCTCTGCTTGGTCTTTCGTTTCGTTCGAGCCCTTGCATAACATGTGACAGATCTGTATCTTCTAGCTGACACTTTCTTAGTTGTTCCTTGTCCCATTCATCCGTACACGTTATAGTCATTAGCCGGACATCTATAATGTCTTCCTTAGCCTCGGCCTTTGAGCAGTGCTTGCATTCCAGACTACATGGTCTTCGTGACATTGCATCAGCATTTCCATGGGTACTACCTTTTCGATGCTCAATGGAAAAGTCACAGCTTTGTAGTCGCTCGATCCACCGTGCCAATTGTCCTTCCGGATTACGGAACTGCAGAAGCCATTTCAACGCTGCGTGATCTGTCCTGACACGGAATCGCTGGCCGTAGAGGTATTTGTGAAAATGTTTAATGCACTCTACCAATGCCAACAGCTCTCTCCGTGTAACGCAATAGTTCCTCTCTGGCTTTCCAATTGAACGGCTGTAATATGCAACTACCTTCTCTTGTCCATCGACCAGTTGTGATAAAACGCCTCCTATAGCATATCCGCTCGCATCTGTATCTAGAATAAACGTTGCTCCTGGAGTCGGGTATGCCAACATTGGGGCAGTGCACAACCGCTCTTTCAATGTTTGGAAAGCTACTTCTTGCTCCTTCTTCCATTCAAAAGCTTTATTTTTTCTTGTTAGCTCGTGAAGACTATGGGCTACGCTGGCAAAATTTGGTACAAATCGGCGGTAATATGTGCACAGCCCAAGGAAACTTCTCAATTCATGCAGATTCTGTGGTCTTGGCCAATCTTTTACTGCCTCTATCTTTTCATTCGCTGTACAGACACCTTCTGTCGTTACCTTGTGGCCCAAATAATTTACTTCCTTTTTAAACAGCGTACACTTTTTGGGACTTAACTTCAGACCAGCGCCAGCTATTTTCTGGAAAACTTCCTCCATGTTCTTAAGATGTTCATCAAAACTCTTGCCCAATACGACGATGTCGTCCAGGTACACCAAGCATGTTTTCCAACGTAGTCCTTTCAGTACCTGGCCCATGAGTCTCTCAAAAGTAGCTGGTGCATTACAAAGTCCAAAAGGCATCACTGTAAATTGCCAAAGACCATCACCGACACTGAAGGCTGTTTTCTCTTTATCTTCCTCCTTCACCTCAACTTGCCAGTAGCCGCTTTTCAAGTCCAGTGTGGAAAACCATTTCGTACCAGATAGCGAGCCCAATTCTTGGCAACGGGTAGCTATCCTTTTTCGTAACGTCATTCAACTTCCGGTAGTCCACGCAAAACCTCATTTTTCCATCCTTCTTCTTTACAAGTACTACCGGTGAGCTCCATGGACTAGCTGATGGTTCGATGACGCCGCTGTCACTCATTTCTTGTATGATTTGACTCACAACTTCCCGCTTCGCCAGTGGAACACTATGTGGAGCTTGACGGATTGGCCTCGCATCTCCAGTGTCAATTTGATGTTTCACAACATTGGTGCGGCCTGGTTTGGAACCATCCTGGTCAAATATGTTCGCGTATTTTATGAGCAGTTGTTTTGCCTTACTCTGATAGGCTTCCTCTAGCCCATGCGTCCATGCCGTGATATCATTTGAAAGATCAGTATTACTAGATAAAACGTGTTCCTGGAGCTGTTCACAGTCAATAACTACTTCGGCCTGTTGGCATCTTCCCAAAATAGATCCTTTGGTCAAATTGATTGGTGACTTGAACTCATTGAGTACTCTTACCGGAATACGTCCGTCTTGTTTTGTCATAGCCAGGGTTTTTCCTACAAGTATGTTCAGTGCCGATTTATTTGCTGCTTCGACAACCCACAATTTGTTTGTCCCACAATCTCCATCAACCTTTGCCCAGATGACTGCTTCTGATTATGGTGGTATTTGCTGACTCTCTTCCACCAGCACTCGTTTACTGCTGTAGCCTCTCTCGTAGCCGAAACTAAGTGGCACATCCATGTTCTTATATCGCATCGTCTTGCTTTGTATATCGATTTTGATGCCTTGGTTGATTAAGAAGTCCACTCCAATTATGATTTCATCAACAATACCTGCCACTATAAAATTGTGTAGTACCGTGACGTTCCCAATTGCTACTTCACATTCTACTTCTCCAATTACCTGGATATCTTCTCCAGTGGCTGTACGCAATATTGCTCCATGCAATGGTCTTATCTTCTTGTTGACTAAATCCGCTCGAATAATGGAATGAGATGCACCCGTATCTACAGTCAGTAAACGTTCCTTTCCATCCACATGTCCTCCGACAGTAAGATTGCTCGACCTTCTTCCAATTTGTGAGATAGAGATTATGGGGCATTCCATTGAGGGAGTCAGCTGTCGCCCCTTGCTGCTGACTCGCTTTAGTTTAACGATTGATTTGTCTTGGAGATTTGCTCATCTCCTTCTGCTCTGCGTTTACGACCACCCACATTGTTGGAACGGTTAGGGTTGGTGTTGCAATAACGCGCAATATGCCCTGGCTTTCCACACGTAAAGCATTTGACTGCATCATTATTCTTCTGCTTCCAAAATTGCGTCTACCCAGTCTGGCTTTTCCACTTCCACGCGATGAGCTTTGTACGCTGGCCTACTCAAAAGTGAGGCTGTTTCCTGAGTCAGTGCATGCGATACCGTTTCAGCAAACGTTAGTTTTGGATTCGCATATGTAGCCCGCTTCGTTTCCACATCTCGTATGCCATTTATGAAGCGCTGGATTTTTACCCTTTCAGTGTATTCCACGAGTGTGTCCGCATTTGCAAGATGAGCCAATCTTTCAATATCTGAAGCAAACTCCTGCAATGTCTCATTTGCTTTTTGGTAGCGGTTTTGCAACTCAATTTGGAATATCTGTTTCCTATGCTCGCTTCCGTAACGTCTCTCTAAAGCGCTCATCAATGTTTCGTAGTGGTTCCGCTCGTACTCTGAGATGGTCTGTAAGATTTCCGCGGCAGGCCCTTTCAGTGCCACGAACAGAGCTGCAACTTTATCTTCAGAATTCCATTGGTTCACTGCTGCGGTCTTCTCAAACTGTAGCTTAAAGACCTGAAAAGGAACAGAACCGTCAAAGGATGGTGTCTTTACCTTTGGACTACTCGCTGAAACAGATGGGCGATTTAGTTGTAACTGCTCCATACGACCTTTTAAATCATCTACTTCTGCCTGAAATTTAGCCATTTTTGCATCCTGCGCTTCCAGTTTTGATGATACCTGTTCCAAAATTTCTGCCGACATTTCAGATATACGTGCCTCTTGCGCTTCCAATTGAGATGCCATATATGTCTTTTGGTCTTCCAGTTGAGATGACACTTGCGAAGTCATTTCTGAAATTCGTGCCTCCTGTGATTCCAGTTGAGATGCCATATATGTCTTCTGCTCTTCCAGTTGGAATGCCATATATGTCTTCTGTTCTTCCAGTTGAGTTTCCATCTTGGATGTTATCTGTGTCGACATTTCTGAAATGCGTGCCTCCTGTGATTCCAATTGTGATGACATATTGGTAGATATTTGTGATGACATTTCGGACATTTGTGCCGATATTGCAGCCAATATCATGTTCAGGTCTGTGTTCGCCATTGTCTGCGGTGTTTCTTCCATTTTTGTTATTTCCTCGCCATCAAGATGAAAGTCATACTCTTCCACATCAATTCCTTCTGCTTCCATTGTCTCTGGTAGCCGTGCCTGAAGTTAAGTTTAACGCCGCTTGTATTCAATCCACGGCTCTCCAACTCCTTCTTTAGTTGCTGGATCTTCAATTCACTGAACTTTGCCATGTCCTTGTTGTCCTCTGGAATTTATTCAACAATTCCTCTTCTGACACCAATTGTAACGAATTTGCTTGCAAATCCTCTTATTTGCCCTTTTGCTAGGTTCGTATCGCTAAACTTTTGAATAAATAACTTCAATATTGAATAATGGAAAAATGGCCTTTATTAAAGTACTTCACTATAACACTCAAACTGTGCAACGAATAGCTTAATAACCAAACTGATAGCTTAAATGAAACTCTACTATTCAAAATAATACTGCTATAGCTCGCTAGATAGCGCTTAATCGAAACTGCTTGACAGCTCAAATCAAACTGAATTACAGCGCCTCTACATCTGTCGCCTTTTATACTCTTTGGTTTCCTCGTTCGCATTTTCTAGAATCTACTAGCATTGTCCATGAGCTCTCAAACTTCTCAGCTATAACTAAAATTGCACAATTTTATACATTTTCTAGGCGCTTCCAGAATCTACTAGTCCAGTAGCTCTCAAACTTCTCAGCTGTAACTAAAATTGCACAATTTTATAGTTTTTCTCATTGCATACTTATAGGAGGAGTATCTCAGATATATGCATGTGTTAGTGCATTGACTCTCCGCTGCTCGTATACGTACATGGTACATATATGTAGACGCAGTTATTGTTTCGTTTATGTAGATACATAATGATTGAATTATTGAGGTGCATTCACGTCACTGCTTAGCATCGGCTTAGAGACGGCAGCACTCCTTAGTTTTGCTAATATTCGTGACAATATATATAAATACATTTTTTACATTACATGCTTAATGACTTACAGTATAAAAATAAGTTTGCTTTAAACTTATTAATATTTGCACAGTCTTTTATCGCATTTGGTAATTCATTGTACATTTTATAACCTATATATTCTAAAGTCTTTTTCGCGAACTCCGTTCTTACTCTAGGCAGTGTTATATTTCCGCTGCTTCTAGTTCCATAGTTATGTATTTCATGATTAAAATATATTCTCCCGTTCAGATAAGTCGGTGTTATTCCTAATTTCATATGATGTATAAATTTCAATGTAAAATAATATATCGACTGTTTTACACTGAGTCAGTTTAACATATTTAGCATTTTAGTTTTTGGTGTTCTAAGCGGACATTTTAAAATTAATCGCATTGCCTTGTTTTGTTGTATCTGCAGTTTTTTTATTTGTGTGAAATTTGCTAATAGCAGGATTGTTAGACAATAAATAAAGTGCGGTTCAATAATTGATCGATACACTAATATTTTGTGTCGTTGACTAATATATTTACAAGTTCTGTAAATAAAACCAATTTTTTTGCAATTTTGTGTTCTAAATAACTTATGTGTTCTCCAAATCTAAGGTTTTTGTCGATCAAGACTCCTAGGTATTTGATCTTGTCTACTTGCTGAATTTCAACGTTTCTTATCTTCAGAGTAATATTGCTTGGGTTATTGGCACCCATAATGCTTTGATTTTTGCAAAATATCATACATTTGGTTTTATCCACATTCACTTTCAACTTTCTATGGCATAGCCATTTATAAAGGGAGTCTTCTTGCATTTTCGATACCGCAAAGCCCGCATTTCTTTCACTGATGGTTATCAATGCATCATCCGAAAATAGTCGAATATTGCAATTTTTCAAGCATTCTTTAATATCGTTAATGTATATTGTAAATAAAATTAAAGAAAAAAAAACTTTTTTAAAAATAAGCTTTTATTATTTTGGTTAATAAAATTAACTAAAAAGTAAACAATAAATTGACTCTAAAGAAATATAACACTTTATAAGTTCATTGTAAGCTTAAACGATAATTAGGCTTTTTCGTCTGCGACAAAAAAATTCTATATTGTACATAATTATATATTTTTAACATTAAAACTTTACACCTAAATTATTAAATCTTACAGTTTATATCACAGTCCTAATTGTTCTAATAAAAAACGTGTTAAATTTTGGTGGTATAATTAAGAACATTTAGGATCTCCTTTTCTTGCTATCGCAATGTAACACGCTTTTATTAGAACAATTAGGACTGTGATATAAACTGTAAGATTAAATAATTTAGGTGTAAAGTTTTAATGTTAAAAATATATAATTATGTACAATATAGAATTTTTTTGTCGCAGACGAAAAAGCCTAATTATCGTTTAAGCTTACAATGAACTTATAAAGTGTTATATTTCTTTAGAGTCAATTTATTGTTTACTTTTTAGTTAATTTTATTAACCAAAATAATAAAAGCTTATTTTTAAAAAAGTTTTTTTTTCTTTAATTTTATTTTTTACTTTTTAGTTCGTTTTATTAACAAGTAATAGAAGCTTGTTCTTATAAAAGCTTTAAATATAAGTATAGGGGGTGAAACAAAAACACATATATCAGTTACATCTGCGTATAATGCGTATTGGAATTTATTAGTACACATTTTATGCGCAGCAACTTCAGAGGTGTATTTAAAGTTTAAAGCATTGTAAATATAAGTATTGAAGTCATGAGCCTGGGCATTCGCGCAATTTTAGTGATGTAAATTGCATGGCGCCAGCGCCAATGCGGTGCCAGCTCAATGGTAGCTCATTGACGAAATTACTCCAAGCGAATTTTTGACGCTTCTTAGTAGTGAGTGCGTAGTACATTTTACTTGCGCTATTGAGTGAAACGACTTTTGTGTGTCAGGCACGAGTTTGGTGTTATTGGCGCTACTGGCAGTGATGACACTGAGCTGTTGACGGTAGCGCTGGTAGTTCAGATTTTGAATCAGAGAAAGAATTGATGACCCGTGTGAATTATTATGGCTTTGGCCGTGTAAATTATTATGGTGTATTTGTATATTTTAGATTTAATGCACAATTAATATTTGTGTGTTTGAGCGGCCAAATAATAACAGTAGTATTGCTAAAGTGCTGCTTAGTTGATGGAATGTCGCTAATTTCTTAGCGATGATCAGCAGATTGTCAATATTTCGTTCAACGGACGCGCGAAATTGCCACATCTGCTCAAATTTTCCAAAGATTTTCCATTCTTGATTTAACTTAAGCTGTTATGCCAATATTTTTCAGCCAGCTTTTTTCAAATAGGTAATTTTTCCAAAAGCAAAATAAATTACAGAAAAGATTACAGGGTTAAACAGCCTTAAAAATTCAGCTATGTTGGTTATACACAGAAATACAACAGAGGGTTGTGTCTCCGCTTTTCGCAAGCGATGAGATTCACCACGCGTGACACGTGATTCACCACGTCCAAATATCACAATCCACGGATAGGTACCGGCGTGTTTGTATGGGACTTAGGCTGTTATGCCAAAGTAAATACAAATCTTTACCGATAACTGTGTTATCGATTAATTTATCGAATTCTAACAAAGTAATATTGCATTGTCATCGGAGTTATACATGTGTGCAAAATTTCAGCTCAATCGGACACCGGGAAGTGTATCAAATTTAACTTGCAAGATTCCATTACAGACAACAAAAGTGAAAGTAAATAAAAGCTTATAAAAATAGCGGTGCTAATACTGAACCTTGTGGTAGCCCAATATTTACATCAGCAACCGGTAAAACTGTACTTCCAATTATCGTCTTTTGGTCACAGGGTCAGAAACCTGAAACCGAAAGTTGATAACAGTTTAGAATAGCGGTCGACCGCTAATATATCGCTTCCCAAGGCAGCCGGCCTTATGTAAAGGAATTTTCTCGATCAAGGGCTGTAATTCCATTTATTCTTGCGTCCCTTTCACAAATTTCCATCCTCCCAGCGGATCCTTGCAACGATGTTGCGCCATATTCTCCTGCTTCGGGAAGATATTGAACCCAATCAGAGGCCTGATCCGGGTCCAGAGATGTGGATTTGTTACGTATGCCGGATCTTTTTATGACGGGCACACACTTGACAGTGTTTCACGTGTAAGGGATGGTTACTTGCCACGTGGTGCTCTTGGCTGCTCTGCTTATCAACATCTACATCCCTCCTGTCACCTGCTGTTTCAGTGGATACTGCTCTGACATCAGCGCACTACTCACTGGTGAAAATCGCATTACTCTAACGATTTCAATGTTCACCACGATCTGTGGCATCCTGATCTACAGGCGGGCAGCAGAGGTGAGATGATCGCGGACCAAATGGAAGAAGCGGCGTACACAGTCAATCGCCTTTGGCGATAAAGTGCTGTCGGATGCGAAAAGTGTGCGAGCGCTTTCTTCCGACAGTATGTAATGCATTCTATGGTTGACAAAGCTACCTTCAAAGAGGTTCAAGATGCCATCGTTCATACTAAAACATCTAAATCAGTAGGCCCACATGGCATACCCATGGCAAAGAAGGACTAAAATATCTAGCGCATGTTTTCGAAGAATGGAAAATGGCCAGGGTGGTACCGCTACTAAAGCCTGGGAAACCAGCCAACATGGGCACCTCAGCGGGTTAGGGGGTTAAAATATACCCGTGGTAGGTATGCCTGTCGCAAGGGCGACTAAAATATCGGATTCAAGGGGTTTCTGTAGCGGAGCCCTTTCAGGTTGCCAGCGTAAAACATAGCTTCTCCAACCCTAATTGTCAACCTCACATATCCGTGGCGAATCCTGTTTCATTAGAGCCGAGGCTCTGGCAACCCAGAACTCTTCATGGATCTAGGGGGTGAGAGGGCGGTATGGCCTAGAAGGTCGCATGGGTCATAATAAACCGTGACCGAGATGGTCGGTGTAGGGTCTTTATTAAGTTGTTTATTTTATTTATATTAATACTTTTACTCGTTTCTTACTTGTGATTTTTCAATTCTTTTAAAATAATTAAGTTACATTTTTTTAAATGAAAATTTTTGAAGTTATCAAAATAAGAAAATTTTGGAGTTTATAAAATTTTGTTAAACAAACTGATTTTTAAATAATTAAATAAAAATATTTATATTAAAATAGTTTATTTTAAATACTAGCTATATATGGTGATCCTTCCATCGAACCAAAGGAATTGTATAAAAACCAGGCATGCTTAACCAACGAACCGATATCATTTCGTTACGATAATTAACGTTAATAAACGAAACAAAGTCATTTCGTTTCGTTTATTAACGTTAAGAACGTCAAATTAACGAAATGATTTCGTTTCGTTTTCTGCCGTATCAAAACGGAATCAAATCGTTTATGTTGATTATTAATTTCAAACTATGCTGGCAAAGCTGATTGATGGCGGAGTCATTAAAGGTGAAAGCATTAGCCAAGCTGATTGCAACTTTTCTCATGAATTTTGACAGTACGAACATTTCTCAGTGTTTTTGACATTACCACTAACGAATTACACAAACAAATTATATGGAGTTTGTGTGTGTATGTGCGCTCATTGTTACCACCTTACGGCTTCACCATGGCTATAGCATTGCCAGCACAATTCAAACATAAAGTATCACGTTTTTGTTAACGTTTTTAACGTTAACGAAAGCTTTTCGTTTCGGTTAAAAACGAGATACAATTTATCTTGATAATTTCTTTACCGATAATATTTCGAAGTGTTTCAACGGAAACGGTGGAAATTTTTTGATAAACGATTAGCTTAACGTTAAGGTGCATCCCTGATAAAAACTATCCTCGAACCTTTTAGTGTACTGCGTATTTTCATTAATATATTTAAAACATGTGTGCAATAACAATGCATCCATCTTATACTACAAGTTGATTGCTCGCTGTTCGTCATATTTAAATACCCTATAAACTATAAATGACGATCTTCGAACCTTTTAATATAGTACGTAACTAATGAACATGTACCAATGGTGGACAAAAGTGAATATATAAAATACCAAGCAAAATAGTGTACAATGTAAAAAAATCGACGTCCAAGCAACTCATTCGTTACAACAAAACAAAACTAACCAGCCGTTTTAAACTTTTTATCTAACAATTAAATATATTGTTATTTACAACATTTAATACAATATGCTGTTTAAGTTAGTTCAGTTATGAGAAGCAGAAATCACCGGTCCTAAATAATTTAATTAAATAAATATTAAATCAATTATCTTACAATTGAAACAAATGAAAATTAAAGTGTATAGTCCATTTGAAAAATATTTGCCAAAATTAATTCATCTATACATGGGAACAAACTAACCTATCCTGATTTACTGCACAAATAAGAGTTAATACATATTAAACAGTTTCAAAGGTCTCATCTTCAAGTAATATTACGTCACTCTCAAGTACTTCCTACCTATAAACGACTCTTTTATTCGTTTGTTTAATATTTTTATTGCTGTTACAACGTATGCTTCCTTTTGTTTTTATTAATTAATTACGCATAATATCGACGTCTAATTTTGATCTAAATGCGGATGATCTCATACGAAAATTACAATGAAAATTTTATAAATGAAAGTCATTGCAATACCAACAATCAACAATTTAAATATAAATAATTTATAAATATCACTGTATGTAAGTACGAATATAAATATATATTGTTATATGAATAAAAATTTTTAATCAAAATTAAATAATATTAAATTTATATATATATATATATATTTATGTTTATTTATAAACAAATTATTTTAATTTATTATAAAATTTTATTATTTTTTTGTTTTGTTTTGTTTTTAACTTTACTTCACGTTAAGTATTAGTTTTTCTCTTGTTAACTTCCTTTCCAGGGAACAATTGCATTTTTATATTTTAATGGTTTTACGTTCACCAATTAAAACTCGTTCTTTTACATCTTCAGAGAAATTAAATAATAACTCGAATAACGCAATGTCTTTAAATCAAACACAAAATACAAACATTAATACTACTCCAGACACACATTCAGACAATTCTACACAAGGAGATAACTTTAGATTCCATTCAAATAAATCCCTTAAATTACCTCAATTTTGGTCAGATTGTCCTGAAACATGGTTTTTACTTATTGAAGGACAATTTGAAATAAATAACATTATTGATGATAATATTGTCACGGATATTAGCATCACTAAGCTATACCATCACTAAGGCCATGCTAAGCGATATTTACGTCAATAATCAAATCATGTATACACATATATAAGGCAGCCGAGAGATGTCACACACAGATGCATTTACTTATACTCCTATGTACGCGCGAGAGACTGTAAACTACAAACATTCACATCAATAATTCAATCTTTATGTATCTACATAAACGAATAAATAATTGCGTCTACACATATGTACCATGTACGAATACGAGCAGCGGAGAGTCAGTGCGCAAACACATGCATATAGCTGAGAAGTTTGAGAGCTCATGGACAATGCTAGTAGATTCTGGAAAAATGCGAACGAGGAAACCAAAGGGTATAAAAGGCAACAGATGTAGAGGCGCTGTAATTCAGTTTGAGTTGAGCTATCAATCAGTTAGTGATTAAGCACGCGATCTGGCGGCCAATAGTAGAGTTTCATTTGAGTTATGAATCATTTTGGTTATTAAGCCAGCGAGTAGCAAAGTATAAGTGTTATTGTGAAGTACTTTAATAAAGGCCATTTTTCCATTATTCAAAATTGGAGTTATTTATTCAACAGTTTAGTGATTCGAACTTAGCAGAGGATTGCAAATAAGAGGATTTGCAGCAAATTCGTTACAATATCAAATTTCAAAATGTTCTTATTTCACTTCAACAAGAAACAATATCCAAAATTGTTGATGTTATCAATCCTCCCCCCTCTATTAATAAATATGATACAATTAAAAAAATTCTTTGTGAAAGATTTTCTCTAAGTGAAGAAATTATTTTCAAATACTTAATTGGGAGATCGATCTCCATCTGAACTTTTTAGATATATGAAATCACTAACAAGTTCATCATCTATTTTTAGTCAGGAATTACTTTTCCACCGTGGTGTGATGGTAGCGTGCTCCGCCTATCACACCGTATGCCCTGGGTTCAACTCCCGGGCAAAGCAACATCAAAATTTTAGAAATAAGATTTTTCAATTAGAAGAAAATTTTTCTATGCGGGGTCGCCCCTCGGCAGTGTCTGGCAAGCGCTCCGATTGTATTTCTGCCATGAAAAGCTCTCAGTGAAAACTCATCTGCCTTGCAGATGCCGTTCGGAGTCGGCATAAAACATGTAGGTCCCGTCCGGCCAATTTGTAGGGAAAAATCAAGAGGAGCACGACGCAAATTGGAAGAGAAGCTCGGCCTTAGATCTCTTCGGAGGTTATCGCGCCTTACATTTATTTTTTATTTTTTAATTACTTTTCAAATTATGGATCAGAAAATTACCACAAGATATTCAAATACATTTAACTTCAAGTAATATTAAAAATATTACTGATATAATTTCACTTGCAGATAAACTTTTTGATTTAATTAATAAACCACATTCTTCTAAAATTTTTTTCAATAGCTAGTATTGAAAACAATGTTCTTACACAATGTCTAAAAAATTTAACTGATTTAACTACTACAATTTTTCAAAATTTAAATCAAATTACTACCGATATCAATGAATTAAAAATTCGATCTAGATCTAGAGAAAGAAATCAATCTAAATTCAGAAATTTTTCTAGATCTAGAAGTTTTAATAATGATAATAATATATGTTGGTATCATCGAAAATTTAAACATAATGCTTACAAATGTATTAAACCCTGTAATTTCAATGTAAATAAAAATAATCTAAATTCAAAATCAAATTCTTTAAACTAAACAAATCCGTTATGACTGTGGATAATAATGGAGTTAATAATCAATCGTCCCACCGTCTATTCATATTTGATAAATTCATTAAATTAAATTTTTTAATTGATACAGGTGCTATAGTTTCAGTTATTCCTTCTTCAAAATTTAAAACTAAAGTAATAATGCACTAAAGCTTGGCCTTAACAACGAAAATTAACACAACATAGATATTTTTAATTCATTTTGAAATATAATGGGGGATGAGCACGACTG
Source organism: Eurosta solidaginis (assembly GCF_040869045.1). Lineage (NCBI taxonomy): Eukaryota > Metazoa > Arthropoda > Insecta > Diptera > Tephritidae > Eurosta > Eurosta solidaginis. The sequence goes on from NC_090320.1 coordinate 27,695,540, forward strand.
GTCTCATCTTAAAATTTATTTATTTTTGTGATCGTAGTCCCAAAAACAGTTTATGTCGGTTTGCAATATAAATGCAGATTACATTTGGAACAAATGGCTGGTTATCCGACTGTTTGCAATGTTTGTAGCGTTTTTCCCGTTTATATCCATCCACTTTAGGATCATGGCCGTCAAATCGCGCATTATCGAGAAGATGAAGAGCCCTTTTCCTACCATTGAGAGCCCAGCCTGTTCAGATAGTGAGCGATCAATACTTTGCCCCGATGTCTATCTACTAACTGTCCGCTTTTCTTTGAAAACGACAAGACCAGCAGCTATTTCCTCACGGAATTGCGGATGATTGTATTGGTTTTTTCCTTCGGACATATTGCTCAAATCGTTTGCTTTCTCAGAGCGCATACGATTATACAAAACATAAGCATTTGTTGCTGCCATGTCCACAAAGTGATAACAAATCTTAGTCATAATATTTCGGTTTTAGTCTGAATATGATAACGACCGATAAGACTGTCCATCAGATCGACCTTGCCCATGTGAGCATTGTATTTTCTAATGATCTGAGGAAAGTTTCCTTGCATGAAAAGCTTTTGTTTTCTATCATATTGTAACGAATCTACTTGCAAATCCTCTTATTTGCAACCCTCTTTTGCTAGGTTCGTATCGCTAAACTGTTGAATAAATAACTCCAATATTGAATAATGGAAAAAAATGGCCTTTATTAAAATGCTTCACAATAACACTCAAACTGTGCAACGAATAGCTTAATAACCAAACTGATATCTTAAAGGAAACTGACTTTCAAAATAATAGTGCTATTGCTCGCTAGATATCGTCTTACTCGTAGCTGCTGGACAATTCAAATCAAACTGAATTCTTCTTACTCGCCTGCATCGCTTTTATAGTTTACGCTGCATACTTCTAGGCTCTTCGATTTCCAGAAGTTACTAGTTGTTTCGGCTACAAAATCGCCAGCCACAACTACGTGCACAAATTATTGCTCTCTCTTGTGACAACTCAGATAAGGTATATGCATGTGTTTGTAGTTTACAGTCTCCCGCACACACATAAGCGTATAAGTAAATTCATCGGTGTGTGACATCTCATCTCTCGCTGCCTTGTATGTAAATGTTGCTCGTCGGAATGTGTACATATGTGTAGACGCAATTATTGATTCGTTTATGTAGATACATAATGATTGAATTATTGATGTGCATTCACGTCACTGCTTAGATCGGCTTAGAGCTGGCAGCACTCCTTAGTTTTGCTAATATTCGTAACACTGCCCTCCACCTAAGTCTGATCGTCCCGATCAGACAAATCTCCCAATCTAAACGCCGCTAGCATCTCCAAATGTACCACCCTTCTAATCCGTGGTTTCCCAGTGGTTTGTATGCGGTAGATGGTATCACTGATCTTCTTCACAACTTTGTACGGGCCTTCCCAACTGCACCGAAATTGGGCTGGAACACCTTTCCGCCGGTGAGGGTTGTTTAACAGTACCAAATCTCCATTCCGGAAACCTTCCGAATTATTTTCCCTGTCGTACCTGTGTTCCATCTTACTACTCATTATTCTGGATCGTTCTCTCGCACTCTGTTGCTTGGCCAATGAAGAACTACTTTGTAGAGCTTGTTCTTGACGGATTGGCTTCACATACTCAGTATCATTCCGACGTTTCCCAACAAAAGTGCGCGCTGGCTTGAAACCATCCTTGCATTCTTTCTGAAAAATTCTTTCAGTCATTTTAGTGCGTCCATTAGGGTTTGTTGATGCCGTTCTTTTCCTCGCAGGTACTTTTAATTTCGCTTTATTTGGCACATTCGACCCATCAACCTTTGCTCGATCTACTTTCCTTGACTTTCGTGGTCTCTGTCGAATCTCCTCCACCAGCACTCGCTTACTGCTGAACCCTTTTTCCAAACTGAAGTTAAGTGGCACATCTTGGTTCTCATAATGCATCACCCTTCTCTGCATATCGATCTTGATGTCATGGTCAACCAAGAAATCCACTCCCAATATGACTTCATCAACAATCTCCGCCACAACAAATTTGTGTAGAACCATGACCTTCCCAATCAATACTTCACATATCACTTCTCCCTGAACTTGGTTATACTCGCCAGTGACCGTACGCAACTTTGCTCCAGGTAACGGTTTTACTCTCCTGTTGACCAAGTCAGATCGGATCAAGGAATGAGATGCGCCCGTATCTACAGTCAGTATTCGTTCGTTGCCATCCACATTCCCTCTGACGGTAAGACTGTTCGATTTTCTACCAATTTGCGACACAGATATCACAGGGCATTCAATAGCCGGATCTAGCTCTCTACCTCTTACTCGCTTTTGCTCATCTCCTCCAGCTTTTCGTTTACGCCCACCCACATTGTTGGAACTATTAAGGCCAAGATCGCAATGACGTCCAATGTGACCGGAGTTCCCGCATTTGAAGCATTTGATAACTTTTTCACTCCGCTTTTGCGATCCTTTCAGCGCCTCCAATATTGCGTCTACCCACTCTGGCCTTTCTACTTCCACACGGCGTGCTTTGAAAACTGGCTTACACAGAAGCGACGCTGTTTCTTGAATCAGGGCTTGTGACACCGTTTCTGCGAATGTTGGCTTTGGGTTTGCGTATGTAGCCCGCTTCGTTTCCACATCTCGTATGCCATTTATGAAGCTCTGGATTTTTACCCTTTCAGTGTATTCCACGGGTGCGTCTGCATTCGCTAAATGTGCTAGCCTTTCAATATCCGATGCAAACTCTTGCAATGTTTCACCAGGCTTCTGGAAGCGGTTCAGCAACTCCATTTGGTATATCTGTCTCCTATGCTCAGTTCCGTATCGCCTCTCTAGAGCGCCCATCAATGCTTCATAACAGTTCCGTTCACTCTCTGGAATGGTTTGTAAAATCTCAGCTGCAGGCCCTTTCAACGCCATGAATAGTGCAGCAACTTTATCTACCACATTCCAGTTGTTCACTGCTGCGGTTTTCTCAAACTGAAGCTTGAAGACCTGGAAAGGAACAGAACCGTCAAAGGATGGTGTTTTTACCTTTGGATTACTCGCTGAAACTGCTGGGCGATTCATTTGCAACTCCTGTATACGACCTCTCAAAGCTTCTATCTCGGCATCAATTTTGTCCTCGAGCTGCACAATTTTTGTATCCTGTGCTTCCAGCTTTGATGTTACCCTTATCTCCTGTACCTCCAGCTGCGAGGATATGCGGGCCTCCTGTGCTTTCAACTGCTCAGCGAACTGAGATGTCATATATGTCTTTTGCTCTTCCAGTTGAGTTTCCATCTTGGATGTAATCTGTGTCGACATTTCTGACATACGCGTTTCTTGTGCTTCAATCTTGGATGTTATGCGTGTCTCCTGCGATTCTAGTTGTGATGCCATATATGTCTTCTGTTCTGCCAGTTGAGATGACACTGTCGATGTTTGAGCAGATATTGCAGCTAAAATCATGTTCAAGTCTGTACTGGTAACCGTCTGCGATGTTTCGTTCTTCTCTTCAATTTTTGTTGTCTCCTCGCCATCAAGATGAAAGACATGCTCTTCCACATCAATTCCTTCTGCTTCCATTGCTTCTCGTAGCCGTGCCTGAAGTTCGAGTTTAACGCCGCTTGTATTCAATCCACGGCTCTCCAACTCCTTCTTCAGTTGCGGGATCTTCAATTCACTTAACTTTGCCATGTCCTTGTTGTCCTCTAGAATTTATTCAACAATTCCTCTTCTGACACCAATTGTAACGAATTTACTTGCAAATCCTCTTATTTGCAACCCTCTTTTGCTAGGTTCGTATCGCTAAACTGTTGAATAAATAACTCCAATATTGAATAATGGAAAAAAATGGCCTTTATTAAAATGCTTCACAATAACACTCAAACTGTGCAACGAATAGCTTAATAACCAAACTGATATCTTAAAGGAAACTGACTTTCAAAATAATAGTGCTATTGCTCGCTAGATATCGTCTTACTCGTAGCTGCTGGACAATTCAAATCAAACTGAATTCTTCTTACTCGCCTGCATCGCTTTTATAGTTTACGCTGCATACTTCTAGGCTCTTCGATTTCCAGAAGTTACTAGTTGTTTCGGCTACAAAATCGTCAGCCACAACTACGTGCACAAATTATTGCTCTCTCTTGTGACAACTCAGATAAGGTATATGCATGTGTTTGTAGTTTACAGTCTCCCGCACACACATAAGCGTATAAGTAAATTCATCGGTGTGTGACATCTCATCTCTCGCTGCCTTGTATGTAAATGTTGCTCGTCGGAATGTGTACATATGTGTAGACGCAATTATTGATTCGTTTATGTAGATACATAATGATTGAATTATTGATGTGCATTCACGTCACTGCTTAGATCGGCTTAGAGCTGGCAGCACTCCTTAGTTTTGCTAATATTCGTAACAATATCTTGATACTTTCGCTGGTTGAATATCAGTATTCGCTCTCAACAAAGGTTCAGTACCAACATATGTAGATGTCAGACGTACACATTTATTATCCTTCCATAACACCGTGGTCACACCGGCTCCTTGAAATAAGGTCACATAATCGACGGAAAATCCTCTGCTTCCTTTGCTCACGTCAGCGCCAGTTGGCTTGCAACCAGGAATGCGATTGACCAAGAAATCCCTTACCTCTCACTGTAAGTATACTAAAAATTATCAAAATATAATATGTGATGTACAAGATCGGGAATCGTAAGCGAATGACAATATTTGATGTAGTTCTAAGATCTCGTATGATAGGCAAGACAACATTATCGCCGGCACCATTGTATATTTTGAAACGGTAGGTAAACCCGTTCGTGTCCATAGCACAAATAATTGTCTACCTCATTTGTGCGGTTTATTTAGCATATGTAAAACTAGGTTGAACTGGCGGCCCAGTAGCTTCAACTGTTGGTAATGGAGATCGAGGCGTTTTAGACGATCTTAACGATCTTTTTGCTATGGGTGTAGACGATGTGTATGGGGTTTTTGAACCAATCGATTCGTCGAAAATCAGTGTTGAACTAGATACTGGTTGTTTTATTGAACTTATATGCAGCGATGAATTTACAGTCTCGTATCCTGAGCCTCATTCATTTTATTTATACATTCTGCAATTATCTGTTCAGCTGTGTCATTACCCTCACCGTTATCAATAACATAGTCAGGGTTATCGATACTGTCATCACTGCTGAAAGTTTCGTCTTCGAATTCCACGGAATCGATGAATTCTATCAATTCTTCATCGGATAATGCTTCCAAATTTATTTTCCTTTTTTTAAGAACGTCCAGAGAGATCCATGCTTACCACAAAACTATATATTCCCCTGCAATGAAAGCACATCTTTATGTCAGTATGGAATAATTGTTTACCCACAAACCGCTAAGACCGCCTTGAGACGGCCTTGCTTTTTTCGAATCCAAACCCCACTATAAATTACTTTTTCACTTCAAACCATTTTTAAAAATCAAAAAGAATATGTAAGGTACTTACCGTAAAATTATGAACTTGATTTTTTTATTCTTAATGTATCTCTTTTCAAAATGAAAAATGCAAAACTGGATAACCAATTTTTAACGCTACTTCACTCGTTCCCCGCACTTCACTGAGAATAACTTTGAAATGCGTTGCCACAATACATTAAGTAATGCATCAAAATACTACTAAAAGTAATTTGCTCTTATTTACCGTAATTTTTGGCGACAAAAATGTGTATTCTGGACTCTGAAGGCAAAAAGAAGAAGACTGTCTTGAGACGGTCTTACCCGTTTGAGGGTTAAGAAACTTTTTACACAAAAAACACTACTCACTCACTTTGATAAAAATGGTCAACTATCTCTTGCTGTAGATGCATCAAATGTTGCAATTGGAGCAGTTCTACAACAAATAAGTAACAACTCCTTAGAACCACTTGCATATTTTTCAAGAAAATTAACTCAAACTGAAATAAATTATTCTACTTTTGATAGAGAACTTCTAGCAATATACAACTCTATTAAACACTTTAGACATTTTCTTGAAGGAAGAACATTTACTATATACACTGATCATAAACCTTTAACACATGTTTTAAATTCAAAAACAGACAGATCACCTCGTCAAACTCGTCATCTTGAATACATTGCACAATTCACCAATGACATTCAATACATTTCTGGCAAAAATAATACAGTAGCTGATACTCTCTCACGGATTCCAGATATTAATACAATTTTAACAAAAGATATTAATTTTCAAACATTATATGATGAATAACAAAAAGATGAAATTCTTAAAATATTAATTTCAGATCTTAGTTCCAAAAATAATTTAAAAGAAATTAATATTCCTCTTCTAAATCTCAATATTTGGTGTGACATTACTCAAAAACCTTTTAGACCATGTGTTCCTAATTCAATGAGAAAAATTATATTTGACAAAATGCATTGTTTATCTCACCCAAGTGTTCGAACAACTAGACGTCTCATACAATCTAAATATTTTTGGCCAGAAATGTATAATGTATAATGTATAATGTATTTATTTATTACGGCTTTCCTAAGCCTAACTTAAATCTATTTTACATGTTTATAATTGTCTTCTGGACTATGCAATCTAGAATAGTTACATCTATGTCCTACCTTGGAGTACTATGGATGGGAGACTTCCAGATCATGCGAACAAAGCGTTGCGATTATGTAGTATGTAGGCATTTTACGCATGTTAGTAAAGCGCGAAGGCAACATCTGCACGGCGATGCACTGAGTTAATCGAGTGATGCGTTTCAGTATGTGCTTCGGCAACCTTTTTTGTATGCGCACAAGAGCTTGGAAGTCTTGGCGCTACACAGCAGTATAGTTTCGCTGCACTTCTATCGATGCTATGGAAGTCCGCCTGTCCAGCACTAAATTGGTAGTGTTCTGCAATAATTGTACAATTTTTGTTTAAATTTATTGGAATGACATGATTTAATATCAATCGGTAGTTCATTATATGATTTAAGACCTTTATAATACAGATTACATTTGTCTGCTTCAGTTTTATAAGCCGGCAGATTAAAATCATTTTTATTACGAGTATTTACAGAGTGCACATCTTTTACATATTTTATATTAGTCCTCAAATACGCAGGCAAAGTTCCTTCTATTATGTTTTTAATAAATTTTATGGTATAATAAAAAAGTTGCTGTCTAATGCTAAGCCAATTAAGAGAGCATAGCATGTCTCTGATAGGTGTGTCATACCGTTTTTTGAGAATGAATCTCATAGCGCGGTTCTGTTGCTTTTGTAGCTTGTATATCTGAATATCTCGCAAGATGAAAAATATAGTTGGGCAATAAATAAAATTAGGTTCGATTATAGATCTGTAGACGATGATTTTATACCTTCTATTTAAATATTTGCTGGTTCGTTGTGTAAAATATAACTTTTTCGCTATTTTTCCTACCGTATAATCCATGTGCTCGTTGAAATTCAGCTTATCATCTATTTTTATTCCCAAGTATTTTATAATGCTGACTTTTTCAATTAGTTCGTTATTTATATTTAAGTTTTGTAGCTCATTGTTTTGAAAATTGCGTCTAGATATAACCATAAATTTCGTTTTATTGACATTCACTTTTAGTCTGTTTACGCATAACCAACCATATACGCTGTTAAGATCTTCTTGTAGCTTAGCATATATTTCAGTAATATTGTTCCCACTTATCATCAGCAATGTATCATCAGCAAACAATTTTATTTCACAGTGCTTAATATATATATTGAACATTATGGGTGCCAGCACAGACCCTTGAGGTAGACCAACAGGTACCTCCCTTTTATCCGATACGGACGTTCCAATCACTGTTCTTTGGTATCTGTTAATCTGGAAGTCTTGAAACCATTTTAGTTCTATACCAGAAACGCCAATGCAAGAAAGCTTTTTCAGCATTAATTTTTGGTCGATCGTCTCGAATGCACGCTTTAAATCCAAAAACACAGCTAATATGTGTTTTTTCCTGCTTAAGTCTTCTTTCCAGTTAGCTAAAACCAAATTCAAAGCACTTTCACATGAATGTTTTTTTCGAAAACCAGATTGTTGAGGTATAATAATTACATTATCTTCTAAATATTTTACCAGCTGATTTTTTACCACATTGTAACGTGTTAATAGGTCTTATCTCCTCAGCTTTGATGGTATTTTTCACTTTTTCTAATGGCACAACTATAGAAGATTTCCATAAACTAGGAACGAGACCTTTATCTAAGCTCTCATTAACAAGCTGAGAATAGAAAAAACCTGTATACGTTATGGAATCTTTAACGACTCCTTCCGACACAAGTTTCTTCCCTCCAATTTTATTTTTAAACTTACTTACTATATCAACTATCTCTGAAGTGGAAACTTTCTGAAACTTAAAAACATTACGGCCATTTTGCTCATCTATAGTACCTTCATTACTAAAAGAAGTAGGAATATTCATGCTAATCTCCAATATACTACCAATGAAATAGTCATTCAAAGACTGCGCTATTTCATTTTCCTCTGTGTAGAGTTGGTCGTTTATTTTAATTTTTTTAATACCATTATTTTCTTTAGCCATGCTTATGGAATTTTTCAAGTTTTTCCACATGACCTTACTATCACCAGCACTATGGTTGATTTTGTTTCCCATGTACTTGGCTTTTTTTATCTTAATTAGCCGTTTATATTGGCGTTTCGCAATATAATATTCACACCATTCTCCAGTGGATAGGCTGATCTTGTAAAGATTTAGCTTACGTTTATTTAAGTTAGCCAGCTCAAAATCATACCACTTGTTCATAAGTTTGACACTGACTTCTTTAGAGTATGTCAGGGTGGTCACTGCGCTTGATAGCGTATTACATAGGAATGTTGCCTTATTTTCGATGCTCAGATTTTCAAAGTCAGTGTAGTTAAGCTGTCGTAATTCATTAACAAGGCTGTCGCTTGTATAATTTTCCCAGGAAATTATTGTTCTCTTCGTTCTCATCTGAAATAGCTTATGTAATTTGATTTTGAATTTAATCGTTTCATGATCTGAAATCTGAAACTCTTCTAATTTTAAACATGATATAGAGCTACTATCTGTAAATAACAAGTCGATCAATGTATCTGTCTTATCGCCCTTTCGTGTATAAAAATCTATTTTTTGCTCCATAGCAAAGGATCGAAATAAGTCAACTAACTGTTTACTATAAGTTGTGCTCTTGTAAAGGTTTATATTGAAATCGCCCACGAAGATAATATTATCCTGTGTTACGCAGTTATTATTTAAAATGTCGTATAAGTACGTTATAAATTCTGCATCACTTGAGCTCGGTGAGTGATATATCAGAGCTATTTGATATTGGGGGAAAATATTTTTAACTTTTAGTATGATACACCAGATGTTCTTGTTTAATGTTCGTTGCTAAACTCGTGCCTTATTTCTTGGCTGCGAATATTTTTTATACGCAGGACAATCTTTGCTGAAAGCGTAATGGCTAACATCGACGTCAATAACTTTTTTTTGAACAAGTTCGCTACAGTTTACACATTTAACAATGTTAGATGTGCACTCTTTGCTATCATGGGGTCCAGCACATTTGCTGCAAGCTACTTTATTCGTGCACTCAGCTGCTTTGTGCTTATATCCCAGACATTTAAAACACCTCTAAACACTTATATGCTCGTAAGCGACGCAAGTATCCCACTCTATATATAGTTTCTTTTGTTGCAACACATTATCGAATGTTACTGCATCTGTTTCCACTAACGCAATGTAGCTTACTTCTCTACGATTGGTATTTTCATACAGTTTTAACACTTTAAAATCCTTTCCGTTACATGAGTCATTTTGCTTAGTTAAGCATTCTACCAAACGCTCATTGCTAACTTTTTCAGTTAAACCAACAATTTTTATTTTCTTTTTTATTTCATCCTTGTTTTTTGTTTTCTCTGCTTCGTAATCGTTTCCAATACCTTCTCTTACCTTTAGCTGGACTTTTTCACAGGCGTCTTTATTTTTACATTCTACAATAATGGCACCACTATTTACTTCTTTAATATTTTTAACAAGGCCTTCGGTAGGTTCGACAACTTTTTTTAGAGCTTCCTTGGTTTCCTTAGCTTTTTTGCCCTTCTTTTTCGGTTTAATGACAATTTTATTCTCATTTACAGAAGCGACCTGAGCATAAGATAGTTTTTCTGGCTGATCATTTGCCACGCGTAAATCGCTAAGCAATTCATTGCTCTTTTTTAATTCATTAGATAAATATTTTACTATCTCATTCTTCATTGCAATCAATTTTACTTCTATATTATGCTCTAAAAGGGAGTTGAAGTCCGTAATAATGCTACTTTTAATCTGGGAAAATTTATTACAAAATATCTGCTCGACTATCTGTTTAATATCAACGGCTTTCATTTTTGTTTCTTCACATTTATTAATCAAATGTTTGATTTCCACAAATTTAGTATTGGTATCCGATAATGCACATACATTACAGAACCATTTTATGTTCATATTATCTTCTATTATCTTTTTTTCATTTCTTTTAATATTACTGCATTTCAAGCAGAAACTATAGCCACACCCACCAGAGCATGCTACTATGTCATCTACCTGAAGCAGTTTCGCAGTACATTCTTTGCACTCTGCTGGCATTGTAAATGTATATCTTTATAAGACAATGTAAAAGATATGCAACTTTACATGGCAACTTTGTGATACACAACTTTAAATATTCGCAAGACTAGATTGAAAAAATAACCTAAAAAATATGTATAAATATATATTTTTCTACCGTGATGGCAGCCCTGTTTTAGGCTGACACTTTTCACTCTTTTATGTCTTCCACTTGCCCTTTCTATCATTCACCTTTGTAAACAAATTCAATGCTTATCAGGCGCTAATTTTTCGCGCTAAGTTAATGATAGCAAAGAAAAGTCAAAAACACAAAATAAAGAGCACAATTAGTAGCGACAGTATAGCAACAAAGCGACTTGACAGGTTGTTGATGTTCTCACCCGTACTCAGCGTATCAGCAGGCGTTTGTGTGAAAGTGTGCTTGGCGATGTTAGCAGCGCACCGACTGTGGTAATGGCAGCACAGCAGATAGCTTTTGCAAATTACTAACCACCTAAATACTCCACTCTCCCAAACTATATTTTTAGATTTGTCCACTTGAATACCGCTTCCCGCACCTGTTGTTATATGTTGTACGTTTTTTTAAGCACTTTTGTATGTTGTTTACTATTTTTTTGTTTAAACGACAAACGACCGTCTTGTTCTTCTTCTTCACTAATATAAATGCGTAAGGAAATTAATAATTGGGCTATTAGTTGTATCAATTGTCAAAAATGTTAAATTTCTAAATATACGAAAAGTCCTATTCAAAAAATTGATATTCCTTCAGGACGATTTGAACATATACATATGGATCTAGTTGGTCCACTACCTATATCTAAAGAAAATCGGTATATATTGACTATTATCGATAGACATACACGTTGGCCAGAAGCATATCCATTAAAAGATATTTCAGCAAAAACAGTATCAACTACATTTGTTCAAAATTATGTTCCTCGTTTCGGTATTCCACTCAAAATTACAGTAGATCAAGGTTCACAATTTACATCTAAATTATTCACTGAATTAACTGTTTTATTAGGGGCTCATAAAATTCACACTTCTCCATATCACCTACAGTCAAATGGAATGATTGAAAGATTTCATAGAACTTTAAAAACTGCAATTACAGCTTCGGACGACTCCACACATTGGTCAGAGATTTTACCTTGGATACTTTTAGGTTTACGAACTTCTATTAAAGAAGATTTGAAATTCTCTTCCGCTGAACTTGTATATGGACAAACAATTAGACTTCCTGGTGAATTAGTTGTTTCTAATTATAATAATGAAATTGATAACACAAATGAAACTCTTACTAAACTTAGAAAACATTTCTCAATTGTTCGATCAAAAATAACTCATCATATCAAAGAAAATGATTTTATTCCCAAAAATTTAGACACTTGTGAATACGTATTTCTTAAAGTTATTCATAAGTCTAATTTACAACCACCTTACGAGGGACCATTTAAAGTTATTTCCAGACAAAATAAAACATTCAAAATTCAACATGGTAATACTATTAAAACTGTTTCCATAGATTTACTTAAACCTGCACATACAATTATGACTAATACACGAAACAAAAATACACTACACTCCACAAAAAAAATTTCATTTAACATTAATTAATATTTAATTTTATTGATCGTTTCACTGGAGGGGGAGTAAATGTAGGGTCTTTATTAAGTTGTTTATTTTATTTATATTAATACTTTTACTCGTTTCTTACTTGTGATTTTTCAATTGTTTTAAAATAATTAAGTTACCTTTTTTAAAATGAAAATTTTTGAAGTTATCAAAATAAGAAAATTTTGGAGTTTATAAAATTTTGTTAAACAAACTGATTTTTAAATAATTAAATAAAAATATTTATATTAAAATAGTTTATTTTAAATACTAGCTATAGTCGGTACCGGATCTGCATCCGGCAAACGATCATCAACTCGATAACACTCCCCAAGGCCTTCGGGGAGTGTCCTTATCGCTACAACGACAAAAAAAACAGCCAATATAGGAGAATCTTTTTGTCCGATATCTCTTCTATCGCCAGTAGCCAAGAGACTTGAAGCTATTCTGCTTCACTATTTCTTTGCAAACTTGCATCTTGCCAATCAACAGCATGGCTTGGATTGAATCAAAAACCCCACCACAGTGCAGTATTCGTAGTGCTAGACTTATCAAAAACTTCCTTCCTCCAAGTCTCAAAATGTGGACCGCAAATTATCTGTCTGGTCGCCTAACAGCGGTGCCATTCAGGAATGTAACATCTAATCCCAGAAGAATTAAACAAGGGGTACCACAGGATGGTGTCCTATTCCCGCTTTTATTTAACTTCTTCCTATCGACGTTCCCTTCGCCACCAGTCCAATGTATTCTACGACGATAACTGCCCGATAATGGCTACAGGTCCCGGCCTACCCATCGATGCTATGTAATAAAATAAATACTATCTCACTGATCCCTCCAGTTTTTTCGCCTTGTGAAACCTGACATTGTAACCGACCAAATCATCGGCCGGCCCAACAAATCTTTTGCCGGCAGCACTTGGCATAAAGACAAAGAGACGGTCATTACCACTGAAAAATTAAACAACAAATAACAACAACAATCACTGACAAAGTAATGGCCGGTCGCTTGCATGCTACGCGTCCCCGATATGGTCACTAAGCCTAAAAGTTACTGGAAGAAAATTCCTGCCTGCCAAAACAATGCTCTCAGAATCGCTATGGGCTGTCTTCTTATGTCCAAAGAACCCCTACACAGTGAGGCGAGAGTACATTAGGAAGAGAAATTAAATGCTGAACAAACAGTTTCTGTTAAATACCCAGAATTCTGGGCATTCCAACAGACATCTGATTGAAGAAGCCCCACCCCAGGGGCTTAAAAAGTCATCTCCGAAGGCATTATGAGGAAATACGCACTGCTACAGCAACACTCCCTAGGGAGACGCTCGCCCCTCTAGCTCAACTTCGATCTGAATACTGTAACCTATCCAGAATCAACCCCGGCATAATGTATGTCCTGCTTGCATTATGTCCCCACATGACACCAACCATCTCTAAATGCAATGTGGAACCAACCAACGCCTCTAATAACCCTCTCACTTTGGTCCACCCCATTGCAAGTTTCCTCGGACTCCCATTTGAGGATTTTGATGACAATTTGTGAGTGGCCGCACCTATTGGATGGAAAGAACTGCTTCAACAACAACAACAATAACTGCTAATACATCCAAAATGTCGCTAGAGTTATCAAAAGACTAGTATTAAGCTTATTTATTACCACTATTACGCAGTTAAAATTTATTGAAGAAAATATGTATTAAACACACACACGAAAAATAACGTAATAAAAAAACATGACAATAACCCTTACCGCGAGTTTTATTTTCACCCGAAAATATTCACAGTTTTTGTTTACCCTATCGCAGAGGGTGGCAAAACAATTTTTCGTGTTCGAAAAAGATTTCACCTTATCGGCAACTCTTTGTTCGGGCGAAATGAATAGCGGGGAAACCCAAATTTATTTATTTATTTAAATTTATATTTTACAAATTAATTTGTAAAATATATTTTAGAGACTGAGCTACTAGGCCATTTGCCTCTCGGTCGATTTATATTTCGTGGAGTAGATTATGTTTCTTGAGTGCTTCGGTTGTCTGCTTTATTGTGGAATCCTTGCTGCAATCAAGTAGTGCTGATAAGTTGGAGTTGGTCCTAGATGTGGGACAATCAATAAGTAGGTGTTTGATGGTTAGAGGAATATTGCATTGGTGACAGCAGCGTTGACCGGTATGATTGTAGTAATGCTCGGATGTGAATTTTGTTACACCTACTCTCATTCTCGCTATTTGTTTGCATTCCTTTCTCGAATAGCTCTCGTGATAGTTCGGACGATCGGGATTTATGTTGTGCGTTTTCAAAAAACAGTTTGCTGTTTGCCACGATTTGTCTTTTAGGTTTTTAAGGTGTGTTTTTATGTAATTCCTTATGGTGGACGTCAAGCATGGAATCTCAGCTACAAGTGGCATATTAAAGGATTGCTTAACAGCTTTGTCCGCTAGCTCATTGCCTGCTATCCCCACGTGACCTGGTATCCATACAAGATTAATATCGCTACGTATATTAACTCCGCTTAGTGCAAATCTGCGAGCTTCACTGTGTTCGTCGGTTTACGCTTTTAGCACACTTAAACTATCCGAGGCAATTACCGCCCGTCTGTTGTTAGTTGCTGCGTGATGCAGCGCGGATTTGATTGCTGATAGTTCTGCATTAAATATACCAGCATGTGGCGATACAAGAGCTTGATGGGTTGTTTTGTAGGTCCCGTCAATCAGCTGTTCTACTACGCCGTATATCGGTGTTTGTCCAATAAGAGACCCGTCGGTGAAATAAAATATATGAGTTGGATGTCTTGCTTTATAGTGTAAGAACATTTGGTTGTACACCTCCGGAGATGTATCGTTTTTCTTTGCGATGCTCAATGAGAGGTTAATTGAGATGTTTGTGGTGGTTTCGTACTTGTCTGGTGGTTTTGGTGGTATTGGTGTGTGGATGTCAAGGAGGTACTTGGAAATAGCTTGAATACCGCAAGTGCTCCTGTAGGTCTTTAGGTTTTTCTTTGGCCTAGTTAAGAAACTCCAGAATGCCTTGTGTAGTGGATGAAAGGTAGTTACAATGGCTTTGGCCGCTAATTTTCCTGAACGACTATGGACAAGCCACTGAACGTCGTTGTAGCGTGCTTCGAATTTGGCCAGCTGCTTTTTTAAAGCAATTATTTATTTTGTTTATATTGGTATCGGAGGTATGTCTATAAATTGTGATGCAGTGGTTTAGAACTCCTTCCGTTAGTGCCCTACATATGCCTATTGCAATGTCAATGTGAGGACCTTTATTTCTGGTGCAAATTATTTTAAGTAAATTGTAATATAACCATCGTGGTCATCTGTATGTCCATCCAGGTGGACATGGATTTTTGCCGTGTACTGGCTAGAATACGGTTTCTATGTCGAAAATGTGCAATCAATATGCGCACTAGTTTGTACTCACGTGATTTTTGTTTACGCTTTAAATAAAATGTTCACCACTCTTAATTGTAATATGTTTAGAGTATATTTAATTTACACAAACGAAGTAACCGGGACTATATATATTTTTATAGTTTTAATTTACACATCAAGTGCAGGCACGACCGGTTAGTTTGAAGGCGCGGAATTAATTGGCTTATTTTCATTTGACAGATAGTCCTTATCGTGAATGTGTTGTTTTGACAGGTAAGCCTTATGTGAACTATGGTTATGTTTAATAAGCATTGCTTGACTTTATGGTCACGCAACACTTACCGTACAGGGTTACCTTACATCATCCCCCTTTGGAAAAGAAGAATTGGCCAAATTCTTCTGTCCCAAAAGCGATGTAATTTATCTTAAAAAAATTTAAGACTGTTAAATTAAATTTAAATCTACATCTATGTTTAGATCTAAATTAAGAATTAAATTCTAAAGTCTAGTTCTAAAGTAGGACTTAATATTAATTTTTATAAGTTAAAAAAAATTTTTGTTTTGTGTTTTAATTCTACTCTATGAACTAAGTTCTTAATTTTTAATGATTGTTTAAATTTATTTGATTTCATTATCTCTTTTTTTCAAATTTGGAAGAAAAAAACATTTTATTTCTAATTTAACAATAGAGATTAACTTTAAATAATCTTGAATTTTAAAACTTTATTTAATTAATTTTTCTTATTCTATTTTTATGTACAATTTTTTTCTTTTTCGTTTCGTCATCAATTACCGTGACGTTTACACCGTCAATACCTATTACGGTATAAGGACCAATATAGATACTACTATGCTTGTCGCGGGGTTCTTTTTCAAGCAATACCTTGTCAAATATCTTGACAGATATTGGTTATGAACTTTTGTTATATCCGGTTTGATTTTTTAATTTGTGTTCTGTAACGGCTTTTTTTGCTAATTCGTGAGTATTTTGAAAACGAAATTTAACTTTTTTCGAATAGGTTTCTATGTTGTAAATTGGGTCTATTTTATCGGTTTGCAGTTCCTTTGGTAATTAGCTG
Source organism: Eurosta solidaginis (assembly GCF_040869045.1). Lineage (NCBI taxonomy): Eukaryota > Metazoa > Arthropoda > Insecta > Diptera > Tephritidae > Eurosta > Eurosta solidaginis. The sequence goes on from NC_090320.1 coordinate 27,712,227, forward strand.
CTTTGCCAAAGACTAATTCATATGGTGAGAATTTATTATCGAATACTGTGTTTGTTGTTGTGTTATGAAGAAAAGTGAAATATTTCAAGTAAACATCCCAGTCGGAAAAATTGGGATTTAGAAAAGATCTTAAATATTCATTGAAAACTGTGGTTTCGTTCTACTGTGCCAAGAGTTTCATGATGGTACGCTGTGGAAAATTTGTGTTCGATTTCTAATAGTTTTGTTAACTCTGAAAAAATTTCATTTTTGTATTCGGTGCCTAAATCAGTTTTAATTGTTTTCATAATGCCATATATTAGTATGAAATTTTCAAAATAGCTGATGCAACCGTTTTCGCACTTTTATCAGGTATTGCAACCTCGAATGGCTTACAGGGTGTTTCGGTTAGGACTAAATTTTCTTTTGTTTTTGGCTTAACCCTATTCAAAAGACATTTTTCGCAGTTTTTAACAAATTTCGCTATGTCGCGCGTCATGCCTTTCCAATAATATTTGGTTCTGAGTTTGGCATAAACTTTTTTGCTACCGAAATGTCCTCCTAAAATTGGGTCGGTATGGTAAATTGTTATCAGTTGTTGTTTTTTGTCTTCGTCTGTCACAGTTTCTACGGGTTCGGTTAGTATGATTTCTAAATTTTTTAAAATTTTATTCCCAGTGGTTTTCAGATCTGATATCGAAAAATATTTAAAAAGATTATCATTTTTTTGCAATTCAATTATATTAATATTGCGCTTGCCAGCTTCTTTTTGGAGCTTCAAAAGTAATTCATCTAAATGTATTATTTTGTTAGCACACGCAACCTTAATTAACTCAATTTTTTTGTGTTTTAAATGCGCATTTATCTCAAAATTCGTAATTTTTCCAATTTTATCATAATTTATTTGGGATTTTACTCTTGGTAGTTTCCTTGAAAATTTGTTTGAAAAATTATCATAACCTTGTAATTTTATGTTTTCTTTTACTTTTTCTTCTTTGACTATTTGTTGTTGCGTTAATTGTTCTTGTTTTGTCTATGATATTGTCTGTACCGCTAAAATTGATTTGCCTGAATTTTTAATTTCTTCTATTGTGATGCGAGAGAGTGCATCTGCTTCTACGTTCGTTTTAACTTTTATGTATTCAATGGTGAAGTTGTATTCTGCCAGTTCAAGTCTGATATGTGAAATTTTTGAAGAAGGGTCTTTCATATTAAACAAGTAAACTAATGGACGATGATCGGACTTGACGGTAAAGTGTGTGCCATAGATGTATGGTCTGAACTGTTTTATTGCAAAAAATATAGCTAGAAGCTCGTAACTCAATTATTGATTTCTTTTGTTCTGAATTATTAAATGATTTGGACGCGAAACAAATTGGTAAGTCAATGCCATCTTTATTTTGACTTAAAATGGCACAACAACCAATTTTTGAAGCGTCTACAGTAATTATAAATTCCTTTTTGAAGTCTGGGAATTGGAGAATTTGAGGAGAAATTAAAGATTTTCGAATTTTTTCAAATGCTATATCACATGACTCATCCCATTTAAATTCTACTCTTTTCCTGCTAAGTTTATTTAAAGGTGCTGCTATTGAAGCAAAATTTGGTATAAACCTTCGATAGTAATTGGCGAATGCCACGAATCGTCTTACTGCATCTTTATCACAAGGTTTCGGATATTTCTTTATTGCAATTATTTTGGAATCGTCGGGAAGTAGACCTTTTGATGAGCATTTGTGTCCTAGGAAAGTGACTTCTGAACGCATGAAGTTGCATTTTTCGGGATTTAGACGCAAATTAAATTTTTTGCATGTTTGAAAGACTTGTTCTAAATTTTTAAGATGGTGAGCTTCGCTACACCTAATGACTATGAGATCATCGACATATAGAAAGGCTTGGTTGGGAGAGATTCCTGAAAAGGCAATTGAAATCATTCTTGAGAATGAATTCGGAGCTACGTTTAAACCGAATGGTAAAACTTTCCATCGAAATGCACCACGATCAGTGCTGAATGAAGTGATGTCTCTAGAATCTTTATTTAATGGGATTTGGTGGAAACCTGAATACAAATCCAATGTAGAAAAATATTTGGCTCTGCCTAGATTATCAAGAATATCATCTATTCGTGCAAGTGGGAATTTGTCTGCTATCAATTTTTTTTTTTACGGCTCTAAAGTCGACACACATGCGGTAGGATTTCTGTCCATTTGGATTTTTCTTTGGCACAAGTATCAATGGGCTATTATAGTTGGAATAACTGTGTTCTATAAGATCATTTTGTAATAAATTATCAACTTGTCTATTAATTTCCTCTCTGACAATACGGCAAGCCGTAATTTTTTATATAAACAGGATTTTTATCTGTCAATCGTAATTTCTGTTCGTAAAAGGTGTTAAGCGTCATACGATCGGTCTTTAGTTCAAACACGTCATCATATTTTAGACATAAATCGAGGAGTTTTGGTTTCGCATAATTTGGCATTTGTTTTTCTAAAATTGATTTTAATTCCTCTGACCTTTTCGAATCTTTTGAAATATCATTGATTTTATACACGTTATAGTTGGTGATTTCATCCGTAACTATGTTACAATTTCTTACGTATTTTACCTCATCAGTGACGTTTAAAACTTTTATTATCGGATTGTTAGTGTCAACGATACACTTTGCGATGAACACACCACTACACATTTCTTGTGCGTCTATAAAAACTGGATATTTAGATTCTTTCAGCTTAAATAAGCGATAAACTTCGCATCTAGGAGGAATTACCAATGTCGGTTGTATTATGTAAAATTGAAATTCTATGAATATTTTTGCCAATGCCAATTGTTATGCTCTCGTTTGCATAGTCTATTATGCAATTGTATTTTTTCAAAAAGTCTTTGCCTAAAATACCATCCGACGGTATGTTGAATTTGTCATCTACTACATTTAGAGTATGTGGAATTGAAAAATTTGAATAAAAAAGTTCTGTTTTAATAGTACCCAATGTTGAAACTGTATCTGTCGTAACACCCGTTATATTTATGATATTGTTGTTATTTATAGAAGTATATTGTTTTAAACTTGAAAGTTTTATAATTGATATATCAGCCTGTGTATCTACTAAGAAAGTGCATGTTTTAAAAGAGTCATTGCAATTCAATTCGATAAAATCTGAGTAGTTCAGGTTTAGACAATAAATTGATTTATTTTGAAAAACGTGTTTTAATTCAGATTCTGGTCCCCCAGTGTTCGCTCCTGAGGGCCGTTGGCGTTTAAAGAGCGAACACTAGCGTTATTTGTTGTATTTGAACGTCGATTGTTGTTGTTACTGTTGTTATTGCTGTTATTTCTGTTTACGGGCCTGCTATTGTTATTACGAAAATTACCATTACTTCGCGAGCCATAATTATTGTTGTTATTATGCCTGTAATTGTTATTGTTGTTTCTGCAAAAATTGTTGTTGTACCTCGAAAAGTTGTTCCTATTATATTGATTTGACCTGAAGTTACCTCGAAAACTACTATTTTGCCTGTTATAACGCGATCTAAACGCTAATAGCTGTCTTTCACTTGCTTTGTTATTTTGTTCTACGATCATTTTCGCAACTACATCCTTAGAATCAGTAAACGTAGTTGACGCTAAAATTGATTTTACTAGGTCTGAGCGAGTATTAAGTGGACAAACGATGACGGTTTGTTCGACTGCCATTTCGTGCGCTTTTTCCTGCGTCATTCCTTCTATAACTAATGATCGTTCTAAAGCATCGGAAAGTTCCTCAACACGTTTGGCGAATTCCGAGTGATTATTATTAAAAACTTTTAAAGATGCAATTTTTCCTGCAACAACTTTTGAGTTGTCAGGTTTTATTCTACCTTTTAACGCATCTTTTATTTGTTGAATTGTTGTTACTTCATTTGGAATTGCCTCACACGCTTTCCCTTCTAGCTTGGATTTTATAAACGAAATGAAAGTATTTGTCAAATTTTCTTCCATCAAATCTTCTATCAAAACTAGTTTATCTATAAAGGATGCAAGTGAAAGCGGATCGCCGCTGTAGTTTTCTCTAATTATGGATGCACACATAGTAATAAAAGTTTTCTTTTGCTCTGGAGTCGCCATTGTCGGGTGTTCTTCGCTAATTGTATCTAAATTATTATTGTGAAGTGAATTGGAAAATCCAAGAAAATCCTCAAGAAAAGATACGGTACTTTTTTTTAATAATACTGGCTTTGTATGCTGAAGTTGTCGGTGCGTCAGAGATTTCTTCCTCAGTGTCAAAATCAGAACTTGATTCGCTTTCTTGTATTAATTCAGAAAGATCTTTGGGTATTTTTATATTGCAGTTAATTTTAGAAAAACATTTAGTGAGTTGTTCTCTGCACTTTGACAAACTTCCGATTATTGAACTAGGCTTATCTCGATTTTCAAAATATGAATTTACTTGTTTTAAAATTTCTTTATAGCTTTTAATTAACGCATCTTCATATTCTATTGACTTTTTTGCTGAGATTGATCGGTTATTTAAAACTCGTTTAGTAACTTTAGTGAAATTATAGCGTAAATCTTTGAAATTGGAATCAAAATTTGATATTTGACAACTGACATCTGAAAACTTTATTACATTTATTGAAAAGCAGTAAAAGTTGTCTTATATAAAAAAAGAATTTGAAAAAATGTTAAGATTAACACTGTAGGTACTGTTTATACAAAAATGAATTTGAAACTATTCATTCACTCAGTAATTGTGGTTTGCAATTTAAAAAAATTTTTTTCTTTTGTAAAATCAGAGAAGATTCGAAATATTCAAAATCGATGAGTTAATTGGTAAATGGCATGGTTTAACTATATACAGGTTGGCTCATCTGTAAAGCAACAAAATATGTCTGTTCAAATTGTCAAAATCTGTGTATTGGTGTTGGTGCGAATGGTATAGAATGGAAACATAAAACTTAGCAGTTTTTGTAAGTGTAAGTAAAATGTTGCCAATTTGTTGGTTTCATTTTGAGTTTGCCATCTCCTTTTGACAATCCCTTCGACCATGCAATGACATAAATAAAATCAGCTGATGAGATGAGCCAACCTGTACATAATTGAACCATGGTAAATGGTAAAGAAGATTCACATATTCGCAAGGCACTGTATTCGTGACTTACTTTGAAGGAATTGTAAATGCAAGTGAATATTGAAATATTTAATCCGCTTGAAAAGAGTCGCAAATGTAAAATATGTTGAAATATTTGAAATACACTGTATTCGTGTGATACTTCGAAGGAATTGTTAAAATATTTGGATGGCACTGTATTTGTTGAGAGAAATATGTAAATATTTATGATATTCAATATGTTCAATTTCCGAAGAAATAAGTGGAAAAAGAGAAAAGTAAGCTTTCACCGATAAAAATAAATTTTCACCATTACTCTGATTGACTGTAACCCGTCTATGTTGATATTTAAAGTCAATGAGAATTTTTCAAAATTGATTAGGTTTGAATAATTATCGCAAAATTTTGGCAAATAGATTGGAAATTTTTGGTATTATACATATAAAATTGATGTATAATTTGCGTTTCAAAATGGTTTAAAAAAATGTATAAATTTGAAAAAATATTTTTCCGATTGTATTTATTACGAAGCAATGTTCGCATTTTAAATAAAAAATTCAAGTTCCATATTAATGTTCGAAAAAGAAAGAATATAGTAATATATGCGTGATAATATGCATGTGGTGGCCGTATATTTGAAATTATATTTAATGTGCATTCGAATTTTTGGCGATATTTAAATGTTTATATGTTTATATTTCAATATAATTGTTTTATGTATGTGAGTTTTTCTACTTGAATAACGCAAAATTTTGTAAACTATTTAATTAAACAGGTTTATGAAAAAGTGTAATTTAAAAAATTAAATTTCTTAGATTATTTAGTTTAACATGTTATTTAGAAAAAGTATGTTGCTACATGCGTAGTATACAAATGTTTATAGAAAATGTATGTTTAGAAGCAAAGGTGTCGATTTGTGTTGCTACATGCATAGTGTACAAATGTTGAAGAATATTAGGGGGACTCATGATAACATATAAACTTATAAGGTGTAAAATTATATCCATTTACACACGCGGTTATATGAACGCACCTAGTAATACTCTTGATAAACTTGATTGTTTTTCAGCTGTATTATTTCCAAAAAAATTTTTTGATTGTTATACAAATTAAAAAATACCAAGATTAAGTGAAAAATCAAAACTAAAACGCCTTTACTTGCTGATGTTGGAGATTTTTGATGAAAATGCCGTCTGTAATGTCTGCAAGGTTGCATTCCTTTGAGTTTACCGCGTTTACACAATGAAATGTGCGCGTAAATTTATACAAATTGTGTAAATGATTTTTCATACAAAATTTGACAGCTCGTGCGTAAACTAGATAAATTTATACGTTTACACACTTTATAAGGCATTTATACGGTTACATGAGTCCCCCTATTACAAACAGAAGCAAAGTGTCTACTTATATACAGAAACAAATATTACATATATGCGTATGTACTAATCTACTCTATTGTACCGCTTTTTTCTGCTTTGCTTGCCGGAATAAGTTGTTGTTGCTGCCTTCCGTAATGCTGCTGTTACCCACTGATGCTTTTTCTCCTTCTTTACCTCGCATTCTTGCTTCTGTCTTTTAGCTTCTTTTGCTTTCTCGAATTTTTGTGGATGAGTAAATGGCGTGGGGTTATATTTAACCGCTATTAACGGTGCTCTGTAAAGGCGTCACAGGTGGTTGTGTTTTTAATATCACCGTTATGGCATGGTACAGCCGATTAAAAAGTAAAATTTTTGTTCATATATACATATGTATGTATGTTCCAGCCCATCACAACTTTCTAACACTTTTCTTTATATTTTCAAAAATGTATATATGTATATTTTCTTTTATATGTATTTTAAATGTAAATTTTTGGGTAAAAGTCCACTTTTCGTTGTAGTTTTGGTTTTTTTTTTGAAATTTTATAATTTTTGTAGTTTTTCTTTTGATATATATATTTGTTTGTACTTTTTAGAAATTTTGTAATTTTTGTAGTGTTTGAAATTTTAAGATGATTTTTTTGTAGTCTTTTTGTAATTTATAATGTTTTTGTAGTCTTTTTATGATTTTATGCTACTTCATGTAATTTTTGCAAAGTTTTTCTTTGTCTTTTATATTATTTTACGTATTTTTGTATTAGCACAACCACCACGCACTTTTTTCGTCCATAACCCCACGCACATATATATTTTTTTTTTAAACTCTTTAAATTGATTTTGTACTGCAGGGAATTTTCTTCTTACCCGGCGCCACCTTTTGCCGCAGGCATGGTCACGGTCGCCATGTAATATGACCATCGTGGTCATCTGTATGTCCATCCTGGTGGACATGGATTTTTGCCGTGTACTGGCTATAGAATACGGTTTCTATGTCGAAAATGTGCAATCAATATGCGCACTAGTTTGTACTCACGTGATTTCTGTTTACGCTTTAAATAAAATGTTCACCACTCTTATGCGGCAATTACCCACCGACGTGTGCCGTACGTACGGCCGTTTGTCGTACGAAGCACGTTTGACCGAACTCTCAAGCCCGTAGGAATCATTGTGTGCGTCTGTGTACATGTACATAACATATTTGTGTGTGTATTGTTTACAGATAAGCACTGTTGCCATTGACCATTTTGCATGCATGTTTATGGAAACATCAACTTTTTCCAATTTAATTTTTTATGTTGTAAAAGGCTGGAATTAATATTAATTAAATATAAATAGATTACATATTTCTAATCTGCACCTTTACATAATTATTTCGAATTATTTTCACAATTTTTCAAACTTTAATTAGGTGTTTTTGTATAAGACTGCAAACGGTCAAAAATTAGCGCACAAAAGTTTACTGGGCAACTCTGTCTAGTGAGAGAGCGATCAGCTGACACGTTCTTACGGAAAAAATCAAAATTGTTTTGATTTCTACGTTCGGGGCTACGTACGTACGGGCGTTGCACGTCGGTGAGTTTTCGTTTACATTGCACACTCATAAGATAGGTCGTGTCAGCTAATGCTATGTTCAAACAGAAAAATAAAATGAGGCAATATCAATTCAAATTGAGTGGTGTTCATACAACTCAATTTAGCTTACACAATAGTAATTTGATGGCCGGTTGGCTCATCTCTACAGCAACAACATACCTGTGTTCAGAATGTCAAAATGTGCGTGTTGGAATTAGGTGTATGGAATGGAATGAAAACATAAAACTTTAAAATTTTTGTGTGTTGTAAGATAATGTGTTCAATGTTTTGGTTTCATTTTGAGTTTGCCATCCTCTTTTGACAATTCCTACTCCAGTGAAATGAAAAAAATAATATCAGCTGATGAGATGAGCCAACCATATAGTTGAGCCATGCGCAGCTGACGTTTAAATCTACTCAATAAACACACTTTACAAGGTTGTATTTACAGTTTGAAACAATTTATTACGCAATTTTTTTTTAAATTGGCAATTTGTTATTACAATTTATTATATGATAAATTGCGTAATAAATTGCCCAAATGGTATAAATTGCCAATATGGCGTGTGTTTGTACCTAGTATAACACGTTTTTTCTTTTCTACGTACGTTCGTGAGTAACCCCGGCTTTAATTGTAATATGTTTAGAGTATATTTAATAAAAAGTTATATTTAATTTACACAAACGATGTAACCGGGACTATATATATTTTTATAGTTTTAATGTACACATCAAGTGCAGGCACGACCGGTTAGTTTGAAGGCGCGGAATTAATTGGCTTCTTTTCATTTGACAGATAGCCCTTATCGTGAATGTGTTGTTTTGACAGGTAACCCTTATTGTGAACTATGGTTATGCTTAATAAGCATTGCTTGACTTTATGGTCACGCAACACACAAATTATGTACCCCGCCGAGTTTTGCTATGATTGTTTTAGCATGCTCATTCCACAGCAGATTTCGAGTGAAAGTCACACCTAGGATTTTCATTTTTGATTTAAGTTCTACATCAACGTTCCTCAGGGTGATGGAGGTAGTACTACAATTTCTCTTTCTGCAGATGTGCAAATCTTCAGTTTTGTTAGCTGAGATGACCGCTCCTGTCCCCAGCGCCCATTCATAAATGATTCTGTCAAGTTCATTTAGGTTTTCACATACTTTTGTGGGTGTCCCTGATGCAAGTGCGACTTGCTTTCTTTGACTTTCGTTGTGTGCGGACGTGTTTTCGCAGTGTCGTGGGGTACGCGCTTTGTTAATACGTTTTATTTCAACACTATAGCCAATAAGTTCTTTTCTATACATACATAAATATGTTTTGTCCAACTTGCAAAGACAAAGTCGATAGAGTGGATGTGACCAAAGTCGCGTGTGCGGAGTGTGGAAGTTTTTATCATGCCTCTTGCGCCAAAATTACTGCTGCTGATTTGGACTATATGAAGTGCTCTATTTTGCGCAGAAAGTCCATACATCAACAGTCATTGCCAGCTTCTATATCTGCTGCTTTAACTTTGCAGTTGTTGTATGACGAGATCATTAGTTTAAAGAAACAAAATACTGATTTTCTCAACATTGTAAAGTAGCTCAAAGAGGAAAACTCAAAACTGTGTGTTAAAGTATGCAAGCTTGAAAGTGCATTGAACTGGAGAGAGCAACAACTGCTAAGCAGCATTGTCGACATTGTTGGTGTGCCGTAGCTAGCAAGTGAGAATGGCCGTGAATGCACAAAAAATATTTTAAGCTCTGCTTTGGGTATAACCGTGACGACAGAAGATTTAAGCAGATGTTATATTAAAAAACTACAGAAGAGAAATGAATCTTCTCATTTGGGTAATGTGCTGCGTGTTCACTTTGCTTCTATTGAGATGAAGAGAAAAGTGATGTCTAGTAAACGAAAGGCAAAGGGAAAATTAACCACTGAGCTTTTTGGTGATGTAAAAAAACACAATATTTACATAAATGACAGTCTCACTAACTTGTTTACAGCGGCAAAAAAAAAACAAAAAAAGCAAAAAGTTATAAGTATCTATGGTTGAAAAATGGAAAAATCATGATAAAAAAGGCTTTAATGGCGAGGCTGTTGCTTTAAGAACTTTTGACGATTTGTCAAAAATAACTTAGATTCATATAATTATTTATCATCAAAATTAATGGTATTTTTAAATTTCCTAAATAATGACAGCCATGCCATAAACACGCCTATTAATGATTTAAATGGGTAGTACTAGTGACTCTTTTGTTGCTATTCATCAAAATATACACAGTCTTCGGCAAAATTTTGATCTTTTGGTCTGTCATTTTGAGTTGTTTAAAAACAAACCCGATTTAATTTTTGTTTCTGAAATGTGGGTATACTCTCATGAAAAAACGAACTTTACGATACCTGGCTATACTTTTTTTGCTAACAATAATGACCAATATTCTGCAGGTGGTGTTGGAGTTTTTGTTCGAAATATTTACGAGTGTGAAGGAAGAGTTTTCAACTCTTCTTTGTAGCGAGAATTCAGGCAATTTCATTATTTTAGGTGACTTTAATTTGGATATCCTCAGACTGAGTGATACAACTGATAACTACCTAACGCATATGGCTAATCATGGTTTAACATCATTCTTAAATGTCTGAAAGCTGCATCGACCATGTTTTTGGTCGCAGCAGCTGTAGTAAGTACTTTTAATAATATTTCCGGCATAAACCTTGATTTCAAAATTACAGATCATACTATGACTGGTATAGAAATAAACATTGCATACAAAAAAAGTATAAATAGAAGTAATGCGAGTTCAAAATTAACCAAGATTAATTTCGGTTTGCTTAATCAAAGCTTACGGTTTGAGTCCTGGGGCAAAGTTTTTGCTGAGACAGACGTATCCAATGCATATCACATTTTTTTAAATACTTTTATAAGCCACATTCAGGCTGCAAGCTTCTCCATCACTTCACCTAGATCTGATATAAGGTTAAAGCCTTGGATCAGTAAGCAGTTGATGAAAAAGATTCGCCTTAAAAACAAGCTTGGAAGAAAGAGCACTAAAAATCCTTCGAATACAAGGCTTCGTAGTCGACAAAGAGATCTTTGTAGAAGGTTAAGAAAAGAAGTACGATTGGAACGCGACAGTTTCTATCGAAACGAATTCAGGTCGTCGTATGGAAACCCAAAAAAGGAATGGAATATTATAAACAGCCTTTTAAATCGGAGTCCTAAAGCAGTTGAGTCATCAATTGTTTTATACAATAGTGGCCTAAATATTTCTGATCCCACAACTGTAGCAAACCTTTTTAATAGTCACTTTTCAGCAATCGGGCAAACTTATACAACTACTTATACATATGAACTTTCAATGAATAACTCAGTTATTTCAAATATAGGTAGTAGTTTTTTCTTTGAACCTTTTACTGGCACTGAATTACTGAAGGTAGTAAAATCGTTGGACAACTCCTGATCTTGTGGCTCTGATGGTGTTTCAAATCAGGTTTTGAAAAAAGTCGCATTAAATTTGGTTGACATTTTAATTTATTTGTTTAACAAAAGCGTGTACTCTCGAACTTTTCCTACTGACCTACTTTCTTCTATTTCCAAAACTTTTGAAAAGCTTGTTAAAAGTAGATTTCTTTCTTTTCTTAACAACAAACATTTTTTCAGCTCGATGCAATACGGATTTAGATCTTGACTCTCAGAAGATGCCCTGCTGAGCTTTTGTTGCGTTATTTATGGCGAGTTAGACAAAAAGCAGAACTGTGCTGGCCTGTTTGTTGATATCACGAAAAACTGTTAGATAAATTGTATTGCATAGGCTTTCGTGGCTTTATGTACAATTGGCTGAAATCATATTTATCAGGAAGAGTGCAGAAAGTAAAGGTTGGCAATTGTTTAAGCAATTCTGTGACCAACTACCTTAGGAGTACCCCAAGGGTCTGTTCTAGGTCCAACACTGTTCCTTGTTTATTCGAATTCTTTATTTTCTATGCCGTTCTGTGGAAAGGTTACCGCTTTTGCAGACGACCTTGCTATAGCCTATAGTTCATCGAACTATCTGGATTTGGTAGCAGGCGTCAACTTCGATGCTCATTTGTTGAGAGTGTGGTTTGCTAAACATAAACTGATGGTCAGCAATAAAACTAAACTGATGTATTTCAATTTACATTCAAGAACCTCACCTGACATTGCCATTATATTCCACGCCACTGACTGCAGACGTTTCTCTCTTAGGAATATGTCGTTCTCTGGCACATCGTTTAATCATGAAACAAATTGTAGCGATAAGTGTTTCCCAATTGAAAGAGTTGATACCTTCCAATATCTGGGTGTTTCTGTGGACCAATCTTTAAGTTGGTCAACACATATTTCTCGCCTGAAGGCATACATTCGATCTATTGTGCGCTATTTTTATAGTCTAAGGAATATATGTTCAAACGCAACGCTTAAGACGCTTTATTACGCTTTGGTTCACTCTAAGCTTCAATATGGCATATGCTGCTGGGGTGGTGCGTCTTACAGTAAAATCCAGCAACTTATTACTATTCAAAAATGTGTCATAAGGAAAATATGTAATGTGAACCGTTTCCACCACAGCATGGAGTTGTTTAGAGAGCTGAAAATTCTTCCAGTAAAAAGACTTTAAAAATATTATTTATTCGTTGTGGGTATTTACACAGCCTAGTCACGGATAATTATAATTTGGGGCAAAACTCACTCGGACTTGTTGTTGTTCCCACATCTCGTAATACCCATTATAATAACTTTTGTACTATCGTATCTTGTAAAGCTTTCAATACGCTACCTGGGTCTATACGTGTCATTAGAAATATGCGTGAATTTTTAAAACATATCAAATCATTTTTATTAGAGCAGTCACACGGCGACATCAAAACTTTGCTGAATCCTGCGACTTAGTAATTTAAAATCAACATTGTTATTTTCTATTGTTATACATTTTATTTGACATTTTGTAACTTTAACGTCAACTTATTAACTATTTTCACTCCACACACATTTGTATATATTCATTAATTTTTTTTGAGATGGCATTCAAAACTAAAGTTTTAGATAACTTTACAGAATGCCTTACTTTTCTTTCAATTTCAATGTATTAATTTAAGTGGCAATTTTATATAAGGACTGCGTTTGAAAAAATTGTCCATCACTAAATACGAAAAACTTTCTAAACCAGTAGTCCGATTTTAGAAGTAAATGTCATATTTACATGTTTATTTAGTTACAATTTTTATTATATGTTTCAACTTTTTCATTTATTTTTATTTTGTAAATTTTTTTAATTTTTCGGGTACCCCTTCCATTAACGATTTTATTGTACTATTTCCTACTTGTTGAGTTGCAGAACACCATTTCTCCCGAAAATCTTCAGCGTTCGGGCCACTTTCTTGGTCGCCTTGATTTCCATTTTTACCAAAGCACAGTATCTTTCGATTGGTCTCAGTTCTGAGCAGTTCGGCGGATTTGCTTCTCTAGGCACTAAAATCACATTATTTTTTGAGTACCATTCCATAGAAAATTTGCTGTAATGACATGAGGCTAAGTCCGGCCAAAAGAAGGCGAAACCTTATGCTGTCTTAGAAAAGGTTTCAGTCTTTTCTCCAAGCACTCTTTAAAATACATTTGCGTGTTTATGGTTCCCGTTGTGACAAAAGATCTGCTTCTTTCGCCACAGCTGCATATTGCCTGCCAAACCAGACATTTTCGGGGAAATTTTGACTGTCTTTTTGTTTTGAACTTTTCGTCCGCATTACCCCACGATTCTGCACTGTAAAATTCTTGGCCTGGAAGCTGCGAACAATCGGCTAAAACATAAGTTTCGTCGTCCATAATACAGCAACTGAACTTTTGAAAAAAAAATTTTTTTTTTAATATTTTGGCACGCTGTTTTGCTTCAATGGTATTCCCAGCATTTCTGTCTGGAACTTTTTGAACTTTAAATGTCTTGAGAACAGCCGCCTTTTTAGCTTTGCGAACCAAAAACTCGGAACATTCCAGTCTCTGCGCCAATTTTCTGCCCGAAATACCGGGGTTTCTCCGTAAACTGGTTATAATTTTATTCTTCTTATTTTGGTCACTGATTCCTTTTTTCTGCCAGAACCAGGCTTTCGAGTGACAGCCAACTCCTCTTTGAAGCTTTTTAAAACTCTTGACACAGTTTTTGGGCACACTTTTACATCCCTCGCAATTTTTTTGAAAGTCCACTGGGGATGGTCTTGATAAACTTGCACAATTTGTTTACGTACTTCCAATTCGCTCGCCATTTTTAATCGAATAAAAGTGTTTAGAGAAAATATTTGTGTAAAAAGTATTTTTGACATTTATAGCAAACGATGCCGCAAAAAAGGAATTTAAATACATCAATTTGGAAAAGAGTTATTTAATTAAATAAAGGTGACAATTTTTTCAAACGCAGACCTTATAAGCATGTAAAAAATATTTTGATTTGTAAGAAAATGAATAAATCTAATCTAATCTAAAAAAATCTAATGTTATCTGCGTATATGCCTATGTATTGTACACCCCATTTACCTGATGCAACCTGTTTGACAAAGAATTGGTATAGGCATTGAACAAAAAAACAGAAAGAGGGGACCCTTGAGGAACTCCGTTGTCAAGGTTAAAGCTCCTAGATGTATAGCCATCTACTCTGACCGCAATTCTTCTATTGGAAAGGAAAGATAAAGCTAATTTTAGGAGAGTTTTGGGTAGGCCCCATTCGTGAAGTTGTTTTAATACGTAAGTGTATACCACCCGGTCAAAAGCTTTTTCGGGATCTTCGAAAATAAGTACACAGTGCTGTTAAATTTTTCTTTATTTCTGTTTCAATCTGATGACAGTGTATGCACTCCACTCTTTTCCCTGTAGGCGTGTTGTATTTTTAGGATTTTTCCTTCGCATGCTTTCCATAGTCTACGTGTAATGATTTTGTCGAAAAGTTTCGACAGTACGGACAATAGCGAAATGGGACGATAACCTTCGGGGGAATTTTGGTTTTTACCGACCTTTGGTATGGGTATTAGGACGGCTTGTTTCCATTCGTGTGGATAGGTTCCTGTTTTCAGGATGTTGCTCTGTAGTTCACATAATCTGGTTTTAAGAGCTATTGATGAGTTTTTGATCATTGTGTAGGTAATTCTGTCTCTACCCGGTGTTGTTCCTTTAGTTTTCTTTAGTACCAGGTTTAATTCGAACAATGTTACTTGATCTGTTATGTTATCTAGCTCATTTCCGAATGTTCTCCAGCTATCGATGTCGAAATCCATCTTTTCTTGTATTATATTTCTATTAAATTTCTCATTTGAGGCTATTGAGCACCATGCCTCGCCAAAATCATTTGCTATCTCTTCAGGATGTGATAAGATGGAGTTATTGTTTAAAATGGGTGAAAAGCTGGAAGGCGTATTCGAACGGATTCTTTTGACCTTGGTCCATAGTGTTCTGGCATCAATTGATGGGTTTAAGGAATTTACGAAACGTTTCCACGTTTCTTGCTTTGCTGTTTTGCAAATTCGCCTAACCTGTGCACAGAGCTTTCTATAAGCTAACGTTGTTGTCGGAGTTTTCTTTTCACGGAATTTTTTCCAAGCTTTATTCTTCTTTTTTATAAGTACACCTATTTCGCTGTTGAACCAAGCAGGATTATGGTTTTGTCTCGGGCATCTTGTTGTTGGCATGGATTCGTTCGCAGTTCTTCTCAAAATTTTTTTTATTAAGGCTGTCTCCCTATTTATGTTATTCGATTGTGTGCTTTGGGAGCTGAGGGAATCTGTTTTGATAGAAAATACGTCCCAATTTGCTTTTGCTTCTTTGAATTTGCCAATAAATTTTTTATGGATGTGTTTGCTGCCTTTTTGTATGAAGATTGGAAAGTGGTCACCAGCGATTGGGTGGGAAGGGCAGCTCCATAACAGGGACACTGCCAAATCAGCACTAGCCATGGATAGATCTACCGAGGTGAGCGTATTTCTTGTATTGAGGAGTGTTGGCGCACCATTGTTTAATATTACCATGTTGCGGTCATGAGCGAATGATTTCCATACATTTCCACTCCTGGAGGTATACTCGGACCCCCAAAGTGTATTTTGAGCGTTTAGATCCCCTGCAACTAGGTGATGTGATCCATTTGTGTCTGGTATGTCTTGAAGGAGTTGTTGGGTTAGATTGATGTCCGTTTCTTTGTAAATGTTAGTAATGTATAGGTCCTTTATTCCGTGTATAGTTATGGTTTGATGTAGGAGTTGATTGGTTGATGTTATATGATTTGAAGCCTTTAGTGTGTTTTTTACAAAAATTGCTATACCTGACTTTGCATACGCTAGGTCTTTGTTGTGGAGAAACGTTTGATAATTCGGTAAGTAAAGAAATTGTTTGTTTTTTGTGTTATGTGGGTTTCTTGTAATAATATGATACCTGGCTTATGTGTGGAAATTAGGTACTCCAGGGCAAATTTATTATTAATAAATCCCTGGATGTTCCATTGAAGTATAAATAAATCTAAGCCAATTGTCACTATTTTCGGTGCGCTGAGTTAGTGTGTTTTTATATGTGTTGGGTGTGATGATTACGTTTAATTGGGGAAAAGTGTTGTAAAGATCCCTTGTTGGGGAGATTTCCATAGGTATATCTTCTAAGTGTGTATCGTTGTATTTAGTTGTGGTGTTTGTTTTTTGTGCATTTTGGTTTGTTGGGGTTTTTGAATTTGCTTGAGTGTTTTCGATGCATGGAGATGAAGGTATTGTTGTTTTCGAAAATTCATTGTTGTCCGTTTTCTTTGACGTACTGTTAACTGTTTGAGGTTTATTGTTGGTTGATTTGTTTTTGTTTGATTCTGTATTTGTCTTGAGTTGCTTCTCTTGATCGCTTGCAGTGTTAAAGGTTGTGTTTTTAACTATTTGTGCCATTGTAGGTTTTTTTGTTTGCTTCGCAAATGGTTCGATTTGGCAGGTAGATGGGTTGCTATTGTACACCTTCCATGCTTCCCGTACGGTGCATCGTCGATCGATTTTTATTTTGTTTACCGCTTTATGCTTTAAGAAGCGTATGGCACGTTGGGTCATACGAGGTGTGTGTGTTGTCATCACAGTTGATGCAGTATTTACCGGTACACTGTTCGTGACTAGGGGGGTGGCGCATTCCTTGCAGAGTTCGATGTTTCTGCACCTATTTTTAGTATGCCCGAGCCTCTGGCAATTCCGACATCTCATTGGGTTGGGGATATATTCCTGTACCCTAACTCTTTCCCATCCAAGTTTGATCACGTCTAGTCTACGGATTAAGTCAATGGTGATTATGGCTGCCCCAGTGGGCACCACCTGGTCTCCGGCTTTTTTCATAATTTTTTTGACATCGACTACTCTTTGGCTAGCCAGACCTTCTCGTAATTCTTCCTCCGAGAGATTGATGATATTCCTTGAATAGATTCTTCCTTGTGAGGTGTTAAGCGCTTTATGTGAGGTAATCTTGGCTGCAATAATGCCAATAAAGGTTCCTTTTTGGAACTTTTCAGCTGCTTTTCCATTAAGGGTTTTGATGAGCAGATCGCCAGATCTTAATGCAGACACTTCCGCATAGTCAGAACTTATGTTTTTGAGTCCTTTGTCGATTTGGAACACATTATACGACGAAAGGATTCGAGTATCATCACCTAATTTTGGTCCCACTGCGGTTGCAATGAGATATCGCGGAATGTGGTCATGTTTTGCTTTGTCGGCTTGAGTGGCGTGAAATCGTCGGGCCTTATGCGTTTGCTAGGTAGGTCATTATCTGGGTCAAGTAACCGAAACCTATTTGAAGAGGGGAGGGGGGTCAACCCCATTCATTTTTGCGCGGCACTGCTTTTCACTTGTTATACACTATATTTGTATACTACAAAATGAAACAACAACTGCTAAGGTAGTTT
Source organism: Eurosta solidaginis (assembly GCF_040869045.1). Classification (NCBI taxonomy): domain Eukaryota; kingdom Metazoa; phylum Arthropoda; class Insecta; order Diptera; family Tephritidae; genus Eurosta; species Eurosta solidaginis. The sequence goes on from NC_090320.1 coordinate 27,730,113, forward strand.
GCGAAAATGACGAAAGTCAAGGGAAACAATAGTTTTAATCACAACCGAGCTAAAGAAATTACGTCTGTTCGCGGCGATTGCCTGATTAATACTGGAAACCCAAATTTATTCACTTATATTTTACAGGCGAACGAGAGAAAAACAAAATGTAAGTAATTTTTTGTTTTGAAATTTGATATTATAGTTATATGTACTTTTATTATTAGGAGTAAATCATGGTGCAATCACCAGGTGAAGTAAATAAAAAGAGATAGAAGATGTACGCTATCTGAAACGGGTAGGGATGTATTTTAACGGTCAGAAGAGGGTAAAATGTTTACCCGCTTTGGAAAAGTAGGAGTAGAAAAACAAATGCCTTGCTACGAAAGCCATTACAGACTGATTTTTCAGCATATCAGTGCAACCTAATGCCAAAACAAAAGGGATACACAGGACCAGTGCGAACTTATATTACTTAAGGCATCGAATAAAATTAAAAACTTAAACTGCGATGAGTAGTAAAATTCAATAATGCGTCTAAATTAAACTGACCTCAACTTCAACTGCAGTTGAAGCTTTTATCGAAAAACCGGACATAAGTGGGAGAGGTGTTATCCATTATATAGTTGAACTGTAGGAACTTTCCGTTTCGGATTTGATGAAAAGTTTTACAGCCACACTTGGAAGTGATCGTAATACTTTTATATGTGTTTCGATCTCTAAAAATCCATTGTTCTTTCCATCTGCTCTGTTGATCTTACATTGCGAGTCGGAAGCAAAACATATGACCTTCTAATATATAATACAAACTTGATCTGAAGATCTCCCATAAGCTCTTGACAGTTAATTCGCGATGTATTACTAATGTTCCCAAGTTATTATTTACTAAAATATGTCAGGGGATATAATAGGAGTAGGCCTAGAACCAGAAGGTGCTAATCCGATCGAGCCGGATTCATATATTCTAAATTACAATCCATAACTGTAACATTCCTCTTATCTTAGTGGTCTAATTTTTAGGCCAAAACAACAATAGTGAGTAAAAATTTTTTGTAACTGTATTTAGAAATCCATTGTTTTAGCGAAGTGTTTACATAAATAAGGTGTAATACAACAGTTTTGGTGTTCTTGCACATTTCTCGAAAGTCTTCAGTAACGCTGCACAGGCGAAAATCCTTGTTGGATATGACGCGAATTCAAATAGTTTATTTTAACAAAGACCTGTTTCCCAAATATGAATCTCTGTAATTAAATCCGGTAAAGGTCCATCGATATTCCCTACTGGACTGGTTTAGATGAAAAAAAGTACTAAAACTACCATATTTTACTCCTGAAAAATGCAAAAAAACAACACTTTTTTGGGGAAAACATTGGTGAAAAATTTTCAGATATCCGAATGACATAACAAAGCTGAATTTAGAGCGAGACAATTGACGGCTTACTTCACGTGGTTATTCCACCATGGGAGTAAATCAATAAATAATGCACAATTGGAAATACAGCTTGACAAGATGATCGGGGAAAAGTGCCGGACTTCTGGAAGCAGCTTGCTAAGATTGGCTAACACCCACCTCATGGTCCTTTCCAACGCTTTTTTGATGTCCTCCCTCTGCAAAAAAACGAAGACGTGCGCTCAACTTTACAATTGTTGGAACTCCAAATTTTTGCGTCAATGCTTGCAAGGAGTTATTAAGAATATCTAGCAAGTATTTGAATGCCAGCTTGTTTAGCCTGTATTACTGCCGAAAACTAATTGAAAAAAGTTAACTTTTTATTCAAAAGTGCTGAAAATAACTTGCAGTGGATCACTTAGCTCCAAAGGGTTAGAACAGTCCCTTAATTGCCTCCGAATCGCTTTCACATTTATGTATATTCTCCTCGCGCTCAATCAATACCAACCTAAGTGCAATAGTAAATATTTTCTTATACATTTTTTATCTCTATTTTCGCTGTCTTTTAAGGGAATATGTGCTTCTTTACAAAATTTACACAATTGCAAGTAAATTATTTGTTCACTGCTAATTCACAATAGAGCATCAGCTGTTTCGAAGTGAACTTTTGTTCGCCCGAAATTGCGGAAAAAGTTCACCCGAACAAAAAAGTGAAGGCGAACACTTTTCCGTGTGAACTTCGCGATAAGGGTGAATATATTTTTTAGTCAAACTTCAAAAAGCAAAGATTGCTATCATTTCAACACCCCTTCTCAATCTTGCAATTCTATCTTGAAACATAATTTCTTCATTCTAATTGCATCTAGTGCCTTTGTGCATACGTCTGCAAGTTGATCTTCTGTAGGTATTGAAATCAGCTTTACTAAGCGTTTTGCAACTGCATCTCTGATAAAATGGTGCTTTAAATCAATATATTTAGCTTTTCTTGAATCAAATGTGTTCGCCATTCCAATACAGCCTCTGTTGTCTTCAAATAACCAGGCATGCTTAACGAACGAAACGATATCATTTCGTTACGATAATCAACGTTAATAAACGAAACGAAGTCACTTCGTTTCGTTTATTAGCGTTGATTATCGTAACGAAATGATATCGTTTCGTTCGTTAAGCATGCCTGCAGAAAACCATGTAACCAACTGTTGTTGTTATTGCTGTAGCGATAAGGGTACTCCCCGCAGGCTTTGAGGAGTGTTATCGATGTGATGGTCCTTTGCCGGATACAGATCCGGTACGCTCCGGTAACACAGCACCATTAAGGTGCTAGCCCCACCATCTCGGGAACGATTTATATGGCCACATTAAACTTTCAGGCCATCCCTCCCTCCCCACCCCCAAGTTCCATGAGGAGTTTGGGGTCGCCAGAGCCTCGTCTATTAATGAAACAGGATTCGCCGCGGATAGGTGAGGTTGATAATTGGGTTTGGAGAAGCTATATATTGCTCTGGCAAGCTGAAGGGTTGCACTGCACAGCCCCTTGAATCTGGTATTTTAGTCGCCTCTTACGACAGGCATACCTACCGCGGGTATATTCTGACCCCCTAACCCACTGGGGTTAGTTAGCTTCTGTTACAGCCGCACTTAAGGCAACATACTTTACACAACATACATACGCTTCCCAAGGCCGTCGGGTCTATGTACCGGAGCGACTCGGGATTTTTCCCGACCAAGTACTGCCATTTCAGTGTAACCCCATTTAATTTGTTGCGTCCTTCCCAAAAATTGTCATCCTCCCAGCAGCTCCTTGCAGCGGGACTGCTCCATATTCTCTTGCTCCGGGAAGTTATCGAACCCAATCCGGGTCCGTCTCCTGGCCCCGGTCCTGAGAAATGGTTTTGCTGCATCTGCCGGAAAAGAATCTTTTTAGGACGGTCATACTCTTGTCAGTGTGTCTCGTGTAAGGGATGGTTGCATTGGACAGGTTGGTCTGGGCTAGATTCCAAAACCAGACGTCCACGTAACTTCTATAAATCTTTTGTGGCTCCTTGCTGTTCACGCCCTAGGACGTCCCGTAGTCTGCGCCTTAGCCCCAACGCATCAGATTGCTTGTGGATGAACACAAGCGGGCGAAATGGGAGGAGCACCTAAGCGGTTGTAACCTCTCTGCCGGTGTAGATAAACTTTGATCCACCGTAAAGTCCCTATCGAATCCGTCTAGGCACAATGACAAAGTTTCCATCGCCTTTGGCGATAAAGTGCTGTCGGATGCGAAAAAATGCGCGAGCGCTTTCTGCCGATAATATAAGTTAACCCGTTGTGGGTTTAAAACTTAAAAAAAATTATTTTTTTGCCGGCTTATGCCGGTGTTTTTCACTTTATTACTTTTACATGAGCAAAATACAACTGAAATACAACTGAACTTAAAACTATATTAGTATGGCTTTTTATTAATTCTTAGCGACGGCCCAATTGCAGCGGCGTCGCATCGTTGTTGGTATTTTCATATGTTGCAGTGGTATCGTATCACTGCCAATGTTCCCGTCCGCTGGTGACGCGCGGTTGACGTTTGTTGGATGCTCGTATAGAAATATGAAGCTAAGGTATGCGCAGTACTTGCAGTGTGAACTATGTTCCCACGGAGCGGTAGTGAGGCATCAGCATTTATTTCATATGCATGCGCGTTTTGTAACTGGAGTGAAGAATGCAGGTGGCTTATGTTGTTGATATCATGTCACCAGTAATGTTCCCATGATGTGAATATGCTTAGTCAGCGTTTATCGCATTCTCGTGTGCTGCGATGTGACTTAGAGAATGCAGGCAACCCACTATGTGAATGTTTGTGAAGTTTGAATGTGTGTGGTGTTAACTCCTCCCCTCTTAAAGACGGTTGTCCCCGATCGTCTGAAAAATTTGAAAAGTCCTTACTTCGGGTACTGGGACTTGGACTTGCCTGGTTGTTTCTTGGCTCTGGCTGCCTTGAGTGATTGATTGTAATGGTTGCTCTGTAGGTTTATTTGTTTTTTTCCTGCAGTGCCTCCTGAGGCTGGCAATGACAAGGATAACTAGGATTATGGTAATCCCTGAGAATATTCGGTTGGCCGTGTTTTCTGTTTGGAGGGACTGGATTTTTATAGTGTTGTTCAAGTGTAACTCGCTAAGGGCTTCGAGTGACAAAAGTTTGGTGAAGCTCTCCTCCCTTGGATTTGGCTGTGCTATTGCTGGCATCACCCTTAAAGGAGGTGTTTCGAAATTCCTATAAGTTCTGCCGTTAGCTATGACCGTCTCATTTTTGAAGTTCAGTATATAGGTGCCATTTATTTTGCGCATATCTCCGCTGATACTTATATTGCCATGGTAATCATTAAGGAATAGTATTCCTGGGGCAATTAGCTCGTCTCTTGGTATGTGGTGGCAATTTATCATGGGGCACAAAGAATTAAGGCTTTTAATTAGGTTAGTTATACAAAAGTCATTTTTTAAGTCTAACAATTCGTCTTGCTTACAAATGCTAATTGAGTTATATTTTTTACAACTAGTTTTTATTCCGAATATTTCTTCTTTATTTTGAATAATATTATTGAATTTTAAATTAATCATTATATCTTTTTTTATTACTGATTTTATAATAAAATTGTTATAAATTACTTCTGTAGTTAATGGAATTTTCAAGACGTACAAAATAGAAGTTGAGTTGCTTAATACGCTAACTTCGGCTAATTCTAGAGCCTCTTCCATTGTGTTGAAGGGCATATTTTCCTTATTAAACTCCTTAATGGATATTTCAATTTCTTTCCTATTCAAAATCATGGAATTTATAATACCTAATCTAGCCCATTGTATGGCATATTTTATGTTAATTATTTCTTCTTTTATAAGCCTAATTTTATTTTGTAAATTTAAAGCGATTTCGTTTACAATTATCTCTTCGTTCTGAAAGGTACTTAATATATCGTTAGTGATTTTCGTTAAATTATTTATCTGCTGCTTAAAAGCATTGTTTATATAATATTGCTTATTATTATTGTTAATTAGTTTTTCTAAATTACCATTTATCATAATTAGGTCGTCATGATCTCGGTTTCCTGCCAGGTATTTCCAGGCAGTGCCAAGGATATCTAGGGATCTTCTTTGTCTGGGACTATGAGGGGGCTCTACGATTTCCAACATTTCAATAGCTTGTTGGGCCTCGTGTTGCAAGGTGGGATAAATAGGATTTTCGGTGGTTAAAACTTTGTCTATCATCTCAGTAATGTTTTGCAGAACTTGACGGTAGACTGCGGTATCAATGATGTGGATAAAGTTAAGGGTGCCATCCTTGATTTTGGAGAAACCATTATCGATGGTTATTAAGTGGGATGAGGAATAGTCGTGAATTTGGACTTCTCCCTGGGTAGTGCAGGCGAGTAGGCTGGAGAGAAAAAAAATAAAAATTTTGGGGATACGACCATTTCATGAAATTTCCTTACTCTATTTATTCGAAGTTTTGTGAAATTTATTTGTTAAATCGTTCGCCTATGGCGTGTTAATCGATGGAAAATTTGTTACATGGAGGTAAGATAAGAAATGAGAAAAAGTGATTTTTCTTTAAAAAAAAATTTTTTTTATTTTTTTTATTTTATTTTTTTTTTTGTTATATTTTTATCAGCTCCTTATCAGCCCTTTGTGCACCGTCTTCCCTGATTGGGTTATGACTGTGGAGTTCCTGTCTTCTCTGACGACCTCCTTCCTGTACCTGGGTGTAAGCTTATTGCCTACTCTTTTGTTTATTCTGACATAGATGATGTCATTGGGACTGTAAATTTTGAAGATTGATCTTTTTTTATTGTGGAATTCTAAATCTTTTATTTGTTTTTCGGCTAAGTTTTTTATGTTTTCTTGCCTGTGGTTTTTTTTCCAATTGTTCGGGGTCGGTACTTACAGTCCTTCCGAAAAATACTTCTATTGGTTTTCTCTTAATTGTCGAATGGATGGAATAATTGTACTTGCAGAGTGATCTGTTAAGTAGATCTTCGAAGCTGTCGTGCGCCCTTTCACTTTTCACGCATCGCATTATTTCTGAAAGGGTGGAATGGAAGCGTTCAACCTGGCCGTTGACAGTACTGGTGTAAGGGGGTGTCTTGTAAATCTCTATTCCGTATTGGTTTTCGAGCATAAAGGTTATGGTTACAGAGTTTAAGGATTTTTCGTTATCAATAACGATTTTTTCTGGGATACCAAAAGAGGTTAGCAATTCTTGAAGGGGTTGTTTTATATCCTCTGTCGCCCTTGATCTAAGTACTTTCGCTTGGGCGTATTTAGAGAATTTGTCGATGGCTGTGAGGATAACCTTATTGTTTGTGTGATATATATCGATATGGACAATGTGTCCTGGGTAATTGGGAATTGGGGTTGCTTGTATGATTGGGGCAGTAGGATGTCTTTCGTACTTATTTTCATTGCATATTTTGCATTGTTTTGTGATTCTTTTTATTTTAGCAGTCAATTGCGGGAAATAGCATTTATCTAAAAGCTGTTTTTTTTATTTTCTATTGCATTTCGATGAGCTCTATTATGCTCCTTTATGATTTCTGTTTCTTGTTCCGCTTCGTTCAAGATATCCTTTATGAATTTGCGGGTATAGAGTACTCTGTATCTGCTAAAATGAGTTTGGTATATTGTTTGGATTTTGCCCAGAATGCTATCTTCGGTTCTTATGCAGTTTGTTGTTGAAGGATTTAAGTATCGTTTTAGTAGGGTGGTGAGAGTTTCCTCCGTAAAATCTCTTTCGATTATGATATGACGGTGGTAGGTGGGGAAAATTATCTTAAATTGGTATGAAGGAATTTCTCCTACTGAAATAAAAATTTGGTTCTTGAATGCATTGATGGGTGCATCGGTGTAGGGAATAAGGGTTTGACCTGAACTTTCGTCGCTGTGTTGGGTGGGTGTCAATGAATTTATTTCTTGTGGTGGTCTAGAAAGTGAGTCCGCTACGACGTTTGTGTGGCCGGGCTTGTATTTGATCTCATAGTTGTACTCCTCCAAGATGGCTTTCCATCTCTTCAGTTTGCTATTGTTGTTCTTGTTGCTGAGGGCATATGTAAGAGGTTGGTGGTCTGTGAAAATTTTGACTACGGCAGGGCCGTAAAGATAGCTTCTCAAAGATTTGAGGGCCCAAATGATGGCTAACATTTCCTTCTCATTTGTTGCGTAGTTTTCCTCGGCCTTTGATAGGGTTCTAGATATGAATAGAATTGGTTTATTATCTTGTTCAAGCACTGCTCCTATTGCGTAATTGGAGGCGTCGGTAGCTAGATGGAATTCTTTACCAAAATTGGGGTATTGTAACATCACGTCGTTGGACGTAAGCGTCCTTTTTATTTTATTGAAGGCATCTATTGCTTCGTTGTTCATGGTTATTGCTGTTTTTGCAGATAAATGTTTACTCATTCGTCCTTCCTCCCCTCTTAAGATGAGAGTAAGGGGTTTTGCTATTTTGGCGTAGTCCCTAATGAAACGTCTGTAAAACCCAGACATTCCTAGGAAAGATCTGAGGTCCTTTAGTGTTTTTGGTATAGGTACCTTTTCTATTGCTTCAATCTTTAATGGATTTGCTCTAATGCCGTCTGCAGTGACTATGAATCCTAAAAATTCTACTTCCTGCGCGAAGAATTTGCATTTGTCTAGCTGGATTTTCATATTGGCTTGCTCTAGTGTATCGAAAATTATTTGTAAGGATTTAGCATGGTCTTGTTCTGTCTTGCTGAAAATTATGATATCGTCTATGTAGACGTAACACAACTTCCCTATATGTTGCCGTAGTATATCGTCGAGGGTGCGTTGGAAAATTGATGGTGCGTTTTTCAGTCCGAAAGGGAGTCTAGTAAATTCATATTTTGCATTGTTTATGGAAAATGCGGTTTTTTCGATATCTGATTCTTTCAGGGGTATTTGGTGGAATCCGCTTTTCAGATCGATGACGGAAAAGAACCTATTACGTCCTAGTTGCGCTAGTACTTCGTTTATTTCGGGGATGGGGTACCTGTCTGCAATAGTAACCGAGTTGAGCTTCCTGTAGTCAATTACTAGCCTGTATTGTTTATTTCCTGCAGAGTCTGGTTTCTTGTTAACGATCCAAACGGGGGAATTGTAGGGGGAGTGAGATGGTCGTATAATCCCATCTTCGACAAGTTTATTGACCTGTTTTTCAACCTCATTTTTTAGAGACATTGGATAAGGGTAATATTTGGTGTAAATTGGAGAGTCGTTTGTTGTACGGATTTCGCCGACGATTCTAGTGGTGTATGTTAGTTTTTTATCGGGTTCGGCGAATAATGTGGGGAACTGTTGCACTAAATTCCCGATAATGACTTTTTGTTCTGGATTCATATGTTCAGTTTTTATTTCTATGTTGTTCACTGACTTAGAAATTTGTTGCTTAATGGGGACTTTTATTTTGTTTTCTATAAGCATGTAGTCGTTAGAGGTGTAAATAACAGCTTTGAGTTGTTTTAAGCTGTCGTTGCCAATTATGGCGTGAAAGGATTTCAGGGTTGGTAGGATAAAGAACTTTAGCTTTTTATCTCTAAGGCCAAAAAGGTTAAGTTCGGTATGATGTGATACACTTATTTTTCCGCCTACGGAGTTTGCAAAGAACACGCTGTCATTTGGTTTAGGGTTTGTAACTAACGCGGGCTGAATGTAATTTTTGTTTGAACCAGTGTCGATAAGGAATTTAAGTATTCTGCCATCGCTTGTTTTACATTCGAAGTAAGGAAGCGATGAGGGAGTTAATCTAAAAAATGAACGTCCACGTATTCGTTTGCGTCATCTTGGCGATACTGGTGCTCCTGTTGTTCGTAAGTGTTGTAGTAGTCCTGCCATGATTGTTCCTCGCTCTCCGGATCGTATGTGTTGGTGTCGCCTTCGTATTGGCCAGAGTCGGTTGTGGTGGAATCGAGGGTTGGGGAAATATGGTTTACACGTTGAACTTTGTTCGGGAAATTCCTAATATGTTGATGGGATTGCGTGGGCGGTGGTCGTTTCGACGTAGCATTGTTGTCGTTAGGTCTGTTGATGTAGTTAACATTCCTCGTTTTCAGCGACTGGTCTACTTCCATTGGTACCGGCGGCTTTGGCTGAGTTGGTCTTGGAGGTGGTTTATTGTTAAGAGGTCTACCAGGAGGTACACCTTGCTCATAGTAGTACTGAGGATAGGGCTGTCGGTATATGTGTTGTTGGTATATGGGTTGTTGATATGAGGTATGCTGGAACTGTGGGGGGAACTGTATCATGGGAGGGGTTGGTTGAGGTATGTGGGCGAGCTGTGGGTAGAAGGGATGATTTCCGTGTTGGAACTTCCTTGCGGGAATAGAAGGTTTTTGGTGGGTGTCGAATGGGGTTGAAGGTGAACTCAGTATCTTCGGAAAGCTATATTGGTTGTTAGCATGTATGGACCTAAAGTTTTGGTTTTCTAATTTAGTGCATAAATGTAATGCTTCGGGTAAGTCTGCAGGTTCTTTCATGCCGAGGAGCCTGGAGAGGTCACCTGATAATCCTCTTACGAAGGTATCTAGTGCTTTATCGCGATATGTATTGGTGAGTACACGCATGGCTTCGTCGTTAATTTCCATACAGGAAATTTTATTGAGGATGAGAGATAGGTGCTTGTAAACTTCTGCGTAGAACTCCTGTACCGACTTCCGTCCTTGGATGAGACAGGTCATTTGGTACTCGAGGGTGCTGAGATCCCTCTTGTCGGCGTAGTGCGTTGTAAGACAACGCGAAATTGCCTTCCAATTGAGCGGGGTGTTGTATGCTTCGAGCGCGGCATCTGCACCACCGACAATTTTGTTTCTGATAATGTTCAGGATACCAAAATACCTTGGAGTACCTACACTGGGTTCGTACATTTTTAGTACTCTTTCTACGCTCTTCTTCCAACTACTGAACTCAGTAGGGTTTCCACTGAACTCTCTTAGGGAACGGACGACGTCAGGGATCTTGTCCATGTCGGAAATGCTATTTCTGAACCTCTCGTCAATTGTCTGATCAGTTAGCAAAGGGGGTTGAGCACTGATTCTAGTCAGGACTGAAGCGTCGGTCTGAAGGATTTCGGCTAGGGTGCTTCTTACAACTTCCCTAAATTCCTCGGTTGTTGTTACGGCTTGGGGAGGGGAAAGGTTTGCAGGTGCTGTTGAGGCAGCTGTTGCTCCTGTATTTAGGAGTGGAGGCCTAAGTATATTATTCTGAGCCATTCTTCTCATTCGCTTACCAACCTCGTAAGTTAGTAAAAACAAAAATTGTTTAATGATAGCAGTTCACTTTCACTTCACTTAACTTAGTTCTATTTTTATTGGTTAACTATATATTACTCTAATTTAATTATTTCTTACATTAGTCCCACGGCGTAGAGGGTTTTTGGTCCTTTTTGCATCTTTTCTCGATAGTTATAGAAATTCTCTGCTACTCTGGTTCCCTCGATGCGCACTCTGCGTGGGTGCGTGGCTTTCTTCTACTGAAGCTATTCACTTGTGGATTCCCGTTGTCGCGATGAGTTTTCCGCGAATCTGTTTGCGAGGCACTGCTTTAGGGCCTTTTGGAGCGTTAAATTCGCGGGGCACTACTTTAGGGCCTTTTAACTCGCGACTGGGCCGTTGGGCGCCAGTTAACCCGTTGTGGGTTTAAAACTTAAAAAAAATTATTTTTTTGCCGGCTTATGCCGGTGTTTTTCACTTTATTGCTTTTACATGAGCAAAATACAACTGAAATACAACTGAACTACAACTGAGATACAACTGAACTTAAAACTATATTAGTATGGCTTTTTATTAATTCTTAGCGACGGCCCAATTGTGTCGGACGGGAACCTTCACCCAAACGGTGTGCTGCTGTCGCAATTGAGCGAGTACTTCCACTTGTTGCGCACTCACGTTATAGCTTTTGCTATATTCTTGTATACTCACGGCAAGGTTATCGAACACGGAAATAAATGTATTATGGCCAACACGCTTTTGTATTTTTGATGTTCATTTATTTAAACTATATTGTCACACTATATATATATATTCTTTTATTAAAAATGTTTTAGCGGAGCTCTCACAAAAGTGTCTGGTTAGTTTCAAACGCGCACAATATCTGGCGTCATTCAATTTGACGTTTTGTGAGGTAATCCTCACTGTGAATGTTGCTTTGACAGGCAACCCCTATTGTGAATTCTTGTTGTGTTCCATACGCATTGCTTGAACTTATGGTCACGCAACACTTACCGTAGGGTTACCTTACATCATTCCCCTTTGGAAAAGAAGAATTGGCCAAATTCTTCTGTCCCAAAAGCGATGTAATTAACTTTAAAAGTTTAAGACTGTTAAACTAAGTTTAAATCTACATCTATGTTTAGGTCTAAATTAAGAATTAAATTGTAAAGTCTAGTTCTAAAGTAGAACTTAAATTTAGTTTTTATAATTAGAAAACAAAAATTTTTTTTGTGTTTTAATTCTACTGTATACATTCAGTTCTTAATTTTTAATGATTGCTTAAATTTATTTGGTTTCATTGTCTTTTTTTTTCAGGTTTGGAAGAAAAACATTTTATTTCTAATTTAACAATAGAGATTAACTTTAAATAATCTTGAATTTAAAAATTTAATTTAATTAATTTTTCTTATTCTACTTTTATGTACTATTTTTTTCTTTTTCGTTTCGTCATCAATTAACGTGACGTTTACGCCGTCAATACCTATTACGGTATACGGACCAATATAGATACTACTATGCTTGTCGCGGGGTTCTTTTTCAAGCAATACCTTGTCAAATACCTTGACAGATATTGGTTGTGAACTTTTGTTATATCCGGTTTGATTTTTTAATTTGTGTTCTGTAACTGTTTTATTCGCTAATTCGTGAGTTTTTTGAAAACGAAATTTAACTTCTTTCGAATAGTTTTCTATGTTATAAATCGGATCTATTTTATCGGTTTGCAGTTCTTTTGGTAAATTAGCTGCTTCGCCAAAGACTAATTCATATGGTGAGAATTTATTATCGAATACTGTGTTTGTTGTTGTGTTGTGAAGAAAAGTGAAATATTTCAAGTAAACATCCCAGTCGGAAAAATTGGGATTTAGAAAAGATCTTAAATATTCATTGAAAACTCTGTGATTTCGCTCTACTGTGCCAAGAGTTTCATGATGGTACGCTGTGGAAAATTTATGTTCTATTTTTAATAATTTTGTTAACTCTGAAAAAATTTCATTTTTGTATTCGGTACCTAAATCAGTTTTAATCGTTTTCATAATGCCATATATTAGTATGAAATTTTCAAAAATAGCTGATGCGACCGTTTTTGCACTTTTGTCAGGTATCGCAATCGTTACTAAGTATTTGCTGAGATCGCATATAATGGTGACAGCGAACTTGTTACCATTATCGGATTGAGGTAGAGGTCCTATAGTGTCAATGACAACAATGTCGAATGGCTTACATGGTGTTTCGGTTAGGACTAAATTTTCTTTTGTTTTTGGCTTAACCTTATTCAAAAGACATTTTTCGCAGTTTTTAACAAATTTCGCTATATCGCGCGTCATGCCTTTCCAATAATATTTGGTTCTGAGTTTTGCATAAACTTTTTTGCTACCGAAATGTCCTCCTAAAATTGGGTCGGTATGGTAAATTGTTATTAATTGTTGTTTTTTGTCTTCGTCTGTCACAGTTTCTACGGGTTCGGTTAGGACGATTTCTAAATGTTTTAAAATTTTATTCCCAGTGGTTTTCAGATCTGATATCGAAAAATATTTAAAAAGATTATCATTTTTTTGCAATTCAATTATATTAATATTGCGCTTGCCAGCTTCTTTTTGTAGCTTCAAAAGTAATTCATCTAAATGTATTATTTTGTTAGCACACGCAACCTTAATTAACTCAATCTTTTTGTGTTTTAGATGCGCATTTAATTCAAAATTCGTAATTTTACCACTTTTATCATAATTTATTTGGGATTTTACTCTGGGTATTTTCTTTGAAAATTTGTTTGAAAATTATCATAAACTTGTAATTTTATGTTTTCTTTTGCTTTTTCTTCTTTGAGTATTTCTTGTTGCATTAATTGTTCTTGTTTTGTCTGTGATCTTGTCTGTACTGCTAAAATTGATGTTCCTGAATTTTTAATTTCTTCTATTGTGATGCGAGAGAGTGCATCTGCTCCTACGTTCGTTTTACCTTTTATGTATTCAATAGTGAAGTTGTACTCTGCCAGTTCAAGTCTGATACGTGAAAGTTTTGAAGAGGGATCTTTCATATTAAACAAGTAAACTAATGGACGATGATCGGACTTGACTGTAAAGTGTGTGCCATATACGTATGGTCTGAACTGTTTTATTGCAAAAAATATAGCTAAAAGCTCTAACTCAATGCCATCTTTATTTTGACTTAAAATGGCACCACAACCAATTTTTGAAGCGTCGGCAGTAATTATAAATTCCTTTTTGAAGTCTGGGTATTGGAGAATTTGAGGAGAAATTAAAGATTTTCGGAGTTTTTCAAATGCTATATCACATGATTGATCCCATTTAAATTCTACTCTTTTCCTGCTAAGTTTATTTAAAGGTGCTGCTATGGAAGCAAAATTTGGTATAAACCTTCTGTAATAATTGGCGAATGCCACGAATCGTCTTACTGCATCTTTATCGGAAGGTTTCGGATATTTCTTTATTGCAATTATTTTGGAATCGTCTGGAAGTAGACCTTTTGAAGAACATTTGTGTCCTAGGAAAGTGACTTCTGAACGCATGAAGTTGCATTTTTCGGGATTGAGACGCAAATTAAATTTTTTGCATGTTTGAAAGACTTGTTCTAAATTTTTAAGATGGTGAGCTTCGCTACACCCAATGACTATAAGATCATCGACATATAAAAAGGCTTGGTTTGGAGAAATTCCTGAAAAGGCAATTGACATCATTCTTGAGAATGAATTCGGAGCTACGTTTAAACCGAATGGTAAAACTTTCCATCGAAAAGCACCACGATCAGTGCTGAATGAAGTGATGTCTCTAGAATCTTTATTTAATGGGATTTGGTGAAAACCTGAATACAGATCCAATGTAGAAAAATATTTGGCTCTGCCTAGATTATCAAGAATATCGTCTATTCGTGCAAGTGGGAATTTGTCTGCTATCAATTTTTTGTTTACGGCTCTAAAGTCAACACACATCCTGTAGGATTTCTGTCCATTTGGATTTTTCTTTGGCACAAGTATCAATGGACTATTATAGTTGGAATAGCTGTGTTCTATAAGATCGTTTTGCAATAAATTATCAACTTGTTTATTAATTTCCTCTCTCTGACAATATGGTAAACGGTAGTTTTTTATGTAAACAGGATTTGTATCTGTCAATCGTAATTTCCGTTCATAAAAGTTGTTAAGTGTCATACGATCGGTCTTTAGTGCAAACACGTCATCATATTTTAGACATAAATCGAGAAGTTTTGGTTTGGCATAATTTGGCATTTGTTTTTCTAAAATTGATTTTAATTCCTCTGACCTTTTCGAATCTTTTGAAAGATCATTGATTTTATACACGTTATAGTTGGTGATTTCATCCGTAAGTATGTTACAATTTCTTACGTATTTTACCTCGTCAGTGACGTTTAATACCTTTATTATCGGATTGTTGGTGTCAACAATACACTTTGCGGTGAACACACCACTACAAATTTCCTGTGCGTCTATGAAAACTGGATGTTTAGATTTTTTCAGCTTAAATAAGCGATAAACTTCGCATCTAGGAGGAATTATCAATGTATTATCGGTTGTATTATGTAAAATTGAAATTTTATGAATATTTTTGCCAATGCCAATTGTTATGCTCTCGTTTGCATAGTCTATGATGCAATTGTATTTTTTCAAAAAGTCTTTGCCTAAAATACCATCTGACGGTATGTTGAATTTGTCATCTACTACATTTAAAGTATGTGGAATTGAAAAATTTGAATAAAAAAGTTCTGTTTTAATGGTACCCAATGTTGAAACTGTATCTGTCGTAACACCCGTTATATTTATAATATTGTTGGTATTTATAGAAACATTTTGTTTTAAACTTGAAAGTTTTATAATTGATATATCAGCCTGTGTATCTACTAAGAAAGTGCATGTTTTAAAAGAGTCATTGCAATTCAATTCGATAAAATCTGAGTAGTTCAGGTTTAAACAATAAATTGATTTATTTTGAAAAACGTTATTTAATTCAGATTCTGGTCCCCCAGTGTTCGCTCCTGAGGGCCGTTGGGGTTTAAAGTGCGAACACTAGCGTTATTTGTAGTATTTGAACGTCGATTGTTGTTGTTACTGTTGTTTCTGTTTACGGGCCTGCTATTGTTATTTCGAAAATTACCATTATTTCGCGAGCCATTATTATTGTTGTTATTATGCCTATAATTGCTATTGTTGTTTCTGTTAAAATTGTTGTTGTACCTCGAAAAGTTGTTCCTATTATATTGATTTGACCTGAAGTTACCTCGAAAACTATTATTTTGCCTGTTATAACGTGATCTAAACGCTAGTACCTGCCTTTCACTTGTTTGGTTATTTTGTTCTATGATCATTTTCGCAACTACATCCTTAGAATCAGTAAACGTAGTTGACGCTAAAATTGATTTTACAAGATCTGAGCGAGTGTTAAGCCGACAAACGTTGACGGTTTGTTCGACTGCCATTTCGTGCGCTTTTTCCTGAGTCATTCCTTCTATAACTAATGATCGTTCTAAAGCATCGGAGAGTTCCTCAACACGTTTAGCGAATTCAGTATGATTATTATTAAAAACTTTTAACGATGCAATTTTTCCTGCAACAACTTTTGAGTTGTCAGGTTTTATTCTACCTTTTAATGCATCTTTTATTTGTTGAATTGTTGTTACTTCATTTGGAATTGCCTCACGCGCTTTCCCTTCTAACTTGGATTTTATAAACGAAATGAAAGTATTTGTCAAATTTTCTTCCATCAAATCTTCTATCAAAACTATTTTATCTATAAAGGATGCAAGTGAAAGCGGGTCGCCGCTGTAGTTTTCTCTAATTATGGATGCACACATAGTAATAAAAGTTTTCTTTTGCTCTGAAGTCGCCATTGTTGGTTGTTCTTCGCTAATTGTGTCTAAATTATTATTGTGGAGTGAATTGGAAAATCCAGGGAAATCTTCAAGAAAAGATACGTGACTTTTTTTAATAATACTAGCTTTGTATGCTGAAGTTGTCGATGCGTCAGATAATTCTTCCTCAGTGTCAAAATCAGAACTTGATTCGCTTTCTTGTATTAATTCAGAAAGATCTTTGGGTATTTTTATATTGCAGTTAATTCTAGAAAAACATTTAGTGAGTTGTTCTCTGCACTTTGATAAACTTTCGATTATTGAACTAGGCTTATCTCGATTTTCAAAATATGAATTTACTTGTATTATGATTTGGTTATAGCTTTTAATTAAAGCATCTTCATATTCTATTGATTTTTTCGCTGAGATAGATCGGTTATTTAAAACTCGTTTAGTAACTTTAGTGAAATTAGAGCGTAAATATTTGAAATTGGAATCAAAATCTGACATTTGACAACTGACATCTGAAAACTTTATTACATTTATTGAAAATGTTTACCTCCGTGGCAGAAAAAAATGTTTCATGAAAAAAATTCGGAAAAATGTTAAGATTAACGCTGTGGGCACTGTTTATACAAGAATGAATTTGAAACTATTCATTCGCTCAGTAATTGTGGTTTGTAATTTAAAAAATTTTTTTTTTTTTGTTTAAAAATCAGAGAATATTCGAAATATTCAAAATCGATGAGTTAATTGGTAAATGGTAAAGATTCGCATATTCGAAAGGCACTGTATTTAAGACTTATTTTGTAAATGCAAGTGAATGTTGAAATATTTTAACCGCACTGTATTCGTTTAATAATGCCAAGAGAAAAGAAACTGTTGGAATGTTTGAAAGACACTGTATATAATACACAGTTTGAAAAGAGTCGCAAATGTAAGATATGTTGAAATATTTGGAATACACTGTATTCGTGTGATGCTTCGAAGGAATTGTTAACTATTTGAATGGCACTGTATTTGTTGCAAAAAAAATATGTAAATGTTTAGACATCTATGATGCTTAATTTCCGAAGAAATAATTGGAAAAAGAGAAAAGTAAGCTTCCACCGATAAAATAAATTTTCACCATTACCATTATGTGACTGTAACCTGTCTATATTGATATTTAAAGTCAATGAGAATTTCAAAATTGATTAGCTTTGAATAATTATCGCAAACTTTTGGCGAAAAGATTTGATATTTTTGGTATTATACATATAAAATTGATGTATAATTTGCGTTTCAAAAAGGTTTTAAAAAAAAAAAATGTGTAAATTTGAAAAATATTTTTCCGATTGTATTTATTACGAATCAGTGTTCGCATTTAAAATAAAAAATTCAAATTCCATGTTAATGTTTGAAAAAGAAAGAATATAGTAATATATGCGTGATAATTTGCATGTGGTGGCCGTATATTTGAAATTACTATGTTTAATGTACATTTGAATTTTTCGAAATTTGAATGTTTATATTTCAATATAATAATTTTATGTATGTAAGTAATTTGAAAAATTCAATTTCTTAATTTAATTAGATCGCGGGTTCGAATCGAGCTCAAGGCCTAACAATAATTTTTTATCATTATTATTGTTATGATAAATTTTTTCTTAATTGAAAAAATTTTTAAATTAGAATAGAACAATAGATTGTTAATTTAATTAGTTTAACATGTTATTATCTTTAAAGTAGAAAAAGTATGTTGCTACATGCGTAGTAAACAAATGTTTAAGAAAAGTACGTTTATAATCAAAAGTGCAAATTGTGTTGCTACATGCGTAGTAAACAAATGTTTAAGAAAAGTATGTTTATAATCAAAAGTGTCAAATTGTGTTGCTACATGCGAAGGCTACATGTGTATTACGAAAAATTGTTGCTACGTTTATAGTATACCTGTATTTATATTGAGAAAACCAAACTACCTACGTATGTACAAAGTTAAAATTTTATATACGTATATATTAAGGTACTGTACCGCCCTTTTTCTGCTTTGCTTGTATACTGCTGAAATTTGTTGTTGTTGGTGTTGTCTTCCTTTGCTGGCGTTACCAAGTGAATATTTTCCGCTTCTTGCCTCTCTTTCTCTCCTTCTAACTGTTCTCGGAATTTTGATGAATTTTAGGATGATGAGTAGGATAAGTAAATGGCGTGTCGGTGATGTTTTACCGCTATTAACGGTGCTTATTAAAGGCGTCACTGGTGGTTGTATTTTTAGTTCCACCGTTATGGCGTGGTACAGCCAGTTCAAAAATTAATATTTCCATATGCATGTATGTATGTATGTAACACTACAAAATGTCGTAGGTTTTGTGGAATTTCCAAATTTATGTTTATTAAAAATTGTATTTTTAAATTTCTTTTAGATTTGTCCAAAAAATGTATATATTTTATATAGTCCATTTTGCCATTTGTGGCTTTTTGTTTGAAATTTTAGGTATTTTTTCGTATTTTTTTGGAATTTTATATATTTTTTGTAATTTTTCCTTTCGAAGTTTTGTATATTTTTGTAGTATTTGAAGCTTTTGTAATTTTGCAGTTTTAAAATTATGTGAAAAATGTTTATTTGTAGTTTTTTCTTTGAAACTGTATAACTTTTTTTTTGTTGGCTTTGAAATTTTATGATTTTTTTTGTAGTTTTTGATATTTAAAAAAATTTTTTCTTGTAATTTTTTTTTTTTTTTTTTTATTTTTTTGTAGTTTTTGAAATTTTTAAATTTTTTTGTATTTTTTGAAATTTTGTTATTTTTTTGAAATTTTGTATGTTTTTTAAAATTTTGTAATTTTTGTAGTTAGATTTTGTTGTTTTAAATTATAGATTACTTCATGTAAATTTTTTTGAATTTGTTGCAATCAGCTTTGTGTAATTTATATCATTTTATGTAAAATTTTTTTTGTATGTATTTCTTTTTATTACAACCACCACCGCATCACAGCTACCACGCACATATTTTATTTTAAATATCTTTATTAAATTTATTTTGTACTACGGGGAATTTTTTTCTTCCCCGGCGCCACCTTTTGCCGCAGGCATGGCCACGGTCGCCATGTAAGATGACCCTCGTGGTCATCTGTATGTCCATTGTGTCGGACGGGAACCTTCACCCAAACGGTGTGCTGCTGTCGCAATTGAGCGAGTACTTCCACTTGTTGCGCACTCACGTTATAGCTTTTGCTATATTCTTGTATACTCACGGCAAGGTTATCGAACACGGAAATAAATGTATTATGGCCAACACGCTTTTGTATTTTTGATGTTCATTTATTTAAACTATATTGTCACACTATATATATATATTCTTTTATTAAAAATGTTTTAGCGGAGCTCTCACAAAAGTGTCTGGTTAGTTTCAAACGCGCACAATATCTGGCGTCATTCAATTTGACGTTTTGTGAGGTAATCCTCACTGTGAATGTTGCTTTGACAGGCAACCCCTATTGTGAATTCTTGTTGTGTTCCATACGCATTGCTTGACCTTATGGTCACGCAACACTTACCGTAGGGTTACCTTACAAATGTTCCCATCCGCTGGTGACGCGCGGTTGACGTTTGTTGGATGCTCGTATAGAAATATGAAGCTAAGGTATGCGCAGTACTTGCAGTGTGAACTATGTTCCCACGGAGCGGTAGTGAGGCATCAGCATTTATTTCATATGCATGCGCGTTTTGTAACTGGAGTGAAGAATGCAGGTGGCTTATGTTGTTGATATCATGTCACCAGTAATGTTCCCATGATGTGAATATGCTTAGTCAGCGTTTATCGCATTCTCGTGTGCTGCGATGTGACTTAGAGAATGCAGGCAACCCACTATGTGAATGTTTGTGAAGTTTGAATGTGTGTGGTGT
The DNA here is from genome assembly GCF_040869045.1 of Eurosta solidaginis. Classification (NCBI taxonomy): domain Eukaryota; kingdom Metazoa; phylum Arthropoda; class Insecta; order Diptera; family Tephritidae; genus Eurosta; species Eurosta solidaginis. The sequence continues at coordinate 27,750,419 of NC_090320.1, forward strand.
TAACTTATATAATGCATTCTACGGTCGACAAAGATAGACGGAGGGCCAACAGACACGCACATAAACATAAATTCAGCGCGTCACCTATTACCATCACCGCCAGGAGGTTGAGGATGCCATCGGCCATGCTAAACCATCCAAAGCAGTGGGCCCAGACGGCATAGCCTTGCCGATGCTTAAAAGCCTAGGGAAAGAGGGTTTCAAATATTTAGCACATGTCTTCAATCTGTCCCCCTTTGTCATTCCCGAAAAATGGAAAATGGCCAAGGTGGTCCCGCTACTGAAGCCTGGGAAACCAGCTAACATAGGAGAGTCGTATCGCCCGATATCTCTCCTATCGCCAGTAGCCAAGACGCTTGAAGCCATTTTGCTCCCCTACTTCAAAGCAAATTTGCAGCTAGCCTGTCATCAGCATGGCTTCAGAAAACTCCATAGCACCACCACCGCGCTAAATGCCATCAGCACCCAGATAAATTGCGGTTTAAATCAAAACCCCCACCATAGAACAGTACTCGTTGCTCTAGACCTATTAAAAGCTTTTGATACGGCCAACCATGGCACGTATTGCAAGACCTGAACGGGTCTACCCTTCCCCCATGCCTTAAAAGGTGGACCGCAAATTATCTGGGTGGTCGGCAGGCATCGGTGCAATTTAGAAATGAAACATCAAAACCAAGAAGAATTAAACAAGGGGTGACACAGGGTGGTGTCCTATCCCCACTTTTGTTTAATTTATATCTAAGCTACCTTCGCCACCAGAAGGAGTTACTATCGTTTCCTACGCCGATGACTGCACAATAATGGCCAGAGGCCCAGGTCCATAGATCGATGAACTTTGCAACAGAATAAACGGCTACCTCCCTGATCTCTCCAGTTTTTTCGCCTCGCGAAACCTGGCATTATCACCGACTAAATCCTCCGCGACCTTATTTACAACATGGACGTCCCAAATGTCGACCATTTTGAACATCCACGTCGATGGCACTACGCTACCGACTGTCCTACACCCCAAAATCTTTGGTGTGACGTTTGATCAGGATCTACATTTTGGTGAGCACGCAGCCGCAGTTGTTTCGAAAATCCAGAGCCGTAATAAAATCCTCAAATCCCTTGCTGGCAGTACTTGGGGAAAAGACAAAGAAACTCTCATTACCACATACAAAGCTATTGGCCAGCCGATTGCGTGCTACGCGTCCCCTATATGGTCGCCAAGCCTAAAAATTACCCACTGGAAGAAGCTTCAGGCCTGCCAAAATACTACTCTCAGAATCGCCACGTGCTGTCTTCTTATGTCCCCAGAACACCGTCTACATTATGAAGCGAGAATACTCCCCATCAGGGAAAGAAATGGGATGCTAACCAAACAGTTCCTGTTGAATACCCAGAAATCTGGGCATCCCAACAGACATCTGATTGATGAGCCAACACCGCCTAGGGGCTTAAGGAGTCGTCTACGTACAGTACACCCATATACTTGAAATATATATCCGCTAACTGATTTGCGATCTGTTGCATCACTAGCCCAATCTGCGTCCGCAAATCCAATACGAGGTTTATCTGAAGTTTTCTTAAATAACAATTTTTTTCCTTTACTTCCTTTAAGATATCTTAAAATTCTTTTAAGACATTGCCAATGTTCTTCCGTTGGGTTTTGTTGATATCTGCCCATGCCCTCCAACAGGATAACAGATATCAGTTCTTGCGCCCATCATTATATATATAAGGCTTCCCAACATTTCTTTATAAGAAGGTTTATTGAGATTATTTGGTTCATTATTTTGTAATAGATTTTCTGAGTTTGCACGCCTTACCTGACTCCGCGTCAACCCCTTCTGGCATTGACATATAGAAATCTTTATTCAAATCACCATGTAAAAAAACAGCTTTTACATCTAGTTGGTGAAACAATAATTTTCCTTTTACACCAACTGCCAATACAACCCGTGTAAGTTTTGCAACAGGAGCATAGGTTTCCGAGTAGTCAATCCCTTCTTTTTGTAGGAAACCTTTTACCACAACACGTGCTTGGTAAACCATTTTCATCCTCCTTTATTCTAAATACCCATTTTTTTTTGAGTAGTTTTACACCTTTTGGTGGATATATTACGTCCCAGACTTAATTTTTCTTCATTGACTTCAGCTCATCCCTAACGGCCTCCATCCATTTTGCAGCATCTCTCCTACTAGCGATTTCTGAATAAGCTTCGGGATGATCTGTTGAAATACAAGCAGCAGAAGTTGCTCTATACCCAGTAAGGTAATCAATAAACTTACATGGGCGCCGGCGCTCCCGTTCACTACGTCTTACAGAAGCTTCAGGCGGAGACTCACTGTTATGCGAAGGGAGCGCAACTTCGATATCATCCTCATTTATTGCATCTTCAAATGAATCGTTTGCCTTCTGTTTATTCATGATTCAACCTGGCTTTCAGCACATATTAAATTCTCAGAAATTGTAGTTCCATTACTTAAAACTCCATCTTCCATGAGGACATCATTATCATCATCCCCTTCTCGCTCATGGCTGCATCTGATATACAATTGTTTATTTTGTGTCTCCTTAGATATATCTTTTTCAAACGGGAAAACATTCTCGTCAAACTTTACGTCACAAGCAATGAAAATTGTCTACGCGTTTATGTCCCAAAGTCGGTATCCATTTGGAGCATAGCCAACCAAAACTGATTTACGGCTTTTAAAATCGCATTGCTTTCGTTTTTGACTAGGTATTCATGCATATATGCCTTACAACCAAAAACTCGAAATTTACTAACAGCCGGCATAGTACCATATCACATTCCCGATTATTGACTTATCATTTATGAATATTGGATTGTTCATTTTCAAAATATCTTGAAAATACCATTTTTCTTTCGACAAATGGTCACTTGCACCCGAATCCAATTTAAATTAAATTCCGATTATCCTTTTCTTGGGTATCATTTCCCCCATCCGCAACAAAACAAATATTTTCAGTCTTCTTTTTATCGGAAGCACTCCTAGCTTCGATTGATTGCTTGCAAAATTTGGCCAAATGGCCAAATTTACTATATTTAAAACATTTGCCTTGGAATTTAACTTTCTTATTGAAACTTTTCTTAGCAGAGAACGCTGTGTTCTGAATGTCATTACTTTGACGATCCGAAAATTTTTTTTCTTCAGCCTGGGCCGAATTAACCCTCAACGGGGCACTACGCAACCATCAATTTGGGGGCCCTTTTTCATGTCCGTTCCCTTCTTTTTTCGATTAAAAAATACAAACTTATATCTTTCATAAAAATTTTATTGTCACAATGTAATAATATAAATAAAATTACTATCTACATTTTAAACATGTCATTTTCTACATTCGTTTTCGGCAAATTCATCAATTATATCATCAATATCTATTTTGTTCAATAAATCTGACTCAATGCAAAGTACACCTAACATCTGGAGCCGCTCTTGTCGCGTTGTAGCTCTTTCGGCAGCTTTGATTCTTTTTAATTGCGAGAGGGTCCGTTCGGTAGAACAATTTGTGATCATTAATGGTAAAAAAATCCGAAGAGCTATTTCTGTGTTAGGAAATACATCGGCTAATTGATCTTCCATTAGAATCTTATACATATGACTATGAGTTTTTTGTGCATCAGTGTATCTGGAGTTCACGTAACTTTTGAATTGTTTCATTTCAATGAAAAATGCTTCCAAATCTCTAGAATAAAAACGAAATAAGTTATTTATAGCTTCGTGGAGGTCTCCACCACTTAGAGAAAATTTGATGAGAAATGCAAATCTCTCTGAAACTTTCATATACACTTTCGCACGTCATTTGATTTCACTGTGAAGTTTGTCGATGATTTCGAGGAAACCTTTGTCCTAAAAGCATCGCGAGGCGAAAATTCTACTTCTGGACTTCTGGAGCATTTCCGTCATTACGTTGATTTTTTCTACGAGTACGTTTTACGATTTCTGTATAACATACAAAACGGAATGAAACTATATTCTAACGATCCCTACAAAAAACCACTCGTTTGCAAATCTGCTTTTTCACTTTGAAATGACTTACTCACTGAACGCATAGCAGTCAAAATAGAGTTCCATAAAATCAACATGAAACCAAATTGGAATTTTTGCATTTTATTCGCGATACACGTCGCCTCATAACGAGTAGTAGTATATGATTCCTAGAGCTTCTAATATGATATAAATGAATCGTAAACTGTATTCGTCGCATTCGAATGTGCTTCCCAGCGTGTGCTTGAAAATGTCTTCAAAGTTTTCTCATTGTTTATTTTATTTTTTAATACGCCCAACGATAGGTGGAAGCTGAAAAAAAATTATATAATGTCTGTATAATGAGGAAAAAATCTACTGCATAAAAACAGCACTTCACAGTATGCTCTCCAACCAAATTAAGGGAATGCGCGGAACAGGGAACATATGTAGATCGCATTTTCATTCAAACTCCTAATTTCTGCTTGCACACCTTTATACTTTCCGGACATGTTTAATGCGTTGTCATATGATTGTCCTCTACAATTTTGAATATCTAAACCACAGTCTTCAGTAAGAAACTTTAAAATTTTGATTCGCTAGACTTTCACCAGTATGACCTTCCAACTGAAGAAAAGTTATAAACCTGTTTTATTATTCAATATATCTCCTTTCGCTTCGATACACTTCTTTGCACCCTCATACAATTTGTCAAATGAGACGGAAATGTCCTTTTTAGGAACCTTGTCTAGTTAGTCGGTCGTCGCCGTTTGAATGCGGTCAATTGAGTTTTATTTATTTGCATATATGTAATACTCCTATATTGCTACAAAAGGCTAGGTACATTCCCAAACATCAGAGCCGATATATTGCTGTTTGAACGTTTTTGTATTCAATAACCGAATGTACCTAAATTTAAATTTTTGCTTGTAACACTTATGCTGCCACAATCACAAAAATTGTATAGGCTGTCTTGTTTGGATTTCGAATTGAAAACACATTGCGTGCATTTTCTGTTATAGAGCAAGAGCCCGTGACTGCCAGACCTTCGTCATTTTATAAAAATTTAAATTTGATCAGTGCATACTTCCAACTGAAGCAGGATCGTTGGTCTATTATAAAACTTGAGTCATAGTGGCTTTAACAGATATCGTGCAAAAATTTTGCAGAAAAATAGACCTGATAGACTGATCTTTATATATGGTCTTCGCCACTATATAAGAAGCCACTAGCCTCATTGCCATACACTTTCCATAGTGGCTTTGATTAGCCAGACACTTTTAATCCTTCTAAACTTCAAAGAACATCGAAGCAATTTTATACTGAAATTCGAATACAAAACCTTATAAAAAAACTTTTGAAATTTTGTTTGCCGTAAAAGTTTATGAAAAAGTATTAAGCTTTATGAAAAGCATTTAGCTTTATGAAAAAGTACAGTTTTGCATTATAAAAAGTGTCTGGCTGGACAAAGACACAATGGAAAGTGTCTGGTAATGAGGCTAGTGACTTCTTATATCGTGAAATCAATCTTTATAAAATGACGACAGAAATGTCTATTTTTCTGCAAACTTTTTGCACGATATCTGTTAAAGCCACTATGACTCAAGTTTTATAATAGACCAACTATCCTGCTTCAGTTGGAAATATGCACTAGCTAAATTTCAACTTTTATAAAATGACGAAGGTTTGGCTGTCACGGGCTCTTAGACTATTAGCAATATAGGAGTATTACATATCGTGGCCCGCTATCCAGAAGCATGAATGTGCAATTTTTACGATTTTGTGTTAGAGACCTCTTTGGATTACCTTTTAGAGTCTCTAGGTTCTACTTAAATCTAGAGCTTCCTACGTACATGGAAACCCCAATAATTTGCAATGCCAATTTCACGAATGTATAATTCAAACACACAAAGCTGAGCCAGAAAAATTAATGTGGCACATTCATGCTTCTGGCTGACAGCAAGTTAATGATGTTCCTGTTTGTATGACACATTCGTTGATATGGCTCAACAATTTTTGAAAAAAAAAAGTAAGAACAGCTCACATTCGTATGTTCGAATGTTAGGGTATACGTGCCTGAATGTTGGGCACCAACTCGTAACTCACCAAAACTTTTCGAGGTTCACACACAATTGTATGACGTTTTTTTTATTTATAATTATTTTACTCAGGGAGCTATACAACTACCCATGCGATATATAGGCTAGTTGAGATACACAAAAGATGAGCTGTATTGGCTATCCTTCATAAAAAATTATACCGATGAAGAACTTTTAATAGCTGAATATCCGAAAAAAAGATAGTTGTTTAATTGAAGACAAACCGGTTTATGCGAAGCCGTTGCCTCTTCTTGAATCAAAACTAAAATACTTGAAAAAATTTTATGAAAAACGGGTTATACTAAAAGAATATCATTCTTTTTATAAAAATCTTGAGGGCAACGCTTTACCCGAACCGAACATTTCAGAAGATTCTGATTCTGATGAGAATATGAACTAGTTCTAAGTTTAAATAAAAACACATTAGTGTATATGAAATTGAATTGAATGTGTAACTTTTTTCATTTACATACATACTTTCGATAAGTCAAAGCCGCGAATGTTTTCAAGTACTGTCATGCTCCGAGTCCCAATCCGCCAACAGAATTGGCCAGCAGGTCTTGGTTTAGCCCTAACGTTATTTAAAAATGCATCTGCAGTATTTTGAGGTTAAGGCCATACCATGACCATTTGGGCCAATTCTTATGCAAAATGCATAGAAAACATGATCCGATTTACCTGATCTGGCTACTTTAAATTTTTTTCTATAGATGTGTTAACAAAAAATTAGATCAGCTTTTTAAATTTTTGTTGTGCCAGAAAAATTAATATGCTATATCTCGGACAATAGAAGGCATGCGAGCTGAACAATTACGTCAATTGGAAGATCATAGTGTGAGTATAATATATAAGTACATTTTTACACTAGAAACTAATTCCTCTAATTTTGAGAGAGCAATAAACTTTGAAACTCGATTTCCCAACATTTTCATTTTGGCACACTCATGCTTCTGGCAAGCGGCCGACGATATGCATATGTATATTTGAGTAAAATTTATTTTCAGTTCTGATTATACTTTTCTTTCACTCTCTAGAATTGTATGTTTGTAAGTACATTTTAGAAGTATTTTTCATTTGTCGAGGCCCCCTAAAATTGGGGGCCCCAGGCAACTGCCTATTCTAACTACTTGTTAATCCGGCCCTGTCTTCAGCCAATATACTTTAACACAATTTAGATTCAATTTATCTGCGTTTAAGTTTTTTAATGCGGTTACCAACGGATATATTTTTCAGGTGATGTCAAGAAAAATTGAGCTAATAAATCATCTGCACTCACTACAGCCCCCGCGGTCTTCAACTGCCTGACAAGGTTCTCAAATACAATAATTTGACTTGCTACAGACTCGTCTTCTTTCATGCGAAGCGTTGCTAGGTGCTTTCGCACCAAAGCTTTGGATTACATTAGCAAACACCATATTAAAATTTTCCCACATTTCTTTTGCAGAATTTTTGTCCCGAATATAGCCTAAGCAATTGTTATGCACAAATCCTACCAAGCGATCCTTAGCCTTCCTCTCTTTCTTCGAAAATCCTACCCGTTCAGTTGCAGCATTTGGAGGATTGTTCGTTAAAACTTCGGCCAAGTTTAGCGCTTCTAAATGCATGTCCACTCTGAACTGCCAATTATCGCAGCCGATGCCGGCGAACTGCGGAATACCATAGTCTTTAAAGTCGCCTATAACCTATTAACTTTCATTACGCAGTTCAAATTTTTATTGAAGAAAATATCTATTAAACACGCACGGGAAAAATAACGTAATGAAAAAATATGACAATATATTTTTTTGTCAAAATTCAAAAAAGCAAAGATTGCTATCATTTCAACATGGCGGAACGATACAAGGTGGCAGCATGGAACAGCTGATTATAAACTTTTTTTATTTGATTTGATACATCAATTTCCGGCGCAGTACGATTTTGACATTTGTCCATCGAATTTACAAAAACAAAGTACATGGGATTTTTATTTATGTTTGTAGGTATGTCACCATGCTGCCACCTTGTATCGTTCCGCTATGCATTTCAACAACCACTTTCTGCATAAATGTGTGTTTAACAAATAAATGCTGACTGAAATCAAAAACGCGTCTTTATGCTGGCTGGCAACGGCACAAAAAATGCTGCTGGTAACCATAGCAACGGGTGGTTACCATAGAAATCGGCACGAGCGGTGTAGTCGTGCTCACTCGTACTTATTGTCGGCTTCGCATGATGAAAATCAAATTTTTTAGATTTTTTCGCTTGACAGCTGGTCTATTTGATCGTGGCCAACGTGATTGACAAGCATTAGTGTGTTAGTTTTGTGAGAACGTGAAATGAGCAAGTTCGCGGAATAAAAAGATTTTACGTTGCCGTTTATTGAAACCTACGAATGCAAAGGTCGGATGGAAAAAAATGCCAAAAATCAGGTAATTTTCTTAGTGGCTTAAGATTAGCATCTTATTATATTAAAATTGAATAAGCTACAAAACTGCATTCTCGAAAAAATTCTTAGAAAAAAGTTAAAAAATTTTTATGAAAATTCGCAAAATTTACAAGCAAGAAAAAAATCGTCATCCGATGACATGTTTACGTCCGCTCGCTACGAATTTTCAATACAAATAGCGCTTGATGCTTTCTGCTTGTGTGGTGGCCGGGCAAGCGACAATCACCCGATATGCACACAACCACCCGTTGCTATGGTTACCAGCAGCATTTTTGTGCCGTTGCCAGCCAGCGTTATACGCCAATTACACGGCTCAAGTATCCTTGTGCCAATTACCAATTTGCACAAGGATTTGACCGGTGTGTGCACTGGCTGCGCTATTTGCGCAGAGAACTGCGCTAAAATCAAAACGATTTTAATATTTACGCATGTCTGCAAATATTGCACATGCTTTTTCTTCGTGTATGGTGAACCTTACCTGTGGTTCCTGATAATATAACATCAGTAATTATTGTTAAAAAATGTTAATATCGAAGGCGTAAGGACCATCTCTAGCTTGTAACAGGAATTCACACAAATTTAATAATACAAAATAATTTTTTATACAACTAGAACATATGTTTCATTTGTTGCGCTAGTTGAAAAATGAATATTGCGCAGTGCTGCAAGGAGTTGAGCTGGTCTTTGTATGTATGTATGTATGTATGTATGTATGTATGTATTTATTTGAAAATTTGTTCCTAGCACAACAATTTTGACAAATTATTTAACAGTGCTAGTCATGAATAGCATGAGCTATAAAAATTGAACATTTATAATAATAAATTAGATTAATCAAATTAAATTAAATATAGCGGACAATAGTGAAATATTTATGTATGTAAATGTAAATCTTAAAACTAAAGAAAAGTAGTTAATAAATATTAAAAGACAGCAGTAGTGATGATAACCTTTGGCTGGTTATAGATTGAATAGTATTTAACAAACAAAGAAAGAAGACACAGAGAAAGGAAAAGGACTTAGAAATGAACATTTTAACAACAACAATTTGAGATCCAGTTTAAGAGTCGTTAAAAAATGATGTTAGCTCTTTTCTGAAGTGCAGAGCATTACTTAAGAGTCGAAGACTAGTAGGTAGCGAGTTCCAAAGACGTATTGCAGTAACAAAGAATTGGCGCTCAGAGGTTAGCGAGCGGTATCTGATGTGCTTAAGAAGAAGCACCGATCTTGATGATTGCAGAAAAATAAGCTTACGATATAGATAGTCAGGTTCCTTCGTGTGTATCAATTTATGGAGGAAGGACAGTGTTTTGACTTTTAAAAGATTTTCGAAAGAAATGTTTAGCAACCTTTCAGCATGTTGAGATACGTGGTCAAATCTTTTCAACCCATAAACATATCTAGCAATGTTGTTGTAAACAACATTTAGTTTGTTCTTGCACAGATAGTCACAGTTTGAGTAAATCACACAACCATGGAGTAGCGTAGGTATTAAGTACGCTTTAGCCAGAAGTAGTCATATGTGCAAAGGCGTGAAATACTGTGTTAACCATAGTGTACGAAGCATTCCATACACTTTCCCAACCGTTCTAAAAATATGGTCTTTCCATGTCAATGTTTTGTTAAAAATTACACCTAAGTTTTTCGCCGTATCTACGTATTCTATAACGGAATTGTCGAACACTACATTCTCTAAATCATTAGTGGGAAAAGACCTTCTATGAATAACAATACATTTTGACTTATTCGGGTTTATACATAAGCCATTCATAGCAGCCCATGAAAATATTTGATTCAAATCGTGGTTTAAGTTACTTATGCACAAACTAGTTTGATCACGAGGACAACACGTAAATAACTGCACATCATCAGCGTAGATATGAACATTACAATACTTAAGGACATCGGGTAAGTCATTGATGTACAGAACAAATAACAGAGGACCCAGGATAGAGCCTTGAGGGACGCCTCTTAAGACATGAAGGAAGTCAGACTTTTCACCATCAATACATACTGCTTGAGTCCTATCGCCAAGATATGATCTTATAAGGGCAACTGCATGACCAGAGAAGTTAAATAGGTTTTCCAGCTTCCTACAGAGCAGAGTGTGGTCTACAGAATCGAAAGCTTTGGAGTGGTCAAGAAGTGTTAAGAAGGCAATGTAACTTTCATCCACTCGCTCACGAATTTCTTCTGTCACAGATAATAGTGCCGTTGTACAGCTCCGCTTTGACCTGAAACCGGACTGACTATCTGACAGGAGCTTGTATTCATGTACATATGATACGATTTGCCCATGTAGAATACGTTCAACGACCTTAGAGAGGAAAGGGAGTATGGCTATTGGTCGATACTCATTATTTTGTTTACGGATTGGAATAACTTTTGCAGCTTTCCAGTATATTGGGAAGACACCGGTCGTCAAAATTGAGTTGACCAAGTAAGTAATGTGGGGAAGGATTTTGGGAAGAATGACTTTTAAAAACTTTGAACATATACCATCAAGCCCCATTGCGTTAGACTTCACAGAAAGTATGGCTTGGATAACATCACAATTATCGACACAAACAAACTCGAAAGGGCTAGTGTCAACATTAACACGCACGGAGCAGTTATCAATACACACACTGTCGGCTGAGTTTGGTAGTCTTACAAAAGTATTATTTATTTTTTGATGTCGACATCAGGGGGATGAGACAGGTCACTTTTGGGCTTACCAATTCCTATTTGTTTGATTTTGTTCCACTTTTCCTTTGTATTCAAAGCAGAACTAAACTTATACTTAAAATAATTTGCCTTGGCCAGCCTTATGGCTTTGTTTGCAATAAGCCGAGCTGTTTTAAAGCAGCTATGCGCTTCGACTGTTTTGTACCTTTTCCACCGTGAGTAGGCTTGGTTACGAAGGTGGATAAGGTGTTTTAATGTAGCATTGAACCAGGGGCTATTCTTGTATTTAAGTGTTTTTATTTTTAGTGGAACGTGATCATCGAATAACTTATTTATATTATCCTGCAGAAACTTTGTCTGGTCATCAACCGATGTTAACGTACGAATCAAGCTCCATTCAACCGACTCAACGGACTCAGCAAGGGAATAATAATCTATAATTCTGTAAACGCGATACGCGAACGAACTTGGCCTACATGATATTTGGAAGTTGTAGTTTAGGAATATCAGGTCGTGTTTTGAGAAGCAGGAGGCGGATAGTTGCGTGTAGTGAATCATTTTATGAAGATCATTGACAAAAAATAAATCTAATAGAGAAGAGTTAGTATTTGTGAAATGCGTTGGTATAGCACAGTTTGTGGGAAAAAGTCCCAGAGATTCCATGTTTTGTTTTAAAGTGGCATCCACCAGTAGGTTACTATTAAAATCTCCAGAGATGATAATATTGTCATAGTCTAATAGTAACGATTGAAGAAATTCAATAAACGCGGAAAAATCTATTAGTCGATTCGGTCTATATGCACAGCCGATAAGAAGCCTACTATTATTATCAGAAAACATATGAACAAACACATATTCCACAGGATCACCTGGACTAGAACAACAACACAATTTACAGGACACACTACTTTTTACATATATCGCAACACCACCACCATGACCACTTCTATCAACTCTGAAAAGTTGGTAGCCATTTATCTTCACCATATCATTTCTATGAAACGAAGAAAACCATGTTTCTGAAACACATATGACATCAATATCGGAGCCTTCTGACAGAAACCTCAACTCGTCAAGCTTTTTATAAAGGCTTTGCGCATTGATATGAATAACTTTCAGCCCGTTGGCTTTTTTGCTGATTATGCGCAACAAAGTAGATAGACAGTCTTTGGAACTCGGGGACTCATTATCGGAGACCAACATTATAAAAATAATTAAGTGAATGATTTACACTGAATTTGGCTAACAACATAATTAATGATTTTGTGATGTTGTAGGTGGAGAAAAAGAGAGAGAAGGAATAGATTAGAAGAGAGCAAAGAGAAATATTTATTAGCAGGGGGCTGTTAGTTAAGCCTTTGGTGGCCCTCCAGGGCGTTGTTCGCAACCGACGTGACGTCTTCACGAAAGGAAGTATTGTTTTCCAGGTCGAGACTCTCGAGAAAACTCAGGCTGGGGACTGCTTCGGGTCGGTCGCCGAATTTTCGCTTTATATGCACCACACCCCGCATTGTGAACACCGATGAAACCTTTTTCCTCTTCTTTAGATGGATCGCAGCCTTGAAGATCTCATAGTTGTTTTTGGTCAGCGATGCATTAACAAAGATAGGCTCATTGGAATTTATTCCCACATGCACGAGTCGCAGCCCTTTGGTGTTGTTGTGGCGCCTGAAGCTCGCAATCGTTTTCAACAGCGTATTTCGGTCCGCAGGTGTGTAAAATTTAATGATAACGGCGGGATCAACCGTACCGTGGGGTAGTTTGCGTTTCGGCCGAAAAACACTTTTTAGGGGGGGTGGCTGTAAGTTTAGCGTGAAGCAGAGGTGGTGGAAAATCTTTTGTAAGTTTTCCCCTTCCTCGAAGGGAATCCCATGAACTCGGACGTCGCATGCAGCAATTTGGAGTTCTTGCTTGGATATAAAGTTTTCCTGCTTACATACTCTCTGTTTTAGTGTGGCTATTTCATTTTCGAGGTGCCCAATCCTCTCAAACATACCCTCCATGCGATTAATTCTACCACTTAACTCGTTTAACTCCTTCTTCAGGCCTTCAAATTTATCTTCCAGTTTTCTGCATGTAAACTCCATCATACGCTTTTCTGCTTCCATTATTTTATTGGACAACGAGTCATTGTACTTTATGAGTCGTTGGTCGATTGTACGGATGAGGTTAGGAGATGTATCGCTTAGACGAGGAGCCTTTTTAATTGTTTCAGCTTCATTGCCCAAGGTCTCGCCACGACGCTTTCCAGAATTTTGAGACATAGTGTTCCAAAAAAATACTCCAAAAAAATAGATGAGTTGGAACCAGGTGGCAGCACAGGCGTAGATGGTATAATTTATTTTAGGCTATCAACCGATAGATGGCGCGAATGCGATTGTTGAATTACTGAAAGCTTTCTGCACAGGAATTGGCGGGAGATTTCCAGTTGTTGGTAGCTATGTATATTATCAAACTTTCTTTGTTGTACCACTGCTGTTATTGTATTATGACAATTGTGATTCTCATTAAATTCACTACAAATTATGAGTTTCAGCTGCACTCCGTGCTCCACACTTTGGGAGTTGCTAGAGATTTTGATACTTTTGAAAGTTTATCTTAAATTCTCGACAGAAATGATTAAATTTTTGAATTATTTACGCGCTCACTTTTAAACAATACTTCACACGAACAGAGTTGCCAAACGTCTTTCAATTAAAATATATATTTTATAAGTACAATGGAAAATAAACGCTTCTGGTGCGAGTTTTCCGACTTATACCGTGAATTACCAGCACTGTGGAAAATAAATAGTGATTTTTTATACAATTAGTGCCTTTTTAACACAATTAAAACACATGTTTCATTTGTTGCGCTACTTTAAAAATGAATATTGCGCAGTGTTTTTGTGCCGTGTATGTCAAAATTTTCATTTGCACCAATTTCGTCGTTTTATATTTCCGCATGGTTTTTGTATCATGTATGGGCCGTCTTAGACACCTCTCCCAACATTTATGGATGTCTACTATCAGTTGCCCGCTTTTCTATACTTTTACCGGAAAGTTAATAAAATGTATATCGCTCAAAAGACAAAAAACTGAAAATTTATCTTGGGAGTATCACCCCATTGTTTTTACACAGAATACCTTCCTGCATAGGCTATTGTCCACAGAAGTCACCAACCGGGATAAGAAAACATCGCCGAATGGACTTTTAATTTAATGCTGTCAGACTTAAACTAAAAAATTTAACTTTCGTAATATAAATTTTATCAATTATGCTTTCAGATTGCGGGCAAAAATTGTAATGTAATACAAGATTGTGTGTCTCAATATGTACTTGTGCAACTCAGCGACTTTCTCCGATCCGAGGCGGCTTATTACATAGCGACAAACGATTGCAAAATTATTAATAAGAAAATGTTTTTATGTATGGCTTAGTTTAAACTAAAGAATTTTGATAAACTTTTATGAATATAATACAGTAGAACCGCGAAAAAGTTATAGATAAGTGGCATATTTAATAAATTCGAAAAAAAAAATTCATATTTTTTTATGGTGCACCGCCAACTTTCGAATTTATTCAATATGCCACTTATCTACGGCAAATTTACGGTAAATTCGCGTGCAAGAATTATTTTCCTCACTGGTCTCTAAGGTGGTTTTCTGAGGGTGGCACGCTAGCTTCACGTGAATTTTTTTTTTGTTTCACGGATAAATTACGGCAAATTCAAGGAAATTTTCCCAATAGTAATTTTTTCAACGTAAAAGTTGTCTTGCCAACTTCAGAGAAATTCACCAAAAAGACAATTTACTCATACATTGATTAAGGCCCGATTTTTAAGTACAAGTTCAACTCAGTTTGTCAGTTAAACTACGCTTAAACTTATTCTGCAGTTTTTCAGTCTTTTTTTAACTGGGGTAGCTTTCCGTAATTCGATATCGATCAAGAACGAGTATAAAATAATCGTTTTCGCTTTCCGTAACAAAAACTGTCGACGCGTCGTATCAAACGTTCGATACAAACTGTTCGATACCAAATTAGGTGTCGAATTGCCTTTTTGAAAGTTATGATTTTATGCTTTGGTGATTATTTAGGGAATGATTTTCCTTCAGAGATTAAGAAACAAACGCTATTTATAAAAGAAAATATTTGGTGTCTCCAGAAAGCTTTCTAAACCCCCTTTGAAATCGATCATACCAAGATACGGGGACTAAAATGGCATCATCGAGCGTGCGATATCGACTTGAAGTATCGAATCAACTAGTGTCGACTATCGAATTACGGAAAGCCACCCCTGAAGTTTAGACTGAGCTTAAGCGGGCGGTATGACAGGGTTAAACTATAGTTAAGTTATCGGTGATTTGCGTTCGTTCCAAATGGCGTCGAATATATCCAACAAGCATTTAGGCTTCAGTACCATTAGAGCTCATGTTGATAACTAGCCATACTTCTAAAATCTCAAGAGTTGTTTCGAAACAGTGGCTCAACTCGAGAATCATAGCGTACTCAGTAAAAGAGGTAATTTTTTATAAAGCAAAAAATGCTATTACTTAAGTTGAACAAATTTAATTAACAACTTGTGGTTCTTTAACTGGACTGAAATGTAAGATACCATACTACAGTTCTTTCACGAAAATAAAATGAAATATATATAATTCAAAAAATAAATAAATGTGACACGCTAACCTCCGAAGCGATTTTAGGCAGAGCTTCTCTTTCAATTTGCATCGTGCTCCTTTTAATTTTTCCTACAAATTGGCCGGAAGGGACCTACTTGTTTTAGCCGACTCCGAACGGCATCTGTAATGCAAATTAGTTTACACTGAGAGCTTTTCCTGGCAGAAATACAAACGGAGTGCTTGCGAAACACTGCCGATCGGTAATCCCGCTTAGAAAAAGTGGGTTCTAATTGAAAAACCTTGTTTCTAAAATTTTGCCCGTGGCATGAAGCCAGCATCTTCGATGTGGTAGGCGGAGCACGCTACCATCATACCACGGCGGCCGCCTATATAATTTATTTTTGATTACTTACGCCTCATTAATGCTATCAATTAGGTGTTTATTTCTCACAATAAATAGCTATTTGCTTTGGTGGTACCACCTTCGATATCTTTTTTCAACTCAACTCGATATCCAATGTAGGATATCAACTGGAGAAACTTGTTGAATATTCATTTAAGAAGTGTACAAGATCTCTCGAAATTAGGATATTAATTTGAAAATATTAATGACGTTGGAGATCAACTCGAAAACTTTTAATTTTACAAAATTTCTCAAAGGTTGGATAGTGGTTGGAGAATGCAGTTGGATATCAACTCAAGAACTATATGGTTTAAGAATAATTAAATAATGATGTTGGATGACACTTCCGGAACTACATATATAATTTCGCTGGAGAATTTTTTCCATGTTTGTTGGGTAAACAAAATCGAGCTGTTGCCGTATCTAAAAATTTTCTAGATAATAAAAAAACCAATGTTGCCCCACAAAAAAACATACCCCAAAGGTGGCCTTAAGGGCCAATTAATGGTGACTTATAACCATATAACCATAACCAGATAAAACAGCTGATCGAACCTACCTTATGGAAATCAATGTAATCGATTAATGGTGCCATACCATAACACTAACGCCATAACCATACCATAGCCAACCAATTGGTTTTTGGTTTCCCGCCATATCCATAACCTAAAAATATTTGCGTTGGTGAATTTAATAACTTTTTGTAGATTTTATTCATTGTTTTGGATACGTTATGACAATGAGACTTATTTTTTGTGGAATATGTTTGTAATTTTTTGCGTTTTCATTTTTATGAAATTTTCACGATTTATAGGATAGGGCACCATTAATCGATCACATTGGAGATGGTTATGGATATGGCGTTAGGGTTAAGGAAATTTAATTAGCCCTCTAAACTGTGACTGAAAAACTGGTAGACTAGAGTTTAAGCAAACTTAGTTTAAGCTTAGCTTAACCAGCTACTGAAAAACCGGGCCTAAATAATATAACATTGCATATTATTTTATTTTTTTTAAATACAGAAATGAGTGTATGTAGCTAGGTTTTTGCGCAATTTTATCAAAAAATTTATGAAATGAAGTTTGCTTTATTATATTTTGAAACGTTTGCAGGGGTGGCTTTCCATAATTCGATAGTCGACAGTCGTTGATTCGATACTTCATGTCGATATCGAACGCTCGATGATGCCATTTTAGTTCCCGTATCTTGGTATGATCTCTTTCGTTTGCAGATTTCAAAGAGTGTTTAGAAAGCTTTTTGGAACTACCAGACTATTTTCTTTTATAAATAGCGTTTGTTTCTTAATCTCTGAAGAAAACATCATTCCCTAAATAATAACCAACCATAAAATTATAACTTTCAAAAAGGCAATTCGACACCTAATTTGGTATCGAACAGTTTGTATCGAACGTTCGATACGACTCGTCTACAATTTGTGTTACGGAAAGCAAAAACGATTATTTTATACTCGTTCTTGATCGATATCGAATTACGGAAAGCCATCCCAGCTTATAAATTTAGTTTGAACGCATCAATTTTGCTGGTAATATTCTAGGACAGGGGTGGAATGCTAATAAATGAACAATATATCAGCAGATGTGCCAAGACATGTATTTACCTCGGCATCAATAACCTCAAAGTATAGATTTCACTGATGCCAAAAGATATTTGCAAAAAAACATTTAAAATTTTGTGCACAAATTTGTTGTGCAAAGAAAAACTATGAATCCTACCTTCGGTTTTGGAGCAATCCGTCGTCATTGTTCGGATTATTGATACCGAGGTCAAAACGGGTCTTTTAAACACTCTACAAGAGAAGAGAATGTGCATCAAAATTAAGCTTAGAGCGTTAATTGGGCGAGGTCTCTCCGAACGGGCAGCTACAACCCAAAAAACCAGAAAAGCTTGGATACACTTTTGGTGCTGACCAATGCGATTTGAGGTAATGTATCTGAAAGTTCCTGCCCGGCTGGTTAATGTGTTCAGCAACGAAAACGCTGATAGCGTCGCCATTCAATATATTATATGCGATAGACTGAGCAACGAAAAGTGGGTGAGATACGTCACCACCGGATGTGAACGCACAAGCTCTACCCAAGATGCCATATTAGACGATTTTGGAGATAAAAAGTTAAATGTATCCGCTTCCAGTCGGAACAGAACCTGTAATGAAAGCTGTAAAACCATATTTAAAACAGACTTGGTTAATAATGATTACTAATGGTAATGATTAGCCGTTCCATTGATTATTTTCTTTAAACGCCATTTAATGATTACTTGCCATTATTTTCTTTTAATGATTACTTTTCAATTAATTAAAAAAATAATCAAAAGTAATAAAAAAAATGAAATAATCAAAAACGCCTTTTTGATTACTTTTGATTTTTTTTTTTTTGATTTTTTTCAATAATCGGAAAAAACATGTTTTTTTTTATTTTTTTTTTTTCTAATGGTAATCAATTAGTAATTGCTTTTTACGGAAAACAATTGAAATAATCATTGGCCATTAAAATAGGCATCTAAATAATTGATTACTAATGCTAATTCAAATGTAACAGGTCTGATTTAAAACAATTATTATCGGTTTTATTCTAATTTTAAAACATCTTACCATCGTTTTACTCCGTCACGCGGTTGAAAAATAGAAAAGTCAACACAAAACGAAATTTCATAAAAAAATGATGACGTTGTACATATATTTTTCAGAAGATAACATTTATATACATTTTTTCCACTGAATTAAAAATGAGTTATATAAAGCGACCAGATTCATATTTTTAAGGGCGTTTAAGAAGGCGGCGAGGACCTAACATCGCGGCTAAAACCAAGGAACAAAAAACGCTAGGAAAGCTAGACGTCGATAGGCTGCAATCGAGGAGCAGTGGAAACATCTCTAAAGCACTTCACACCGCCGACGAGGAAAAACTGGTTACTAGCGACTACGAAAAAACAACTCCCCGCACGGGCAGTGTCCTGGAACGTCGAGGCATATCTGTCCGGTCAGGCGATGCAAATTTTGAAATTAACATATACATCTCTCCTGTCACCTGCCCCACTGGATATTGCCGTGATATCGACGCCCTACTCGCTGGTAAAAATTGCATTATTCTAATATCTAGCGCATGTATTAGACCTGTCCTTGTCCACTTTCTTCATCCCCGCAAAATAGAAAATGGCGTGGGTGGTATCTCTGCTAAAGCATAGCAAACTAGCTAACGAAGGAGAATCATAGCATCCGATATATCTCTTATCGCCAGTATCAGAGACACTAAGCTATTCCGCTCTCCTTTTTCACCGCAAACCTGCGTCTTGGCAATCACCTGCATGGCTTTCGAAAACTACATAGCCCACCATCGTGCTAAACGCCATCAATCGCAGATAAATTGCGGATTGAATCAAAAACCATACCACAGTATAGTACGCGTAGTGCCAGACTTATCACAAGCTTTTGATACAGTAAATCACGGCACGTTACTGCATGACTTGGAAGCGGCCACCCTTACGCCTAGTCTCAAAAGGTGGACTGAAAATAATCTGCCTAGACGGCTGGTACCGGTGCAACTAAGGAACTTAACATCTAAACCCAGAAGAATTAAACAAGGGGCACAACAGGTTGGTGTCCTATCCTTGAATTTGTTTATTTTCTATATATCGAAGCTCCATTCGCCAACGATCACGATAATGGCAACAGGTATCTACATTGTACCACCTCTAGTGTGTCCCCGCAAATTGGAAGCACGAAATAAAAGAGAAACTCCAAAATTTGACAGCAATTAATCAAGTTTCATGTGCATATGTAAACGTGGTCAAACTCTGTAAAACTTCCAGTATTCTGGATCATAGTTGTTGAGGTTCCCAATTCAAGAAGCTACGTGGCTTAATCGGTGTATCGATAATTACTGTCAACTTGTGTATCTCTCTTGAACGAAGTTAAATGGCCAAGTTTTTGTTTTGTAATATAAAAGTACCCACATGTTGATTAATCCACAATTTTATGTAAAGTTTCATCATTAACACTTCAGGCCAAAAATGAGAATTTATCGGTACACAAATGACCCAGCACATAAATTGCATATATCCCTTGAACCAGGCAAGTTTTTCATTTTATAGGTACCTATTTGCAGATGAATACACAATTTGATTTAGGGTTCCGTTTGGCTTGGTTCAGTAGATATACAAAAATGGACATTAGTTATCGAAAAACCGATTAATGCACTTAGTGCCTTAACCGTTAACGATAAAAAGCTTGAATCATGGTGTTCCTCAATCTATAAGAAGGTAGGCACAAAACGCAACTAAATTTTTTTTGAAATTTTGCTTGGTTCAAGAGATATACACAAAAATCAGTTAATAGCCCGCACTGATCAATCAACCGATAAATCGCACGTAGAAATTGAACCGTTAATGTTAGAACGTTGAATCAACTTGTGGATTTATCTACGAGTAAGTGGCTACATGGAACACAAAAAGAGTTAAGAAAATCTTGCTTAATTCAAGAGATGTAGCGCAATTTGTGTGCTGGGCCATTGTGTACCGATAAACTATAATTTTTGCCTTGAAGGGTTATTGGTGGAACTTTGTATGAAACTGTGGATTAATGTACAAGTAGGTGGCTATATAATACAAAAAAGTTTAAAAAATATAACTAGATTCAAAAGATATAGGGCAATTTAGGTGCTGGGTCATTTGTGTACCGATAAATTCGCATTTTTGCCTTGAAGGGTTAATGATGAAACTTTATATCAAATTGTATTATTTTGCCACCTTCCTGTAGATTGATACTCAATTTGATTCAACGTTCTATCCTTAACGATTCAGTTTCTACTTGCGATTTATCGGTTGATTGATCAGTGCGGGCTATTAACTGGTTTTTGTGTATATCTCTTGAACCAAGCAAAATTTCAAAAATTTGTTTGTTACGTCTTGTGCCTACCTTATAGATTGAGGAACACCATGATTCAAGGTTCTATCCTTAACGGTTAAGGTACTAAGTGCATTAATCGGTTTTTCGATAACTACTGTCCCTTGTGTACATCTCTTGAATGACAAAGTTTTTGTTTTTGCAATATATAGGTATTCACCACAATTTGATATAAACTTCTATCTTCCTTCAGTACAAAATGGCAATTTATCGGTACACAAATCACCCGGCACCTAAATTGCCCTATATCTCTTGAACCAAGCAGGATTTTCTTAACTAATTTTTTGCAATATAGTTGCCGATTGATACACAATTTGGCCAGGTTTCCATTTTCCTTGGTTATATACACAAAAATTAGTTAATAGCTAGCACTGATCAATCAACCGATAAATCGCTCGTAGAACTTGAACCGTTATTGATAGAACGTTGAATCAAATTGAGTATCAATCTACAGGAAGGTGCCTATATAATACAATTTGATATAAAGTTTCATGGTTAACCCTTCAAGGCAAAATGGTAATTTATAGGTACACAAATGGCGCAGCACCTAAATTGCCCTATATCTTTTGAATCCAGTTAGATTTTTTAAACTTTTATTCTGTATTATATAGCCACCTACTTGTAGATTAATCCATAATTTGATATAAAGTTCCATCATTAACCCTTCAAGTCAAAAATGATAGTTTTTCGGTACACAAATGACCCAGCATACAATATGCCCTACATCTCTTGAACCAAGCAAGATTTTCTTAACACTTTTTTTGGTTCCATGTAGATAAATACAAAATTTAATTCAACGTTCTAACATTAACGGTTCAATTTCTACTTGCGATTTATCGGTTGATTGATCAGTGCTAGCTATTAACTAATTTTTGTGTATATCTCTTGAACCAAGCAAAATTTCAAAAATTTCTTAGAGATTGAGGAACACCATGATTCAAGGTTTTGTCATTAACGGTTAAGACACCAAGTGCATTAATCAGTTTTTCGATAACTACTGTCCCTTTTGTGTATATCTCATGAATGAAAAAGTTTGTTTTTGCAATATATAGGTACTTACTTGTAGATTAATCCACAATTCGACATAATCTTCTATCATTAACCCTTCAGGGCAAAAAAGGAATTTATCGGTACACCATGGACCCATAAGCCAAACCGCCCTATCTCTTTTGAATCCATTATATAGGTACCTATTTGTAGATGAAGACACAATTTGACTTAGGGTTGCATTTAGCTTGGTTCAAGAGATATACACAAAGGGACAGTAGTTATCGAAAAACCGATTAACACACTTAGCGCCTTAGCCGTTAACGATAGAACCTTGAATGAAGTTGTGCCTCAATCTACAAGCAGGTAGCGCTACATAATGCAACAAAAAAACTTTGAAATTTTGCTTGGTTCAAGAGATATTTACAGTATGAAGATGGCACCGGAGGCATCGAATAAGATGGTTTGCCCACGAAATTATGTATGGTATTTAAAGCAGTACAGGCACGTAGTTCGAAAATTTTCTGGCGAGTGTGTACAACACTATGAAGACGTTCGACATTACAGAACTCAACCGACTAGTCTTAAAGAAAGTGAAAAGATGACTGACTAGCCTTATCCATACACGGTCGGTAAATTCTTATGACGAGTTATGCCCGGTAAGCCCTCTTAAAGTACACTAACCAATTCTTAAATAAGGATATTTGACGTAGTTCAGGCATATAGTTCAAAAATTTTCTGGTGAATGTTCACGTGTACCAGAAAGTCAGAGTAGTAGCCTAAGGAGAATTGCGGACACCCATTTTAGAAAAATACTGCACAATTTAACAGGTACTCAGAAACGTACGACATGCGACAACGGAAACAATTTGGTATACTTTGCCCCTAAATGTATGCTACGTAATTCCAAAGTATTGCATTTTACTTTTACAGTGCGTATAATGGGCCACACGCATTAAAATCGAGCATTTTCACAGACTCGATTTGCTGAGTAAAAAGTTGAGTCTGGCAAATGTTCGCCATTTATGCGTTTCACCCTATCTCCACTGCAACAACAAAAATGCCATATCTTATAATACGTCTTATAAAAACGTCAAATTTAAGAATTTGTTTCATAAACGCCTCACCTTTACGGAAGTAAATTTGGGTATACCTTGCCCTAAAAAGATTACTACCAAATTTTGTAGAACTATCTTAAAAAAGGCATTTTTTCTGTACGCATAAACAACTATGAACAATAAAATTTTGAATTGTTGTCTAATAACTATCAATATCTTCTAGCCGCAGTAACCTAGTTTGTTGTTGTAAGGTTTATGTTAGGTTAGAGGGGGGTAAGAACCTCTTTGCACATCACGAAGGTTCGTGCTAATGTCCCATAAAAAAGTCTTAGTGAAATGCTGTGTTGTAACTTTGAAATTCCTACAGAAATACCACGCGCATTTTAGTTGCCTGGCATAGCGTCATGCTCCTGAAAATTAATGTGAGGTATAAAAAGTAAATTAAGCAACTTACAGATTTCGTCATCTCCCCTCGGGGAGGATATGATTAAAAAAAAAAATAAATAAATATCATGTCGAATCATGCATCCTTTTTATTTTTGGAACTTTTTCCATAAAAGTCCACATATAAAAGTAAAATCTGTATTTTTATTTTTTGAGTCCGATTGGACTAGTTAAACTCGGACTTTTAAAAATATAAGTTAATTCCGGATAATCCGTTTCTTTGTTATTAAGCCGGACTTTTATTTTGGCCTAAAAAAATAAAAGTCCGGATTTAACTTTTATTTCTGGACTTTTACTTTTAAAAGTCCGAGTTTAACTAGTTCTATCGGACACAGGTAATAAAAGTCCGAAAATATGCCCATATTACCTTTACAATTCAACTCTGGTTGGGTTGAAATTTCGCAATTTGGTATTACAGATTACAACTCACTTACTTACTTACTTAATTGGCGCTTAACCGTCTAAACGGTTATGGCCGTCCAACAAGGCGCGCCAGTCGCTCCTTCGCTCCGCCAACCGGCGCCAATTGGTCACACCAAGGGAGTTTAAATCGTTTTCCACCTGGTCCTTCCAACGGAGTGGGGGCCGCCCTCTACCTCTGCTTCCATAGGCGGGTTCCGATAGAAACACTTTCTTGGCCGGAGCATCATCTTTCATTCGCATAACATGGCCTAGCCAGCGCAGCCGCTGCGTTTTAATTCGCTGGACTATGTTGATGTCTGCGTATAGCTCGTACAGCTCATCGTTAAATCTTCTTCGGTACTCGCCATCGCCAACGCGTAGAGGTCCATAAATCTTTCGAAGAACTTTTCTCTCGAACACTCCCAAAGCCGCTTCATCTGCTGTTGTCATGGTCCATGCTTCTGCCCCATATAGCAGGACGGGTACGATAAGTGACTTGTAGAGTATGATTTTCGTTCGCCGAGAGAGGACTTTACTTTTCAATTGCCTACCTAGTCCAAAGTAGCATTTATTGGCAAGATTGATTCTTCGCTGGATTTCAGTGCTGATGTTGTTGCTAATGTTGATGCTGGTTCCCAAATAAACGAAGTCTTTTACTATTTCGAAATTATGGCTGCCAACAGTAGCGTGGTTGCCAAGGCGCATATGCGCTGACTCTTTGCTCGATGACAGCAGGTACTTCGTTTTGTCCTCATTCACCATCAAACCCATCTTTACCGCTTCTTTTTCCAGCTTGGAGTAAGCAGAACTAACAGCGCGGGTGTTTAGGCCGATGATATCAATGTCATCAGCATATGCCAGTAATTGCACGCTTTTATAGTATATTGTTCCAGTGCGGTTAAGTTCTGCAGCTAGTATAATTTTCTCCAGCATCAAATTAAAGAAATCGCACGATAGGGGGTCACCCTGTCTGAAACCTCGTTTAGTTTCGATCGGCTCGGAGAGGTCCTTCCCAATTCTGACTGAGCTGATGGTGTTGCTCAACGTCATTTTGCACAGCCGTATAAGTTTTGCGGGGAAACCAAATTCAGACATAGCGGCATATAGGCAGCTCCTTTTCGTGCTGTCGAAGGCGGCTTTAAAGTCGACGAAGAGGTGATGTGTGTCGATTCTCTTTTCACGGGTTTTTTCCAAGATTTGGCGCATTGTGAAAATCTGGTCGATGGTAGATTTACCAGGTCTGAAGCCGCACTGATAAGGTCCAATCAGCCGGTTCACGGTGGGCTTCAATCTTTCGCACAATACACTTGAAAGGACCTTATATGCGATATTAAGAAGGCTGATTCCACGATAGTTGGTGCATTTTGCAGTATCCCCCTTCTTGTGGACTGGGCAAAGAACACTTAGATTCCAACCGTCGGGCATGCTTTCGTCCGCCCATATTTTGCTAAGAAGCTGCTGCATGCGCCTTACCAACTCCTCGCCGCCGAACTTGAATAGCTCCGCAGGCAATCCATCAGCGCCCACGGCCTTGTTGTTTTTCAATCTGGTTATTGCTATTCTAACTTCGTCATAATCGGGCGGGGGGACATATATTCCATCATCATCGATTGTGGGATCGGGTGCTTCATCTCTGCGCGGTGAATTGCTGCCTCCATTTAGGAGAGCAGAGAAGTGTTCCCTCCATAATCTAAGCACTCTCTGGACATCAGTTACAAGGTCGCCGTTTTCATTCCTACAGGAGTTTGCCCCGGTCTTAAAACCTTCCGTCTGTCGCCGTATTTTTTGGTAGAATTTTCGGGCGTCATTCCTGGTGGCTAGCAGCTCAAGCTCCTCGCACTCACGCCTTTCTGCTTCTGCTTTTTTCTTCCTGAAAAGGCGTCTCGCTTCCCTTTTCAACTCACGATAGCGTTCACACACTCCTCTTGTCGCGCTCGCTTTTAACGTAGCCTTGTAGGCAGCGTCTTTTCTTTCGGTTGCAACGCGGCATTCTTCATCATACCAGTTGTTTTTTCGTGGCCGCCGGTAACTAATTTTTTCCTCGGCGGCAGTATGAAGTGCTTTGGAGATATGCTCCCACTGCTCCTGTATTCCTTCAGGATGAGTTGTGCCCTCAGAGAGCAGGTGTGAGAGTCGAGTTGCGAAATCATTGGCAGTCTGTTGTGATTGAAGCTTTTCGACGTCTAGCTTTCCTTGTGTTTTTTGTTCCTTGTTTTTAGCCGCGTTGAGGCGGGTGCGTATTTTGGCTGCAACGAGATAATGGTCCGAATCGATGTTAGGTCCTCGGATCGTTCGCACATCTAAAACACTGGAGGCATGCCGTCCGTCGTGATCGATCTGATTGCGAGTATTTCGATCAGGAGACAGCCATGTAGCTTGATGTATCTTTTTATGCATGAACCTCGTGCTTGATATGACCATGTTTCGAGCACCGGCAAAGTCAATCAGCCTCAGTCCGTTAGGAGAAGTTTCATTGTGTAGGCTGAACTTTCCGACTGTAGGGCCAAAAACACCTTCTTTGCCCACCCTGGCGTTAAAGTCGCCAAGCACGACTTTTATATCATGACGGGGGCAGCGCTCGTATGTGCGTTCTAATTGTTCATAAAAAGTGTCTTTCACCTCATCGTCTTTCTCCTCTGTCGGCGCATGGGCGCAGATGAATGATATATTAAAAAATTTTGCTTTTATTCGAATAGCGGCGAGACGCTCGTCCACAGGCGTGAACGCCAGCACTTGGCGACAGAGTCTCTCTCCCACCACGAATCCGACGCCGAAACTGCGCTTATTCGCATGGCCACTCCAATATATGTCACAATTTTTGATCTTCTTTCTTCCTTGCTTCGTCCAACGCATTTCTTGGATGGCGGTGATGTCAGATTTTGCTTTGACGAGGACATCAACCAACCGGGCATCTGCACCAATCCCATTCAGGGAGCGGACGTTCCAGGTGCATGCCCTCAATTCATTGTCCTTCAAACGTTTGCCATGGTCGTCATCAATAGAGAGTGTATTTATCCGAGGCTTGTTGTTATATTTCATTGGAGTATGGTTTTACGTGGCGGGTCCCAAGCCCAGCGCACAACCCGCTCAGCGGGGGTGAAAATATTACTTGGCACGTTTATATAGCGAGCCGCTTGCTCCAAGACAGACGCCCGCTTGCAGCCGCACCTAGAGGTGTACAGACGCTGCCGATGAAATCTCCCCCGGCTAGCCCTTAAACCGATTATGTCAGAGTGGCCTAGCCAGGCTGTCGCCTTCTCACATTAGCTCACCGCTAAACGGGTGTTTAGCGGCTACCCAGAGGATACTTGGCCGCAAGCGACCGGCAGTAGTGAGCTGCTTGAACCGCATGCAAAAGAATCGCTCTGGCCATTCCCAGGTGAATGGCGGTCAGAAGCTTTCCCCATTTTCGTGGACTTCTACACACGGCTCCACCCTCAAAAAAATGTCGGATGAGTTGTCTAGTGTGTTGGTGTAGTTTTCAAAGACGTCAAAATCTTACAACTGATTACTAGCAGTTGTCTCATACAATTGTGCAGTTGTTTTGAAAAAATTTAACGTTTTACAAGACGGTTGGTTCACCACCTAATTTTTAACAAAAATTTTCAAAGTTGGTATCAAAAGGCATGTTTCGATCTCCGATTTAAGAATCCGAAAACAAAAATTAAAAATTTTATTTCTGCCATATCATTTCGGTTCAAATTTTCATGTGGTTGTATTTTGCCAGATTTTTTGTACACACTAAAGCAGAAAGGCGTTGGACCCACCCATGGTTATTTTTACAAATCGCGGCCAAAGACGGCCAACGCAGAAAGATGTTCTGTGCACAAAAAAACTGGAACGGGCCTCATATTTCGGACCCTCGGGCCATTTTGTGGGTTTTTGTAAATATTTTTCGACAGAAATAAAATTTTTAAGTTCCGCTTTCAAATCCTAAAAACGGAGATCGAAACGCGTCTTTTGATACCACCTTTGATAAGAGTTAGATGGTGCACGGGCTCATAAAACGTTACCAAAAAAAAAAAACAAAAAATTTAAAGCCGGTAGTTAAACCCTTTTTAATCAAACAATAATCAACAATTTTGTACACATTTATAGAAAAAACAACGTTTAAACGAAGGATTACATTGAATAACTTTTTGACTTTATGGAGCGACATTCCAAAGTGAACGAGGCTGGCTGCAGTTCGGATGCAGTCAATGTAGGTGAAATTATGCGAACAGTAGTCCCATTGATACTAATCACTACTCCTGGGAATCCTGTTTACAATTTTTGCTGTTTGGGTTTTAATCCACTATAATAGGGCAATAATTCTTATCTTGATCCAAATATATTAAGAGTCCAAGGAATTATATTATAAAAGGAATAACAGTTTCCGCCCCTGATCTCAAGAGATCGTTCGCAGAATCGAAATAGCTATAATATCAGCTCGTATGTCAAATCTTTCAGTGTTTTCTGTTATAATAAAAGTTATTTATTACTTACTTACTTATTATTTATTAACTTAATTATTAATTGTGAAAGGCTTTTTAAACCCTTTAAAAATTTACCAATTTTTGCATTAATCTAAGAAATTTTAAAAACACCAAAGATTTTGTTAAATTACTATCAAAAAATTCTAAAAACTACCGGTAAAATTGGATAACTCTTTTGCACGTAGACTCGACTGAGATAAAATATATTTTCTTGTACTTTTTCACTACAACTTAAAAACTCGCAATTTAATTATTCAGCCCAATTCTAAACGAAAATTCCGTGCGGGCTTTTCCCTTCTCCCATTCCTCGTATTCTAAATAAAAATTCCCTGTGAGTTTTTTCACTTCTCCCTTTCCTCCTATTCTGAACAATGTTCGAAAAAGCGGAAACCGGTTATGGGAGAAAAGTAGGTATTATGAATGTGAGGGAGAGGGAGATTTCTCTGCCATTTCATAGGAGTTTTTTCACTAGTTAAATTAAAGGGAATGCATCAAAATAGTTGAAGGAAATTGGTTATTTTAAGAAAGAACACTTATTTGTACAAATTTGTGCTAAAATATGTATTTACATTCTACCACAACATTCTCACTTTTAATACAACAACATCAACCACAATATTCTTTATTTTAAGTCGAAAAGTATATCATAAGCAACGGAAGAGCTCTTCGCATATTTGATGCAGCCATCCAGAAATTGCGCAAGGATTTTTTAAGAAGGCTTAAATAGATTTTGGCATATGGCGAAAGGCGAACTCAATTCGACTTGGCCGCCAGAAAATTGCTTTGCAGAATGAATGCAGGCAACTCCGGCGGATTTGTGTTATCCCGCCGGTCTTCTTCTTATGCTCCTCTGTTGATGTTACTGTGGCACCAATTCATTACTCATTTCAGTGAATACCACATGAAATGCAATAATGTGCATTGTTTATACCTTATTTATTAATTTCAAACAAATTGGCAACAATAATTAAACTTTACAATTTTTTAAACAAAATAAGAAATGCGCAACGAAATTTCAATTGACAAAACAGCTGACTTCGAAAATTCGAAAATCCTATTCCCCAATTATTCTTCTCCCTAGGAGAAAAGAATTGGAGGAATTTTCCGCGGGAATAAAAAAATCCGCGAGAATATTTAGAATTGGTCTGATTGTATTATATAACAACTACTGAAAAGGAGTATCACCCTGTCTCCGTTGTCGATTCGAAAGCATCATATCTCAGAAAACTTGTAAATGGCATACCATATCAGAATATGTTTCAAAAAACGCCCAATCTGAGCATAAATCAATACATTTTGACATTAAATTGGACGTTTATGGAACAAATTCTGAAATAGTGCATTTTCGATCTTGCAGTGGAGAAAGGGTGATATTCCACTCAGTCTCGAATAAGGTCTCAATATCCATAACATTCAGATTTATTCGAAAAAAAAAAAAAAATTTATTCTGTCCACCTCTACTTCAGATTCAGTCAGAATGTATTTTTTTCGGCAAAGTCTTTGATTATCGAACGCTTCTTCCTTCTCATTGCCGACGCCTTTGTCGTAAAAATTTTCCATTTTTCCTCGACAATATCACATAGGTCGCCACAATTTCTGGAGGTGCCAACATTTTCTATCTTCTTACCTTACTATAACTTAAGATGTTATTAAAATCAGTCGGTTAGTCCAGAAAACTATTAGAAGCTGCCCACAAACTTACGCTGCGTGAAGTTTACCAAAAAAACTCTTTTTCACGCAACAGACACAGAAACTCTGCTGCCAAATGTCAAGAACTAAGTGTCCAAAAATACCTCGACAAGAGCCTATTATGTTACATAACGCAAACTTATAACAAAACTCTTTTGTTCATCAGATATTTAAAGTTCCATCAATAATAAAATATATTTACCTCAGTGAAAATGGAAAAAATATTCCGTTTGAAAAAAACTATCAATTACCAAATTTCTATTAGATTTGGAAGCGCGGTAGAGACTCGCTTACACACGTGTACCTGATTATTATGGGAAAAGTTATAGCGTTGTCACACGAAACGCCGTGTTCAAGAATTCCACAATCTACCCTACCTTCTTCCATCAGCTTAGACATTGCCGTCTTACGCATAAAAACCGATTATTTTCTCAGATTCGAGTTTTTGAGTAAAATGTGGCTTGCTGGTTTTTGTTACACAAACAAAATACCCACCTCTTAAGTCTGAGAAACTGCTTGATTTTAATGCGTATGGACCATTATACGCATTGTAAAAGGAAATGCAACATTTTGGAAGAGCATTGCATACATTTAGGGGCTACTTGTTTCCGGTGTCGCTTGTTGTACGTTTCTGAGCACCTGTTAAAATGTTCAGTATTTTACTAAAACTGGCGTCCTCAATTCACCTGGACTCTTTTTTTTTTTTTTTGTACTTGTCAGAAAATTTTCGAACTACGTCAAAAATCATACATATTTTCTAGGGCGAACCATCTTATTGGGTGTCTAATTCGATTAATTATTTTCTTCTTCGTCATGTTGTGGTTGTTGTAGCGATAAAGACGCTCCACAAAAGATTTGGCGAGTTTTATCGATGTTGATGGTCCTTCGTCGTTCGGATATAGATCTGGGACGTGTCGGTAACAAGCACCATTAAGGTACAAGTCCGACCATCTTAGGAACAATTTAATGTGACCTCATTGAACCTTCTAGCTCATCCCCACCGCATAGCTCAATGAGGAACTTGGGCTCGCTACAGCCTCGGCTGCTAAAGAAGCAAGATTCACCACGTGTAGGTGAGGTTGACAATTGGATTTTTATTATGTGCTTCGCTTTTTCAAATAGCTGTGGTAACTCACAAATTATCACCACTTTCTTCTCACGGAAGTCCAAGGAGACTAACAGTTTGGACAGAGTTGGAGCCTAGAGACATTAGTGTTAGATGTGATGGTTTTATAATGCCATTGAAATGATGGTTGTTGGAGTAATAAATATGTATGAAATAGGTTACGTTTTTCCGGGTTTATATTGGATAAGTAAGAGTTTAAACTACACCAATATTCAGATTGAATGGTGACGAGTGAGTCCATGGGGAGTATTTTTTTGTCTTATGTAAGAATTGGATAGTGGACTTTAAGAAGAGGGCTTACCGGGCATAACTCGTCATAAGACTCGTAACCGACCGTGCATGGATAAGGCTGAGGTTCTTTTCATGCTATTTTGGATAAATTGGTCGAGTTCTTGGATGTCGCAACTTCTTTATAGTGTTTACGGACATGACTCCTTATTTACCTGAATGGCGAGGCTGCAACAACCGGTTTGGAGGACCAGGTATCTGGGAACTTAGCAGTTTATATGAAAAGAAATCAAAAGAGGCAGGAAAAAACGACAGCATATTAACAGAAAGAAACAAAGATACAAATCAAATCCTATCAAAGCATGATCGACTTTTATTCAGCTCCTGTAATAGGGTATATCATTTGTTGCACTGCTTCCTTTGCCGCTTGTGTTCGATTTCTGAGCTCCTATTAAAGTATGCAATGTTTGCAAAGTTTTTGGCATAGTTTGTTATTAAAAAAATAAAATAAATAAAAATTGTCCCACAAGAGCTTACATTTTGAACATTAGCCGTCATCCAGTGAGTTTTACAGCTCAGGATCACACTCAACTCTCACGGGAATGCTCTGGATCATTGAGAGACTTGAGAAGCAGAGGTTGAGAGGTCGTGATATTTTCGCACACGTGAAATGTGTTAGGCAGATGTCGCTGCTGTTTTTCATTTAACTCATACGGCGAAAGGCTAAGCGGCGACATCTTTTTTTGAAAAAGTAGGTTTATTAAAGGCAGCGTTGCCAAACTAAAGACAAGTAATTAACAAATTATCTGGCTCACAAATTGAACCAGACTTCTATCTGGATTTATCTGGCTCAAATCGTTGTTGTTGCATTTACATGCAAAATTATTTATCTGGCTCAGGATCTTTGCCACCGGATGATGGCTATTTTGAATAAAAAAATAAATAAATTATAATTATAAAATATATTTATTTTGAGAACCTGCTATGGGGTATATCATATTACATTCCAGTAACGTGCACACTGTATAATGGTAGAGAGGAAACGCCTTATTTGAGACAGCGCTGAATAATTTTGTAGCATACATTTGGGGGCAATATCCGTTGTCGTTGCTCTTTATTTTCTGAGCACCTATTACAATGTGCAGCATTTAGTGTATTAATCGGTGCTTTTATTGTCTAGTTAATTCTTTTGCATACATCATAGGAAATGTGGAATAGAGTTATATTCTACAATGTGTGAATAGGTCCTCAGAATAAAAAGATCGACGACAACGGAAGTAAATGATTTATATGTACATTGCCTCCAAATGTTCGAACGCATTCATTGTTAAAGCGGAGGAAATGCCGCATTTGAAATAGCGCCACATGATTTTGTACATTTAGGCGCAATGCATAAGTGTGCACTTCCTATGTCGTCGATCTTTATATTCTGAGCTCCTATGCAAATGTGCAATATTTAAGTGTGTTTTGATTGTGGTCACAATCACGTTTTTTATTTGGCCAGTTAGTGTTTACTTGCACACATTAAGGGGCATTGTGTCCCTTATTCGATTGATATTTCTTTCAACTTGCAACATCCTGGTTAAATAGTTGTAGCTCAGACAGTGAATCGAAACAATTGCAAAAACTCCGTGGTGCCATAGGCCACGCTCAAATAGATGCCGTGTGGACACGATGATAAAACGAATGTTCTAAACTCGTTATAGCTTTGATTAAAGCAAAGAGAATATAAACCAAAAATCAGTTGGAAGTCACGACATTTTGGAATTAATGTAAAAACATCGAATGCAGATTCTGATTACGAAAACAACGAAAGAACCCAGCGAAGGGATGGATCATGGAACATCACAAACTTTAGAAGAAGCTGGGCCCAAACCTGACAACCATTAGCTTTCGTAATATAAAACAAAGCACACAAGTGTACTTATTTCCAGGTTAGAAGCACTGTTTACAACAGTCAGAGAATGTGAGAATACATTTATAGGTTACACTATAGGAATCGTGCTCGTTTCTTACGCAAAGAGTTTAGGAAGACTTAGAAGGTTCACTATAGTCGAACGATAGTATACAATACACAAATAAACGAAAAAACCTATTACACTTTCTTGTATAGCAAGTTCAAAGCGAATTATGTTCAGCCCCTGCAATAGGGTATATCGTTTGTTACACAGTTAAGTACATTTTTAGCATACTTTTAGGCGCATTTCGTATTGCAATTGCTTCCGCTGCCGCTTGTGTTTAATTTCTGCACTCCTGTTAGAATATGCGATGTTTGCGAAATTTCCGACGATGTAGGTGTGTATATCACTTGTTACAGATAGGTAAATTTGTAGCATACTTTTAGGCGCGTTTGGAAATGAAACTGCTTCCGTTGCCGCTTATGCTTAAATTATGATCTTCTGTTAGAGTATGCAATGTTTGCAAAATTTGCGACTTTTTTAAACTACTAAGTAAAATTTGGATCTGACAGCCTCCTTGTCGCTGTCAGAAAGAAACCAAACCCATAATAGTTTGGAATTAAGCAAAATATTTTTATATACAATACAATTTGATATAGTTTCATCATTAAAACTGCAAGGCAAAAATGGGAATTTGTCGGCACGCAGATTACCAAGCAACTAAATTGCCCTATATCTCTTGAACCAAGCAAGATTTTCTTAACTAATTTTTTGCATTATAGTTGCAAATTAATGCACTTAGTACCTTAATCGTTAACGATAAAACCTTCTACGAATAAGTGGCTACATGGAACAAAAAAATAGTTAAAAAATCTTGCTTGGTTCAATAGATGTAACGCAATTTGTGTGCTGGGCCATTTGTGTACCGAAAAACTATAATTTTTGCTTTGAAGGGTTAATGATGGAAATTTATATCAAATTGTGAATTAATCTACAAGTAGGTGGCTATATAATACAAAAGTTTAAAAAATCTAACTGGATTCAAAAGATATAGGGCAATTTAGGTGCAGGATAATTTGTGTACCAATAAATTCCCATTTTTGCCTTGAAGGGTTAATGATGAAACTATATCAAATTCTATTATATAGCTACCTTCTTGTAGATTGATACTCAATTTGATTCAACGTTCTATCGTTAACAGTTAAGGCACTAAGTGCATTAATCTGCAACTATAATGCAAAAAATTAGTTAAGAAAATCTTTTGTAAGGACAAATAGAACTTTGCCGGCTTAAATCCGCGCCATACCAGTATGTAGATCCAACTGTGGTGATCGCTCGACTGTAAAAGCATAACATTAAAACACTGTTATATTTTTCGTTCTCGTTTTCTAGGCTATGCTCGGTCCACTACCAAATGATTTTCTTCGTATAAGTAGCGGTGTGGATGCGCAGGTAGCAGCAGATTGTCAAGCAGCAGCCGCGGTATATCAACAACAAGTTTATCCGCAATATGTCGTAAGTAAAGATTGCGTTTATATTAAAAAAAAAATTAATTTTTAAATCATATTGCTATTTATATTACTCGATTTAAGGCACCCAATTATGTTGGCCGTTTAAGTATCACATGTGCACAAGCAAAATTGGCACGAAACTATGGCCTTACCCGCATGGATCCCTATGTACGTATACGTGTCGGACACTATGTTTATGAGACCCAAACCGATCCGAATGGTGGCAAGCATCCACATTGGAATCGTGTCATACAAAGCCAATTGCCTGTAGGTGTCAATTCAATTTTTGTGGAAATTTATGATGAATGCAGTTTCAAAATGGATGAATTAATTGCATGGTGTGA
Organism: Eurosta solidaginis; assembly: GCF_040869045.1. Taxonomy (NCBI): domain Eukaryota; kingdom Metazoa; phylum Arthropoda; class Insecta; order Diptera; family Tephritidae; genus Eurosta; species Eurosta solidaginis. The sequence goes on from NC_090320.1 coordinate 27,785,672, forward strand.
AATTAAAATACCGCAAAGTGTAATGCGCGGCGAAACACATGAAGAATGGTATCCGTTGAGTGGTAAACAAGGTGAGGGCCTCGAGGGTGCCATTGATATTGTTTTAAGTTTTTCCAATCAACCACTGCAACCGTGCATGTATCAAACTATGGCTGGTGGTGGACAAATGTTAATGGTACCACCGGGTAGACCCATGCCTATTTTTGTTACACCGCAACAACCAGCTGTTGGTAATACAGTGATGGCGACGCCAGCACCACCAAGACAATTGTCTGAAGAGGAATTTAAGCAAGTAAGTAAACATAGAAGTGAATTGTAATAATATAAACTAAAAAATCTAACACTCTTCCTCTATGCATAGATTCACGAAATGTTTCCAAATATCGATAAAGAAGTTGTCAAGTCTGTATTTGAAGCCAATCATGGTAATAAAGATGCAACAATTAACTCTTTGCTGCAGATGAACGAATAAGACGGCCAACCATTTTTGATAAGATAGAAAAAAAATTATTTACACGCAAATATACTTACTAAAATATTACATACCTACATATCGTTGCCTTAATATACATTTCAACTAGGGCTGTGGACTGCATCCGGATTTTTCAACTATCCAGATAAACTGGATATTGGAATAACCGGATAACTAAGCAAAAAATCCGGCTATCCAGATATCCGGATTCATAAATGAAAGAACATTTTCAAGTGCTGGAAATGTAGTTAGTCTCACACGAAATTGTTTGAGTCGGGAAATGATATCGGCACTTGTTTTCTTACACCAGAAAAAGAAGAAAATAGTTCAACATCGTATTACATATTTCTCAATACGCGCCTTTTTTGTATTTACGGTTAATTAAATGCCCCACGAATTTATTGTTATGAATGTTTAATAAACATATGTGGTATATCAATTTGTTGCTTTCACTCGATGTCCGAAAATACGGTTATTAACCGGATCATCATAAATCCGGATAGTTTCACAAACGAATATTAACTGGATATCCATGCCGTTCGGATTTTAACCGTGTCAACGGATATCCGTATATTCGAACATGCGGATAATCCCAGCCCTAATTAAACATGTTAACAATTTAAAATAGTGCAATCAAAATTATATATTATTTTAAGCTTTCTGTATTGAGGCAACGGCATACAGGTACAGCACAATAATACATCAATAGCGTAAAGACCCTTTTTAAATGTAAACGTGCATATCGAGGCCTAAAACAAGCGTTATATTTTGTGAGCTCTTGCTTTTTATATTATAGCACTACTTTTTATAATAAAGATTATTGGCTGTCCGTAATTTCACAGGTTTGACAGTCGGCTCTTTGATATCGAACGCCAGACGAGGCCGTTTGGTTTCCGTACCTTGATATGAGTACTGAAATTTTCATATTTCAATGTCTGCTTTTTTAACTTTCTAATTGTACAACTTACGAACATGCAATTCGATAGCTAATTACTTAAAGGAACAGTGTTTATCAAACGTTTTTTACATTTTTGTGTTATGGAAAGCGAAAACGATCATTTGATACACGTTATTTTTCGATATCGAATTACGGATAGCCGCTTATGAATATTTTTTTAATTTGAGACCTCGGTATACAAATGTATAATTTCTCATCAAATGGCATCTGCAAGTGACATGAAAGATAATAAAATTTCCCTGTGTGTTAGTTTTCCGAAAAATGGAATATTTTTGAGACTTTTTGTATCTACATAATGATTACACAGCCCCACAAAAAAAGTGGTATGTACAACGGAGGAGACAAGTCAATTCTTATGGATTTTTGGTCGCTGAACACGAATCTGCTCTTGTTTTTTTTCTAACCTCAAAAAACTCCCGTTTTTCGAGTTTTTGAGACGAAAAACTGGAGTTAAAAAAAAAAACAAGAGCTAACTTTTGAATTCTGACAACGGATTCGTGGTCAGCGACCAAAAATCCATTCAAATTGACCTGTCTCCTCCGTTGTACATCCCACTTTTTTCTGTGGGGCTGTGTTATCAGCCCAATTCTAAACAAAAGTTCCTTGCGGGTTTTTTCCCTTCCCCCATTCCTCGTATTCTAAATAAAAATTCCTTGTGTTTTTTTACTTCTCACTTTCCTCTTATTCTGAATTCGAACACGCGGAAACCGGTTATGGGAGAAAAGTAGGTGTTATTAATGTGAGTGAGAGGGAGATTTCTCTGTCATTCCTTAGTTTTTTCACTTGTTAAATTAAAGGGAATGCATGAAAATAGTTAAAGGAAATTGGTTCTTTTAAGAAATAACATTTGTACAAATTTGTGCTAAAATACGTACATTCTACCACAATATTCTTTATTTTAAGTCGAAAAGTATATCATAAGCAACGGAAGAGCTCTTTGTATATTTTATGCAGCCATCCAGAAATTGCGCAAGGATTTTTTAAGAAGACTTAAATAGATTCGACTTGGCCGCCAGAAAATTGCTTTGCTGAATGGAAGCAGGCAACTGCAGCGGATTTGTGTTATCCCGCCGTGTTCTTCCTGTTTATGTTGCTGTGGCAGCAATTCATTACTCATTTCAATGAATACCTTTTTAAATACAATACTGTGCATAGTTTATGTTTAATTTCTGAATTTCAAACAAATTCGCAACAATATTAAACATTTAAATTTTTTAAACAAAATAAGATATGCGCAACAAATTTCAATTGACAAAACAGCTGACTTCGAAAGTTCGAAACTCCCATTCCAAAATTGTTATTCTCCCTAGGAGAAAAGAATTGGAGGAATTTTTCCGCGGCAATAAAAAAATCCGCGAGAACTAAATTCCGAGTGAATATTTAGAATTGGGCTGTATGAGAAATGATCTATACACGAAACACAATTTCCTTTGTGAAATAATTAAAAAATTAAAATTTCCCTTGGTGGATTTTTTCTGTGTATTATACGTAAAGAATTGCAGTTTATAACCCTATTAATTTCGAATAAATTTCCAGAAGGGGACATTTATATTGGGCATGCCTAAAATCATTTGAAACAAATATTATTAACACGTTAATTTAAATTTTTTCGAGCTGAACTAAACGATTATTTTGAGTGCATTAAATTTCACAAAAAGTAATTTTGAATTTTAGAATTATTTGAAATATCTTCACATTGAAAATAATCTAGATTGAGCATAAAACTTAAATAAATTGTAAAATAAATGTGCTTAAAGTAAAAATGTGCTACAATTATAATCAACAAACCTTGTTATGAAATCTCTAAATATGCATTTTCGCGAGCTGAACCAAACTATTCTTGCAGTGCACCCATTGAAAAGAAAATCTTCCAAAACTAATTTTAAATTTTGTAATTATTTGAAGTGGTAGCTTAACATATGTAAGGGTTAAATTACCTGCAGCGAAACGCACTAGTTTCGAAATACCACAATTGCTCCGCTTTGCAGACGTTTTAAACGCATTCTTAATTAGTTCAGTTGTAGTTGGTTTGCAAATAGTGGCAGCCTTTGATAAATTAATTTTTAGTACATACATATAGCTCTGACTTAAGCGCTGTTGGTAAAATATTAGCACCAGTTTGGAGGTAGTCATCAAACCTGCTTGCTTACGGGAAAATTTTTATAATGAGTGCTTGATATTGTTAAGAACAATTCGCTTCAATAGTGTCATAACTCAAAAACACGACTTTTGAGTTAATAACATATAAACGTACCTAATATCATGATCTATGTTGTATAAAAAAATCTTTGTGATCAGTTAAAAATTTACCACGTGCTATAAAAATGAAAATAAACCTTTATATGCGCAACATATGGCAGTTAAAATCTTTGGATGGCTCTCCTGGAAAATTGTGTTTTTTGAGTTATGACACTATTGAAGTAAATGAGCGAATTGTTGGTATAGAACTCATTAATGAACACATTTGATGGTTTTTCGAGCCACTTTTAGAGTGAGTTTTAAAAATTTCCTAAAAGGTTATTTTAACATTTAAATCATTTGGAATAATAACAACGTAAACTATCTAATATGAATACATGATTTAATTGAATTTAAAAAAAAATCTGCAAGCAAATTTAAGTACGCGTAATTAAAATTATAAAGAACATAACTTATTATAAAAACGCCAATATAGATTTTCGTGGGTGTAACCAAACAATTTTTGAAATATAATTCAAAAAACAATTATTTCGGTGTGTTTCAATGTATTTGAAAAATTCACCACAAAGGAAATTTGCATTTTTTCAAATTATTTCAAATTCTTTACAAAATTGTTAATCTGGAATAAGTGAATAATTTAATTAAGTTCTAACTTCCCTTCAACGAAAGCATTATGCGATTGAACTTACTCACAAGGAAATTGGTATAAAAAAGTTTAAAGAACGCCATTACGGGTCTATAATTTTTCGCCACGAGTGTAAACATAAAATATTCATATCCACTTATATATACAAATTACTAACAAAAATAAATCATGAGTGTATTCTTTTTAGTATCGCGTGATTCCAGAAAATGCATATATGTGACCAGGTATATGAAAAGGTGGCTTATGACTCAAAACAATTTTTTTTCCCTTTTTTCTGGTTTAGATAGTTTTTGAGACGCTCTTTCACGTGGTGAAAACTAGAAGGCCCTAACTTGCTTAGAAGTGTACTAAAATGTAGAGAAAGAATAGCACAAATGAAAGACGATGAAGCAAGCCTTTGGTTCCTTCGGTGCCACTTTGGTGGCTGGTGAAGCATTCTCAGCATTTTTTGATAGAATTTTTTTCGATGGCAATGGAGCCAAAATATCGGTGAGAAACTGGTTTGTGCTTTGCCTTTTGGGCATGACTGTTCATAATGCATAAGAAAAACGACTAAGAAACTGAAGAAATGCATTGTTTATCTTTAACAGCTGTTTCTCGCAATTTTTTTTTTTTTGAGTCATAAGCCACCTTTTCATAGACAGGGTCACATATTTTGCTTTAGTTAATAGTTTCTCAGTTTTCTTTTTTGATTTAATTTTATGAAATATATTGTACTTTAGTACTTTAACTTAAAATAAACATGAAACATTAATGCATATATATGGAAACTTTATACTCAGTCTAAAATTATAACTTCTGTATTTGTATTTAAATTTTTTTCATTTTGTTGTTGATTGGCCTTTTTACGCTCTGCCAATTTTTGTTGTAAAGTTTTTGTTGGTGTCGTTGGTTGACTTGTAGATATTTGTTGCTGTGAGGTTTGTGCTGGTGTTTGTTGTTGTTGCGAAAATGTTGCTGCTGTTTGTTGCATTTTTTTTCCAGCTGTGGCGAATTGATTTGGTAAGGTATTCGAACTTAACGTATTTACATGTTGTTGCGATATGGCAGCAAAATGTGCAGCGGAAATTGTGGCACTATTTACTAAATCTATTGTGGGACAAAAAAGTGGATGATTTTCGCTAAGCATAGTTTTGGTTGGAGAACTACTCAATGGTTCTTGTTTGAGTTGGATTTGTTGTTGTTGCAATACATTTGCAGTTGCAGTGGTGGAGGCAGTATTTGGTGATACATTATTCATATTTATTGCATTAACTGAAGAAATGCCAGCAGCAGAAGACAGTTTTGATTTTCGTTTTGTTGCGGTGCGTTGCTTTTGTTGTTGTGCCTGTAGCTCCTGTAGTTGAAATTTGTTAGCATCTTGCATAAGATTCATTATCATTTGCATTTGTTGATTATACAAAGCGTCACCACCAAAGTTTGCGAATGGATTCACAATTGCAGTATTCGCGGCATTTAATTGTTTTTTAAATTCTTGCGCATTTTGCAGTATGTCAACACCGCCTCCGGTGCCACCACTTATAGACATTGCAAGGTTGGTTGTTGGAATTTGTGGCGGTAAGGCGTTTGCTGACGATACACGTGGTGGGGGACATACATTATAAAGAAATGGTGATATATTCATCATATCTATAGTTGAATTGATGTTACCGCTGCTACTACTTATTGTCGTAGGTTTACTATTACTTGTTTCGATGCTGCTGCTGCTAGAAGTAGCTGACGTAGGCAAGATGGACATACTTGGTGCATTACAAAATGGTGTAATTGTTATATCATAATTGGCTAATGCTTGTGCACCAGCGTTTATTGTAGTGAATGTGGTAGTTGTTGTTGGTGTTGTGGTCGAGGTGCTGGTATAATTTTTCGAGATAGACGGTGTTATTGTTGTTTCCATGGGTAATGCAGTAGATAGGAAAATTGGATTTGGTGTTAAAGCTGTGGAGGGCAAACTGCTTATCGATGAGTACATTGGATTTGTCGACATGGATGTCGGGGGTAGCAGTGGTGTAGACGTTGCCGGCATTGCTGTGCTATTAGCCGCTCTTTGCTCATTTTGTATGGATTTAAAGATTGCCTTATATTGTTCAATCATTTCTTTCATGAAAAGTTGCTAGAAAATAGACAAGTAATTTAGTATCATAGAGATTTATAATATACATATTTCAAAGCACCCAGCCCTCAAACTTGCCAATAGTCAACAACGTGAGCAATGATGCCCTCATCAATGTTATGGCGGCCTAAATAATTCTTAAAATCTTAACTGTAAACTAACCCTAACATATGCTCACGTTGAGCAGAAGGATGTATTTGTTGTTGTTGTTGTAGCGATAAGGTTTCTCCCCGAAGGCTTTGCGGAGTGTTATCAATGTGATGGTCCTTTGCCGGATACAGATCTGGTACGCTCAGCTAACACAGCACCATTAAGGTGGTAGCCCGACCATTTCGGGAACGATTTATATGGCCACTTTAAACTTTCAGGCCATCCCTCCCTCCCCACCGCCAAGTTCCATGAGGAGCTTGTGGTTGCCAGAGCCTCGTCTGTTAGTGAAACAGGATTCGCCACGGATAGGTGAGGTTGATAATTGGGTTTGGAGAAGCTATATATTGCGCTGGCAACCTGAAAGGGTTGCGCTACACAGCCCTTGAATCTGGTATTTTAGTCGCCTCTTACGACAGGCATGCCAACCGCGGGTATATTCTGACCCCCTAACCCGCTGGGTGATAATCAATTTCGCTTGCCTGTCTCTGTGGGTTCACAGGATGCATGGTAATATGTCACTACAGGCGTCGACTGCTAATGCACATCCAAAAATATCGGGGGAGGTGTCAAACGAGGCATCTGGAACTCGGCGATGATAACTCGTTGGCGGAAAAGAAAAATGGTATCTCTCTCAGGAGACATTTGCAAAAATAAATAAATACGAGGCATGATAACCCTCCCAAGAAATTTTCGGACGAGCTTCGCTTCTCTCCAACTTGTGTCGTGCTCCTTTTACTCTTTTTCTTACAAATTGGCGGGACAGGACCTATGTACATACTTTACGCCGACTCCGAACATTATCTGCAAAGCTGATGAGTTTTCATTTAGAAGATTTTCATGGCAGCAATACACTCGGGAGAGTTTGTCAAATCACTACCGAGGGGCGACAAGGTTTAGAAAAACTGTTTTCAAATTGAAAAAACGTGTTCCTAAAGTTTGGATGTTGCGTTGCCCGGGACATGAGCCCAGGATCTTCGGTGTGGTAGCCGGAGCACGTTACCACCACACCACAGTTTTCAAGTGGGTGTTGTAATCTTGTTGTACAAAGAAAAAACAATTGTGTAGAAAAGGGTTTCGCACGGATTTAGTTTTAATTTCAAACCGGTGTTGGACCGACCAGAAAGGTGTAACCGAACATTACATACTCAGCTGAGAGCTTTGGAGACAAAATAAGAGAAAATCACCATGTAGGAAAATGAACCTAGGGTAACCCTGGAATATGTTTGTATGACATTGGTATCAAATGGAAGGTAATAAAGATTATTGTAAAAGGGAGTGGGCCATAGTTCTATAGGTAGACGCCTTTTCGAGAAATCGCCATAAAGGTGGACCAGGGGTGACTCTAGAATGTGTTTGTACGATATGGGTATCAAATGAAAGGTGTTAATGAGTATTTTAAAAGGAGTTGGCCTTAGTTATATAGATGGACGCCTTTTCGAGATATCGCCATTAAGGTGGACCAGGGGTGACCCTATAATGTGTTTGTACGATATGGGTATCAAATTAAAGGTGTTAATGAGGGTTTTAAAAGGGAGTGAACCTTATAGCGTTTTCTTTTCTGGTTAAAGTGTTACGCTTTTTGTACACCGCGCAAGGGTTATTGTTCTATTCTGAAAAACAGGCAACGCCTTTGCGGGGTATTTCATTCTTTTGTGAAAATTGTTGCCTGCTCGCAACGCAAAATCGTTACACTTTTAGCCTGTATAAAATGGTGGTGTGGCAGTGCAACTCTCAATTCGCTCTTAAGTTTCACATATACTCTGTTAATATAAGTAAATATGGTGAGTTGAAATGTTCTTTGTATGCACTATAAATGTTCAAAATTTTCTGGGGTAGGTGTAATTCTATTAAGGCTTTACCATTTACTTAGGCAACAATTTATTTCAGGAAAGAAAACTCTATTAGTTGTATATGTGAAGGCGTTTCCGAGCTATCGGACCAGGGTGACCCAGATCATCATCTGTCGGGTACCGCTAATTTATTTATATATGTAATACCACGAACAGTATTCCTGTCATGATTCCAAGGGCTTTGGATTTCGCCCTGCAGAACTTTTTCATTTTCTTCTATATAATATGGTAGATGTCACACCCATGTTACGAAGTTTTTTCCAAATTATATTTTGCGTCAAAAAACCAATCCAATCACCATGTTTCATCCCTTTTTTCGTATTTGGTAGAGAATTATGGCATTTTTTTTAATTTTTCGAAATTTTCGATATCGAAAAGTGGGCGCGGTCATAGTCGGATTTCGCTCATTTTTAATACCAAGATAAAGTGAGTTCAGATAAGTACGTGAACTAAGTTCACTAAAGATATATCGATTTTTGCTCAAGTTATCGTGTTAATGGCCGAGCGGAAGGACAGACGATCGACTGTGTATAAAAACTGGGCGTGGCTTCAACCGGTTTCGCCCATTTTCACAGAAAATAGTTATCGTCATAGAAGCTATGCCCTTACCAAATTTCACAAGGATTGGTAAATTTTTGTTCGACTTATGGCATGAAAAGTATTCTAGATAAATTAAATGAAAAAGGGCGGAGCCACGCCCATTTTGAAATTTTCTTTTATTTTTGTATTTTGTTGCACCATATCATTACTGGAGTTGAATGTTGACATAATTTACTTATATACTGTAAAGATATTAAATTTTTTGTTAAAATTTTACTTAAAAAAATTTTTTTTTTAAAGTGGGCGTGTTCGTCCTCCGATTTTGCTAATTTTATTTAGCACATATATAGTAATAGGAGTAACGTGCCTGCCAAATTTCATCATGATATCTTCAACGACTGCCAAATTACAGCTTGCAAAACTTTTAAATTACCTTCTTTTAAAAGTGGGCAGTGCCACGCCCATTGTCCAAAATTTTACTATTTTTCTATTCTGCGTCATAAGGTCAACCCACCTACCAAATTTGATCGCTTTATCCGTCCTTGGTAATGAATTTTGGCAGTTTTTCGGTTTTTCGAAATTTTCGATATCGAAAAAGTGGGCGTGGTTATAGTCCGATTTCGTTCATTTTAAATAGCGATCTGAGATGAATGCACAGGAACGTACATACATACCAAATTTCATCAAGGTACCTCAAAATTTACTAAGTTATCGTGTTTCGGACGGACGGACATGGCTAAATGAATTTCTTTTTTCACCCAGAAAACGGTTTTTTACAGCTTTTGTTTTCTCCCTCTTATATACATACAACAAAAAATCAAAAAAACTTTGTACTCACATCATTTGGTTTGCTTTCCACAAAAGGCTTCGATGCATTCCTCATTTGCTGCGTGTCCAGTGATGGCTGAGAAAAAAAAGGTCAAATGAAAAAGCAATATACATTTGATAGATTAAGAGCTGTTTCCATCATCTCCGCTTAACCCTTACTGGCACTTTATTTGACAGATATCATATGCTGACCTGTTAACTTAGCTGCCGGTCAGCGTTAACCGGAGGGGAATAAAACGTGTTCAAACTTATTAAATACTACGTTTTTGGCTACAATTCTAATTAACCGTTAATTCTTAATACGAAGTCTGATAAAACTTTGATGGCGCGTTGCGTAAGATTTCATGTTTGACATATGATTTACGATATTCTGCCAAAGTTGGAAATGTCAAGTGATGCGGCAAAAGCTTCGCTTTGACAGCGACATAATTAAACAATAACTTGACTAATTTTCCTCTCTTTGGATTTCATAAACTTTGTGTAGCAGATATATGTACGTGAGACAGTACTTTTACATGTCTAGAATCTGTATGTCCTGCATGCGATGTGTACGCACATGACACCAACCATATTTTCCATTTCAACACCAACTTCTGCATGGTCCACCCTTGTTGAAAGTGCTAGCTTCCTTGGATTCCCGTTAAAGGACTTTGATGACAATTTGTAAGTGGTCGCACCCATTGAATGGGGCGAAAGACTTTTAATACAACAACATTGCCAATTGAGTAGGTAAGTACTCCCATACAGATGTTCTGCTCCAGCTTTCCCTTTTCTTGTGAGAAATCCATTGAGTAATTTTTCGCAAACGTTTTTTTCGGAAACGTGTATGAGATTCGTTTGCGTAGTTTCAGTTACGAAATTTATAGAATTTTTTTCTTAAATTATCTAACATAAAAAAAGAATAATTTATAATTGGACGTTGTGGCAGAGCACTGCCCTCAAGTGGCCCAATAGAAACAGGCTAATCATGTTCATTATTTTTTTATTTATTTAATTAAATTTTTTGCCGAGTCATTGATGGGCAGTGGTTAATAGACGAAATTTGATTAAAATTTCGACTGCGATTTTCGTGTTCGCAGCTGTCAGTACTTGTACGAAGTAATTGACTACGAGCAAGTAAGGAAGGCTAAGTTCGGGTGTAACCGAACATTACATACTCAGCTGAGAGCTTTGGAGACAAAATAAGGGAATATCACTATGCAGAAAAATGAACCTAGGGTAACCCTGGAATGTGTTTGTATGACATGGGTATCAAATAGAAGGTATTAAAGAGTATTTTATAAAGGAGGGGGCCATAGTTCTATAGGTGGACGCCTTTTCGAGATATCGCCATAAAGGTGGGCCAGGGGTGACTCTAGAATGTGTTTGCACGATATGGGTATCAAATTAAAGGTATTAATGAGGCTTTTAAAAGAGAGTGGCCCTTAGTTGTATATGTGAGCGCTTTTCGAGATATCGACCAAAATGTAGACCAGGGTGACCCAGAACATCATTCGTCGGGTACCGCTAATTTATTTATATATGTAATACCACGAACAGTATTCCTGCAATGCTTCCAAGGGTATTTGATTTCGCCCTGCAGAACTTTTTCATTTTCTTCTACTATGGTTGGTGTTACACCCATTTTACAAAGTTTTTTCCAAGTTATATTTTGCGTCAAAAAACCAATCCAATCACCATGTTTCATCCCTTTTTTCGTATTTGGTATAGAATTATGGCATTTTTTTAATTTTTCGAAATTTTCGATATCGAAAAAGTGGGGCGTGGTCATAGTCGGATTTCGCCCATTTTTAATACCAAGATAAAGTGAGTTCAGATAAGTACGTGAACTAAGTTTAGTAGAGATATATCGATTTTTGCTCAAGTTATCGTGTTAACGGCCGAGCGGAACGACAGACGATCGACTGTGTATAAAAACGGCGTGGCTTCAACCGATTTCGCCAGTTTTCACAGAAAACAGTTACCGTCATAGAAGCTATGTCCTTACCAAATTTCTCAAGGATTGGTAAGTTTTTGTTCGACTTATGGCATTGAAAGTATTCTAGACAAATTAAATGAAAAAGGGCGGAGCCACGCCCATTTTGAAATTTTCTTTTATTTTTGTATTTTGTTGCACCATATCATTACTGGAGTTAAATGTTGACATAATTTACATATTACTGTAAAGATATTCAATTTTTGTTAAAATTTGACTTTAAACTTTTTTTTTTTAAGTGGGCGTGTTCGTCATTCGATTTTGCTAATTTTTATTTAGCATACATATAGTAATAGGAGTAACGTTCCTGCCAAATTTCATGATGATATCTTCAACGACTGCAAAATTACAGCTTGCAAAACTTTTAAATTACCTTCTTCTAAAAGTGGGCGATGACACGCCCGTTGTCCAAAATTTGACTAATTTTCTATTCTGCGTCATAAGGTCAACCCACCTACCAAGTTTCATCGCTTTATCCGTCTTTGGTAATGAATTATCGCACTTTTTCGGTTTTTCGAAATTTTCGATATCGAAAAAGTGGGCGTGGTTATGGTCCGCTTTCGTTTATTTTAAATAGCGATCTGAGATGAGTGCCCAGGAACTTACATACCAAATTTCATTAAGATACTTCAAAATTTACTCAAGTTATCGTGTTTACGGACGGACGGACATGGCTAAAAGAATTTCTTTTTTTGCCCAGATCATTTTGATATATAGAAGTCAATATCTATCTCGATTAGTTTATGCCGTTACGGATTACCGTTATGCGAATAAAATTAATATACTCTGTGAGCTCTGCTCAGCTGAGTATAAAAATGCTCGTAATTGACCGAAGTATTCTGGGATGTGTTCGCATCGGAATACCTTTATTAATAGGGTTTTCGGGAGGAATTTAACCGATGTTAAGCCATTACCAATGTTTTTATGTGAAATAAATATGTTTTCGAACTTAAAGTTATAACGATTACTACTTGTTTAGGCCGTCAAACATGTAAGCATTTCATACTTACATATTGCGATCGAAGTAAATGAAGCCATATAGATTCGTTGGAAGGTGTAGTGACTTGTGAAATGCTGTTCGCATTTGTTAAATTTTCTGCACTACCAAAACCACCATCTGCAGGTTTATTAAGACTTGAACGGCCACGTTGACGCATAGTTAATCCAGGAATGTGAATTTGTTTTGGCTAAAAAGTGAAAAAGAAATATGTTTATGTTATTATGGAGAAATGATAAAGAGGCGGGTGACATAAGGTCAACGGTCTTAACATCAATTGACCTTGGGACCACTTCAACTGGCCACAACGACACCGACATTATGACCATCCTGCCTTTCCGAAAAAGTAATAAAGTCAACACTTTTTTTCTCTAGTGGCCATGGCCTTAATTATTTTGTTTCGCACCTCCACGTATTAAAATATTCATTGTCGAATTACAGTTAAGTTTTATTGTTTTCACTATATGTGACCTGGAATCATGAAAGGGACCTATTGTGCGAAAAGAAGTTTTCGAGAAAAACGCGTTTAAAGTTTTTGTTTAGCTGGACTTTGTGTAGCGGCCGGCCGTTGTGAACGAATTTTGTAATTAAAATTTAAGTAACTTCCCGATAAGCTACAAGCTTGAAACTTTAAATATATATTACAGAACCCGATTACAATGCAATAATAAGAAAAAAATCTACGATAAGTGGCACATGGATCGAAATATTTAAAAAAAATCGTATTTGTAGTCCGATTTGGCTTTAAATGCGTTTTGTGAAAAGATAGAGCGTTAAATTTCTTATAAGAATCACTCAAAAAGTGAACAACGGTATCTTCGCACAACAGGTCCCTTTCATGATTCCAGGTCACATATGTGTTTTCGGTCGAATGAAAAGCGTATTTTTTTAAATTTTCAGATACGTCGCTATATTTTGTTCACATTTAAAAATCGGATAAAAAACTGTCCCAATGAGGCCCTCTCTGAGACAAAAGGAGCTTTTTCGTTGGAAGCAGTAAGGAAGGCGGTCGGCATGATGTGGTGGTGCACAGTGGCTAGTCATTGTCGGCTGGGGCGGGTCCTTGCCAACCTTACTGTTCCTGCGCCATAAACAGAAAAAAGTTCCTATCATGCCTATCAAACTAGCAGCTGTCAAATTTAAAATAAACTGACAGAAGCGCAGAGACGACTCAAAACGCTTATAATTCAAAATAAAACAACATCCGGCCGAACCGGATGTCACGGACAGACCGTTAACATTCAAAAAATTTAAACTTCAAAAAAAAATCAAACGCAAAAAAAAAATTTACCGAACCGGACATGGCCGGTTACTAACGCTGAAATTTAAAAAAAAAACGCTGAAAAATTTAAATACAAAAAGCAAAAGGGCCGAATATATAGAGGGGCGCAGCGGGTGGTGTTGCGACGCCCGGTGCTATGCCCACCCTCAAAATCCATGGCCACCGACGCACCTATTTTTCGGTGGCCCTTACCTGGTAACCCTAAGTGCCTTCTAAATAAACAAGGAAGTCAGCATTCCCATTTTAAATTACAAATTTATTCAAAATTCATTATTAATATGTTGTTGTTAAACCTTTTCTTTGAAAAATCATTGGATTATCAGCTAAATTTCTAATATAAACTATACTTTCTAACAACAAAGTTATTCAAATTAATTTGCTTATATTTTGTTAACCAAAAATATATATAAAGTTCTGTCTTGGTTACTATCATTAGGGGTGGGTGGGTGTGTTGGGTGTTGGTGTTGTTGGTTGCGAGTGTATATAAGTTACATCCATACATACTTGTTCTATACACATACTATTTTAGTGTTATATAGTTTAGCCCCTTATTCATTTTGGCCTTAAAGTACAATGTTACAACAATCACCTATTATTTGCCTTTTTTTTCACTTACAAAAATTATTATGTTGTTATAGTAGAACTTATTTTTGAGTGTAACAAAATATTAAATTGGTATAATGCTAATGCGCATAGTATAATGATAATAATATGTAATAGGTACTAAGAAAATTTGTTACAAAAGCAATAAAGAGGACATTGCGATAGCAATAGGTATTACGTGCACGTATGTTACTTTCGTCGTGTTGTTCGAAAGATATTGCCCGCAATAGGGATTCATATATATATATATATATTGCATTTGTATGATATAAGACAAAAATTAAATTGAAATGCTTTTGCCAATTCGTGCATAATCGACGAATGGCTGCTGTCGCAAAAGAAATTTTCTTTAAATTTATGGTTGAGCTCCAAAAATGGAACGCTAAAACTTTTCAAATGATACAGACCGCTTTTCTTATGAATAAAAACTCATCGACCTAACTTCAATCATTTTGAAGCAAGAAAAAATATCATTAAAATGAAGAAAACGAGATGTATGTTCCTTGTTGTATAGCCAACAATTTCGAGTATTCAATAATACAATTTGACAAAAACAATCGACTCCTGTTAAGTAGTTCAACCGGACTGTATAGAACCCTCTAAGTACCACTTAGAAGTTTCTTTAACTACCCTGCAAAAACGCTCCCGTCATTCCACGTCATTTGACCAGACACTCTACAGTCATAGGTTATATTCATAGTCACATTTGCATGAGCGTGGGTAAGTTTTATGACCAAATTTTTTGTAGGGTAATTATATCTAAAGTTATACTTTGCTGGTACTTACATGGCCGTCTGAGTACGTACCATGGGTCTCTGCCGGCGTGGTTACCGGTGATGTTGTTGTTGCTGGTGAAGGTGTCGCTGTCGTCGGTTATGGCGCGCGGTCTTGGGCGCGCTGTGTTGGTACTGTTGGTGGTTGTTGCGCTCTGGTCCGAGGTAATCGAATGAACCTGGTGGCGATAAAACTTCGTGCTGACCTTTACGATCTGGATGACTTGGTAATTTTGGCGTTAGTTGTATTACGCGGCAGCGTACTGCTGGCCCTGGGGCGGAATTGGTGTCGGACGCTTTTCCGAAGGTGGTAGTGTACTTCGTAAACGTAGAGAAAGGCATTTATCTTCGGATACCAAGGGTTTCTCATCAACCATTAGTTTAGTGCCGCCCGAATCCGAATCGGAATCACTAGAACTTTCCTCACTAGGGGTGACCGTGAAACGCCGACCTACTTCAACTGGATATTCTATACGTTGAGCTTGTGTCAACACAACACACCCGTTGTAAAGTTTATTACCACCTAAAATAGACGAGTAGAAACTAGATTTGTCGGAATGAACTCTGTCGGTACTTTGCGCTATCGACTCTTTCCTAGTTTCTGGGCATTTACCTGTTTGTTCTTCTAGTAGTTGGTTTAAGGAATCGGCCTGCAATTCCTCGTTGCGGTCTTTTGGTTCTTCAACAATACTCGCTTGAATACGTGCACAGCCGGCTAGGGTGTTTTGCGATTAGTTGAATATAAGTGGGGATGTGCAGTTGATGTAGCAATAATGTTAATGAAGCAGTATAGGTGCTTGACGCCTTTGCTGTTGAAGTTGTGCCAATAGATGTTGCACGATCCTTTGTATAATCGCCGGGCCGCCAAAAATCAGGCTCAAGCAAATCACAAATGCCGGAAACTCATGGCAATTTTCGCTCGTTGTGGTTTCTCAAAATTTTTCAGACTTCTTCTTGCTTTGTCATGCCGGAAACTCATGGCAATTTTCGCTAGTGATCGCCGGTCTGTTTTTTTCTTGTTTTCGATACTTTTGTATCGCAACTTTCGCCCCATCACCAGTCACTAGGTGTGTTCGCACGAACACGCTCCCAAGTGGACCGTAACCGTAGACCATAACAGCAGACCGTAACAATTTTAGTGGAAACTTGGAATAGAAAATCACGTGACTACAGTGAGACGACAGCTAGCATCAACACTGAAGTCAGGGACAACTAAAATTAAAACAAAAAAAAAAAAAATATTGCTACACCGCATCGCCACTAGACAAGGGCAAGCAAGCCATTCGAGTGTATTTCTGCCTTCAAAAACTGCTCAGCAAAATTCATCCACCTTAATAGGTGCCGTTCGTAGTCGGCATAAATAATATACATAGGTTCATTGATTTGTAGGAAAAATGAAAAAGCAGGATAATTTGGGAGAGAACCACGGTCGTAATCTCCTCGGAGGTATACCGCGCAAAATACTTTTTTTTATTATTATACTACGTACACTTCGAAAAGTTTTTGGCGATACCTCAAGCAGTAGGATGGTATCCTCGGAAGACTTCTTTTTTACAAGAACTAAAAGGCCAAATTCCCCTTAACAGGGATTGGAAAGGATACAGGCTGATCAGAAAGAAGCCAACTCGCTCTCCTCTACCGCAAGGGTCCATGATTGTCAGAAATTGCCAGATCGCAGTAGATAATCGGCCACTGACGGACCCCTTTATAATGGATAAAAAAAATAAGTTCTATGCATCTAAAACAGGGATCTTCATTTCATAACACATTTATGCAGATCCGATTTACACTAGATCGACAATAGGGTAGACTTAGTGATGTATAAAACTTCTAAAAAACGCTCATGATGTTTGAGCCCATGGAGAAGGCACCCAATAAAATCAAGAAACCATGATTTTCTTAATAATTTCCCTGTTTGCTTCAATTAAAATTCTTTACCTGAGTTCCTATGAACACTGATCCAGATCTCGATAAAAATTTAACATGAAAATACAAAAACAACGTTGTGATCCTGATAAAATATTTGGATTAATTTTGGTTCAACAGGGTAGCTGTGTTGATTTCGTTTTTTGTGGTAAATTCTTTACTGCTAACCCTTTTTACTTGGAAGTACTCACAGAAATATGTACTGGAGTATCTGAATCTACCAAATTGTTTTATCCAATTATTTGCCAAATATTTTTATCTTTAGGTCTGGAAACAAGTTATTAAGGCCTTAAAATAATTACATTATATCATTTTAAACCATGATAGAAATACGATAAATTTTTCATTACTATATTAACAAGAAAATATGCAAAATACAGAACCTTAACAAATTGTTCGATTCTTTTTTGCACAAAGCTCCCGGCAGTCTTCGGACGATTGTTTTTAGGTTCAAATCGCGTCTAGCTTATTTTGTTGCCTATTTCAAATCCTATAGAAATATATAAAATTTGTGGCATAGTTTAAAGAACTAATAATAGTAGTAACGCCGAAAGCCCTCGGTTCAAGTACCGGGCAAAGCAACATTGAAAATTTAGAAAAAAAAATTTGTTCAACTATAAAAATGTTTTACTCTATATATGACATTTCGTAAGTACCTACATATATGATGAAATTTTAAGCTTCTGACTGTTAAAATGGGGCAGAAATTACGAAAAGCTTTTAATCTTAACAATCGGTTCGATGGGATATATATATACTACTAGCAGACCCGGCAGATGTTGTGCTGCCCTAAATTTGGTCTATCTGCATACATTTTAATAAGTTTTTTCCGTCTAACTCTGCCCTCCCCCACTCTTCACTTTTTCTTAATCCTTTTATTGACTCCTCCCTCCGTATTTTTCGCTTCATCTATCTCTATCTTCGTCTCACTCTATCTCTTTCTCAGTCTCCTTCTCCTTCCCTTTTTTCTTTTCTCTCAAGTTCTCATTCTTCTTCATCCCTTATTGCCAGTCTCAGAGGGTGGTATGTATCTTGTTCCAGTCCCATTACGAGTCCCAGTCCCACTCCGAGTCTCAATCCCTGTCCTAGGCCTAATCCCAGTCCCAGTCCGTCTCTGGTCTACTTCCCGGAAAAAAGGATCGTAAATACTAATATAGGCAAATTTATATACCAAATTTCAGGCAAATCTAGTAGGACGTATGTAAACAGGGAGGTGGGTATTATTAATTCATGTCTTTATTTCGGCTCCGCAAGCATATTTATCAGTCTTTGCCTCTTGATGCGACTAAATCGAATAACACAACAGCAACAGCTTTCATTTGATATCCATATTAATACACAAGCGTTTTATTTAATCCGGCCGTGAGCTCAACAATAACAACAACGGTATATACTAACGGCCAAAAAAGAAAATAAATTATGGAAAACCGGAGAGCACACCGAGAAGTTGAAGACGTCACCAACGTCTACAAAAACATCAAGAAAGGTTATGACAACAAAACCGGAAAACGCGTAAAACAATACCAACGCACTACACATCAGACCACAAGACTTTCAGAGTCTACGTTGTTTCTGGAGAGGTGTAGGAAAAACGGAATAACACCGAAATTTATCAGCAATGCGACCAAAAACATTACTTACATTATCAACAACAACATCAGCAACAGCAAAATACCAACAAAACTTTCAAACATCGTGAATACATACATAGAAAAGATCAAGTGGAAACTTCTAAATATTATCATAGCAATAAAGCACGAACTTCTGCGTCAAAAAGGAAATAAGGTAAATAGATTAAGGACAGAAATAACACAATACATCAACACACACGACTCCACGGCATTCTTCAAAAGCGAAGAACTGTTGACGAACAAACTCAAAACGAACATGAAAACGTCACAAGTTAACAAATATGAGGATCTTAAACGAAAACAAGAACAACTATTGAATATTAAGGTGATACCGGAATGGATTGCAAACACGACCAACACACAAATACCTACAAACATTCAATGAAGTGAAGTGACAATATTTACCATGAGAAAAATATTATAGTTATTAAAAAGATCTTGGAAAACAACAACTTTCCCACAGAGCTAACCAAGAAACGAATTCGCGATTATTATTCCCGACCCAGTGATAGCGTTAATAAAGAAGCTAAAAACGTCAAGATATACAAGTCTGCAACATATGTCCCGAGATTATCAGTAAGAATAAGATATTCGAACATGTATGACAAAGAAAACGTGCGGTTAGCTTTCACCTATGACAACACACTACGGAAAATTTTCAGTAATCTAAAATATAAAATCTTAACACAAGAAAAATCGGATATTGTATACAAGATTCCTTGCAATGGAGACGGGTCCCACATATGCGAGAAAGTATATGTGGGTACTACAAAAACAAAACTCAAGACAAGGATATCCGCACAGAAATCTAACATAAAATTAAGGAACAATTTTGCGGACAACAAAACAGCTTTAACTTCGCACTGCCAAGATACAGGACATTACCCGGACTTTGACAATGTCGCAATTTTAGAAAAGGAGAGAAATTATAATAAACGTTTCATGTTAGAAATGCTACACATAGTGGACACCCCTAATGATAAGAGGATGCATTTTAAAACGGACATCGCGAATTGTTCACATGTCTACCGCAACCTAATCAGGAACAACAAACATTCGTGACACATTTTTTACCCACCCACACAAATATAAAGGCTTCGTCTTCGTTTTGAATGTAATTGTAATGCTGAGATGACCACGCATTTATGTATTCTCCGTCTATTACTTTGTTGTTTTGAAAGTTTTTGGTTTACAATTACGGTTCTTTCATTTGTTTATACTCTCTGTTTAGATTATCAATCGCTGTTTCATTTTATAATTGTTTTGTTAAATGTTAGTCTTGCAAGTGCAGCTTAAGATGTAATGCGGCAGTTACCCACCGACGTGTGCCGTACGTACGGACGGTTGTCGTACGAAGCACGTTTGACCGAACTCTCAAGCCCGTAGGAATCAATGTGTGCGTCCGTGTACATGTACATAACATATTTGTGTGTGTATTGTTTACAACAAAGCACTGTTGCCATTGGCCAGTTTGCATGCATGCTTATGGAAACATCAACTTTTTCCAATTTAATTTTTGATATTGTAAAAGGCCGGAATACATATTAAATAAGTATAAATAGATTACATATTTATAATCAGCACTTTTACATAATTATTTCGAATTATTTTCACAATTTATCAAACTTTAATTAGGTGTTTTTGCATAAAATTACAAACGGTTAAAAATTGGCGCACAAAAGTTTACTAGGCAACTCTGTCTAGTGAGAGAGCGATCAGCTGACACGTTCTTACGGAAAAATACCCAAATTGTTTTGATTTCTACGTTCCGGGCTACGTACGTACGGGCGTTGCAAGTCGGTGAGTTTTCGTTTACATTGTAATCTCATAAGATAGGTCGTGTCAGCTGACACGTTTTTGGTACGTACGTTCGTGAGTAACTGCCGCATAAGTTGTGTTGATATGATATATGTTAATTAATGTTTTAGGTGCATATGTTTGTTATAAATACGTATTGTTTTTTGCAGTCCTGATGATGACTTCAGACTGAGGTCGAAATATTGACATTAAATTAAATTAAAACCAAATAAAAGCGTTTTATTTAATCCGGCCTTGAGCTCAACAATAACAACAACGGTATATACTAACGGCCAAAAAAGAAAGTAAATCATATTACACACACATTCTAGGGGTATCCGGGTCCACGTTTTGACCTATATCTCGAAACTCTAGTCACAAATAGGTATGAAAATTACCCTGCACTAAAGCACTCATCAACAGTTTTCATTTGTTATCCATATTGTATAACCACATTCTAGGGGTACCCGGGTCCACGTTTTGGCCTATATCTCGAGACCCTAGTCACCAATAGATATGAAAACCACCCTGTACTAAAGCACTCATCAACAGCTTTCATTTGATATCCATATTGTATAAACACTGTCTAGGGGTACACGGGCCCACGCTTTGGCTTATATCTCGATACCCTAGTCACCCAGGGGTACGTAAAATACCCCGTATTAAAGTACTCCTAAACTGCTTCCATTTGATACCCATATTGTACAAACACATCCCAGGAATACCCAAGTCCACGTTTTGATCTCAAGACCCTAGCCAGAACGGGATAAAAAGTAACCTATGTCCGTTGTTGTCGTTGTTGTTGTTTGTAGCGATAAGGTTGCTCCCCGAAGGCTTTGGGGAGTGTTATCGAAGTGATGGTCCTTTACCGGATACAGATCCGGCATGCTCCGGTACCTCAGCACCATTAAGGTGCTAGCCCGACCATCTTGGGAACGATTTATGTGGCCACATTAAACCTTCAGGACATTCCCTCCCTCCCCACCCCCAAGTTCCATGAGGAGCTTGGGGTCGCCAGAGCCTCGTCTGTTAGTGAAACAGGATTCACCGCGGATAGGTGAGGTTGACAATTGGGTTTGGAGAAGCTATATATTGCGCTGGCAACATGAAGGGTTGCGCTACACAGCCCCTTAAATCTGGTATTTTAGTCGCCTCTTGCGACAGGCATACCTACCACGGGTATATTCTGATCCCCTAACCCGCTGGGGAACCTATGCCCGTCTCTTGGTTCTAAGCTACCTATGCACCAATTTTCAGCGGAATCGGTTCATCCGTTCTTATGTTATAAATAGTGTAACTAACACCTCTTTCTTTTATATACATATACATAAGATCGGTCCCTGGTCCACTTCCTGGGAAGGAACTTCACAGAAGCGCTATCCTATCTTTCAAGTTGGATCAAACTATACGTGTGCAAATTTCATTAAAATCGGTTAAATAGTTTCGGAGTCCATCGCGGACAAACAATGTGACACGAAATTTATATATATTAAGATATATACGAGTATGACCAATCTCTACGATTTTTTCATACAACAAAATTTACTATACACCTAATCATTTGTTGAAATTTGAAGTTTCCATTTGATGAATTGATATGACAAAAAAGCGAATTTTCTGAAAAATCGGTTGCATGGGGGATATATGCGGGATATATGTTGGTTCCGACAAATGTCTAATCGGACACCAAAATGTACCCGCTGACCAAATGTCATCAAGATATCTCAATGAGGGACTAGTTTGCGTTCAAACAGATCGCAATCCTGATCATTTCGGTATACTTTATGGTAGGTCTATCTATTGTATTTTGAGGCGCTACAATTTTGGGATTCGTGACAAACTTAATATACAATTTCATTTTCATGAAAGGTATACAAAGTTGAATCATGTGGTAAATAAAAAAGAGTAAGTAATAAGTGGTTGTTATACAAGACAATTTGTTAGAGGTAAGGTCAGGGGTAGCGAACGAAATAGGGAAAGGGAGAATAATTTTTTCAAATATAGTTAAATATAATAAAATACTTATAAGCGGGAGCATTTACCTTTGTATTCATTGCTTGTGTTGCCTGTGACGACATCATCGTCTGCATTGTCGCATCGCTTTCACTCATACTAGCTTTCTCTTGATTGCGTCGTACTGCGATTTCGTGTAAACATAGTTTAATAGCCAAATCGAGAAAATTTAAATTCTCCGGTATATTTTCAACTTTATTTTGTATATAGAATTTGTAGACATCCACCATAAGTTCAGTAAACAGTATTTCCTTTTGATTCATATATTTTAAGCATTTCTTGTGAACTTTGTAAATATCAATTAAGAGATTTAAGGTTTCAATATCATTACGATTTTCAATATTTTCTTTTAAAATATCACGCATTATTTGAGCGCAATAATTTAAAGCGCTGTGTGAAAGTTTTACTCTTTCACAATCCTTTATATAACGTCTGAAAAGAAGGCAAAAAATTTGTTATCTAACTGGATTTATATTTTCACTCGGTTCATTTTGAATGTTCGTTATAAGAGCCATGTGAGGTTATATATTGTGGTGAGTACTACCACTTTCGCCACGTCATTATGCCGCTAGTAAAAAAAATGCTTCACAACCACAAAGGCAATGTAAGTAGATGAGATTACAAATTGCTACGCACTCATGTACACAGCAGCTAAGAGCGCAGACGGCATTACTCCCGAATATACTTATATAGAAGATAACAGCGAATATGAGATGTAGCAGATGAGAAAAGTAAATAAAGAACTAATCGATAGGGCTGTTCGCGAAAATTCTAGACCCTGGGATAAGGTAATTGAGATATAAAAGCGGCGCGGTCCAACTGATGGTGAATCAGTTGGATTTTAAGAAGTTATAAGAGAAGCGAGAGAGAGAAGAGAAATGTTGTATTTATTTGACAGTTCATTGATTCGAACGAAAAAAGCAGCTAAGAATTATCGAGAATCCTTAAATCTCGTTACATTAGGTATGTCTGTCCAAGCAAAGATAAACAAGAACTCCATATTAAATGAAATAATTTTCTATACAAACTTCAGAAAGAGCAAAATTTATATTTTTTACCTCCCGCATGTTGTCGGGAAAACATTGCCCTGTACAAAAAATTGCTTTCCGCAGTCAATATGCCGAAGATTTCAAGGAGCGCTGCCGGCGTGACAGTAATTGGGCGAAAATGATTCCTGGCCTATGTGCGGATGAATTGATCGATTCGACCATGTGAAACATTCTATGATGCCTCACCTTGTTTTATCAGTTCTAACAAATTTATAGATATTTCTAGTGCGTCTCGAAAAACAAGAGCGTAGATATAATAACATATATGTATGCTTAACAAGACTACCTGCCTCTTAGGTTCAACTTCACGATGTCAAACACACGGATCTAGTTGTGTGATCACCGGTCTAACACGATTAGGTCAATGTTTCATACGCTAACACTTCAGAGCAAACAGTACAATCACAAGCCTTACATTGGTTAGATAGAAGGTCTATCTAAACACTTTCCCACACTCATCCGGTTTGCAAGATCACTCCACCTTGAGCTCCATTACCATTCCTTTCAAATGCTTTAGCTCTTCAGATACAAGATACAATTTCAATACAAGTATCAAGGGATGTGAACAACCTATTCTGAGCACCAGGATGACCAGCATCACAACTAAGGGATGTGATTATAACCTTTTCATTACGGATTGTATGAAATGTCCGTTTTAGTCTACGACAAAAGCTTCTTCTACTAACCACATTCAAACTATATTCGAATCAGCATAGCCTAACGCAGTTTCAAACATTTCAAAAAGAAGAGTGAGCGCATACCCACTCTTACAATAATCAACTGTCATCCACAAACGATAGGCATCTGCCTAGCCAGCATTTAGTACACCATATTACTCAACAGGGTTACACTAGAGTTGTTCTCAACCTTTTCTTTGAACTTCCACAGAAGAATCATTTAAAAATGTATGCTTAGGTTAGAATAGGTAAAAAGTTCGCTTTACACTTGAGGGCGGATCAATCGACAACTTTACTGGTAACTGAAGAAGCAATGAAGAAGACCGCATTACTTCTAAGAGAATGTTTTATTGTCAGCGGAGAAGAGACTGCATAGCTTCGCTATGTATGCTTTATTGTCAACTTGCCCAAAAGTGAACTCGCTCGCATGCGAGTTTCACCACACATTTGTTCTCTTTGGAGTTCCCCCACTTTGGATTGGATAGCCATGGTATTTTAGTCGCCTTTTATGACCGGCATACCTATTGCGGGCATATTCTACCACTCTTAACCATCAGGGAGACAAAGGAGTAACAGTGAAATGTCAAAGGATCAGTCAAATCACTACATTCGCAATAATAGTTATATTATTTATTATCAGGGTAGATATCGAAATTTTAGAAATAAGGTTTTTCAATTAGAAGACAATTTTTCTAAGCGGGGTCGCCCCTCGGCAGTGTTTGGCAAGCGCTCCGGGTGTATTTCTGCCATGAAAAGCTCTCAGTGAAAACTCATCTGCCTTGCAGATGCCCTTCGGAGTCGGCATAAAACATGTAGGTCCCGTCCGGCCAATTTGTAGGGAAAATCAAGAGGAGCACGACGCAAATTGGAAGAGAAGCTCGGCCTTAGATCTCTTCGGAGGTTATCGCGCCTTAAATTTATTTTTTTTTTTAGATCACCTAGGGCCCAAAAATCTTATAATAGATAAAGGCACAACAACAATAAAGTAAGCTGCCACTATTGTGTACATCAAATCAATCATCATTTACTCACATACATGCAAGGCAGCAGAGAGATACTCACAAACGCATGTCATCATCAGCAGAAGTAGTATTCACATATACACACGCATATGGATACAAACAACAAATATACATGTACATATATGGATGTTACCCAAGCATGAATTTCGAGAAGTTACTAGACCTTAGGAGAAATGGGTGGACGAGACAACAGAGAGTATACAAGCAGCGAAAGCTGAGTAGTTCAGTAATCAGTTTGATTTAAGCACGCTATTGGTTGCGAAGTATAAGTGTTATTGTGAAGTACTTTCGAAGTAGTCTAATAAAGACCATTTATGCATCATTGAATATTGGAGTTATTTATTCAACAGTTTAGCGATTCGAACGTTAGCAGAAGATTTGGAATAAACGGAATTTCACTAAATTCGTTACAATATACTTTTTTATAAATAATACTCACTTATCTTGTTCGGGTGTTTTGTACAATTGCAATCCCACATCGATCAGCAATTTATGATTCTTATTCTCATATAATAATTCTATCAAAATTGCTGTACATTTAACTAAATGTGTTGCAAAATTTCCAGGTCTATCGATTTCCGATGAAGGTATACGCCAAATGCCATTAAATATATTATTCCATTTTCTATCATAAAATACGCCATCAATTTGATTGTCTAATTTTGTTTTATAATGACCGATCAATAATTCTTCGCAGTGTTTAAGATTTTTCAAATTTGGCAAATTTGTATTTTTGTAATGGTATGCTAAGCGATAAATGGACTTATAGTGTTCGGGAAAACGAGTTACACATTCTTCAAGATTTTGTAAAACAATTTTATAGATATTCTCAACTTTATATGCCGGATAGGGTGTGTTGAGTTTCTTTGAATCATTGGAAGAACCATCCGAATCTGAATCTGTTTCAGATGATGACGTACTATCTGTGCCACTGGTAACTGATGTTGTACTGCTTGTTGTTATGGTAGTTGTTGTTACGGTGACACCACTTTCCTGAAATGAATTTAATAAAATTTGGAGTGAAAATTTTTACTCCCTCCTGTAAAAATTTTATTTACGTACGAAATTATTAGCAAGTAAGGAAGGCTAAGTTCGGGTGTAATCGAACATTAAATACTCAGCTGAGAGCATTGGAGACAACATAAGAGAAAATCACCATGTAAGAAAATGAACCAAGGGTAAGCCTGGAATGTGTTTGTATGACATTGGTATCAAATGGAAGGTAATAAAGAGTATTTTAAAAGTGATTGGGCCTTAGTTCTATAGGTGGACCCATTTTCGAGATATCACCATAAAGGTGGACCAGGGGTGACTCTAGCATGTGTTTGTACGGCATGGGTATCAAATTAAAGGTATTAATGAGGATTTTAAAAGGGAGTGAACCTTAGTTGTATATGTGAAGGCGTTTTCAAGATATCGGACCAGGGTGACCCAGAACATCATCTGTCAGGTACGGCTAATTTATTTATATATGTAATACCACGAACAGTATTCCTGTCATGATTCCAAGGACTTTGGATTTCGCCCTGCAGAACTTTTTTATTTTCTTCTACTTAGTATGGTAGATGTCACACCCATTTTACAAAGTTTTTTCTAAAGTTATATTTTGCGTCAATAAACCAATCCAATCACCATGTTTCATCCTTTTTTTCCTATTTGGTATGTAATTATGGCATTTTTTCATCGAAAAAGTGGGCGTGGTCATAGTCGGATTTCGCCCATTTTTAATACCAAGATAAAGTGAGTTCAGATAAGTACGTGAACTAAGTTTAGTAAAGATATATCGATTTTTGGTCAAGTTCTCGTGTTAACGGCCGAGCGGAAGGAGAGAGGGTCGACTGTGTATAAAAACGAGGCGTGGCTTCAACCGATTTCGCCCATTTTCATAGAAAACAGTTATCATAGAAACTATGCCCTTACCAAATTTCACAGGGATTGGTAAATTTTTGTTCGACTTATGGCATTAAAAGTATTCTAGACAAATTAAATGAAAAGGGGGCGGAGCCACGCCCATTTTGAAATTTTCTTTTATTTTTGTATTTCGTTGCACCATATCATTACTGGAGTTGAATGTTGGCATAATTTACTTATACACGTGAAGATATTCAATTTTTTGTTAAAATTTGACTTTTAAAATTATTTTTTTTTAAAAAGTGGGCGTGTTCCTTATCCGATTTTGCTAATTTTTATTTAGCACACGTATAGTAATAGGAGTAACGTTCCTACCAAATTTCATCATGATATCTTCAACGACTGCCAAATTAAAGATTGCAAAACTTTTAAATTACCTTCTTTTAAAAGTGGGCGGTGCCGCGCCCATTGTCCAAGATTTTACTAATTTTCTATTCTGCGTCATAAAGTCAACCCACCTACCAAGTTTCATCGCTTTATCCGTCCTTGGTAATGAATTATCGCAGTTTTTCGGTTTTTCGATATCGAAAAAGTGGGCGGGTTTATAGTCCGATTTCGTTCATTTTAAACAGCGATCTGAGATGAGTTCCCAGGAACGTACATACCAAATTTCATCAAGATACCTCAATATTTACTCAAGTTATTGTGTTAACGGACAGACGGACGGACATGGCTCAATCAAATTTTTTCGATACTGATGATTTTGATATATGGAAGTCTATATCTATCTCGATTCCTTTATATCTGTAAACCAACCTTTATCCAATCAAAGTTAATATACTCTGTGTGCAAAGCACGCTGAGTATAAAAATACAAATGGTTTAAAAGGAGAGGTTTTGTGACTAGTCATATATCTGGTAGCTGTCTAGTAGTAATAACATATAAATTCGTATCCTTAAATTTCAAAATGGCAATACCGGCAAGAGGCAAAACTTCAAGGGATGAAAATAAAATCACACATCCATACAGCGAAACACGTTTGAGGGTAGAATATATTACACTTGCTTTGTTCGTGCACATACGGCGCTACTGAATGTAATCGCCCTAAAGTTTTTTTTATGAATTAAAATTTGTTTAGTGAAATAATGAATTAAAAATTTAATAAACATACAAAAAACCCTTATAATAAGTTAATAAAATTGATTACTTAAAAGCCAATAAAAAAACTGCCTAAAAGAAGTTATAGTAATTCTAAAACAGTAATAGGAAAAAAAGCAAAATCATTGCCGCAGTTGAAACAGGAGTTGAAAAAAAAATTTGTATAATATAGAGAAAATGTTTACAGAAATCATAATATTTACTTTGTTAATTTCGGTGCTAAGCGTTTGTAGTTTGAATGGATATGAAAATGGGTTGGTACAAATTAACAAGAAAATATAAAGAGAAAAAATAAATAAAAATCACAATGACTTCATTAATTTTGTGGTCTTATACTCCCCTTTCTTTAAATTTTTTGCAATTTTTACAGCTTTAGTTTTGGAGTGACAACAGAAATAACAAAAACACACAATGATGAGGTGAGCATAATTATGTACATACAAACTAGCCAAATTAGAGTAATTAAAGGCGTAAATTATGATATGAATGAGCGGGAATAAAAGAAAGCAACTAACACTAATGATGAGAGTAGAATGATATGAGTATGTGCGAACATTTGTTAGGTCAATTAGAGCGGAAGCTTAAAAAAGGAAAATCCTTACATATAAAATTCGTATTTTCATAAATGTTCCATCGTCATGGGTGGAACATTCTAATGCTGTTGTAGCGATTAGGTTACTCCCCGAAGGCTTTGGGGTGTTATCGATGTGATGGTCCTTTGCCGGATATGGATCCGGTACGCTCCGGTAACACAGCACCATTAAGGTACTAGGTACTAGAGGTTTACGCCGATCACTTTATCGCAGGCTCTATTATATACCGGCGGCGGCGGCGCGCCGGCATACGCCGGTGTTCTGACTTTAAAAAGCTTGATTTTTCAATTTAAAAAAATAATATTTAGGAAACGTTTTGAGTAAAAGTCTAGTTGGGGGGTCGACTGCTAATACGCTACCAGAAATATCGAGAGGGGTGTCAAAAGACGCGTATTGACCTCGACAACAATAGTCCGAAGGCGGAAAAGAAAAATTGTATCTCTGTTCGAGATATTTGCAGTTGAAGTTGGCGATTTTCATGTGGTTGTTGTAATGTTTTGGGATACCCACAAAAAAAATTGTGAACAGAAGTGTTTTTCGCGGATATAGTTTTGGTCTTCAAACCGGTGTTGGACCCACCCAGGGTAATATTTAATAAGCGCGGCCGAAGGACCGAAGGTGTTTTGCACAAAAATACTATGGATCCGCCCCCGGTTTCGGAGGGACCCGCGGGTCATTTTTCGGTTTTTCGTTAATATCTTTTGAACGAGTCGCTTGACACCTCTCTCGATATTTTTGGTAGCGTATTAGCAGTCGACCCCTCAGCTAGACTTTTACCAGGTTTTGTTTGTATGTATTTAAGGAAATCGACTTTTGACCATTTCGGAAAGATCCGGGGTTTTTGCCTCAAAATCTCACAGATCGGTTAAACATTTTCAGGAGTAGCTCCTTGCGGAGGGATTGTGCCTCATTCTCTTACTTCAGAGAGGCTTCGAACCTAACCCCGGTCTTTGGAATTGGTACTGCTGCGTTTGCTGGAAAGAAATAGAGATACATAAAATAGCTTCACCTGGGGTTAACTCCTAACAATCGACGCGAACACAATTTCTTTAAATCATGTGCGAACAGTAGCAATCCCAACCACCAGTCGCTGCCACGCCTCCTGACCCTCATACCATATGCCAGCATAGAAGCTATAGGACTGCGACTTCGAACTCATACCTTCGTCGACGTCACTTTCCTAGAAGCTCTAGGAGTAGCTCCGAAGACTTTCTAATGGATGTTTTTGTCGCGCTATGCTGCCGAGCTACACCAGAGAAACACCTTGAAACGTTAGGGAGTGACTATTCGGCCAAGGATGCCGTACTCGAAATCATAAGCAGTCTAAGTGGATGTCATTGCGTAACTCATGGGTGAAAATCGTATAATCCTCGGCGCTTCTACATAATTAAAATTTCACAAGAACCCTGGATAAAATTTTTAAAATGTAGACCAAATTTTGCAGTCGTTTGTGTTCACAACATTGATTTCAATAGCCTTCGTTAAATCAAAACGATATTTTAGAATGAAAGTCGACAGATTTTAAGTTGAAAGATGTTAACTGCTGTTTTCCGGCCTTTTGATATAAGAGCTCATTATGGATGACCGCGTAGCTTCAGTTTTCAGACTAGTTCGACTGTCCACTACGTTAGGGTAGTAGCACACACGGTCATTAGTTCGACTGTCTTGGGAAAGCTTTTACTTCACTGCTTTGAGTGTTCTTGCGATGGACAAAGCCTCACCTGGTAAATATATGTGCCTACGTATACACATTTGTAAAAGGAGCCGTAACGTTTAGGTGATATTTAAACTTGGTTGATAGGCTATAATCAATGTGATTCCCTCTAAGGGACTAGTTTTGGATAGGGCCGCCAAATTTAGGACATGTCAAACCGGGATACTTTGGTGTTGAAGGATGAAGTGTGGAAATCAAAATTAACATTTCAGACGCTATTGTATAGTTTCGTATATAAACAAAAGATGTTTGACTGTAAGCCCAAGTATTTTTTAAACCCTTCTCATACGTATATATATCCTCAACTTAAGTATGAGGTTAGAAACATTTCAAAGGACTGTTTATGCCGCTAGAACCTACTAAAGGATTTGCATCACTGATTTTGCTTTCTTTCAGCCAATCGCAATATAAAATTCTTTAAAAAATCGGCTCCTTTTTTGGGTAACTTGCTTTTTTTTAACAACTTGAGAACAATTTGAAAACATGTTCGCCTTGGGTCATTTTATTTGCATTCATTGTTCATTATTAATTTTTTGAAAAAAATATGCAAAGCGAGCATATAAATTTATTATATTAGTGTTTCGTTTTAATAACTTGGTGAATTGGGTGATGCAAAGTCCGTGTTATGCTGATATCGAAAGCGCCTGTTTTTTAAATAACTTTTGAACAGTTAGAAAGAGTTAAATTTCGCAATTAGTTTCTTATAACTGGCAGTGATGCACATCTGTTGATACCACTTTCGACCATATCCGACCAATTTTCGACATGAACAATAAATGGCCTAAGCAGTCTTAAACGAGTAGAAAATATAGTAACGCGCCGGACGTCACCGCCGCCGCCGCTGCGCCGATATTTTTGACATTCGGCGGCGGCGTGCGAAAAACTCCTAAAATCGGCGGCGGCATCGGCGTTTATCGGCGGCGTATATCTCTACTAGGTACGACTATCTCGGGAGGGATTAATATGGTACCATTAAACCTTCAGCCCATCCCTCCCTACCCCACCCCCAAGTTCCATAAGAATCTTTGGGGTCGCCAGAGCCTCGTCTGTTAGTGAAACGGGATTCGTCGCTCGAAGGCGATGTTGACAATTGGGTTGGAGAAGCTATATATTGCGCTACACAACCCCTTGAATCCCTAATTCTAATAAAACTAGACGGTATTTTATGGTTCTAATACACTGAAAGAAAAGAGCTGGGAAAATCAACCGAAATTCGGGTAAATTCAACCGATATTTCTGTAAATATTTATCCATCCCAAATAGCAGTTGAATCAACTTCGCACAAATTGTTGATTCTGAATTGAGTGTTTCAACAGTCAAATCCACAAAAGAGGTTATCAAATGTAAGCCACAACTCTGTTAAAAAAATGAATGCAAATTTACGGAAACCCAGAAACTTTTTTCTAATTAAAAAAAAAAAGGTTGTCTAAAGATTTGGATGTACCTTGTGCCCAGGATTTTCGGTGTAGAAGGCTTAGCACGCCTACCATCACACCACGGTGGCCTCCTAGCTCTGCTCTTTTAACTAACAATTAGTAATGTCACCCTAAGAATACCAATGAAAACTGTCAAAATAAGTGATTTCCGTCAACATTAGAATAACAGTGGCTTTTTATATGACAGAGATATCTGTGGCACGATAGTCATAAGAACAAACTTATGAGCAACGTGAGGGTAAGTTTCTCTTTAAAATTAGCCGATGCATTTGCATAATATTGACAGTTGTTCGCTGTTGAAATGACCAATGAAATCAGTTCATTTAACAGAAAAAATCTGAAAAAATCTGTTATAATTTATTTAATAATTTGGGAAAATTTTAAACAACGTCAGGACGGAAAAGGCGACAGCTGCTTTTTTTTTCTTCTGCAAGAGTAGGATATTGTATATTGATAACAGGGTTCACCGGGCAAAGGTGTTTACGGATTCGGTGTGGATTTTGCCTAGGGCCTCTTTATGCTTGTCTGGATGTTGTTGTTGTTGTTGTTGTAGCGATAAGGACACTCCCCGAAGGCCTTGGGTGTTATCGATGTTGATGGTCCTTCGTCGGATGCAGATCTCGTACGTTCCGGTACCAAGTCCGACCATCTCAGGAACGATTTGTTATGACCACATGCGAACTTCTAGGCCATTCCGCCCTCCCACCCCTAGATCCATGAGGAGTTCGGGGTCGCTAGAGCCTCGGCTGTTATTGAAACAGGATTCGCCACGGATAAGTGATGTTGACAATTGGGTTGGAGAAGCTATATATTGCGCTGGCAACCTCTTGAGAGGCACCCCTGTTCAAACTGCTTGCTTGCTTGGACTTCCGTTAAAGGACTTTGGTGACAATTTATGAGTGGTCGCACCTATTGAATGAGGCTAAGCAATGTTAACCCAACAACAACAACAACATCCACTATGACAACAAAAAACCTGTAGCAATGTTGTTTTAAATCGTTCTCATTCCTTATAAATAAAATAATTTAAAAAAAAATTTTAAGGTAAACGGTTTTATTGAAAACAATACTTACATGAAGTAATAATAATACTAAAAGCTAGAAAATAATTAGGTAGGTACTAGTCATCACACTCCTCATCAATCTAGGGCGTTGATCAGACAATTAAATAAAAGCGTTGGGCGCGTGAAATTTCTAAAAATGTGAGGCGTAGCATAACCTGATTAAGGTTCAGTTGGTCTTACTTATGAATATCAATAGAAATTTGACGCGTCCAACGCTTTTATTTTATTGCTTAATCAACGCCCTAGATTGATGAGGAGTGTAATGACTAGTACACAGGACCTACCTAATTATTTTCTAGCTTTTAGTATTATTATTACTTCATGTAAGTATTGTTTTCAATAAAACCGTTTAACTTAAAATTTTTTTTAAATTATTTTATTTTCAAGTTTTTAGTCTTTATTTAATTGCCTATTATTTCTCATTCTATTTAGTTCATCTAGTGACTCATTACTACAAGGACTCTTTCCTGACAATTTGTTACAATATAAGTCCTCAATACATAATCCTTCCGAATACTACTCCGACTCTGCTCCACGTATGCTTGTCCCTCCTCGAACTCCAAAATATTTTGATGTCACTTCTACCGCATTGTATGTAATATTTGGTCCAAATATGAGCCAAATCGGACCCCAAATACGATTTTTTTGAATATCTCGATCCTTGCGCCACCTAGCGGCGATTTTTTTACAGGCCGCTTTCTATTCTTGTATGTGTTATGTGTTCCAAATATGAACCAAATCGGACCACAAATACGTTTTTTTTTAAATATTTCGGTCCATGCGCCAACTATCGGAGTATTTTTTTTATTATTGCATTGTCTTCGGGTACTGAACTATATTCCAAGTTTCAAGCTTGCAGCTTATCGGGAAGTTACTTAAATTTCAATTACAAATTCGTGCCGGCCAGCCGACCAGCCAGCCTGTCAAGTCAAGCTAAATAAAACCGTTTAATAAAAATGAAGTTGCGCTGTGAAACACTGCGCTTTACCCTTTCAACCCTTAGCTCATTTTACACGGAAACACACATTATTGCGTATCAAGATTTATAAAGGATCTTTAATTAGTTTTCAGTTACGGCTTCCCTTAAAGACAACTACAACTATGAGCAGTTATTTTCAGACTTCAACTTTATTTTTAGATACCAACTGGAATATGTCAAGTATATAACGGTACAACGTGTGAGAAATTTTTAAAGAATCAAAGCGTCTTCGTACCACCAAATCTCTCGCTTAACGAAGTCGAAGAGCGCTTAAAAGCTGCCTATGGCGTTATAAAGGAATCAAAGTTAGTAGACGTATGCAAATTCTAAATATTTATTTTTTCATTAACACATTTTAAAAACTTTTCAGAGACATGAATCCAAATTGTCGCGTTTACGCACTGCCAAGTATTTGTTTTAGTTCACTGCCACTCTGTCGTACACCCGAACGCACAAATCTATTATATTTCTCTAATCGCGCCACACAAAAGGAGCGTAAATCAAAAAAAGCCAATTTTACAAATTACGATTTGAGTGCAAATACGGAAAATCACATTATCGGTTATGGACGTCCACGTCGTTTTCTCGATAAAAATATGAAAGATCGTCGACCATTTTTTAAACGAAAATCTTCAATAACTTATGATGATATATTCACTGATGAGATATCAAGTCACTATCCACCAACAAGAGAAACAGAAAATCTACGTAGAATTTGTCGTGATGAATGTGAATTATTGGAAAATGAACTTTGTCAAAAAGAGTATGCCATAGCAAAACGACATCCGGTTTTAGGACAAAAATTACCATTGGAAGAGTGTGCGAGTTTGCCGCGTCATGAAGATTGCTCTTCATTGGGCATAACAATTGATGTTAATCCGGAACAAGATTGTTATTGGGAGAATGGTGCTGGCTATCGTGGCACTTTGGCAGTATCTGGTACGGGTAAACAATGTTTGCGTTGGTCATGGTTAATGAAGGAAATATCCGATTATCCAGAATTGGCAGGACAAAATTATTGCAGGTTGGTTTTTTTTATGAAATTGTGGCTGGTTTCTCAATGTTTGTTTATCAGAGCAGAAATTGTTAAACGGACATGGGAAACCATGCGTTGGCGATATTAGCTCAAACAGAAATATCAAAATTTGTTTTCTTTTTCAGAAACCCCGGCAATGTGGAGGAACGCCCGTGGTGTTTTGTGGATGATAAATCATTTGAAAAGATTATCGAATTATGTGATATACCAAAATGTGCGGATAAAATGTGGTTTTACATATTCATAACAATTGCCACATTAATAGGAATTGCCATATTTTATATGGTTTACGTTGGCTTGAAAAAGAGGCGAAACGGTGGCATGACAAATATACAAAATGTAAGTAACAAAGTGTGATGGGCTATGTGTCATCTTATATATAAAAAGAAAGCCTAAAATGTTGGTTAGTTTGTAGCCGGTGTTTGAAGAGATGCGCCGGTCGATTTTGTTCAAATATCGAATATAGGCCAAAACGTGGACCCGGGTACCCCTAAAATGTGTTTATATAATATGGATAACAAATGAAAGCTGTTCATGAGTGCTTTAGTAGAAGGTAATTTTCATACCCCTGGGTGACTAGGGTCTCGAGATATAGGCCAAAACGTGGGCCCGTGAACGCATAGACAGTGTTTTTATATTATGGGTATCAAATTGAAGCTATTGATGTGTGCTTTAGTAGAGAGTAATTTATACCGCTGGGTGACTAGGGCGTCGAAATATAGGCCAAAACGTGGACCCGGATACCTCTAGAATGTGTGTGTAATATGGATATCAAATGAAGCTGTTGCTGAGAGCTTTAAAGTAATTTTCATTGTGACATTGGATTTAGTCGCATCAACCTGGCAAAACTGATAAATATGCATGCGAAGCCGAAATAAAGACATGAATTAGTAATACCCACATACCTATTTACATACGTCCTATTCGATTTGCCTCAAATTTGGTATATAAATTGGCCTATATTAGTATTTACGATCCTTTTTTTCCGGGAAGTAGCAAGATACGGGCTGGGAATGGGATTAAGACTAGGACTGGGACTGAGACTAGGAATGGGACTGGAACAAAATGCATACCACCCTCTGGGACTGGCAATAAGGGATGAAGAAGAATGAGAAAAACTTGAGAGAAGAGAAAAGAGGGAAGGAGAAGGAGACTGAGAAAGAAATATAGTGAGACGAAGATAGAGTTGGATGAAGCGAAACGGACGGAGGGAGGAGTAAATAAAAGGATTAAGAAAAAGTGAAGAGGGGTAGGGCAGAGTTAGACGGAAAAAGCTTATTAAAATGTATGCAGATAGACCAAATTTAGGGCAGAACAACGTCTGACGGGTCTGCTATTATATATATAAAACAATAAGTAAAGAGAGGGGGAAAAAATCAGATATGTGCTACAAACTAACATTTGCGTCGTGAGTTCTGCCTTCTCTGGATTAGATAAAGACGCAAAAAAGTGGGTCCTGCGGTAAATGGGGAAAAGACGAAGTACTTGCCGTCATTCAAGAAATAATCGGTGCGTTCACGCCAAGGCAGTCACGTCACTGTTGACGGATATAAATTCGGGACGATTACGGATTTCGTCTCTATGAGAACCAGCATTTACAGCAAAAACAATGTCAGCTTAGAATTCAAACGGAGAATAACTCTTGTCAATAAGTGCTACTTTGGACTGAGTAGGAAATTGAAAAGTAAAGAACTCTCACGACGAACAAAAATGCATAGCTCGGAATAATGAACGGTGTCGAGAGAAGATGAGATGGAGATAGTTCATCGAATAAAACCCCAAAGGCTTCGCTGGCTAGGTGACGTTATGCAAAAGGCCTAAGACGCTTCCTCCAAGAAAGAATTTTAGCAGACACGGCAGTTTGGCAGCAGAGAAAGGCGGAGACCTACACTGAGTTGGGAGAGCTGTAGGAAGACTTGATCTCCGCAAAACAGGTGTGATTTGTTACGAAACGGCTAAAATCGTGAAGGTGGTTAAGCGCCAATTACTGATGAAGATGATATACTAAGAAGGATACAATAGCGAGAGAAGTAAAGGCTGGAGAATGCTTGAATGGGAAAAAATATGTATAATAGATCGATGCAGTGTTAGAAGTAGTGATAAAAGAGCGGTAGATACAGCTAAATAAAATAGGTACAGAAATATATGACATAGAGATGCATGGAAGTATAATGTGGGGAAAAAAGAAAATATTTAAGGAATAAGACATGAAGGTACCCCAACACAAAGGAGAGAAAGAGATAGGCGGACGGGGATTATTATTAGGCCTTGAAGCACTGCGATCTTTGTGCAGATCTATTGTTGTAGGGATGAGATGCAGATAAAAAATAAAGATACGGTGGAAATTGAAGTAGAGGATAAGAGAAATATAAGAACACTTAGAGAACGAAAGAAAAACAAAAGCAAGAGAAAAAACACTGATGAGTATGAGAATGTATTGAACAAAATAAACCAACAGGCAAAGAATAGGTACAGAAGCACAGCAGCCGAGAGAAAACAGTTGCCAAAGAAGTAAAATAAAAAAGGCTGAAGAAAAGTTTTTCTAGGCGGGATGGCCAAGAAGGATCAGTATGGTCATATTAAATCGTTTCCCGAGATGGTCGGGCTTATACTTTAATGGAATTTGAAAATAAAAATTAATGTATAAGTTTGTGTGTATGTTTTATGGTAGAGAACAATCGGTATGAAGTGGATAGAATTCTCCACGTAAGCACTTTGATGAAACCTTTTTTAGGTGGATTTCTTCTCTTTCAAAAAATCTTCGTTTTAAGAGACGCAAAATGAAGAGAATAGACAAATATATTTATATTATACATATATAAATAAAACTAGAAAGGGATATGTCAGACAAGCGAGTGCAGTAAAGAAGTGGAATAGGGAGGAGTAGGATCAGTCATCAGAGAGCAATCAATTTTTTATAATCTTTCTAAATTTTTAATTTAAGTTTATTTATTTTTTCGTTCAAAGATCAACACGCCAAATGCTGATAAAAATATTTATGGAAACTCACAAGTAAACTCGTCGCTTGAAATGACGCGTTTAAATGGCAATACAAACAATGAACAACCATCCATGTTTTCACAAAATTTAGAAAGAAGTTCCTTGCTCAGAGTACCACAATATACCTTACAAGATATGGAATTTGTTGAGGAATTGGGAGAGGGCGCATTCGGTAATGTTATTACATATTTAATTTAACATATGCTCACATTTATGTATATCTTTTATTCAATCGGTTCTTTTGCAGGCAAAGTGTATAAGGGACAGTTGACACAAATAAATGGCGATAAAATATTTGTGGCCGTCAAGGCGTTAAAAGAAAATGCCTCAATTAAAACACAACAAGATTTCAAACGTGAAATTGAATTAATATCCGATTTAAAGCATGACAATATTGTTTGCATTTTGGGTGTCGTTCTTAATAAGGAGCCATATTGTATGCTTTTCGAATATATGTCCAATGGAGATCTACACGAATTTCTTATCGCAAATTCACCAAGCGAAAATAAATCACTTACACAATTGGAATTCCTTAAGATATCACTACAAATAAGCGAAGGCATGGAATATTTATCTAGTCATCATTATGTACATCGCGATTTAGCGGCGAGAAATTGTTTGGTTGGTGATAAACTCACTGTAAAAATATCAGATTTTGGACTCTCACGTGATATTTATAGCTCTGATTATTATAGGTAAATGTTTGTATTGTTTATAAACCTAGTTGGACAAATATGTATACTAGGGTGGGTCAAATTTATTGTTGAAAAGGCACATCCAGTTTCTGAATCTATGGGTCATACTGAGTTATATTGTCCATGGGACCATAGGTCTGAAATGATAATTTTGTTAAAAAATTGTATATCTCAATCCGAATAGCGGCTCTCACAAATAAAATACATGATAATAAATGTCAAATTGGGATTCGGATTGGGATATAAAATTTTCTAACAAAATTAGGGAGGCTCGAAATTCATTTCAGACCTATGGTCCCATGGACAATATTACTCAGTATGATCCATAGATTCAGAAACTGGATGTGCACCTGAAGTTTTTTCCCCCATTTTTCCCCATACAATTTGGCCCGCCCTAATGTATACATATATGTGACCTGGAATCATGAAAGAGATCTATTGTGCGAAAATACCGTTGTACACTTTTTGAGTGATTCTTATAGGAAATTTAACGCTCTTTCCAAATGAACAAACCGCAGTTTTCTATCTTTCTTAATTTTTTCACAAATCGCATTTAAAGCCAAATCGTACCAGAAATACGATTTTTTGAAATACTTCGATCCATGCGCCACCTATCGGAATTGTTTTTCTTATTATTGCATTGTCATCGGGTTCTGAACTATATTCCAAGTTTCAAGCTTGTAGCTTATCGTGAAGTTACTTAAATTTTAATTACAAAATTCGTTCACAACGACCGGCCGCTACACAGAGTCAAGCTAAACAAAAACTTTAAACGCGTTTTTTCTCGAAAACTTGTTTTCGCACAATACATCCCTTTCATGATTCCAGGTCAAATATGGTATTTTACCGTTGAACATTTCATGCTAGCGTGTCGCAAGTTACTTATTCGATACGACATTACGGAAGAAATTATCGCTAAAGATACCGCCGCTGTTCCAAATTCTTATCAGCTTTCGGGAAGAACGTCATTTAGATACGAAAGCGGCTCAGCATATGGAAACTATTTCGATAGGAATAGAATTCACTAAAGCGATAAAACGAAAAGTGCCAAGGAAGATAGTATTTATACTCAGCGTACTTTGCACACAAAGTATATTAAATTTGATTGGATAACGGTTGGTTGTACAGCTATAAAGGAATCGAGATAGATATAAACTTCCATATATCAAAATCATCTGTATCGAAAAAAAATTTGATTGAGCCATGTCCCTCCGTCCGTCCGGCTGTCCGTTAACACGAAAACTTGAGTAAATATTGAGATATCTTCACCAAATTTGGTACACGAGCTTATCTGGACCCAGAATAGATTGGCATTGAAAATGAGCGAAATCGGGTTAAAACCACGCCCACTTTTTATATATAGAACATTTTGGAAAACACAAAAAACCTGATTATTTAGTCAATAATACACCTAGAATGTTGAAATTTGACATGTGGACTAATATTGACTCTTGATAAAAATTTGAAAAAAAAAAATTTTTTAATGGGCGTGGCACCGCCCACTGTGATAAATTCAATTTTACAAAAATTATTAATCATAAATCAGAAATCGTTAAACCTATCGTAACAAAATTCGGCGGAGAGGTTGCCTTTACTATAAGGAATGCTTTAAAGAAAAATTTACGAAACCAGTTAAGGACCACGCCCACTTTTATATAACAGATTTTTAAAAGGGTCGTGGACGAATAAAATAAGCTATATCTTTGCAAAAAAGAGCTTTGTATTAATGGTATTTCATTTCCCAAGTAGATCTATAACAATAAATAGGAAAATTTTCAAATTAAAAAAATGGGCGTGGCACCGCCCCTTTTATGACTAAGCAATTTTCTATGTTTCGGAAGCCATAACTCGAAGAAAAATTAACGGATTGTAATAAAATTGGGCACACAAGTTTTCCCTATAGCAAGAAATATTTATAGAAAAAATGGATGAGATCGGTTGAAGACCCCGCCCACTTTTATATAAAAGATTTTTAAAAGGGTCGCAGACGAAAATAATAAGCTAAAACTTAGCAAAAAATAGTTTTGAATCAATGACATTTCACTTATCAAGTTTTATTGTAACAGGAAATGGGGAGACATTTTTTTAAACGGGCGGTGCCCAGTGTTATGTAGAAGAGTCATTTATCTGAAATGAAATGTACAATTGAAGCTCACGCTGAGTATATAATGTTCGGTTACACCCGAACTTGGACACTTTTACTTGTTTTGTTTTAAGAAAGTAACTAATTCGATAGGATATTTTGAGAAGTTGAAATTGGCAACGAAGATTCATACTGATGTGAGAAAATTTTTCGGCAGATGTGGAAGCGCCTCTGGGAAGTCGAGTAATCAAAAAATGCGAATTTGTGCCTCACGTTTTTCATACCATTTTATAGCAAATAACTGTCCGCGTCCGTCCAAGAGAATATCCGCCTAAAGGAGGGCAATTCGTTCTAAAAATTCTAACTAAAACCTGGTGCATGAAAAACTGTCCGGTCAAGGGATGTGTCCACCCAATCAAGGTCTCCGTTAGGAGGGGTTTCTCTGTACAGATTAGGTTGAATTGGCCGGTTGGAGGGGACCAAGCTAAGAAAGTCGACAGAATATTACGTCCCACAGATTAATTAGTATAATTTGAAACTAGGAATGATTTACAATTTTATCATAAAGAGGCGTGTTACAGTTTTTTGGACCACTATTTGTGTAAGCCATTGATTAAATCTACAGCAGAATTGCATCTTAACTTCGTCCTTTTTACTTGTTCCCTTTCATTTCACATATTTTAGAGTACAATCCAAATCACTATTACCTGTGCGTTGGATGCCTTCGGAGTCGATTTTATATGGTAAATTTACAACCGAAAGCGATGTATGGTCTTTTGGCGTTGTTTTATGGGAAATTTACAGTTATGGCATGCAGGTTTGTTAAATGTTACATTGCAATACTAGTGAATACATACGAAAGTTGCTACAACAAAAATTCTTTACAGCCATATTATGGTCATAGTAATCAAGAGGTTATAAATTTGGTGCGCTCACGGCAATTACTATCATGTCCAGAAGATTGTCCTACAGCTGTTTATTCGCTAATGATTGAATGTTGGCATGAACAATCCGTGAGAAGGCCTTCCTTCTCGGAAATCGCTCATCGTTTAAAAGTGTGGTATCAAGGTCAACTTAAGTTAAATTCTACACCGATACTATCAATTAAGGCTTCCCCAAATACTTGAAATTTAATTTTACAAAAAACAATAAAAATGTTCGTACTTTTTCTACTATAAAAAAAAATAAAAAATAGCAGGTCTTTTGCTAAAACATATTTGTAAATTTATACGTATTCTGTATAAGTCTAATATATGTAAAAAGAAAAAAACAAACAAAAACACACATTGATGCACATAATAAGATCATTATAAAAATTATATCATTCATTACACTCATTAAAATTACTTGAATGATGAATTGATTTTAAATAAAATGAAAACAGATTTATAAGAAAAACTCCACCATAAAAAAGGTCTTAAGAATTTCGTGTTTTATGTCCCACTTTTAGTTTTACTTAAAATTACATAGGATACCGGAGATAGTTCCAAAATAAACCTTAAATGATCTGAATCCATTTTCAAATAACCACGAAATCACTTCCAAGAAATGCCAAAATTGCACCGATAAGACTGTATAAAACTCGGCGGACGACTGCACGATTAGGCAACATGACCTAGCCCTCCAATATACGATTAAGTTTCTGGAATAAACTGCTTTCCCAGTCTTTATGGTTTCTTCACCTCACGCGACCTGATACTATCACCGACCCAATTCACGGCCACTATGTTTATGACGTGGCAGGAACAGATGACGTAAGTATTGGACGTTTACGTCGATTGTGTTACGCTACCGCCTGTCAGTCACCTAAAGATCTTTGGGGTAACGTTCGATAATACACTCAACTTCAAGGCGCATGCCTCCGAAATTGTATTCAAAGTGTAAAGCCGCAACAAAACCCTGAAGGCCTGCCAAAATGCTGCACTCAAAACTGCCTTATGACCCCTGAAATTCATCTACATAGTGAGGCAAAAGAGCTTAACATTATTAACAAACATGCTTGACCGACAGTTTTTGCTAAAGTGTCACAAACCGGAACACCCTAGCAAAAAACTGCTTGATCTAGCCCCGCCTCCAAGAGCGATAAGGAATCATCTCCGCAAGTAAATGGGGTTGGGGGTTAAACAAATTAAATGGGGTTTCACTGAAATGACAGTCCTTGGTCGGGAAAAATCCCGAGTCACTCCGGTACATAGAACCGACTGCCTTGGGAAGCTATCCCTGATCTCTCCAGGTTTTTTCGTCTCGTGAAACCTGGCTTTATCACCGACTCAATCCGCCGCGACCTTATTTACAACATGGACGTCCCAAATGTCGTCCATTTTGAACATCCACGTCGATGGCAATATGCTGCCGACTGTCCCACACCCCAAAATCTTGGGTGTGACGTTTGATCAGGATATACATTTTAGTGAGCATGCAGCCGCAATTGTACCGAAAATCCAGAGCCGTAATAAAATCCTCAAATCTCTTGCTGGCATTACTTGGGAAAAGACATAGAAACGCTTATTACCACTTATAAAGCAATTGGCCAGCCGATTGCATGCTACGCGTCCCCTATATGGTCGCCAAGCCTAAAAACTACTCACTGGAATAAGCTACAGGCCTACCAAAATACTGCTCTCAGAACCGCCACGGGCTGTCTTCTTATGTCCCCAGAACACCATCT
This sequence comes from Eurosta solidaginis, assembly GCF_040869045.1. Taxonomy (NCBI): domain Eukaryota; kingdom Metazoa; phylum Arthropoda; class Insecta; order Diptera; family Tephritidae; genus Eurosta; species Eurosta solidaginis. Next base: position 27,829,447 of record NC_090320.1, read on the forward strand.
ACATCATGAGGCGAGAATACCCCTCATCAGGGAGAGAAATGAGATGCTAACCAAATAGTTCCTTTTGAATACCCAGAAACCTGGGCATCCCAAAAGATATCTGATTGATGAGCCAACACCGCCCAGGGGCTTAAGGAGTTGTTGTTATTGTTGGGAGTCATCTCCGTAAGCATTATGAGGAAATACGGCACCTGGGAACTCAGCCGTATGAAGCAAAAAAAACACAAGCTGGTCCTGCGTGAACTCCACAAACCGGCGTCGGACCTTTATGCCAGGAATTGCCCGGTGAATCCAGTACTCAAAGAACAGTACCCAAAACCTGCGGAAGAGGAACGCACACTCCCCAGGGAAACGCGAGTCACTCTAGCTCAACTTCGATCTGGATACTGTAACAGGTTAAACTCTTACCTATCCAGAATCAACCCCGACATACAAAATGTATGCCCTGCTTGCAATGTGGCCCCACATGACACCAACCATCTCTTTAATTGTAATGTGGAACCAACGCCTCTAACACCCCTCACACCCCTGTTGAAACAGCAAGTTTCCTTGGACTCCCGTTAGAGGATATTGATGACAATTTGTGATCGGTCGCACCTATTTGATGGGGCGAAGCACTGCTACAACAACAAAATCTCCGCAACTACTATGATGAGTTCCGTCACCTGCCTACACATCCGTTTTATCCAGACAAGCATAAGGAGGCCCTAAGCCACACATAATCGGTAAGCAGTGAACACCGTTATCAATATATAATATCTAACCCTTGCAGAGGAAAAACTCCAAAAACCATCTTTTCAATTGTATTGTGGAACCAATGCCTTTAACAGCAACCTCCCTATGGCCCACCTCTGTTGAAATTACTAATTTTTTGCGGCCCCCGTTAGAGGACCAGTTTCTTTTTTTTTTCATAGCAAAAAAACAAATTTCTCTGATTCTCGAAGCTAGCATCCAAAACGTGGGTATGTACCATCGAAGGTTGAAACTGGAGCCTTCGTAATGATTTTTAAATTAAAAACATCCCTTTGTACTTTTCACGTTTAAATTATAAGTGAAAAACAATTCTTTTAATTTTTCGAAGATCTAAAAAAAAAAAATTATGTCATAGAAAATTTCCCACTTTTAATGTTTTTAGTTTCTGCAATACCGGTCCAATTTCGAACTTCGACAACACTATGGTTTGTAGGTCCAAGACAAAGCAATGCTATGATTTTGACTTCAAGTGTAATAGGCCCAAAGCAGTGTCGTTATAAACTCCGTAGTCATGTAAGCAATACAAATTCTGATTGATCCCAAATAATTTCGAAATTATACTAACAAAGCAATTACGATATGCCTTGCAAAGTACAGAACCACGAAAGAATAAAAAAACTCCGAGCTCAAAATCAATTCGCAGCAGTTTCTAAAAGATCTTGAAATTTTCCAGATAGTAATTCAAAAAGTTACAAAGAGCAATCCCGAACTTATACCAAGGTGATCCCGTGCGTCTTGTTGGACGGCCATTGAGAACGGTTTTACCAGTTAAGCGCCAATAAAGTAAGTAAGTAAACCCTGGAAGTGTTTTGATAGTAATCCAAGATTGACCTTAGAAGGGGAACAGAAATAGTCCCTAAAATCTTCCGAATTTGGTCACGATATTTATTTATTATGATCTAATATGTAAGGATGTGGCTATTGGTCAGAAAAACGTATTTTTATCTTTCATAATGAACTATCATGAACAGAAACAACGAAAAAATAACACAAGCAAAAAAAATCTGAATTTGATGTACTGAAATTACCGGACGAATACATCCAATATGAAACGGTCTCAACAAACAGTCTAATTAATATGGCCGGCATACGGAAAAATCACAGAAAAAAAGAAGTGGGAAACTCACTTACTGGGAGTTCGGGTCCTTTTTGAAAGTAATCATCAAATCTTGTTTCTTAAACCGAGTCAAACCATATCCACTACATAGTACTCTGGAAGATTGAGTATTTCAAAACGAGATGTAGGTTTTCGACTCAAAATTTACCCTGCTTTGTATGAACTCCAAGCTGGAAATTGGAACCTCCCGTCCTGGCCGCTATCATATATAGATTTTTGTAACATATTTCATTACTAGAATTTTCTTAACCTTAAAAATAACATTATCGAAATTCCCAGCGAAATGCCCGAACTATCATAAGACTCTTAGTAACAACTAAGGCCAAATAACACAGGCGGACAGCATCTCGGACCCAGAAACCGGACTATATATTTTCGAAATATTTTGATGCGATGAATCGAAATCTGGCCTCCAAACTGCTTTATCAGCTCTGGTTTTCGTGATATCCTAACCTAAAAGTGCTAAAAACACCGTTTTTGCCCATATTTGAGGTTATATAGCCTTGCAGATGTTTTCTTTCACCATAATTAAAGGATGGCATATATAAATACAAGTCTTCTTCTTTCAAATGGCGTTGAGTTTGCTCAAATATCATTTTTTTCGCTGAGATATCGCATTTTGAAATTTTCATGTTGCTAAATTTTCCTATACCTGAAAATCGATTGAGATAACATAAACATGATATAGTCGATTACTAATTTTCTTGATTGAGTCTCATTTTTCTTAAAATTTTGTCTCACACCATAAGTGTGCTAACTCACCACACCCCTACACCATCTAACCCTCGGGTACCGGGTCACACACAGCCCTGACCCCTAGAAACCACCCATATAATACCTCAAGCAGGCTAACCCACTTAACCCTGGGGACAGCGTTTACTCGCATATTTTTCTTAAAATAAGTCTTTTTTTTTATCTAGATATCTGCCACAAGTGGGCTAACCAACTTAACTTCTAATCCACCAACCCCCATGTATCTCCTGAAGAAACATGAAAAATTGTTTTTTGCACTTTTAGGACAGGATATCTCGAAAAGCAGAGCTGATAGAGCAATTCTAAGGCCAGATTTGGATTCAGCGCATCATAAACCTTCGGAAATATATAGTCTGGTTTCTGGGTCTGAATGTTGATTAAATTTTGTCGGCCTGTGTAATTTAGGCAACGGCTGTAACAGAACAATTTACGAGAAAATGTAAACTTTCTATGTCTAATTTTTTTTAACGGAATCTAAAAAAATGCGATGAAAACTGTGTGATGAGTACTCACCTCCGATTCCCGACGAGAAGGATTGCTCTTACAAGATGTTGTGGCTTTTTCGATATTTAATTCCTGAGCTTGTTGTACAATCACTTTACTTGGCTCTGTTAGGCAGTCTTTCGGCATTTGTTCCTCTACATTTTCATTCGGTGCTTCCGCACGTGTACTTCCACTGCAATTTGGATCACAGTTGGGCTTTTTGTTTGGGCATGTTTTTAACAATTGAACTTGTTCGGTTTTGTCAACAATCACTTTGCGTTTTAAAGCATTTAAACTATTTCCTATAAAGATATTAAACAAGATCTAAGAAAAGAAAATACCTATTTTGCAATAGCATACATACCATCGATTTTTGCTTTGTTAAATGCAAACGGGCTGCTCGCTAAGCTCTTTAAAACATTACTAATTTGATTACCAATATCTCTAGAGATTTCTTTTTGTTTTGCTAGAAATTTAATAATAGCTGCATTGGTGCGATAGAAAACTTCCAAAGCCTCAACAGATAATGTTGTTGGATTGCTGTGATTAATTTTAATGGGATAGGTAGCATTTGCTTCGTATAGATTATTGGCGGCCTAGAATATTATTTTTAAATCAAACACTTTGCTTATTAATTTTTTGTACAATTATTTTACCTGCAAATAACAATTCAAGTATGTTTTCGGATGATCTTTCTGTTTCTCAGCGATTTTCCCGAGCATATACTGGCACAGCCATTTTTCTTCGTGCGCATCTTCATTCTCTTCTTCGAAATCTTCTGTTTCTTCGGAATTTTGCAAAGCAGCAGCTAATGAGAAGCAGTTATTAGAAATATTCAAAACGCGTCCCTTGCGTGCTTGTAGCAGTGATGACCTTAAAAAAAACGATTTAAAAAGGGGTAACATTTTCGAAAAATGGTACAAATTTATTTCTTTGAGCATTATGAAAACTGCTATAACTATAAAAACCCAGAATACGTTTTATTTATTTGGAGCCACTATTTTCAAATTCAAATCCCATGTATCAGACACCCTTTTTTTATTATCAGAAACTTATAGACTACATAGAAATGCTAAAACATATACAAGATAGAGCAGGGCGACTGAGTTACTCGCTTTTTGGGAGATGGAAATGAATGAAAATGGAGGGAGGGCGGGAAAGAGAAAGGGATAACCCCAGCGGGTTATGGGGCTTATACCCGCGGCAGGAATGCCTAACGAAAGAGGTGACTAAAATACCAAAATCATTCCAGGGTTGTGAAGCGCAACGCTTTCAAAGAGTTGCTAGCGCAATTTATAGTTTCTCTCACCCAATTCTCAACCTCACCTACCCGCGCCGAATCCTGTTTCTTTAGCAGCCGAGGATCTGACGACCACAAGTTCCACGGAATCAGGGGGTGGGGGAGGGTTGACCTATAAGGTTCAATTTGGTAATTTCGATAGCACTCCCAAAAACCTTTGGGGAGTGCCTTTATCGCTACGACAATATGAGAAGAATATAGAGTAGGGGTCAGCGTTCCATAACACAACTGAGCTCTCATTGCGTATTTTTGGAGTCTTGTTCTATGACAGCATTGAAATCCGGATAAAATAAGGGATAGGGAAGAGAGAAAACGTACTCTCAATTTATGTAGCTACGTGTACTATATCGACGGTTGAGTGAAGCATTGTTAATACAACAACAACAACGGCTGAATGTCTAAACAAATGATTGAAATACTATCTAAAAATTTGTTCGAAGAACAATACATTTTCGCTGAGACGCTCTAGGGCGTTTTAAAAAATTTTAGATAGGGGGTTATATAAAAAAAGTTGGTAAAGCGAACTTGTAGACTTTGCATTCAGCCAACAATATAATAATAACTATAAACCAAAAAATTAACTCACTGTTCTGCTGTTAGGGTATCAGGTGAATTCTTTAATTGTCGTGAGCAATAGGAATGTAGAGTATATGTAAATGAGCCATATTCAATCCAAAGTAAAATCTGTCGACGATTCAAGCATATACACATTTCAAAACAACGTATCGTATCTTCCGACTCAGCTAGTACATTATTCGGACTGTATAAGAAAAAGAGAGATTAAAGAAAAATAATGTTTGGATATTTTCTTAACCAGCTATAGTTTTTCCACATACTTTAAAGGATTCAAGCAATTTAGACGCGTTTCAATTTTGCTCGCCTTAGATAATGCCATGCCAGCCCACGAATCGAAACGTGTTGGACTTATTGTTAAATCTAGTGTATAATATTTAATTGCTTTGGAGAAATCACGATTTTTAAAATAATAATCAGCTAGTAAATAAAATACGCTTCGTATTTTATAGGGCAATGATGTGTGGGCCGGTTCGAGTGTATTAAAATTATTTCCTTTTATAAAATCTAAAATCTTTGTAGTTTGCGGTGTAGGATCCAATTCGGTTGGCATTATAGCAACGATTTTTAAGAAAAACTGTTCTAAATCAGCTGTTATCGATTCAAGTTTATAAGAGTTAATTTCCGGTAAGCATTCAGGCCTATACAAATCAAATGCCTGTATTGCTTTCGTCCATGTCAGTTCGACATTTGTTGCCTCATGATGTTCTAAATGGCGAGAGCGAGCTTTCTTTTGTGGATAACCATACAAACAGAATGTCACCTAAAGATAATTTTTTTTTTATTTGATATTTTTAGCTAACGCAATTATTAGTATACTTACCTGTTCTATATATTCATAAAGTGTATCGCGACATGAATCATATAGTGGCGCTCTAATTATAGGTACAATAATATCTAGTATATAATGGAGATATTCACCATTATTACGAGTACAACATTGATATTTGCCTAAAAAGTCATGCGCTGTAAATAGTAGCGAGAATGAGCCAGGTAAAGGATCTTCTTCTTCCTCGGCATTGTTTGCGGTTTTCGGTTTGACTACAGTTAAAACGTTGTTCTCATCTCTAAGATAAAACAAAAATGGTTCATTAGAGATCTTGTTTCTTTTAATTTTTTATAAGGGGAACACAATGGCCATGTTGAGATGATTTTGGTAGACCACGAGTTTTTTGTTTGTAGATTATAAAAAAAAAATAATAAACGTAAGGCGCGATAACGTCCGAAGAGATCTAAAGCCGAGCTTCTCTTCCAATTTGCGTCGTGCTCCTATTTTTTCTTACAAACTGGCGGGATGGGACCTACTTGTTTAATGCCGACTCCGATGAGTTTTCACTGAGAGCTTTTCATGGAAGAAATACACTCGGAGTGCTTGCCAAACACTGCCGATGGGCGACCCCGCTTAGAAAGAGTTTGTAGACTATAATTCATATAATTTGAGTATAATAAACTGTACAAAAAAATATCCTGCTTGCCAGTACAACTTAAGCCACTGTGCGGCAAGTCATCTCCATAGTCCAGCAAAAGAAACAAAGCGGATACGCTGGCTATGCCATGCTATGCGAATGATGCTCCAGCCAAGAATGATTTTTTATAGAAACCCGCCTACGGAAACAATCCACTAGAAAAACCAGGCGGAAAACGATTTAAATTCCCTTGGTGTTTCCAATTGGCGTCAGTTCGATAAGTAAAGAAGCGACTGGCGCACTTTCTGGAAATCGAAAACGTTTAAACGGTTAAAGGCCAATTAAGTAAGTAAGAACATCGTATTGAATTTTAAAATAACCCTTTGCATATTCAGAAAACTTAAGTATTTTAATAGGAGATTGTTCCTATTCATTCGAAATTCAATACAAACAAGTAAGGAAGGCTAAGTTCGGGTGTAACCGAACATTACATACTCAGCTGAGAGCTTTGGAGACAAATGCTGAAATTGATTGAATAATTTTCTTCCGATCAGTATGTGATATGTAGACATAAGGTTTCTTTAAGCTATCCTGATCTATTACGTTATGGTGCGAATAAGAACAAGGTTTATTCCACCTTACAGCCCAACGTTTCGCCAAATTTCCTTGGCATCATCAGGGGCGAAATTTTCTATTTATTTTATTAATAAAAACATCAAGAAATACAAAAATGTTACAATAATGAAATTTTCAAAATTTCTTTTGAATGTTTGTGTATATACATATATCTAAAGATAAACACAGTGAACAGATTGAACAATTACGGGTTATTTTTGAATATCAACTTACTTTAGATATGGCGGTAGACAAAATTACAGGTGAAAATTAAATAAAAGTTACAATAAAAGTTAAAAAAAATCGGTACCATCGACTTGTAGTACACTTTGTCACACTGAACACTATAAACATAATAAATAAGCTGCGGCAATATTGTCAGTATCTTCCTTCCTGTTGATTGTCTTTTCTATATTTTACAGTATTCGTAGGCTCTTTAAAGTGTATCGTTTTCTTTCTCTCAATTCCTTATCTAAAACTTTCGCGCCTGCAAAGTCAGCTCGGTGATTGTTTGTTATTGCATGCTGCGCTAATGCTGTGCTTTGTTTTTGTTTCCATATATCGGCTTCATGTTCAGATAGTCGCGTATATAAAGCTCGTTTGGTCGTCCCAATATACACTTTGTTGCATTTTTCTTCTTCGAAATACAAACATCTTGTTGTTTTTATTAATGAAATAAATAGAAAATTTCGCCCCTGATGATGCCAAGGAAATTTGGCGAAACGTTGCACTGTAAGGTGGAATAAACCTTGTTCTTATTCGCACTATAACGTAATAGATCAGGATAGCTTAAAGACGCTTATAACGCTTCCCAAGGCAGTCGGTTCTATGTACCGGAGCGACTCGGGATTTTTCCCGACCAAGGACTGTCATTTCAGTGCAACCCCATTTAATTTGTGGGAGGGACGCATCCGTCATCCTCCCAGCAGCTCCTTGCAGCAGGACTGCTCCATATTCTCTTACTCCGGGAAGGCATCGAATCCAATCCGGGTCCGTCTCCTGACCCCGGTCCTGAGAAATGGTTTTGCTGCATCTGCCGGAAAAGAATCTTTTTAGGACGGTCATACTCTGCTCAGTGTATCTCGTGTAAGGGATGGTTGCATCGGACAGGTTGTTCTGGGCTTGATCCCAAAACCCGACGTCCACGTAACTTTTATAAATCTTTTGTGGCCCCTTGCTGTTCACGCCCAAGGGCGTCCCGTAGTCTACGCCTAAGCGTCCCCCCACTACCTTCCAGCAGCCCCGCTGCTCAGCAAGCCACAACAAGTACCCGCTGCCGCTCGCGCCCCACGGCGCCAACAACTCACACAGCTGCTACCACCTATAACTACTACCTTCGTAGTATAGTCGGTAGCAATGCTGAGCATCAGCCCCTGCCCCCGTCTTCTCCCCCTCTTTTCCGGCAGCAATCGTGCAGGTCAGGGAAACAGACTCTTGGTCCCTACCTCCGTTTGCACCGTTTGCCAGCACAGAATATATATGTTTGCGACATCCGCCTCATGCAGCTCCTGCCTTGGGTGGTGCCACTTTCCTAGGTGTTCTGGTCTCCGCGACGGCAACCCCCGACGGGTTTCATCGCGCCATGTTGCCAGGTCGCAAACCCAAATCATCCGGATACCCCAATGCTTGCCCAAGGACGCCCAGTCCCAGGGCCACAACAGCAATTGCGTCCTGGCCTTCCACAACCCAGGCGTAGTCACCCGTCACTTACCCCCAGAGTGGCGGCGTCTCCCCTTATGCACTTCAGAATTCTGCAGTTAAACTGTAACGGACTAACTGGGAAGATTACGGAGATAGTCGATTTCATGAAGCGGCACAACATCCGCATTGCTGCGATTCAAGAGACTAAACTCACAGCAAGATCTGCATTGCAGACCTGCTCTGGGTATAATGTCCACAGGAAAGACCGCGAGAGCGAAAATGGAGGCGGCCTCGCGTTTATCATACACCACTCTGTGCAAATATATAATTTTGATCCTGGCATCGACCGCAGGGACAATGTCTTAGAACGTCAAGGCCTATCTGTATGGTCTGGCGATGCAAACCTAGAAATCATCAACATCTACATCCCTCCTGCCACCTGTTGCCCCAGTGGATACCGCCCTAATATCAGAGCCTTACTCACTGGCAACAATCGCATTATCTTAGGCGATTTCAATGCCCACCACGATCTATGGCACTCAAACTTGCGGGCTGACAGTAGGGGTGAGATGTTGGCGGATCAAATAGAAGAAACGACGTTCTGCACAATCAACGGAGACGCCCCCACACGTATGGTAGGAAGCTGTCACAGTTCGCCAGATATCTCAATCGTGAGCGCAGAACTCGTAAACTGCGTCAACTGGCAGCCGATGGTAACATTGGCATCCGACCACCTGCCTATTCGCTCGAGCGTACCGCCGACTTCATCGTCACCGAAAAACGCACTTTCATAAACTTCAAAAAAGGAAAGTGGGAAGAATATAAATCTTATACAGACAACCTCTTTGCTGCCTAGATCCCGACTGATGCCCGCCAAGGGGAGCGTGCCTTCCGTAAGGTCATTGAATCCGCCTCGGCACGTTTCATTCCCGCCGGGAGAATTCCCAAAATCCGGCCCCACTTCCCGGCGGAGGCCGCAAACTTAGCGAGAGACCGTGACCTTATAAGACAGCTTGATCCAGGCGACCCCCAAATAAGGGATATAAACCAACGCATCAGATTGCTTGTGGACGAACACAAGCGGGCGAAATGGGAGGAGCACCTAAGAGGTTGTAACCTCTCTACCGGTGTGGGTAAACTTTGGTCCACCGTAAAGTCCCTATCGAATCCGACTAAGCACAAAGACAAAGTTTCCAACGCCTTTGGCGAAAAAGTGCTGTCGGATGCGAAAAAATGCGCGAGCGCTGTCTGCCGACAATATATAATGCATTCTACGGTCGTAAAAGATAGACGGAGGGCCAATAGGCACGCACATAAACACAAATTCAGCGCGTCACCAATCACCATCACCGCTAAAGAAGTTGAGGACGCCATTGGTCGCGCTAAACCATCCAAAGCAGTGGGCCCAGACGGCATAGCCATGCCGATGCTTAAAAGCCTAGGGAAAGAGGGTGTCAAATATTTAGCGCATGTCTTCAACCTGTCTCTTTCCACCTTTGTTATACCCGAGAAATGGAAAATGGCCAAGGTGGTCCCGCTACTAAAGCCTGGGAAACCAGCTAACATAGGAGAGTCGTATCGTCCGATATCTCTCCTATCGCCAGTAGCAAAGACGCTTGAAGCCATTTTGCTCCCTTATTTCCAAGCAAATTTGCAGCTAGCCTCTCATCAGCATGGCTTCAGAAAACTCCATAGCACTACCACCGCGCTAAATGCCATTAGCACCCAGATAAATTGCGGTTTAAATCAATACCCCCACCATAGAAGAGTACTCGTAGCGCTAGACCTATCAAAAGCTTTTGATACGGTCAACCATGGCTCGCTACTGCAACACCTGGAAGGGTCTACCCTTCCCCCATGTCTTAAAAGGTGGACCGCAAATTATCTGGGTGGTCGGCAGGCATCGGTGCAATTTAGAAACGAAACATCAAAACCAAGGAGAATTAAACAAGGGGTGCCACAGGGTGGTGTTCTATCCCCACTTTTGTTTAATTTCTACATATCTAAGCTACCTTCACCACCGGAAGGAGTCACAATCGTTTCCTACGCCGATGACTGCACAATAATGGCCACAGGCCCAGGCTCAAAGATCGATGAGCTATGCAATAAAATAAACGGCTACCTCCCTGATCTCTCCAGTTTTTTCGCCCCGCGAAACCTGGCATTATCACCGACTAAATCTTCCGCGACCTTATTTACAACATGGACGTCCCAAATGTCGACCATTTTGAACATCCACGTCGATGGCACTACGATCAGGATCTACATTTTGGTGAGCACGCAGCCGCAATTGTTCTGAGAATTCAGAGCCGAAACAAAATCCTCAAATCCCTCGCTGGCAGTACCTGGGGAAAAGATAAAGAAACGCTCATGACTACATACAAAGCAATTAGCCAGCCGATTACGTGCTACGCGACACCCATATGGTCACCAAGCCTAAAAACTACGCACTGGAAGAAGCTACAGGCCTGCCAAAATACTGCTCTCAAAATTGCCACGGGCTGTCTTCTTATGTCCCCAGAACACCATCTGCATAATGAGGCGAGAATACTTCCCATCAGGGAGAGAAATGAGATGCTGACCAAACAGTTCCTGTTGAATACCCAGGAACCTGAGCATCCCAACAGACATCTGATTGATGAACCAGCACCGCCTAGGGGCTTAAGGAGTCATCTCCGTAAGCATTTTGAGGAAATACGGCACCTGAGAACCCAGCCGTATGAAGCGAAAAAACACAAGCAGGTCCTTGGTGAACTCCATAAACAGGCGTCGGACCTTTATGCCGGGAATTGCCACGTGAATCCAGTAATCAAAGTATCCAAAACTCGCGGAAGAGGAACGCATACTCCCCAGGGAAACGCGTGTCACTCTTGCTCAACTCCGTTCTGGATACTGTAACAGGTTAAACTCTTACCTATCCAGAATCAACCCCGACATACAAAATGTATGCCCCGCTTGCAATGTGTCCCCACATGACACCAACCATCCCTTTAATTGTAATGTGGAACCAACGCCTCTAACACCCCTTTCGTTATGGTCCACCCCTGTTGAAACAGCAATTTTCCTTCGACTCCTGTTAGAGGATATTGATGACAATTTGTGATCGGTCGCGGGTGTTAGGTGGGGCGAAGCATTGCTGCAACAACAACAACATAGCTTAAAGAAACCTTATCTCTACGTTGGAGTTGAATGTTGACATAATTTAATTATATACTGTAAAGATATTCAATTTTTTGTTAAAATTTGACTTAAAAAAAAATTTTTTTTAAGTGGGCGTGTTCGTCATCCAATTTTGCAAATTTTTATTTAGAGCACATATAGTAATAGGAGTAACGTTCCTGCCAAATTTCACCATATCTTCAACGACTGCCACATAACAGCTTGCAAAACTTTTAAATTACCTTCTTTTAAAAGTGGTCGGTGTCACGCCCATTGTCCAAAATTTTACTAATTTTCTGTTCTGCGTCATAAGGCCTACCGAGTTTAATCGCTTTATCCGTCTTTGGTAATGAATTATCGCACTTTTTCGGTTTTGCGAAATTTTCGATATCTAAAAAGTGGGCGTGGTTATAGTGATTTCGTTCATTTTAAATAGCGATCTGAGATGAGTGCCCAGGAACTTACATACCAAACTTCATTAGATACCTCAAAATTTACTAAGCTATCGTGTTCACAGACAGACGGACGGACGAACATGGCTAAATGTATTTCATTTTTCGTCCAGATCATTTTGATATATAGAAGTCTATATCTATCTCGATTAGTTTATGTCGTTACGGGGTACCGTTATGCGAACAAGATTAATATACTCTGTGAGCTCTCCTCAGCTGAGTAGGTATACAAATTCCCAATTTTTTTTTCCTTCGTCATTTTGGTGTTTTTCTTCATTATACTCCACTCGGGACGAATGGTCACTTTTATTTTAATATTTTAGAAATGATTTTGGACCGTGTTTACGATTAAGACAAATTTAAAATTAGAGTTTACCTCAATATAATTTGGTGCAATATAACGAAAGGTCGTTTCATATTGAATTCGTGTTCAGGATTATTACTTTTATCGAGAGGCTGGTTTGAATCTAGATGAAATGATAATACACTTATTGTGTTTTGCACAAGACGCGCCACAAAATCCTCTAAACAGAATACTAATAAAGAGAATAGTTAGAATATTTGAAACGATAAGAATAAATAATTTTTTTAACTTACAAATATCAGTGCCTTCATTAAGTAACAGTACTTCTATATACGAATAAATGAAATTTAAAGCAACAGCCCACAATTCTTGTTGACGTGCCTTATCACTTTCTTTAATATATTTGTGAATGCAATAGTGTAAAGATTTTTCAGCCCATTTCATGCATTCCTTAGAAGTAGAAAAAATCAGCATACATATAGTTTAAAAAATAAAAAAAAAGAATGGACTGCATGGAAGATGGGCACTAACTCGGCTGCTGGGTACAAACCGACCAACCTCAGTGAATGTTTGCTACAACATTCCAGAGGCGGCTTTCTTAAATTCCATTTTAAAATGTGGTGTCTCAATTATTTGCAGAGATGTAACATTTTCGTACTACCAGCAAAGATAGATTGATCTTCCCCTAAGCCGTTGACATCATTAAAAAATAAGGGGTTCACCTCTAAAGCTGACATATTCCAAAATGATTCCAACAATATTTCGACTTGAGTTTTCAAATTTTTTAACCAATTTTCGCAATCGTCTACTTCTACCTCATAAGCTAAATTATCTGTTATAATTTGTACCACTTCTTGCCATTTTTCTTGCTCAAATAGTTTTGGTATTTTTGCTAGTGATATACGCCTGCAAGTATACAACAATATTAACATACATATATGTATATAAATATATTAGAGTGGGTCGATTTGTATGGACGAAAGTTAACCGATATCGCGCCATCGATTTTTCGATAGGATTTGGGCTCAGGAAAAAAAGGTCCACTACGCATACCCAAAAAAATAATTTTCGAGCCATTGAAAAAAGAGTCGATTTTTTGACCAAAATTCTTCTAAATCTCCATAAAAGACATTTTTTTTTTCAAAAAACTGCATTTGCCAATTTACACGAAAAAAATACATAACAAATCGAAAAAATCGATGAAATTTCGCAGGCTCGAAAATTAATTTTTTGGGTATGCGTAGTGGAACTTTTTTTTTCAAAAAACTGCATTTGCCAATTTTGCTTTTGTCAATTGACACACAAAAAAAAAAATACATAAAAAATGATTTGGAGCCTTGAAAATGAAAAAAATACATAACAAATCGAAAAAATCGATAAAATTTCACAGGCTCGAAAATTATTTTTTTGGGTATGCGTAGTGGAACTTTTTTTCCAGAGCCCAAATCCTATCGAAAAATCGATGGCGCGATATCGGTTAATAAATGGACCCAGTATAATATACATATATATTTCTTTAATGTTTACGAACCTTCTAAAATCGCTTTGCGCTTCTTGTACAGCATTTATTGTAATGCAATTTGCATTTAAATTTGGTAAATGCAGAATGAATTGGCTACCATCGCATAACAGTATAATTTCTTCTATATGAGCCAAACAAGCAATACATTTTTCAAATTCATTGCGTATATCAAACCATAAATATTCCAAATTTATAATACGCAGTTTATATTTATTGAATTTTTGACCTAGCGCAACAAGAGCTGTACCTGATCTAAATGCTAATTGATCAAAGACCTGTTTCCATATTGGCGATAAATCGCTGCAAAATAAAATTAGATAGTAAAAATGTTTATTTGAATAATGTTAGCCGAGTGCAAACACGCCGCCATCTCCGAAACGTTATCAGATCAGCGCCCATATCATGTTATACGACCCGGTGATAGAAATCAATTTTTTAAATCGCAATAGCTCAGAAATGGTGAATTGTATAAATAAAATATGTGAAAAAGTGTGTACAGACTAGATCCATAATTTATTATAATTTTTAAGATTAGTTTAAAAGATTAATTTCTATCGTTTGAGTGAAATTGGCTTGCGATACGTGAGGGTATAACACGAACGGGCTGAGTAAGACGTTCACGTACTCAATTGTCGCAATTGAAATAAACTTACTCATTTGACAAATTTTTTATAGCATAATCTAATTCCAAAAACAATATAGAAATTCGATAAAATGTTTCAATAGCTTCAACGGTTTGTTGATTCCAGGGTGAGCAATCAAAGTTATCTCTGTGGAAAATAAGAGAATATGTAAGGGTTAGTTTTTGAAAAATGTGTTTTCAACGTTACACAGCATTTTTAACTAGACTTGGTTGCGTGATAAAATGTCCCATTACTTTCGATATTTAAAATTTAAGTTTTGAATACCCCGTAGGGACATTTAATTATTAAGTACTAAGTTCACATGGGTTCCAAATTAGTTTTAAACAAATCAATTTTTTTTTTTAATATCTGTTCTATTTGGTCTCAGTACAACTTAAAACAGTTCTAACTACATGGGAACGAATAGTTCTGCGTCCATTTCTAGTACAAACAAACTTACATATAAATGCAAAATATCTCTAGATATAACGCCCGTATGTCCTCAGGCAGCGCTTTAGTCCAAAAACTTGATATACTTTTGAGCCATTCAAATACCAGTAGTGGTGGATCGAGACTTTTAGTCTGAGTTAAGAAAGATTTATGCTGAATTTTGCATAAATAACAAATGTATTAATGTGCTCACCTCAAGTTTAGCAATTAACTCGTTAAAATTGTCACGAGACATATCCTGAAATTCCTCGTTGGTCATTATTTTATGGCATGAGCTACATTTTTCATCACTGCTTTTGCTGTCGTTGTTTTTGGCACAACCAAACGGCCACTCCATTTCATATGTAGCGCTTGATTGTGAAATAAAATAATGATTTATATATCGTTAGTCGTTAGTTCAATTCACAAAGGCCCTAACCAACCGATTTTTCGTCCACCAGCGGGTTAGGGGGTCAGAATATACCCGCGGTATGTGTGCCTGTCGTAAGAGGCGACTAAAATAACAGATTAAAGGGGCTGTGTAGCGCAAACCTTCAGTTTGCCAGCGTAACATATAGCTTCTCCAAACCCAATTGTTCCACCGCACCTATCCGCGACGAATCCGGTTTCACTAACAGACGAGGCTCTGGCGACCCACAGCTCCTCATGGAACTTGGGGTGGGGAGGGAGGGATGGCCTGAATGTGGCCGTATAAATCGTTCCCGAGATGGTCGGACTAGCACCTTAATAGTGCTGTGTTACCGGAGCATGCCGGATCTGTATCCGGCAAGGGACCATCACATCGATAACACTCCCCAAAGTCTTCGGTAAGCAACCTTATCGCTATAACAACAAGTAAAAATTTTGAAGCGTTAGAACCAACCACAACAGAGCTATAGCGCATGTAGTAAATGTGAAAATAAAATGTTTTTTGCCTTTCCTGTAAAATTTAAATTTGTTGGTTAGGGATTTTGTGAATTAAGCTAAGGTTATGTATGAATTTGTTCAAAGCTTTTTTGCTGCAAATCTTGTAAAACAATTAAGAACATGAAAAAATTACGAGGACATACCAATCTAGGAAAACAATCGATGCAAAAAAAAAAATAATAATAATAACGCAGGATTGCAAATAGATTATACACATGCAATTACGTTATCTATAATACTAGCTGTGTTTTTTTTTACATCTGCACACATTTACGCTTAAACTTTATATGGACTGCTAAGCGTTAAACTTTATCTACTCTTCTGAAATTGCTGCGCAAGAAATAACATCTACAATTGTCCACTATTCACCGCAACCGTTTCAGCGATATGTTATACACAGCCATACAAGAGAGGTTTGTGTATCCGCTTTTCTGTACAATATGTTCTGTAGCTAGTTGCCGCTAGATGGGTCTCCTAAGCCTTAACTAAGTGAGGATAAGCGTTTTTATACGCGGAACGTAGACGTATATACGTGTAAAAAAATCACGGCTACTATTAGTTCGATCGTGCTCAAAATACAGTTATACATATATATATTCTTTCCGAGTGGTGAATATCCTACTGGCGAACTTATAGCACTATTTCATGCGATGTTGTCTTGTCTTGCTATTCTAAACGGCTGAGATAGGTATAAATGAAAGTTTGTAGTCAATTGAGTACGTATTTACTTACCTTGAATATTTGGCGAATATTCTACTTAAGAAACCTTTTATCGAAGTATCCACTTCTACCTTTTCCGTTGTTGTCTTCTTACGTGAGCTATAACGTCGATTTTTGTGCCATCCCCATTGTTCTAGAAAATGTAAATCACTACAACGTCTGCGTGGTTTTTGGGGCTTATTGATAGTATCGCCACTAGCATTTGTTTTCTCATAATTTTCCACTTCATCTACAGAATTTTCAGCATTTTTTTTTATTTGTTCGCCATCATTGGTCGTTTGCTGTGTAGTAGCAGCGGCTGTAGTAGTGGAACCGACTGGAAAATCAATGTTCGAGTTTTGGTTTGATAAATTATTACTATTACATTCTGGTAGTTCGTTTGCAGTATCCAATGTGACTTGGTTGCTGTTACTAATTGTGGCGGCGCCCAAGTCTACTTGTCTTGTACTTTCGTGTTGTGACAAATTTTCTATATTGCTAGCAGTATTGCTATCAGTTAACATATCTTTTAAACTCAAAAGTACAATAAATACTTTATCATTGGCTTGCATATAACGATACAAAGCGGTTATATACTGGCCCACGGTAACCCAATTCAATTCCTTTATGCAAATCTTTTGTACAATTTCAGTAGGAAGTGTAGTATTTTCTTCATTATTTTCTATATTCTCATTACGATATTTGCGAGGAAAAACGCTTTCTTTCGTCCAAGAAATGAGTGGTTTC
This sequence comes from Eurosta solidaginis, assembly GCF_040869045.1. Taxonomy (NCBI): domain Eukaryota; kingdom Metazoa; phylum Arthropoda; class Insecta; order Diptera; family Tephritidae; genus Eurosta; species Eurosta solidaginis. Next base: position 27,846,950 of record NC_090320.1, read on the forward strand.
AAAGTTTTTGGCATGGGGCCGTAGATATTTTCGCAAAGTGGTAGGGAATATTTGAATGTATCAGCAATTTCGTAAAGCGTTTTGGCAGCACGCTCATAAGAGGGATCTCTATTATAAAGTTTCAATGCATATCCATAGGCGCCGATAATATTATGATTTTCACAAAGTGTCCGTAACATACCATCGGCAGCGCTCCAATGTGATGCATTACAACGTAAACACCTTTCAAAGGCAAATTCAGCTAATTCAATGGCGTTAAGCTTTAATGCCAATTGACCAAAACGATGCATCGTATAAACATCTGTATCATCCAATTGGGTTGCCTGAAAGTATTTATAAAGAAATTTGTACAAATTATACATGTTTTAAATTTTGGAGCTTTTCTGGTTCAGCCTACAGGTAAAATGGTGATGTATTATGGCTTTAAAGATATTTCCCAGTAAGTCAAATGAATGCCTCTCCAGCTGCTGGTTCAGCCTGCAGGTACAATAGTGATGTCGTTGTGTCTTCGGCGGCTCTTAGTAAGTTGTTGTTGTTGTGGCAGTGCTTCGCCCCATCCAATAGGTCTGACCGATCACAAATTGTCATCAATATTCTCTAACGGGAGTCCAAGGAAACTTGCTGTTTCAACAGGAGTGGACCATAATGTGAGGGGTGTTAGAGCCGTTGGTTCCACATTACAATTAAAGAGATGGTTGGTGTCATGTGGGGACACATTGCAAGCGGGGCATACATTTAGTATGTCGGGTTTGATTCTGGATAGGTAAGAGTTTAACCTGTTACAGTATACAGATCGAAGTTGAGCGAGAGTGACTCGCGTTTCCCTGGGGAGTGTGCGTTCCTCTTCCGCAAGTTTTGGTTTTTTGAATACTGGATTCACCGGGCAATTCCTGGCATAAAGGTCCGACGCCTGTTTGTGTTTTTTGCTTCATATGGCTGAGTTCCCTGGTGCCGTATTTCCTCATAATGCTTACGGAGATGACTCCTTAAGCCCCTGGGCTGTGTTGGCTCGGATGTCTGTTGGGATGCCCAGGTTTCTGGGTATTCAACAGGAACTGTTTGGTAAGCATCTCATTTCTCTCTCTGAGTATTCTCGCCTCATTATGTAGATGGTGTTCTGTAAGTTCATGGCATAACACTCCAAATGCACTTTACAGGAGCAGTTAGTTTTTAGCAAATTACCCAACTTCAACCTTCACCAACGTATGTGGCTATGATCCTAAGAAAGCCGTGGATGAATCGTTTTGCACTGAAGCGAGTGGACATTGTCTCTTGCCTAACTTAGTTACAAACATGGAACCTTCCAGTTTTAGATTACTGTATTAGGCTGGTGCAACTCGACGGCTGATCTTACAAAATTAAAATTACAAAAGCAGAATTTTCTTTTTCGTTAGAGACGACTTAATTCTAATAACTTAAAGTTTGTTCTTGTTGTTTTTATAGCAAAGAGCAGAGTTATGTTGTTGTTGTCTTAACGCTAAGACACTCGCCTCGCCTGCGATATGATACATTCATTTTTTAACATGATTCCCCTTATGTGAGGTTGACAATTGGGTTTGCGGATGCTCTAAAGCTATAAGGTTTTGTATTGCGCTTAGCAACCCCTTGTATCGATGTTGATGGTCTTTTGTTGGATATAGATCCAGCACATTCAGGTAACAAGCACCATTAAAGTACAAGGCATCTTGGGAACGATATAATATAACCACATTGAACGTTCTATTCTAAACCGCACAACCCGCTCGTCATTCAGAAAGGCGTTGCCTGAAACGGCTGTGTGTGTAGCACTGTGACCAATCCGAGTTAATGACCCATTCCATCCCCCCAAATATTAAGCTTATTAGTCAAGTTCGAGACACAAATAGGAAATAATTCCATATGTTCAAATAAGATAGTGTGTACGATATTCAGGGAGGTTCTTTAAGGTGTTGATGCATCCGCTTTCCGGATAAAAATCTTTTACTTCCACAACACTCCCAAAAAGGCTTCGGGAAGTTTTCCTGCCATTTGTTAAACAAAAAATAACAAAATCTAATTTTTCTTCACATTAGGTGAACGTCTGGATGAAGCATTGGGATACAACTGCAATTGCTAGTCCCAAAGCACACCGGCATGCCATTGTGATACTTGAAAAAATAAAAATCTGAAATAGAATAGTATTACCATAACATAATGCTCCAAGGCTAAATCATTTTCATTCCCCTCTTCATATATGAATGCTATATTCTTATGGCAATTGTATCGAATTGTTCGCAGTTTTCCGCTAGTGTCTTCCGCCAGTAGCTAAAAAAAATTATATTAGTGTTCCCATATACAAAGATAGGTACTCTCGCGCGAAAAATAAACACAAAAAAGACCGTACCTCATTGAGCACTTGCGTTTCCAATAGCTGATTCAATAAGGATAGAGCAGATTTAACATCTCCTTTCCATTTCAGATTGATTGCTTTAAGGTATTCTGTCTCCGCAATTGCTTCCTTATAGACAACATATTTTTATTTTATTGTCCAATGAACGGCATACACTCACCTGCGCTTCTTTGGTAACCACAATTTGATTTTCCGGCTCATCATTGCATTCTTCATTTAATGCCACTATTCGTATCATTATGTTCTTTTTCCTTACACGATTCTAGATAAATTATAACAAATTAAAAAAACATAGTTTTACTATGTACAAAACAAAAACTGCTCAATATAAAATTACAACAAATGATGATGACATATTATAAAAGATGGGACCGGCATTCAAAGCGATTAATTGATATCGATAATAAAAGTTTGCGGTAAACTTTTGCATTAGTACACCACGCTTGGGTAAAGGGATTTTATTTGTCGAGAGATATTAACGAAAAATCGGAAAATGACCCCGTGTCCGAAATGTGGTGCACAGAGCACCCTTCTGCGTTGGCGGTCTTAGGTCGAGATTAAAAAAAATAACCCTTGGTGAGTCCAACAAAGGTTTGGGGTCATAACTAAATCCGCGCAGAACGCCTTTCTGTATTAGTGTGTGTGCGTACAACAAATCTGGCAAAATACAACAACCACGTTTTTTAATTTTCGCCTTTGGATTCTAAAGACGGATGTCGAAACGTGTATTTTGATATCTTCGATAATTTTGGATAAAAATTAGGTTGTGCACCGTCTTGTAAAACGTTACCAAAGTTAGTTTTGACATCTAGGAGGATCCCTAGGAGGAAGGAATTTCAGACCTTGCAATTTAAGTTTATTTCGCTTTGCCCGCTCACATACAAAATTTCACGAAGCACTGATATAAATATTCTCCCTATACAAAAAAATACTTGCTAACATATTTTGTGTCGTATTCATTTCTTATATTGCAGTTTTTACTTGCGAAAAATGTTATAAAATTTAACAACGAGTGGGAAAAATAATTTCACTTGCAAAGTGTGCCAACACCCTTAGCCAAAGCAAATGTCAAATTCTTCTTCTTATGCTTTGCTTGTAACAAGATTTGGGAATTGGCAACTTTTCAATATCAGATGGCGCCAGTGTCGCTCATTCTACCGTTCTCCATAAAAATACGTGCAATCTACTCATAATGCATAAGCTTGTGTTAAATTCATCTATATAAAAAACTGCTTATGTGACGAAGCTATTATTCCCAAAGCGTGGTGTACTAATGCAAAATTTTACCGCAATTTTTTATTATCGATATCAATTAATCGCTTTGAACTGCGGTCCCAGTCATATATACATATCTTAAATCTTATTTAATAAAGTCGTTAAGTACCGTTGAAATGCCATAACTTCACACAAAATGCTTCGATTTTAAAATGGTTTTTTGCATTTGAAAGCTTAGCTTTGTTAGATAGACATTTGCAATATAATTTGAAGGTATATATTATAGGAGCGTGGCGAATTGCTAAAATGTAGTAAAAAATCATAAATATAAAAATATAAAATTTTAATAGAAAACGGATGGATATTATCCTTTCTTATTCATAAAAAAAAATAATACTTGATTTATTCTAATCTGAGAAAAATTTGTTAAACAAAAGTAAAATTTTTTCGTGTGTTTGTTCGTTGTGAACTGTACCAGCAAACTTGCTTTGGATGGGACTTTCATCACATCACATTATGCGTCACATACATGTTGAATTAGATCGACAGGTGAAAAAGCCAGCATTCCCAAGCGTTATTTAATTCGGGAGTATATTTATAAGTATGTATGTATGAATTTTCATTTCATGTGAGCTTGACATATTTATGCGTGTTGCCATGTTAATGCAACATAAATCGTTAAGAATGCTTACATCTCTTAAAAAATATTCTTTCGCTAAAGCTCTTAAACAAAAGTTCTATCTTTTGGTATGTTTGTATGTATTTGCACTAAGGAGATATAATCTTATTCTCTATGTATGTTTGTATGCAGCTTATGGACTTCGAAACCACTCCAACAATTTTATTGAAACTTGCAGGATAGCTCCACAGCAACTCTCAGAGTGTTTCTTCTTTGCGGGAAATGAGCTAGGACTGATTTATTCCAACATATTCATGAATTTATTCAAACATATTCACGGTTCCGTTTACATGAAATTTGGTATATAGATTAGTATTTACGACACTCTATTTCGGAAAATGGCCCAGGGAGCGACTGAGACTGTGGTCGGAATCGGGACTGGGGGTAGGATTAGGACTGGGACTGAGAATAAGGGATGGATACGAATAAAAAGAACTAGAGATCTGAAAAGGAAGGATTTCGAAATGAAACCCTAAATATGGGGCTTAACCTCGAAAAGCAGATCAGCATCTGTAAAGCTTCATAATTATCGATTAGATGTTAAGTACGAAAATGAAGATAATCTCGTTGGCGCATAGTCAAAATAAAATAGATTTTATATTTAGTTGCAGCTTTTTTGACAGATAGCTCATCGAAAATTATGTCAAAAAGCTGCAATTCAATTTAAAAACTCTTTTATTTTGACTATGACTGTGCGACGTTATATTTAAACTAGGTCTAAGGTGTGATGGTAGGGTGCTCCGTAACGTTAAAAATTTAGAAACACGTTTTCTAAGCCGTTCGTAGTCAGCATAGAACAGGTAGATCCCGTCACGCGCATTTACTCAGAATTTGTGTAGAGAAGATAGTTGCTGAGCAACAAGGCGAGTTGCTGAGCACCAAGGTTTGGCATAGTGCACTAAAAACTATCACTAAGTGAAAATAGATAGTGTACAATTTTTAGTGATGGTGCCATTTTTCAGTAAAGTTTCACAGTGCATTTAGTGATGGTGCTAAAATACCCAATCCTGCTGTTCACAAGAATTTCGGTGCCCGCCCGCTTTCCTCGTCACCCCCTCTTCGGAAAATAACAAGTTCAATCAACAAAACTGTCTGTGCTTAAACACATTCTAAAGAGTTTTATGTCGGATATAAAGGGCTAACTAAACTTCCTTAACCCTAACGCCATAGTCGTAACCATTCCCATATCCATAACCATCTCCAATGTGATCGATTAATGGTGCCTTAACCTAAAAATCGTGAAAATTTCATAAAAATGAGGAAAACGCAAAAAATTACAAACATATTCCACAAAAAATAAGTCTCTTAGTCATAACGTATCCAAAACAATGAATAAGATCTACAAAAAGTTATTAAATTCACCAACTCAAATATTTTTAGGTTATGGATTTGGCGAGAAACCAAAAACCAATTGGTTGGCTATGGTATGGTTATGGCACCATTAGTCGATTACATTGATTTCCATAAGGTTGGTTCGATCAGCTGTTTTATCTGGTTATGGTTTTATGGTTATGTCACCATTAATTGGCCCTTAAGTGAAAATAGTGCAAAATTTTTAGTGATGGTGCCATTTTTCAGAAAAGTTTCACAGTGCATTTAGTAATGGTGCTAAAATGCTCAATCCTGCTGTTAACAAGAAATTAGGTGCCCACCCGCTTTCCTCGTCACTCCTTTCTCAGAAAGTAACAAGTTCCATCAACAAAACTGTCTGTGCTTAAACACAATCTTAAGCTGGAGACATTGGTGCTTTATCGGTAACCGTATCGGTAACCTTATAACAGCTGATTCGACCAACCTTATGATAATCAATGCAATCGATTATTGGTGCCGCTAAGGTCGTAACCGTATCGTAGCCAACCAATTGGGTTTTGGTTTACCGTCGTAACGATAAACAGCTGATTACGTTAGGGATACGGATACAGCGATACGACATACGGCACTGACTCCGGCTTAAAGAGTTTTATGTCGGCTATAAGTACTGATGACGGAACTCTATAGAAATTATCTACAAATTTTCAATGCCAATGGCACACCGTCCTGATAAATCACGACGTGAACCTCAAAGTTGTACCCATTTCGGCACAAACCCTATTCTTTCGCGTACTTACGGGCAGCTGACATTGCTAAACCTCAATTTCACCCATAATTTATTGTATGGGTAAATAATACTTATGCCATGAAAGCTGTTAGAATTCACGAAACAGATTACGACTGACAACTTAGACTATGTTTAACCCTGAGATGATAAAAAATTTTAATATTTTTTTCGCATAGCATAACTTATTAAAACGTAACCGATATTATTGTTTTATGACGCTTCATTACAAAAAAAATCCGACATGAGTATTAAATAATAGAAATACAAATGTCGGGCTTAAAGCGCATGCGTCATTACCAGGCTCATGTCAAGGAAGTATTATGTGCATTTTATAGTAAAAAAGTTTCTGTTGTGTGTTGAAAACCAAAAGTATGTCCTGCTACCTGAAGAAACTGAAATAATTTCACACTTTTGTTTTAATAATAAAATGTTTCGCAACTTAAAAGCAATTTTTGGATTTACTATAGTTTATATATGTGAGTAATAACTGTATAATTAACAAAAAATGAGTGGCATAAAGCAAGGACCCACTACATAATTAGAGAAAAAATACTACATCTCCTACTTAAAAAGAAAAGAAAATCTTGCAATAAATTAAAGTTAATTTAAAGTTTAATTTAATTTAAATTGTTTACTAATTATTCATTTTTCTTTTTTTGTATATAGTTTTTCATAAAAAAATCGACTGCCAATATGTGTATATTGATCACAACCAACAATTCAACGGTTCGGAGCTCGGGCAAAATACAAAGGGGGGCGAGGAGGCAATCCAATCACTAGGGGAAAACACATATTTGAATGGGAATAGACCGCTTGATAGAGGGCCATATTTTGATACTTCAGCTACGAAAAATGTGACATCGTTGGTTGGTAAAACAGCACATTTAAACTGCCGTATTAAAAACCTTGGAAACAAAACAGTAAGCATTGATGACATACCGCACAGTGTAGTCATCGGATGGGCATTGAGCCAAATGACAGGAGCAAATGAATGCATTTATAAAAATTAGGTTTTCAGAAAATACACAGTGCCGCATAGTCATAGTCAAAATAAAATAGGTTTTAAATTTAGTTGCAGCTTTTTATTAAGAATTCATGAGCTTAACAGCGGCTTATAATAATTGAATATTCATTTATTATGTTTTTCTAAGGGAAACTGAAGAGAAAGAAAAAAACATTTACTGGCATATTGCGATGGTGCCATTTCGAAAACCACCAACGTAATCACCATCAGGCAATTTACGTTGGCGGTTTTCGAAATGGTACTATCGCAATATGCCAGTATATGTTTCTTTCTTTCTTTTTAGTTTCTCTTAGAAAAACATAATAATTGAATATTCAATTATTATATGCCGATGTTAAGCTCATGAATTCTTAATAATAAGTACAAATTGAACACACCATTAAACAAACAAACATAAATTGCAGCTTTTTGACATAATTTTCCATGAGCTATATGTCAAAAAAGCTGCAACTAAATATAAAATATATTTTATTGTGACTATGACTATGCCCCAGTGAAAATAAGTAGCTGCAGTAAAACCTCTTTATAGCGAACTTGATAAAACGAAATTAAAATCAGAACCACGCAAATTGGAAGAGAAGCTAAAACCTCTTCGGAAGTTATCCCGCTTTGCATTTATTTTTGTAATTTTTGTGCTGTAAAACGTTCCTCCCGAATCAAAGAGCAAAATGCAAATAATCAGTAGCATGATTCACATTTCACTCGTCAGTTGCTTACGCTTTGTACAAAACTTTCGAAATACAATGTATGAAAATAAAAAAATTTAACTATAACTAAATAACTAAAGTATATTTTCTACAAATCGATTTTTTTGACGTTCAACCAAAATGACGAGGCAATTGATGGTTGAACATAGAAAACTAACGGATCAACGAGCCACGTGGGTGCGCAGATTTGAATTCTGCTATTCTTTATTTCAGAAATTGACAATTTGGCGCCATTTGCTAAAGTTATATTATTATTCCCATATATACCTACCACTCCGAAAGCCCTGGGTTCAAGTTTTTCTGAGCAAGCCGCCCCTCGGCAGTGCTTTGGTAAAAACTCCGAGCGTATTTTTGCCATAAAAGCTTCTCAGTGAAAATTTATTAGTAACTTTTTTGATATCCTCACACTTCCAGGTCGTCTCCTGAGAAAATATTCATTACATTTTCCATTTCGGGTTCCGAGAGTGCGAATGGTGGTTAACTTACGTAAACTCCTTCAAAAAAAGTTTTTAACAAAAGATTCAAGGTTCGATTCGAGCTCAAGGCCAGAACAATAATTTTTTTCTAATGATAATTATTGTTATTTTTTAATTGTTCTAAATTTGAAAAAGTCTGAAAAATATTCTACTTACTATTCCAAAAGCAAAATACAATTTTTCAAATTTAGAAAAATTAAAAAATAACAATAATTATCATTAGAAAAAAAGTATTGTTCTGGCCTTGAGCTCGAATCGAACCTTGAATCATTTATCAATAGGCCGATAAAAACAAAAACAGTTTTTACAAAAATTAAAAATGGCCATTATTATAAAACTACTGTTTGCCTAAAAGAAAAAATATTGGGTGACTTACAGTTGGCTTAGAAAAGCCTGTAAATAAAGAAATACCTGCCTCACTTCAACATTTTGTTATATCTGTGTTTTAATATGCATATGTGTACATATTATGGCGATCCTTATAAGTCAAATAAACGACTTTCCTAGTCTCGGTGCCCCCCATAAATTCAGAAAACAAAAATTCAGAAACACATTTTTCAGAAAATATTAGTCAGAACCCTTTTTTCAGAAAGACAAAATTCTGAGGTCAAAACTGAGAAGTGAAATTTCAGAAGTGAAAATTCAGAAGTCAAATTTCAGAAGTCAAAATTCAGAAAGTAATCACACGACAGAAAAAACATTAAATTTTTCTCAAAATTCAGAAACATTCATTTATTTGGAAGGAATTATGTATAAAGAAAAAGTGGTAAAATATAAAATTTTCAATTGTGTGCAATAGCAAGCATGTAATTAATTAAATCTTTTCGCGTTTATCTTTTTCAAATGAATTTACAATATTAAAAAAACGAAGTCTTTATATTTTATCTTGCGTTTCCGATATGGCTCGCCTCTAGCTAAAAATTGCTGCAGTTCTGTTTCTGTTATTGCATGTTCGTTTTTTATTTTATTTATGAAATTAAATATGTATGTTAGCGTGTGTCCCAAACGCACTTCGAATGACGTTGTGCCACCTTTCGATAGAATTATTTGTACGGACTTCACCCAATTTGGTGATATTACACATATTCCATAATTCGATTGGATATAACGCCTTCTTTCGACGTTGCTGTGTTCCAGGCTGAAAAAAATTTCAGAAGTCAAGATTCAGCAAGTAATCAGACAACAAAAACATTAAATTTTTTTGCTGATTACTTTCTGAATTTTGACTTCTGAAATTTGACTTCTGAAATTTGACTTCTGAATATTGATTTCTGAATTTTTGTTTCTGAATTTTGACTTCTGAATTTTGGCTTTCTGAAAAAAGGGTTCTGACTAATGTTTTCTGAAAAAATGCGTTTCCGAATTTTTGTTTTCTGAATTTATGGGGGGAACCCCTTGTCTCACACCCACCATATAAATGTTAATCCAGATTGGATACGGTTAAAAAGTGTCGCACTGGGCTGAAAGTTATATTGCTCGGGACTATAGTATTATCCATTTTTTTACACCTCACCAAAATGTATGTAATATTTTTGATGTAGGTGTCACCGGCTGAAGTAGTGAGCTGGAAGAAATCGTTTATGTAATTTATAATGTCCGCCCTAGTATACTCGTATATGTAATACGAGAACTAGCAACTTTTTCGCTTTCGTTGTATCGAGGTTTCACTGTGTAACTATACAAACTGCAATGTTCTAATATAAAATTATATCATTCAAGGTATCGTGGATAAGACACCGAGATTTACATCTACTTACTGTGGGCGAGAGTACCTATACATCAGATCAACGATTCACTTCTATATACAATAAAATAACTGGAGATTGGTCCCTACAGGTATGGAGATTTTGAACTGCCCGGTCCATTAGGACCTCACATAGACTGAATGAGTCCGTAGTGTTACCTGACGTTTTTTTAACGACCAAACTAAAAAACCCTATCAAAAATCAGGACCTATGTTATGAAATAATTATGTCCTTTTGGCAAATCATCTGCTATCACTGACCAAGCCTAATTTAAAGGCATGTGATGCCTGAATGCGGTGTTCAGACAGAAGTCCTGTCATGAGTATACAGTCCTCCCTTTTTAATGATAGAAGAAACTTTGTTAGTCCAAGGTTGTAAGACCTACACAAAATTTGACAATTTGCAGCCCCTTGCTTGAATCCACGCCTTTCCCGCTTGGTCGATCATGTGCATCTTCCGCCTTCTCTTAATCTCCCCAATCTAGTTAAGACATCTACAGAGCAAGCTTCGAGGGATGCGCCCTTTTTAGCTAGTTTATCCGCTTTTTCATTCCCATCTATTCCCATATGCCACGGGACCCAATATAGATTTATGCTTCTCCGTGTCCCGATTCTTTTCAGGGATTGCTTACACTCTAACAGACTTTAAGATACTGTGCTATGCGAGATTATTGCCACCAGGTCTGCAGGTGGAATTTGCAGAATGCCATACAGTACAGCCGTCGGGGTTGTTTTCAGGGCTCCCGAAATGCCTGCATTCCCCTTCTAGTTTTTTTGGGGTAGGTTATTTTTTGTGTGGCCGTCCACCTAACAAGGACTCCATAGTATAGGATAGGCTTTACAATCGATGTTAATACCCAATCAGAGAGAGAGGGTGATAAACCCGACATACACCATAGCATTCTTTTACATGCATACTAAATACGACTCTAGTTTCAGATTTCAATTCGCGAAGGCTAATTTTAGTAAACTTAATCAAACTTTATCTACAGTGGCTTGGCCCAAATATGGTGTTGATATTGACAAAAATGTTTCTGACTTTTATACCACCATTTACGGTATTTTGGAAAAACACGTACCTAAGCGAAAACGTGTGTCTACCGAATCAGTCCAAATATGGTTCACTAAAGAGCTGAAGTCCTTAAAAAACAGAAAATCTCGCTTCTTCAAATTATACAAAAGGTCGGGCTCTCACTCCGATTACTTGCATTACTCTATTTTGCGTCATAAATATTTTGAATTAAACAAAAAGTGCTATAATACGTACATCTGTAAGATGAAAAGGAAAATAACTTGCAATCCGAAAGCTTTCTATAATTTCGTGAACTCTAAACGTAGGGTTAAAGGGTTTCCCTCTGCTTTAAAATACCAGGGTGATTTGTCTAGCGACGATCAAGATATTGCTAACTTCTTTGCACAATTTTTCAAGTCCAACTATTCCAATGAATTTAATACTTTTTCAAATGAATATCCATTTCAGCTTAACTCACTTAACACCATTAATATTCCAGAAATATATCCGGATGAAGTTTTTTCATATTTAACGTCTTTGAAAGAATCTTACAAGTACGGTCCTGATTTAATTCCTACTTGTTTTCTTAAAAAATGCGCTGAGCACATTTATCAGCCACTAACTGATTTATTCAATATGTCCCTAAAAAGTGGAGTCTTTCCTTCTGCTTGGAAGGAATCTTTTCTCATACCCCTTCACAAAAGTGGTAGTAGGTCGTGTGTAGAGAACTATCGAGGAATAGCAAAGTTGTCGGCCATCCCAAAGTTGTTTGAAGCTATCGTTACCAATCAGCTAACATTTTCCATTTCTACTTTGATTGCAGAACCGCAACACGGATTCTGTAAAGGCAAATCTACCATTACTAATCTACTTGAATTCACAACTCATGTTTCTAAGGGATTTAGAGAAAATCTTCACACAGATGTTATTTATACTGATTTCAGTAAAGCATTTGACAAAGTATCCCACTCCTTACTTATCTACAAGCTGGATCGGCTTGGCTTCCAACCTGGTCTCACCCAGTGGATCTCGTCGTATCTCTGCGGTCGAACGCAAAAAGTTATTTTTAAAAATACTTTTTCAAATGTCATCGATGTTCCCTCTGGCGTCCCACAAGGCAGCCACCTTGGTCCAATTCTGTTCTTGCTATTTATTAATGATATCTGTACCACTATAAAATATTCCAAAATCTTAATGTATGCTGATGATGTAAAACTTTTTAGGTCTTATGCGTCTATCGAAGAACGTCCCTTGCTTCAAGGGGATTTAAACTGCCTAGTTACTTGGTGCAACGTAAATTCAATGCCGCTGAACCTCAATAAATGCAAATTCATGTGCCTATCTCGAAGATCTTTGCCAGCAGCCTCTTACGTAATTAATAATATTTGTCTTCTATCAGTAAACTATTTTGAGGACTTGGGAGTCACGATAGATGCTAAACTTAGTTTCAACCTTCATATTAATGCTACTGTCAATAAGGCTAGAGGTGTTCTTTCATACGTGAAACGGTGGTCCAAAGAATTTAGTGACCCTTATGTAACTAAAGCCCTTTTCATCACCTTAGTTAGACCGATACTAGAATACGGATCAATAGTCTGGAATCCACAATATCGAGTTCATGCAGATAGACTTGAATCAATACAAAAGCAATTTCTACTTTTCTCTTTAAGGAATTTTCAGTGGGACTCTGCGTATAATCTTCCACCTTATACTAGTCGGTTAAAGCTTATCAATCTTCCAACTCTTGCAAGTCGTAGAGAAATGCTAGGCGTTATATTTATGGCTAAACTCCTGAATGGACTGATTTCTAGTCCAATTCTTTTGAACGAAGTAAATTTCAACGTCCCATCACGGGTGTCAAGACATTACAAACCTCTTCTTTTGAGTCAGTGTAGAACTAATTTCGAATTAAATGAATCTTTTCGGTGTTTGTGTCATGATTTTAACACTCATTCTAATTCATTTGATATAACGGATTCACTTTTTACCATAAAGAAAACTGTCTTATCCTATCTTAACTCTTAACAAAAAAAAAAAAAAAAAAAAAAATCAAATAAATTAAAAATGTTCACTTATTTAACAATGTAGTATATATATGTATAATTTCTATGTAATTTCTAACTGTTATGTATAGTACTCAGCTGATGATTTTTATTCTGTAGCTGAGCAGTTTTAGATCTCGACGCTTAACAAACCTCCGCCTATCAACAACTCGGCAATAACAAATCCGTGCGTCATGCGGATGCGCCCCTCGCGCCGGTCGGGCGGGCTTTGGAGGGTTTAATCCGTTGGGTATTATTATTATTATTATTATTATTATAAAGTGTCGTCGAGGGCTTCTTCACTCCCTCCTTCACGTTGAGTGAATGATTCCTAGATATCTAGTGCAAGGTTTCTCCTGCAGGGACACCCCTCCTAGCTTGGGCATGATCCAATTTGGGAACTTGTACCTCTTAGCGAACAAGACCAAGCGCCCGAGCCATTAATGAGCTAATCGTTGGAAGACACTTTCCACTTATGACAATTGTAACGTCATCTGCGTAAGCCATAAGTTTGACTAGGTCGCTCATCGAACCGCCTGAGTTGTTGGTTGATGACCGGCGTCCGCAGCAGAGGTGATAGTATCCCGCCCTGCGGCGTGTCCCTGTCCACTGATTTCGTGGCCTCATACAATCCCCAATGTGAGGTAATCTTCCTGCAATTTAACATGCAGCCGATCCATCTGGTTATGGCTGTATGTACTTCAATGTAGTTAAGACCATCCATGATCGCTCGCGTAGAGACATTGTTGAAAGCCCCAGAAATGTCTACGAATACTCCTAAGACATAATCCTTATATTCCAGGGCTTTCTCTATGTTTTTTACTACCCTATGCAGTGCAGTGTCTACCGATTTGGGAGCAGTTTTTCACATACTTTGGACTTTATATACACGTCTATTAGCCTCTCAAAGGTTTTCAGCAGTAATGATGTTAAGCTATTGCACCTGTAGGCTTTGGGTTACTTATATGCCGATCTTCCACGCCTTTGGTAGGAAAGCTACTCGACCAGTTCTTCAAGATTGTGGTACATGAACATTCACAATTATTGTTCCTTCTGTAAGGAGTTACCGCACAACATAAACCCCATTATCTTCTATCCCCTTTCAGGCAAGTTATCTGAGAAAAAACCGTTTTGGCAGCTATATTGTAAATTGTTAATAAAATGAAGTGCCTCAAAGGTTGATAAAAGATCCCGCTGTGTATTCAGATGGAGGGTTTTCTGTTCGAATGGAAATTGTTTTTTAAAATAGATTGTTGATAGGGGTTATTGCGACAAAAGAACATATTAGTTTTTTGGATGTAGCGTATATTTCGAACCATGTTTTAAGAATGATGCCTTGTAATAATAGGTAAAATGCTACAGTACCATATCGAAGACCATGATGTTGATTCTTAGAGCAGGTATTATCAAAAACGTTAGCCGCGGACGGACGCACAGACGGACCTGACAAAATATTTTTCGACACTGGTAATATTGATATACGGAAGTTTGTGTCTATCTCGACCTTATTACACCATTGCACCCCAACGTGATGTGATTAAAGCTATAATTTGCTATGCTTAAGTGTATAGCTGGATATGAAAATGTATGCTGATATAGGGTTTTGCTGATACAGAAATTTTCAAAATGAGAATTTATATATACAATTTGAGCTAAGTCTTGAAGCTGGCATTAATGTCAGATATGAAAGGTGAGGTAGAAACCATTTTAGCATCTAAAACTCATTTTCACTAAAATTGGTGATGGAGGGTATTGAATATAAGCCGACGACATTCTTATCTCTTTCAAGAAAAAACGATATCTTAACATTTTTTAGTGAGTCGTTCAATTCTTTAGCGATATTACTTATACGAGCCTGACCCGTGCGCATCTTGCGCAATCACTATAAAATTCTCTTATCAAATATCAACAGAAATCAGTTGTTCTATTAACTTACAGCTTGCGCTGCCATCTAGCGTATAATAGCAACCGCCACCAATCAATTAAACTTACAGCTTGCGCTGCCATCTAACGTACAATACAGCTTGCGCTGTCATCTAGCGTATGCAGTGCAATTATTAACAATAGTGCCATAGTACAAATATATTTCTTTGCGTGCTCACAATCGTTTATTTTTAACAAATTATTTTAATAAAATATAGCTAAACAAAATCACTACGACCAAAATTGCCCAAAGGTCGCTAATAGCCCGAATCTCCATCTTTACAACCAAATCTTTATTTATAGATTTGGGTTCCAAATAAGAGCGAAAAAGGGGCCCGTACATAAAAACAGCAATTAGATATATGATGATATGTATGTCTTATGATCCTCATTTTAAAATTGCAGATTAAATTTCCACAAATACGCGACTCTGGCACATATGAGTGTCAAGTCTCCACCACACCTCCTGTTGGTTATACAATGGTGTTTTCGGTTGTCGGTGAGTTTATCAAAAAAATAAAATAAAAATGAATTGCATTTCTACTTAACATAATAAAAACATTTAGAGCCAATAACAACAATATCAGGAGGGCCAGAGTTATACATCGATATGGGATCCACAGTTAATTTAACATGTATTGTTAAACATCTGCCAGATCCACCACTAACTGTACATTGGACACATAATAACGAGGTTTGAAGTCTCGATATAAACTGTCATTACTAGTTATTTAAACTATTTTTTAAGGAAATAAATTATGATTCACCGCGTGGAGGGGTTTCTGTAATCACCGAAAAAGGAGACATAACAACGTCATATCTTCTAATTCAAAAGGCAAGAATTTCTGATTCTGGTAGATATTCATGCCTACCATCCAATGCGAATTCGAAATCTGTCAATGTACATGTTCTTAACGGTAAGTGTTTTTTTTTTTATACTCAGCGTGCTTTGCACACAGAGTATATTAACTTTGATTGGATAACGGTTGGTTGTACAGGTATAAAGGAATCGAGATAGATATAGACTTCCATATATCAAAATCATCAGTATCGAAAAAAAATTTGATTGAGCCATGCCCGTCCGTCCGTTAGCACGAAAACTTGAGTAAATATTGAGACATCTTCACCAAATTTGGTACAATAGCTTATCTGGACCCAGAATAGATTGGTATTGAAAATGAGCGAAAACGCCCACTTTATATATATATAAAATTTTGCAAAACACAAAAAACCTGATAATTTAGTAAATAACACACCTAGAATGTTAAAATTTGACATGTGGACTGATATTGAGACTCTTGAAAAAAATTTGGAAACATTTTTTAAAATGGGCGTGGCACCGCCCACTTGTGATAAAATAAATTTTACAAATATTATTAATCATAAATCAAAAATCGTTAAACCTATTGTAACAAAATTCGGCAGAGAGGTTGCCTTCACTATAAGGAATGCTTTGAAGAAAAATTTACGAAATCGGTTAAGGCCAACGCCCACTTTTATATAAAAGATATTTAAAAGGGTCGTGGACCAATAAAATAATATATATCTTTGCAAAAAAGAGCTTTATATCAATGGTATTTCATTTCCCAAGTGGATTTATAACAATAAATACGAAAAGTTTCAAATTTAAATAAAATAATTAAAAAAAATTTGTTAAGTTAAACGGTTTTATTTAAAACAATACTTACATGAAATAATAATAATACTAAAAGCTAGAAAATAATTAGGTGGGTCCTAGGTACTAGTAATCACACTCCCCATCAATCTAGGGCGTAGACAATTAAATAAAAGCGTTGGGCGCACGAAATTTTTAAAAATGTGAAGCGTAGCATAAATTGATTAAGTTTCAGTTGGTCTTATATATGACTATCAATAGAAATTTTACGCGTCCAACGCTTTTATTTTATTGCTTAATCAACGCCCTAGATTGATGAGGAGTGTAATGACTAGTACACAGGACCTAACTAATTATTTTCTAGCTTTTAGTATTATTATTATTTCATGTAAGTATTGTTTTCAATAAAACCGTTTAACTTGAAACATTTTTTTAATTACTTTATTTTCAAGTTTTTAGTGTTTATTTAATTGCCTATTATTTCTCATTCTATTTAGTTCATTTAGTGACTCATTATTACACGGACTCTTTCCTGACAATTTGTTACAATCTAAGTCCCCAATACATAATCCTTCCAAAGACTTTACTCGACTCTGCACCACGTATGCTTGTCCCTCCTCCAACTCCAAAATATTTTGATGTCACTTCTACCGGACTGTATGTAATATTTGTTCCAAATATGAGCCAAATCGGGCCACAAATACGATTTTTGTGAATATCTCGATCCTTGCACCACCTAGCGGCGATTTTTTTTCATAGGTCGCCTTTTATTCTTGTATGTATTATGTGTTCCAAATATGAGCCAAATCGGACCACAAATACGATTTTTGTGAATATCTCGATCATTGCGCCACCTAGCGGCGATTTTTTTCATAGGTCGCTTTCTTTTCAATTTTCTATGTTTCGGGAGCCATAACTCGAAGAAAAATTAACATATTTTAAAAAATTGGGTACACATATTTTCCTTATAGCAGGTAATATTATAAAAATTACTTTAAAAAGGGTCGTAGGCAAAAGTAATAAGTTAAATCTTAGCGAAAAATAGTTTTGTACTAATCGTATTTTGTACCATTATAACAAGAAATGGGAAAAAATTCAAATCTTGAAAAATGGGCGTGGCACCGCCCCTTTCTTACAATGCATTTTCCAACGTTTCTGGAGCCATAACTCGACGAAAATTTTGTTGTTTAACAGGAAATATTTTCAGTAAAAATTGACTAAATCGGTTAAATCGCCTTCTTTTATATAAAAGATTTTGTAAAAGTGCGTAGATGCAGGTAATAAGCTATTTCTAGTAAAAGTTGGAACATTTCGTTAATAACCCTGCCCTTTTTTTGTAATAACGCTTTTTAGTACAATGGCACTTGTGTGTTTATGTTTATTGTTCTGTTATATCTTTATTTTAAAATAAACAGTAGGGAAATCCCCAAATCTTAAGGAAAACTGCATTATTACCCGCTCAAGGTCATTGGTGTTAGCCTCTGTATTCTTTTTGCTTCTTTTAAACGACAATTAGTTCAGAACAGTACCATATGTATATGTATTTTTGCGCAGCCTTGTAACACTATTTAGCACACAAAACAACAACAGCATTTCAAGTGTACAGCTGCGTATGCAATGTTCGGTTTCACCCGAACTTAGACTTCCTTACTTGTTTTCTTTAATACTTCATAGATAAAAAGATTAAATATTTATTTTGTTTTCAGGAGAGCATCCAGCTGCTGTACAGCGCGCAAGTTACTCAATAAAATATTATAGCAACTTAATTGTTGTGTTATTTGTATGTCGCGTAATTTATAGTATTATACATTAAATTATGTATTTATGTATAATTGTATTAAAGTAAAATATGTATTTCTTACAATTGTTATAAATTTGAAAATTTTATAGATATTTAAAGGAATATCCTTGTACATTAAGAAGAATGCATTTTCTATGTAAATATACTTTATCTGAAATATTAAGACAAAAAAAATGTTTGCGTTTAGAGGATCTTTAGTTGCTTTAAACCCTTCTGCACTGTCCTCCCAAGTCTGCGTTAATGGATCTATGACGCACTCGGCAGCGAAGAGAAACTTAACCAAAAATGCCAAAACAATGGATTCTTGCAGCTGAAACTAAATTATAAGGAAGTAGTAATCATAATTTCACTTCGAATACAAAACACAAAAAAGGTCGTAGATTTGAATATCATAATTATATAATGTAAGACGATATTTACACACACCTCAGCGGGTTAGGGGGTCATAATATACCCGCGGTAGGTATGCCTGTCGTAAGAGGCGACTAAAATACCAGATTCAAGGGGCTGTGTAGCATAACCCTTCAGGTTGCCAGCGCAATATATAGCTCCTCCAAACCCAATTGTGAACCTCACCTATCCGCGGCGAATCCTGTTTCACTAACAGACGAGGCTCTGGCGACCCCAAGCTCCTTGTGGAACTTGGGGGTGGGGAGGGAGGGATGGCCTGAAGGTTTAACGTGACGATACGTTCTAGTAACAAGCCCCATTAAGGTGCTAGCCCGACTATCTCGGGAACGATTTACTATGACCACATGAAAGAAATTGAAACTGGGACGAGAGCTAAACCGAAGCCGAGACCGAAACAAGAACTGGAAGTGGAATATTTTACTTGCAGCCTTCTGCATTCATCTTTATTCCGACGACAATAGACAGTAGAGGAGTAAACCGCCTCGTGTCGTGCTTTAGTCTGTGTTACGACGGTGCCGCTCCATTTTTGTGTGCCGGATTGATTAAAAGGTTTAGCCCAGCAGCTCTCTTTCACCATATATCTCCATACATTACAAACTGTCTCAAGTCCATCACAATACCTTCAATGTAACTTATGAGTTAATGAGCAATGGATCCAGTAACTGCGTTTGTTTTGGTAATGCAAACAGCAGTATTTAACAATTTTTGCCATTCTTGTTAGTTATTTGGATGAAAGGGATTGCGATCGCAGTTTGCATTATCCTTCCCTTTACAAAAACGAGGGGTCCGATTTGTTGAAGGCTATTTTGCCCTTAGTATTACACTTAGTTGAATGAAGTAAGGTTGACTGCCGTAATGACTGTTAGGCCTTAAGCTGGAGACATTGGTGTTTTATCGGTAACCGTATCGGTAACCTTATAACAGCTGATTCGACCAATCTTATGAGAATCAATGCAATCGATTATTGGTGCCGCTAAGGTCGTAACCGTATCGTAGCCAACCAATTGGGTTTTGGTTTACCGTCGTAACGATAAACAGATGATTACGTTAGGGATACGGATACAGCGATACGACATACGACACCAATGACTCCGGCTTAACACCTGGATTTAGCATTGGCTATGAACAGTTGCGTGGGTAGAAGGGACTACCGATTCTTCTGCTTACATATGCTGCTTGGGTGTCAATATAAAAGTTGTCGCAGCTGCAGTTTAAGCAATTTTTTCCAGTATAGCTACTGCTTTGGGCATGGCTACTACTTTCGCCTGAAAAACACTACAATGATCTAAAAGCTTGCAGTATCTGTTTATTTACGGATCAGCACAGTATTCCGAAGACCCTACTCCTTCCATGGATAGCCTTGTGCAAAGCATCTGCCTCTGTTATGGCTCCAAAGAGCGCAGATGGGGTATCTGTTCGTAGTAGGTAGTCTATGCGTCCTGTAATTGATGACATTAGACTATAACGGTCATGTGGTCTGTTGTTTAACTGACCGTTGGGGTAAGGCGGAGGTGGCATTTGGCATGCTGGCAAGCCCCTGCTAGTTCCGTCCGTGTCAGGAGGAGTCATCCCTCCCACTCTGCGTAAAACCTTGACGCAGCCTTGGACGTCGCTGTGACTCCTAAATTTAGCAACGTCCCCTTAGCCTGACATTTGTATGTATGTTAATGTCCCATGTCCCTAGCCTGTCTAGTCTGTCACTGTCGCCTCACACCCACGTCCCCTACATTGCACTCGTGCAACACCCACACCAATTTAAAGTGTTTAGCCGCTCATTCTGAGATAAGCTCAACCCATTTAACTAATGAACACGATAGATTTAATTTCTTCGTAAAACGTTATAAAATTCTTTATTAACTAGTTATACTAAAATAATGAACAAAACAATTCAAGACTGCCCTGATATCGAATTTTCATTAAGGCTAATGGTTTGAAACTAATTCTATATAATTATATGTATAACAAAAAAAATGTAACTGATGAAGATAAGGTTGCTAAATTGAAGATAATAGAGAAAAGGAAGGGGAAGCTGGGTTGTAAAATTACAGCGAAAAGCACGTTACGTAATTCAAAAAAATCAAGACACCGAAAGTCAAAACGACCAGTTTGTTTAATGGCAGAATTGAGAATGAAAAACTAAAAATTAAAAACCAATGGAAAATCAAAAATAAAAAAACTTTAAATTGAAAACTGTTGAATAAAAATGAAAAGGGTTTTACGTAAAAAGGAAAATTGGAAAGTGCACCAAAAACTTAACTTGAAAATTACAGAATAAAAATGCGAAACTTTAGCGTAAAAAAAATTAAAATTGAAACTTACTAAATGCCAATAATGCCGTAGTTATCGACTCGCCACTGTAGTCCAACAACTCCTTAACCTCTGCTGGCTTCCAGTAGGTTTGTTTTTAAAAATTTGATATATATATATATATACGTATGTTTGTATGTCAACTATGTAGGTAATTTTAATAAATTATAACTCTAGCACTTACCGATCAGTCCCGCGACGGAGGCGCCTGCGTCGAAGAGAGAGAGCGTGGCTGCAAAGAACGTACATATACATATACCTACAAACCTATACAGGAAAGCGTTCCAGCCTACAATGGGAGGTATGAGGGCCAATAACTTAGTATGGAATGTTATTCGGATCCGTGGTCGCGGTCCGAATCAAAGGCTCTTTACTAAGTTGGCTATTTTTCCGCAATAATCCTGACGAAAAGAAAATAATATAAAAGAACTAAAATGAACTGATAAAATTATTACTGCGAAGTTCAAAATCTTTCCCGAAAAATTTCTAATAGCTTTACGTGAACAGAAATAAAAGCGCAAAAAAACGGAAAACAACAATTGAAGTGAAAACTAACAAAGAACAAGTAAGGAAGGCTAAGTTCGGGTGTAACCGAACATTACATACTCAGTTGAGAGCTGTGGAGACAAAGTAAGGGAAATCACCATGTTGTAAAAGGAACCTAGGGTAACCCTGGAATGTGTTTGTATGACATGTTTATCAAATGGAAGGTAGTAAAGAGTATTTTAAGAGGAAGTGGGCCATAGATCTATAGATGGACGCCATTTAGGGATATCGCCATAAAGGTGGGCCAGGCCTGACTCGAGAATTTGTTTGTACGATATGGGTATCAAATGAAAGGTGCTAATGAGTATTTTAAAAGGGTGTGGGCCTTAGTTCTATAGGTGGACGCCTTTTCGAGATATCGCCATAAAGGTGGACCATGGGTGACTCTAGAATTTGTTTGTACGATATGGGTATCAAATGAAAGGTGTTAATGAGTATTTTAAAAGGGCATGGGCCTTAGTTCTATAGGTGGACGCCTTTTCGGGATATCGACATAAAGGTGGACCAGGGGTGACTCTAGAATTTGTTCATACGATATGGGTATCAAATGAAAGGTGTTAATGAGTATGTTAAAAGGGAGTGGGCCTTAGTTCTATAGGTGGACGCCTTTTCGAGATATCGACATGAAGGTGGACCAGGGGTGACTCTAGAATTTGTTTGTACAATATGGGTATCAAATGAAAGGTGCTAATGAGTATTTTAAAAGGGTGTGGGCCTTAGTTCTATAGGTTGACGCCTTTTCGAGATATCGCCATAAAGGTGGACCAGGGGTTACTCTAGAATTTGTTTGTATGATATGGGTATCAAATGAAAGGTGTTAATGAGTATTTTAAAAGGGTGTGGGCCTTAGTTCTATAGGTGGACGCCTTTTCGAGATATCGCCATAAAGGTGGACCAGGGGTGACTCTAGAATTTGTTTGTACGATATGGGTATCAAATGAAAGGTGTTAATGAGTATTTTAAAAGGGCATGGGCCTTAGTTCTATAGGTGGACGCCTTTTCGGGATATCGACATAAAGGTGGACCAGGGGTGACTCTAGAATTTGTTTATACGATATGGGTATCAAATGAAAGGTGCTAATGAGTATTTTAAAAGGGTGTGGGCCTTAGTTCTATAGGTGGACGCCTTTTCGAGATATCGCCATAAAGGTGGACCATGGGTGACTCTAGAATTTGTTTGTACGATATGGGTATCAAATGAAAGGTGTTAATGAGTATTTTAAAAGGGCATGGGCCTTAGTTCTATAGGTGGACGCCTTTTCGGGATATCGACATAAAGGTGGACCAGGGGTGACTCTAGAATTTGTTTATACGATATGGGTATCAAATGAAAGGTGTTAATGAGTATGTTAAAAGGGAGTGGGCCTTAGTTCTATAGGTGGACGCCTTTTCGAGATATCGACATGAAGGTGGACCAGGGGTGACTCTAGAATTTGTTTGTACAATATGGGTATCAAATGAAAGGTGCTAATGAGTATTTTAAAAGGGTGTGGGCCTTAGTTCTATAGGTTGACGCCTTTTCGAGATATCGCCATAAAGGTGGACCAGGGGTTACTCTAGAATTTGTTTGTATGATATGGGTATCAAATGAAAGGTGTTAATGAGTATTTTAAAAGGGTGTGGGCCTTAGTTCTATAGGTGGACGCCTTTTCGAGATATCGCCATAAAGGTGGACCAGGGGTGACTCTAGAATTTGTTTGTACGATATGGGTATCAAATGAAAGGTGTTAATGAGTATTTTAAAAGGGCATGGGCCTTAGTTCTATAGGTGGACGCCTTTTCGGGATATCGACATAAAGGTGGACCAGGGGTGACTCTAGAATTTGTTTATACGATATGGGTATCAAATGAAAGGTGTTAATGAGTATGTTAAAAAGGAGTGGGCCTTAGTTCTATAGGTGGACGCATTTCGGAATATCGTTATAAAAGTGGACCTGGGTTGACTCTAGAATGCGTTTGTACAATATGGGTGTCAAACGAAAAGTGTAATAAGTGTTTTAAAAGGGAGTGGGCCTTTGTTCTATGGGTGGACGCCTTTTCGGGATATCGCCATAAAGGTGGGCCAGGGGTGACCCTAGAATTTGTTTGTACGATATGGGTATCAAATGAAAGGTGTTAATGAGTATTTAAAAAGGCGTGGACCTTAGTTCTATAGGTGGACGCCTTTTCGAGATATCGACATGAAGGTGGACCAGGGGTGACTCTAGAATTTGTTTGTACGATATGGGTATCAAATGAAAGGTGTTAATGAGTATTTTAAAAAGGAGTGGGCCTTAGTTCTATATGTGGATGCCTTTTCGAGATATCGCCATAAACGTGGACCAGGGGTGACTCTAGAATGTGTTTGTACGATATGGGTATCAAATTAAAGGTATTAATGAGGGTTTTAAAAGGGAGTGGCCCTTAGTTGTATATGTGAAGGTGTTTTCGAGATATCTACCAAAATGTGGACCAGGGTGATCCAGAACATCATCTGTCGGGTACCGCTAATTTATTTATATATGTAATACCACGTACAGTATTCCTTCCAACTTTCCAAGGGCTTTTGATTTCGCGCTGCAAAACTTTTTCATTTTCTTCTACTTAATATGGTAGGTGTCACACCCATTTTACCAAGTTTTTTTCTAAAGTTATATTTTGCGTCAATAGACCCATAAAATTACCATGTTTCATTCCTTTTTTTGTATTTGGTATATAATTATGGCATTTTTTTCATTTTTCGTAATTTTCGATATCGAAAAAGTGGGCGTGGTCATAGTCAGATTTCGGCCATTTTTTACACCAATACAAAGTGAGTTCAGATAAGTACGTGAACTGAGTTTAATAAAGATATATCGATTTTTGCTCAAGTTATCGTGTTAACGGCCGAGCGGAAGGACAGACGATCGACTGTGTATAAAAACTGGGCGTGGCTTCAACCGATTTCGCCCTTTTTCACAGAAAACAGTTATCGTCCTAGGAGCTAAGCCTCTACCAAATTTCACAAGGATTGGTTAATTTTTGTTCGACTTATGGCATTAAAAGCATCCTAGACAAATTAAATGAAAAAGGGCGGAGCCACGCCCATTTTGAAATTTTCTTTTATTTTTGTATTTTGTTGCACCATATAATTACTGGAGTTGAATGTTGGCATAATTTACTTATATGCTGTAAAGATATTAACTTTTCTTTTAAAATTTGAATTAAAAAAAAAAATTTTTTAAAAAGTGGGCGTGGTCGTTCTTCGATTTTGCTAATTTTTATTAAGCAGACATAAAGTAATAAGAATAACGTTCCTGCCAAATTTCATCATGATATCTTCAACGACTGCCAAATAACAGCTTGCAAAACTTCTAAATTACCTTCATTTAAAAGTGGGCGGTGCCACGCCCATTGTCTAAAATTTTACTAGTTTTCCATTCTGCGTCATAAGTTCAACTCACCTACCAAGTTTCATCGCTTAATGCGTATTTGGTAATGAATTATCGCACTTTTTCGATTTTTCGAAATTTTCGATATCGAAAAAGTGGGCGTGGTTATTGTCCGATATCGTTCATTTTAAATAGCGATCTGAGATGAGTGCCCAGGAACCTACATACCAAATTTCATCAAGATACCTCAAAATTTACTCAAGTTATCGTGTTAACGGACAGACGGACGGACGGACGGACATGGGTCAATCGAATTTTTTTTCGATACTGATGATTTTGATATATGGAAGTCTATATCTATCTCGATTCCTTTATACCTGTACAACCAACCGTTATGCAATCAAAGTTAATATACTCTGTGAGCTCTGCTCAACTGAGTATAAAAATGCGCTAATTGGAAAAGAAAAAAGCAAGACGTGCTAAAAAGCAAACAACGCCAAAAAGTTAAAAAAAAATGTTAGGAAGTGAAAAAAAATGGCAATCCTTGAATGCAAAAAGACAAATTGAAAAAGTGGCAAACTCAGGGAGAAACTGAAAGCTTAAAAATTAGGTATTTAATAGAAAGAAGCAGGACACGATAAAAAGATAAATGTGCAAAGATAGAAAAGAAGTTAAGGAAATAATAGGTAAATAAGTGACAAGGGAAATGTTGAAAAGATAGAAAAGAATGAAGAGGGGTAAGAAAACGAAGCGTAAGAGTAGAAATGTTAACAATTATAAAAATTTAAGAAAATATAAATTCGTAAAAAGTACAAAAAACTCACAAAGAAGTCGGATAAGAGCTCGAGTTGAGCTAAATTGACCTCAGCAAAGCCAAATTTAAAATTCAAATTAAACAAACTCAATATAACTAAATAGTGATTAAAATTAACTAATAGGAAAAAAATCTCTAATCAGTCAAAAAAAATCAAAATGAAATATATATAAAAAAGCAAATATAAATTCCGGCAGCGTCGCGCTGATAACTGCTCCCTTTTGCCACTCTCCTCCAATTAGTTGCGTCTGCAGCTATGCTCCAATTAATGATCGCGGTGCCAGGACAGGAGCGTCAAGATGTCCCTCTACTCCTTTGACGTATAGCCTGGCACCGTCTGTATGCTTCCCCTTCCTTGATACTAAATACTACCCCTCTTTTTTTTGTGCTTTTATGACTCTTGATGGTGGTGCAGAAGTGGCAGGCTTCTTGATGATAAATACTACCCCGCTTTCTTTTTGCGTTTGTGGCTTGTGATGGTGGACAGCTTAAATTTTTGCAATCTAGATGTGTAAAGGGGAAGAATATTAGGGACTGGGGTCATGGCGGCAGACTACTTATTTCATTTTACCTATTTATGTCATTTTATTCATTCATTTGGTTTTATTTATTTTACTTGATTTTATCCAATAGGTTTTTATTAAATATCTGGCTTTATTTATTTATGTATGTAAATTTAGTTATTTTACTTAGTTTTGTATTTAATTTTATTTTATAATTTTAGTTAATTTATTTTAATTTTATTTTATTTTTAACTTTCATTATTTTATCTAATTTTTTTACTTAATTTTATCTCTGTATATAATTTCATTTATTTCACTAAATTTTATTGATTGTAGGTATGTAGTTTTATTTAAATTGATTTCCACTTTTAACATTTTTTTTAAATTTATTTTCACTATTAGTCCACATGCACCATGGACTGGGGAAAGGGGTTTCACTGGACTCACCTGGGGCTGTTGTCAAGCAGGGTATGGGCTCCCGGTTCCTCCTTGGGATTCCGCTAAATTACCCGTTAGCACGGTTTTATGAAAAAAAATCGCGAACTTTTTTTTTTCGCAAAAAATATATATATTTAAAACTTGCTTCCGCACTCACTTAAGTCAACTTTTCTTTTGAGACATTCTCTGAAATCGTTTGGCGGTCGTACCCCATAAATCAAAAGCCTTTCTTTCTCACCACTTTCACTCAAGAACGAAAGACACCAATACATACAATCCTATTTTGGCGGGAAACGACGGATATAAACTTTCACGAACTAACTTCACGCATACTAACAGATACATGTTCGAACATCTATCCAAGTGTTTGCTTCCTACCAGTTACTAACACATGTAAACGTGGCTATGCTGGTATATGCACACAGATGCATACGTGAATGTTTGAACATCCTTACCATCGCATTAACCCACAAGCTGCCGCTACAGGTCTGTGCTCAAGCTGCCCCAAAGCACTGAGCCTCGTTGCAGTTGTTAACGTTATGTTCTTGCCACCAAGTCTACAGGTGGAACGTGGAGAATAGCGTACAGTGTAGCGGCCCAGGACGTTGCCAAGGCTCCAGTAATGCTAAGCATTGATAGGCTGCACACCCCCTTTTATCTTTTGAGGTAGGTTGTGTTTTATATGGCTGTCCACTAAACAAGAACTCGTAAAGTAAATGATAGGCTGTACAATCGTTGTAAATACGCAAAGCGAGAGAGAAAGTGCGATAGACCCCATGTACACCCCAGCATTACTTATAGCTTCCGCGGCAGCTTACTTTACACCTCGAAGTCAAGTTTTTTTCTTCTTTTCGAGCCTTGAGCATATTCATAAAATACTGTGTACTTTGATTTCACGGTGGTTTTTCAATACAAAAAAGCTTTGTTTTATGTTCCAATTTCTCTCTCTCTTTCATCTTTCCACTATCTAATTCTCCTTCCGTTTCTCCCCCTAATCTTACCACACGAAGCTTCAAGCTGCATATTAAATTTTATTTCTTTGAGGCATAATTCTTCCTGTCAGCGCAGAATTCTGCATAAATTCTGCATTGATCAACTCTGCATACAGAATCTGCGCAGAATTCTGCATCCTTTCTGCATTAGTTCTGCGCAGATTCTGTATGCAGAGTCGGTTAATGCAAATTCTGCGCAGAATTAATGCAGGAAGGATGCAGAATCGATACATAATTGAAGCAGAATTCTGCGCAATTAATGCAGAATTCTGCGCAGATTTTGCGCAATTAATGCAGAATTGATGCACAAACAGTAGCGAGATAATCGACATTTTCATAACGCCCTCCCACCCCCTAGATCCATGAGGAACTTGGGGTCGCTAGAGCCTCGGCTGCTAAAGAAACTGGATTCGTCACGGGTAGGTGAGGGTGACCATTGGGTTGGAGAACCTATAAATTGCGCTGGCAACCGCTTGAAAGGGTTGCGCGACACAACCCCTTGACTCGATTTGGTATTTTAGTCGCCTCTTACGACAGGCATACCTGTCGCGGGTATATCCTAAGCCCCTAACCCCCTGGGGGTATTCCAAGAGACATCTCATCTCCTCTCGACATCGTCCGTGACCCCGGGGGTAGATTCAGTAATTGTGAATTTTGAAAAGTACATTTTTCTTTCATACAACTCTTGTGAATTGCTCAAATATCTATGTATGTATATTGCGTACAAAACTCTTTGTAATGCAATACAGTTTTATTTTTTTTTTTAACAAATACTCGAAAATTAAATCAAACCAGGCCAAGCACAATGACGATATACATATACATCACCTTTGGCGATAAAGAGCTATCGGATGAGAAGAAATGCGCCAGTACTTTCTGCCGGCGATATGTAATGCATTCCTTGGTCGACAAATCCAGACGGCAGGCCAACATACGCGCACACAAGCATAAACACAGCGCGTCCGCTTTTACCATCACCTCCAAAGAGGTTGAAGAAGCTATCGAACTTGCTAACCCATCTAAAGCAGTAAGCCCGAACGGGATTGTCATGCCGATGCCTAAAAATATTGACCATGAGGGATTAAAATGTCTGGCGCTCGTCTTCAATCTGTCTCTGTCCAATTTTGTCATCCCTTAAAAATTGCGAGGTTGTACCGCTACTAAATACTGGGAAATCAAGTAATGTACGAGGTCCCTATCGTCCAATATCTCCCCTATCGCCAGTAGCCAAGACACTTGAAGTCGTCCCGGTTCCTTATTTCACCGCAAACCTGCGGCTTCCAATCATCAGCATGGCTTTCGAAAATTAGATGGCACTACCACCGCGATGAACGCCATCAACACACAGATAAATTGTGGACTGAATCAAAAACTCACCATAGAACAGTACTCGTAGCGCTAGACTCAACAAAAGCCTTTGTATAGATTCAAGCACAACACGTTATGGACAGAAATGAAATGCTGAACGAACAGTTTTTGCTGAATACCCAGAAACCTGAGCATCCCAACAGACATCTGATTAAAAAGGACCTGCCTGGAGCTTAATAAGTCATATTCGTCAGCAATATGAGGAAATCAGACACTTAGGAATTCAGGCGCACGAAGAAAAGGAACATGAAGATAATTTTGCTTTAAATTGTTGTGGCAAGATAAACATTTATGTTAATAATAAATAAAACAAGTAAGGAAGGCTTAGTTCGGGTGCAACCGAACATTACATCAGTTGAGAGCTATGGAGACAAAATAAGGGAAAATCACCATGTAGGAAAATGAACCTAGGGTAACCATGGAATGTGTTTGTATGACATGTGTATCATATGGAAGGTATTAAGGAGTATTTAGGAGAAGACCTTAGTTCTATAGATGTACGCCTTTTCAAGATATGGCCATAAAGGTAGACCAGGGGTGACTCTAGAATTTGTTTGTACGATATGGGTATCAAATGAAAGGTGTTAATGAGTATTTTAAAAGGGCGTGGGCCTTAGTTCTATATGTGGACGCCTTTTCGAGATATCTCCATAAAGGTGGACCAGGGGTGACTCTAGAATTTGTTTGTACGATATGGGTATCAAATGAAAAGTGTTAATGAGTATTTTAAAAAGGAGTGGGCCTTAGTTCTATAGGTGGACCAGGGGTGACTCTAGAATGCGTGTTTACAATATTGGTATCAAACGAAAGGTGTTAATGAAATTTTAAAAGGGAGTTGGCCTTAGTTCTATGGGTGGACGCCTTTTCGAGATATCGCCTAAAGGTGGACCAGGGGTGACTCTAGAATTTGTTTGTACAATATGGGTATCAAATGAAAGGTGTTAATGATTATTTTAAAAGGGGGTCGGCCTTAGTTCTATAGGTGGACGCCTTTTCGAGATATCGTTATAAAGGTGGACCAGGGTTGACTCTAGAATGCGACAATATGGGTATCAAAAGAAAGGTGATAATGAGTATTTTAAAAGGGAGTGGGCCTTAGTTCTATAGGTGGACCAGGGGTGACTCTAGAATGTGTTTTTACGATATAGGTATCAAATTAAAGGAATAAAGGGTTTTAAAGGGAGTGGTGGTAGTTGTATATGTTAAGGCGTTTTCGAGATATCGACCAAAATGTGGACCAGGGTGACCCAGAACATCATCTGTCGGATACCGCTAATTTATTTATATATGTAATACCACGAATAGTATTCCTGCCAAGATTCCAAGGGCTTTTGATTTCGCCCTGCATAAATTTTTCATTTTCTTCTACTTAATATGGTAGGTGTCACACCCATTTTACAAAGTTTTTTTCTAAAGTTATATTTTACGTCAATAAACCAATCCAATTACCATATTTCATCCCTTTTTTCGTATTTTGTATAGAATTATGGCATTTTTTCATTTTTCGTAATTTTCGTTATCGAAAAAGTGGGCGTGGTCATAGTCGGATTTCGGCCATTTTTTATACCAATACAAAGTGTGTTCAGATAAGTACGTGAACTGAGTTTAGTAAAGATATATCGATTTTTGCTCAAGTTTCGCCCTTTTTCACAGAAAACAGTTATCGTCCTAGAATCTAAGCCCCTATCAAATTTTACAAGGATTGGTAAATTTTTGTTCGACTTATGGCATTAAAAGTATCCTAGACAAATGAAATGAAAAAGGGCGGAGCCACGCCCATTTTGAAATTTTCTTTTATTTTTGTATTTTGTTGCACCATATCATTACTGGAGTTGAATGTTGACAGAATTTACTTATTTTTTATTAAAGTGGGCGTGGTCGTTCTCCGATTTTGCTAATTTTTATTAACCATACATATAGTAATAGTAGTAACGTTCCTGCTAAATTTCATTATGATATCTTCAACGACAGCCAAATTACAGCTTGCAAAACTTTTAAATTACCTTCTTTTAAAAGTGGGCGGTGTCACGCCCATTGTCCAAAATTTTACTAATTTCCTATTCTGCGTCATAAGTTCAACTCACATACCAAGTTTCATCGCTTTATCCGTCTTTCGTAATGAATTATCGCACTTTTTCGCTTTTTCGAAATTTTCGATATCGAAAAAGTGGGCGTGGTTATAGTTCGATTTTGTTCATTTTAAATAGCGATCTGAGATGAGTGCCCAGGAACCTACATACCAAATTTCATCAAGATCAAAAATTGACTCAAGTTATCGTGTTAACGGACGGACGGACGGACATGGCTCAATCAAATTTTTTTTCGATACTGATGATTTCGATATATCGAAGTCTATATCTATCTCGATTCCTTTATACCTGTACAACCAACCGTTATCCAATCAAAGTTAATATACTCTGTGAGCTCGCCTCAACTGAGTATAAAAATAAAATAAAAGGTCCTCAAAAAGGCATCCACAAAATGGCGTCAGCCTGCTATGCCAGGAATTACCCGGTGAACCCCGTTGTTGTTGTAGCCATAATGTTACTCCCCGAAGGCTTCGGGGAGTGTTATCGATGTGATGGTCCTTTGCCGAATCCGGTACGCTCCGGTAACACAGCACCATTAACGTGCTCGCCAGACCATCTCGGGAACGATTTATATGGCCACATTAAACCTTCAGGCCATCCCTCCCTCCCCACCACCAAGTTCCATGAGGAGCTTGGGGTCGCCAGAGCCTCGTCTGTTAGTGAAACAGGATTCGCCACGGATATGTGAGGTTGACAATTGGGTTGGGAGAAGCTATATATTGCGCTGGCAACCTGAAGGGATTGCGCCACACAGCCCCTTTAATCTGGTATTTTAGTCGCCTCTTACGACCCCTAACCCGCTGGGGGAAGAACCCCCTTCTTAAAGACAAATGCCTGAAACTTGCATTTGAGCAAAGCAACCTTCCCAGGGAGACGCTCGTCACTCTATCTCAACTTCAATCTGGATACTGTTTCTAGAATCATCCCCGACATAACCAATGTATGTTCTGCTTGTAACGTGTTCCCGCATGGCATCCAGCATCTTTTCAATTGCAATATGAAACCAACGCCTCTAACCAGAGACGTAAATTTATAGAGAATAACCAACGACGGACAGCAAGAGAGCACGATAGCGTTAAAGGTAATGAGGCTGTTAATCAAAGACGTAAAGCTATAGAGAATCGCCAACGACGGACAGCAATAGAAATTGTCAAACTGGCGGTAGGTGCTTCCGTTGAAATTTCACAAAAAAAGTTATAGAAAACGTTAAAAATAGTTAAGTTGTGATTATTATATTAAAATAAAATTGTTCTAGCGTTGGAATTGACGAATTTCATGCCCCATTTCCCCAATGGTAAATTACCTACCCGCGATTTGATGGTTTACTATTCGTTCTGTTGGCGGTTCTCTATTTTTACACGTTCTCTGCCTCTAACACTCTTTTCTCTGTTTGGGACGGACCCTGTTGAAACTGCAAGTTTCCTCGGACTGCCATTCGGGGATATTGATTACAATAGCACCTATTGGATGGGGCGAACTACTGCTACAGCAACAACAAAAAAAAAGCAAAAAGGTTGTATGTATATAAATTGCAAATATATCTCTACATTAACAGCAGAAAACATATAACAATACAGAACCGCCAACAGAACGAATAGTGGGAAACAGCAAACCCTCAAATCGCGGGTAGGTAATTCACAACTGGGGTAATACGGCATGAATTTCGTCAATTTCAACGCCCGAAAACTTGTATTTTTATATAATAACCACAATTTAACTTTTTTGTTAACGTTTTCAATTACTTATTTCAAAAATTTTCTATCTTCAAGTAGGTAATGTGGTGAATTACCTACCACCACCAGTTTGACAATTTCTATTGCTGACCGTCGTTGGCGATTCTCTTATAGCTTTACGTCTTTGATTAACCGCGCCTCATTACCTTTAACGCTATCGTGTCCAAAACGATCATCGTTCGGCTGTTTGTACCACGATTAGCGATACGACAGGCAAAACGACAACAGCCGACTTCTACGTTATCTCGGCATTCTCTAGCTGCTGTGAAAGCGAAAACTAAAGGCTCCATTACTGATACTTAGCATAGACTTGACTTGACTTGGCGTAAACTTGGCAACTTAGCCACGATTATACTCCACTTGGTGCATAAAATCTGGCATCATAATCAGCGTTGAAATTTATTTTTAAATAAATGTCAATTTGTATGACAAAATAGGGGGACTCATGAAAGCATATAAACTTATAAGGTGTAAAATTATATCCATTTACACACGCTGTTATATGAACGCACCTAGTAATACTCTTGATAAACTTGATTGTTTATCGGCTGTATTATTGCCGAACAACATTTTTTTGATTGTTATACAAATTAAAAAACGCCACGATTAAGTGAAAAATCAAAACTAAAACTTCTTTACTAAGATATACTTGTAAATGACTTGCTAATGTTGGAGATTTCTGATGAAAATGCCTGCTGTAATGTCTGCAAGGTTGCATTCCTTTGAGTTTACTGCGTTTATACAATGAAATGTGCGCGTAAGTTTATACAAATTGTGTAAATGATTTTTCATACAAAAGGGGGACTCATGATAGCATATAAACTTATAAGGTGTAAAATTATATCCATTTACACACGCGGTTATATGAACGCACCTAGTAATACTCTTGATAAACTTGATTGTTTATCAGCTGTATTATTGCCAAAAAATTTTTTTTGATTGTTATACAAATTTAAAAATACCAAGATTAAGTGAAAAATCAAAACTAAAACGCCTTTACTTGCTGATGTTGGAGATTTCTGATGAAAATACCTGCTGTAATGTTTGCAAGGTTGCATTCCTTTGAGTTTATCGCGTTTACACAATGAAATATGCGCGTAAATTTACACAAATTGTGTAAATGATTTTTCATACAAAATTTGACAGCTCGTGCGTAAACTAGATAAATTTATACGTTTACACACTTTATAAGGCATTTATACGGTTATATGAGTCCCCCTAAAATTTGACAGTTCGTTTACGCACTAGATAAATTTATACGTTTACACACTTTATAAGGCATTTATACGGTTACATGAGTCCCCCTAATGTCAAAATGAAATGGAAACAAACAAATGGCATCTCAAAATGTAAACGTCACTTAGAACTTACATAGAAAATCAAAATTCAACAGACTTCTAAGTCAAGTTAAGTTTTGAGTAATCAGTAACATGCAATGTTAATTTAACAGAACTATAAGTGACAGTTCGCAAGCCAAGTCAAGTCTATGCTAAGTATCAGTAATGGAGCCTTAACAAGCAAAAGACGAAAAAAAGGCAGAGACGTAAAGCTATAGAGAATCGCCACGATAGACAGCAATAGAAGTGCTCAAACTGGCGGTTTACTTCAAGTTGATCAAAAAACGTGGTGCTTTCGTTGAACGTTTACAAAAAAGTTATTGAAAACGTTAAAAAATAGTTAAATTGTGGTTATTATATCAAAAGAAAGGATTTCTGGCATTGGAATTGACGAAATTCATGCCACATTTCCCCAATGGTGAATTACCTACCCGTGATTTGATGGTTTACTGTTTCCCACTATTCGTTCTGTTGGCGGTTCTCCATTGCAATATGTTCTCTAAAAAAAAAAATTAAATAAAGTTTGACAATTGCCTTCGTTTAGTTGACGAGTAACGTAAAGCTAGGCAATGAACGAAACCGTAAGCTTCAGTTCGTTAAGCGCCTCGGTCGCCAAACAGAATGAGGCTAAATACTTCACATGAGTCAGCTTTTTGCGGCTGTCCATAAATTATTAATTCCATTTTGAACTAATTATTTACAAAACATAATTCTTATAACCTTTTCACACAAAAACTTAATCGAATCACAATTTTATTTAAAGAAATAATTAAGTTTCCCTTTTCATACAGGACCTTTTGCTACATTAAGCGAACATCTGTCAGCAGCCCCAAAAAAAATATTTCGTTTTTACGAAGAATTGTTAAAATGGAAAGCAGTCGTTCCCTTCTTAACTATAAATACAATCAAAATAAAATGCATGCGCAACTACCCATAGATGTTGCACCTAACCAACTATTTGCCTATTTTTGAAAAAGCCATTTTATCTTTTGCAGCAAATGCAAAGAAAATTTAATTTTGAATTTTTTCGTGTTTTTCTATTTTTCGTAAATTATTGAAAATAATTTATTTTTGATTGTCATTTGTTACATTGACAATAAAATTAAGCACCGAGCAAAACCAACTGGATTTTTCACTCGATTAGGCATTCAATAAAGCAATAATGAGATAATTAAGAATTTGTATTTTGTATGGAAAATTGAGTTCGATAAGGGCTTTAATATAGAAAACTTGACTAATTATTTTATTAAGCCTCTGTGTGAAATTGGCATTAAAGTATATACAAAAAAATGGTGAAAAAATATTTTTTCGAAATATGAAAAAAGGACCAAAATCAGAAACAAAGATCAACGTACAAAATCATTTTATTAGTACCAGATTTGGTACGAAAACATCAATTATGGCAGCACTGCACAGAAGCTTTCTTCCATTTGACACACGTATATGGAGAGCGATTTTGAAAAACATCACCACTCTGTATTCGAATTTCAATCTCTATTTCGGTGACATATCATCCCTTTTTCACAATTATATTTTTCCGGTACGTGTCCAAAGAAAAGAAAAAATGATTGCTAACCGACATATAATTTTATGTGTGGTCATTTTTGCCACTATCCATACAAATCAGGCAAAAGTTGTGAATAAAAATATAGAGCGCTCATTGGATATATCCAGCCAACTAGTTAAAGACGTCTATAAAATAACAGCAACAAACAGCGATGGCAAACCGATTAGCGTGTACACGTTTATTGTGCCTGCAGCAGAACGAAAGAATTTGGCTTTCATATCAGTAAAAGATGAAAAGAAGAAAGAATTGAAATTTACGGAAAAGTTAGTTGATGGAAATAATCAATTTATAATTGCATTCTCAACCTCAACAGCAACCGAAATTTTCACAATTGAAACGGTATACATTAAAAAGCTGACACCTCATCCCAGAGAAATACCACAATCAGGGAAACAACTTGTGCGTTATGAGGGTAATCTCTACTTGTATTCACCATATGAGACGGTCACACAAAAAACAAATGTATTGCTTAGTTCAGCAAATATACTTTCCCATACACAAGTAAAACCTTTTAATGTGGCAGCTAATAAAATTAAATATGGCCCCTATGAAAATATTGCCGGTAAAAGTTTGCCTTGGGATAACAGAGAAGTTATACTTATAAACCGTCCTTACAAATTTCTTTATATATTTTAGCTTTCACCAATCAGTCACTATTCATACACTATGAAAATGAACGCCCCTTTTTGACCACCACACGTCTTGAAAGAATTATCGAGTTGTCACATTGGGGAAATATTGCAGTAAAAGAAAATATTTTCATGGAGCATACTGGCGCTAAACTGAAGGGCTCATTTTCGCGTTACGACTTTCAAAAGGATGTACGTCATGGCAATGCTATTACAGCGTATACAACTTTATTACCCGCTGCGGCTGCTGATGTTTATTATCGGGATACAAATGGCAATGTTTCTACCTCTAATATGAAAATTTTGCATGATTTTGTTGAATTGGAATTACGTCCACGATTTCCACTATTCGGAGGCTGGAAAACTTATTACACTCTAGGCTACAACATTCCTTCTTTTGAATATCTTTTTAACACAGGCGACAAGTATATGTTGAAAATGCGACTTATTGATCACATCTACAATGACATGGTTATTGACGAGGCTGAGATTAAAATTATTTTACCTGAAGGTGTTTCTAATATCGAATTGCAAACACCATACCCAGTGAAACGTAGACCCAACGAAGTACATTATACATATTTGGATACTGTGGGTAGGCCCGTTGTAGTATTGTACACTAAAAATCTAGTCGAAAATCATATTGCAAATTTCAATTTGAAGTACACATTTTCGAAGGTCACTCTGTTGCAGGAGCCACTATTGGTTGTTGCTTTCTTCTTTATTTTGTTTATTATTGCTATTATAAGTTTACGTCTTGATTTTTCATTCAACACTACACATAGTCACAAAGACTAAACTAGTTTACTATAGCTATATGTACTCGTAGGAACAAAAATTAGGGTACTGCATTAACTAATAAATACATAAAACCTTTAATGTTCTTTTTTTCTGAAACACTTGTGGAAAGTTGTAAGGATTTGTATATAAGACGTCAACTACTAAAATTATATTTAATTGTAACAGTATGACATTGGATGATAAACACTTTATTGGGAGCACAACAACGGTCCTAATTTTATATCCGGGTTAATATAAAGGAAGAGTGGAGATTAGGCTAAGAAACACTAATAGATGTAAATATTGCCTGGGTTTTCAATAATATTCAATGACATCACTTCGTGCTTATAGCTTACTCATAGCAGAACTCCGTAACTGTATTTTTGGGCGATTCACAGTAAAACCTCGTTTGCGAGCTGCGAAAGATGAAAATCTAGGTAAGTGGCGAAAACTGAAAAGGTGCTCTAGAGCAGTAACTTCAATAATAAGAAAAAACATACCGAAGTTTGGCAATCAACGTTGACAAATGTGAGCGTTTCGAAAATAATCTCTTGTCGAAAAATATTACACAGGCATGAAATAAGAGCAAAAGTACATAATTCACGATGATTGCTACAACAACAACATGATCGTAAGATTCGTTTGGGACCTATTTATGCAAGACACCCCCCCCCCCCCCCCCCTCATTGTTTGGCTAGTACCACAAACTGATAACATATGATAATGATCAAGAAAAGGATTTCAAAGTCAGACATTATTCTGCCAGTTCGACGAGAAGTCACGAAAGAGCTGGCTGTCGTTCTGTCCTCATAGGAATAGAGAGGGATTAAAAAAAACACGACCCAGATTAAACTTGCCTACTTAATACTTTAGTTATGCTGGCTTTAAAATTATAAGGACTATTATTTGTTATTGATAAAATGATATATTTTAAATAAAAAGAAAAACTATTCAGTCCATCTATGAGTGCAATTTTGATTTGTACACACATAGTACAATCTCATTTCTTCTTCAGCACGACGTGTTTGCGCTTGAAAGAATACTGCTTCCCTGTGTGAACATTTAGGGCAGGCATGATCTTCGGTA
Source organism: Eurosta solidaginis (assembly GCF_040869045.1). NCBI lineage: Eukaryota > Metazoa > Arthropoda > Insecta > Diptera > Tephritidae > Eurosta > Eurosta solidaginis. The sequence goes on from NC_090320.1 coordinate 27,885,605, forward strand.
CGTGGCAACGTTGGATCCGAAATAACATCCGGTACAATATGCGTCAGTTCACTGCAAGCAACAAAAACATTTGTTTAGCCCACAAAATCCAATATGCAAGTAACTTAAAGGAATACTGTTGAACTTACTCAATTTCGTGCATAATTTTGTTAACATAAATGCAATTCGAATCGGCTTCCTGTTTGTAATCACAATTTCGACAAGCATACAATAGCACTTTATTGTCCTTATCCTCTTTAGGATATAACATATTATTACTGGAAAAAACAAAGGAAAAATATATATTTTTATACATTCTTCCAATGTGCGTATCTACCCACTTACCATTCTTGACAGAAACGGATACCCACAAAACCGGGGCCTTCTGAATTGGCATTATCGAATATAGACATTCTGGGGTTTTTTTTGTTCTATTGACTGGAGTAATGCAGTTTTAGCCGCTGATGTTTATGTAAAATAAAAAAGCCCAGAGAAAACAGAATCAACCTGTCGCTATTTGCAATAAACTTTTTGATAGTGGTGTGTAACAATATACCGATATTGCACAAATCCGTTCGATAATTAAAGCTGCCGCGCAACGCACAAATTTGCTTGATGGTTACCATAGCAACGGGTAGTTGTGTACGTATCGGGCGATACCGTGCTCACACGTATTTGTTGTCGGCTTCGCGTTGATGAAAATCAAAATTTTTATATCTTTTCGCTTGGCAGCTGGTCTATTTGATCGTGGCCGACATCATAGTACAGGTCTACAAGTAGGATACGTAGCAGCGCGCACATACACAGTCACGCTCACCTGATAAAATGCTTGTTCTTGTTCGTTTTTTGTGTAGATGCTATTTGGCACTGTTGTACTTCTTAGGTCCAAGAAAAGTGTAGTAGCTACTAGCGAAAACTGTGTAAAATTTTTATTGTAAAATTACAAAGAAATATCCTTATTTACTTTCAAATGAGGACTTAATTACATCTCTCTTTAAAATCCATATGTTTTGAACAATTTTAATTAACAAATTGTGATACTTTATTAACGGGGACGATTGCTAAAACACGACCAAAACCTGTTGACCAAACTTTTTTTTTCGCGGAAAACTTTTGAACGGGTACAAAAACTTAGCACTCGTGTTTGTATTCTTAATGCTCGAATAACTACGCGTCCTCAGATACCCCAAGTCAAGACTTTTGTATAATTTTCTGTAGGACGCATATAGGTGCAATACATTTTCATACTAAATTCGTTCAAAAAAATTTACCATCACGGCAATCCATATCTGATATTCCGCTCCTTTTTTTGTTTCCCTGCGTCGCTTTCCACGACAGCAACCGCGGTAATTTTGACACTTCGTTCAGTGTCAAACGCATGTTCCACTGAGTTCCACACTAGTTTGACACTGACCGAAGTGTCAAACGGCAGTGTGTTAGAAAGAGAAAAGAATTGTTTCCTTCTCATACATATCATACTTGTAAACCTGTACTATGGCCGACATGGTCGAAAAGCATTAATGTGTTAGTTTTTTGAGAACGTGCATTGAGCAACTTCGAGGAAGAAAAAGATTTTACGTTGCGGTTTATTGAGACCTACGAATGCTTACCAGCATTGTGGAGTATAAAGTGTGAAGCATATTCCAACCGTGATGAAAAAAAATAAACAATATAATATTTTTTCCATCCACAATTTTTTATTTTCTTTCTTTTTTTCCGCCAAAATAACTGCAGTTACAAGCAATAAAAAATCGTCATCCGATCACATGTTTACGTCCGCATGCTACGAATTTTCAATACAAATGGCGCTTGATGCTTTCTGCTTGTGTGGTGGCGGGCAAGGGAGGTTGTCCGCAGGGATCCATCTGTGGTCCATATATATGGAACATGATGATGGACTCCCTGTTAAGGCAACTCGAGCATCTTTGCAAACTCTGCGCCTATGCGGATGACCTCCTCCTATTAGTGGAGGGGGATTCTCGCGCCAGCATTGAGCGTACCAGTCAAATAGTGGCTGGCTGGGGCGCCCATGTTGGCGTAGATATTTCGGTGGACAAAACTGTGATGATGCTGCTGAAAGGCAGATTGTCACAGAATCGCCCACCGGTTGTCCGCATCAGATATGCGACGAAAGTCAAATACCTGGGGCTGACAATGGGTGAGCGAATGAACTTCCTACCACACTTGGATGCTGTCAGGGACAAGATGCAGAATGTTTCGGGGCAGTTACGACGTATCATTCGGAGTGACTGGGGCCTGAGTCGCCGTGCCGTTCGCACAATATATCGTGGCCTATTTGTAGCATGTGCTACTTTTGGTACCACCATATGGTACCGAACGGTCATGATCATGGTCAGAGACGCGTGCTGAGCATACAGAGGTGCATGATGCTCACATGCTTGCCCTTGTGTCGTACTGTTTCCACGGATGCGATGCAGGTGCTTCTTGGTGCCCCCCTCTCGACCTGGTGGTTATACAGCTCGCTGTTTCCTTCAGGCTGAGAAGGAGGGCAAGTTTGCCGCTGTTGGAGGATGAATGGGCCGCCGACGATAATGTGGAGAGTGGATGGTTGGAAAATAGGCGTCGATTAGAAGGGGTGGTTAGAGGGAAGTGGCAGGAGCGCTGGGACAATAGTCCCAACGGCAGGGTAACGTACGGGTACATCCGGGACGTTTCATTTGTGGCGGAAAATCCAGACTTCAGATTTAATCTGAGCCTGGGTTTTCTGCTTACTGGTCATGGTCCTCTTAATGCTTTCTTGCATAAGAGGAGCTTGAGCGAAACGGAGGGGTGTGTATGTGGGGCTGCATGTGAGGATTGGGTGCATGTGTTGTGCGAGTGCCCGGAGTACTCGGACATAAGGGATTTGGGTAGTTGTGGGGTTAATGTTGAAGAAGGTAGGGTTGATGTTAGTGGAGCGCTCTCCACTAGTCGGACTATTGATTTGCTCAATAGGTATGCTTTTGAGGTGTTTAGACGGAGGAGACGTGGTGGTGACCGTGGTGGTTAATTCGTGTGTGTGTTCGTGGATGTGAGGGGGGGGGGGGGGTTCTAACCCCACCTCACCCCTAGGCGGCCGGTCCGGAGTAGGTGGATACTCAACCGGAAGTGGCTTCGGCTGCGAAAGTCACACCAAGACTTTAAAGTGGTACCACGGGGAACAGATAGCCCGCGGAGCTTGCTCCGTTTCTGTTCGGTTGCGGTTGGCCCCTTTGGGAGCATCGTGGTGCCATGACCCATAGAATGGAAGAGGTGTTAGATAGGCCTCCAACCCCATCAAGGTGATGATGTGTCCACTCACATTATCGATTGGTACCAAGGTAAGCGAGCCTTGGGGGCTGGTCAGACCCGCTTTGACCTGTGTACTTGGTACATGCGTGAGGTTAGGTCTTCGAAGACAGGCACTCACGTAAAACCTACACTCGCTGTCCAAAACATATGGATTTTAAAGAGAGATGTAATTAAGTGCTCATTTGAAAGTAAATAAGGATATTTCTTTGTAATTTTACAATAAAAATTTTACACAGTTTTCGCTAGTAGCTACTACACTTTTCTTGGACCTAAGAAGTACAACAGTGCCAAATAGCATCCACACAAAAAACGAACAAGAACAAGCATTTTATCGGGTGAGCGTGACTGTGTATGTGCGCGCTGCTATATATCCTACTTATAGACCTGTACTATGGCTATGGTAACCATCAAGCAAATTTTGTGCGTTGCCCGGCAGCTTAAAATTTTTGGCATGTTTTCAGGCACGATTTTCCGTCAAGTTCAATTCAGTTTGTCAGTTAAACTACTATTAAACTTTTCATGTCGTAAGTCAAATTTAAAGGGCTTATTAAACTTCCGTAACTTTAACGCCATATTTTTAACCATACCCATATCCATAACCATCTCCAATGTGAACGATTAATGGTGCATTAACCTAAAAATCGTGAAAATTTCATAAAAATGAAGAAAATGCAAAAAATTACAAACATATTCCACAAAAAATAAGTCTCTTAGTCATAACGTATCCAAACCAATGAATAAAATCTACAAAAAGTTATTAAATTCACCAACTCAAATATTTTTAGGTTATGGATATGGCGAAAACCCAAAAACCAATTGGCTGGCTACGATATGGTTATGGCTTTAGCGTTATGGTATGGCACCATTAATTAATTACATTGATTTCCATAAGGTTGGTTCGATCAGCTGTTTTATCTGGTTGTGGATAAGCACAAATCAATCACAGAAGATTGCGCGGCCGCTATATTACGTTACGGCGAACTTCACCGTCTTCTTAGTTTCCACATGATTACTTTTACATTGCAATATTTTTGACAACGTAATCTACAGAGCTGTAAAAAGATTGAATCAATTGAGTATGTATTCTCTCAGCATTGTGATTTATTGGTTGTATATTATAAATCTCCATTCTTGAATGGATCAAAATATCTTAACTCAAATCTAAAGTGTGTGTGTTATTGAATGGTAAAATATAATTCAATATAGAGTGGGAATGTAGGAACCATTCCCAATCTTTAATGAATGCCATTCAGTACTAAATACTTTTTCCCCAGGGTTCTTTTTTTTTTTGTATACTCATTGTCATCAGATATGTTAAATCAATTTAGGAATTGGGTGCAAAAAAAGGCGTAAAATTTATCAATAGAAATAATAGTCCCTTGTAATTATTCAAGTAGTTTAATATTTAAGAATTCATGAGCTTAACACCGGCTTATAATAATTGAATATTCAATCATTATTTTTGAAAAGAAAGAAAAATTTACTGGTATACTGCGATTTTAACATTTCGAAAACCGCAACATAATCATCATCAGTCAATTTTGAATGTTATCAAAGGCTTCACTGATATTCGGACCGCGAATCACACGGTGAAACTGCAGTTGCCTTAAATCATTGAAATATGCCAGTAAATGTTTCTTTTCAGTTTCCCTTTAAACTTCGCAAAGACAATCTATTGCTTTCTTGCTATATGTCAAAATGGTTCTATATGTCCTACTTATTTTGCTATTGTAGTAAAATGGATATTGTATATGAACACATTGTGCATTGACCAAATACAGTAAATTGTGGATATTTTTGCCGATAATATAACAAAAACAGATACTTGAGTTTAAGTCGTTTAAATTTAAATACATCAAAGTACATAGGTCTATCGGCGATTTCGTTAGAGCTTCCTAATTCCGAGAATTTCGATAAATATATGTCTAATTCCATGGCATCGTCCTACAGCGTTTCAGGCTTTTACTATTCACCTGAGTCACCTTCTTAGTTTTCCTTTATATGTGCCACGAAAAAAAAAAATGTTTCATTGGGAGGAACTCTTCAGAAGTTATTATTTCCCTCCCGACAAAGAGATTGACTGGCTCCATCGGATTACGGTTTTTTACAGCTGATGTTTTGACAGTGCTTGACGGAATATAAATATAGGGCCCGAGTGATCGAGAAGGACCATTAGTCTCTCAGCCTATTTGCATGGCATTTGTAGGTTGAATTCTATCTTACTTGAGCAGATTTGTATTCAAAGTTAATTTTTTTGCTATCAACAAAGCTACAACTACATATAGAGCCTACTTTAAATGACTGTAATTACAAACTATTGTGTTTAGAAGAATATTTTTCTTAGAAAATAGAGAAAAATAGTATATCGCTGTTGCAATTTGGAAACTCACAAACCATTATCTATACAGTATTTGACCATAAACCGCTAGGAAGAATATATGAAGGAACGTAAGAGCTTTTATAATATATATCTTTCAATTGTTTAATCAACAACTGAAGACGTTCAAATGTAGATTAGTACTTTTTACTGCAAGACTTTTACATGCCACATTGAAAACACTTATTTAGAATGAAGACAATTTTCGGAACAGGTATGTTGAAATCTTTGTCATTTGCTTTTTTATTATTAAATTTTTAAGAAAATTTCAATAAGAATATTCTTCCAGTTAACTTCTTTGTGATTTATTACCATTTAAATATCGAAAAAAACTGGTCATTACGGACAATAATTAAATTTGTGTGTAGATATTTTGAAGTGGCTTTAATTCAATGCAACCATGTGATATTTGAGCGGGTTTTGTGCATGTACGACATTTTTCATAACTGATTGGTACTAGAAAAGTGTGTGCACACTCAGCAAAGGCTGCATTCATTTGAATGCTTAACCTGTGTTGAAAAATGTTTGTGTTTCATTCAATTACTTCATTCTTTCTTCGAATGAGTTCAAGAGTGCATTCTTTTTTTCCCACTACTGAATGAAGAATGGGTTGACTTTTAAGCCAGATTCCTTAACAAGGAATGAAAGAATGAAGAAACAGCGTTCTTAAATCAATGATTTAAAATTTCAAATGATTGCACACTTTTACAGCTCTGGTACTCTACCGCTGTGTAACGGCCACTATATAACGGCACCGCTTTCGGGGAAACCAAGCCTTTAGCGGAAGCACGAAATAAGATAAAAGTGAATATTTGAGTTATAAATCTAGTTCCTAGGTATGGGACATATCGCACACTAACTACAAAAGATGAAAATTTTAAATAAACGGAGAGAAGAAAAACGGTTTATGTGAAAACGCCTGTAATGTTATACTAAAATCCAGTTTTACAAAGAAGGAGACCTTCATTATAAAATGAATTGACGAAATTTTGTTGTAATTATTTGTTTACGGACAAAATATATATCAATTTTGAATTATGACTATTTGCCTGAAATATTTTTATTTTACGTTTGGTACTTATTATTGTAAAAATAAAAATACAATTACGTTTGGTACTATATCCAATTATGCCCCTTTAACTGAAAAATTTACTTACTCTTTACGTATAAAAAGACACAATTTTAATTAATACACAACAAAGTTAAAACTTTTTTGCAACAAGATAGTCAGAATTGAAAATAATACGCTTTATGCATAAAAAAACTGTTCACTTGTTCTTAAGCACCTTGACACAACTAAAAATAGTACTCATTAGTTGATACAGCGCAAGCGATGCTATCAACGCCAAAACTGGCATAACGGTAATTTTCCAGTTAAAGAAAATAATGACAGCGAAATTTAAGGGGCAGTTAGAGATGTGTACTATGAATTGGTTTATGGAAAAACCCGATTTTGAAAAATTTTAAGTTATGACTCTTTTGTAATTAGTGTGTGGTATATTAACGACTAGACTAACTTTTATGGATTCATCGTTCTTCGAGTTCTTGTTTTGATTCCAAAATATAAAATTTAAAACATTTCTAAGCTACATTATTTATATACTCAGCGTGCTTTGCACACAGTGTATATTAACTTTGATTGGATAACGGTACAGGTATAAAGGAATCGAGATAGATATAGACTTCCATATATCAAAATCATCAGTATCGAAAAGAAATTTGATTGATCCATGTCCGTCTGTCCGTTAACATTACTGTTTAATATATTGTCTTCAAATTTGGAATTGTATAAGTTTCCTTTAATTTCAAATGTATGTATGTACTAAAAAATTACAATAAATACGCCTTTAATGTGCCCCTATGTAATCTGAAAAATATAATTGAATAACTTAAAATTTAAGGTAACCAACAAAATAGTGTTTGGAAAGTGAGCCAACATGACAGCAAAAAAACGTAAGTACAGATAACAGGACTTTCGGTACAGTGTGGTCAAAAACCGAAGTCTTAATTATAGGCTCAATAAATATTTTTACACATACCAAATTTCATGATAGTAGCTATTTTTTGTCAGAAGATAATTACAAAGGGACTCCTACTGTAAAATTTACTTTTTGTTGGTTACACTTAAATTGCGGGAAGGGCTCGATATAGATAATGAAAAACTAATGTTTCAGTAAAAAAAGATTACCCCAAGGTGACCCTAAACTGTGTCTGTAAGACTGCTCTAGTTTATTTTTTGCCATTAGCTACGCAATATTGTATTCTTTCATCTGATAACAATTCTGGTTGTTTTTGTAGCGATAAGGTTTCTCCCCGAAGGCTTTGAGGAGTGTTTATAGATGTGATGGTCCTTTGCCGGATACAGATCCGGTACGCTCCGGTAACAGCATCATTAAGGTGCTAGCCCGACAATCTCGGAAACGATTTATATGGCTTAATTAAACCTTCAGGCCATCCCTCCCTCCCCACCCCCAAGTTCCAAGGTGTTTGTAGAGACTGACACAGACCGACTTCCCCCTCACAAAAAAAATAAAAGGGGATTGCAAAGGATTTCACCTTTATATACAACCAGATTAGCTTAATTTTCGTACTTAACTCCTAATTAACTAGATTTCCAATATAAATTTATCCTATCGATAATCAGTAATTATGAACAAATTAATACTATCATATAAAAAGTTCCACCTCTAATTGGAAGCACAAAACAAAAGAGAAACGATAAAATTTGACAGTAAATAACCTAGTTCCGAGGTATGGAGCATAGGTAAACACGTAGATTATCTATTGACGATTTATTGTAGATTAGGTCATGTGTAAACGTAGTCTTAAATTCTACAAAAAAAAAAAAAAAATCGACTATGCAAATGTTTTCACTAATGCACGAAATTCTCATCCTCAATTTTCCTCTTGACAATAAGCACCCTGTACAACTATTTATTTATCGTTTCCTACCAACAGCTGACAAGTCAGCGCTAATAATTAAATAAAATATGGTAAATTATTTTTTATTTTTAGTCGGTTGATACAATTTTCGAAAACTCATTTATACATTCAATGTGGATTGTTTCGAGAAGGTAGACTTATCGCACAGATTGGATGTTTCAGCAACTTTTGATTGCAAATTAAGAGGTCCATTATTAGACTAAGTAGATAATCGTGCCTGTTTTGCTTAACAAAGGATATTGATAAATGATATGGTAATTCTATACGACATCATGGCATTCTAGATACCCGTCCAAAAATATGGTTATAGGGAGTGGTACCAAAGACGTGTTTTGGACCCATTCCGATATTTTTGGAAGTATATTAAGAGTACAATGCTGTCTTATCGAATTAAAAATGATATCATTGGTGTATAAAGTCCAGTAGTCCTGCATTAAAGTTTACATTTTGAAAAATGAGGATATTAGTTTGTACGAGCCATTTCTAAAAATACTACCACTATCTCGGGGCGTTTTTATCAATATTAATTTTTTTTTTCTTAGATAACAATGAATATTAATTCTAATGCACATATGCTATTACTTTCAGGTCACATCAAGAAATCGTCCAGCCATTATGGATAAAATTTTAAAACAAGACGAGTTATGGACCAAAAATCTAGTTACATTCGTACTAAAACATATACCGTACAAGAAAATACATTTCTATAGCAAATGTTTGGAAATATCTTGCAATGGCATTGCTTGGTTATCATGCTGGATTGCATTCATTTGGGTCTTCAATTGGGAATCCTACTACGAACTGCAATTAAATGTGCTTTTTGGTCTAATACTCGACATAATTATAATTGCAGTATTAAAAGCAATATGCCGACGCAGACGACCATCAGTAACTACAGATATGTATACATTGGGTCCGGACCAATTTAGTTTTCCTTCTGGTCATGCATCGAGAGCCATATTTTTATTAATGTTTTTCGTTGTATTGCATCCTGTACATGCATTGCTACGCATGCCCATAGTGTCATGGGCATTGAGCGTGTGCCTATCAAGAATTTTACTTAGCAGGCATTATATACTGGATGTTGTTGGTGGGATGGCAGTTGGTGTCTTTGAAGCGCTCGTAATAACATTATTTTGGATAAGCCAAAGTACGGCTGCAAATATTATAAATTATGTTACCAATGATTACCTACCTGACGGAGGAGAAGTATAATTGTTCATATGGTAACCTTTTAACAAAATGTATTCACAAGAAGCATTTTTCATATTTGGTGGGTTACTAAAGTGTATTGCAAGTAAACACACCGTGTTTGTGATAAAATTGTCAAGACCTAAGATTTTTATTACTAGCCATGGCGGAACGATACAAGGTGGCAGCATGGTGACATTCCTACAAACATAAATAAAAATTTAATGTACTTTGTTTTTGTAAATTCGATGGACAAATATCAAAATCATACTTCGCCGGAAGTTGATGTATCAAATGAAATAAAAAAGTTTATAATAGGCTGTCCTATGCTGCCACCTTGTATCGTTCCGCCATGTTACTAGCATTAATGTACTTGAAAACAGAATAATAAACTTGAGTTAAATTTTTTGCGCTTTAAACTTTATTTTTTCTTCCTATGGTTAATGTTGTTGTAGCAGTGCTTCGCCCCACCTAAAAGGTGCGACTGATCACAAATTGTCATCAATATCCTCTAACGGGAGTCCAAGGAAACTTGCTGTTTCAACAGGGGTGGACCATAATGAAAGGGGTGTTGGAAGCGCTGGTTCCACATTCCAATTAAAGAGGTGGTTGGTGTCATGTGGGGACACATTGCAAGCGGGGCATACATTTTGTATGTCGGGGTTGATTCTGGATAGGTAAGAGTTTAGCCTGCTACAGTATCCAGAACGAAGTTGAGCTAGAGTGACTCGCGTTTCGCTGGGGAGTATGCGTCCGTCTTCCGCAAGTTTTGGGTACTGTTCTTTGAGTAATGGATTCACCTGGCAATTCCTGGCATAAAGGTCCGACGTCTGTTTGTGGAGTTCACTGAGTACCTGCTTGTGTTTTTTTGCTTCATACGGAAGAGTTCTCAGGTGCCGTATTTCCTCATAATGCTTACGGAGATTACTCCCTAAGCCCCTAGGCGGTGTTGGCTCATCATCCTATGGTTAATAGCAGGGGTCCGTTTTGAACCGTCCGAAATCGTCCAAAAATATTTGATCCGGAACGAAAACTGAACCACTTTTGGTTTTAGAAGCGGTTTAATGGAATAGTTCATTCGATTCCGATTAAAAGAGCTTCCATATAATTTAATTTATAATTAACATAAATACTTTATTTCGAAACATTGAATGGATATATAGAAAACAAAAAACACATAAGTATATAAAACTAAACATAAAACTTTTTATGATCCACAAGACATACATGCTTCCTTATTTTCGAGTGAACAAACCATATCTGCTATATTTTGGCTACGATTAAGCGATTCGTCTGCTGCCTTCGCTGGTGATTGTTCAACGTTTGCATCGCCATTCGTTTCCTTACGACTTTTATCAATTGTAAATTGTATAGCATTTGCAGCAGGTTTTGTACGTAAGTAATACATTCCTGTCTTGAGACCAGCTTTCCAACCATAAAAATGTATAGAAGTAAGCTTGCCATAATTTGGTTCGGCTACATGTATATTAAACGATTGACTTTGATCGATGAATGCGCCACGATCGGCTGCCATCTTGATTGTCGTCTTCACCGATATCTCCCAGACTGTTTTGTAAAGTTCACGTATTTTTGGTGGTATTGATTCAATACCTTGTATTGAACCACGACTTGAAATAATTTTGGATTTCATATCTTCATCCCACAAGCCCAATTCAGTAAGATCGCGTAACAAATGATGGTTAACAACTTGAAATTCACCCGAAAGTACGCGACGATTGTAAATATTTGAAGTATAGGGCTCAAACGATTCATTATTGCCCATAATTTGTGCAGTCGATGCTGTAGGCATAGGCGCCAAAAGTAACGAATTGCGTACGCCATGTTGTTTTATTTTTTCCTTCAATACAGTCCAATCCCATAGCTCAGTCGGTTTTTTATCCCACATATCATATTGAAGTATACCCTTACTGACTGGTGAACCCTCATACGTTTCATAAGTCCCATATTTTTCAGCCAATTCACAACTTGCTTCCAATGCGCCATAGTACAGAGTTTCAAAAATTTGTTGATTTAAGAGTGCGGCCTGCTCACTCTCGTATGGATAACGCATAAGAATTAAGGCGTCTGCAAAACCCTGTATGCCAATACCAATCGGACGATGTCTGAAGTTGGATTTCTTTGCCTCAGGCAATGGATAATGATTTACATCGATTATTTTATTTAGATTACGTGTGACAGTCTTCGTAACTTCCTTCAAACGCTTAAAATCGTAAGTTTTTTCTGGTGTTACAAACATATTAAGCGCAATTGATGCTAAATTACACACTGCCACTTCATCTGGTGCTGAATACTCAACGATTTCTGTGCATAAATTACTACATTTAATGGTGCCAATATTTTGTTGATTACTCTTTCTATTACATGCATCCTTGTACAGCATATACGGTGTGCCTGTCTCTACTTGCGATTCTATAACGGCAAACCAAAGGCTTTGTGCTTTTACTTTCTTATTAGCACGCCCCTCTTGCTCATATTTAGTATACAATTTTTCAAACTCATCGCCCCATACTTCATGCAAGCCAGGACATTTGTGTGGACACATAAGCGACCAATCTTCATTAGCTTCAACCCGTTTCATAAACAGATCTGGTATCCATAAAGCGTAAAATAAATCTCTAGCTCTATGCTCTTCTTTGCCAGTATTTTTCTTTAAATCCAAAAACTCAAATATATCTGCATGCCATGGTTCTAAATAAATTGCAAAAGCACCAGGTCGTTTACCACCGCCTTGATCTACATAACGTGCTACATTATTGAATACTCTCAACATTGGTACCAAACCATTTGATGTGCCATTGGTGCCCGCAATTGCTGTGCCTTTTGCGCGTATACAATGTACATTTAGTCCAATACCACCCGCTGATTTGGAAATTAAAGCACATTGATGAGCTGAAGTGAATATGCCATCAATCGAATCGGCAACCATAGTTAAAAGGAAACACGATGATAACTGTGGTTGTCTAGTAGCTGCAGCAAAGAGAGTTGGTGAAGCATGTGTAAAATAACGTTCCGATAGTAAGTTGTATGTTTCAATAGCAGCATCAATATCTTCACCATGTATACCAATGGAAACACGCATTAACATATGCTGTGGACGCTCAACTATTTTACCATTGAGTTTAAGTAAATAAGAACGCTCTAGCGTTTTGAAACCAAAATAATTGTAACCGAAGTCACGATCGTATATTATAGCTGAATTTAAGCGATCAGCATTTTTCTTTACCACTTCATAGTGAAAATCTGATATTATGGGTGTAGCTAAGCCAGTTTCGTCGCTCACATGATAATACAATGCACTAATCACATCTGAAGATAAGAAATAGACGCAAAATTTAAATACATATATCTTTCAGTAAGTGATAGATAGGGTAAGATATCACATCTTATACACTGCTACAGAAAAAACGTGTACGGACCAACATATACCACATAGTGCACCAACCTATATATGTATATATTCACATTCTACTCGGCGTACTCTTATCTAAACGGTTCTTCTAGAAAAGTGCCATAATTCAAAACATATATATACACATATACATTGGGGTAGCCCATAGATGGGTTTCATGCTAAGGGCCTATTTCCAATAAATCCTTGGTGCCTCGATTTGTCAGATAAGCGTTTCATAAGTCATTAACATCTCAAATTTTTGCTTCGCTTTACGTCCTACAAACTCTTTCAAACAATATCACAGCCAAACTTCACTTTGCACTCATCTGAACTTAAATATTTCTTTTTGTATAAACAACAATTAAATCCATAGGTACCGTGTTATCATGTCCTACAAAACAATATCATATCATTTCTACCACATCACATCATCCATCAGTCCCATTTCAACGCGCTATATATTATTAATTCCCTATATTATCATAGCCTGATCGGTCGCATCTATTGGATGGGGCGAAGCACTGCTACAACAACAACAACAACATTATCATATCCTACCAAATTATATCATATCATAGTTTATTGCATTGCATCACATCACAACGTATGACAGCATGACATCATATCTTGATATCTCATCACACCTTAATACATCATATATGTACCGCATCAAAGCTTCTTCGCTTTGACAATCATCAATAAGTTCTTCTTTTAGCAATGCTTCGCCCAATCTAATAGCTGCGATCATTCATAAATTGTTATCAATATCTTCTAACGGAAATCCAGGGAAACTTGAAGTTTTAATAGGGTCGGATCTTAGAGTCATTGCTGTTAGAGGCGTTGAATTCATTGCAATTGAAAAGATGGTTGGTGTCATGAGGGATACATTGCATGAGAGACATGCAATGCGTAAGTTTGTGTTGATTCCGTATAAGTAAGAGTTTAACCTATTGCAGTATGCAGATCAAAGTAGTGCCAGATAGATTAACTTCTAATTTTCCGTATTATTCAATTCACATCAAATTATATCCCCCAACTTTATTATCGTATGACAATGATTTCCTGACATGGCAATCTTCATCACTGCCAAGAAAAACTATTATTACGCTCCCATTTTTCATAAGTCAAATTCAATCTATTACATTTTGATATTAATACATAAACATGTTAATTTCCTGTCTGACTTACCTGAGAAAACTTTGTTCGTTTCTTTGTGTAAATTTGATATAGCAATACGTGCAGCTAGCGTTGCATAGTCGGCATGTTGTGTTGTAAGACTTGCTGCAATTTCCGCTGCCAAGTTATCAAGCTCTTGTGTAGTGACACCGCAATATAAACCATTTATTACCTTTAATGTGATGGCTACCTATAATACAAATTAAAGAATGTAATAAGAAGTTAAGTACATATCTATGTAAGGCAAAATAAGCTACCGGATCAACGAAATCCATGTTGAGTCCATAGCAAAGCTTTTGTACGCGTGAAGTAATTTTATCGAAGTGTATATCCTCTTTACGTCCATCTAAATTTGTAATAGAAACGAAATATAAATTTTTTGAATAAAATATTAAATTTTTACAAAATAAAATTATATTCCAATAATGACTTGTTGTGAGTACCCTTATGGTGAAATTCGTTGTATATTACCTAATTAATTTATAAGTAACAACCATTTTTTATTGAAGAATCAAAAGGCTACAATGCACGCAAAATTCAAATTTCAGTTTAAGAGTATTCTACATATAAATGAGCGGTGACAAATGTAACTTACAGGTAAGAGGACATGCCTATGTTTCTAGGACACTATGGCCGTAGCAACAAAATTTAAGAAACCCTGCGGAATACTAAGTTCTCAGCGTTGATATAAAACTTGTTGTTTTTGTTGTTGTAGCGGTAAGGTTACTCCCCGAAGGCTTTGGGGAGTTTTATCGATGTGATGGTCCTTTGTCGGATACGGATCCGGTACGCTCCGGTAACAAAGCACCATTAAGGTACTAGCCCGACCATCTCGGGAACGATTTATATGGCCACATTAAGCTTTCAGGCCATCCCTCCCTACCCCACCACCAAGTTCCATACGGAGCTTGGGAGGGCCAGAGCCTCGTCTGTTAATGAAGCGGGATTCGCCGCTCGAAGGTGAGGTTAACAATTGGGTTGGAGAACCTTTATATTGTGCTAACCAACCCCTTTAATCCTTGATATAACTTCTGAATGTTGAATGCTTGGAACTAAGACAAATCTATAAAACAAATAGCCGTCCTTTGGCTCATTTCCTCCGAGGCAATCTTTTCATTTCCCAGCAAGCTTGCATAGATCCCACACAGTACCCACGTTTTAAATACAATTGCTTTTGCATTAGACTCCATATTGCAAATCTTACCTCGCTTAATTACGTATAATTTAGGAGACTTCATTTTTACAATTTTATAACAAAATTTCTTCACAAATACTATCGGATCATGCAAAATGCGACTAATTTTAAGCGGAAAGTTGTCAAAGGCGGGAAAATGACATATCCAGTTTGCTGTCAGTTGGAAATGCGTTAAAGAGAAACAATACAGAGTGTAGCTAATAGCTGATCAAGGCTGTATTATAGGTTGGCTTATTTTATCAGTTGCTATTTTTTTTTTTTTTTTCAATGCACTGGAGTAGAAGTTATCAAAAGGTGATGGAGAATGTAAAATGTAACATGTATATTTAGGCAAGGTGCACACGAGGCTACGCGTCATAGACGCGTACAAGATATTTCATAAAGCTACAATTTCTCTACGCCTCACGATCTGCACACGAAGCTACTTTCGAGCGTCGCTACAAAAAGCAAACAATTATTGAAAAAAATAAAAAATTAAATTTCTTCAGCTATATCCGTCCCCGAAACCAAAGGAAAATAGGTATTAAACGTTGTTTGCATCCCCGTGCCTTTGTAAATTATGAAAGGAAATTTTAAGCCACCGCGGACTAGAGAAAAGGGCGATTTCTAGTTTCCAACACTTTTTAGCCTTTTAAATGTTTCAACAATGTTCAACCAAGCTGTTGTGGTGTTTAACACTATTTTTCGTTTTGCTAATATACCTTTCACGCACTTTTATTAACTAAAGTAACATTTTTTAACTAATTACACAAATTTGCATACAAAAAAATGTAAACAAACATCTTGTTCTTCTTTTTTTTTCAAGCGTACGTACGCTCAGCGACCAACATTGCTGTACGCTTAGCTACACGAAAATTTCATGCTTTGTCGCTTTTATGCAGCTCTCCCTTCAAATACATGTGTTCGGCATCAAAGCGTACAAATTTCGCCTGCAGCGTCTATGACGCGTAGCCTCGTGTGCACCTTGCCTTATTTACTGCTGTGGGAGGAAATTTTTTATTGAAAAGTAATTTCAAGTCCCTGGCAAAGGAACATCATTTAGAAACAAGTTTTTCCAATTAGAAAAGAAGTTTGTCTAATCGGTGTACCCCTCGGCAGTGATTTGGCAAACACTTTGAGCACAACATAAATTGGAAGAGAAGCTCGGCCTAAACCTCTGTTCGCTCAGCCCCAAACGCAGATTTTGACAATCTGAACACAGGTATGTTGTTGCTGTACAGATGAGTCAACCATATAGATGAACTACGAGCCCGCCATATATTGGACGTTTTATCGCGGAAAGGCTTAATTTTTTTTAGAGGGTCTCAAGTGGTAATTTTTTTTAAGGTTTTTACTGTGCAAAAGTGCTATGGATCCTTCCCCGTCCAGATCCGGGTTCGAATTTTTTGGTTTTTTGTTAAACTTTTCATAGAGACAAAATCTTTTATTTTCTGCCTTGAAATTACTGACACTAGAGTAAAAATGTGGCTCTTGAACGCTGATGAAGGGTAATACCTGAATTTTAAGCAGTTAATTGCATTTGGCTTTACATAAACGCTTTGGTCGCTTTGACTGCATTATAGGTAAATAGCCGTGTTTTTTAAATACTCCCTTGGTGTGACCAATTGGCGCCGGTTGGCGGAGCGAAGGAGCGACTGGCGCGCCTTGTTGGACGGCCATAACCGTTTAGACGGTTAAGCGCCAATTAAGTAAGTAAGTAAGTTACTTTTAAAATTTTGATTCAATTAGAAGAAAAATTTTCTAAGCGGTGTCGTTCCCCGGCAGTATTTGGCAAGCACTTCGAGTGTATTTCTGCCACGAAAAGCTGTCAGTGAAAACTCATCTGCTTTGCAGATGCCGTTCAGAGTCGGCATAAAACAAGTAAGTCGCGTCCCGCCCATTTGTAGGAAAAATTAAAAAGGAATACGACGCAAATTGGATGAGAAGCTATGCCTAAAATCTCTTCGGAGGTTATCGCGCTTTACATTTATTTATTTATACATCTGCATTTGCTGGTAAAAAAAAACGATTATCAACAATTTACATAATATTTAGGAGACCCATCTAGCGGCAATTATTGATAAACCCCTTGTATATACTTATCTTGGCCATAGTGTGTAACCTATATCTAAATCGGTTGCGATAGTGTGCGATTGTATAGAGATAAAATAAAGAGACACATTCCATTCCACGTGATAATGCATACTGAAATTTAGCCGTATTAATTTTCTGCGCAAAAATTTCATAAGTTGAGATAACGTTTAAATGGTTAAGTACATATTAGTGACGTGCATTATTACACTACAAAGTATTGTACAATGTAGTATAATTGATAAATACCTTGTATATGTTGTGCAAACGAAGAAGTTGTAAAGTAAATGTTGTGCTGTTGTCAAACAGATGGTTGTAGATGTTGTGTCGTTCTGGTTTGATCACTCTACACACAACATCGCATGTTCGTTCCACTATGTTGTATTGGGAACTACACAACATGCATTCATTTCTCTCTCTCATATACGCAAATACTTATTGTACTTATAGTGTGCTTGATCGTTGCAACGCGTGGCAAATTGTTTTGTGGAAAAGTAAAGTGTTTGTGGTAAAATTTCTGTGAAATTTTATATTATATTTGTGATAAATGAATAACAATGACATTAAAGCTAAAATCCTGTCAGGTGTTTATAAAATAAATATAAAGCGAGGAAGAAGCAAAGTTTGGGATTATTTCGGCCATATTATTGACGATGGAAATAATGAAATCCCAAACTTTATTGCATGCAAAATATGCAATAGCGTTTACAAATACTCAAAGTATGCGCTGTCAAATATGTCGAAGCACAAGTGCTTCGTTGGAGCACAAAATGAAGAAGGAGTAATACAAGTTGAGGTGAATGGAGATACCAAGAAGAGATGCACAGAAGTTTTGGCAGAATGGGTGACGGGTGACATTCGCCCTTATGCGCTGGCTCAGGATCGTGGCCTTAAAGAATTTACCAAATTCATACTCGAGGTTGGACATAAACATGGATCTAATGTAAATGTGGAAAACCTCTTGCCGCACCCCACTACAATTTATAGAAATGTTGAGCAAAGGTTTAAAATACATTTTTCAATTTTAAAAACCGATGTAACAGCGGTAGCTGAGACTGGATATGTGCTAACAAGCGATATATGGACGGACAATTTCCTAAAAATTTATTAATTAATAACAAAATGTGATTTATGTTCCTTTTTTAATATTCGAAACATGTACCAATCTAATGTGAATCAAAGCAATTTATGAAATCGAGTTATGTAAAATTTTTATTTATTTTTATGTTATGTTAAAATGAATACCTTTGAAAAATTAGTATTTTTTACTATTCACCTTTTCTGGTATAAATACAAAATGTTTCCATCCCAAAAACAAATAAATTTGTCTTTTTATTCTATTTTACTGCAGTCAGACAAAAATAGTATTCCACAAATACTCACTACATCTGTTTGAAATGAAATACTACTTTGTATTGTGCAACTTGTATGTAGTATTGTAAGTTGATACAACTCAACTACACACAACCTACGAGAGTAGAGCACAACATCTACAAATACAACATAAATGAAAACACGCACTCAAACTTACTCAAAAACGAAATCATGACCAACTTGCACGATGTTGTGTACCAATGCACGTGTATAGTACATATATGTAAAAAAAAAAAAACACAGCTACTATCCTAATTGCTCGCTTCGCTTTACAACTTCGTGTCTCTATATATATTACCTTATAGCGCTGTTAACTGGAAAAAAGAAGAAACGCAGCAAAAGCCTTTACGTGTTTCATGCCTAATACTAAGCCAATTTCCTACTTTTTACGACATCACACGAAAATTTGATGCTAAACAAAAAAATTTAAGTTAGTAATTAAGGCTGGGTGCGAGTTTGCCTAAATTGAGAAAGAACTTTAATGAGCGTACTTTTTAGCCTAAATTCAAACGACTTATGTATATAAAAAACAAATATCTAGTTTTTTTTATGATTCAAGCAAATGCAAATAAAATGTATGTTTGGCCAAACCAATTCGGATTAGTGGATGCATGTATTGGCTGGTGAAGCGTCCAGTGTGAAATCTGTGTAGGTTTTTCAAATCGTTCTTATCTAATTGTGGCATCGGAGGACTTGGTTCCTTACAAAAAAATGTGGGGCATTGTACGAATAAATTTGACTGGATCCAATGGTCCAAAATATGTTTCGTTCAACATCTTGGATGTCCCAATAAATGTGCTTTTCCACACCCGGCTGGTGGTACCTTGAGGCAAAATGCACATGAGGCATAGTTTCATAGACGCGTACAATATATGACATGAAGCTATTATTTCTCTACGCTTCAAGATCTGCACACGAAGCTACTTTCGAGCGTCGCTGCAAAAAGCAAACAATTATTAAAAAAATAAAAAATTAAATTTCTTCAGGTATATCCGTCCCCGAAACTAAAGGAAAATAGGTATTACAAGTTGTTTGCATCCCCGAGCCTTTGTTAACTATGAAAGGCAAATTTAATCCACCGCGGTCTAGAGAAAAAAGTGATTTCTAGTTTCCAACACTTTTTAGCCTTCTAATCGTTTCAACAAGGTCTAACCAAGCTTTTATGGTGTGGAATACTCTTTTTCGCTTTGGTAATATACATTTCACGCACTTTTATTGACTAAAATAACATTTTCTTACTAATTTCACAAATTTGCATACGAAAAAATGTAAACAAACATCTTGTTCTTCCTGTTTTTCAAGCGCACGTACGCTCAGCGACAAACATCGCTGTATGCTTAGCTACATGAAGCTTTCGTGCTTTGTCGCTTTCATGCATTACACCCCGTGTGCAGCTCTCCATTCAAGTACATGTGTTCGACATCAAAGCGTACAGATTTCGCATGTAGCGTCTTGTTGTTGTTGTTGTAGCGATAAGGTTGCTCCCCGAAGGATTTGGGGAGTGTTATCGATGTGATCGTCCTTTGCCGGATACAGATCCGGCACGCTCCGGTAACACAGCACCATTAAGGCGCTAGCCCGACCATCTCGGGAACGATTTATATGGCCACATTAAACCTTCAGGCCATCCCTCCCTCTCCACCACCAAGTTCCATGAAGAGCTTGGGGTCGCCAGAGCCTCGTCTGTTAGTGAAACAGGATTCGCCGCGGATAGGTGAGGTTGACAATTGGGTTTGGAGAAGCTATATATTGCGCTGGCAACCTGCGCTACACAGCCCTTTTAATGGCCTGTTACGACAGGCATACCTACCTGCTGGGGGTGGATGCAGCGTCTAATACGCGTATCCTCGTGTGCACCTTGCCTCAGTCAATGCATTTCCTTTTTCAGTTGTCTGGCGATATCTTCTATTAATCCGGTTCGATAACCTACAATTTTGATGCTCATCTCAGCTTAAGCGGCCAAAGTGGCAGGGTTAAACTCTAGTCAACCTTAATTAGAGATTAAACTCGCAGTGAAAAAACCTGCATGTCATTCTTCTACGGGAATTACGCACAAATTACACACACAAGATTGCGCATTAAACATAAGATCAGCTGTTTTTTATGGCCAATTTTTATTTCATTTTCCTTTAGCTCTTGTTTTTTTCTCTCTTTCTTTCATTCGCTCAAGCAGTCAACTGTGACGTATATGCACAGAACGAAGCAATTTTGAACTTGTGAATGCGCAATCTTCTGTGTGTGATTTGTGGGAATTACGTGCTGTTATTCAAACGCAGACGGATTTATCTGCTCAGCCCTAAATAGAGCAACAGTTGAAGCAACTTGGCCTCCCTGATATGGCATGGTTCTTGTGCAATTTTCATAACACATGGCAATACTGTACCCATGATTGATGTTGATCATTGCCTTGTAATCATCATGCTGATTGATTTGGTCTGCCTCAAATAACCGAAAAACTATAGTTTTCTTTTATTATGTTGAAATATTTGTGTGATTCAGTGGCTGATAAAAGTTTTGTACCCATTAAAACATTAAAATAAAGGCAATATATATACATAAAATTATAATAATAAATGTTACTAAAAATTGATAAGGACAACGATAAGAGGTGCTCTGTTTGCTGAAAAACACACAGGAGTTGGTAAATGTTGGCAACATCAATTTTTGATACGATGCAGATGCGTAATCGCTCAGAAAAATACAAAACGCGAAGCGGATATTCTACGAATAACTCCTACAATAAAGAGCAAACAAAAGCATATACATATATGCAAGCAGAAATGCCAAGTGTATTTTATATGTAAAAAAAGCGAAAGATAGATTGAACTAAATGTGAATGCGATGATTACATACTATATATTTGTATACATGTATGTGCACGTTTAGATTTTTATCACGATTTTATGTGTTGGTGTTTTTGCATGCAGTGCGTTGAATTATTTTCATGTAACGGAAACTCTGGTGGATTTTCTTTAGTGTACGTACATGTGTATGTTTGTGTGGCTCTGTGTATGAGAGAAATGTCTCAAAATTTCTTGTTCTTGCTGATGTGCTGAACATATCTAGTTTAGTATATCGCCTTCATTTCATATTAGATTTTAATATTGTGAATATTTTTCGAATGCGTTAAAAAGGCGTTTATTCTTGTTTTTGTTTAATTATTAATAACTAATTTATACATTTTTACATTGTTTTAAGAAGATTGTGAAGTGCTTAATTGTGTGAAAATTAAATTTCATTAAATCCAATAACTATGTGTAATGTACCACCTAAGTTCTTTCAAGTTTGTCGTTTATGCCTTACTTTGGTCAAAGAGCATGACGTTGAGGTGCTGCAAATATTTAATTCATCAACATCATCATCTGCAGCAGTCGTCCCAGCAACCGCCACAACTACGAGCGCGCCGACGACGACGACGACAGCACAATTTGTCTCTACTGAAAATAAAACAAACGTTGGAGCTCCTGCAAATACCCCCAGCAAACAATTTCATCAACATCATCAACTGCAACTGCAACATCATCACCAGCTACATGCTCATACGCATCAATTTGGGAGGCCACAAAATACTAGCTGCAGTAACAGTAGTACACAAAACGATTGTAGCTCTGCTGATAACCTATCTCTATCCACCCCTGTATCCATTTTTAAAAGTGAGGAAGAGATGCCAGATAATAATATAAGTACACTTGTGCCGTTTGTGCCTTCTAATATTGCTGTATCTGATAATTCTACATATGGAATCAGTCAATTGTTGTCTAAATCATTGGAAAATAGCAAAGTGGGGGTCTTTTCAACATCTAATCCACAAATACAAGTAAAAAATGCCACACATGTTCAACACAAGATTACATTATTGCCCTCGTCTTTGTCGTCCAATGATAACGTAGAAGAGGGCAAAAGCAACAATGGTGGCAGCAGCATGGCACTTGGTGAGGAGCAAGAGGAGGTGTATAAGAAGGCAAACCATGATGAATCATCACCACATATTACCATTCAAATACTCAGCTGTCTCTCTATAAAGGTACGTACGTAATAAGTAAAGAGATCCGATTACGGCACCACTGACAATAATTAAACACAAGCAGGGTTGCCAACTATCTTAGTGAGCTCTTACTAGATTTAAAAAATACCATTTTTTGTGTTTTTCTTCGAAGCAATATCATTTAAACACTCAAAATTTTTGACGAAAGGAAGCCATAAACTTATTTACAATACATTTTTCGCCTTGTGTATGTTTTCGTACACATTTGTTTATGTACGTAACCTAGGGCAGCTATTATCAATGCTATGTTTAATGGAATTATCAAATAGTATTAGAATATCCTTAAGTTGTTGTAATTCTGTAGATAAATAAATATAATGGCGCCTCATAGTTATAATGAAAATAAAATAGGTTTAAAATTTAGAGGATCGTGGCCTGATGCTTCCTTTTGCGGGAAACCACAATACAATTCTGGAATGCGGTTGACCGTTGAGGTTTCTTATTTTCTGGTTATTTCCACCAATAAAAAATCCGGTTTTGGATAAAATATCATAACATTAATGTTAGAACGCAAAAATATATGGTAATTCTATAGGACAGCATGACACTGGTAATACCTTGGGTGGGTCCAAAACCGGTTAGGATACTATATCCGCGGAAAACACTTATGTTCACAATTTTGTTTGTGCGTACCACAAAATCATCAAAATTACAACAACCACATGAAAAATTTCAAAATTTTTTTTTGCAAATATCTCTTTACAGACCCAACATTTTTACCTCCGCTTTCAGATTCGCGATACTGAATCCAAAACGCGTCTTTTGATACCCCTCTCGATATTTTTAGACGTGTATTAAGAGTATCATGCTGCCGTATAGAATTAACAAATATGTTACAGTTTGTTATATTTTTGTTATGAAAAAAACACCAAAATAAAAGAAATAAAAATGTGAGAGCAGTGAGAATTTTAAAATTTTTTTAAACGTCTATTCCGCTCTCACCGGTTTTACCTTGTAATATTTATACCATCGTTTGAACAACGCTATATTTCCGAATTTGTTTGAATTTGAGAGATAGGGTGATATTCGCAAGGAGATGAATTTTCGTAAGGAGGGTTAAATTAACTGGGGGTGCTTGCTAAAGCACTGCCGAAGGCCGAGCCCGCTTTTCCTAAGATTTTGATTTGCTCCGCCTACCACACCGAATATACTGGGTTCATCTCCCGGGAAAAGCAAGAACATTTAGATACAAGTGTTTTCAATTAGAAGAAAGGTTTTCTAAGCGTGGCCTCTCGTCAGTAATTTGGCTGACCACTCAGTGTATTTCTGCCATGAAAAGCTAATGAGTGAAAACTCATCTATCTGCCTTGCAAATGCCGTAAAACATGTAGGTCCCGTCCCATACAGAAGGACCACGACGAAAATTGTAAAGAAGCTCGACCTACTCTTCGGTGGCATATCGAGCCTTGTATTTATAAATATAGAGAAGCATTACTACAGCATACTTGCAAGCTTTAAAAAAAGAGGAAAAAAATGAAAAAAAAATGTATACATAACAAAACACAAAACATAAATAAATAATTAATATACAAAACATAAAAAGATAAAAATTAAAAAAATAATTTTAAAAATATATTTTTATTTGCCTTCAAATATTATAATTTATTAAATTTTAATGAGCTCGAGGCAGTTTAAAAAATTGAAACACAGTTTAAATTTTTATATCTCAATTTTATTTGGTCGATATTTCGATCTCATTCTGAGATCATCCTCAGGAACTGTGGACAAAAACAACAATTAGTTAACATGTAAACAATTTTCAAACCCTAAACATAATACCACTTACACAATTGAATATGTTTTACCGACTAACAAGATGTACGAAAAAAGAAAGCGTAGAAGTCAAATAAATATGAAAATATAAACAATTTAAAACACCGTAAGTATAAACAAAAATCTACAAAAACAACAATACATAGGATGACGAACAAAAAGACATAATCATTTGGAACATGTTCCAGGAATAACGGAAAGAATAAAATTTTCAAAGCTCTATGACAGAGATAAATATCAGATCGCGTCAACTTATAAACACACGCTAAGAAAACTCTACAGCAATACAAAGGATAGAATTCCCAAACAAGAGAAGTCTGATGTAGTTTACAGGATTCCGTGTAATGGTGACGGGTCCCACTTATGCAAAAAGGTATATGTGGGGACAACAAAAATGAAACTCAAGACAAGGATTTCCGCTCACAGGTCAAATGTGAAATTAAGAAGCAGTTTTTCGGACAATAAGACGGCATTGTCATCACATTGCAAAGATACCGGACATTATCCCGATTTCGATAATGTATCCATTTTACACGAGGAGAAAAATTACGGCAAAAGATATACTTTAGAAATGCTGCACATAACGAACACCCCTAATGACACGAAAATGAATTATAAAATAGACACTGATCAGCTGGCGCGCGTTTACCGCGACTTAGTTTTAAGACAACAACACCGTTCTAGTTAGAATTGCAGCTCAACACAACAAATGCAGTGGGATGACAAATATATATGTACATATGTACATTTGTGTGTTAATGCAAATGATTATGTCTTTTTGTTCGTCATCCTATGTATTGTTGTTTTTGTAGATTTTTGTTTATACTTACGGTGTTTTAAATTGTTTATATTTTCATATTTATTTGACTTCTACGCTTTCTTTTTTCGTACATCTTGTTAGTCGGTAAAACATATTCAATTGTGTAAGTGGTATTATGTTTAGGGTTTGAAAATTGTTTACATGTTAACTAATTGTTGTTTTTGTCCACAGTTCCTGAGGATGATCTCAGAATGAGATCGAAATATCGACCAAATAAAATTGAGATATAAAAATTTAAACTGTGTTTCAATTTTTTAAACTGCCTCGAGCTCATTAAAATTTAATAAATTAAAAAAATAAAATAAAATAAATAAATAAAAACAAATACAGAAAATAATAGTAAAACAGTCTCATGTGATTTTTAATAATTGCTATTCAGTTACTACTTTTGAGTAATACAGGCAAGTCTCACTTATATGTGAAAAATGAACAGACGCTTAAAATCTAAAAAAAAAATAAAATAAATGTAAGGCGCGATAACCTCCGAAGAGATCTAGGGCCGAGCTTCTCTTCCAATTTGCTCGTGCTCCTCTTGATTTTCCCTACAAATTGGCCGGACGGGACCTAAATGTTTTATGCCGACTCCGAACGGCATTTGCAAGGCAGTTGAGTTTTCACTGAGAGCTTTTCATGGCAGAAATACACCCGGAGCGCTTGCCAAACACTGCCGAGGGGCGAGCCCGCTTAGAAAAATTTTCTTCTAATTGAAAAACCTTATTTCTAAAATTTTTATGTTGCTTTGCCCGGGGTGCGAACCCAGAGCATACGGTGTGATAGGCGGAGCACGCTACCATCACACCATGGTGGCCGGCAGAACAAAAACAAATGAATAAATTGAAAGAAAAATTTAATATAAAATTAAAAAAAAGATTAGAACTTAAAAAAGTTAAAACGCATAGAAAAAAAAAATTTGTTAAATTAAAATTTCTGTTTGATTTAGGGAAATATTTAGGGGCAAAAAATTATTTAAATTACGAAAAAATCTTATTAGAAACAAAACCGAAAAAAATAAAAGAAAAAAGTTAAATCATTCCGTTCTAGTGCGGGTCATCCTCGGCTCAACTGTAATTTGTCGGGCTTTGTTAGTTGAGTCGGAAATTTTAATAGGCCTCAAGGTTGGCTTTGTGCTTCCTTCTGGCTTTTCGGCGGAGTTGGGAGATGCAGTGCTTCACTGATCTGGTGTCAGATAGTGGTTGTGCACTCCCAACAGAAATCAGTGAAAGTATAAGTGAAAGCATATTGAAAAATTAGAATTGATAACCTGGCGTGGGCCACATAATACCAACTCGATTTACGTATAACTGTCGTAACGGGAAAATGTTTAGCACATGGCGACAGGCCATATACTGGAAATTAAGGAATTATAACGCAACAAATTACGGATTATAATTTTGCTGATGAATAAGCAGCTCGTTTTAAAAGCTATGCAATACTGTGCATATCTATGAACACTAAATTGCAATTTTGATTGCAAAAATTTTAAAATCACTTTCTGTGAACATTAATTAATTATTTGACAAATAATAATTGACATCCATTCGCAAGCTGCTACACGTGGTTCTGGCCTATTTGAAATTACATCTAAAAAAAAAAAAAATATATATATAACACTAAATACGAAGACTATTAGAATATAACCTGGCGTGGTGCCATTTAAATACCATTTTACAAATCACGGATAGTCAAATACTAATAGCAAGCTGCTACACATGGTTCTGGCCGAATTGGTATTACCATTGTGTACTGGTGGAGCTCAACGTGCGTCTATACAACATTGGAAATTTTATCCATTAATTAAACAACATATAATATTGATAATAACCTGGAATATGGGACTTTTATTATAGTCCTCTCCATTAAACCAAATTTCAAAAAAAAAAAAAAATAGTTAAATGAAAAGAGTACAAAATTAGAAACCGAAATAAAAAGGAACGAGGATAAAAAAATTGGGAAAGCAAAATAAAAATGAATTGAAAAACAAAACTATTATACACCTTTTCCAGTTTAAGTTCAGAAATTTACAATTCAAGTTCAGAAAATTGCAATTCAAGTTCAGAAAATTACAATTCAAGTTCAGAATTTCCGATTCAAGTTCAGAAAATTACAATTTAAGTTCAGAAAATTACAATTCATGATCAGAATTTCCAATTCATGTTCAGAAAATTCCAATTAAAGTTCAGAAATTCCGAATTAAATTCAGAAAAATACAATTCAAGTTCAGAAAATTTCAATTCAAGTTCAGAATTTTCATATCAAGTTCAGAAAATTACAATTCAAGTACAGAAAATTACATTTCGGGTTAAGAAAATTATAATTAGGGTGTATTTTTTATTTTTTATTCCAATTCATACCGTAATGTAATATGTACTTACATGTTATTTGCGGAAGTGTTGATGCTTCGTTGACAATGGTGGAGGAGAGAGAAGAGAGGAAAAGGTTTTTTCTTTGCTATCTAATTCATGTGAGCAAAATAGGTTTAAGTGAGTTAAGAAGTCCAATGCTTCCTTAACAGATAGTAGGCCTTCATATGTTTGTATCAAATTATTAGCGCTAACATTTACCATCTGACAACCTTTCTGAACTTGAATTGTAATTTTTTGAACTTAAACTGGAAAAGGTGTAGTAAAGAAATATATTATAAAATGTACTACTTTAATTTAAGAAAAGGTAAAAATGACAATGAAAAAGGGAAACTTTTGATTTTTTGTATAGGATAATTTGCGCAAGCGCGCTTGAAAAAAAGCTCCTTCAGCTAACCTTTTTGGCGGAACCATACAGGTTGTGAAAGTGAACCAGCAAATTGATACTTTAGCTGCCTCCCACCACCTAAGGCTGATTTGTGGGAGGTTGATCATGGCTTTATATCGCTTTGAGTTATATCCTCCTATCAGTGCCTTTGTCTGCCGTAGTATTGGAATCCCACGGCAATGTCGTTCTCTGAGGCTTGTCTCTTTATGCCTGAAATCGTACCTTATAGTATGCCATCCTATCACCTATTGTTCTTTTGGTCGCTGCCTTCCTGGTCAGCCCGTCTGCGTCCTCGTTTTCATCCACCCGTCCGTGACTCGACACCCTAGTCAAGTATAGCTTTATGTGTACCAGAAATAAATTGTTTATTAAATTTAGTTATAATAACTAAGATAAAAACTAACTGAAATAAATTTATTTACAGATTTCACCGGATGATGGCCTGCCTGCAATTGTCTGCAACACCTGCAGAGCACAGTTGAATGCATTTTGGAACTTTCGTTTGATGGCTCAAAAAGCAGATTTCACCCTTAAAGAAATAACGAAATTCTCTAAGCAGGTGTGTTTGGTTTGGCCACTGTTGTTGCAATCTTTCCTTTTTGTGAATTCCAAATTTGATATTTTTTTTTACTTTTCTTTAGGACCAGATTTCTATAGAAAATAAGGCACATACTTTTTCAAGCATTTTAACATCACCACCATGCGGTAAGTCATCTTCAGAAAGGATGGCGGCAAAAGCTTTAACCGAATTAAGTAAATCATCCAAAGGTTATTTTGGGAATTTTAAACCCATAAATATATCTTCCGAAAATTATGTTGAAACTTGTAAAACCGCGGGCTCTGAAGATATTATTACTAAAACACAAGAATCAAATATAAATGAACATGTTGATGACAACAATGTTGATGATGATATTTATAATACTACATCTTGTTCGTCGAAAACTCCGCCCATGATGAAAATACCATTGGAAGCACTGTCACCAACGATAAGGCCTCCTCCAGAGCTACTGCCGATGATCGAACGATCAAATGAGTTAAAAAAATGTTTAGTTGCACATAATATTGTACCACAGCCAATAATAGCAACAACAACAGCATCAGTAGTAGTAGCAACAACAGCAACAGCTATGCCTATTACAACCAAGGCAGATGTAATAGAAGATCGTATGGGTACAACGGTTTATTTTGCTCCAAATGATAGTTTAATTAATTATGATGGTCTCATATCGCCGAATACAATTGCAAAAAATTTAATAAATATGAAAAGTGAAAATTTACCTAATATTGAGAAAATAAGAAATTTACAACAAAAATTAGAAACGGCTGCTGTGCTAATGGATATTAGTAAAAAAGTGATTATATCACCACCATGCTCGAATCGTCAATCTCCAAATTTACCTACAATGCAAATAGCAGCTACAGCACCAACAGCTACAACATCAGTTACAACAACAACAGATGAAAGTATTAAAAATTCTGTGATAAAAACTGAACGTCCATCAAATAATGAAAAGACAACTGTAAATGCCGCAACACTTACAGTTACAACACCAACAACAACAACATCCACACAACAATTAGATGGGAAGGAAATAGACTTATCAATTAAAAAACCGAAACATGAATTCTCAAACACACAACAACAAACTACAACAACTGTATCTCAATTATTACATTATGCTCGTCCTACAATACTCGAATTACAACAAAAACAACAACAACAACAACACCAAGCACATATACTACAACCTGTTAACCTAGATTTAGAAACTACAAGTATTATTAAAGGAGAAATTGCAAAGGAAACTAGACCTTGCAGTACTACTACTCAATTATCAATATCAATACCAAATAAAAAGGATACTCCAACAGCAGGAGCAGTAACATACTCAGACTCAGATGATAGTTCGGACTCAAATCGTTTGGAAATGGATATGAGTTCAATGTTAAATGAGCGTAAAACACCGGATAGTATAACATCGGAAGAACAAGTGACAGATATTGCGACTACACAATTGTGGCAAGCGCTTGCTAGATCAGCTGGTAACTTGTTTATAGACTATAGCTGAACTAATTCAATTTATATTTAATTACTATTATCTTTCAGCAAATAATGAAAATAATCAGTTATTACGGCATATGATACAACGATCACTTGTTTTTCCACCACCCCCATCAACAATTTCCTCTGAGAATGTACCTGAGCAACCGATGGCATTGTTAAAGGTAGAGTAATGTGATGAAATGTTGAATAACGACCGAGTGCTACTTTTCCAGACACGCTTTAACGAACACTTTTAATAATAAATAAATAATCGGCCTTATGCATAAAGAGAGAACCAGTCTCGATTTCCTCATCGAAAACTACAGTTTTTTTTTAAACAGAAAAACAGAAAATCTGCCATTAACTAAAAAATTTATTCTCTGCAAATGCTCGCTTCTAATGCATGATGCTCAACGACTAAATATTAAATTCCATAAGAATTCAGAAAGTCAATATATGCTGAGCGGAATTCTGCTCTATTTTGGCGCCTTAAAACAGCTAACTTTTGGTAAACGCCCTTATTTGAATTTGTGTGAAGAACGTATTATTTTAGAAGGTATTTCAAAAACGCTCTATGTACCTCATATAAGTTCAACAAATTTTAAGCTGGAAAAGGGCGTTTATTAAAAAACGGTATTGAGTCTTTCTCAATGAATTGTTAAAATAGTAAAAAAAAATAAACTTTGTTTGAGATAGGACTTTTTTCAAACAAATTCTGAATAAGGGAGTTTTTTAAGATACTATGCATTCAGGCGACGAAAAATTGGGTCAGACGTCCGCGATCCAAGCATTGGCGTACAAAGCTAAATAAGTGTTATACCTCGTTCGTTCTCTAAGTACTATGAATACATAACACTGCATTAATCAATTAATTATATAAATTGTTGTTGTAACGTTAAAAAACTTCACAAAGATTGGTAGAATATGAAAATCTATTGTTCGAAAAAGCCAACACTGCTGGAGCTTCATAACAATATATGCAACAGCAACGCTTTTAATTCACTTTTTATTTTTTTTCCACTTGCAGAATGATAATTTAAATAAACTTTGTCGTAGAAAACAAACATGCCCTACAAAAAATGATGCAATTGAACAATTGCCGCCAAACATTATCTCTGTTAATACACAAAATATCGAAATGAATGCCAATACCCACAATCAAGTTGCTGTTGTAGCTGCAGCGGCTGCTGCATCAATGCAAGATAAAAAGGTAAAACATATACAGCAGTATGATAATAATCGATTCATTATGTGGCAGCAAAAGTTGCTTTCTGACTCGAGATGACAAATAGTTATCCATATTTGTAATTATGTAGAGCAATTGAATACGTTGGTACAGTGTTGATAAAATTTGGAAACATTCGAAATAAAACATTTCAAGCTCGAACACTTGGAAACACACAATCTCCATGTCATTTCATTTCATAAACGTATCGTTCTTTAGCGGCCGCTGTGTTGTGGTGGTAGGCGGCTCCGCCTACTACACCGAATATCCTGCGTTAAAGCACCGGGCAAGGCAAAGTCGAATATTTGGAAACAAGTTTTTTCAATTAGATAAGAGATTTTTTAAGCGGAGTCTTCAGTGTATTTCTGCCATGAAAAGCTTCTCAGTGAAAATGCATCTCACTTGCAGATGCCGTTCGGAGTCTGGGTAAAACATGTAGGTCCCTTCCCGCCAATTTCTAGAAAAAATCAAAGAGACTACGACGCAAATTGGAAGAGAAGCTCGGCCTCAAATCTTTTCCGAGGTTATCGCTGCTTGCAGCCTTGAGCAGAGCTCACAGAGTATATTAATTTTGTTCGCATAACGGCACCCTGCAACGCCATAAACTAATTGAGATAGTATATATAGACTTCTATATATAAAAATGATGTGGGCGAAAAAAGAAATTCATTTAGCCATGCCCGTCCGTCCGTCTGTCCGTGAACATGATAACTTGAGTAAATTTTGAGGTATCTTACTGAAATTTGGTATGTAAGTTCCTGGGCACTCATCCCAGATCGCTATTTAAAATGAACGAAATCGGACTATAACCATTCGATATCGAAAATTTCGAAAAACCGGAGTACCGCCCACTTTTTAAAGAAGGTAGTTTAAAAGTTTTGCAAGCTGTAATTTGGCAGCTGAGTATGTAATGTTCGGTTACACGCGAACTTAGCCTTCCTTCCTTGTTTATGTATCGTTCTTTAACGAGTCAAATCGAACAATTGTTGGCTTCGGAATATTTTTTTTTTATTTTTTTCAAGTACGAGAACTCATAAATTGCTTTATGCAAAACACCTCTTGTTACCATTACTTGTAATTCACAAATGGACATTTCATTGACTTTATTATTTTACATTTTTCATCCCGAGTTTGAGTAAAAGTGACCTTTAAAATACTGTTAAATTTGTGTTTGCAAACATTTCTCATACATATTATTTTTTTTATTTAGAATAACAAGAATACCAGCCCAAGCTCAAGCTCCGGCATAATTAACAATCCAAAAGATATGTCCTGTTCGAACTGTGGCACTTTAACAACGACCATTTGGAGGCGTAGCATACGTGGTGAGATGGTGTGCAATGCTTGTGGATTATACTTCAAATTACATGGTGTAAATAGACCGCATTCAATGAGACGCGATACTATACATACAAGGCGGAGACGTCCGAAGGAATCAGAAAAATCAAAAAAGAGTAAGTATTAAAATTGAGTTTGCAAATACATTATATACTTATGCAGTATTTAATAAGATCGCATGGCAGTTAATTAAAATGAAATTCAATTGAGGATTAAGTAAACAAAGTACTATCTCCGTTTTTCGAAGTTAGCCTCCCAAAAATAGATATTGGCTTTCGAAGTTCGAAATTCTATATTTCGAAATTTAATTTTTTTTGTTAAGCGTTCACAAAAAAAGTTTGCTTAATAGCAAAAAGCACAAAAGAGTTTGCTTAATAGCGAAGACACAAACCTCTGTGCTACGGCGTGTTGTTTAGTTTTTAAACGGTTTTATTTAGCTTGACTTGACAGGTAGGCCGCACGGCCGCATCCACGGCCGTTGTGAACGAATTGTGTTATTGAAATTTAAGTAACTTGCCGATAAGCTACAATCTTGAAACTTGGAAGTTCAGAACCCGATGACAATGCAATAATAATAAAAAAAAAACCGCTAGGCGGCGCAAGGATCGAGATATTCACAAAAATCGTATTTGGGGTCCGATTTGGCTCATATTTGGAACACAATACATACAAGAATAGAAAGCGACCTATGAAAATAAATCGCCGCTAGGTAGCGCAAGGATCGAGATATTCACAAAAATCGTATTTGTTGTCCGAGTTGGCTCATATTTAGAACACATAATACATACAAGAATAGAAAGCGACCTATGATGTCCGATTTGCCTCATATTTGGAACAAATATTACATACAGTCCGGTAGAAATGACATCAAAATATTTTGGAGTTGGAGGAGGAGCATACGTGGCGCAGAGTCGAGTAAAGCCTTTGGAAGGATTATGTATTGAGGACTTAGATTGTGACAAATTATCAGGAAAGAGTCCTTGCAATTATGAGTCACTAAAAGAACCAAATAGAATGAGAAACAATAGGCAATTAAATAAAGACTAAAAACTTGAAAATAAAATAATTAAAAAAAATTTTTTAAGTTAGCGGTTTTATCGAAAACAATACTTACATGAAGTAATAATAATACTAAAAGCCAGAAAATAATTAGGTAGGTCCTAGGTACTAGTCATCACACTTCTCATCAATCTAGGGCGTTGATCAGACAATTAAATAAAAGCGTTGGGCGCGTGTAATTTCTAAAAATGTGAGGCGTAGCATAACCTGATTAAGGATCAGTTATATATGACTATCAATAGAAATTTGACGCGTCCAACGCTTTTATTTAATTGTCTAATCAATGCCTTGATGAGGAGTGTGAGGCCTAGTACCTAGGACCTACCTAATTATTTTCTAGCTTTTAGTACTATTATTACTTCATGTAAGTATTGCTTTCAATAAAACCGTTTAACATAAAATTTTTTTTTAATTATTTTATTTTAAACTATATTTATGTTATTTACTTACTTTCTAATTAAGCAATCTTGTAACAAAAAATTATTTTCTACAATTACGTATATATTTTCGCCTAAACATATAAAATAACTCAACTTCTAATATTTATTTTATTTTATTTAGAAAACAAGCGAGCAAGCTCCCCTTCGGAAGTTCTTTGTAAAATGCCTATTTGTGGTGCAAGTGGTGCAGGTGTTGAGCTCAAACAAAATATGTTCTTAGCAGTCGAAAATCCAGAAACAACTGTTTTTTCTTTTGCTGTAAGTCAATTCATAGTCTTTTTTTGTTTTACATTTGTTTACGTAAAAAAAAGTAGTTTTAGTTTAAAGGACGGTTCTTACATATTTTGTTTTTATTTATTCGAAATATGCATAAACGGCTCACATTTTCAATATATGTTATTTAAAAAACCAACATAACCAGTTTTTAGAATGCGCTTGAGGTTAACTTAAAATGTATTTACTCAAATGCCGGTATTCTGCCGCATGTTCTATAAGAACATTTGTATATTTCAGAACTAATTTCAAAAAATCATTGTTTAATCAACAAACAAGTAAACCAAAAAGCAAAATACGATTATCTGAATTTATAGTACCTATCACTTATCTCGAAATTCGTCAACGCTAAGTAATGTAAAATAAACATATTAACGTATACAAAAATTTTCCCCCCTGAAGATGCTAAGATATTAGCGAAACGTCGGGTTGTACTAGTGGAGTCTTTTGACTTGCACTAAAGCACATATTGGTCAAATAAAGCCTATTTTTATTAATTACTTTGGAAAAACGAATTGACCGGCTACAAAAAGTTTAGCTTCCTGATCAGTTTTTTTTTTTCAGAAAATCTACCTAGACTATGTATCAAATGTGAGACCACTCATATCTAAGCGTATGGACCTAAAAAGCTAGCTAGGCTAAAGATGTTCTATTAAGGGCATACTACGAAGGTAGTTGACGAAGTGTTAGTTCTCTGGCAGCAGTACGCTCGGGTATCAACACATTTTGATATTAGTCATCTTATTAAATTTCTTTTTCTGAGTGTATATGAAGCTGAATTCAGTACCAGGTGTTGTTATCCCAACAGCTGATTTCTTCTACTTGATTATGTACCATACAACGTCTTGTACAACAATGTGTCGAAATCAATGAAAATTTTCCTTTCTTTACTTCACATACTTCTGCACGGCGAATTGGTTGAATTCGCTTTGCCATTACCTTGTATAGGGTCGCCTTGGTATGTATTGTTTGAAAATCCTTTAATTTCTTTCGAGAGTTTGCAATTGTGAAACTTGACTGTAATTTTTTGGATTTTTAAATTTACATTTATTTTTCTTTCTCTAAAAAAACAAAGACAGAAAATCTCGAAAAATCGAAATTTATGATATATTACCTTTTTCAAAATCTTTTCACTTAGGGCTGTTTCTCATATGAAATTTAAAAAGTTTCTTCCATTTATACATTACATTACAAAACGGCCCTCGTGATTTTTCGAGAAAAAAAATCTGTTAGTAAGGGCTTTTGTGAGTTAAGCTAACGATATGTAAATTTTTCGAAAATATTTGAATCAAAATTTGTCTGTTCGAAAAGTCGAAGTTTGCTAGATTTAACTTCTTCGCAATTAGTTTGCTTTTATTTTTGAGGAAAATGACTTTTGATGCTTTTTACAGCAACAAAAGTTGCTTGCGAAGACAATGTAATTGTGAAACAACAAAATATTTAACTTCGAAAATTTCAAAATAAAATTTTTTATGATTAAATTGCACATATAATTGCATTACACGTTACTAGTCATTATATTTAAAAAATTTTGTTAAATGTTAACATCAATGTAAACAATCCTCTTATTTATTCTGCAGAAATACAAGCGACACATAGACGAGGAGCAAGCAAAAATCATAAAAGAGGGCTTATTAAAGAAAAGAAAACTGCAACAAGGTTCGATTAAAAGTGATTTCAATCAAGTGGATGATTTTTTAGTACCTCTAAATCTTGTCTCCAGTGAAAATAATACTAAGTTAACATAAAACTCCAAATCAGAAAAAAGCAAATCAAAATAACGAAGCAAAAACTCCAAAATAAAAAAGGTTACAAAAATAAAAAAAATATTGTATAAAAAATAAAAAAAACCGAGAACGCGAGAAATTAGCAAAGTAGATTATAACGAGTGCCGCGCCAACAGTAAAGCTATTAACAAAAGATGTAATGCAACAAACAAATATTAAGAAGTATGATTAAAAAAGGGAAGAAAAGTGCAGAGGAAACAACAGTAAGAAAAGAAACTAATACCAAAACAGATATAAAATAATGTTTATATAGAGTGCGAGGTAAAGCAATGATGATGTTTTAACATTAAATAATTGATTATTTACTTGAACCAAGGGCATATATACTTAACAAAAAAATCAACAATTTTATAAGTTAATAATTTATTATAATTAAAAGTAAAAAAAAGAACAAAAAAAAAAAAAAAATCGAAGCTTCAGTATTTTTTAAACCACAATGACAATTGTTTATTACTTTACCACATTACTTAAATAATAGGAATGCTTGTTTTACAAATATATATGAAACTAAGAATTGTACATATTTAAATATTAACAAATATATGAAAAACAAAATGAAAAGATTTGAATCTTAACAAGAAATAGATAATACACTCACTCACTTTAAAAATCTCTTGCCTATATGCGAATCATGTGATAATTACTTACATTTAATCTATAATATCGAACTTATTAAAGAAAAAAAAAAAACAAGAAAGCAATACAAATTTCACATACAGGGTGTTTTTATTCGCATATATTAATGGACAATCACAGAAAGGTCTTATTACTCAAAGTTCAAACCTTTTGTTACTAAATTTTTTGATTTGTTTTCGAAATAGATATTGTAGGCAGAGTGGATGAGCTGCTGATTCGGCGTTGCGCGTTGAGTTAATGATGGTATGTAACTATTTTAGACTTTGGTTGCTTAACAGACTCTAATTGTAATTTTGTTTTGTTCCGTTTACTACATTGGATTTACATAAGTAAAAAGTGATAGTGCATTTTTTTAATGATGCCAATTCTACTTTGCTAAAAAAATTTTTGCACAATTAAAAATTTTGGCAGAAAATTCGAAATCGAAAGCCAAATTTTACATGTTTGAAAATTCGAAGTTCATTTTTTTTAATTATTTTTAATAACAAAGTTGCAATCTTTAAATAAAAATATGTATATTGCATTTAAATAGACATGTAATGCTCGGCGAGAAAAGGCTGTTAACTCAAATGCCATGGGATTCAAAGGGTTGATAAGCGCAATACAAAGCTTCAAAGCTTTCGCAATCCAATTGTCAATCTCACCTACGCGAGAGTAATCCTATTACAAATATGAATGTATCATATACATGTTTAGCAGGCGAGCCTCTGGCGACCCCAAGTTCCTCAAGGCACTAGGGTGTGTGTGTGTGGGGGGGGGGGGGGGGCGGAGACGTTATGGCCTAGAAGGTTTAATGTGGTCATATTAATCGGTACCGGGATGGTCGGGCTAGTACCTTTATGGTGCTTTGTTACCGCAACGTCCCGGATCTGTATGCGGCAAAGGACCATCAACATGGATAACACTCCTCAAAACCTTCGGGGAGTGTCTTTATCGTTAATACAACAACAAAAACCACTTGAATGCCGTTGATTTTACACAGCGAGCAGGCAAGGTGTGGGTTAGCTTTTGCATAATGGCGCGTATACGGCACAACTACTGCGAACTATGACTGCTCATGAACTAAAAAGTAATTCAGATATCGATCTGCGGTTTTCATAAACTTCTAGAACGAACTCTAATTTTTATTTTAATTGTTACAAAAGAAAAAATGATTTTTCCGAGTATGGGTCTTTTCTCGCGGGGCGTCTCATATATTCATTGAGTTACAGCATTTTCGTAGTCATGAAAATACGTGTTAGAAACCAAATCTGAGTTATAATTGCGTTACTTAACCAAACTCTGATATAGGGTATACTATAAAAGAAATTCTAAAATTGCTCTACCTTCCACTCAGCTAACAAAATACAAACGAGAGAAAAGAAAATGAATATGAGAGTAATGTTTAACATTAAAAAAAGAAGCAAAAAATATAAACTAAAAGAAGAAACATATTAAATATGTATACATACTTACGTATATACATAAATTTACTTATATATAAGCTTGTATTCGTCCCTATTTATTGCATATTTACTTATAACTACTTACTTTTCATGGTAGTACACCAAAAAAAAAGTTATAAAAGAGATAAAAAAATTAACATAAAAAAAAAAATATGGTATCTGCACCACTTATGTAAATCGTTAATTAATAAATATTTACGTTTTCGCTGTTTTATCAGTATTAGAGCAGATATATACATTTGTATTAACGTATATATGAAAATAATAATAATTTTTTTTTTTTAAGTTACACTTAACTAACGCTTTCAGTATAAATATTTGCTTAGGTTTTTTGTTTAAAATAAGCTCCTCAATCTCTGTAGCCCTTTTGCAGTTATATCGATGTATATGTGTCCCATTTACGCGCTCATTTACTTATAAACTCTCTTGCGAGAAAAGCTCAAAGTATAGCGAATTTATTGTGAAGGTTTTGTAACTTAAATCGTTGAACGATATAATATATGAATATGCAATTTATTTCTTGTGTCTGTTGCTTTATTATTATTTTTTTTTTAATAATTTTTTGTACTGACAGCTTTTAAAAATATAAAAACTATATTTTTTTCAATTATTTTTATTTTAAAAAATTGGTTCAATTTAAAAAAAATATTTTTTTCAAACTTTTTTGTTTTATTACTGTGGTTTTCAGGCAGCATCTTAGTTGTAATTTTTGTTGTATATAATATCTACATACCAAGTTGATTTATTTAAAAAAAATTAATATCTAAATCCGAGCCGGGCCAAAACCAGCGTGGGTGCAGCTTCTTTTTTTTCTAAAAAAAAAAGAAAAACCATGTATACAGCAAACGAGTATTAATCCTTTAGGCTTAGCGCGCTATACATACATACACACACATACACATACACATGATTACATATACGATGGAGCGCAATTGAAATAAATTTTTCTTAGCTTGGGAGCGAAAACTTAAATTTTAACTTAAAAAAATTTTTTATGAAAAATATTTTCAAAAAAAAGTTAAAAAAAGAATTTACAAAAAAATTTATATTTAAATTTTGAATTTTGTCAAAAAGATTTTCAAAAAATTAGCTGACTAAAATTTTTTAAACATATCAACGCTTTCTAAATTGTTTATCCCATAATTTATTGAAAATCACTTAACAATACGACAACAACACATAATAGTGGCCATGT
Source organism: Eurosta solidaginis (assembly GCF_040869045.1). Classification (NCBI taxonomy): domain Eukaryota; kingdom Metazoa; phylum Arthropoda; class Insecta; order Diptera; family Tephritidae; genus Eurosta; species Eurosta solidaginis. The sequence goes on from NC_090320.1 coordinate 27,925,443, forward strand.
TTTAATTTATTATTATTTGAGTTTTTGTTTTCAATTTAAAAAAAATTATTGAATTTGATTTTTTTTCATTTTCTTTTTAAATATTTAAAAAAAAATTTTCTTTACTGGTTTATTTTAAAAATTAACTTAACATGGCTTTTTTATTAACATTTTGATTTTGTAATTTTATTTAAATATACTGTAATTTTTAATCATTTTTTATTTTTCTCAATTGATTTTTTTCTTTTTAATAAATTTGTTCTTAAACCAGAATTAATTTTTTATCCATAGTTCTGAATCCATAAAAACATTTTGTAATTTTTTTTTTTAACCAATGCTTTTTTTGTTATAAAAATATTTTTTCCAATTTCCATTTTCATTAGCTGCAGCTCAGTAAAGAGAAAAATTTGTTAACACAAGGTTCTTCTAAATTTTTAAATAATTTTCGATTTTATTATACATTCTTTTTTGATTATAAATTTTTATTTAAATTTTTGATTGCTCAAATTATTTGGATTTTTTTTCACAATTTCACTTTTCATGAAAAGTTGTTATTAAGTCAGTTTTTCTGAAATTTCTGGATTTTTTTTCAATTTTCCTAAAATTTGTAAATTTTGTTTTATTTAATTTGTTTTTTAATTCCCATGTTCATTAGCAAAGTTCTTTCTCCCAGCTTTGAAAAAAAATTTTATTTCGTTTGCCCGTAAAACCTCAGCTACAAATACTAACATAAAGCAACATAGCATATACACACAAAAATTTTGTGAAACGGGTAATGGTTTAAACAAATTAGACCTGCCGCTGTATTTTATATTTAGATCAAATTGACATGCTATGCTAGGTTTTGTCAAGTATGTGCAATTGAGGCTTAACATAAACCATATTGTTTTTTAGAGTTATAATACAGAAATGTTTATGTTGCATTTTACCGTTTTTTGTGATTTTATTGTAACTTCTTTTAAATTGATTTTTATAAAAATTCACGTAAAAATGCATATTAAAACGAAATAAAATAAAAAAATTGTATCGCCTAAAGTTTAATTGACAAATAGTTCATAAGAGGAAAAATCGAAAAACTCGATTTCGAATTTTAATAGTTTTTTAAAATTAAAAAAAATTTCAAATTTTAAATTTGAAAAAAAAAAGAAACCACATCGCATTATAGCTATAAGGCATTTGAAATTGCATTCTCAAACAAAAAAAAAAAAAAAAAAAAAATAATAATAATAATAATAAAAAATAAATTTAAAAAATTTATTAAGAAAGCCAACTACTCAACAGAATGGAAAAGAACAAAAAAAAAAAAACAAACGAACAAAATTTTACTCATAAACATTTTTTAAAACTTATTTTCCTAAACAATTAAGAAGTGATCCACATTTTATGCGTATGCATTAAAATTGAAATTTTTCTAAATTTAAAAAATATATATAGAGAGCGTTTCTGCATAAACCAATCTAAAAAAGTAGTATATAGTAGTAGGCAAGACTTCGACTTAGGCATACGGAATGTATGGAGTCTTTAAAGGTAAAAAAAAATTGATAATCAAAAAGAAACACGAAAATTAAATATTCGCTATTACCAGAACAAATTAGGCAGTTTTTTTTCACTTTAAGTATGTATAGCATTAAAAATTTTAAAATACATACATATATTTGATATATACAATAGTTCAAAAAACAAGAAAACCTTATTTTGTAAAAAAAAAAAAAAAAAAAAAAATGTAAGCCCACGCGAGGCCGAGTGACAATTTTTGAGCACTTACAAATTGAGATTACTTAATTTTAAAGCACAGATAAACATAGATATATAGATTTTAATATCTAAATATATACTCTGCGTGGTACTGCGCTCTCTTTTTCGTGTAGCTTCAAAGCCACTAAAACAGCTTTAGGCCTTTCTGAGATGTACCATATAATGTATATCACTGCATCCTGCTTGAGTAATTATTTTATATATATTTAATAAACAAAGAACAAAAATAATTAAAAAACAACATTAATTTTAACAAAAAAAAAGCGTTGAAAATTTGTAAATTATATTATAAGTGTGTACATCGATTTTTTACACATAAATATATATATATAAATATTAATATATATATATACAATTAAAGATTCGACTAACTACTTAAGTAGATTTTGTTTAATTTTTATTACTTATAAAATATATATACACATGCATGTGTATATTGAAAAATTACGTCATAAAATTGATCTGAACAAAAAAAAAAAGCATTATTCAAACGTGTTTGTTTGTTTTTTTTTCTACTAATATCTATAATATTAATAATTATGATTAATAATAATAATACACAAAAAATTATTACGCCGCAAAGCAAACAAATATTAGTATGTTATAATGACACAAAAACAACACACAGAAAAGAATAAAAATATTTTAAAACTAAAAAAATAAAAACACATAAACTAAAAAAACGCACGATTTTCTACAGTTTTATTTATTTGGTTGGCGGGTATAGTTATTTTAAGGCTGCTATTTTCGAGTTTTTTTGAACTCAAAGGCCTTCTGATTGCAAATACTACAAAAACTACTCGGTAAGTAAAAACAACCTAAGGAACTCGAAAATAGGTTCTTATGAAAGAAATTTATGCCACCCATCGCTGATGATTAACGCCAATTGTGAGCACCAATGCCTATCGTAAAAGACGACTAAAATACTCAATGGGTCAAGGTGTTGTTCAGCCTTTGAAGGGGTTGCATTCGAAATTTATAACTTCTACAACACAATTGTCAACCTCACCTACACGTGGCGTATCATGTGTTTTTAGCAGGCGAGGCTCTGATGACCCCAAGCTCCTCATGGAACTAGGTGGTGGGGGCGAGATGGCCTAGGAAGTTCAATGTGGTCATACTAAATTGTGCGCGAGATGGTCGGGCTTATTACCGGAACGTATCTAGACTATATCCGGCAAAGGTCATCAACATCGATAACAATCCTCAAAACCTTCGAGGAGTGTTTTCATCGCTACAACAACGACAATAACAACCAACGGATAGCGCTAGACTTTCAAAATTGTTGACACAGTCGTTACTACAAGACTTGGGTGGGTCTACCCTACATCCTAATCTTCAAAGGTGGACTGCAAGCATCGGTGCAGTTTAGTAATGGAACATTAAAAACACAGAAGAATTAAACAAGGTGAATGGAGGGTAGTGTCCTATCCCCACTTTTATTTAAATTTTACATATCGAAGCTCCCTTCCCTACCAGAACGAGTTACCATTGTATCTTACGCCGATAACTGCACGATAATGACAACAGGTCCTGGCCCATTCGTTGATGAGCTATGTTATATAAGTAATTACTACCTCCTTAGTCATTGCTGTTTTTTCTCCTCGCGTAATTTGTCACTGTCGGCGACCTCATTTAAAAAGTGGACGCGGAAAATGGCGGCAATATTGGACATCAACTTCGATGGCATAACGCTACCGACTGTCCTACACCCAAAAATACTGGGTGTGACGATCTGGATACTGTAAAAGGGTAAACTTTTACCTATCTAGAATCAACCCTGACATACCCAATGAATGTCCCGCTTGAAACCAACCATCCTTAACCATTTTTTCAATTGCAATGTGAAGTCAACGCATTTAACACCCTAACACCAAGTTTGTTTGTACTTCCGTTAAATAATATTAAGGACAATTTTAAGTAATTGCACCTATTGAATGGGGCGAAGAACTACTACAACAACACCAACGATGATAGAGTATTTGTTGCCCTATATTCATATCTGCGTAAAGCTCATACAGCTAATCATCAAACTTCCTTCGTTACTTCCCACGATACAAGAATTAAAACTTTCGAAAAACTTTCGATTTTTTGTAAGTTACATTAACAAAGGAAAATAGAAAAGAACGGTAGAAAGTAGGCGAAATATAAAAAATAACGGATATAAAAGCTTTAAAACGAAATTCTATCAAAAACCGTAGGAACAGGTAGGACACACATAGAGAAGCCTCACTTCGGGTAGACACTATCAGCGCTTTAATGTAGAACGAGAATGCGTAGTCTTTGTCAGGATTGCACCTTAAATCAAGGGAATTTTGTATTTAGAGGGTAACTGTAATAACCACCCCACTTACTATAGAGCCTGTGACGGCCCAATAAATGGAAGGTACTTATATCCATTTTTTTAATTTATGCAACGGCCTGGCTTAAGAACGGTTGGCCAAATGGGGTTTGGTTTAAAAATTCGGGGGTTTCAATCTGCTTCTGCCTATAGAAAAGTGGAGATAAAAAAATCGATTTAAGTTCATGAACTTTATAAGTTCTTCCCAAACGTGCTGGACCACAATACCGACTTAGCATTGGATTTTGGCTCCCAATTCCCTGGAGGCTGTCGTGCATTCAGCATGCATCCATTACATGATATTTGCCTGATATACTATTTACCTCCTTCCTAAAGTTCGCCGCATACTCAACCAGTTTTTGCTTTCCCAGCTTTTACCTTTGATCCATTCGCATAACAATTATTCGCATTCCATTGCGGTGGAATTTGGATCATAGAAGATATCGTTAGCAAACAATATCTTTTCCCCAGCTTGATTTACATCTTAATAGGTCTGACGGCTATTCCAACAGACTTTTGAATTTTACACTTGATTTCATTCACACTCAATGTTCCTCATAAAAACGAGTTTCTTACCCCCTGATGCGAATTATATTATTAATTAAGAAATTACACATAAATTTGCTAAATATTTTGCAGATATTCAATGTAATTTATGTATGCCATTTCTATTCATATTTTGGTTAAAATTTAAATTTTTTCTTCGGTAAAATTTGTGCATAGCGTTAAATAGAGATGTCGCGAATATTCGTATTCGTTAAAATATTGTGATGAATATTAGCATCACGTGGTTACTCCCACATACACACGCGTATGGCTATAATCTACAAATATGCATGTACTCATATAACTAATTACCAAGCAGGAGATACAAGAGTTCTATAAGGTGAAACGTCTAGACCTTTGGAGAAATATGAGAACGAAGCAACGGAGAGTATAAAAGCAGCGCAAGCTGAACAATCAGTAATCAGTTTGATTTAAACACGCTATTGTATAATTGTACTACTACGCGAAGTATAATTGTACTACGCGAAGTATAATTGTACTACTCCCAAAGTAGTCTAATAAAGACCATTTTGCAATACAGAATATTGGACTTATTTATTCGACAGTTCAGCGATACGACCGTTACCAGAAGGTTGCAAATAAGCGGAATTTCCCAAAATTCGTTACAATATGTTACTATGTAAATAAAGTGCGGTAAAATTTCCACATCTTTATCGAACCGGATGCGGTCGAGATGCATCATCCATCTACATCAATCAATAGTAACATACGTAGCAGATTCAAGGAGTTAGCAGCCTCCCAACTGGTACTCTTCGCTCACCTGCAAAGATAAAAAAGCAAACCTGGCCGAATAACGAGGAGAGTAGAGGTTCTACTAAATAAGTGTCAAGAAAAGAAGTCGCACATTACTTGTGTGAATGCTCAGATTTAGCGCACACTAGGTTTCTGACTATTGGCTATATACTGCCTGAACTTAAGGAAGTAGCTAAATGCTATGTAAAAAATATCAGCACGCTCATTGTCCGCACCAAATGGGCGGACGAAATGCATAAAATGCCGCGTGCGCTACTTGGGCTAGGATCTTTGATGTCCGGGCGGCACAACAACCAACCAACCGAACCCGAAGCGACCATAGGTGGTACGTTTGCAGCTATTCGCATATATTGGCAACAACGCTAGATAAATGGATATTGACCTATTGGCGATTGTTTCGTAATTAGCGAATCTCTTCATCATTTCACAATTAAGTTATATATTTTATGGACAAGTTTTTTGTTTCCAAGCAATTTGGTGTTAATTTATGAAGCGAAAATAAGGTGGTTTTCAAGAGCACGTCCCGCGGTCACCATCAGATGATTATAATGAACTTTTTTTTTAACATTAGAGTTGTAAGTTCCCGCGTATTTAAAAACCAACTCCGTGCGAAACCGGAGCAATTTTGATTCCGGTAGTTACGTTGGAATAGGTTTTTAGCGATGGTGTATTGGTTTAAGTATCATTGCACTGTTTCGCTCTGATGAGTTTGGGAAGACAGCAAGATAGCAATTGACAATGTTATATCGTCATTCTGACCTTGGTGTATGCAGAGGCTGTCCAGATGAAGAAGAAGGTTTCACTCATTCTACTGCTAGTCTGCGCAGTTTATGAGCTCGGCGCTGATGATGGAAGTATGTGGTGTGATCATTTCCTCTTGATTAGTCACAATCATTTCCTACGCTGACGATTGCACGATTATGGCTACAGGACCAGGCCCTTCAGTTGACGAATTTTTGTCTAAAATAAACAGCTCCATCCCCGATCTTTCCGGTTTCTTCACCTCGCGCAACTTGGCATTATCACCGTCAAAATCCTCGGCCACCCTGTTTACGACGTGGAAGGAACAGATGTCGCAAATATTGGACGTACGCGTCTATGGTGTCACACTACCTTCTGTCAGTGACCCAAAGATATTAGGGGTAACGTTCGATAATACTCTAACCTTGAAGGCTCATGCCATCGAAATTGTTTCTAAAGTACAAATGCGCAACAAAGTCCTCAAGTCGCTTGCCGGCAGCACATGGGGGAAAGATAAAGAAACGTTGCTAACCACGTACAAAGCAATTGGAAGGCTGCTCATGAGCTACGCGTCACCAGTCTGGTCGCCTAGTCTTAAAAATACACACTGGAAAAGGCTACAGGCCTGTCAAAATGCTGCAATCAGAATTGCCACCGGATGTCTCCTTATGACTCCCGAACACCATCCACACAGTGAGGCCAAAGAGCTCAATATTAAAGAGTACAACGAAATGCTGAACAAGCAGTTCTTGCTTAATTGTCACAAACCAGGAAATCGTAGCAAACAACTGCTTGATTTAGCACCGCCTCCACGGAGATTAAGGGAACATCTTCTAAAGCATTATAACGAGATCCGGCGTCTGCCAATACAGCCGTTTGATCCAGGCAAGCATAAGCAGGCCCTTAGCCAAATCCACACAGAATCGGCAAAAGCCTTTGTCAGGACGCGCCCGGTGAACCCCGTTATTAATATGCAATATCCCACACCTTGCTGTTCCCGGTTCTTTTCGAAGCCACTTGAACAGCGCAAGTTTCGGATAGAAAAATTTGTGTTCAATCTGGAGGCCGCCTGTTAAAGAAGTTCGCCGGAGTTTTTCATAAATATCAGCTTCCACATCGTGAAAATTGAATTTGCATTTCGTCCATATATAAACATATTCCTTTTTATTGGTATTCCTATAGTTTCTTTCAAAAAAGGTCATAGGGCAGATATAATGCGGTGATAAAAAGACCAATAATTCAACAACAAGTCTATAATTCACCTCTCCTGTATAAATCTGATTTTCTTACAACGGCGACTATAGCAAGTTAGAGCCTGACAGATATGTTATTCACCAGTCTTACCAAGATTGCACCCGCAAGTTAAGGGCTTATAATGTTTCCGCGTAGATATGCCTGTCGTATCCAAAAACCCGAAAGCTCGAGAGCGCGATACAAAAAGATTTCGAAGCAGTCGCTCTAGCACCAAAGGCCCCCATTCCGTATCGGAGCTTACAGAATCTAATAGGACAAAGGACTGCCCATATTCGTAACACTCACAAAGTAGGGGAGTATTTTTGTTTGCTAAAACCACAACAACGATCGCTGATGCCCATCGATCGCATGTCGTAGTGTCGATGAAAAAATAACACGCTTGAACGAAATCAACTTGAGTGTTTACGAATCGAATGTTTTCATTTTTGAAAACCATGCCCAATGCAATACAGATTTCTAACTGATCGTGCATTTATTTTTTTCTTAGTATGAGTTTGTGTGTGTAATCTATTTCAACCGTCGAGCGCAAAGCAGCTAACTTTGCCGACGCATACGTGAATGATAAGGCAAAAAAAAAATTTGTAGGCTGAGTTGGCAATAGAGATGGGTACTTTGATAGATCTTTAATCCCGATCTCGCACAAACTGACATTGAAATTTTAAGTCCCGAACCTGCTTTGTGCTCTAAGAGATCTGGCTTTCGCACTGTGTTGCGTAGCTGCATTAAGCTCCGGTGTTAATAGATCTAAAAATAGATCTAGAAAAAGCAAATCTTCATGCGTTCTCGCAGAGGCGTGAAAAATATGATGCCTTTATTAACAGCCGATGAGCTTAGAAGATAATTTTCCTAATACAATGAGTAGGTTGACATCAGCTTGAGACATTTGTTTCTCGCCTACGAAGTTTCATAGATGACGCGGATGCTGGCACAAATTTAACCAATACTAAATAAAATTACTAATTCCAATTTTAATTGATTAATAAAATTAATTACTGAGAATAAAATTTAAAATATTAATTATTAAAATAAATAATCATAAATACAAAAATTTATATATAAAATAAATTTATAATAAAAAAATAAGCCAAAATAAAACTATATTTAAATATAATATTTATGAAAATTATGAAAATGATTAATAATTCTTAAATTTAAATAACAAAAATAATTAATTTAAATTATGAAAATGAAAATTATAAAAATGATTAATAATTCTTAAATCTTGAATTTTATAAAAAATTGAAATTTTGTGAAAAATTGAAAATTGTGAAACTAAATATTTTAAAGTAAAAAATTTATTTTAAAAATAATAAATAACCATATTTAATAATTAAAATAAAATTTTAATTTTTTGAAATCAATTAATTATTTTCAAATAAATAATCTAATATCATAAACTTATTTAATAATAAAAAAATAGTAAAAAAATAAAAAATATAAAAATGATTAATAATTCTTAAAATTTAATTTCAAATAAATAATTAATAATTACCCCCTAATTGATTTATTAATAAATATGTAATGAAATACATATAAGTATGAAAATGATTAGTAATTCTTAAATTTTAATAAAAATCAGTTTCATAACAAAAATTAAAATAAAAATTAATCAAAAATTGAAAAATATATTTAAATTTCTATATTTAATAAAATAAAATTATTTAGTTTTAAATTATAAAAAATTAATATTTAAAAATAATAAATAAGTATATTTAATAATTAAAATTAAATTTTATTTCTTTTTTAAATCAATTAATTATTTTCAAATAAATAATCTAATATAGTACTTAGCTTAATAATTAACCCCTAATTAATTATTAATAAATATTTAATAAAACAAATAAAATCTATGAAAATGATTAATAATTCTAAAAATTTAATTTCAAAAAAATAATTAATAATTAAACCCTAATTAATTTATTAATAAATATTTAATGAAATAAATATAAATATGAAAATGATTAGTAATTCTAAAATTTTAATAAAAATCAATTATATAACAAAACTTAAAATAAAAATTAAAATTTCTATATTTAATAAAACAAAGTTATTAAGTTTTAAATTATAAAAAATTAATATTTAAAAATAATAAATAACTATATTTAATAATTAAAATAAAATTTTTTTTTAATCAATTATTTTCAATAATTGCTAATATCTCGCCCAAATCTAGGAACTCAATACCGAACATACATTAAATAGCTGGTAACTGGAACGAAGTAAGCTTTGACTCAGAGGCGGTTGGCACATTCGTTATGTGCAGCGGCAGATGTCTGTTCACCTGAAAGTCACCGCGCTCCCTTTTCACTGGCGAATGAATGCTTGTCAGATTTAGTTTGGCTCGAAAACTTTTCTTAACATTACAAATTTGGCTCATTAGATCGGTAATTTTTTCACGGGTATGTGCGACTGATTTAACAAAAATGTGGAAACGAAGAAGGGGATTAGGCTCCTTGACCACCCACACCTACAATCGCCTAGTTCTTTCGAAAGGCGGGAGTAACAATGGGCGCAATCTAACTTTTAAAATTTACACCTAAGACAAGAACTTAAGCAAAGGAAACAAAACTTGCATAGTAGAAGGTTCACTCCGGGTGGAAGTCTCAAAGAATTTTAAGAGTTTCACTGCTTTCTTTTAAGTTTGACAGTTTTTCTAAGGTTTCGAGATCTTCTGATTGTATCAGTGCGACAGTTTTCAAAACACAGGACGGTAAAAAAAATATCTTCGAAATACTTCCCATTTCGGCCATTTCAAATAAGTTGAGTAAGTTAAGTTGGTCCCGATGTCGAGCACCCATCTCTAGTTGGCTATATGGAATATCGAAAAATTAAAAAAAAGAACAATCTCATTCACCGAAACAACTGACTCATGCATGCTGGAGCACCGACAAACTCGAAACAACTACGCTAGCCATAATCGGTACTCGTATGCACTACATAAATACCACTAAAGCCACAATGAGAGGAAAGCACTTGAAACTCACCCGCATACTTCCCAACCAACCGATTGTACTGCCCACTTAGATTACAGAAATTGACGAAGTATGAAGTGGAGTATGCATGAAGGTGTATTAGAGATTGCCGCCGTCGAACGCGATTAGCGGATCGAATCATAAATTGAAATCGCTATGAAGTGCTGAGTACGGCGGCCATTGGAGACTTCACGTCGCTCCATTACGTAGCGTAAATCAGCATATTTTTCGCTTGTTCCGCTTTCCGATCTCGCCACCCTCTAAATGTACGAGTAGTATGTATATATGCAGTCAACATTACATATCGAATTCTTCTATCAGCATTATTATGCCGAATCATTGGCGAGTACCTACGATCAAAAAGATTTCACCGCCAAAAAAGAAAAAAAAAAATGTGAGAAGGAAATCTCGCATGCTCAAATATGTAACCGTATAGCGTTCAAAGAGTTCAAAGTAATCAAAGTGATCGAAGCGACGTATGTACATATATATACATCATTTGAACGATCAGCACCAAACTGTCTAACAGTGTTGGAATGCAAAGTAATCAAGGCTGCATGAGTAGTTGTAATTAAATCGTTGCAAGTACGAGGTTTGACAGTGAAGTATAGCAACTTGAATATAACCAGAAAGTCTCTTTTGCATAAGACTGAGGAGTCTTAAAAATAAAAAACCTCCGAAGTGATTTAAGGCTGAGCTTCTCTTCCAATTTGCATTGTGCTCCTTTTAATCATTCCTACGAATTGGTGGGACAGGACTTACATGTTTTATGCCGACTCCGAACGGCATCTGCAAGGCAGATAATATTTTACTGAGAAGCTTTTCATGGCAGAAATACACTCGAAGTACTTGCCAAATCACTGCCGAGGATCGCCCCGCTACCTTCTTATTGAAAAAACTTGTTTATAACATTTTGATGTTGCTTTGCCCGGAGCGTGAACCCAGGATCATAGGTGTAGTAGACGGACCACGCTATCACCACACCACGGCGGGCGCTTATTTCATAGGAAGAGTCTTATTTCTTATAAAAGTATGTATATATCGTGAACGGAGGGGAAGATTGCCGATTGTCAATGAGGTATACGATACAAAACAAATCTAGAATTAATAAGCGGAATAAGTGGGAGCTCGCTGTACTAATAAAATTTTTTGCGGGTTACAAGTGCAAATGGTGAACCCATTCAAACACTCTGGAATGGTCATATTCATATCTATGTGGCTGCTGATGGCTCTTCGGGCTTTAGTGGCAGGAACAATCACATCGAGGTTGGCTAGTCACTGCCTATACTGCGAAAATATGGTCGACGTACACCATACATTCTTTGAATGTGAACACTTTGCTCAACAGCTGATCAGGGTAGAAAAGGCACTTGGTGATGATCTATCCCCTGGCAGTATCACTAATAAAATGATCTGCGAAAGTAGAAAATAGGGTATCAAATTCGTTAGGTTACATACTTCTCTCTTCACAAAAGGAAAAGATGGTTTCATCACTCCATTAGCGCGCTCCGTACCCGAGATTATGCTAAATACGGTCCACGTTGCCGAAAATTGGGCAGAGTGTGAATGGCTTGGTTGTTGTTCTTGTAGCGATAAGGACCCACCCCGAAGGTCTTGGGGAGTGTTATCGATGTTGATGATCCTTTCCCGGATGCACATCCGGTACGTTCTGGTAAAAAGCACCATAAAGGTACTAGCCCGACCATCTCGGGAACGATTTGGTATGACCACATGAATCCTTCTAGGCCATCCCACCCTTCCACCCCCTAGTTCGGGGTCGCCAGAGCCTCTGCTGTTAATGAAACAGGATTCGCCACGGGTAGGTGAGGTTGAGAATTTGCTTGGAGAAGCTATATATTGTACTGGCAACCCCTTGAATCAATTTGGTATTTTAATCGCTTCTTACGACAGGCATACCTACCGCGGGTATATTCTAAGCCCCCTAAACCGCTGGGGTAAGAGAGGCTTGGTCTTAGTGGATAGCCATTCAACAGCGGAAGGTAGTCCTACATTCGGAGATGCTTGCAGTAAGGGTTAAACTTCCACTCGAAAAAATTTGTGTACATTGACAGTGCCACCAGTTTCCTCCCGTTGGTCCTTAACGAACCACTTGCTTCCACTGATGAACATCTGCCAGACTATCGAAAAACCGTGCACCCAGAAATCTGGTTCGCCTTGTTTGCAGTCCTGGATACCTGCAGAGAAAGTGATCAATCACCTTCCAAGTATTCGTGGAATACGTAATGATCTGTAAGCAGAGAAAGTGACCAATCACATTCAAAGTATTCGTGGAATATTGATCTGTAAAAACCCGAAAGTACTCTCACTGCAGATTGTTTTACCTTGAGAAGGATGCTAGGTTCTTTTTCTATACATACATAGCTATAAGCACATAGAGACTTTGCAATCATCCGGATTGGTACACAGCGAGTCCGTTGCGCTAATCTCATATTCCTCGATTTTCCTTAATCGATTACCCAGCGGCGGTGGTCGTACGGAGCTCTACGCTGCGCTTATTCCAATTTCGGAGCCGTTCCTCGCCATATCATCTGCAAATTCAATATCGCTGTGCCCCGGGGCGCAGAAAAGGGAGACATTAAGGTGTCTTATGGAAAATGGACGATGGACGATAGTGAGGCTCGACCCGAGCGATATCGGAATTTACCTTAAGGCGACCTGGCTGTCTACAAAGATCGTTACATTGATATCTGGGATCGTACAATACTGGAGCAGTCTGGTTACTCTCTATGGCACAGACCTGCACCTGGAAGACACTTCATGAAGCAGAAAGTCGGTATGATTGATTTACCCGCAGAAGCTTTGAGTCAATTCCTGCTCCAGCTCCTTTTTATACTCAGTTGAGCAGACCTCACAGAGTATATTAACTTTGATTGGATAACGGTTGGTTGTACAGGTATAAAGGAATCGAGATAGATATAGACTTCCATATATCAAAATCATCAGGATCGAAAAAAAATTTGATTGAGCCATGTCCGTCCGTCCGTCCGTTCGTTAACACGATAACTTGAGTAAATTTTGAGGTATCTTGATGAAATTTGGTATGTAGGTTCCTGAGCGCTCATCTCAGATCGCTATTTAAAATGAACAATATCGGACTATAAACACGCCCACTTTTTCGATATCGAAAATTTCGAAAAACAGAAAAAGTGCGATAATTCATTACCAAAGACGAATAAAGCGATGAAACTTGGTAGGTGAGTTGAACTTATGACACAGAATAGAAAATTAGTAAAATTTTGGACAATGGGCGTGGCACCGCCCACTTTTAAAAGAAGGTAATTTAAAATTTTGCAAGCTGTAATTTGGCAGTCGTTGAAGATATCATGATGAAATTTGGCAGGAACGTTACTCCTATTACTATATCTATGCGTTATGAAAATTAGCAAAATCGGAGAACGACCACGCCGACTTTAAAAAAAAATTTTTTTTAAAGTAAAATTTTAACAAAAAATTTAATATCTTTACAGTATATAAGTAAATTATGTCAACATTCAACTCCAGTAATGATATGGTGCAACAAAATGCAAAAATAAAAGAAAATTTCAAAATGGGCGTAGCTCCGCCCTTTTTCATTTAATTTGTCTAGGATACTTTTAATGCCATAAGTCGAACAAACATTTATTAATCCTTGTGAAATTTGGTAGGGGCTTAGATTCTGGGACGATAACTTATTTCTGTGAAAAAGGGCGAAATCGGTTGAAGCCACGCCCAGTTTTTATACAAAGTCGACCGTCTGTCCTTCCGCTCGGCCTTTAACACGATAACTTGAGCAAAAATCGATATATATTTACTAAACTCAGTTCACGTACTTATCTGAACTCACTTTATATTGGTATAAAAAATGGCCGAAATCGGAATATGACCACGTCCACTTTTTCGATATCAAAAATTCCGAAAAAATGCCATATTTCTATACCAAATACGAAAAAAGGGATGAATCATGGTATTTGGATTAGTTTATTGACGCAAAATATAACTTTACAAAAAAATGGGTATGACACCTACCATATTAAGTAGAATGAAATGAAAAATTTCTGCAGGGCTAAATAAAAACCCTTGAAATCTTGGGAGGAATACTGTTCGTGGTACTATATATATAAATAAATTAGCGGTATCCAACAGATGATGCTCTGGGTCACCCTGGTCCACATTTTGTCGATATCTGGAAAACGCCTTCACATATACAGCTACTACCACTCCCTTTTAAAAGCCTCATTAATACCTTCAATTTGTTACCTATATCGTACAAACACATTCTAGAGTCAATCCCTGGTCCACCTTTATGGCTTAACATCTTTCATTTGATACCCATATTGTACAAACATATTCTAGAGTCACCCCTGGTCCACCTTTATAGCTATTTCTCGAGAAGGCGTCCACCTATAGAGCTAAGGCCCACTCCCTTTTAAAATACTCATTAATACCTTTCGTTTGATACCCATATTGTACAAACGCATCTAGAGTCATCCGGGTCCACCTTTATGCCGATATCTCGAAAAGGCAACCACCTATACAAATACCACCACTCCCTTTTAAAACCCTCATTAACACCTTTCATTTGATACCCATATCGTACAAACATATTCTAGAGTCACCCCTGGTCCACCTTTATAGCTATATCTCGAGAAGGCGTCCACCTATAGAGCTAAGGCCCACTCCCTTTTAAAATACTCATTAATACCTTTCATTTGATACCCATATCGTACAAACATATTCTAGAGTCACCCCTGGTCCACCTTTATGGTGCTATCTCGAAAAGGCGTCCACCTATAGAACTAAGCCTCGCGCCCTTTTGAAATACTCATTAACACCTTTCATTTGATACCCATATCGTACAAACATATTCTAGAGTCACCCCTGGTCCACCTTTATGCCGATATCTCGAAAAGGCGACCACCTATACAACTAACACCACTCCGTTTTAAAACCCTCATTAATACCTTTCATTTGATACCCATATCGTACAAACACATTCTAAAGTCACCCCTGGTCCACCTTTATGGCGATATCTCGAAAAGGCGTCCACCTATAGAACTAAGGCCCACTCCCTTTTACAATGTTCATTAACCCCTTTCATTTGATACCCATATCGTACAAACAAATTCTAGGGTCACCCCTGGTCCACCATTATGGCGATATCTCGAAACGGCGTCCACCTATGGAAATAAGGATCACTCTCTTTTAAAATACTCATTAACACCTTTCATTTGATACACATGTCATACAAACACATTGCAGGGTTACCCTCGGTTCATTTTCCTACATGGTTATTTTCCCTTATGTTGCCACCATAGCTCTCAACTGAGTATGTAATGTTCGGTTACTTTGGAGACGTCAGTGTGAGTTGTAATGACCCGACCACTGTCAGGGCCTTCCTCCCATTTACAAACTAACTAACCAACGTAAGAACATCGTACTATTGTACCCTTAGTAAGCTTTTAGTTCAAATGCAAGTTTCCGCAAGCTGCAACATGTCGACTCATGCACATATCGATATCTGCTTGATTAATTTGGATATTGCTACACGAGCTTAAGTTGAGCGGAGAGTTGACTAGCAGACCCATATAACAATCAAAAACGAAATCCAATTAATCAACATTAAGATTTATAACATGAACAAAGTGTCCAATAGCTGTCACTCACTTGAGTGGGTCCAATTTCAAAAGGGGACCACCTTGTTTAATTATCAATGCTGGATAACAAGTATAGGAGCTCAATTGTCCACTACAACCCAGCCATAGATAACTATTGATAGCAATTTTTTCCGCTTAAATGTCTCTTAATTGAGCAACCATCAAATGACAAAATTTGACAAGACTGAGGCCACCAAAAGGCTAGAAATCTCGCCTATTAATACAGTCACGAGTAGCTACACTTCAAACATGAGTTGATCGCAATGCGTCACAATGATTTGTGTTGGAGTTGTTGTAGCGGCGCAACAAAAAAATATCACTGATCGATCAATAAAATAATTCCTTTTGACTAACGCATAGGCCAGAGCTTAACGCTATACAAAATCTGGCAGCAAAAAAGCTTTCGACAAAAGTCCTAAAGTAAGAAAAAAAAAAAAAGGAAAGTCTAGCGTCGATCAGCCAGACGGTGGGCGTTGTCAAAACTGCTTATCTACAATCACAAGTGCAATCGTAAATATTTTCTTTACTTATTTATGAAAATTAGTTTTGACAGTCGGCAAAGTCTGTCAAAGCTCGCGCGCCTAATTGTCATGGAAAGTGTTATTTTGGCACCACATCTCATTTAGGTTTGTGCGTTGCCTAAGTAGGCTAAAATGTAAATTAAGTGATCGAACTCCTTGTCCTTGTGCATCATGAATATATTGGTATATGGTCATGGATCAACTTGACAAGCCTGGACCTTTTCTGAACTAAAATCACTTGTTAAAACTCAAATACAGACATATAACTTTAGAAAGCTTTCTGCTTTCTGAATTTACGGTATCCAAATGCTCCGTAAAGGCGCAGTGATCAGTGCCGGAGATCGTTATATCAAAATATCAATACAAAAACTCACTACATGAATGCTATGACATATAGAGACAACAATTTCCAGGTCATTTGATCCTATCAAAGATCGACATTCTTTGGCTTCGAGTGTTATTGGCTAAAGTTTTTTTTTTATACTCAGCTGAGCAGAGCCCACAGAGTATACTAATTTCGTTCGCATAACGATACCCCTTACCGGCATAAACTAATCGAGATAGATATAGACTTCTATATATCAAAATGATCTGGGCGAAAAAAGAAATTCATTTAGCCATGTCCATCCGTCCGCCCGTCTGTCTGTGAACACGATAACTTGAGTCAATTTTGAGGTATCTTAATTAAATTTGGTATGTAAGTTCCTGGGAACTCATCTCAGATCGCTGTTTAAAATTAACGAAATCGCCCACTTTTCGATATCGAAAATTTCGCAAACCCGAAAAAGTGCGATAATTCATTACCAAAGACGGATAAAGCGATGAAACTTGGTAGGTGGGTTGACCTTATGACGCAGAATAGATAATTAGTAAAAGTTGGGACAGTGGGCGTGGCACCGCCCACTTTTAAAAAAAGGTAATTAAAAAGTTTTGCAAGCTGTAATTTGGCAGCTGAGTATGTTATGTTCGGTTACACAGGAACTTAGCTTTCCTTACTTTTTTTTTTTTTTTTTCTCGGACGTTGTGGCAGCGCACTGCCCTCAAGTGGATCGATGAAACCAGGCTAATTTTGTTAATTATTATTATTTTTATACTCAGTTGAGCAGAGCTCACAGAGTATATTAAGTTTGATTGGATAACGGTTGGTTGTACATATATAAAGGAATCGAGATAGATATAGACTTCCATATATCAAAATAATCAGGATCGAAAAAAAATTTGATTGAGCCATGTCCGTCCGTCCGTCCGTTAACACGATAACTTGAGTAAATTTTGAAGTATCTTGATGAAATTTGGTATGTAGATTCCTGCGCACTCATCCCAGATCGCTATTTAAAATGAACGATATCGGACTATAACCACGCCCACTTTTTCGATATCGAAAATTTCGAAAAAACCGAAAAAGTGCGACAATTCATTACAAAAGACAGATAAAGCGACGAAACTTGGTAGATGAGTTGAACTTATGACGCAGAATAGAAAATTAGTAAAATTTTGGACAATGGGCGTGGCACCGCCCACTTTTAAAAGAAGGTAATTTAGAAGTTTTGCAAGCTGTAATTTGGCAGTCGTTGAAGATATCATGATGAACTTTGGCAGGAACGTTACTGCTATTACTATGTGTACGCTTAATAAAAATTAGCAAAATCGGAGAAGGACCACGCCTACCTTTAAAAAAATTTTTTTTTTAAAGTAAAATTGTAACAAAAAATTGAATAGCTTTACAGTATATAAGTAAATTATGTCAACATTCAACTCCAGTAATGATATGGTGTAACAAAATACAAAAATAAAAGAAAATTTCAAAATGGGCGTGGCTCCGCCGTTTTTCATTTAATTTGTCTAGGATACTTTTAACGCCATAATTCGAACAAAAATTAACCAATCCTTTTGAGATTTGGTAGGGGCATAGATTTTATGACGTTAACTGTTTTCTGTGAAAATGGGCGAAATCGGTTGATGCCACGCCCAGTTTTTATACACAGTCGTCCGTCTGTCCTTCCGCATGGCCGTTAACACGATAACTTGAGCAAAAATTGGCATATCTTTAATGAACTTAGTTCACGTACTTACTTGAACTCACTTTATCTTGGTATGAAAAATGAACGAAATCCGACTATGACCACGCCCACTTTTTCGATATCGAAAATTACGAAAAATTAAAAAAATGCCATAATTCTATACCAAATACGAAAAAAGGGATGAAACATGGTAAGGTAATTGGATTGTTTTATTGACGCGAAATATTACTTTAGAAAAAAAAAGCTTTATAAAATGGTTGCGACACCTACCATATTAAGTAGAAGAAAATGAAAAAAGTTCTGCAGGGCGAAATAAAAAACCCTTAAAATCTTTGCAGGTACTACATATATAAATAAACAGATGATGTTCTGGGTCACCCTGGTCCACATTTTGGTCGATATCTGGAAATTGCCTTCACATATACAACTACCACCACTCCCTTTTAAAACTCTCATTAATACCTTTAATTTGATACCCATATCGTACAAACTTATTCTAGAGTCACCCCTGGTCCACCTTTATGGCGATATCTCGAAAAGTCGTCCACCTATAGAACTAAGTCCCACGCCCTTTTAAAATACTCATTAACACCTTTCATTTGATACCCATATCGTACAAACATATTCTAAAGTCACCCCTGGTCCACCTTTATGTCGATATCTCGAAAAGGCGAACACCTATAGAATGAAGGCCCACTCCCTTTTAAAAATACTCATTAACACCTTTCATTTGATACCCATATCGTACAAACAAAGTCTAGAGTCACCCCTGGTCCACTTTATTGCGATACCTCGAAAAGGCGTACACCTATAGAACTAAGGCCCACTCCCTTTTAAAATACTCATTAACACCTTTCTTTTGCTACCCATATTGTTAAAACAAATTCTAGGGTCACCCCTGGTCCACCTTTATGGCGATATCTCGAAACGGCGTCCACCTATGGAACTAAGGATTACTCCCTTTTAAAATACTCATTAACACCTTTCATTTGATACCCATATCGTACAAACGCATTCTAGAGTCACCCCTGGTCCACCTTTATGGCGATATCTCGAAAAGGCGACCACCTATACAACAACCACCACTCCCTTTTAAAACCCTCATTAATACCTTTAATTTGATACCCATAACGTACAAACACATTCTAGAGTCACCCCTGGTCCACCTTTATGGCGATATTTCGAAACGGCATCCACCTATAGAACTAAGGCCCACTCCCTTTTAAAATACTCATTAACACCATTCGTTTGATGCCCATATTGAACAAACAAATTCTAGGGTCACCCCTGGTCCACCTTTATGGCGATATCTCGAAACGGCGTCCACCTATGGAACTAAGGATTACTCCCTTTTAAAATACTCATTAACACCTTTCATTTGATACCCATATCGTACAAACACATTCTAGAGTCACCCCTGGTCCACCTTTGTGGCGATATCTCGAAACGGCGTCCACCTATGGAACTAAGGATTACTCCCTTTTAAAATACTCATTAACACCTTTCATTTGATACCCATATCGTACAAACGCATTCTAGAGTTAACCCTGATCCACCTTTATGGCTATATCCCTAAATGGCGTCCACCTATAGAACTATGGCCCACTCCCTCATAAAATACTCTTTAATGCCTTTCATTTGATACACATGTCATACAAACATATTCCAGGGTTACCCTCGGTTCATTTTCCTACATGGTTATTTTCCCTTATGTTGTCACCATAGCTCTCAACTGAGTATGTAATGTTCGGTTACACCCGAACTTAACCTTCCCTACTTGTTTATTTATACATTTTTATTTTAATTATAATTTTTTTTTAATAATATATAATTAAGTTTTTATATATAAGCAAAGCAGTGGGATTTAAGTCCTCTATTCTTTGGAAAGTTCTATACAAGTTCTAGCGAAAGGTTTCTAGCACACAGAGTTTTGTAAAGCGGCAAAACTGAGTAGATATTGACAAGCTAACAGGTTAGGTTAGATTAAGCAGTAGCTACCCCGGCTCGCTTATACTTAATGAAGGCCAAAAACGCTCTACATAGTACTTCTGGATAACGCTATGACCGTGAGCGATTTCCGTCCACCGCATTATCGATAGCTGCGGCTTCCGCTTGGAGGGCGCTACACTTCTCTCTAATACCCTCTAAAGTACAAAGCTTAAGTGTTCTTAATTCAAGGCTCTTGATTGCTTTAGGAGTGCATAGATGTGCAAATCTTGAGATTCATGCCGTCTCGTTGAGAATACAGGACACGCCCCTGAAAATTTGCACTTTTTACATCTTAATATTTGTATAACTCAGTTTGTCTGGTTATAAAGGCAGGTGGATCCTCCACTCATCACATTTTGTTAAACTACCTGCTGACTTTATCAGCGTGTTGAGAAACTATCGTCTCGGGAACATCAACACCAATCCAAGTACTCAATTACTTACAGCGACCACGTTTTCAACGTTTTAAAGGTTATCTTGAACTTAACCTACATAATAAAATAATCGCCTGATAATGGGATAAAAGGGATATGAAGTACTGAGAAGGAACTTTCAACAAATTTTGAAACATGCGAAAACTTCGAAAACCTTACCGAGGCTATAAATAGTTTTCTTTGTTATGGATATGGATCTATGGAACTCGTAAAAAAATGTTAAAAAGTAGGGAGTGTGCAGGCCCGGATATAAAAATTTAGCGAATGGCGAAGTGGGGCGACGAAATTAGTCCCGTTCACATAGTTATCTGAGCATATGTTGAGGTTAAGCCATTTTTTTGCGGGGATGCTGGTGCAATAATAATTACAATTATGTTCATGATAATGATTTTACTAGTTTAAGTAGATTTACGTTACAAATAAAAATAGAAAATATACACCTTCTTCGAATGCGGGCACTTCTCCGATCAGCAAAGGGAGGGAGAAGAGGTACTTGGCGACCTATCCCGGGACAATGTCATCAATAACATGACCTGCCGAAGAGACAGATGGGTCAGCACATATGTGAGGCATATACTTATCAGTAAACGAGAAGACGCATGCCTAGCCCATTAGCGTGAGAGTAGCCATAGAGCTCATGTAGCGCGCACCAGTACCAAAAGTAATGCTAAACGCGGTACCAGGTACGGGGATTTGCGCGGGCCGTGGGAGGTTAGGTTTTAGTGGGTAGCCCTTCATGCAAGAAGGGAGTCCTACACTCGGAGAGTCTCGCTGTAAGGCTTAAATATCCCGGTCATTGCATAAAGCATTTCCTCCTTCCACGAAACACAAAAAAAATATTGCAATAACAAAAACAAATTTATAATAAAAACAAAATCTAAGAAAAAAGTAATAAGAAAATTAAAGAAAGTCAGACACGAACATCTAATGGCTTTGAAAAGCTGGTACCCTCAAACGAGTAAGTGTGATCGGATA
Organism: Eurosta solidaginis; assembly: GCF_040869045.1. Lineage (NCBI taxonomy): Eukaryota > Metazoa > Arthropoda > Insecta > Diptera > Tephritidae > Eurosta > Eurosta solidaginis. The sequence continues at coordinate 27,947,399 of NC_090320.1, forward strand.
GTCTTAAAATAAAAGAAGTAAAAATATAATGAATAAAAAAGTTACGAAAAAATGGAGACAAAAAAAGTTGAAAATACTGATAAATGAGTTGAGTAAATGTTGAAGTAATGACTGAGTGAAAAAAGGAAACGCAGAGTATGAATGCGATATGTGCGTATACAGGCGGTCATGAAAATGGATACAGGTAGTTTTTAAAGTTAAACGAGCTGGCCGAAAAGTAGTTGATTTTGCTGTGAACGAGCGCAAGACGAATTATTTGCTGCACTCAATGAAAAAATTGGCGCATTCGCAGCCAAGTTAGGTTAGGTTGAACTGGCCGGTCCACGAGGACCTCACGTAAACTGAATGAGTCCGTAGTGTTACCAGAAGTTTGTTTTTAACGACCAAACTGCAAAAACCTATCAAAAATCAGGATATATGTTATAAAATAACTCCGTTCTCTTGGCAAATACTAGTAGCTTTCTAGGACTTAAGCCACTTGCTGCTTCTAGATCTGACAGCTGTATCACTCCTAATAGCAGGAGTCTTAGCACAAAACGTGCTCGATCGTTTCCTCCTCCAACCCGTACTTCCTACATCTGCTACCACTAACCAAGCCTAATTTAAAGGCATGTGACGCCAGAAGACAGTGTCCAGTCAGAATACCCGTCATGAGTCTACAGTCCTAATTTTTTAATGATAGAAGCAACTTTGTTAGTCTAAGGCTGTAAGACCTACACATAATCTTCGACACTTTACAGCCCCGCGCTTGAATCCAAGCCTTTCCCGCTTGGTCGATCATGTGCACCTCTCGCCTTCGCTTAATCTCATCCAATCTCATTGGGACGTCTACGTAGAGAGCTTCAAAGGATGCGCCCTTTTTAGCTAGTTCATCTGCTTTTTCATTCCCATCTATTCCCATATGCCCTGAGACCCAATATAGATGTATGCTTCACCCTGTCCCGATTCTTTCCAGATACTGCTTACACTCTAACGCACCCATGTTACTGCTGGCGAATATAAATTCGAAACTTCGAAGTACTTCATCTGTTTGAGAACAAGATAAACAGCGAAAACAGTGGCAGCCTAGAAATGCAATGGAAAATCACTCTTCACAACAAGTGCTACTTTAGACTGTGAAGTCCTCTCCCGAGAACCAAATATAACGTTCTTCTTACGTCACCCAATCATGGACGGTGTTGAGAAAAGTTGAGACGGCGCTAGAAGTATTCGAGAGAAGTTTTTCGGAAGATTTATAGTCCTTCTCGTAATGACATTAATGTCTATCGAAGGAAGCTTAATAATGAGCTGAATGAAGAAAAATCGTTCCAAAATCCATCACTTTATCTCCCTTATGCTATCAATGGGTATCAGTTATCACAAATCAGGGATGACTAAAGCGCCAATTACTATCAGCGTCTGGTTTTCGATATAAATAGATGCCTTAAAGCTAAACGCCCAATAGATTAAGCCATAAACGCTCAAAACTCGGTGAAACTTACTGAGGCTCATACGGAGACTTGATGGTACAACATGTGAAATATTGACTCAGCTTCACTGGACAGTATAGAAAAATTTGAGTCAAAAACGCTTGATAGCATCCATAGAAGACGCGAAGGCCAAAATACGTCTTTCGAAGAGGTCTCTGAACAAAAGACACCAAAAATATTACGATAAGTTGGGCTACACTATGCTAAAGGACAGCCACTAAATTCCACTCTGTAATAAAGTCCGCGCTGATATATTAGCCGTCGTAAGATCGTTTTTAAAGTACGAAACATTTAGGGACCTGAGAATAATGAGAAAACCTAGAGAAGCAATACGGCAGTCAATAGACGGTCCAATTACCAGTAACGTTGCTACTCCTCTAGAACTAAATTTTCTCGTCTTCTGGAAGATTTAGCACGATAGCAATCTCAACTCCATAGTCACAGCTGCTCCCGACAACATCCCGGAAGAATGTCGAAAGTGGATACAGTTTAAACGATCACTTAGCGCAATCACTAAGAGCGACTCAAGGGGTTAATAAGCGCAATACAAAGACTTCTAGCTTCACAGCTTCCGCAACCCAATTTTTAACCTCACCTACCCAAGGAGAATCCTGTTACAAATATGAATGGATAATACACATATTTTTAGGACGAACCACATAAGAGTCAAATAGAAGAATAGATATATAAGGAACATAGTAACATAGCCCACTACCGGGAGGTTGAACTGGTCGGTCCGTGAGGACCTAACATAGACTGAATGAGCCCATAGTGCTACCGGGAGAGTAAGCGTAGATATTATCTAGCGCGTCACTTTGTCGGAGTCCAGGATCTGAAAAGCCAGACCGATGGTAAAAAGCAATGGTATGATAATGGGGGTCCAAATGTTTTTGCTGTTTCAGAAGTATTCTCAATATATAAATCCGGGGCATTTAGGTTCAATTGACTTAGCTATACTACGAAATATTTGGGGACTATTATCGATGGTGATGGTCCATTGCCGGATATAGATTCGGTACGTTCCGGTAACAAGCACCATTAAGGCACTAGCCCGACCACATGAAACCTTGTAGGACAAAACGCATATCCACCCCGTCGCCAGAGCCTCGGCTTCTAAAGGAACAGGATTCGACACGGGCAGGTGAAGTTGACAATTGGGTTGGGGAAGCTATAAATTGCGCTGGCAACCCCTTGAAAGGGCTGCGCTACACTGTTACGATAGGGATTCCTGCCGGGGGTATAATCTAAGCCCCTTAATCACTGGGTGTAGTATGAAAGCATTTCGATGGACAGAGGTGCGCCGTAAGTTATTGTCAAGACACTATTCGTATTGAGAAAGAGTAGGCAAGAAGCGAATGGTAGACCAAAATCGGAAAGGCGACGAAGACGCTGAAGCTTATTGTACTCTTTGACTGCTGAGAGCGTTTTGTCAGGTAACATCCAAAGTAAGGAAAACACAGAGAAGGCAAAAGAAACGCAAAAAATGCCGAAGTCAGTTCGCATGGCATTACAAGGGCCGATCCTCTATCTACAGAGCTGGAAAAGCATATTCAAAGGCTATTTATAGAAAATAGAGCTTATGCTGAGTACGCTGAATATTGAATGGACTTGAAGTGTAGAGTCTTGTTAGAGGCTCGAAGCCAATGGTAGCCCTTTAAAGGAAAATCCACTAGACGAATTAATAAACTGCAAGGTTTGAGGGTCTTTCAGAGAAGTAGAGAAATACAAAGACGTTCCGATTTGTTTGACCCTTGGTGTCCGTACATGTCTTAATTTACAATTTCACCATCATAATACGTGAATATTTTGTGGTTGGTGGGAATGATGATGGCCTTCGCGGAAAATATAGATTATGTTCTATGATTTTAATATTTTTCAAATGTGCCGCAACGTCAGCGCGTCGGTGTCAGTGTTGAACTGATTGATGAACTGTCATTAGCATGCAATGCGCGATGATGCGAGCAATCACTTCATCAACGATGCCGATGCGAGGCCGAACTTCAGCAACTCATACGCACGTAAATACGCACACCACAGCTTACTTAGCAGAGGTATGAGAAAAATTGAAGATTTAAAAAATAAATTCATCAAAAAATCAAAATGTATTTTACATACTTAAATACATACATACAAACATCAAACTTTTTTCAGCGTTACTCATTGAAGTTGCAACAGAAGTGGTAATAATGATGTCTCACTACCTCTTAAGCTTCATGTACGTATATGTTTATGGAGGTGCTAGACACCTTAGCTCCTCTTAACCCTTTGGTTTGGTGTACTCAATATGAATGGTTGCGGTGTGAATGCTGCACCTTCACGCCACCAAACTTAATTGAATGCCAGCAACATATTTGATGCCGAAATGTCTGCATAGCTTCGCATTGAGACTGAGATGCTGTTGAGATATTAAACTAATCAGAAGTCAACCTCTGCATTCTGTATCGCTTGGTTGCCATCTTGAAGTTTTGTAGCAAATGTCTTCAATGGCTTGGTTTCGAAATGTGGTAGTGGGCTGACAACAGCCGTAGAAGTACAAGTGCGTATAGCGTAGGTGTTGGCCTGGTCGGGTATGAAAGTATGTAGACATTCTTAAAAAGGTCAATGACGAATAATAGAAAAACTACTTGGCATACTCAATCGTTGAGTTAGACACTGCAGTCGGAGATATTCGATGTTTTTAAGAAAATACTAACGACAGTGCTCCCGGTTCCCGGCTCATGCCAACTAAGTGCTTGCCTTTCGCTAAATCATGGGCCAAGGACCTGGATTCTAGCAGAAGTAGGCTAGAGCAGGCGATAGAGAACGCTTATTCCAATAGTTAAACAAATAAATATTTGTAAAGCTCCTTGCCGACTCGAGATGCTCTGCGAAATGCGATGTTGAAAAAGCTATGGAGGCGCTGCATAAAATAGCCAGGACGACAAGTTGAATGAAATAAATGTCCTGCATTTAATGCGAGCAGAAGTATTAATCGTTATAATTGGCTATTGGTGACCATAAGATACCCGAGATCGTTCTGGAACAGCATTTGGACCACCTTGGGCGATTTTGGGCAAAAAAACGAGAACACGCTTAAGGGCAAGAGAACTATAGCCTTTAAATATATTAAAATCTCGTTTGAGTGTTTGAATGATAAATAAGTGGTAGTAAGGGAGCTTATTAAGTAGGCGTTGTGGCACCTAGAAAGTTTCTAATGTGCCAACACTGTCCGGGGAAAGGTATATTATTTCTGGTAGAGATCAGACTACACAAAGAGGTTGTTCAAGGAGCTACAAAGGATTGGGTGTTCAGGGTACCACGAGATCATATGGGCTGACATGCCTTTTTGAAATACTAGTCGAGTTTTGAAAGTATTGAATAAAGTCCTTCCCAGCACCTGGAATAAATCTCACAGATGGTTATACTCAAGTTATTACACGGAATTAGAAGAAAGGTATTACTTTTTTACAAAACTATAACGTTTTACAAATAGCCTGAGAATTTCACACCTATTTGAACTAAAGCTATATGAACTAAAGCTTTCATTCGCACGCCATATGCCAATTCGAAATCTAAGCGAAGATTTTAAAGCGCTCGTACGCCATGTGCAGTAACCTATTATCTTCCAAGGTCCGCTTCTCAACTTACTGCTGAAGGCCGCCTGCATTGCTACGCTGCGCGTACCAAGCTCCGCATATTTGAATATAACTCCAAGATGGCAAATTCGAAATGAGTCTGTAAAATGAGAAAGAGAAAGGAAGCACCACTTTAATTTTTGGCTAAAGCGTCATAAACGTACAAACAGCTCTCTATCGGACTATGAATTGAAGTGCATCTTAGAGCAAGCGACCACGTCTTGCCAAGTATTGGACGAGAAGATAATGCAGAAGATTATGCTAATCGAAAATTTTCTTTTGGAGTTCAGACAAGGCAAGATTATGAACATATTCAGTCTATGTGAAGTCCTTGGACCTCGTAACAGCTATTGGCTCAGTCATTATTCTCAGATAGTCTCGCATAGCACGGGAACCAGTATGGTAATGAGTGTGAATGCGACAGAAGGATATCTTCACCCATATTGAACTTTAACAGGAACTTTAAAGTGGGGTTTTCCTTGTGATTGGAGTTGTCAGTCTATAATGTACTCATTAAGGAAGGGCATCATCTCACTCTACACAGACGGATTCGAAATGAACCGCGGTGTTGATGTAAGGGTTTTTTATGAACAGCTTGAAGTCACACACTATATCCGTCTCTTAACTCAGCTGGAATCTTTTAAGCAGATGAACAAGGAACATAGAGAACATGTTGCTTCTTATAAGATAAACTTGTAATGGTTAGAGAGGAATGCAAATACGCAGAAAACCAAATAGCGGTCAAGGCGTTGGATTCACAATGTATGTACTCTCGGCTCACGGTACGTCGTATACTTCTATTAATGCAGGAAACGGCCATTCGAAATGGATATTCTAAGGACACGTGGAAGATCACATAACAAACGTGGCCTGATGAAAACCATAATAGAATATTAAATAGGTCAAAAGAGGGGTACACTATGCTGAAGGACAGCCACTAAATTCCACTCTGTAATAACTCTGTAATAAAGTCCGCGCTGGTATATTAGCCGTCGTAAGATCGTTTTTAAAGTACGAAACATTTAGGGACCTGAAAATAATGAGAAAACCTAGAGAAGCAATACGGCAGTCAATAGACGGTCCAATTACCAGTAACGTTGCTACTCCTCTAGAACTAAATTTTCTCGTCTTCTGGAAGATTCAGCACGATAGCAATCTCAACTCCATAGTCACAGCTGCTCCCGACAACATCCCGGAAGAATGTCGAAAGTGGATACAGTTTAAACGATCACTTAGCGCAATCACTAAGAGCGACTCAAGGGGTTAATAAGCGCAATACAAAGGCTTCTAGCTTCGCACCTTCCGCAACCCAATTTTTAACCTCACCTACCCAAGGAGAATCCTGTTACAAATATGAATGGATAATACATATATTTTTAGGACGAACCACATAAGAGTCAAATAGAAGAATAGATATATAAGGAACATAGTAACATAGCCCACTACCGGGAGGTTGAACTGGTCGGTCCGTGAGGACCTAACATAGACTGAATGAGCCCATAGTGCTACCGGGAGAGTAAGCGTAGATATTATCTAGCGCGTCACTTTGTCGGAGTCCAGGATCTGAAAAGCCAGACCGATGGTAAAAAGCAATGGGATGATAATGGGGGTCCAAATGTTTTTGCTGTTTCAGAAGTATTCTCAATATATAAATCCGGGGCATTTAGGTTCAATTGACTTAGCTATACTACGAAATATTTGGGGACTATTATCGATGGTGATGGTCCATTGCCGGATATAGATTCGGTACGTTCCGGTAACAAGCACCATTAGGGCACTAGCCCGACCACATGAAACCTTGTAGGACAAAACGCACATCCACCCCGTCGCCAGAGCCTGGGCTGCTAAAGGAACAGGATTCGACATGGGCAGGTGAAGTTGACAATTGGGTTGGGGAAGCTATAAATTGCGCTGGCAACCCCTTGAAAGGGCTGCGCTACACTGTTACGATAGGGATTCCTGCCGGGGGTATAGTCTAAGCCCCTTAATCACTGGGCGTAGTATGAAAGCATTTCGATGGACAGAGGTGCGCCGTAAGTTATTGTCAAGACACTATTCGTATTGAGAAAGAGTAGGCCAGAAGCGAATGGTAGACCAAAATCGGAAAGGCGACGAAGACGCTGAAGCTTATTGTACTCTTTGACTGCTGAGAGCGTTTTGTCAGATAACCTCCAACGTAAGGAAAACACCGAGAAGGCAAAAGAAACGCGAAAAAGTGCCAAAGTCAGTCCGCATGACATTACAAGTGCCGATCCTCTATCTACAGAGCTGGAAAAGCATATTCAAAGGCTATTTATAGAAAATAGAGCTTATGCTGAGTACGCTGAATATTGAATGGACTTGAAGTGTAGAGTCTTGTTACAGGCTCGAAGCCAATGGTAGCCCTTTAAAGGAAAATCCACTAGACGAATTAATAAACTGCAAGGTTTGAGGGTCTTTCAGAGTAGTAGAGAAATACAAAGACGTTCCGATTTATTTGACCTTTGTTGTCCGTCTTAATTTACAATTTCTTACACCCGCTTACAAATTCCACCATCATAATACGTGAATATTTTGTGGTTGGTCGGCATGATGATGGCCTTCGCGGAAAATAGATTATGTTCTATGATTTTAATATTTTTCAAATGTGCCGCAATGTCAGCGCGCCGGTGTCAGTGTTGGACTGATTGATGAACTGTCATTAGCATGCAATGCGCGATGATGCGAGCAATCACTTCATCAACGATGCCGATGCGAGGCCGAACTTCAGCAACTCATACGCACGTAAATACGCACACCACAGCTTACTTAGCAGAGGTATGAGAAAAACTGAAGATTTAAAAAATAAATTCAACAAAAAATCAAAATGTATTTTACATACTTAAATACATACATACAAACATCAAACTTTTTTCAGCGTTACTCATTGAAGTTGCAACAGAAGTGGTAATAATGATGTCTCACTACCTCTTAAGCTTCATGTACGTATATGTTTATGGAGGTGCTAGACACCTTAGCTCCTCTTAACCCTTTGGTGTACTCAATATGAATGGTTGCGGTGTGAATGCTGCACCTTCACGCCACCAAACTTAATTGAATGCCAGCAACATATTTGATGCCGGAATGTCTGCATAGCTTCGCATTGAGACTGAGATGCTGTTGAGATATTAAACTAATCAGAAGTCAACCTCTGCATTCTGTATCGCTTGGTTGCCATCTTGAAGTTTTGTAGCAAATGTCTTCAATGGCTTGGTTTCGAAATGTGGTAGTGGGCTGACAACAGCCATAGAAGTACAAGTGCGTATAGCGTATGTGTTGACCTGGTCGGGTATGAAAGTATGTAGACATTCTTAAAAAGGTCAATGAGGAATAATAGAAAAACTACTTGGCATACTCAGTCGTTGAGTTAGACACTGCAGTCGGAGATATTCGATGTTTTTAAGAAAATACTAACGACAGTGCTCCCGGTTCCCGGCTCATGCCAACTAAGTGCTTGCCTTTCGCTAAATCATGGGCCAAGGACCTGGATTCCAGCAGAAGTAGGCTAGAGCAGGCGATAGAGAACGCTTATTCGAATAGTTAAACAAATAAATATTTGTAAAGCTCCTTGCCGACTCGAGATGCTCTGCGAAATGTGATGTTGAAAAAGCTGTGGAGGCGCTGCATAAAATAGCCAGGACGACAAGTTGAATTAAATAAATGTCCTGCATTTAATGCGAGCAGGAGTATTAATCGTTATATTTGGCTATTGGTGACCATATGATACCCGAGATCGTTCTGGCACAGCATTTGGACCACCTTGGGCGATTTTGGGCAAAAAAACGAGAACACACGGGCAAGAGAACTACAGCCTTTAAATATATTAAAATCTCGTTTGAGTGTTTGAATGATAAATAAGTGGTAGTAAGGGAGCTTATTAAGTAGGCGTTGTGGCACCTAGAAAGTTTCTAATGCGCCAACACTGTCTGGGGAAAGGTATATTATTTCTGGTAGAGATCAGACTACACAAAGAGGTTGTTCAAGGAGCTACAAAGGATTGGGTGTTCAGGGTACCACGAGATCATATGGGCTGACATGCCTTTTTGAAATACTAGTCGAGTTTTGAAAGTATTGAATAAAGTCCTTCCCAGCACCTGGAATAAATCTCACAGATGGTTATACTTAAGTTATTACACGGAATTAGAACAAAGGTATTACTTTTTTACAAAACTATAACGTTTTACAAATAGCCTGAGAATTTCACACCTATTTGAACTAAAGCTATGTGAACTAAAGCTTTCATTCGCACGCCATATGCCAATTCGAAATCTAAGCGAAGATTTTAAAGCGCTCGTACGCCATGAGCAGTAACCTATTATCTTCCAAGGTCCGCTTCTCAACTTACTGCTGAAGGCCGCCTGCATTGCTACGCTGCGCGTACCAAGCTCCGCATATTTGAATATAACTCCAAGATGGCAAATTCGAAATGAGTCTGTAAAATGAGAAAGAGAAAGGAAGCACCCCTTTAATTTTTGGCTAAAGCGTCATAAACGTACAAACAGCTCTCTATCGGACTAAGAATTGAAGAGCATCTTAGAGCAAGCGACCACGTCTTGCCAAGTATTGGACGAGAAGATAATTCAGAAGATTATGCTAATCGAAAATTTTCTATTGGAGTTCAGACAAGGCAAGATTATGAACACATTCAGTCTATGTGAAGTCCTTGGACCTCGCAACAGCTATTGGCTCAATCATTATTCTCAGATAGTCTCGCATAGCACGGGAACCAGTATGGTAATATTGCTATCCTGGGTGCGAATGCGACAGAAGGATATCTTCACCCATATTGAACTTTAACAGGAACTTTAAAGGGGGGTTTCCCTTGTGATTGGAGTTGTCAGTCTATAATGTACTCATTAAGGAAGGGCATCATCTCACTCTACACAGACGGTTCGAAATGAACCGCGGTGTTGATGTAACGGTCTTTTATGAACAGCTTGAAGTCACACACTATATCGGTCTCTTAACTCAGCTGGAATCTTTTAAGCAGATGAACAAGGAACATAGAGAACATGTTGCTTCTTATAAGATAAACTTGTAATGGTTAGAGAGGAATGGAAGTACGCAGAAAACCAAATAGCGGTCAAGGCGTTGGATTCAGCATGTATGTACTCTACGGCCTAGCAAGGAGCGGATCATCTTTCGACATCACTGAAGCAGTCACGGTACGTCGTATACTTCTATTAATGCAGGAAACGGCCATTCGAAAGGGGTATTCTAAGGACACATAACAAACGTGGCCTGATTAAAACCATAATAGAATATTAAATAGGTCAAAAGAAGATATATATATTTAGAAACACGCAATTGCGGAACACTAACTGTTGGGCGTGCGCGCGTAATAAATGAGGGTCCCCTTTAACGATGGGTGCCGGAACAGAGCAAAATGAGGTTGCAAAGACACGCCTTCCCACTTACTCTGCGAGTGCCCAGCTCTAACGAATATCAGGTACTGAACTTAAGGTAGTGATATGTTGGTCGGTCTGAGCCTATTGTGGTCCTGTAGATTTTCAATTTTAATGTGCTCTAAAAATGACCTATAAAAGTCGACCCGATGCCCTCCTTTTTTGGTAGTGCGAACTTGGGGACACTTCTTCCGATCTTGATATCCACGCATGGTTACGATGGAAACGTCATCATCGCCAACCATTAATACTTTACCGGTCCCCTTCCTCTGCTTCCAAACTGCGGCGTCGACGGCAATATGTTCTTGGCCGAAGCGTCTTAGTCCATTAGCATATAACATGACCTAGCCAGCGAAGCCTTTGGGTTTTTATTCGCTACACTATCGTCTTATCTGCGTAAAGCTCATACAGCTCATTTATACCTCCTTCGATAATCGTCGTAGGCATCACCACCACAAACATTCCGGAGAACTTTTCTCTCGAACACTCAAAGAGCCATCTCATCTTCTTTCGACACCGTCCATGATTCCGTGCCATACATCAGTACAAATATGATGAGCGATTTGCAGAACATAATTTTTGTTCGTCGAGGGAGGAGTTTACTTTTCAATTGCCTACTTAGTCCAAAGTGGCACTTGGTGACAAGAGTTATTCTCCGTTCGACTTCTTAGCTCGCTTTGCTAAAATAATGGTGTTAATGCTGGTTCCCAAATAGACGAAATACTTCACAGTTCCGATGTTATATTCATCAGCAGTAACGTGGCTGCGAATGCGCCAATTCTTTCATGGATGATAGCAGGTACTCCTTTTTGCGCTTATTTACCGCTAGACCCACCTTTTTATGCTGCTTTATCTAATTCAAATGAAAAAATGTTTATAGTCGCTAGAGTAGCCAATTCGCGGCCTGTTAAACTTACTCTTCCCCCTAAAACGACTTATGTAAGTTACCCTATGATTTTCTAATTTGGGTAGCACATAGAGCAAAATATTGTTACGAAATCTGGGGAACTCTGATTATTTCGCGCCTTCTGCTTACGTTCGTATCGCTGAACTGCCGAATAAATAACTCCAATATAAAATATTGCAATATGGTCTTTATTTCGATTACTTTGGTAGTAGTACAATTATACTTAACTTCGTACCTAATAGCGTGTGTAAATCAAACTGATTACTGATTCCTCAGCTTGCGCTGCTTTTATACTCTCGGTTTTCTCGTTCAGCCATTTCTCCTAAAGTCTAGTGATTTCGCTAAAATGTGTTCGAAAACAATTGTATATCATGCTTGGTTAACAGCTATATACATGTATCTCTGTAGTCCACGCCTCTCCCATAGCCATATGCGTGTGTATGTGTGAGCAACTAATTCGGCTGATAACTACATGTGTGTGAGTGAGTTATCTCTTCGTCGCCCTCTATGTATGTGTATAAATGATGATTGATGTATTCATGTACACAAGTGTAGCTTGCTTTAATGTTTTTGTTGTTGTGCCTTTATTTACTAACAGCTTAGTGATGCTAAAATTCGCCACAATACATTCAATAAACTGACAGCCAAACTAGGGCAACACTCCCCTGCTCTACCCTAGTTCGTATATGGGTCGCATGTTTCACAACGAAATGACAATACTAAGAGAGGAGATGATTGATGATTGCCAGCACCAAGTACTCGACTGTTGATGCTCACTCGGCGAGAATGAGCCTTTCATTACATTTATTTTAAAAATATTTGCCTTCGAATTACTTGTTCTTGAACTACTGTAAAGCACGCGAGACGACTTGGCCGCTGAGATAAATATTTTTAGCAATTTTTTTTTTATTGTTGTCAGACTAATTTTCGAACTAGAAGAAAACGTACTAGCACCTTTCTGCGTTGAATGGTACTCTCGACGTATGTATATTTTTTCAAAAATCATGCTGAATAATTAAATTTCTCTATCCTCCGAGAGGTGAGAGCAGATGCATCTGTAACGGCTTGAAGTTGTGTAGCATATTTTAGTGCACCTATTTACATTTATTTTTTTTATACTCAGTTGAGCAGAGCTCACAGAGTATATTAAGTTTGATTGGATAACGGTTGGTTGTACATATATAAAGGAATCGAGATAGATATAGACTTCCATATATCAAAATAATCAGGATCCAAAAAAAATTTGATTGAGCCATGTCCGTCCGTCCGTCCGTCCGTCCGTCCGTCCGTTAACACGATAACTTGAGTAAATTTTGAGGTATCTTGATGAAATTTGGTATGTAGGTTCCTGATTACTCATCTCAGATCGCTATTTAAAATGAACGATATCGGACTATAACCACGCCCACTTTTTCGATATCGAAAATTTCGAAAAACCGAAAAAATGCGATAATTCATTGCCAAATGCGGTTAAAGCGATGAAACTTGGTAGGTGGGTTGACGTTATGACGCAGAATAGAAAATTAGTAAGATTTTGGACAATGGGCGTGGCACCGCCCACTTTTACAAGAAGGTAATTTAAAAGTTTTGCAAGCTGTAATTTGGCAGCCGTTGAAGATATTATGATGAAATTTGGCAGGAACGTTACTACTATTACTATATATGTGCTAAATAAAAATTAGCAAAATTGGATGAAGAACACGCCCACTTTTTAAAAAAAATTTTTTTTAAATTCAAATTTTAACAAAAAATTTAATATCTTTACTGTATATAAGTAAATTAAGTCAAAATTCAACTCCAGTAATGATATGATGCAACAAAATACAAAAATAAAAGAAAATTTCAAAATGGGCGTGGCTCCGCCCATTTTCATTTAGTGTGTCTAGAATTTTTTTAATGCCATAAGTCGAACAAAAATTTACCAATCCTTTTGAAATTTGGTAGGAGCATAGATTCTATGACGTTAACTGTTCTCTGTGAAAATGGTCGAAATCGGTGGAAGCCACGCCCAGTTTTTATACACAGTCCACCGTCTGTCCTTCCGCTCGGCCGTTAACACAATAACTTGAGCAAAAACCGATATATCTTTACTAAACTTAGCCCACGTACTTATCTGAACTCACTTTATCTTGGTATAAAAAATGGTCGAAATCCGACCATAACCACGCCCACTTTATCGATATCGAAAATTACGAAAAATTAAAAAAATGCCATAATTCTATACCAAATACGAAAAAAGGGATGAAACATGGTAACTGGATTGGTTTATTGACGCAAAATATAACTTTGGAAAAAACTTTGTAAAATGGGTGTGACACCTACCATATTAAGTAGAAGAAAATGAAAAAGTTCTACAAGGCGAAATCAACAGGCCTTGGAATCTTGGCAGGAATACTGTTAGTGTTATTGAATATATAAATAAATTAGCAGTACCCGACAGATGATTTTCTGGATCACCTGATCCACATTTGGTCGATATCGCGAGAACGCCTTCACATATACATCTAAGGGCCACTCGCTTTTAAAACCCTCATTAATACCTTTAATTTGATATCCATATCGTACAAACACATTCTAGAGTCAACCCTGGCCCACCCTAATGGCGATATCTCGAAAAGGCGTGCACCTATAGACCTAATGTCCACTCCCTCTTAAAATGCTCAGTAACACCTTTCCTTTGATACCCATATCGTACAAACATTCTAGAGTCACCCCTGGCCCACCCTAATGGCGATATCTCGAAAAGGCGTCCACCTATAGACCTAATGCCCACTCCCTCTTAAAATGCTCAGTAACACCTTTCGTTTGATACCCATATCGTACAAACATTCTAGAGTCACCCCTGGCCCACCCTAATGGCGATATATCGAAAAAGCGTCCACCTATAGACCTAATGCCCATTCCCTCTTAAAATGCTCAGTAACACCTTTCGTTTGATACCCATATCGTACAAACATTCTAGAGTCACCCCTGGCCCACCCTAATGGCGATATATCGAAAAGGCGTCCACCTATAGACCTAATGCCCATTCCCTCTTAAAATGCTCAGTAACACCTTTCGTTTGATACCCATATCGTACAAACATTCTAGAGTCACCCTTGGTCAACCTTTATGGCGATATCTCGAAAAGGCGTCCACCTATAGAACTGAGGATTACCCCTTTTAAAATACTCATTACCACCTTTCATTTGATACCCATATCGTACAAACACATTCTAGAGTCACCCTGGCCCACCCTAATGGCGATATCTCGAAAAGGCGCCCACCTATAGACCTAGTGCCCACTCCCTCTTAAAATGCTCAGTAACACCTTTCGTTTGATACCCATATCGTACAAACATTCTAGAGTCACCCTTGGTCCACCTTTATGGCGATATCTCGAAAAGGCGTCCACCTATAGAACTAAGGATTACTCCCTTTTAAAATACTCATTACCACCTTTCATTTGATACCCATATCGTACAAACACATTCCAGAGTCACCCCTGGCCCACCCTAATGGCGATATCTCGAAAAGGCGTCCACCTATGGACCTAATGCCCACTCCCTCTTAAAATGCTCAGTAACACCTTTCGTTTGATACCCATATCGTACAAACACATTCTAGAGTCACCCCTGGCCCACACTAATGGCGACATTTCGAAAAGGCGTCCACCTATAGACCTAATGCCCACTCCCTCTTAAAACGCTCAGTAACACCTTTCATTTGATTCCCATATCGTACAACTAGAGACACCCCTGGTGCACCTTTATGGCGATATCTCGAAACGGCGTCCACCTAGGGAACTAAGGATCACTCCTTTTCAAAATACTCATTAACAGCTTTCATTTGATACCCATATCGTACAAACATTTTCTAGAGTCACCCCTGGTCCACCTTTATGGGGATTTCTCGAAAAGGCGTTCACCTATAGAACTAAAGCCCATTCCCTTTTAAAATACTCATTATCACCTTTCATTTGATACCCATATCGTACAAACACATTCTAGAGTCAGCCCTGGTCCACCTTTATGGCGATATCCCTAAATGGCGTCCATCCATAGAACTATGGCCTACTCTCTCTTAAAATACTCTTTAATACCTTCCATTTGATACACATGTCATACAACCACATTCCAGGGTTACCCTAGGTTCATTTTCCTACATGGTGATTTTCCTTATTTTGTCTCCATAGCTCTCAACTGAGTATGTAATGTTCGGTTACACCCGAACTTAGCCTTCCTTACTTGTTTTTACATAACGAACACTTGCCATCAACCAACCGTTGCATGGGCGTATATTGGTAAATTGATGCTCTGCCGGGCGCATCAATTGTAGATTGACTTGAAGTGGGTTGATTGTGGCAGCGATGCATATTTTTTAATTTGATTTAAATTTCATGTCACCTTTACCTGTGGCGCGTAAAGTTTGTACGTACCATTTGGTTAGGCTTTGGAGTGAAGTGCCCTGATACTCGTATTCTCAAGCGCCAGAACCGTCAAGCGAGTTGAGAATTGCTTGTACTGCGGCAGATCTGCTGGGCTTCATTATCTTGCTTAGCTGTTACAAACGACCATGCTTTGGTTGTGGGAGAGTGGGGGGGAACTTGAAACATCTGTTGGTAAAAATATTGAAATGTAATGAAAGTGTCGGCAATTAAGTCAAGTGATGTGCACTTTTATTATGCGTGGATGCCCATCCCTGCTACTCTACTCCGTCTAACTTCTATAAGCGTTGGGCATGTTAATTTTTCTTACGCTCTCATACGTTCATGACAAGTTGATGAGTGTGTAATAAGTGCCCAATTTTTATTATAAGCTCGAACTTAGGTTAAACCTATGGTATGGGGTTGATATCGGGTTCTGCAGCTTCTCCCAACAGCCATTTGTATATACAATAGCTTTGGGTGAAAAAGTCATATAAGCTTTAATAAGCTCCGGACACATAATTGCAGGGGATAGCATTGACCTGTTGTTTTTGTTGTTGCAGTGATTTTCTCTGTTTAGCCGTTTCGTCCATTAATAGGTCGTGTTAGATATGTGAGAGTTATGCTGACATAAGAGCCCTTTGTCTGGTAAAACCCGATTCATTATGGTACGTATAACCTTTTGTCGAGGGAATGACAGCATTGCCCTCGTCTGCGTAAAAGGTTATTCTTTTAAGGACCTCACATATATCTGCACGTAGTGATGAATGAGTTAAGTTGCCAAAAGCTTTCATGTCTTCCAAGGCTTACTGTTAAAGTCGAAGCTTATGTTGATATAAACCACCAACTATGCTGAAAGATTTAAACCAAGTTATTCTTATCGCCAGAGTAAGGTACAGGGACAATCACTTTGTAGTGAGTAGCAATTCCGATGCCTATAGTATTCAGTGAGTTAGTACCACTCGAGGGATCCTTTAGAGCAGAGAGACCCATTTATTACAAAGTGACGTTTTTGAGTACTAAAAACTGCGTTGGCACCTTCGCGGCTACTCATGGTAGATGCAATAATAAACAGACTTATAGGAAAAAGCGAATAGACGTTTAAAAGACTTCAAGTCTTACTACTGGGAATCATTTCTGGCAGCGGATGGCCATAACATCAGCTATACAAGCCAAATGTAAGCTTCAGCAGCTCCTTTGGAGATTTCCGAAAACTCTTCACCAAGTGGCATCATAACTTTTCATAAAAGATCCAGCAATATAAAAATAATTAAAACCAACTATGGAAAAGTTTTCAAGATTTTAGGTTCAGTCCAATGAAATAGTATACATAGCTTAGTGTGAGACCCAGAAGCTCTGTTATAACTTTGGGGACAGTTTTGACCTAAGGTACCATGTCTTCTAATGCGAAAGTGATCAAAAAATCTAGTGGAAGTCTGAAAGTCTTCAAAATATTGGCCAAACGGTTATCATTGCTATAAAGGAGGCAGGAATTGGTAGGCTGTGCACACCTGCCCTAATATGAGCCGATGGATGTCAAGCAAAAAAAAAAAAAATCGATCTGACGCAGGAAAAAAATCGATCTGATGTTGATGTAGAAAATTAGTAAATACTACCCGAGTTGGTGTCATGGCTGTGGTGTCCACATGAAGAGGTCGACTTCCAGTTCATCCGATTTCTAACTGGACACGGTTACTTCCTATAAGGTGGATATATAGACGACGTATGCCACACCTTTTTCCAATGCAATCACTTTGCAAAACAATGAACGAGGTTGGAAGGTAAACTTGGCGATATATCCCCGAGCAGTGTCATTCATAAGATGGCCTGCGTCAGTAACATATGAGAAGACGGTTGCTCACATAGAGCGCTCCTATATCTTAAGTATTGTTAAATTTGACTTCAGGTGGCAAAACATGCGCAGAACGCAGAATGTAAAACCTCTTCTTTTTTAAGACTGCCACATAATGACTTCAGTTTTTTTATAAAGGGCCGCAGTGTCTGAATGAATTTCAATTAGAAATTAACAGGTCAGCAGATAATGAGGTTAAGGTGCATAGGATAGGCTTCTCAGTACTATTAGTCGGACAGGGAAGATAGTTGTGGAGTCAATTAGTATTAACGAGATACACGGGTTTTGAGTGGTAGAATGTAGTGGATGTCAATATTGGTGGGAAAACAGTGGCTATACAATCATCGATGAATCATTACTACACATAAGCGACCTTGGAACATCAAAGGAAATGAAAGAAGATCAATCCCCGTAAAGGCTTACATAGGACGTTCTGATGCTTTAAAAAAATGTAATGCGATTATGTATCTTGATGTGGCAAAGTCATAAGTAGAATGATACTCTACCACCGCTGGGTCGACTGAAGGGCAAAATGTGGGAATAATATCTCAGATCAAGAACTGTAATTGTATTCCCAAAGCGTGTGCCAACTTGCTTTCGTATAGATGACTACAACAAAATAAGTGGTACATCGACTGCGTCTCCCTTACATAAATAAGTGGAAGAAATTCGTTGGTGCACAGTCGTTGAAGGAAGTATGAACGTAAGAGAACAACACCGCTTCGTTTATGTCCACTTTGAAGCCTCGTCTATATAGATGTATGTTAGATCCGTATACGTGTAGCGCTCCGGTTAGCTAGTTTAGATTTCGAAGCCACTGTGATATGGTGGTTAAGTAGTTCGTAGACTGCTCGAGAAAAATTTAGCCAAAGATCTAAGGTCTATGCACTTTTCCTTTTTAAAATTTTAGGTTTAAGGAGTTAAGACATAACTCTGACAAATTAACGCGATATCCCATTTTTGATAAGGTTTCTCAGTTTGGTCGTCAAATAAACTTCTGGTAACACTACGGACTCATTCAGTCTATGTGAGGTCCTCATGGACCGGCCAATTCAACCTAACCTAACCAAGCTTTGGTGTGGTGGTTAGGTGCTTCGTATACCACACCAGAGGTCGTGGGTTCAAGTCCCTGGCAAAGTAACATCGAAAATTTAGAAAAAAGTCCTCAGTGGTTTCGAAACCATTCTGAATGTATCTCAGCATATTAAATCGGAGTCCGAAACTTAGAAAGAAGTACTACGTGAATTGGAAGAGAAGCTTGTCCTGAATCTACTCGAAGGTAACTCGCGCCAAGTATTATTTTTTTTTATCCCAGCTTTCGCATCATCGGAACTAAGGTGAAGGATCATACAAAGGAAAAAGAATGGGTGTGAGTAGACTGTCTGAACGGCCTACAATGGTCTTTTTGTTTTCAGCTAAATAAAATAAATAAATGTAAGGCGCGATAATCACCGAAGAGATTTTAGGCCGAGCTTCTCTTCCAATTCGCGTCGTGCTCCTATTAATTTTTCTAAAAATTGCTTGGACGAGACCTACTTGTTTTATGCCGAGTCCGAACGGCATCTGCAAGGCAGATGAGTTTTCACTGAGAGCTTTTCATGACAGAAATACACCGAGAGTGCTTGCCAAATTACTGCCGAGGGGCGACCTCGCTTAGAAAAAATTTCTTCTTATTGAAAAAACTTGTTTCTACAATTTTGATTTTGCTTTGCCCGGGGCGAGAACCCAGGATATTCGGTGTGGTAGGTGGAGCACGCTACCATCACACCACGGCGACCGCCCCGAAAAGGGTTCTGCTGTTAACCCAGTTAATGACAATGGTTACCGTTGAGAGCTTCCAGTCCCATGCTAGCTCGATTTGCTAGCCACTATACTAAGCTCAATTCATTCCAAGCCCGCTTAAACTTCAGAGCTTGAGCTTCTTAAAAAAAAATCATTTCAGAACCTTGAGTGAGGTTTTTTATTCCTCACCATTCTGGCAAATCCTTCACACCTGCTCACGTTTAAGTGGTTCTGTTTCATTGATGAATCCGTCATGCGACTGCCAGTGCTTCAAGTGTTTATTAGCTTCTTGTAAATTGATGATTGGAATGTTGTGTATGCATGGATTACAGTCAAGGCATTGGCATAAAAAAATCAATTTGCACTCTAACTTCCAAATCGCTTCGTTGAAGCTCTAATATAGCCTTTGTCACAAGCCATTTTAAATGTGCGGTTTCCAATGGCCTATGTGTGGTATATTGATGTTCGTATGTACAAGGTGGTGCACAAATTAATGTCTTATTTCTTGATATGCTGTCCGAGTAAACAGTTGTTTTCATAGTGGTCCATAGTAGGGCTAGGTTTGGGTTTGGCTTACATCTGCCCTGGCTTATGAAGGTTTAACCGAAATATAGGGAAAGGAATGGCTGTAGTATCCACCACAGCCAGGATCATCTCATCCCCTTCACCTTTGAAAGAGCGGTTGATGCTAGGAGTAAGATAGCGCTTAAGGGGCGGGGGTATACTCGAAGTATCTTTAGACATCATCAGAAAATATCTTCAGATATTGTCTTCCAAGAGGAGGTCATGCCATAGAAATAGCAGGTATATAGTATAGTCCAGTCCCAACTACCAACAGAATGATATTCAGTATCAGATAGGCTTACTGTGTGGAGGTGCCGAGCCTCACTGGCATTCATATGCCATCTCAAAGTCTCTCTGGGCTCATACGGCCACTGCTGGCTAATCGCCTCAGGAAAACTTATGAAAACACCATTAGGATAACGAACTTGGTATGAACTAACTGAGAAGATTGCAAGGCTCATATGACCATGTTTGGGTGGGAAGAGATCAAGCTGAAATTGAACAAATCTGTTGTGAGAGTTAAGTTAAATTAAACTGGCCGACTTCACATAGACTGGATTTGTACATAGTGATACCAGAATAAGTTTGACGACCCAACGGAAAACCCCGAAATAGGTGAAAGTACTTATGGTATAAAATAACTCCATCTTCTTGGCCAATACTAGAAGTTTTCTAAGACCTAGCTTAATGGCTGCCTCGAGATGTGGCCACTCTGCCGCCCCTTTAAGCTGCAGTCTTGATTTTGCGAGCGCGGGACTCCAACAAAACATGTGCTCAACTATTTCCGCCTGCGACCCGCACTGCCTATATATGCTGTTACTGACGAGCCTTAATTTATATGCATGTGACGACAGAAGGTTGTGTTTAGTTAGTATCTCTTCTTTCTTTAGAGATATGTGCAACTATTCAACTTTGATATCGTAGGATCATGTGCGAAGATCTCAGCGTTTCTCTCCACACGTTTCCTGCTTGATGGATCATGTTAATCCTGTCCCATTTTGATTTTTCTCAAGCGGTTTAGGACATTCACCATCTATTAATCGTGTGCTGCAGCTTTCGGGTAGAGTACTGTGTTACTCCAGAATGTCTGTGATCTGGCAGCCTGTAGGATCTATTTTTTCTTATATATACTATGTTTCGCCACTTTAGCATCACTGCGCAAGATCTCTTTCGGAACGATGTGATCTGTTCCGCCTGTATTAGATGACGCTATATGTCTAGGGCCATACGGTCTGCACTCAACATTTCCCAAAGCCTGTGGATATTTACAATGGACCTCTCTACGAGTGGAAGTATTGCACATTTTCATGCACGGCCTCCCAACGTAGCCTGCTGCGATGGGTATACTGGGTAAGCACAGTGCGCTTCAAAGTTTTCGAACATCCCGTAATATTATGCTAAGCTCGCTAGAGCACAACTTGCTTAGTGGACGTGATGCTATTGTAACGAATATTAGTATCACTAAGCTGATACTAGCATCACTATGCTGATACTAAGCAGCCACTCGTATGTACGTAAACAAATCAATCATCATTTATACACATACAGACAAGGCAACGAAGAGATACTCACAAACACATGTAGTCACCAGCCGAAGTTGGTTCTCACACATGCGCATGCATATATGTAGCTCAATTACCAAGCAGGAGATACAGCAGAAGGCGAAACGTCTAGACTTTAGTAGAAATATGGGAATGAAGTGACGCAGAGTATAAAAGCAGCGTAAGCTGAGTAGTCAGTAAGCAGTTTGAGTTAAGCACGCCATTAGTTGCGAAGTGAAGTATAATTCTGAAGTGTAATTGTAGTACTTCCAAAGTAGATAAATAAAGACCATATTGCAATACTGAATATTGGAGTGATTTATATAACAGTTTAGCGCTTCGAACGTCAGCAGAAGGTTTGGAATAAGCGGAATTTCCCAAAGTTCGTTACACTATTAAAAACAAGAGAGTCCGCTTTTAGGTGCGACCATCCCTTTCTAGCGTATTCTGCTTTGTTTATAACATTTTCAGATAGTCTTATGGATTTTGCGTCACCCTGTAAGTTTTGTATGTAAGCGTAGGTGTTTATTGCTTGTTTATTAGTTGCTGCTGTTTTTGGCTTAGAATGTGTTTTGTGCTAATAGCATAGAAGCAACAACAACAACTTGTCTTTGACGTGTAAAATTGGCTTAATCAATACGCTTGGAATATGTGGTTGACGGTAGGTGGCAGCTAGCTATTATGTCCTACTTTTATTACATTCACTCTCAATTCAATAAAACAGCAGCGGCTGTACTCCGCACGAATCAACCCACAGTCAGCTTTACGATGACAAAATCTTTGAGTTACCTACTCGTAAACCGACAACGTTTATTCAATCCCATTATACAAACAATTTGTGGTTTTGCAATTTTTGCACCAAATGCTTGCAATGCTGCAAGTTATGGCCAATGTAGATGTGCAAGCTATGCACCGTTCAAGATGTGGCAGGCAGCATTGGGTGAGCGCAAGTTGTACGGTTTAAAGTGTTTTCTGCGGTCGACAGTAGCTGCCACTGGCATTACTGTTTGGCATGACTGTGGTGGCATCAAAGCTTGGGAGATGGTTGAATAAGTAACGAAGTACTTTGATATTGATTTGCACTTGTAGTTGTTGTTGTTACATGCAATTATGCGCTGGTGCCGATGCTTGGTTGGTTAACGCGGCATAATTAATGCAAACTTGTACTGAAGTGAGAGGTCCTTTTAAATGTGACACAGTCCCACTGCAAGCTCTGTAGAGCTAATGCAAAACAATATGCTCTCCAGCCAATCATTTGGACTTACTTGCCAGCTGATGTGCCACATTTTATTGCACCGTCACCGCAAAGTCTGTCACATAAATGCAAATCACTGTTTCTGGTATTTGAAAGTTTTTTCGACACATATTTCGATTTAACAGAAGCTCGCAAAATTAATGTCATTTAAGTTTGTGGTTTCCACACTTATTACATTGTCGGATATTCGGCAGGTGATAATAAATAACTTAAAGATCTTCTTTTAAGAAGTTTACACTGAAAAAAAAAAAAAAAAATTGGAAAGAAGATCAATCTTTCAAACGAAAATCTTACTTGCCGAGAAGGCTTTGGCGATAACGAGCTCCTTCAGCAAGGAGGGGCTGAGAAGATAACCTGGAATATTCGGCATTGTTATATTAAATCAAGATTTAAGGCCTGATACTTTAATGATGCTATTTTCCGCAGTTTACCTATATCAGGCAAAACACAATCAATATCGACAGGACTCAACCAAATCCGTCAGGAAGTGTCTTTATCGCTGATACAACCACAACAACTTGAGAAGACACTTTTCTTTGTTCCAACTGTCATCATTTCCCAGCGATAATTGAGTCTAATTTGAAACGGGAAGAGGGTACAAGCTATCCACGCCACTGTAGAGTGCTGTAGAAGAGTACTGGATCTGTCAAGTCGATTGCTGATTTGCACTGTAAGCTAACAGCAGATGTGCCTCGCTTCCCAAGGCAGGCGGTTCTATGTACCGGGGCGACTCGGGTTTTTTCCCGACCAAGGCCTCTCATTTCAGTATAACCCCATTTAATTTGTAGCGTCTCTCCCGCAAATTGTCAGCAGATTTACACAGAAGCGCTTCATAGAGCGACGAAATGTATTGGGCCTTCATTAACATGTCATGTGATCACAGCGACTCAGATTCAGCAGAGCAAGCACTGAAGCAATATTTGCTTATACTTTAAACAAGTTTAAGCAAGTTCTATGCTCAAACTTTTGTTCAAAACTCCACTGGTGTTGTCCACCACGGGTTAAGAGCACTCCTGCCATCCCGCTTTATCCCTTTCGGGCATTCTTCTACAGAACTCTGGTTTAGAGTGAGATTCCATTTACGATTTCGGTTCAGATTTTTGTTAAGGATAAGCTTCTAACTTTGGCGTTTTATTTACCTTCGAAACAGGAACGCGTTTCGGTTCGGGTAATGGTTTTGGAATGGGCTTCGGGTGCAGTTTTGGTTAGTTATTGGTTCCGGCTTTTGTTTCAGTTCCATTCATCCGGTTTCATTAATAGTGATGCGGCACCGATTTCGGTTTTGGTGGCGGTTTCAGTTGCGTAGTCGATTCTGGCTTCGGTTTTTTATTTGATTTTGGGTTTGGCATCAATCTCGCATTATATTCTCATTTCTGGCTTTGTTTCGAGTGTGGCTTCGGTCTCGATTTCGTATTCGGTATCGCATTCGGATTCTTCTCGGATCTTCCTTAACGAGTTCGCATTTGATTCCGGTTCGTGTTCTGGTTACGGTTTAAATTTTGGTTTAGTTTCGACTCTGGGCTCATTTTCACTTTACCGGATTGAGCCACGTTTGGATTCTGTCTGATCCAGTTTTAGTTTAGCTCTCGCATTCAGTTCTTGTTCGGTTTTGGTTTCGATAATGTTTTTTGTTTCGATCTCGATTACGATTTCGGGTTCGTATTCGTCGTTTTTCCAGTCGGTTTTCGCTAAAATTTCGGTTTCACTTACAGTTTTTCTAAGTTTCGTTCTTGGTTTTTTACTGTGTTGGGTTACAAATTTGATGCCGGTTTCGTTCAAGTTTTCAGATGTTCCTGTTTCCGTTTCCGTTTCGATTTCGTATACGATTCGGGTCTTTATCGATTCAGTGTTGTTTCGGTTTTGGCTTCGTATTCGGTTTCACATTAGGGTTCTTCTTTGCTCCGTATTCGTGTTAGCATTCGTATTCGGGCACCGTTTTTGCATTCGGCCCCCCTCATTCTCTTCATCATAGCCATCCAACTTCTTCCAGCTTTCTCTTCTTCCTTTTCTACTGCTTTACTTTTCACTTTTCTTGCTTTCTTTAAAAAACTACGCCTAACTTGTTACGCAAAAAGTTACACAAAAAGTTGAGCGTGACTAACTGCATTTCTCTACATTTTAAGCGAAGATAATTACACATCGAAACACTCCATTTATCGTAAACGTAACGGTAAGAGTTAATGTAACCGTAACAGTCAACAAAGTTAACGCCTTAATTACAAACATGACCGCTATGCCTCACCATAACAGGGCAAGTCCCGAAATCGCAGTCGGTAAACTACTGTAATAATAACAGTAATAGTATCTGAAACCGTAAGTCAGACTTTAAATTATCTAAAAATAATCGGTGCGAAATTCGTAGCGCTAAACACAACTGTAATTGTAGCATACCGGAACGTACCGGATCTATATCTGGTAAAGCATAATCAACATCAATAACCCACCCGAAAACGTTTGGGGAGTGTCTGCAAGAGGACAGAGAACTTAAAAAGATCCCACATCACAAGCAAATATTCACCGATTTTGTATACCCCCGGGGTTTTTTTGTTGCGGGAAGGCTGAAAAATGCCTAATGCACCATAATTGCTGCCGTCGCAACAACCGTGTGTCCGTAGACTAGAAAACAACCACAGGTTTGGACCCATCGCCCACCCCAGTACCACTTTCACATTACTTCAGGGTGGCGTCCATATTCCTCATTTTTTAAGAGCCTACTGTTGTTCCTGCGTCCAGGTTTCCGCTATTTGCTCTGAGTGCCGATTTAATCGCCCCTCTTCGCCTGCGCATTTATCTGCGCTCCCTCTCAGCATCCATCAGACGTGTCACAAATTAAATAACTATAAATGCCATTTTGCTCATTGCAGTCCAGCATTCCTTACTGTTGCACATGTGTGATACTAAATTTCTCGTGGTAGGTTCCTCCCCAAAAACCCTATGCAAGTTGAGTCTTTCCTCGTAGGCAGTGGAACATGACGTGTCCTGCGTTTTTTAACTCCGTGGTACACCTTGTGCAAAGAGGATCTTCCTCTATCCTACGCTTCCATATATACTTTTTGAAACCGCCCTGTCCACTCATTATCTGTGTAAGATGGTAGTTCAGTTCGCCGTGCTGCCGCTCATTCCATTAAGCTACGTCCCAAACTAACGTGAAGGTCCAACGCCCTTTACTCGAGGCCTCCCACTGTTCTTGCCACTTAGCTATAGTTTGTATCCTTCCTCTTGGCGTCTTCATATGGTCGTTCAATATTAAAGTTATACAGATCGGCCAATTCGCTTGCCAGTAAGTCCATTGGGATTTTCCGAGTTGGGACTAGGATCGCGTCGTCGACACTTGCTATTCTTATAGCTACAAGTTGTTATGCTGCAAATATATGCTTTTGATGGGTCCGGTTAAATCCGTACCACACTGGTGCTGCGTATAGTATTATCGAACTGGTTACTGTGGAGAATAGCTGACGGGAAGCTTCGCTTGGACCACCAATGTTGGGCATTATTCGCATAAGTGCTCCGTTAACTTGGGTACTCCCGGCGTAATTGACAGTTACGACAAAATGGTATCAACATTTCTCGCAGTGCAATAATCAAATCTCGCCTCTTTTATACCAATTAGCTTTCTTCTCAACATCTTTGATCTGGCATAATAAAATAATGATCCCAAATTTGTGGTCAAAAGTGTCACAACGTTGTTTTTTTCATCATTTATCAACGCCAATACGATCAAAATTTAATTTTAATAAATACGAAAATTTGCAAATTCCTTACCGCAAAGTAGAACAAAATCAAGGAACATAATTGTGAAACAATAAAAAAAAAAAATAAAAAATTTTAAGCACTTCCTTTATATAAATGGACAAAAATCACCGAGAAATGTCTCCTTATATAAAGACATATTCTTGCTAATCTTTGATTTTTAAATTTGGATTGGAAAGTTGGTAGGAAAGGAGATATTATTAGTCAATCAATTGCGCTCTGTATTTTTACATCTCATAAATATTTTTTTGCAATTTCTATGTCAAAATTTAAAAATCAAAGTTCACCAAGAATATGTCTTTATATAAGGAAACATTTTTCGCTGATTTTTGTCCATTTATATAAAGGAAGTGCTTAAAATTTTTTATTTTACTTTTATTTTCTCCTTCTCTTGCATTGTCTCGGTGTCTTAACCTATCTGTTAAGTTTTACGCTTGTAGCTCAATGAGAACTTATATAAAAATCAATTCCGAAATTCCCTCCGTTCCGTTTGATTTTTCTAAATACCTCAGTCCGTGCGCCCCCTAGCGAAACTTTTTGTATTGTGTCATCGGCTGTCATTGACCTTTGAATTAAGCTCTAAACTTTTAGCCTCTAGCTCTCTATCGAGAAGTTACTTAAAACCCGGTTTCAAATTTCCAAATTAGTATCTAATTTTTTCGATCCGTGCGCCACCTATCGGAATTTTTTCTGCTTTTGTTCCTTTGTTAACCTGTCTCTGAGGTTTCATGTTTGTAGCTCAATGAGAAGTTACTTAAAAATCGATCTCAAAACACCAAATTTCCAAATTCTTATCTAAATATTATCCGTGCGCCACCTAACGGAATTTTTTTCTCCTTTTCTTAAATTTTCTCGGCCAAAAGTGTAACTACCCATATTTAAAAGGAAGTCTCATAAAAATAAAATAAAAAATTTTAAGGACTTCCTTTATATAAATGGACAAAAATATAACATATATGCGCCACCTAGCATTTTTCGCTGATTTTTGTCCATTTATATAAAGGAAGTGCTTAAAATTTTTTTATTCTATTTGAATTTTCTCCTTTTCTTACATTTTCTCGGTGTCTTAACCTATCTGTTAAATTTTACGCTTGTAGCTCAATGAGAACTTACATAAAAACCAATCCCAAAATTCCCTACGTTCCGTTTGATTTTTCTAAATATCTCAGTCCGTGCGCCCCCTAGCGAAACTTTTTGTATTGTGCATTGGCTGTCATTGACCTTTGAATTAAGCTCCAAAGATTTAGCCTCTAGCTCTCTATCGAGAAGTTACTTAAAACCCGGTTTCAAATTTCCAAATTAGTATCTAATTTTTTCGATCCGTGCGCCACCTATCGGAATTTTTTCTGCTTTTGTTCCTTTGTTAACCTGTCTCTGAGGTTTCATGTTTGTAGCTCAATGAGAAGTTACTTAAAAATCGATCTCAAAACACGAAATTTCCAAATTCTTATCTACATATTATCCGTGCGCCACCTAACGGAATTTTTTCTCCTTTTCTTAAATTTTCTCGGCGTCCTATCCGTGAAGTTTTACAGGTATAGCTCAATGAGAACTTACATAAAATCAATCCCAAAATTCATTCTGTTTCGTACGATTTTTCTAAATATCTCATCCCGTGCGTCCCCTAGCTAATCTTTTTGTATCGTGTCATCGGCTGTCATCGACCTCTGAATTAAGTTTGAAATTTCAAGTATCTAGCTCAACGAGAAGTTACTTAAAAGCTGGTTTGAAAATTTTCAAATTCTTATCTAATTACTTCGATCCGTGCGCCGTCTAACGGATTTTTTTCCTTTTGTTGCCTTGCCACGGTGTTCTAGCCTATGCGTAAAGTTTCACATTTGTAGCTCATTGATAAGTTACTTAAAAATCTATTGCAAGATTTGTATGAAAAGCGGACAAACATTCAACCGACCTAATATAAAGGAGGTAAAAAAGCAACCGAATCTGGACTAAGTAGAAGAGCATTCGTCCTCTGAATAATGGTAGGTATGTATTACAGCTAAATGAAAAAAATAGTACTTGTCGAATTATAAATACTTACTACTTGTACTCGAAAGCTGTGGTGGCACTAGCTCTTCACCGACCACAAAACCGAACTTCAGACACAGCAGTTAAATGACGATGACGGCTATAAGGACGTTGCGAACCACTAAACTACAACCCTTAAGTCCAACTTATAAGCGCGTAGCATGTGAATTGAACAGCTGTGATTGCGGTGTACGGTGCATGCAGGCAAGTGGTAAGAGCTATGTAAGGTAGTGAAGTGTGACAAGGGGTGTTTTAGGACTTGCTATGTTTATGGAGTGTTTTTGGGTTGTATAACATTTGCTGAGATTTTCTAGCATTAAGAATCATAAATAAAATTAAGCGTCCATGGAGAATTTTATTTGATTGTTGATTACAGCGTTGAGTGACTTGGTTAACAGCGAAACAATATTTTTTTTTGCATGCGCTTCAATGTGTAGGTGACCCCTTTTCCGAAGTTTATTGATATACATATGTAGCACTCTGTTAGTACAGGGTGCACTACGCTTTTAGGATCTATCGTGTTTGAAAGCTGAACTTATTTAGTAGAAAATTTATGATAGGACTTACATCGGCATGGATGCCAGGCTCCAGAGGTTAGAGCCCAAAGCAATGATCATACAAAGATTTAGAATTCTCTTTAGTAAAGCTTGAGAAACGTCATTCGGCAATGTACTTCCCAAGATCATTCCGTAGAAATTTATGACTATCTGCGCATTAGTTGCGACTATGCTGTTTAGGCCATGTTATATGAATGAAAGAAGGCTTAGGTGGCGTTCTTATCGGCACCGACCAACTATGTTGGAACCACTAAGTGGAAAACGATTTAAGTTCCCTTGATATTAGGTAAGGTTCGGTTAAGAGGTCGTGCGTGGGTATCACCCACACTTCCACTCGGAAACATTTTTGTCCATTGTGAGTACCCTCAGTAAGTGCAGGGTGGCGGCACATTCGTTTAACCCCATTACCTCCTAGTGGTCCTCAACGAACCACTTGCTTTCCCTGATGAACCCAAGAAGAAGCGAAACGTCCGCCTTCCCAAGCTATGCCAGGCTGTCGAAGAACCGTGAGCCCACAAATCTGAGCCTTCTTCTTTGAAGCCCCATTGGCCGAGAAAGTGGTAGATCCACTCCTCTTCCTCCTCATCCTGACAGCTTCTGCAGAGTGAGCTTGTTGGTATTCGCCACCGTCGGAGCATTGGTGCGATAGCACAATGACCTGTGATGACACCCGTAAGTACCCTCACCGCGGATTTGTTCAGTTTGAGAAGGAAGCTGGTGCCTTTCCTATCCAAGCATGGCCATAAGGACCTTGAGACTTCGCAGTTAACCCTGTTGGTCCATAGAAAGACTGTTGCCCTGTTCTCACATTCCTCGATTCTCCCCAGGAGATAACTCAGCGGTGGTCGGACGGAGCTGTCCACTTGTCCCTTGATATTTGCAAATTTTTTCGGATAACGAATAGAAGCAGCGTCTTATGCTGTTCCTTTCGAGGTGAAAACAGTTTAAATGGTTAAACGCCAGTTGACTAGCTACTACCCAATATTTCCATACATCTGAATTTTGCAAGTGACAAACACCTTCTCATTGGGGCGACGACTTTTAGCCGAACTCTATAGCGAACAATTATATAAGGGAGTGGCTGAGTTGATTACACCTCTGCTTTTCCGCGAACTGGTAGTGTTATGTGGAGCTAGCCAATTGGATTAGCCAGGAAGTATTTTCGGCAGTATTTGAACGAAGCCCTCCCGATATCATCCAACTCGGGAAGTAACGATGGTCCTACCACAGCCAGGGGCACTGCTTTGGCGAATGGTTCTTCTTCTCAACATTTAATTATAAACATATGAGCCAACATTGTGGAGGGGGGGGGGGGGGGGTCTTACGATCTAGACAAAGCACCCAGAACAGTATAGTGAAGATCAGAAGTACGAGTAAGCGAGTAGATATGTGACGAGTGCATGTAGCGGAAAGTCAACTTCAGACTTCAGTGAGGGAACGGCAGGTGCACCCGAACAAAGAATTGGCAGTCGTGGTCGAACCTAACAATCGGAAAGAGAGAGGAAACCTTGGTACTACCACCGGAATAGGAAAGAAGCTTCGGGCGGAATGAAAATGCAGCTATAGGCTGAAGGCATATACCTGCTTTTTAAAGGTAGAAAGAATTCAACCGCATGGCCGCAAGGCAGGGCAGGAGCATCGACAGGACATGCACCTTAGTCCGAACCTTTAAGACAGTGGAACCCCAATAGCGAGGAAGCAGCTAACTCGAAAGTTGCAATGGAAAGGTTGAATATATTGGTGATTTTCCCAAAACAGGTAGGACGAACAATGCGGATGATAGGCTAAAACGGTGACTCCGGTTTCGTTTGGAAGGATGAAAGGCGTGACAAAGTAGTATGTCTACCCAAAGAGGTAATCTGTAGAAGGGGAGGTTATTAGTTTCATCATCAAGATGTTGCGGAACGATCCGAGTAAGCCGCTTACATCCCACGGTCCTATATGCGATGAATTTGAAGGATGCCCTATCCTGATCTACCGTAAGATACCGAATATAGAGCCACAGGATTGGAAGGCACTTGGGAATAAGCTGATCTTGATGAATCTAGAGGGAGTTTCGCGAAGACTCCACAGAAAAGCCACAAGTGCACGGCTTGAGATGGTGGATAGATAGCAGATCCTGAAGGTATTATATGCGATGACATCTGCAGCGTAAAAGACTGCATGTACAGCCACAGGATTGGAAGGCTCTTTGCGCATTTCGCCCTACAATAAATAAGTAGGCGGAGAATATGTTATACACGGAGGCTGTGGAAAACTTTCTGAGGCTTAGGACGTATTTATTTTCGCGTTAAAATATACGATCGCGAGAACATTTTACGATGACGGCAAGAAGGAGGGAGAAAATGTGACGACGGTGTTGAAGGCTGATAAACAGCTCATGATGGATCGAGGCCCAACCACAAAATTTCAACACAACAAAAAGAAAAGTTCATCTAACTCTCGAAGACGGGAGGAGGGAAGATTTCTTGACTCGGTTTACGCTGATTCAGTGTGAACTACGCGAAAACGGAAAGCAGGTCACATTAAGGAAACACCTAAGCCCATGAACGCTATCTAATTTCAGAGCAGAGATGCTATCGATGGTAGCCAAAAAGCGGAAGAATAGACTCTTATCCTAGCATACTGCTACATGACTTACGGCACGGGGAGTGCATATGACGCATGTGGCTGGATAGGAGACTCAGTGTTGTTTTCGTTAGCACTGAACCAAGTCTACCTAATCTCTGTGCAAGTTGGGTTTTTTGCTTTTTTAATACAGGCCTACTTGAGTCTACTTTTACAGGTAGACAATGGCAAAGTGTTTGGTTCGAAATTGTTGTGGTCAAATTGCTCGACGTACAATGCCTTCGAATTCCTCCGTGTCCAAGAATCCACCCAACTACTGCAAAAGTGCACCTTACTCAGCGGCTGTCTGCATTGACTACCAATCAAAGAGGCTTTGCTGTTTACTTTTAGTGCCTTCGTCACAAGTAGATTGCGTTTGTTTGGTGTGAGTAGCCATCCGGCGATATCGCTTATGGAGATTATTGCAGCAGGATTTTAGAAATACTAATACTTAAATCAAGAAGTGGCTCTAGTGGTATTTTTTCCTAAATTACTGCCATATTTGGAGACGTCTGCAAGAACAACAATGGAATGTGAGTTTATCACAATTCGAAAAGATGGTCAGCGGATGACAAATTGATGAAGGGACGCAACTTTTACATATCGAATCTACCTTCACCACCAGAAGGAGTAACTATCGTTTCCTACGCCGATGACTGCACAATAATGGCCACAGGCCCAGGCACACACATCGATGAGCTTTGTAATAAAATAAACAGCTATCTCCCTGATCTCTCCAGTTTCTTCGCCTCGCGAAACCTGACATTGTCACCGCCCAAATAATCGGGGACCTTATTTACAACATTGACGCGCCATATGTCGACCATATTGAACACCCACGTCGATGGCATTACGCTACCGACTGTCTTACACCTTAAAATCTTGGGTGTGACGTTCGATTATAATCCGCAATTGTTCCTAAAATACAGAGCCGTAATAAAATCATCAAATCTCTTGCCGACAGCACTTGGGGCTCATTACCACTTACAAAGCAATTAGCCAGCCGCGTCTCCGATATGGTCGCCAATCCTAAACGTTACTCACTGGAAGAAAATACAGGCCTGCCAAAATACTGTCCTCAGAACCGCTAAGGGCTGCCTTCTTATGGCCCCAGAACACCAACTACACAATGCGGCGAGAGTACTCCCCATTAGGAAGAGAAATGAAATACTGAACAAACAGTTTCTGTTGAATACCCAGCAACCTGAACATCCCAACAGACATCTGACTGATGAGGTTGCACCTCCCAGGGGCTTAAGGGGTAATCTCCGTAAGCATTATGAGCAATACGGCACCCGAGAACACAGCCGTATGAAGCAAAAATGCGCAAGCAGGTCCTCAGGGGTATCTACAAATAGGCGTCAGACCTCTATTTCCCGTCGAATCCAGTTCTTAAAGAAAAATACACAGAACTCGCAGAAGGGGGACGCACTCTCTGTAGGGAAACGCGCGTCACTCTAGCTCATCTTCAATCTGGGTACTGTAACAGTTTGAACTCTTACCTATCCAAAATCAATCCCGATATACAAAATGTATGTCCTGCTTGCAATGTGTCCCCACATGACACCAAATACCTCTTTAATTGTATTGTGGACCCAACGCCTCTAACACCTCATTATCTCATTATCGTCCACCTCTGTTGAGACAGCAAGTTTCCTTGGACTCCTGATAGAGGACATTGATGACAATTTGTGATCGGGCGCACCTATTGGATGAGGCAAAGCACTGCTACAACAACAACAACATGGTCAGCGGATCTCTAAAGTCTCTACCTTCTTGTGGGGGCTATCCTCAACCTAACTACATACATATGTGTTGTTCTTCAAAAACGTAATGCACCCTATATATTTGCATTGGGGTACTACACCCGCTGTAAAGCTCGCTTGCTTTTTCAGTCGCTGGCTAGTTCGCCTGACTGTCATCAAACAGCTGCCAAATCAAGACAAAACTACTCATACAAGTCAAGCTTGTTATATGAAATATTGCAACGTATTTTTAGTGATATTTTTTTTTTGTATCAACTTGTGCTAACAGCAACAACAATTATGTTGTTACATAGAATATGCGAAACCGTCAAGTGCCAAACCTCCTCATTTACAAGTGCTTATGGGGGTGGCTATAACACGAAACCGAGCAGTAAAATTAAAGGACAAGAAATATAAAAAAAATTGTGGAAACAAAATTGACAGTAGTGAGATTTTGGTAAAATGCACAAACGTACTTCCCCTTATGCAGTCCTCTGAGCTTTTTTCCTATTTTAAATTTATGCACCCTTTTTTTAGCTCCTCACATCGTGTTGTCATCACATTGTTTTCCTTGTCGTGCCCACGCGTAATGGAGACATTTAGCAGCATTTGGCACCATGTTGCACGACTGACGTAGACGACGAATGGCTCTACCCTCCTGACATCGGGGTCACAACCATAAATCTCAACATTCCAACGACGTTTGCCATAATCAATTTAGCGCGCATAAGCTTTGCGGTGTAGAATTCCGCAACTAAATCCAAAAAAAAAAAATAGGAATAAATAAATAAGACTTTAAGTATGCGCGTATTGTAAAACCAATCAAAGTAGGCGTGATCCCGAGGGCTGTCAACTTACTACTCCCCATATATTGAGTGCAATGGATTTTTTTCTATTGTCATTTATTTTATGGGCGGATTTACAGTTTACTCTGATTTTGATTTTTTTTATTAGTTTCTAGCATCGCTGTTGTTGCTTTTTTTTTGTTTTGCCTTCTGCCGTTTGCTTTTTCGCAACATTTGCTAGGCTCATAAAAAATGACTAAGCTGTTAAGCTGCATTAAGCGGTCATTAAGTCGAGCAAATGGTGTCAATATGCACAGCACCTGACACGTCTTCCAAAGGCTTACTGTTATGCGCGATATTAATAGAAGATTGGAATTGGTGGTTTGAAGTTTTTGTTTTTTTGATTGGATAGGAGTGATCAAATTCAATAACTACTTTAGAGAGGAGTCTTCATATGCCTGAACTTTTTCCTCATGGAAGTGGAAGAGTCGGGA
Source organism: Eurosta solidaginis (assembly GCF_040869045.1). NCBI lineage: Eukaryota > Metazoa > Arthropoda > Insecta > Diptera > Tephritidae > Eurosta > Eurosta solidaginis. Next base: position 27,982,177 of record NC_090320.1, read on the forward strand.
GAATGCTTGAGATAGTCTCAAGTTGAGCATTCCAAAGTAGAGAAGGGGAAGGGCCTAAAACTTCATAGAACATTAATAAGTAAAGGGGGACCAAATATTAGTGTTTCCAACGCAACCAAATAAGAGATTCATAGATGACCCCCAGTGGGTTAGGGGGCTAGAATATACCCGCGGTAGGTATGCCTGTCGTAAGATGTGACTAAAATACCAAATAGATTCAAGGGGTTGTGTAGCGCAACCCATTCAGATTGCCAGCGCAATATATAGCTTCTCCAAACCCAATTGTCAACCCCACCTATCCGTGGCGAATTCTGTTACATTAACAACCGAGGCTCCAGCGACCCCGAACTAGTCGTAGATCTAAGGGGTGGGAGGGCAGTATGGCCTAGAAGGCCGCACGTGGTCATAACAAATCGTTCCCGAGATGGTCGGGCTTGGTACCGGAACGTACCGGATCTGCATCCGGCGAAGGTCCATCAACATCGATAATACTCCCCAAGACCTTCGGGGAGTGTCCTTATCGCTACAACAACAATAAGATATTCTTATATGATGAGCCGAAACTTTTGAGGCATTCTGGCGTGGAGCAACAACCAAGAAAGGAATATTTAAATATGGGTACGATACTAGGAAAAGTAACGTCATCTCCACTGTGAACTGTGGAAGCAAATGAGCTTCTGTTAGACCTCAAATCCAATCGGCTGCCATCAATTAGATAGCGTAAGTAAGAACTCGTTCGCGGTCTGTTGCTGCATGGAGCCATCGGAAAGAGATATGAACTGGTTTTATGTAGCTGACATTGTTCTATGGTGTGCTTGTCTAGTTGACCACATTGAGGGCGTCTAGTACTGCTAAAAGATTGATGTATGTAAAAACGACCACTCTGGTTTGAAACAGCGAAGCACTTAGAACAACACGCTTATTTTCACTCAATGTTACGCTGGATATACATACATCCTAGGGCGTCGGTCCAATAATCTGCTCTTGAATAGCTTAACAACGACTGGGTGAGCAAACGTTGTATAGATACTATTTGTCAGGGTAAAAGAGTCCTCCTTGCCCTAATAATTGGATTTCCAAGGGCTCATTTATAACATAAATGTAAGGCGCGATAATATCCGAAGAGATTTTAGGCCAAGCTTCTCTTCCAATTAGCGTCCTGCTTCTTTTATTTCTTCTGCAAATTGACAGGACAGGACCTACTTGTTTTTATGCCGACTTCGAACGGCATCTGCAAGGCAGATGAGTTTTCGCTGAGAGTTTTTCATGGCGGAAGTACACTCGGAGTGCTTCCCAAACACTGCCGAGGGGCGACCCCGTTTAGAATTTTTTTTTTCTAATTGAAGAAACTTGTTTCTAAAATTTTGATGTTGCTTTGTCCCCGGCGAGAACCCAGGATCTTCGGTGTAGTAGGCGGAGCACGCTACCATCGAACGACCGTTCCAAAGGCATTTACTTTTTAACAGAGCAAATATGAATTCCTACCATTAAGCTTCGAGAAGATGGAAGGAACGCAATAAGCTATAACCCTTTGGTTGCGAGGAGGTAAAACAACTGACTTTTAAAATGATGCCAGGAGAGAAAAGATTTTCGACCTTTTAAAAAGGGTATCGTGCAACGATCCTACAAATGCGAAGCAATGAAGACCACCTCAATATAATTTCATCTTCTGTAGGCTTGTTTTTTATCTATCCTACCACCTTAATACGATTTCGTCTTTTGTAGGATTTTTTTTGCCCTATCCCAAGAGACGCTCGTGGTTTGAAAACAATTTCTCTAGGATATAAGGTAATATGAGCACTTGATGACATATAAAATGTAAGGTGATGTTGGTTTAGTATCAATGTGAAAGAAAAAAAAAAGAGATGTAAGGCCGAGCTTCTCTTCCAATTTACGTCGTGCTCCTCTTGCTTTTCCCTACAAATTGGCCGGACGGGACCTACATGTTTTATGCCGACTCCGAACGGCATCTGCAACGCAGATGAGTTTTCACTGAGAGCTTTTCATGGCAGAAATACACCCGGAGCGCTTGCCAAACTCTGCCGAGGGGCGACCCCGCTTAGAAAATGTTTCTTCTAATTGAAAAACCTTATTTCTAAAATTTTGATGTTGCTTTGCCCGGGGTGTGAACCCAGGGCATACAGTGTGGTAGGCGGAGCACGCTACCATCACACCACGGTGGCCGTGTGAAAGAAGTTTTGCAAAATAAACGAAGGCGTCCTACATTTGTGTGTCATTCCAGAAATACTTCTGATTCGAAGCAGGGCGGAGTGAAGATTCAAAATAAAGTTAAGTCGTTAACAATAGCGGTGCCATGAGAATGGCTGTAAGCTCCAAAGGCGGATAAGAAATTGCGTGCTTGTAAAACGTGTAAGACTGCTAAGACTAAAACTTTCACTACAGTCCGGTATAAGAGCATGAAACAAGAAGAATTCAAAACCGCGCCAAAGGATGTTACATTTGCAGCTCTACGCTAATCATTGGAGAGCTTTTCTGCAAGTGCAATGGAAAGATCAAGTGGAATTTTCGCGTAGTGGGCTTTTCCAAGGCATTTGACTCTGTTGAAGGGATAGTTAGTTCATCTGCCTAAAGTATCTACACTTTGTAGTTTCTGCAAGTGAATCAGATATATTACCCTTATAGCCCTGTTAGTGATGTATATATCTCGACTCCCCTTTGCTTAATTTCAACTCTTCTAGTATAATTCCGACCATATTAAGCATTTTCAGAACTTAAATGGATCCCATAAAGTTCTGTGGAGTCCTCTCTTCAAGTATTTGATTCGTTCAATGCCTCGTAACTAAAAACCTTAATCATATTGAATTTAAAACATTATTATCTCATTATCACACTCACTTAAGACCATCAATATTGATTTTATCACTTTCGTGCAACGTTAATTTGAAACTTAAGCCCCCCCTTCGCTAACGCACACACGTTTTCAACGCAGTCCAATCAAGCAGCACAGTTGCATTTGGTTTTGGTTTCAGCTAACGAAATCGTAATACTTTAGCCATGATTAATGATCTTAGCGAATGAAGACCGTTAAATGACCTTTTTCACTCATTTCTGAGACTTATAAATTTCCAAGGCTTAAAGATTTTTTTTTTTGAGTGCCGCTTAAATACATATTGCATCCAGGTGGCAACATCATAAGTCGGTAAATAATTTTTAATATATTTACTAGATGAAAAAATGAAAGCTGCACTGTGCTGCAGTCAAAGAGAGATAACCATTCTGATTCAAGGGGTTGTGTAGCGCAACCCTTTCAATTGCCAACGCAATTCATAGCTTCTCCAACACAATTGTCAATCTCACCTACCCTTGGCGAATCCTGTTTCCTTAGCAGGCGACCTAAAGTTCCTCATGAAGCTAGGCGTAAGTTGGTGTTAAGGCCTAGAAGGTTCAATGTGATCATATTAAATCGTTCCCGAGATGGTCGGGCTTGTACCTTAATGGTGCTTGTTACCAGAATGTACCGGATCTATTTCCGGCAAAGGACCATAACCGAAATCTAACGATCATGCTCTTAACAGGTCGTGGTACAACTTGTGAGCTATTCAAATCTTCAAAACACAGGAACTTGATTTCTTACACATATTAACCCTCTAACGACACATAATTTACATTTTATTAAACCTTTCGTATTAAGTGACGAAAGAGCTCAAAATAATGGTGCTTATTGGGTTAATATATTTTTTTTAAAGAAAATACAAGAGGACCGTCATTAAGACTGACTTGAAATCACGAAAATTACACTAAACTCTAAAATAGGTGTGGCGGTGAGGAGTAACCTGGCGAGTGGAACTTTCTTATAGAGAACTTCGACTTTTGGAAGACAAGATCAATATTAAAAATAGTTAATAGTTAAATTGATTTGGTTATTATCGGGAGCCAGCCGGAGCCAAAGTAATGTTATTGGGAGCCATACGGAGCCAATGCGTGGGCACCCATGCATGCTGTGTCAATTTTCTGTGTTATTCCATTGATACAGATTTAGATGTTGTTGGGAGTCAAAGAAATGTTGTTGAGAGCCGCACGGAGCCGAAAGAGCCATTGCCCGAGCAGACTTGTATTAGACCTTATAAATCTAATATATAAAATTCTTCTGTCACGGTTTTAGAGGCTGAACTCCTCCGAAACGGCTGAACCGATTCTCATGAAATTTTGTGAGAATATTGGGTAGGTCTGAGAATCGGCCAACGTCTACCTTTTTTTGCTACGTATCTAGGGTCTTGAGATCAAAACGTGGACCCGGGTACCCCTAGAATGTGTTTATACAATATGGATATCAAATGAATGCTGTTGATGAGTGCTATAGTGCAGGATAATTTCCATACCCCTGGGTGCCTAGGGTCTCGAGATATAGGCCACAACGTGGACCCGGATACCCCTAGAATGTGTTTATACAATATGGATGTCAAATGAAAGCTGTTGATGAGTGCTATAGTACAGGATAATTTTTATACAACTGGGAGGCTAGGGTCTCGAGATATAGCCCAAAGCGTGGACCCCGGTACCCCTAGAATTTGTTTATACAATATGGATATCAAATGAAAGCTGTTGCTAAGAGCTCTAAAGTTCATTGTGATATTCGATTTAGCCGCATCAACCTGGCAAAACTGATAAATATGCATGCGAAGCCGAAATAAAGACAAGAATTAATAATACCCACATTCCTATTTACATACGTCCTATTCGATTTGCCTGAAATTTCGTATATAAATTTGCCTATATTAGTATTTACGATGCTTTTTTCCGGGAAGTATACTAGAGACGGACTGGGATTGAGATTAGGACTAGGACTGGGACTGAGACTGAGACTCGGAGTGGGACTGGGACTGAGACTCGGAATTAGACTGGAACAAAATACATACCACCCTCTGGGACTGGCAATAGGAGATGAAGAAGAAGGAGAAAAACTTGAGAGAAGAGAAAAGAGAGTTGGAGACTGAGAAAGAGATAGAATGAGACGAAGATGGAGATGAAGGGGAAAATACGGAGGCAGGAGTGAATAAAAATATTAGGAAAAAGTGTAGAAGGGTAGGGCAGAGTTAGACGGAAAAATCTTTTTAAAATGTATGCAGATAGGCCAAATTTAGGGCAGAACAACGTCTGCCGGGTCTGCTAGTAAATAAATAAAAATACAAGGCGCTATAACCCGAACCCGAAGAGATTATAGGCCGAGCTTCATTTCCAATTTGCGTCATGCTCCTTTTAATTTTTCCTAGACGTCAAAATAACAAATAGAAACGATCACTTGGTTCTTGATGATGCTATCGTGATCTCATCCTGCGGTTCTTTCTATCCCCTGTATGCGCCTCCATATTGAATGTCCTGTCAAAAACGAACCATGCAAGGTGGCAGCACGGTGACATACATACATACAATCATAAATAAAAATTCCATGTACTTTGCTTTGTAAATCGATAAATCGTACTGCGCCCGAAAATAAAGTGTCGAATGATATTAAAAAAATACCAGTCAGCTGATTTCCGGCAGTCATTTGTTTCTGGTTCTGCCATGGAACATTCTGCCAGGCAGTTGACGAATATGATGTCACACTCTGTCTCTTCACCTTTAAAATTTTTACCACGTTCTTGTCTTGCTTCATTTTGTTTCACAGTGTTTTTGAAATTTTATTTTTTCAAATTCGTTTTCCTTTTATTTCTGACTAAATTTTTTGTCTGAATGCTAATCATATTAAATATTGCGCGTCTTTGTGTCAACGCGCAGACGCATGCGACTACAATTAGGCACAAGCCAAAGCAATTCAGCAAACCTCATTCAACTTGCGATTTATTGGCGGATTTAAGCTTTTCTCGGCGTTGAAAAATTATACTCATTAAAATTTTGATGAATTTGAATTTTCGGTAGTTGCAAACAAAAGCAACACAGTTAAGGAACTGCATCTATGTACATATGTTTGTATGTACATATTTCTGTATATAAAATACTATATGCACATTGATTGATTCTCGGCTCTTTGCAGATTAAGCAACGTAAGCTAAGCTTTAACAACTTCATTGTTAGCGCTTTAACTTTGTACGCATGCGCGGCTATAGTAATATTTTAAGTGGAGCTCATAGTTGTAGATTTTATTGTTCGCTTATTAAAGGTGACAACATTTAAATTATTGTTTTTTTTTCTTTGAAATATATTTAAACAAGTAAGGAAGGCTAAGTTCGGGCGTAGCCGAACATAATGCGTCATAAGATCAACCCACCTACCAAGTTTCATAGCTTTGGTCTTGAACTATCGCACTTTTTCGGTTTTTAGAAATTTTCGATATCGAAAAAATGGGCGTGGTTATAGTCCGATTTCGTGTTTACGGACAGACAGACGGACATGGCTAAATTAATTTCTTTTTTCGCCCAAATCATTTTAATTATTATGCCATTACACTATTGTAAAAATTTTTAGTTATATTTTTATTTTAATTAAGTTTTAGTTTATGTTTTGTCATTTAATTTTTATTGAAACTTTATAGTGTTACGAGTTTGGGTTTTTGGTGAAGAGCTTCTGCGAAAGAGATTTATCATAGTGTTGAAAAATTTTTCGGTTGCGTCTTTCAAAAATGTTTCGTTTTCCGCTTGGCAAAATGCTTAGATTCCATTTTAATTTCGTTTTGTCCTGTTTTAGTTTGTTGGAGTGTTTTGGTTTCGTTTTTCAAAAATTTTTGGATTTCCAGTTTGAAAAATGCCCCTGCTTCAAAAAAAGTGTTTTGGTTTCGATTTTCAAAATAATTTATCTTGCGTGCTTGTTTCGGTTATGTCCAGAAATATTTGAGAAGTTTGTTGTGTTAACTCGGTTCCGTTTCAATTTCGTTTTTTTCCTGTCTCAGTTCGAGTCTATTAAAGTGTTTTGGTTTCGGTTTTTCAACATTTTTTCGGTCGTGAACATGCATTTCTGTTTCGATCCAAAAACTTGACTGAAAAATTTTGGTATTTCGGTTACAGTTTTGCAAAACCTTTCGGTTTAGATTCTGGTTCTGCTGCGCTTTCGATTTTGTTCTTCACAATTTTCTCGGTTGCTGTTGTCAAAAATTATTCGGTGCGGTTTTTCAATATTACTTCATTTGTGGACAAGCAAAATATTTCGGTTCCACTTCCTTCTTCAAAATTATTTCGTTTTTGAATTCGCTGATTCGTCTTTCAAAATGACCTCAAAACCATTTCGCTTCGCTTTTTCAAAATTACTTGCAAAATTTTTCAGTTTCTCTTCGGTTCAACTTCAAAAAAGTTTCATGCTTCGATTTTGAAAGCTGTTTCAGTTTCGTTCGTTTTAATATTTCGGTTTCAATCTGTGCACTTAATAGAGCTTGGTTTTTAAACTTATTTTGGATTTTGAAAAAATTCGATTTCGTTTTCAAAACTACTTCGGATTCGGACTTGCAAAATGTTTCGGTTTCAAAAAATTTGTCAACGTCATTTCATTCAAAACTATTTCGGTTTTAGATAATCGGTTCTTCGAAATACGCTCGAAACAATTTTGGTTTCGTGCCTGGCTCTGCTTTTTTTTTCGAAATTTTTTTGGTTTCGGTTTGCAAAATATTTCGGTTTCATTTTTCTTTCGGTTTAGTTGAAAGTTGTTTCGTTTTCCTTCGCATTTCTGTTTGGGTTTCATTTTTCGCAATAAGTTTCGACTCGTTTTTAGGTTTTTGGAATATTGTGGTTTTGAAAAATCTTTCGACATCGTTTTTCAAAACCGTTTCCGTTTTTGGTAAGCGCATTCCTTTATTTTGGTTATTCAAAACGTGCTCAAAGAATTTAAGGCTGCTTCTACTGGGTTTTTTCAAAAATTTTCTTTCTGCTCGCAAAATGTTTCAGTTTCGTTTCTCTTTCTTTTAAATTTTTCAAAAATATTAGGGTTCCGACTTTAAAGTGGTTTCGGTTAAGTTCGTTTTTCTCTACGAAATTAATTGGGTTTCGTTGTTTTCAAACTTATTTGCAAAATATTTAGATTTGTTTCAAAACTATACAGGTTACGGGTTCGCAAAATGTTTCGAAGTAGTTCGTCAAAATTACTTCGGCATCTAACATGCAAAATATTTGGGTTTGAAAAAAATTGTTAAAATTTATTTCGGTTTTCCGAAATGTGGTCTTAGCAATTTTGGTTTTGTGCTCTTTCTGCACACAAACTTATTTCAGATTTTTAAAATATTTCGGTTTCTTCGTCAATACTATTTGGGATTCGGATTTGCAAAGTGTTTTTTTTTTCTTCAAAATTATTGAAGTTTCGGTGAAACGAAATGCCTCGGTTTCCTATTCAAAATAGCTTCGGTTTAGCAAAATGTTTCGGTCTCTTCTTCTTATTTGAATTTCGCTCTCTCTTTTTCGGTCTCTTTTTAAATTTTTTAAGGTTTCAGGATTCTAAAACGTCTGCGCTTCTTCCTCAAAACTATTTCTTGATTTTGAGTTTGCAGTTCGTTACTTATTCGAATGCTGTTTCATTTTCCATAATTGCTTTAACACTGATCCTTTTTCAGTTTCAGTTATATTTCTGCTTTAGTTTTCAAAGTGTTTCGGATACGTTTTTCAAAAATATTTTAATTTTTGGTTTTCCTCTTAAAAGTTATATAAGTTGTTGTTTTCGCAATGTTTTTCGTTTTTAAATTATTTAAATTTCGCTTCGGTTTTGCAAAATGTTTTAGTTCCGTTCTTAAAATTAATTTCAGTTCCGTTCCAGTTTTGTATTCGCTTATCGAAGTAATTTGTACTTTTCCGTTTCAGTATCTGCTTCGCCCTTAAACATTTTTTCGTTCTTACCACAGCTTCGGTTTTGGGTTTGGTAAGAGCTTCGTTAGTTGAACACAATTCGGTAGCGTTGTTTATAAATTAATGATTTGTTCCTACTTCGCTTTCGGTTTTGCAAAGTGAAAGTTTCTAAGATCATTTTGAACATAGTTACAGCGGAAATTGCATTACTTCTCGAACTCTTCATGGAAATTTGGGGGGGTTCTTGACGCCTGAGAAATAGATTTGACTCTCCAAAACCACCAACATTATGAACTGATTTAGTCTATGTGAGGTCCTCACGAACCGACCATATCAACCTCCATAACACCAGGTTGATAGGCTTAGAATATTCCTGGGAAAAGCATGCCTAGGCGACAGAAACCCAAAGATGTGACCGTTCAAGGGAAAAAATAATCATTCTCGAAAAGTCGGGCCAGACTGTGCTAGTACCGGAGAGTACCAGATTGTGCTAGTATAAGAGAGTACGAGAATAAACTTCTTGGAGAAATTTTTCGGTTATTAAAACAGCAACAAAAATAACATTAAACTCTTCATAAAAGCTGCGCTCTTTATATGAGTTGAACTTTAGAAAAGGGCCAGCCCCGAGTATTGGAAACAATTGCTGCCTCATTCCTCGAGCTTGTCGTAACCTATCTCGTGCTCTCTTACTTATTTACTTAATTGGCGCTTAACCGTCTAAACGGTTATGGCCGTCCAACAAGGCGCACCAGTCGCTCCTTCGCTCCGCCAACCGGCGCCAATTGGTTACACCAAGGGAGTTTAAATCGTTTTCCACCTGGTCCTTCCAACGGTGGCCGCCCTCTATTTCTGCTTCCATAGGCGGGTAAGATAGAAACACTTTCTTGTCCGGAGCATCATCTTTCATTCGCATAACATGGCCTAGCCAGCGCAGCCGCTGCGTTTTAATTCGCTGGACTATGCTGATGTCTGCGTATAGCTCGTACAGCTCATCATTAAATCTTCTTCGGTACTCGCCATCGCCAATGCGTAGAGGTCCATAAATCTTTCGAAGAACTTTTCTCTCGAACACTCCCAAAGCCGTTTCATCTGCTGTTGTCATGCTTCTGCCCCATATAGGAGGACGGGTACGATAAGTGACTTGTAGAGTATGATTTTCGTTCGCGAGAGGACTTTACTTTTCAATTGCCTACCTAGTCTAAAGTAGCATTTATTGGCCAGATTGATTGTGCTCCCTTACTCTTAGAAAATATTACCAAAGCGTGACACAAGAAGGTAAACCGACAAACCAAAGGCAAATATCTTTTCTCTTCTGTAAATTTCTTAACTTTTCCCATTGAAAAGCTCAGCAGCATCAGTACAAAGTTTGGAGTGGCTAGTGGACTATGGAGTTCCCTCTCCGAGTAAAATATCTAGCATGTACCCAAAAGAACTCTGCAACTTATTAACGATCTCCTACTGTTCTCTTTGATGTTTTCAACTTTCCTCTTATTTACAATAATTTGTTAGTTTGATAATTTATTTCACAAATTTATTTGACAATTTCCGCACATTTGACACGGTATGTGGTCTTTCCAAATACAAAAGTCTCACTGCTCCGTGTGATATTAAAAAATCGAAATCGAAATCAGCTTAAATTTCCAACACTTCGACTGAAGATGCTCGATCATATCTAACTCAGTTAGTAGCCCTATACTGTTTTGTTGTAAATATTTGAGAGCACCGACCAAACAGCAGGACATAAAATGGGAAATTTATGATGCTTAAGTTTTTATTTTTCTATGAATATTTTGACAGCACGCCAACTGACATATTTCATCGATTAATTATATGAGGATTAAGTTATGGACAAGCTGTGTATGTTAAAGATATAGTTGTTAGTTATGTTGTAGTTATTGTTGGTGATCGTGACAATATTTGTAGGCTTAAGACTATTACAAAGCTTGCTGCGACGACGTGCATGGATGGTTCGAGCTATTAAAAAATTTGAATTTCTGATTAAAATTCGTATAATAAACAAATTTTTCATAGCTCTTTAGTAGGATTAGAGCTAAAGGTTTGGTATTTTTGGAGATAGAACGTACAGATGCACAATTTTAAGGGATTTGCCAAAGCAAACAAAATTTAGATACTCTTTGCGAGAGAGGAGAGGTTAGCTAGTCAGCGCATGAATATTTTAAAGAGTTGTGATCAATAGGAAGCTTTGATGGAATTCAAAACTTCACAAAGCATTGAGAAAAGGTTAACGTAATCTGTAAGCTCTTCGGACTTGACTTCCAACTGCCCAAATATGTCAGGAAACAACGGAATGTGTAAGAGCACAATATGCATTTTAGCTTAGATAAGGTTGAGATTTCGTGCTTAGGACTTCCACACTTTTTAAGCGACAGAGTACTCATTTTTAATACGGATGAATGACCAAGAAAGCATAACATCGCCGGCGGTGTCCCTCAGGAATTTGTTCTAGGTCAAACGCTATGGAATGCGATGTATGACGGTGTGCTACAAATCGACCTTCCCAGAGGCACGGAAATTGTCAGCTATGCGATGATATTGTCGTAGTAACAGTGGCCAAGAGACTTGATCTGGGGTTGGAGATGGCTAGAAATAAGACAGAAGTGGTTTTGGTGAGCTCAAAGCGGACTGTGGATGAATTAGTCCTAACCATAGGAGATTATCAAATAAATTCAAAGCCTTTCTTTAAATATCTAGGAGTAAACATTGACTCAAAACTAACTTTTAAGGAGCACTTCAGGACGGTGGGAAGAGAAAGTTTCTCGAGTTAGTGGAGCCCTGATGCGAATAATGCCCAACATCGGCGGCCCAGCGAAGCTACCCGTCAGCTATTATCTAACGTAACCAGCTCGATAATATTATATGCACACCAGTATGGTACGGATCTAAAATGGCCCACCAAAAAGATATACTAGCAGCCTACTGTGTTACTGCTATACGAATAGCATGTGCTTATCGGACGGTGTCCGACGACGCGATCCATGTTTTATCCAGGAAAATCTCGGTGGATCTACTCTCAGGTGAAATGGCTAATCTGTATGACATTGGAATCAGCCGACCATCTGAAGATGTTAGGTGGCAAGAACGGTGGGAAGAATCGAGAAAAGGGCGCTGGACCTTCATGCTAGTTCGGAATATAGTGGAATGGTACGAGCGAGAACACGTCGAACTAAACTGCCACCTCCAACAGATATTGAGCGGGCACGGCGTTTTCAACGAATATCTACATAAGCGTGGGAAGAGGAGTATCCTCTCTGTCCACACTGTACCGCAGAACATTTCATGTTTCACTGCCCTCGCTTTCACGGCGAAAGACTCTCTGTACACAGATTTTTTGGAGATTAGCCTTCCATTAGGAATTCAGTTCCCCGAATGTACAGACAAAGAGATTGTTGGACTGCTGTGAGCAAGATGGCCTTTATAGTTATGACGTAATTGAAGCAAGGTGAAAGGGAGCGCAGAGAAATGCGCATGCGAAGTAGTGGCGGCTAAATCGCTTGGAGCGGCAGTTCCGCACCATCTTTATAACAAGATCTAAAATTTATTTTATCTTATAGTCAAGTTCAATACGAGACGTCTGCCATTTTCACAACATGACAAAAACATTTCCACGTGCCCTAGATTTAGCAAATTCCCTCACTTAGCTTTAAGCTCAATAGCTAACTCAGGGATGACATCTTAAGGCATATTTGTTTGCTTGAATGTTATCCTTTTTAGTATCAGGTATCAACATTCAAAGACACTTGAACTCAATAGAATATCCATCTCCGCAAGACATCAAAATATGACAAACGAGGTCTGTAAGCTTAGGCAGGAGTCTCTGCTAAGTATTTCTGTAACAGTTCCTGTTTGGAATCTCTACAGGGAGCCTACATTCAGAACTTATATTGAGACTTTCTCAAAGGAGACTCTGTAGGGAGGGTTCATTGGGATTATTTGTATGGAGACGATATTGGGAGCATTTTTTTTTTTTGGAAGGTTCTCTTCGAAGCCTCTAATAAAGGTTTCAATTGGAACACGTGCATTGATAACTAGATTGGTTCGATTTGGTGTATCTAATGAGATATTTAATTCGACACACTAATACAATTAGTTAGATATTGAAATTCGGTCTGTGTTTGCATTCACCACAGATGAGACTTGGAATAAGGACTGCGGCATCAGCATCGAAGCAAAACTGTGGGAACGACGAGTTTTTGGCTTTAGAAATTAGAAATTGAGAAACTAGTCAGTAGACGTAAGCTCTCCTGCAACTAGTCTAGCTCTATTCTGCAGCAGTCAATACAGTCAAGTTGAGCCCGATCGGTACTGTCCGTGTTAATGAGATACCAAGAAGGCCATAAGCTGGAAAACACTCACGCATATCGGGTTCGACAGAGTCAATTAAAGCTGTTTGGAGCGCCCTAATTTACAACCTCTATCAACTCTTCCGATTAATATTCCTTCGTTTTGACATCCTGAGCTCTCGGGCTATGGAAAGTTGTTGTGGATGAGACGTAAGTGAAGAAAACTACCAATCGAATTTAAGAAGAGTCCATTACTAGTGTAACTGATTGTCTCAACTTCAACAACAGGATTATCACATTATACTTCCTCAACTTAGCCGTGAAAGACTGAATAACTGATTCAAGTCTCTATTGACTTTTAGTTATACAAACACACATTGACGTCCGCTGTTTAATAAACCTACTTCGCAAGCTTTCTAAAATCCATTACTATCAAGCTAACATAGTTATTAGCTTTAACGGTCTAACCTGAAATCACGCTCAACTCCAGATCTCACAATCTCATAGATTCCATTACAAGAAATGACGCAGCAAAATGGCGTCTGCTGCAAAAACAAAACTAACCAACCATATAACTGACAAACCCACCAGCCGGCGGCAGTTACCAGCCAGCCAGCTGGCAAGTCAACAAATAAGTACGCGCGCAACAAGCTGCCCAAGCAGCAAGTTTCGGCATAGACTGTCTTAGAAATGGCGCGGCACAGTTGATTGGCAAAAAAAGACTTGTGTGCGCACTAAGACGACGATGACTCCTCCTGCCTAGCCGACGGCAAAGTTGTTGAAGTACAAATACATGTCCGAAAATGGCGTTGGCTGTAGTAGAGTTAGCCGCGTAAGTAAGAAGAGTGTGAGAAGAAAATTATTTTCATGTTTGTACTTGGCTTACGATGTGAGTCGAGCTTATGATGCATTACAGCTGATTTCACACTTATGCTGACATCTGCATAGTAATGACTGTCAGAAGTAATTAAAGTCAAACTTCACACCACACAGCTGGGACTTGCATATTAGGCGCGCTAAAAATGGAGACCATACCTTGCCGCGGTTTGCTGATGGATTCACCGTTGCGTTTGATGATAAGATCTTAAGCTATCTGTATGTATGAGTGTGTGTGAGACATTAGAAGTTGATAGCTGGCCATTTGAAGAGCTTCACTGTAGTAAATGGCGATCACTGATCGTGCACGATCGCCGACGTTCATAACCTGCGGTGAAATGCGCGAACTCGTCAGCTAGAAAGTGTGTGTGTGTGTGTACATGTGTGTGGAGTTTATATTGCATGGATGGATGGATGGCTGTCTGATGTGGTTTGTGGCTGCTGAAAACCTATAATTATGCGTTGAAAATTAAATAAATGAGTATGCGCGCATTCACGCGATCGGCGCGCCCCTCTTTTTCTTCCCAACCAGCTGCAAGCATTTCCGAAGGTGGGCCAGCAATTTTTCGTTTACATAGAATTTTCCATGAAAATGTGGTAATTGAAGGTCGGTGATGAAAATTTAACGTCAATTACTTTCAGAACAATAGTTTCCCTGCGCTTTTCTATTATCCACTGGGAGCCACTTTTGGAAGTCGCGTTTGGGATATTATTTAGGAATGTCTCTATTTTAAGTTTCCATTAGGAGCCGCTGTTAAAACTCTCTATTGGTAGCCGTTATTGGGAGTCACTATAAGGGGGAGTTTCTATATTGGTAGTCTCTATTTTTGTTTATGTATTGAGAGTCTCTCTTTTGAGCCATTGTTGGTGGTCTCGTTGGGAGCCTATGTTTGAAGTGCGGCCGCCCGTGGTGTGGTGGTATCGTGCGCCACAAACCACACGGAAGATCCTCGGTTAAAGCCGGGGGCAAGGCAAGGCAATATCGAAAATCTATAAACACGTTTTTTCAATTAGAAAAAAGTCATCTGTCTATCTGTTCATCTGCCTTGCAGGTGTCGTCCGGAATAGGTCCCGTCCTGCCAATTTGTAGGAAAAAAAAGGAGCACGACGTAAATTGGAAGAAAAGCTCGGCCTAAAATCTCTTTGGAGGTTATCGCGCCTTTCATTTTTTATAAGGAGGCTCTATTTAAAATCTCCATGGGATCCCCTATTAGGAGTCTATATTCGCACTCTTAAATTACTGAATAGTGACAGTTTCTATTCTAAACAAACCCCACTGGCGCCAAGTTTCCGCCAATACCACCAAAGAGCCAAACCTCTAACAAAAATGGAAGAAATATCAATTGCCGCCCGACTCCACTCTTTACTGGAAATTACCTCATCTTCTTTGCTGCTATTCACCAGCTCCGGAGCTATGGAAATAGCGTTTTAGGAGTTTTGTAGCTAAGCGCAGATCACACCGCGAGCCTTCCTCTTTGGAGTCACACGCGCTAACTAACTCAGTCCGCTTTGGATTCCCGCGTTTGCAGAGAAAATTATACCGATGAATGTATTTTTTACTTTAACTGATAAAATATCGAAGCTTCTTGCATACAAAAGCAGTGATCAAATAGTCGACTTCACTGCATCACTAGCTTTCATGGAGGTAAAGTCAGGTCTGAGAGGTCAGTGATATACAGCCGTACAATGTTGGTAAATACGGCGTATTGAACTTCAGCCAAAAGTAAGGTGTTTCCTGTATAAGCTGCTATCGGAAGTTCGCTATATTCAAATGCATTTTGATTAAAGCTCGGTGATTGGTGATCTACGAAGAGCCAATACTGGGCACTGTAGTTCAATCTGGGCTTACATGTGCGCTTTATGCGGAAATCAAGCATTCGGCTCGATTCAAGAAATAAGCCATATTGCATGTCATAAATTCAATCACTACAGCTTGAGATAGTATTGTCTAAACACTGGCAACAGGGGCTGGATCTCTTAGTAAATATATGGAATTCAGTATATTTTAAGAGATCTGAATGTTTCCGGAGCTAAAATCACGATCAGTGATCTTTGTTCGAATAAATTTCATGCGACTTCGGTTAAAATGCGCCGATTTCGTTCTATACACAAATTGCACATTGACTGAAACTCGTTTTCTGCTCAGCTTCAAAGATCAGCAATCTCCAAAAAAAAATATTTCACAAAACTTCGACTTGGGCTTAACTCGGATATCTAGGAGATCAGCGATCTCAGAACAGGTAAACGTGGTTCATCTGTATAATTTACTACTCTACCAAAATGTTCATAGCTTGTTATGAAAGCTGTTATCGAAAGTTCGGGCTGAAGTGGAATCTGATATAAGATCAGACCAATAAGACCAGCAACAATGGTTATAGGGGTTAGGTAAAGTAATACTAACAAATATTGCGCCTAAAAGAACAGACAAGAAGATGGCCTTAGTTCTAAGTTGATTGTGTTTAAAATGCTATCAATAGATCTTAGAAGATCACTGATCTTCAATGATACGGAGTGACTTAAAACTGCATAAGCAGATGACATTTTACGGCATTCTGTTAAGTGTGAAGTATGCCGAATAGTGAGCAATTACCGCTACACATCAAATAATCATCAGCGGCAACAAATGTGGTCAAGTAGTCCAGCGGCGACAGCGGCGTTGATCACAACTTACCGTGGTCTCAGCGCTCTAAAAAAAGATCAACTTAAAATGAATGGCCACAATAACATATTTACCAACAACTCAATTTGTGATTGCGCACAATTATTAAGTATGTGGTATGTTCGCTTTTTTAGCTGTTCATCGTCGGCACTTCTTTGGTTAATGCAACCACCATCAGCAACACAATCACCATCACCATGATCGAGCCGCCAAACAATTTCAACAATCGATCATTTGATGACTTGCAACGGCGCGCGGTACTTGAAATGCTGCTAAATCGATTAAGGCTGCGGTTATCGGTTCATCGACTCAGCACAACCACTCGACTGTTGCCTTTTCGAGCACCGCGGTTTGATCCATGCGCGCTTAGCACTTAACGTAATTAAATTACAACAACTTCATATTGAGCTTGTGCATTGCACATTTTTACGGGTTAATTAAAATGTGTAGAAATTGTGTTGATTTGATGTGGAAAGAGTAAAGCGCTTGTAAATAGCTTTTCAATGGCTGTAAATCGATTGTTGTACAGAGAGCTCGCGAAGATCACGAGAGGCACATGTAAGAACTTAAAGTTGATTTGCTGTACTGTGCAGAGTTTTTTGGACCATTGTTAATCAGATTTATCTCACAGAAAACTGCAGAATACTTTTTTCGACAAGTTCTATTATAGAGCGAGGTTGTGTTTAGATTGGAAAGTTCTTGATTGAATTCGGCTCGTTTCGGTCGTTCATCTCATCAATCAGTTCCAGCCTACTTAAATAAGACATTTGGTCGATTGTTTGATATTTTGACAGCAGTGATACTGCGGTTTCCGGACCGAGTTGCCACATTTGAAATAGGAAGACGCGTACTGCAGTAGGGATTTGAGGGGTTGTTGTATAGCGCAAACCTTTCAAGGGGCGTGCCAGCGCAATTAATAGCTTTTCCAACGAAATTGTCAACCTTATCTACCAGTGGCGAATCCTGCTTATTTAGCAGGTGAGACTTTAGGGACCTCGATATCACAGAAGTAGGGGTTGGGTGACCTAGCACTTTCAGCGTGGTCATATCAAGTCATTCCCGAGACGATCGCGGTATAAACTTAATGACGCTATTTTCCAGAACATTGATAAAACTTCCCAAAACGAGAGTCTCCTTATCGCTACAAGGAGATAATATCAGATTAACTTGCTTAGAGAGCCGTCGCCATTTACCGTAGTAGAGTTACAAGTTGCAGAAAGAAGCTTAAACGTAAAACCGTCCCTTCAGAGGGAATTGCTGCAGAAGCCTTCAAACAAGTTGCACAAATGTGCCCTGAGGTTGTTTTTTGGACATGTATAGCATTTAAGGGACAATTGTTGCCAGAAGCGTAGAAGAGACATCAGCCAGTCTTAATTGGCAAGGCCAAAGGGAAACCAATCTCGCAAGCAATATAACAGCCATTATGCATGCTTGGCACAGTCGAAACACTTTTCGAAACATTCCTAAAACCACGCATTATAGCCGCCACAGAACAAGCAGGAGGACCATTAAGCAGACAATAAGGGCGTAAGACCAGGAAAATGCACTTTAGGCGCAATCAAAGACGTCCTTATAAGCATACAAGCAGCACAGCTAGATTCCACTAAATCTAGAAAAATTGTCCTTCTTGAAACCTTAAACGTAAAAAAACATTCAATAGTGCAAGATGCTGGCTGTCTTAGAGCAATGATTCGAAATCTAATCAGATTGTATTAGACTACAGAATAACTTACTGGGCGCAAACTCAACATTCTACTATCAAAGCATGTACAAAGGGGACCTTGATAAGCAGATTGATGACAAAAGGAGGCTTATATTGGACAACAACCCACTTACGACACCGCGCGGCTTCGAATTGAAATCAAACACACACTTCAAATTGAGTACTGCTGTAAAATATTAACTTTTGTACAGCGAATAGTAGCTCTGGAAGGGTCTCCATTTATTGCAGAATATTAGGACTAGTGATCATCGAAACATTTTCCATTGATTTATTGGTGTAAAGAAAGCAGTTAACAACTAGGCAGTCTGCTAGCAAACTAAAAAAAAACGTTTTGTCCCAAATACTCGTCAAGTTCGATTTGTAAAAATACATGTTTAGAAAGCTTAAGTTTTTAAATGAACTAAACCTCGCCCAGTCGTTCAAGTTGAGCCACAGCAGAGATAACTGTACCAGAAACTAATACGAAGGCCCGACAAACGGCTTCTTATCGGTAGTAATCGATATCGGCAAGTTATTGTTTTGCTATCGGCTTATTACCGATACGTATTATTATCGTCGAGTTATTTTTCTCACCGGCCTGTTATTATTAAAATATTATCCATATCTGTTTCATAACAAATCGATAACATGCCAATAAGAAATCGATAGCTTTTCGATAAGTCGAAACCCCATTAGTAACTTTTCGATAACAATCCAGAACTTTTTGGTAACAAATCGACAACTTTCCGATTACAAATCGATAACTTATCCATAGATAAACTATAATTTTCCAATGACAAATCGATAATTTTAAAATAAGAGGCCGATAGCTCGCCGACAAAAAATCGATAACGCAACGATAACTTTTGTTATCGACAGCAAATAATAAATCGATAACTCAGCTAAACCTCCTCTATAAGAAAGCTTACCTTTCCTTTGCTGATAATAACATGAATTTCACTCTCTTTATGTTTGACTGCTGCGTGTCCCCGCAGTTTACGTACATAGGCCCTAAAATACTGAAGGAATGGATTATTAGCATTTTGGCACGATAAAAAAAATCGACTTAAAGAAAGTCATCGATTATTGGTTGGAAAATTTTTTCTAACCTATTGACTTCAAATGAGTTAAGAAATAGTTTTGCGCATGCGCAGCTTGGCCAACTTCTTTTATGTTTGAATGTGCGTCGGACTCGCTATTCTATTAAAGATGTTTTTGGCTTTGTATTACTTCAATTGCAGTTGGCACTTAATTCAAAAGAATAATTGGCCTCCAGCGAGCTACTAACCCATAAAATGAAGAACTACTACTAATAGTTTAATTGGCCAGTTCAAGGTCAATTTGCGTATATTATGACCAATAAATAATAAAAAAATTATTTAACCGAAAATAGAAGGAAATTATTTTAGTCACAACAAACGTGACGCTCATTGACATAGCGCAAGAGGCCTACACCATAGTTTATAGGGAGTGAAGCAAAATTAAGGGAGCCGTGTTCTATATAAAAGTTTTACGCTGCACTAAAATAGCGCACAGGTGTCCCCTTTGGACGGTGACATTTGCTGCATTATTAGGGAGTTATATGTATGTATGTATGCAATTATGATCCCTCATTAAAAAGCATTTTGTATGATGTAACCCATTGGTTTCCAATCAATGGTACGCGGACCACTGATGGAACTAGAAGGACACTCGGCGTGGAACGAATATGGATTAAATTATTTTATTGTTCGGTTGACCATGATTAAAAGAAGGCTACACAACGCAATACTTAAGAATAGTCACTTGAAGCTGGACCCTAAAATCTAAGCTTGCGTAAACACCGACTAATTACTGGCAGACCTTCAAGTACATGTTACTGCAACAAGTTTAAGCGATAAAACTCAAGGAGTCAAGAAGAAAGCGGAACAATGCCCCGGCTACAATACAGTCGATTCAAAACAATGTAGCATTAGACTGATTTAGTCTTACTACCGAACCGGTGGCAGTCGGAGAGGTCACGGATGTATGTGCCCCGAATTAACTTCCTAAGGATGGCATTGGTGATGTACTAAGGGGAATAGACTTTAGAATTATTCTTGCTCTTCCTTTGTTGCGTTTTTGTACTTCATTCATCTTTTTAATGTTGTATTCTTTGTCCAAGACTGGGCACCATATTATTAGCTAACACGGTAGGAAGAGACTTATGAAGGTCGTATGAAGCCATATCACCGGTTGGCAATTTCCACGCCAATTTCCGTCAACTGTCAACTTTTTCCGTATGACTGTTAAGCTTCGTAGACTTTTTCTAGCCTACGTTTGATTCCAGCTAAGCTTACTGCCGTAAAGATACTAGTCTAGTTCCTAAAACCAAGGTGATTGCGAAATCGGGCTGAAAGACGTCCGCAAGCCTGAATGTCGTTAAACAGGAGTTCAAAGTCATTACCATCGAAGATAATCGCTAATACAGATCTTAGAGTTAATACGGAAAAATCATTCGAACTTTGGTCTATAGACGTCTGACCCATGGTTCATATTTTAGACCAAGGAATTAAATGGAAAAACGCCACGATTTAGATTGCAGGAGTATAAAGTATTTTTGGTTTGGTTTAGTTTTTCGGTTTTAGTTTTGTTTTAGTTCAGAGCAAAGAGTGTTCGGCGGCCTTGTGCCGTTATTTGAAAATCTTAGTATGTCCTGAGTGATTTTCCCCGGGTATTGATCCAATATGGCAACCTACATCTGCAAGCTATGCTGAACATATTGTAACGAATTTAGTGCAATTCCTCTTATTTGCAACCTTCTGCTAACGTTCGAATCGCTAAACTGTTGTATAAATAACTCCACTATTCAATAATGCAAAATGGCCTTTATTAGACTACTTTGAAAATAACACTTCTATTGCCCGCCAGATAGCGTCTTAAATCAAACTGATTGTCGTGCCTCTACTGTTGCTGCCTGTTGCGGCGCATCCATTTCTAGAATTTACTAGTTGGTTATCAGCTATAAAATTACTACGTTTATAGCTTCTCATATGCGCGTGTATATGTGAGCACAATTATAATTGCATTCTTTTGGGAGCATCGCATATAAGATATCTGCATGTGTTTGTGCGTCTCTTCTCCGCTGCTCGTATGGACATATGGGTAGACATAATGATTGATTTAATGATGTGCATACAAGTCACTGCTTAGCGTCGGCTTAGAGATGATATTATCCCTTAGTGTTGCTAATGTTCGTAACAATATGTTAGGTGTACGTGTACGGAGTCATGGAATACGAACCTTTCCGGCTACACCGTTATCAAGTCTGCTATACCAGTGCTGAGATTTTATTCTATGCACTTCAAAAATTTCAAACAGACCCTCTGTTACTTTGCCTGAAACTATTTTTGTTTCGTTCTTCGTCCGTTTACCCTTGCCTATCCATTTTATCTTTTATGGTTCCCTAAGTTCATAAGCCCAGCAAATCCATCACCTCTATGCTTGTAATTTTAGGCAGACGTAAGGCGATCCTTAGCTTCTGGCAAGAACAAAATCCCTCTTGGGTGTTGTCCGAATCCACTTCTCATTCGCAATGCACACCTTTTGCAATTCGGCTTTCAATTGTATGGCGAATTGTGTCAAATTCATACAAATTCTAAAAGTGAATCATGTCATCTCATTTCATTATATTTCATGTACGGACTCAGTAGATTATTCAGAGAAATTCCATCAAGTGGGCTTTCATACTGAAATGTTTAAGTACCACTGCTCTGAGCTTATCATAAACAAATATCAAAAACGATAAAATATTCCCTAAATTGTGAACTAAGTTCTAGTATATGTAAACAACTACATAGATATTTTCTTTATACATATGTGAACATGAGCCCCAATGATAGTTTGTTCGTCATTAACTTGCCACATGTCTACGAGTTACGACGGCCACCTGCGTCAGAGTCACGCGGCGACTTTGATTAATTTTGGACACTAATTATGCGTTGGCTGTCTGTCAACTGATTTATCTGTTCCGTCTTTCAATCAACGTAAGCAAATTTGTTGTTGAGATTTCCTGCGTACACAGTGATAGTTAAACTCACGTACCTATATGTACATTTGCCCATTTCCACATACATATGTGGGTTTCCCTCGATGATTGCGGATCAGCGATTTGAGCACGCGACAAGCGCGACAACATGCAACCCACACAAGCGTGACGCGTCATTAAAACAAGCAAAGTAAAAGGAAAGGTAAAATGTATATTAAGTCGCCTAAATCGGTACTGTCATACATATTTGCATACATATGTGTATAATGTATGCTAATATCTTACCATTTATTTACTCGATCGTCTACCTTGCAATAATTGGTACATGACAATGTGTAGTATTTTTTTTAAATCAGCTATGTGTACCACTCTCTCTAGCCTTCTGCCCCTATATCTTTTGCTTCCTTCGCTCCCTCTCCTACTAGTTTCTCTTTTGCTTCTTTTCTCTTCCTTTGATTTCTGTCCGTATATTTCTATAAAAATATGTACCCTTTCTTACTCACCCCAGTCTCTTATCTTTCCCATCCCAGGCTCCTCGAAAATACAGCCTTGCTTTTTATTCCATCCTCTTAGTTTTCCCCCCTCTTGTCCTCCTTTTCCCTCTCCTACGACCGGTCTCTATCTTTTTCTTATTCTGTTCCTCTATTTGCCTCCTCTACTGCACTTTTTTGACACTTTTGTTGCTCAATATCAGTATGCTTAGGTATTCTCTCCCTCTTCAGGTATCCCCAGCCATTTCCTTTTCGCTCTTTCTCTTTATTCCATATTCCCTCTTTCCCCTCCATATCCGTCTCTCTTATCCTGCTTTGTTGGCTATCCTCTTCCGCTTTCCTCTCGTATTTGGCTCGTTTTCCGGATGCAAATACGGTAAGTTTCAGTAACAAACACCATAAAGTTCCGACCATCTCGAACGATTTGGTATGGCCACATGAAACCATCTATACCATAACGTCCTCCCACCACCTAGATCCATCAGGAGTTCAGGGTCTCCAGAGCCTCGGTTGTTAATGAAACAGGATTCGCCACCGGTAGGTGAGGTTGAAAATTGGGTTGGAGAAGCTATATATTACGCTGGCAACCCCTTGAGAGGGGTTGCACTGCACAACCCCTTTGAATCAATTTGATATTTTGGTCGCCTCTTACGACAGGCATACCTACCGCGGGTATATTCAAATCCTTTAACCCGCTGTGGTCAACCTTTCTCTTTCTTTGTATTTTTGCTATCTCTCATCGCCTTCACCATTCTTTTCCACTCTCTTATTTTTTTCAGCTCTCAACTTTCCCCTTCTCTTTTGATAATTTATTCTTTTTTTCGTTGCCTGGTTTTCATCCTCAAAGTGCTTCTCCCTCGCCCCTTTCTGTACCCTCTATACTAATAGTCTCTCTATTTAAACCGTTTTCTTTACCTCTCTGTATCCCTTTTACATTCAATTAAGTACGACCTTTAGCCACATACGAACCAATATCTGGTCAATGAGAAACATTTTGTAAACAAGTCTATTTGCCGAGAGAGGAGTTTATTTTTCAATTACTACTCAGTCCATTTCTGGACTGACGATATTTTTTGCTGGTTCCAAAATAAACGAGGTTCTTCACTACCAACTGTGACGTGTTTGTCAAAATAATGGGATGCTCCAAAGATTGTTCTGGATGACTATGCAGGACTGTCAACAACTCCACCTATTAAACGCGTCGTTAACTCAGTGCGGCAACATATGGCTCTGGATAAGACTTAAAGGCGCTAGTATTTCCTTTGCTGAAAATCTATATTACGCCATGCGGGCTTGTAGACCATCATTTTCCCTACGTACTATTATGCCCTGCCTTTCTAACTATGAAAATAATGCCTAACTACGATTTATAATTTTTGAAAGAATATGGTTTTCTTATAGCCAGCGCTTCCCAGAGCCAGCAATATTTTGACCACCTCTGGATAGCAACGTAAGTTCGCTGAATTCGGATGTTACCGATAGCTGCGGGTATGGATGTGCCCGATAGAGGCAGAAATAGTGGTTGATGTAGGGTTAGAAGTAAAAGTAGAGGGAAACCGAGAAGAAGAGGTAGAGGGAGAAGGAATTTTTAGGGATATGGAGAGAGATAGGAAGCGGAAGAAGGAAGGGAACAGAGGTGGGAGGAAGAGAACAATAGAAAAAGGCAGATGGACGGCAACAAGTAGAGAAAGCAAGAGATGGTAGAGGATGGGGCGAACATTTTTCTTTATGTTGGCAAGTAAATTTTCGACCAAGACAATTAAATTTATAGCGTATAAAAGCTCTAGAGCCCCCTTGCCATGTAGCTCACCCAGATTACTTTCCACCAGAGATCAATGGTCCATAGGCTGAGGTAGGTACAATTACTTACATGCACACTGGGCTTCCTATATGAGCTGTATATCACATGTAGTGAAACTTGGGTGACAAAAGAATTTCTAAGTATCACTGAAGTCTTGACCGATAAGAGACGGTAATTTAAAGACCTGGATTTTCGTATTAACTTTATAGGAGTTACTACTTACTAATTAAATTTTACATATAAGAAATCCTTCTCTGTAAGACTAAATATACTTGGCTAAACGGAATCCTTATCCAACTGAAGCCTTGAAAGGTCTCACTAGCGTGATGGTAGTTTTTCTACACTAACCTAACAAAAAAATTACTCGATTCATCGGGTTAAAGTGTGAATACCCTCACACCACGATGAGTCGAAAGAAGCTCTGCTTAAGCTAACAACTTGTATCTATATTAAGGTACCGAAACAACCTACTATAGCTTCGTACCAAGTTAAAGTGTATCAAAAGAAATCTTGTAACTGTCTACACCGATTTGGCTAATATATGTGCAGCGTAAATGTAAATGAGGATTAATGGAAATGGCCGCACCATCAGCGCATGCGTGCGCGCGTCTAGTCACATTCTCCAAATCCGAATACTTAAATGAATAATATATACATTTGGTTCATATGTGTTAACATTCATATAAGTTGATGAACTCGTCTACCAATAACAGTCGACTTGCCGAGCGCTAAGAAGGTGGCATTTTCTATCAGCGCACGGGATCGCAACTCAACAGCGATCGACGTCCGACCAGTTAGTTGGTCTCACCTTTCATTTGATTTATTGCGATGTCATTAGTGCACGAATGAGCTAAGTTGTAAGCGGCACACACCACAACATACCAAATGGCACCATACAACAAATCTCATTACAACGCACCGCGAAAACAAGTAATTGGGAAGGGAACGCGCGGTGGTGCTCTGTGTATTTTGAAGCGCTGGTTGATGAAGATGCGATAGCATAGGTAAATGGGTTGGGTTGTGCTGCGGTGTGTAATATATAATGGACTTGTTAAATGACTACATATGTGTGTATGTATGTTTGTCCTGATATATTTTTTTTGGTTAGTATTTGTTGTTTTGATTGTGGCACAACTTGCCACCAAAGTAAATTTCGGCTGAGGTTCATTGCAGGTGATGCTGCCCTTTTTTTGTTGGTGAAAACTATTTCAAATTAGTTTTTATGTGAGTTTGATAATAAATTTTGTTGTTCTATCTGCTTTATTGTTGTTTATGTAATTTCTAAATTGCTTTTGACCAACATTTCTTTGTAGTTGTACCAGGTTTTATTCATTTTTGGGTTTGGCTTATCAGTCGCGCCTCTCGAGTGCAATAACTTAAACTTAAAACTTAAAATGACACGCGTCGGCGAAAACAAAATTGATTTCGCTTAAAATATTAACATAAGCACATTAGACATCTACGAGGGGCGCTACGTAATTTCCTGTAACAGAGAGATACTTAGTCACGAAAGAGGCCGATCTGATGCCACTAACCTGAATTCATTTGAAATAGCATCAGGAGTAAAAGAAACCTGAATCCGCAGTTGGCCTCTTAGGCCTCAATAAAGGTCTACCCGAGTTGCTCTAGTCTCAAAGCGAAGACAACTGAGAAGAAAGTGATGATATCACCTGGTCATAGATCGCTGATACCCAATCGTTCTGTAGTCAGAACGACCACGAGCAGAAAATGATTTATATGATTTCCCAAGACTTTTTCCACCAGCCGTCGTGGTGTGATGGTAGCGTGCTCCGCCATCCACACCGAAGATCCTGGGTTCACGCCCCGGGAAAAGTAAGAAGTAGAAACAAGTTTTTTCAATTAGAAGAAAATTTTTCCAAACGGGTCGCTCCTCGGCAGTGTTTGGCAAGCACTCCGGGTGCATTTCTGCCATGAAAAGCTCTCAGTGAAAACTTATCTACCTTGCAGATGCCGTTCGGAGTCGGCATAAAACAAGTAGGTCCTGTCCCACCAATTTGTAGGAAAAATTAAAAGGAGCACGACGCAAATTGGAAGAGAAGCTCGGCCTAAAATCTCTTCTGAGTTTATCGCGCCTTACATTTATTTTTTGTAACTGTCAGCAGGGTTTTGGAACTTCGCCTGCTTATATGGTTCGATACAAATCGATGCAGTCTTGGGTCAGTTTAAGTTAAAACAGCTCGCCCATTGTACTTGAATCATCATTCATATATACATGTGCATTAGACTCCCTTTGAATAAACCAAATATCAGGGACCCAATGTGTTCATCCGAGTGCCTGAAATCCCTCTTTGACCAGAGGGATCCCGGTATTCTGTAAAAGGCAGTGTATGAGTTAAGTTCCATAAAATAGTTCAGGAGTAGAATACGAATGGCATTATTATTATTAGGCCTGGAAGCACTGCGACCTTTATGTAGATCTATTGTGAATTCAGTCTAATTTTTACTCCCTATCACATAGAGATTAAGAGTCACACCACCTAGATGAGAGAGTCTCTGCCTTGCCAGAGCGACGCATGTGCAGAGAATGTGAACCGGCGTTTCATCCTCCAGCTCACAGAAACGACAAATTTGAGTACCGGAGAGACTTTACTTGCTTAGGTGATATCGTAGACCACAGTGTCCCGTATAGTACCCAGTGAGAGTTCGTACGTCCTCCCTGTTTAGATTAATGATCCTGATTTGCTAGGTAATCTGCATGTTCGTTACCTTCTACGAATGGCATGCAGAGCTCTAAATATATAAACACACAAGATCTGTTGCAAAACTACCAATTGTGATTAAGGTATCCACATTACCGAGTGACAGTTGCGCTAGGTGTCTAATTAGTTGGCTACCGCACCTTGCAACTAGATCGATCCCCACTGTTGCTTCCAATCGCCCTTAGTTATGGCTCACAAGCAATGAATGGCGTGGCTTGCTACAGAACGGCTAAAGACCTACACAGTGATGATGATGATGACAGCGCGTATTATTTCTTAATGTAGGTTTGGCAATCCCTCAACTAAGTCAAAGATCCTCGCCTAAGATACTGTCGTAACACGTAGAACTGGATCAATTTAGTCCTTTTGATGCCCATATCACGGATAATTAAATTATTCATTATTCAACATTGCTTTGCAGTCCATCTTTCTATCAAGGCTTATCTTAACCTGATATCTTTTTGCTTAGTTTCGGTTTCGATGGCTCAAGGAAACTGCTTTAGGACAGGGCTGGGCAGCGTCGGCGGAGAGCTTCTATGGCTGCGTAGCCGTTGTTGTCTTATCGATAATCGTGTTATGTATATACTAAAGCTCACGCTACTTTAGACAAAAGGCTGCAGCTCTTAAGACCCGCTGTCATTCTGTTTATATTTTACTCAAACGACAATTCCTATGATTACCATAGGTGGGCAGCTTTTCTGATAATATAAGCTCAACTTCTTATAATAATAGACACTCAAAGCTAGGATACCTGCATTAGAGAATTGCATCACGATCCTTTGACCATGGAGTTCTATTATATCGAGTAAACTAGCTCATAAAAAGCAATGTGTTACCGAGCTGTATTTGTCTCTATAGAAAAAACTCCTTTCAGGTCCACCAAAATAGCATTTTATGTCTTTTGTGTGAACTGATATCGCAGGTTCGTCTTATTGCATAAACGCACAGCCACAGAGAAAGAGTAGTTTTCTCCTAAAGCAATGCATCCTATCCTATCTTATCTCTTCATATCCTATCTGAGCGCCAATCTACTCCTAAAAAATATTGGGAGATCGTCCTCTTTTGAGGCACAAAAAATATTGCAAAGCTTTTTAACCCTCATACAAGGCATGCACCTCAATCCCTGCGGCTAAAATGCTTCTAAATCAGTTCAAAGGCATCCCAAGGTCTATTGATTCTCATGTAAAATATTTAAAAGTTAAATGAAGTCATATTCGACTATACATATTTATTTGCATTGGCATATCCAAAAACTTTAGCAGCAGCCCTCGTATTACAAAAAAATATCCAATAAAAGTGATATGTAGTATTTGAAATGTGAGGAAGTGATAACAAACTTCAACGGATGTCGCAGCTCAGGTGTTTGACTAACTGTAAAAATGTTTTGTTGTTGTTGTAGTTTAATTTGAATTACTTAGGTGCCATCTTTTACAGTTACACTATACTAGACTTTCCTCTGTATTTGTGTGTTTTATTTATTTTTATTGATTTTTTTTCTTTCTTCAACTCACGTTTGATTTATTTATCGATTGTGAGCATAAAATTGAGCTGTCGCCTCGTTTGAAAGCTATCTTAGCGTTAAAGCCTTAGCTGCTCAGACAGCTACACACTTAGCCTGTTCTTTGTTTTTAAACCCAAAGTATATAATTTTACTTGAGCGACGTATAAACCTTACGCTCTTCCAGTGAGAGAGCGCAATATTAGATGATCAGCAAAAAAGTTCAGGCGGGATTCGAATATAGTCATAATGATTGAAGGAAAGCAGACCTACACTCAGAGAAAAACACCGTTCTAAAATCCAGCACCACCGGACTCAATTCAAGCTCTTCATGTTCTTACTTTCTTGTTCTTGAAAAACGAACGACCTGTTCTTAAAACAACAACCTTGTTCTTGAACTGACACCATTTTCTTTAAAAGAGAACGGCTGGTCTTAAATTATGAACAAATGGTCTATTAATGAGAACGAATGTTCTTAAATTAAGTACAAGAAAAATGAAACGGTACAATTCGTATGCACTACAAAGTTAAATACAACATTTGGCAGGAGCTGCCAAGCAGTTGTAGTGGCACAGCGGCTATGATGTTGTGACTGATATCGCGTGGCGCGAGTTCGATCACCGTCCAACTCTGAATTTTTTTAAAACAATTTTTTTATGTTCTCTCTTTTTACCTCTTATTTTTCCTTCAGTTCCATTCACATATGCAGAGGTAATTCTCAAACTTGTTATGAAATGTTTTAAGTATATATGTAGATTACGTCTTCAAAGAAGAATAATTTCTCAATAAGAGAAATGAATGAAAAAATGTATATATGCATTTTTTCTTAAATTTTTGAATATTAATAAAAAATTTTTTGTTATAAATATTTTTTATTTATGACAAAAAAATTATTACTAATAAAAAATAAATGGGTACTTATTAAAAAAAAAATACTTTCCCCTCCCATCAAAGATCAAGCACGAACCGTTCTTGAATTGAGACCGAAAAATATTAAATGGACCCCAAATCGTTCTCGAAGTGTGAGAACGTAAAACCTTAAATTAAGCCCAAGTAGTGCTTGAAATGAGCACAGAAGTTTCACACATCAATACCAAACTGGTCATAAAATACGAACGGTGTGCTTGGAAAAACTGTTCTCAAAACAAGCCCATCGGTCACGAGTTAAGAAAAAACGTACTTAACAGACTTTTGTCAACGAATATTCTTAATTTTGAACTTGTTTCGTTCGTTTTAGAACGATTTTTTTTCTGAGTGTATACTTTCCTATCAAAAGTGGCGCTCTTAGATCAACACCGCCCTTACCATAGAGGGAAAGGCAGTTGAGGTCAGTTCGTTGATCAGGTTTGGTAACATGTGCTATGAGCCTTATTATTTCGGACAATCCAGCATTCCCATCAATTTCGACAGAGTATTTAGACTTTTGCGTGTGGACAATTGCCCTTGTGCATGCTTTAACTTCGATATTTCCTAGAGAGACTACTCATCTGGGTCAATGGTTCGCGACTGGGTCGAAGTTGAAAGGCAAGGTCGGTGGGTGCTCAATGTAAATTCAAGATGCCCGATCACTGCAGCATCTTCCGTCGATAGAACGATATCCAGTGCTAGTACAGTCAGAAAAATTTAACATCTACCTAACACCCTGAACTGAACTATGCTGCGACGGTGAGTGGTTTGGGAGTGGCTGACCTTGTTCATGATTGCATCGAATTATTTTGAGATTTAGATCGTAAAACACTTCTTTCACGTTTATCTCTTTGCCCGCATGGGTAGAAGTGAGCCTGACATAGAGGGTTGTCGAGAGTTCCGAGTCTATTTCTTTACAGATAGGTATGAAGCCAATTAAGTAAAGGCTAGGAAGATATTAACCCATGCAGGGTTGTGAGATTTTCCTCGTTGAGAGTGGTTGACAGGCGATCTGCCAAAATTATTGGATTCACCAAAGCTTATCTATCAGTGATTATAGAAGGTTTTGACGGACGGTCCAACCTGTACTCCCAGGTAATTGGTCTAAATATACTGGAAAACCTTCCTCACTGCAGCTATATGGAGGATAATGTGGTAAAATCATTGAATTACTTCACACTTGACTGTCCACTTTTTACTAAAAATAGGTCAGATGTTAAGTCTCATTGTACTGATTTTTTATTAAAATAAATGAATGAATGTATTTTGGTCTTGGCTAATTAGAATATAGGGAGGGTTTATCCAGGGTGGAGAGTTTGCTCTTATTCGAAACTATATCGTGTAGGAAACGGTTATCTAACGAAAGAAAAATGACACTGAAAATGGGAAAACACCAAAACGGCTTTGTTTCCAAACCAAATTTGGCAAAGAATGATGAAAAATCGGTTATCTAAGATCTCACTGTTATCTTGTGTGGTACCATGACGAACCTTCATGTGGTCTAGAGACCTTCTGCTACCTCACAGCATAAGCTAAGTAGCCATATGGTGAGCTTCGACTTTATTGCTTTCCAAGCCTTGCTGGTTATATTTCTCTGGTTTGACAGATTTGATTTGTAAGGATTAGAATCGTTCCGGTGTGTAGGACTGAATAAATATTCCTGTAGGGTGGCATAAGGTTTAAGGCCAATTGACGTTATGACCACTTCAAATGGCCATAAGACTAATTGACCTTATGACCACTTGAAGTAGTCACAAGATCAATTGACTTTGTGACCTTTCTTAGTTTGACTTTATGGCCATATAAAAAATTCCTTTCACCTATTGACTTTGTGGCCATTTAAAGTGCTCATAAGGTCAGTTGAAGTTATGACAGTTGACCTTTTGTCACCCGGGATTCAAGGGGTTGATAAACGCAATACAATGGTTCAGAACTTCCGCAAACGAATTGTCAACCTCACCCACGCGAGGGGAATCCTGTTACAATGTATGATACGCCTTTTTGTAGGCGATGCTCTGGCGACCCCAATATGACTATATTTGTCAAGCATAACAAGCCTTGGGTATAAACTGTGCTAGTATGTAAGTCTCAAAACGTATCTCTCAACATTTCAATATTTGTTAATAATTTATAGTTGTTTTTTTTTCCTTCTTAAAATTGGCCAATGATTAAGTCGTTAGAGATTGTTAGCGATGTTGTCGTACTGTTACGTCGATAAGATATGTTAATATATGTACAAAGACTATACATATTTTTGTTGTAATATATTTTATGTTTATTCATCTTTTAGCTCATTGGGTAGGTACGCATGTTGTTGTTGCTCTCATCATGTTTTCAGATTTGTATAGACTTCGTTAATAGCTATCGCTTCATCGACATGCCATCTCGACGATTTACACATTAAACAGGTACTCTTAACACTTTTTCATCTTGTCTCTTTTGCATATCAATTCCCATTTAGTTTATTTATGACTTTAGTAGAGATCAGCTTAGCTATGCGGACAAATGTCGTTTGTTTATTTGAGTTTTTATAGTAAAAAACTTTTACGAACAGTTACTTAGATGTATATATCATGTTCAGTATACTTTCATTTGAAAAACGTTTGGAATATTGATTGATCTAGTACTAAGCGACATTTGTAGGACCCCCTCTTTCTTGAAGGGCTACCCACTAAAATCTAACCCTGCACGGTTCGCGCAGTTCACCGTAACACAACTTCGGTGCGGGTGCGCTGTACAAAAACTTCATGATTGCTCTCACACAAATAGGCTGGGCCCTCCCGAACTCTCCGTGTCTTTGCTTCAACCATGGGTTTATGCTGCTGCTCCCCTATTGTGGCCAGCGTCTTTCGATTCTTCTCGCGCCTGCATGGCAACAGTATCTCTACTCGCCTCCGATTCGATGTCGTAGACGAACAGGACAGCTTCTGTCGAGAATGCGGTAAGCTGAAGGTATTCGTAGGGTGGTTCGGTGCTTCCGGTGTTTAATTGCATTCGCTCATATTTCTGCACCGTATGAGAGTATATCATGTGAGCCTGAAGCGAGAAACTTCATTGTACATGGGTTTGGATAGCCTGTGTTTGCCATTAATCTATTCAGATTTGCTATTTCGCAGGCTCCTCGGATGCGCTCCGAGAAGGTGAGCTTACTTATTTTGCTTCACCGCCAGCTATTTCGCTTAAGTGTGTGTTTCTATTTGCTGGTACTGAGGTGCTCTGCTATAGCATTCTAATGACTGAAGCTTATCATCCCTCATGGGTGAGTTAAAAGCGTGGGATGCAGTATTGGCTTCTTTGACTGCGTTTATCACTTTTGCAATGGCGTCTATTGTAGAGTGACCTCTCCGAAAGCTATGCAGTCGTTGAGATAGCCATACGCTGTCCACGATTGGGCTCGTGAGGCGTCGCTTCAGAATGCTCTATTCAGAAAAATCTGAAGATTTCGGTAAGGAAGCCTAAATTATACGACCGATTATTGACGAGCTTTGCCGAAAGAGAATACCACATATAATACCTATGGACTACTGACCGGCCCATACATGACGTGGCAGCGTTCCGGCTTCTTATTAGATCAAGCCCTGTCACTCCGTCACTGGCTGATTTGACACCATTTGCAAAATATATAGGAGAATCGATCCAACAACCATAGCTGTGTTTTCAACGCATTCATCCAGCAAGACGCTTATGTGACATGCAGTTGCAGTAGATTTTGGCTTCCATGCGGGTGCTCAAAATGTCTTCACATTAAGTAGCGATGGGATATCTCACCCATAGCTTCTACGTTAAGGGAATTCTTCTTGGCTAGTTTGGGAGGGCCTCACCTGGCTTCAGATTGCCTTATTTTAATTAAAGATTATCGTTTTGACTGAGGGGCACGGCAAACTATCACGAGGATCTCCTAGTACAAATGGCTACAAATTGACTGGCCCCGCCCAGCTGTAGTGATTCGGATTTTCGCTGGCCACCTCTAATCTGTTTTTATAAGCTCGGCAGTCACTTCATTTTGTAGGGAAGCCAGATTCTTTTGTCCGAAAGTGGATGGTGGGTGGTCTGTCAAAATAATTTGGTTAACTGCGGCTAATTTATCTTTGGTGAGAAGGGTTCTGACGGTTTAAGGCCCAATGCGAGTAGATGCGGTACGTCTGTACGAAAAAATTTTGCTTCCCAAATTTTCCTGAAGAATATTGAGCTTTCGCTAAAACTATGCTGAAACTACGACCTCGGCTTACACGAATAGTTTAAAAGCGGGACGTTCATATGCTGAAGTACTACTGCGGCAGCATAAAGTGAGGGCAACAATGGAACTGAGGGCTTGGAAGGTTTTTGGTATTAGCAAATGTCGTACTGGAGCCACTCCTACCTGATCGATGTGAATTCAAGCAATGCTGACGATGTATTTCATACTATTTCTGAAGGAACTTCATCTAAATTCTGCTTTCGAATGTATATTTTGTCTTCCGTTTACCTCTAACGAAATGCATAGGGCCCTGTCGGAGCCAGTTTATCAGTATCGATATATCGGGCACGAGTCCAGGTCATTCCTGTACTTAGATCCGATGGTCGTGGGAAAGGGTAATTATCCTTCAGCACTCGTTTTCTCCTTGCCTTTTAAGAATAACTTAAGCCTACATATACCGTTTTCACACTCCGTCGTCCCATCTTAAACCTTTCCTTTCCGGCAATACTTGTTTCGTTGTTGGTTTTATTGTTATTATTTGCTCTGGTGGCGCATTCCATTAAGCAAATGGTTAAATCATGGACGAAAGTTTTTGCGTACGAGGTGAGGACGGTTGTCGTTGGTGCAGAGCAAATAATCAACTTTAACAACAACAAAAAAAAATATTTAAGGGAATGTCATTTGTGTATGGAGGTGAGACGCACCTGCTGCGGATTCAAGCAAACAACAAAACCCAATTTCATAATTCTAGTTTGTTTCCATCTATTTTTGGGGCTCACTAATTTGTTGTTGTTGTTGCTATTGCAGCAGCTCGCACTTAAGTAATGATGCCGTTTGGCACATTGGGTGTTGAATATTTGTTTGGCACGGATGCTCTGTTGCTCTATATTTTCCTGTTCGTTGTGTTGTTATTAAGATGGCTTTTTTAAATTTTTTTTGTAGTGTGGTTGAGGGCGGCGGACGTGCGCGGGTAGCTAAGGCTGTTTCATTGCTGTCATCATTATTTCGATATGCTGTTGTTGTTATGATTTTTGTTGGCTTGCGCACAGGAGATTTTATTTGCTCCCCAATACTCATGTCTCCTTCTATCTATACTTCAGCTCCTCCCCTTAACCCATAATGATGCGCAAATGTCGCTTATTCTCTTTTCTCCGCCTCATTTTTTATCATTTCTTACATCGCTCGCATATTTTTAAAGATTTTTTTTTTTAATTTTTGCTTTTGGCTTGTTTGTTGTTGTTGCTTTATCCTGTCAATTTCACCCAACGGCTGTTAACGAAGGCGTTTGCTATGGGCTATTAGGTTGGTTGGTTGTTTGTTGGTGAATTACTGTCATGTAAGTTTTGTTGGGTTAGGGGGCTCAGAATATACCCGCGACAGCTATGCCTGTCGTAAGAGGCGACTACAATATCAAATTATTTCAATGGTTTGTGTAGCGCAACCCTTTCATAACTGTCAACCTCACATACCCGTGGCGAATCCTAATTCCTTAACAGCCGAGGCTCTGGCGACCCCAAAATCCTCTTGGATCTAAGGGTTGGGAGGGCGGTATGCCTAGAAGGTTGCATATGGTCATACGAAATGGTTCCCGAGATGGTCGGGCTAGTACCTTTATGGTGCTTGTTACCGGAACGTTCCGGATCTGTATCCTGCAAAGGACCATCAACATCGATAATACTTCCCAAGGCCTTATCGCTACAACAACAACAACAACAACAATAACAACTGAACTATCCTTTGATCGCTCTGACTCTTTGCTGTTTAGCACACATGCGAGGATTGGCATGTAGGGAAAATAGCTTAAAGACTATTCGAAGGATTTGTTCTGTTGAGTCTACACAAAATGTTGTAAAGTTGGGAATGGATGTCTGTCCGGTTGCAAGCGGCTCGTTAACCAAATGTCTATTATGAACTCAATTGGAATGGCGCGAATTGAGCGCTTCGCTCGTGTGCTTTTTTGATGACGATCGTGCATCTGGATTGTCTGGAAGATCTCATCATTACAAATGCTGCCAGCACTACTACGCAAAAATGCGATGGACAAGGCTGTGAAGACAATCTTGCGATGTCCACTACAAGGGCCAAAAGATACTAGATGTGGTGTTGGATTTCTGGTCGGAGAGAGTATGGGTCCGCATTGTACAGCCATTAACTCATATGAGCGAGCGTCTTAGCATGAGCACCTTCAGAGAGAGGTACTTTAATCAATCTTTCCTATGAGTGTAAAGCCAAAAATGCAAGGTCCACAATTGGTACTATCTCTATTGTAAAAGCGTCGTTGATTTCGCGGAAGGCCCATATATGCTCATATGTAGTTCCAGTCGCTTCTTCGCTGGCGCCAATTGGAAACATCAAAGACACCTAAATCGTTTTTTACTTGGTACTGCCAGCAGATTGGGGCTGCCCTCTACCTAAGCTTTCATACACAACCTGCTGGACCGAAGCATCTTCATCCTTTCACATAACGTGGCTTAGCCAGCGTATCCCTGGACTATGTTTATGGCTGAATAACGCTGGAACCTATATGTGAGGTGACCAGAAAAACTTGGCCTAGGAGTACCGAGATAGATTCCTTATTAAGCTTAATCGTCTCCACTTAGGTTCAGTATTTGGAATATAATCAGGGCACATCTGATGCGAGCACATGGCGAACGCAGGGAAATCCAAACGAATAATTCCTGAACGCTAACTTTGCTCAATCTCTGTACTGCGCAATATAAATATGGAATGTCTGAACAATCACTTTGTCGACTCCAGAACAATCTGCGCCACTTTAGACGGAGACATTTGTTCAGCTTTTTACTCATTCGGAGCAGGAATTGCGATAATGCAGTGGTATCCAATGGACCAGCTGGCCTACGTGAGCTCTCTGCTTTGCTTTTAGGCAGCCACTTCAACCTAGGTTAGGTTGAGAAATAACATTAGGCTAGTTTGAGAGAGCGTGCATGGGAATTTCCTACACTTTCACTCGGCAATTTTTTTGTCAATTGTGTGTGCTGTGTGGCTGTATACTCGTCCAACCAGTTTACTTCCTAGTAGACCTCTACCTCTTCGTCCTGACAGCTTCTGCAGAGAGAGCTTGTTGGTATATGCCATTATCAGAGCATCGGTGCAATTGCGCAGTGATCTGTGGTGACGCCGCTAAGGACATTCACTGCATATTTGTTTAGCTTGAGAAGGAAGCCCTAAGAAGTCATAAGAACGTTGAGACATCGTAGTTCTTGCGGCAAGTCCGTTGCCCTAATCTCATATTCCTCGATTTTCCTCAGAAGATAACTTAGCGGTGAGTGTACGGAGCTGTCCGCCTCGCATATGTCCATTTTGAAACCTTTCTCGGCGATCTCATATGCAAATCCATTCCCTTTAAAAGGTAGACATTGAGGTACCTTATGTAAGTCAGCAAGGCTAGACATATTCCTACGATATTCCACTTTGGATTATAATGTCTTTAAGATGGACTGCCTTTCAACAAAGATTGTTACATTGATATTTGGAACCGTACTATTCTGGAGCAGTCTGGTTGCTCGTTCTATTTCTTAGACCTCCGCATGGAAGACATTTCATGAGTCAGGAAGTCGGTACGATTGATTTACCGGCAGATGCCTTGAATACATTCCACCTCCGCTTCCCTTTGTATTTTAACCTAACATATGGCTTGATGGAACCTCGACATCGCAACAAGTTTTGGTGGTTTTATACCATTTGTGAACGGCTCTCCATCATCCTCGACTATTCCATATTAAATACTTTAACTCAACGTAGGGTATATAATTAGCCGTGTCACCTATACTAAGACTTCCTAACATTCCATTTCTTGTTGTTGGTGTGTTTAACAACGGAACTGTGTATTAGTTTGGTGTATGCCTAGAGGAGATTGCCCATAAAAATTCCATAAAGATAACGATTTATAGCGAATATTTGCATTGATACGCAACAACAACAACACCAAACACCTACGTTATGACTTCAACAATGACGACAATCCTGCTAATGGCCACAAAACATAGCGTGTTATAAATTTCTGCCTACAAAACATCTGCTGATATTACCAATCCAATACTTTTACCGCTGATGATGAGTTTCACCTTGCTGGATGAAAGGATTTGTTGTAGCGCTGCAAAGATATCCACATATTGGGCTTGGGACGGGTAAGCATGATGAGACAACTACTTATTCCGTTTTTAGCTTTTGTTACGTCGCTTGATAAAGGCGCTGGCGGTGATGAGGCGGCGACTGAATGTCGTTGACGACATACGAAAGGGTTTCAAGTGTCTACCTTAGCTCATGCGAGGACGAGTGGGCTAAAAGCTTGTAGCATTGGCTGTCACTTACTGAAAGCTGTGCGTAGAAATGACATTGCATAACCCATTGAATCGATTTATAATACACATAAAAGTGGTTTGAGAGGACTTGTAATGTGCATTGTATAGAAAGTTCAGGCACTCACTTAACTCCTTCGCGGCGTTGAGCTTATCAATTTAGGAAATGATTTGCAGGTGTTATTAATCAAATTAATGTTTGAATTGATAAGAAATAACGTCACCTCAACCCAGTCCGGGTGGATTTTTATAGGTTAAGTGCTTGAAGGTTTGGATGCTGAAGGACTTGGGTATTTTTGTGTTTGCTTGGCTTTTTTTCTATTCACATTCATGCATTACTTAATCAAAATTGAAGGGGATGTGCCAGGTAGCAAAGTTTATGGCTGTATGAAAAGTGAATTGGAGGAATTAGAAAAGGTGAGATGATTGTTAGGTCTATTGACATTGAAGCTCAATTTTATATGAAGTTAATCGCTCAATGGTTACGCAAACTAAAAAATGTTTAATCCATATTTTGCGAATGAGACGCTATTGCTGTTACTCGTAGATACCTTTGGAGTCAAGTCATGGACTTTGAGATTCATTGGATATAAAAAGAAAGATAAATGCTTGGAGCTATTTATCTCCGTGGAGATTTGGCCAAGCTTCCAGTTTGCGTTGCACTCCGTTTTACTTTCTCTAAAAAAGGCGAAGTCCTATATGCTTTACGCCGACCTTGAACGGCATCTGCAAAGCAGATGAGTTTTCCTGGGAAGTTTTTCATGGCAGAAATACATTCGGAGTTTGTGTCAAACCACTGCCGAGGAGCGACCACTTTTACTGAAATTTTGATGTTGTTTTACCTGGAACTTGAACTCAGGACCTTTGGTGTGGTAAAGGTAGAGACAACGACTCTGGTTAGAACCAGTGGAACACTCTGAAAAAAAGAATTTGAGTTTTGCACATATATTTAAAAAGTCTCGGCTTCATTATGAATGTGGCGGGCTATGTTTCGGCTCGTTCAGGACGATAATAACTAACACCTCGCCCTAGAGCAAGAAGAATCTACTTATTCGCGAGGGGCTTCCAACCCCACCAAGGTGATGGTGTGTCCAATTTCATTATTGATTGAGACCAAGGTTAACGAGCCTTGGGGATGGTCAAACCTGCTTTGCCCCGTGTACTCTGGTGTATTCGTGAGGTTAGGCCGACGTCGGCAGGTACTCACGTAAAACCTACACTCGCTGTTGAACTTGATTAGAATGGTTAAGGGCTAGTTTCTCATGGAAGGAACATCCAACAGGAAAGTTCTGCTCCCAAAGGTTTAGGGGAGTGTTATAGATGTTGATGTTTCTTTGCCGGATAGAGATCAGGTACGTTTTCTTAAGAAGCATTATTAAGGTATGAGCCCGACCATATCGGGAACGGTTCAGTATGACTATTTTGAACCGTCTGTTGAAGAACTTGGGGTCGCCAGAGACACGGCTGCTAAAGAAACAAGATTCGCCACGGATAGGTGAGCAAGGGACGTCTCCTACTCACGGAAATTCCTCGCCAGCTTAGCTCGTTTGCTTTGAAAAAAAAAAAACTCGGGTTATACTTCATTACGTTTTTATATTTCTACAAGCTTTCATAAGCTGGTGTCCTATCGCCGCTTCAGTTTAATTTCTACATATCAAAGCTCTCTTCCCCGCCAGAAGGAATTACAATAATTTTCTGGGCCAACGACTGCACGATTATGGCAACGGGACCTTCAGTAGATGAATTAATTTCTAAAATGAACAGCTATCTCCACGGTCTTTCTAGTTCCTTCAACTCGCGCAAGCTAGCCTTATCACCGACAAAATCCACGACCACTCTGTTTACGACGTGGATGGAACAGATGACGCAAATCTTTAACGCTCACGTCGATGGTGTTACGCTACCGACTTTTAGTCACCCAAAGATATTAGGAGTAACATTCGATTATACTCTCACCTTCAAGGCGAAATTGTATCTAAGTGCAATCAGAAATGTCACAGGATGCCTCCTTATGACCCCTGAACATCACCTACAACATCAGGCCAAAAAGCTCCAAATTAAAAAGCTCCAAATGCAAACACAGCCGTTTGATCAAGACAAGCATAAGGAGGCTATACACAGAATCGGTAACGCCTTTGCCAGGACGCGCCCGGTGAACCCCGTTATTAATATACAATATTTTACTCTTGCAGAAGAAGAAAAAAACCTACCAAGGGATGCACGAGTCACCCTGGCCCAACTTCGTTCTGGATACTGTAACAGGTTGTAACAGGTTAAACTCTTACTTGTCATGGCCTGCATGCGATGTGTCCCACATGGCACCAACCATCTTTTCAGTTGTAATGCGAAACCTACGCCTCTAAAACCAATATCCACATGGTCCGCCCCTGTTCAAACGGCCAATTTCCTTGGACTTCTGTTAGGGGACTTTGATGACAATTTGTAAGTGGTCGCGTCGATGTAATGGGCCGAAGCACTGTTAACACAACAACAACAACAAGCATATTAATCAATTTTATGGAAAGTATTCATTGAACTTTGTATTTGTCAAAAAATCTTCTTTTATTTCAGCGAAGATCATTATTAATCATTACTGATCAATTAATTAGTCAATTAATTTCACATTAATGCGCATGTCACTGACTGACGTTAATCAAAATCCATAAAGCTATAACTTTACGAACTCATAACGTCTTGCTCAATAATTTTTTTTTTGATTTAAGAAAAAAAAACCTTCCAACTGGTGTTAAATTTCGCTTTTTTATTAATTTTTGAGCAGCAGTACTTACAAGAAAAATAAATTATTGTTTTATTATCATTTATGATATGATCACTTGCTGAGTTTTTGTTGCTGCAGCGTAGCGAAATTGAAATGAATTAATTTTGATTTAAGTATGTAGATGATATTACAAGGTGGTGCAAAATGTATCATACTTTTTATTATTTGTAGACAGCTCACTAATTAAGTAATGGGTGGTTATTTAGGGTCTTTTGGTTAGGTTGCACTGGTTGGTCAAAAAAGACCCCACATAGACTGAATGTATCCAAAGTGTTACCAGAATTTGTTTGACGACCAAATGGAAGAACCCCAATCAGGTGCCAGGACTTATATTATAGAATAACTCCGTGCTCTTGGCAAATACTAGAAGTTTTCTGGGACCGGAGTTAATTGCTGCCCCAATATCTGGCAGCTCTGCCGCCCCTAATAGCTGGATCCTTGACATGAACACAGAACGTGCTCAACCGTTTCTCCCGGCAGCATGCACCTCTTACACCTGCTGTTTTTGACGGGATCTAACTTATAAGCATACGACACCAGAAAGCGGTGTCCAGTTAATATGCCCATCGTGAGCCTGAAATCTTCTCTCTTCAGAGATATGAGCCACTTTGTGAGTCTAATATCGTAGGCTTTGCACATGTTCTTAGAAATCTCGCAGCCCCGCGCTTTTGTCCACGCCTTTCCTGCTTCATGGATCATATGCAGCTCCTGTCCCCTTTTGATTTCTCACAAACGCATTGGGACGTTTACCGTCGATTGAGCGAGTGGTTGCAGCCTCCTTTGCCAACTCATCGGCCTTTTCGTAACGCGACTTTTTTGGCTCACGGTCGCAAACTCTTCTTCGTGTGACTTATTTCCCTGAGGTTCTTAACTACTCAACTACTCCTTGTTATCTTATCTAAAGTCCAATTTCAGGTTAGACTTTTAGTACTAGGTTTTTTTATTGATCCCAAAAGCGTTCGTTAGTGTCTGAGTGATTTCTCATTGATTTTTTTGACTGTAGTTATTTCTGTGACAACGTTTATATGTATGAAAATTTAAAATTTTAATCTTTATTTATGAGTTGTTAACAAGTCTATAAATTCTATGTAGCCGTAGCGGAGATTTGCCTCAGTGCTTGCATAAACACAAACGGAACTGACTTCTAAAGCTACCCTGCAGTTACACAACAAACTAGTGACTAAAAGTACTGGTTTGCAACTAGAATTTTTTGATAGAGATCGAGCGAGACCGAAAGTCAACAAACTCCCAGATTATTACTAAATAACACTCTCTCTCAGAAATTTTTTGAGCATTTCATAAATTTTTATATAAAAAAGGGCGTTTTTGAAACAATTTCATTAAAAATATATACAGGTAGGAAGCTGCGATCTGGAAAATCAAATATATCAAAAAAGCGGAGTAAAACAGTAATCATCCGAGTTAAAAGAAAGCACACTGGAGCAGAATACCTCTAACCCACAATTTTTCACTCGCAATAAGACGACACCTACTATGATTAGACTAGGCGGATTTTTTGGTATTTTTTGAACTACACCTTTTTCAACTGTATTTAGGAAAAGAACATATAAACAAAAATCAACTGTATTTCAGAAATGCTCAAATGAATATCAGAAAAGTGTAAAAGAGATTTCAGATACATCAATAGTATTTCAGAAAACCTCAACTTTATTTCGTATTTTCCAAATCTATTCCAGAAAACTTCAAAAGTATTTCAGAAATCCGCAAATATATTTCTGAAATCCCCAAATTTTTTCAGAAGTTGTAAAAAGTATTTCATAATTAGCCATATGTATTTCAGAAAAGCTCAAATGAATTTCAGAAAAATGTAAATGTAATTCAGAAAACCACAAATGTTATTCAGATACATAAATTGTATTTCAGAAAACCTTAACTTTATTTCAGAAAAGCTCAATTGTTTTTCAGAACACGTCAATTGTACTTCAGATTTTCCAAATCTATTCCAGAAAACCTCAAATATATTCCAGAAAAACTCAAATGTATTTCAGAAAACCCCAAATTTATTTTAGAAGTTGTAAAAAGTAGATTTAGTTAAATGTATTTCAGAAAGTCTTAGATGGTCATAAATACCATCAAAAATTACAATTATAATTTATTTAATAATTTGGGAAAAATTTAAACAACGTGACATCAGGACGGACAAGGCGACAGCTGTTTCGATTATACCTTGTAAATCTCTTCAAAGCCTTTTCTCCCGGGAGTGGGAGTCGAACTCGCACCCCTACGATAGTTGAAATGGTTGTAAACGCATTCAGCTACGTCATGCCTGTTGTGAAGTCTTTCCCAATTGCCTTCTTTTTGCATATTTTAATCTTTTACACATTGCATACTTCGTATGCAATTATGTGTTAAAGCTATGCTTGGTACGGCGGTTTTCAAAGAAACTTTGGTTTTGTTGCTGTTTTCGTTCTATTTATAGAACTACAACGAATTAACCAATTTTGTCTGTTTGTATGATTTTTAATAATCGGGGATTGCCCATATTGCTTTTTTTAAATGTATGAAAACATTTATTTGAAGCAATTTTATTTTTAATTTTATAATTTATTTAATAATTTGGGAAAAATTTAAACAACGTGACATCAGGACGGACAAGGCGACAGCTGTTTCGATTATACCTTGTAAATCTCTTCAAAGCCTTTTCTCCCGGGAGTGGGAGTCGAACTCGCACCCCTACGATAGTTGAAATGGTTGTAAACGCATTCAGCTACGTCATGCTCATGCTTCAAATAAATGTTTTCATACATTTAAAAAAAGCAATATGGGCAATCCCCGATTATTAAAAATCATACAAAAATTACATTTTATTTAAAATAAAAATTAAACAAGTTAAAAGGATGACAAAAGCAGCGAATTAAATAAAATTTGAAAAAAATCCTATTGCATTCCGACTGACATGTCACATTTTACCTAATCATCTAAAAGAAGTAGGTGGGTGCAGGATAGCGCGAGCACAATCAGGTGTTGCAGGTCGTGTTATTCTTTTCTGAATAACCTCTTCTACACATACTACAAACGTCTTTAAGTACTCATGGTTCATTCATGTTAGGAAGTATAATCTACAAACGTCTTTACGAATGATTTTATATTTATCATGAATATTTAATTGAATTGAGCATTGAAGAGTATTGTCCCAGCCCTAACAAAGTTGTTGATCTGTTATAATAGACTTCCTATAACTCAAAATGACACGGTGGGCGCTTTGTCGCATACAATGACTA
Source organism: Eurosta solidaginis (assembly GCF_040869045.1). Classification (NCBI taxonomy): domain Eukaryota; kingdom Metazoa; phylum Arthropoda; class Insecta; order Diptera; family Tephritidae; genus Eurosta; species Eurosta solidaginis. The sequence goes on from NC_090320.1 coordinate 28,026,371, forward strand.
AGTAAATCTGTCAAACGTTACGTAACGTCGTGTTCTTTATTAAAAGTTCTTGAACCCTTTCTGCAGCTTTCTCCTTTTTTCAATGAGCCATGACGCATTTCCATCGAAAGCACACTTGATGTGCTTAATCGCCATTATCTTAAGGCAAGAGTTCCATCCAGGCGGTTAGCATCGCCCTAAATTTTAATAATAATTATTCACTTCGTACAGCACGACTTATAGACAAAATTTAATTTTTGCTTGAATTTGCTGAAATTTGGGTTCTCTACACGAATGTTTCTTACTTAAACAAGTAGTTTGTTTTCTGAAAAACATTTGAGAACGAATATACATTTAAACTTTTCTGAAAAACTTTTTCCATCTTCTGAAAAACATTTGCGGTTTTCTCAAATGCATTTGATGTTTTTTGAAATACGTTAGTAAAATCTGAAATACCGTCGGCATTTTCTGAAATACATTTGACCTTTTTTGAAATAAAATTGTGATTTTCTGAAAAACAATTGGAGTATTTGAAATACAGTTTGCTTTTCTGAAATACATTTGACATTTTTTTAAATAAAATTGAGATTTTCTGAAAAACAATTGGAGTATCTGAAACACCGTTTGCTTTTTCTGAAATACGTATAACCTTTTTTGAAATAAAATTGTGATTTTCTGAAAAACAATTGGAGTATTTGAAATACAGTTTGCCTTTTCTGAAATACATTTGACATTTTTTTAAATAAAATTGAGATTTTCTGAAAAACAATTGGAATATCTGAAATACCGTTTGCTTTTTCTGAAATACGTATAACCTTTTTTAAATAAAGTTTAGATTTACTGAAAAACTATTGGAGTATCGGAAATGCAGTTTGCTTTTTCTGAAATACATTTGACATTTTTTTTAAATAAAATTGAGATTTTCTGAAAACCAACTGGAGTATCTGATATATATTTGCTGATTCTGAAATACATTTGACATTTTTCGAAATAAAATTAAAATTTTCTGAAAAACAAGTGAAGTATTTGAAAAACAGTTAGCTTTTTCTGAAATACATTTGACCTTTTTTTAAATAAAATTGAGATTTTCTACAAAACAATTGGAGTATCTGAAATACAGTTTGCTTTTCCTGAAATACATTTCACTTTTTTTAAATAAAATTGAGATTTACTGAAAAACAATTGGGAGTATCTGAAATAGAGTTAGCTTTTTCTGAAATACATTTCACATTTTTTGAAATAAAATTGAGTTTTTCTGAAAAACAATGGAATATCTAAAATAAAGTTTGCTTTTCAAAAATACATTTGATATTTTTTGAAATAAAATTGAGAGTGTCTGAAAAAAAACAACTGGAATATTTGAAATACAGTTCGCTTTTTCTGACATACATTTGACTTTTTTTTAATAAAATTGGGATTTACTCAAAAACAATAGGGGGTATCGGAAATACACTTAGATTTTTCTGAAATAGATTTGACATTTTTTTAAATAAAATTGAGATTTTCTGAAAAACAATTGAAGTATCTGAAACACAGTTTACTTTTTCTGAAATAAATTTGCACTTTTCTGATAATCAGTTGAGCTTTTCTGAAATACAATTTGCGTGTATGGAAAAGTAACAGCTGGCTGACTCTTTGGTTTTTGGAAGAACTACATTGTTTTACTACAGGGTATATACTACTTAACAAATAATCACGACACATTAATTAACTAATTAAAATATAATTAATAACAACAAAAAAAGCAAACCCCCAATAATATAAATTCTAAAACAAACAAAAGAGCCTTTCCTACATAGAACAGTAAATCTAAATACAAATTTAAAATTCCTTACCGACCTATGTATATACAAACTACTAAACAATTTACGGTAAAAACACATACATATGTACATATATGCACAAACGCTAATACTTTCAGTCTTCTTCTTCTACTTCCCTTCATACGTACGAAGTTGACTCATCACACAGTTTGTCTATGTGACTCCTCTTCGATTTGTTGTTGGTTTCGAATTTTTATATCCATTAATTGCTCATTTCGAATCCGTCCACCTCTCATTTGTCTACTTGTACATACTAAATTCTAAATTAACTACTTTTGGTTCGAACAAACTAATTTTCATAAATTTTTTTCTCGTAAATTCCAAAAGCGGAAAGGTGTGAAATATTAATAAGACGTCAAGTCCATGCGACAGCGACCAAACGTATTAGAGCAGCTCGTAGCGCAGCCGGCGATATAAGAGACACGTACCTCCACGGAAATTTATGTAAATTAAAGGTGTTTTATTTGGACGTATTTTTTGGTTATGATTTATGAATTTTTCGGGTAGTAAAATGTTAGTTAAATATCTTTGCTCAGTTTGAAGTCTTAACATTTGTATCAAAATCTAACTGGTGATGGTAGTAGCTTAGATTATTTCCTGACCGAACTAGGCTAGCTTGGATTGAACTGGCTTTTCCGTGAGGAACTCACATAGACCGAATGAGTCCATAGTGTTACCAGAAGTTTGTTTAACGACCAAACTGAAGAACCCTATCAAAAACGATAACTGTATCACTTATAATAGCTATAGTCTTAGCCTGTCGAGCGCAACTATAAATACATAAAATTTAATCCTTCAATCAGCCGGTGTTGGAGAGAAGATGAGATTACATTTTTTTAATATGCGCCTATAATCAAATTAATGATTCCACTCTGTCATCCTCCATGCAGCTGCAGTAGGTAGTGTTTTAAATAATATTGAGATGTACCACATGGACTTCCATAAGACAGTGAACCGTTAGAACCCCAACCACCCGTGATACTATAACCTTAGTTCACACAATAATTTCAGAAAACTGTCTGCCCTCATTTGCAATCAGAATGATTTCGTTACCCGGCATTCGCTTAGCTGACACGAAACTTGTCTGTTGTCCAAGAGCGGAATAGAGACGATAACAATTTTAAATTAATTCAAGGTAATCTTAAGCGCGGTCCGGCACTACCAGACTACTTTTGTTCGCATCAATGATCGGGCAGCTTGCACTTGGTGCTTAAATCGAGCTCATCACAGAAACCCCTACCAGCGACCTCCCTTACAACTTCAAAACATCTGTAAACCATTTAACTTGCTCACTGACCCAGTTGAGTCGCTCTCTTAATAGCTTTTTCGAGGGAATGAAGGTGTTAAAGTTTGTGTTGATAGCAAAGATTTCAATGCGTTATAAATTACTTTGAATTCTTAAGGAGATCTTTATACCTGACTTTAGCGATGGAGTCCCCGATGCTTAGAAAATGCTCCACCATCTCATACTCTCCTCTCATTAGAAAGTAAGAGCAATAAAGAGAAAGTTGCGCTGTTGCCAACGGTATCATCAGAAAGTTAAAGCAGAGAATACAAGTTTCACTGCTCACCAAAAGCCCCATGACTGTAGCTAGTTGCACATCTGACCTCGAGCCTAACGCCTGGTTCTAGCGAGGGACAGACAGATAAACTATAAGCCATCTGAGTATTTAACTGTACCACGGCTTAGGTACCTGGAGGACCGGTTGCCTTTTACGATATCTGAGTAGGTTGAGTGTCATGATACCTTGGATTTCTGTGCGCAATGAGGTGCCTTGGATTAAAGGACTCGTTATAAATACGCCTAATGTAATATTGTTTCGTATTGTATTCGTAATGGTTTGTTTCGATATTGGTATTGGCATTGCAATTGATACTGGTGTGGTATTATTATGTTTATCTGATATTGGTGATGATATTGGTATTGTTTATGAGTCAGTTTTTATATTGGTAATGTTGGTAATGGTATTGTATATGTATTGTAATTGTTACTAATTTGTTATTGTTGATGAGATTTGTTTTAATATTCGTAATAGTAATGGTAAGTTAATTTTTATTGACATTGATACTGATAATGGATGTGATATTGTAAAAGTAATTTTCCTACCTAGTAATGGTATTGGTAATGGAAATGACAGTAGTACCGGTATTGGTATAACTATTGGCATTGTTATTGTAATTACTACTGGCCTGTCATCAGTACTGATATTGGTATTAATGTTGATAGTATTGATAATGGTAATGATATTGGTATTGGTACTGGAATTGTGATTGGTATTGCTGTTGTTTCGGCACTTATTTTAAATTGAAATGCTATAATGAAGTAGTATTTAAGAACTATAATTGTACTTCGAATTTCGGTATTAAATACTCGAGTTCGAATTTCGATTTTAAAAGCTTGAGCTCGCATTTCAAAATTAAAAGTTCGAGTTTGAATCTGAGAATTTATATTCGAGTTAGAATTTCGAATCGAAATTTCTAAATTTCGAAATGAAATTAAAATTCATTAAAATTGGAAATGTTTTTTTTACAGATTAACACCTTTGACAGAAAAATCTCGTTTATATGAGTCACGAGCACCGCCGCATAAGTGTTCGCAGAAAAAAATCATTCGAGAGTTCAAGGTTTAATTTGCATATTTTTGTACAATACATTTCGTCAATGTCATTTGCGCATACAAAAAATGCCACACTCATATTTCAATATTTGCACGCACGCGCAAAGTATGCATGAAAGAATAATTGTGTGGGTGATGAGTGTTTTTGGAATTGTCAATCAATCGCTTACGCCTGCAGTAGATATACGGAGCATTTTGGAATAACGACCACAGAGAAATCGATCAACCAAGAGCAACAGTTATGAGCCAACAAATCAACGGCGGCAAGCGATCAACAAACAGGTTATTGATTTTACAAAAGGTAAAAGCAAGAAAAAAGATATTGAGATGGCAAGACGGCTTAATCAAATAGCAAGAGGACAGCAGAAAGACTGAAGGACGGAGCGACGAACTGGTGAAGGTGCTGTTAAGGACAAGCGTATGATTAAATGCAGGAAAACGCGGTGTATTCGATGGAAGGGGGAACGACGCATTAAGCGCGAAACGAGCACATAATTAATTTGTGCGACGCGACGGTAAGAACAACAAACGCGCGTCCTTTAACTAAAGGTGTTGGTGGGTGCGACGAGGTGTGCAATTGTGCTGGAGTCCGTTTTTTACATATTTAATTAATGGTAGCAATTTGTAAATGTCCGCGCCCCGCCGTTAGCTGTTTTTGAAGAAAATATATGCAAAGGAAATGAAAATAGGCGAGAAATGAAAGGGCGCAAATCAGTGCGCGCCTAAATGCAGCAATGATACGATGGGGCGCGAGGAGACTGCGACAGTGCGCGCTAGTTAAAGTTACGCATCGAGTTTGTAAACAGCAGTTGATTGACTTCTCGAGACAGCAACAAGCAAATAAACAAAATGCTTTGTTTTTCTTATCACACTTGAGCCAATTTTGCAACCACTTAAAGGTGTTGTATGCTTAAGCGACGCGCCGCTTTTTAGGGCGTTGATTGATCCGCAGGCCGTAAATGCAGCAAGTGAGCGGCATACATAATATTGCGCGTTATATTTAAGCACATAAATGCTGTTGTTGTAAATTTTTTGTTATTGCCACATTAATGAGTTGAATACGTAACAATATATTAAGCCAAAAAATTAAATAAAAAAATGTTTACGTTTGAGCGCGCTGCATTCTTTTTTGGCGTTTTAATTTGTTTATACGCCTGATGCGCGACACTTAAATTTTTAATGCAGTATCACTGAACGCGCGAGTTAACTACCATTGCGGCGCGCTGTTATGGTAGAAGACTCATAATGATTGTTGATATTTGTGAGTGGAATTTTAAATATCGCACGCGCATACTTAAAAATCAGCGCGCAGCAGACGCGCTTATGGATTTCACAGCACCGTAGACGTTTAAATTGCAAAATATTAGTGGAGAACAAAACAGGAAGGCGTTAGGTAACTGCCACTAAATGTACAAGTCTGAGACTGCATATGACGATTAACTTTTATCGACGTGCAGCAGTCTTAATGACATTCGCTTATGACACATTTATCGATTGACATTTGATATATGATGACAACGCGCGTATATCATCTGAGATCAGCTGCATGCTAACATGCGCGCGCACTTAAATTCGGCGACACGTTGGTTAAAGTTAATATCTTATTTTATGTAGAGCGCATTGTAGGCGTTTTAAGAGCGGCGCGCATTTAACATGGAAAAATATTTATCAACTGCTGCCACAGCTACCGACGCACAGCATGTCATCTACCTTGGAGCCCAACGACCAGCATCAGTGTACAATCGCCAATAGATCGAGTGCGATTACCAGGCTCATAAATGTTGACTGCCTTCTGGTGGCGGTCAGTCGACTACCTGAACTGAATTGTTGAAGAAATATGCCGCTACTAATAAGTGTCATAATTTTTGTGTATGAAATGCTGGCAAACAATCAACGCGCTACACCCCACTATTGCTAAGGATCGTTTCGCGGAAATCAAAACCTGGTTGCATGATGCGCTCGGACCACATGTGGTGCGTTGTATGCGACCATGTAATAAAAAAAAATAATAAAGGAATATTTAAAAACGAGTCACCACATCTGGATTATCCGCCACTGTTGAGAGCATAGAGCATTTGATACAATAGAAGCAGTCGAAATCGTAGAGTGTTGTTTTTGTACTCATCGTTGTTGTGATCATGGCACAGTGACAGCGGCAGCTGCAAGCGAGCAAGCTGTGCCTCCACCACCGCACATATCATACAATCTAATCGGATCTCGAATCTCGAATAAGTACAGTATTGTGCCCCGATATAAAACTGCCCGCTTACAGATGTAAGGTTAGATTAGGTTGAACAATAATTGCATTTGTAGGGTGAGTTTAACTACGTTGTTCGACATGTCATGTGACAAAAAAAATTGCCACCCACCCATATTTCTGCTATAATATCTATTTATATAAAGGTTTTGCATAAAATGCGTCTTTACTCCGTTGCTCTTTCTCAATAGTTCTCCTACACCTCGATCCTCGTTTACATGCGCATTGTACCACTTTCTGAAACGTTTTCATTTTCCGAATTATGAAATATTCCTCTGAGTCCCGGTTTATATTCCTTGTTCACTGGCATTCTATATTACCTTCAACAGCTGTGTGGAATAAAATTTTGTAGAACATTAACTCAGGAAGGGAGAGAGCCGATTTTTGGACTGAATGGCGTATTCAAAACCCATTCTAAAGGAGGAGCCTTTCAAGAGATCGCGCGAGAGCAGCGTAGGTTGCTTTAAGGCTTTTGAGAAGAAGCTTCCACATCAAAATCTAAGTTTGAAGCGTTACTGTAATAGGTCCCAGTACCGCAGACAGCTTACAAGCGGCCTCCACATTAAACTGAAATTGCATTGAGTTGAGGTTTAGCCGATATTGTTATTCTAGCATAATTTTACGAGAGAATTTTAGTTTCCAACTAACTTGCGGTTATCTTCAGCACATATTATAGAATCGGCTTTTGTACCAGTAAGAAAGCGTTGGCTTAAGTCAATTCGATTCGCTGCGGTGCAATGAATTCATATCTTCAGATAAGCCTGAACTCATCCTCCGGTAAATCTTAAACTTTGCAAAAGTTGCGCAGCCCACCATCACGGTACTGCATGACTACACTGAGGGTCTACTTAGCCTACTATTCACGATTAAAATATGAGGTTTATAGAATAGAATAAGTGCGCCTTATTCCCTGCACCAAGGTGCAAGAACAGACTGGGAATTGGTCAGCGGAACTCTGAACCTCCTACAGCCATCCACAACAAGAAAAGAGTGGGTTTTGGCAAACTTCTTCACACTAAAGCAAGCAGCTACACTTATGTATAAGGCAACGAAGAATATTCCACATACATAATCAGTAGCTCGAAGCGAAGAGACCATTTCACATACACATATGTGATCTGGAATCATGAAACGACCCTATTGCGCGAAAATACCGTTCTTCACTTTTTGAGTGATTCTTCTAGGAAATTTAATGCTCTCTCCAATGGAACAAACCGCAGTTTTCTATCTTTCTTAGTTTTTTCACAAATCGCATTTAAAGCCAAATCGGACCACAAATACGATTTTTGAAATATTTCGATCCATGCGCCACCTATCGGTGTTTTTTTCTTACTATTGCATTTTCATCAGGTTCTGAACTATATTCCAAGTTTCAAGCTTGTAGCTTATCGGGAAGTTAATGAAATTTTAATTACAAAATTCGTTCACAACGGCCAGTCGCTACACAGAGTCAAGCTAAACAAAAACTTTAAACGCGTTTTTCTCGAAAACTTGTTTTCGCACAATAGGGTCGTTTCATTATTCCAGGTCAAATATGAAGTCAGCAGATAAGAGCAGAAGCTGTTGCTCACACATACACACGCATATAGCTAAAAGAAAAACATTAGCTACAGATATAACTATATATAGATAAATAACCAAGTATGAGACACAACTGTTCCAGAAGACATGTTCGTAAAAAGCCTACACCTTAGGAGAAATAGGTGAACGAGGCTAACTGAGAGTATAAAAGCAGCGCGGTGCAAGCGATAGTCAATTAGTTTGATTTAAACACGCTACTAGTGAAGTAAAATTGTGATTGTGAAGTACTACTCCCAAAGTAGTCTACATAAAGACCATTTTACAATACTTAATATTGAGGTTATTTACTCGACAGTTCAGCGATTCGAACGTTAGCAGAAGGTGTATAATTATTAGGAATTTCTTTTCTGTACTGAGCCTCGATTATTTGTTCATGTACTGGGAGAACGGAACTGAAATACATTACAAGTGGAACTAGGGAGTAGCGGACGGGATAGCTTTGAAGGTTCGACGTGATCACATATATCTGTTCCCGAGATGGTCGGTATAGTATTATAAAGGTCAGCGTGTATTACGAATGAGAAGTTCCGGGTGGACATCGTATAATGTTGCTTAGTATCAGCAAGAATACGAAAAAACTACCAAACCACTTCGGGGTTCTAACCCCCACGGACAATTTATCAAGAAAACAAAAAAAAATAGCACAACCACGACACACATAATCTCGAAGTTTTAACATCGTTTCTATTTCAAAACACACCACTGTGTAAATCTCAACACAAACTCGAGCTGACTTACCATCTTTGGCTTGATCAACAAACAAGATCACAATTAATTTACACGGATAAATCTTAAAGTGCTAACTACATGACAACAACAAAGTGAAATGGCATTCATTCCAGTGCAAAGGAACAATATTCATATTTTAACGTTACTCCTCTGGAAAAGCTCATACACTCAGCTGAGGCAAAGAATTTTTTGGCTAGCTAAAATATGAGATCAATCATGCGCGCAAGCACTGATTGCTCGCAAGCCGCAACTTATTAATGAAACAAGCAGCTTAAAAATATTAACAACAGCAACAAAAACGAAGTGTTAAATTCACAACAACTTTTTGCGCCTACATGCCCTGACCAACCATGCCGCCTAATCCTTCGTTTGTAATTTTTGCAGCTCATCCGCGCAATCATCTTCACACTTAAGCACCAAAAGCGCTTCTACAAAATTGGCGCGCACCAGCGTAGTGCTCTGTTTTGTGGCGCATCTTACACTCCAACGCGCTTCTTATTTATACGCTTCTTTCTTCATTCATTTAATTTCAATTTGTTGGCATAAAATTTATGGCGGTTATTAGCAAAAGACATGCGGTTAATGCAATTCTTCATGCAACTGTTGCGCGTTCCTACGATTGCTGCGCATCGGTCAAACGAGCACAAACGCGCAATCGTGCAGTGGGCTAAACCATCTTTTGCTACTGAGTTTGCATCAACGCGCTTCGTTTCGCACCTGATTTGCTCTTTTGCAATACCAATTGCATTTATATAGTTGCCACAGTTTTCTTGTTTGTTGTTGCCATGTGTAATTTGTAATTTGTTGCATTGCTGCTGTGCGTTGCTCAGACAAATTTCTGTGTAACTTGAGTAACTTGGAAGCTGGTAATTGCGCTTGAGTAAGTATGAAACTCCTGCTGGTTCTTTTAGTGCGAATTACATTCATTGGTGATTTCGTATATTTGTATGTAGTAGATACCTAGAATTGGGGGCGGTTGGTGGGTGATATTTATCAGTGAAACGTTTAGATTTAGTAGCTTGAAATTGTAGCTTGACCATTTCAGTAGCCGGCGTCGTTATTGTTGGCTTTGCTCTGACAAATTCGTTAACGTTTCTTGGAACTTGTGATAAATTGCTATTTTTTCCGGCTGAAAGTATTCTCCAGAAGAACTCCAAGTCAATTAATTTTCGGAGTTAGCTCGTGTGATTGTATCATGGGTATATTTACATTATTGGGTAATTTTAAGCTTAACACCACCCTAAAGCAGAAAATTTACCTATAAACCCAACGACCTGAGAAATTCTAAAGAGCTCAAGCCCTCGAGAATTCAAGATATTGTTACGTTGTTGTTGTTGTAGCGATAAGGACACTCCTCCCCCGGCATTGGGGAGAGTTATCGATGTTGATGGTCCTTTGCTAGATGCAGATCCGGTACGTTCCAGTAACAAGCACCATAAAGGTACCAGCCCGACCATCTCGGCAACGATTTGGTTTGACCACATGAAATCTTCTATGCCAAACCGCCCTCCCACCCCCTAGATCCATCAGGAGTTCGGAGTCGCCAGAGCCTCGGCTATTAATGAAACAGGATTCGACAAGGGTAGGTGAGGTTGGCAATTGGGTTGGAGAAGCTATATATTGCGCTGACAACCCCTTGAGAGGGTTGCACTACACAGCCCCTTGAATCAATTTGGTATTTTAGTCGTCTCTTACGACAGGCTTACCTACCGCTGGTATATTCTAAGCCCCCTAACCGTTGGGGTCGGAGTTTAATCCTTTCACCGTGGTGGGCGGGGCCTACTCAATATTTAACAGAAACAGTTTGTTCAGCATTGTGTACATCTTGGTCAAATCCCTCATTTATGAAAAATTTACTAAATGATATAAGGTACTTTTAATCAAAGTGACAGATCTTGAGAGAGTCCTCGAGATTTGACATCGAGTTTTCTAGCAATCAGATGCTTGACTCATAGAAGGAATACGTTAAGGTAGACCACCAAACTCACGAAGGTTGGTGTTGCGCCCGCACCCCAATACTCAATTGGAACCAACACGTTTACCGGGTGTTGATGTAATGCACTTTACAACAGCGTATTTAGAACATCGTGAAGCTAGGACGACTATGTCGGGTGCACGCCCCATAAACTACACAAAGTTGCTGCTAGCAGCAATTAGGCAAAGTAAAATCACTACTTAAAAGAACTTTTATATTGAACGGTCACATCGTACAGATTTATGTTCAATACAGAATGACGCGTAGTAGTAACCGGAAACTGACTTTTACAAAATTTTCTATCGGAGTCGGAAGACGAACGGACATATGTCTAGATAAATGTAAGGAGATTGTCGAAGAATGGTTAAGGCTGGTGTAATGACGTGCGAATGAATGAAGAAACACGGAGAGGGTGCTTTTTGAAATCCGTCTTAAGTATAGTATGAGCTGAAGTTCAGAAACGTGTAAGGTCAACTTAACAAGACCATGACATATGTTAACCAAGTACTATGGTGAGATATCTAATACCAACTTGTGAGCTTCTGAAGTCATATGCATCTCAAAACTGCAAAAACTTTTCATTGCAAGTGGACTGTTGGTGTTTTCATAGGGCCCTTTTACTGATTTGCATCCGTTATTAATACGATTCTATACAGTCGGAAGCAAGATCGGAAATTGAAATCTGAATCAGTGAGAGGCTCCGACGTTTCAGAATCGTAAGTCTAAAGAACTCATGTTTAGTGAAATGTAATTGCCGGAGAATGGTTATGGCTGGTATAATGACATGCGAACGAATGAAGGGACATGAGCTGAAATTCAGAAACGTGTAAGGCCAACTTAACAAGACCGTGACAAATGTTAACCAAGTACTATGGTGAGATATCTAATACCAACTTGCGACCCCTTCTGAAGTCAAATTCATCTCAAAACTGTAAAAACGTTTCATTGAAAAGAGTGCTGTTGCCGTTTTCACAGGGCCATTTTACTGATTTTTATTCGTTATTAATCCGATTCTATACAGTCGGTAGCGAGATCGTAAATTGAAATCTGAATCAGTGAAAAGCTCCGATGTTTCAAAGCCGGTATCGAAGCTCTGTAACATCCCTAAACACCACCCAGGCTAGAACGGGTTCATTCACACTTTGCCTAATTAGGTTTTGTTGCTTTGCCAGAAAAAAAACGAAATATGTACGATCGTCTCAAACTTTATGAATGAAAACCGAAATTCTATAATGCAATAAAAAAAAGAAAATAAAAAAATAACAAACAATTATAATATAATGAACGCAGTGTGAATGCTCAGATCAATAAAGAAAACCATTAAACGGTAGTAGTTCAAAGCAGTAAAAAGAATTGACAATGGAATAACAACAGCAAACGTGAAAGAATAATGAAAACCGGTATGAAACACAATGAACGAAAACGAAACCAAATTCGCCAACGAGAAAAATTTGTTTTGTTAACAATTTTTGTTTACTATGAATTGTTAAAATATTAAACACATAATTCTAACACCCACTAGCGATTGCTAATAACAAAGGCTATTGCAAGAAAATACAAATAAGCATTAACAAAAAAGGGTATTTGAATAATAATAAACAACAAATAGAAACAACTACCATACATAAAAGAAAAACAAAACTAGCTTGGCGCTTACTACCAACTTGAGTAAAAATTATAGACGCGTCTAGACTTTTAAGATGGTAAGGTAAGCGCGAGCGCGCGCTAAAACCAATATTTTACTGGCGCGCGTACGCGCTCAAACGCACAAAAATATTTACGCGTCCGAACATATAAACAGCGTACAATATAAACGAATAGATGTAACAAGCGCGTATTATTCGAAAAAGTATATAAGTTGTGGCAAGCAGTCAGCGCAACGTCCTAATGGAATAAGTAAAGGAACACCAAAGCGAAAAACGCTTTCGCTCGAAAACGTAATAAATTAAATGCGCGCCTATTAAAATGCATATGCGCGCTGCTCATCGATGTTCTAGTCACGCGCGCAAATTGTCCATAAATAACTATATTAATTCTATGCGAGTAGTGCGTAAGTAGGCGCTCCTATGTCAAGAAAGAAACTAAACGAAAATAAAAGAAAATTGTGTTACGCTTGTCAATGCACAGCTGTTCTACGGACATCCACTTGTTTGTATGTATATATGTGTGATTAGCGAACAAATCATAATTTATGCACTAAGTTATAGTGAAGCAAAGGGCGCACATCTAGCAAATCAGCTGCTAAACGTAGTTTAAAAAATCCATTTAATTAATGTTAATTACCATTTCCACCTAAGAACGTGCGCGCACACTAAAGTGAGAGATAAAGTCAACGTCGCGCATGCACACACAACGAGCGCTGCTACAAACGTATCTGGAATAAGCACGCGCGCTTTTAACTAAATTTGCGCGCATACTGTTTCACTACCGCTGCTACTATTTCTTGTACTACTTACTTAGCAGCAGCAGAAGTAGCAGCAGCAACAGAAAATGGGAAGCGCAGCAAAACTAGCAATCTTTTTCACAGCAAACGCTCCCGTGTAGTTGGTGTGCGCGTTCTGGTCGGTCTTCGCTGAAACCATCTAGTGTGCCTCGTTCGCTTAAGGAGATCCTTCATGCGCGTAGGAGTGACAAATTCGCTGAATGGCTGTAGCTTTGTACGGCGTGCTTCTGAATTATTTTAGGCGATATGGAGCTCTACTACTTTGTGCATCACATCACACTCTGTTTGCCGTTGGTAGTATCAGCTGTGGTTTCGCATGCACTATTCTACTAATTGAATGCGGCAGCGCGCATATATTAAGTTGTTAAATATATGCGCCAACGCAAACAGCGCATAAAGTAGAGTATTTCGTGCTCACAAGTTGTTGTTTATATTTTTACGAGGTGCGTAATATTTACTCGCGTATGTGTTTTGTGTCCAACGCTGTCCTGTTTCAGCGGTTGAAGGTCGATTTTGCTAAATTGGTCTCTTCTCGCGAATTTCGACACACAAGCTGTGTATCACCCATTTAAGTGTGCTGAGAACGCAGGTTATTGTAGACAGAAAACTGCCATGGAAACTTAGTACGAGAAACTGGGCTAGGAAGGCTTTGGTTGCCTTTCACTGCTATCGAGGGGCAATTGGCAAACGCTGAGGGCTCTTATCAAGGGCGTTGCAACGTTTGACGCTGGTTGGCTTAAGCAGGGTCTTTGTAAAACACCTGCACTGGCACTAAACACAATATAAAATCGATATACGCTTGACATCGTGGAAAAAATGGCTGCAGCCCAGGCCGAGTAATGACCGCTTTAGCATTCTGATCGTAATCGACTTCGTTCTCAGCGTGGCAGAATACTGTGCAGTGGCTTCTGGCTTCTTGCTATATTCACCATTCATATTTCCTCAAGGGAGGATTGGGGTTGGGATATGAGGCGGGTTCCTGAATAACTAGTTGACGGATGAATAGAACCTAGACTGCTGGGTTGGGGATAATATTCTGGCAAGAGCTCGACTTCTTCCAGCAGGAGTGACCTCCCTATGAGGGAAGCGCTCAATGGGATGCTATCCGCCGCTCAGATATTTAAGTGGCTAAAAAAGCTCAAAGCTCTGTTGTCCACTTGTAGTGGGATCGAACACCTTTTTTTAAAAAAGATACTTTTGGGAAGGTCTATGGATGGATATGCCATGAAATTCTTACGCTGATCTCTGGCCCCGAGCGGTTAATTCCCAATTGATAGTAGCAGCCAGTAGAGATTTTAAAATTCCGCTGTCCACTCGCTTCGGAACAGTGCGCAACGAGTCAAACAAGCAAGCCCTTGCCCAGTGTCAAAGGTTAATTGGCCGTTGGCGAGATCAAATTATAAACAATCACATATATGCCGAAGAAGTTTTCTCTTAAATATTCCAAACGCCATACCATCGACACGGATAGGAGTTTAGGGCGTTATTCCTATCAGCCAACACCTGAAAGCCATCAGCACTCATGATGTTCGTTCTCATGTTTCATTCTTCTAAGTAGACGGCTCTTTTCTCACTTCGCGCCACAAAAACGCTTTCATACATCGCATATTGCTGCACCCATACAAAGGGGACCAAATATAAAAATAAATAAAAATAGATAGCTTGAAATGGATTCCACCTGCTAGGTTACATCTTCAAGTCGAAGACTGCAGTTGAACAGGCGTCAGAAGCGATTTGAGCAATCATCAGCTGTCAATTCGTGAGCAGTCTCTCGACCGCACACTTCCCCAAGTGACAATGGTTGGGATTTTAGTACCCACTTCTATAGTTCCTCAATACTTTTGAACTCTGATATGGTGCGTTTCGAGGGCACTGTTAAAATGATGCCCCCAGTATAGCACCACCAAGATTTGATGTGGTTGGCGGAACATCAAAGAGTTGACTATTAGTTTTTACGTATGTCATTGGGAGAACTGAAGCTTTCGAGAGCAATAAGTGTCCACGCGGTTCGTCTCATTATCTCAATATGGTAATTTTTAGGATTGCGGTGAAGTATAATAACTCTAATAGCTTTTAGAGCGAGTCTTGGATGTTAAATAGCGTGTTGTTTGCTCTCCAAGCAAAGACTCTTCAGCACAGTGCTTAGTCTAGTGTATAACTTAAATTTTGCACGACCATTTTATACTCGGCAATGCATGAGTCATCGACCACGACCACATCCTATTACAACGAGAGGAAGCCTCTTACTTTGGTAACGAAGCGAAACAGCGAAACTAATTTCCGGATAAAGGAACAACGATCAAGTATGAAAAAATTCTCCGTGGATTCGTATACATCATCCCTACCGAGACATTTAGCCTTGCTCTTGTAAAAGCTGTTAAGCATGAAGTGATTAGATGACTTCACTTGTTGTTGTTGTTGTTGTTGTTGTTGTAGCAGTGCTTCGCCACAGCCAATACGTGCGACTGCTTTTAAATTGTCATCAATAACCTTCAATGGGCGTCCAAGAAAGCTTGAAATTTCAAAAGTGTTTTATTAAGGCTAGGTTAGGTTAGAGTGGCCACCGGTACGAGCACCAGTACACTTAAGCCCAAAAAGGTACCATTGTGATACCACGTGGATCTCTCCCCTACTCAAACCAACAGGTAGATGCAGCAAATGTCAAGAATTCCTTAGGTTCGAACTTAGCCATATCACGAAGATTGTCAAAGAAGGGAGATCCCAGAGATTTCTTCCTCTTGCGCCAAAGCGCAGGACAATCGCATAGAAAATGCTTGACTGTTTCTATCTCCTCTTCGTGTTTGCAGCTCCTGCAGTAGTCCAAACACGAGAGATATGTTCCCCTTCCAAGAAGAAGGAGACTTCTTGTGCGTCTCGCGTCCCATTCAGACCACACGAGCTTAGTGTGGTAGCAGGATTCGAGATTGCTCCATCTCACACCCGCTTCCCTAAGGAAAATCCTTTTCAAAGTGAGCTTAGGTAGTGAGCGGTATGCTCAATCCCTTCCAGGTCGACGAAAGCGGAACGGATGTGCCCCCTCTTGCAGGTTCGTCAGCCATCTCATTGCCAGGTATATCGGAGTGTCCAGGCACCCATGCCAGACTGAGGGAAGTTTGCTCAGCGATCTCGTTAAAATATTTGCGACACCTCTCTACTGTCCTGGACTTACATGAGACCGATCCAAGCGCTTTTAGTGCAGCCTGGCTGTCGGAGTAAATACAAATTTGATTGTAGCCGTGAACAGCATTGCTCAGGTGATCAACGGCCTCATTTATAGCAGCCACCTTCACCTGAAAGACGCTGCAATGATCGGGTAGGCTATAGAATAGATTTCACCCTAGTTGAGGTTAGAGTTAGACCAAATAGACATATATTTTAGAGTCGTTGGTTTCACATTACAATTGGAAAGATGGCTGGTGTCATTCTGGTTAGGTAAGGGTGTAACCTGTTACAATATCCAGTTTGAAGTTGTGTCACAGACACAGGCGCCTTTCTGGGAATGCTGCTTTCCTCTACTACGAGTTTAGGGTATTGCACTCTGAGAACGGGGTACGCCAAGCATTTATCGACACAAGACTCAACCGAACGCGTATGTATGAGGTGTCGGCCACTTCATTTGAGGTGAGGACCTTTTCATGCTCTTTTAGTTCAAACTGTAATCATACTGCAGTGTAACCAATTTAATTTTGCTGGTTTAGAAACGCTGGGAATGCGATACCACGAACTCTATAAATATTTATGTATTGACATAATAACATAACTAATATGTGTTAAATTTCATAAAACATTAGCCGTTCGCACGTGTCGCATTTTGTAAGTGGGCGGGTGAGTAAGTAAATCTATTGAATAGCAAGTTAAGTCTTCAGAGTTCAAAAAGGAGCTGTAGCATACAACATAAATGACCAAAAACAACTCACAGTTGCTAAGTTCAACGAAAATACATAAACGCTGAGGTTAAGTAAGGTGCACAGGACCTAACAAAATAATTTGTTGGTAATAAAAGTTGTTTGATTGGGAGTTGGGGTTGACCCATTGGCTGTTACGCTATGAACTTTATGTGACACATGATGACTGGTACGAGTGCTCGTCGTGTAGGTACAATAATAATTATTGAATCCTTTCACATATATGTAGATATTTTTTTTGGGGGTTTTTCTCTTTGTTTCTGACATGATTTCGTGCCGCTCATTTATTGCCCGTTAATGGCTACGTAAAAGGCTTTTAACCAACGCGTGTCGCCTAATTTGTTCATCGAATATTTTGGATTTAATGATTTTGTTACACATATTTAGAAGTAATTTTGATAATTTTTTTTTATATGTGTGATATTTTTGACCTCAGCGAAGCGATAGGCGGAAATGGGTTAATGCAGCACGGAAATAAACGAAGTGCGGGGAGACTGGCCTTTGACATACGAATTTACATTGTAACGAATTTTGGGGGATTCCGATTATGTTGCACCTTCTGCTAACGTTCAAATCGTTGAACTGTCGAATAAATAACTCCAATATTCAGTATTGTAAAAAGGTCTTTCTTAGACTACTTTGCGAGTAGTACTTCACAATTACAATTATACTTCACTGATAGCGTTTTTAAATCAAAATAATTACTGATTCCTCAGCTTGCGCTGTTTTTAAATTCTTGGTTACTTCGTTCGCTCATTTCTCATAAGGTATAGTCGTTTCACGAACATGAATCCACAGTTGTATCTCATGCTTGGTTATTTAGCTATATACATGTATATCTGTAGTTTATGCTTTTCTTCTAGCCATATGCGTGTATATGCGTGAGTAACAACTTCTGCTCTTAGTTACTTACTTACTTACTTAATTGGCGCTTAACCGTCTAAACGGTTATGGCCGTCCAACAAGGCGCGCCAGTCGCTCCTTCGCTCCGCCAACCGGCGCCAATTGGTCACACCAAGGGAGTTTAAATCGTTTTCCACCTGGTCCTTCCAACGGAGTGGGGGCCGCCCTCTACCTCTGCTTCCATAGGCGGGTTCCGATAGAAACACTTTCCTGGCCGGAGCATCATCTTTCATTCGCATAACATGGCCTAGCCAGCGCAGCCGCTGCGTTTTAATTCGCTGGACTATGTTGATGTCTGCGTATAGCTCGTACAGCTCATCATTAAATCTTCTTCGGTACTCGCCATCGCCAACGCGTAGAGGTCCATAAATCTTTCGAAGAACTTTTCTCTCGAACACTCCCAAAGCCGCTTCATCTGCTGTTGTCATGGTCCATGCTTCTGCCCCATATAGCAGGACGGGTACGATAAGTGACTTGTAGAGTATGATTTTCGTTCGCCGAGAGAGGACTTTACTTTTCAATTGCCTACCTAGTCCAAAGTAGCATTTATTGGCAAGATTGATTCTTCGCTGGATTTCAGTGCTGATGTTGTTGCTAGTGTTGATGCTGGTTCCCAAATAAACGAAGTCTTTTACTATTTCGAAATTATGGCTGCCAACAGTAGCGTGGTTGCCAAGGCGCATATGCTCTGACTCTTTGCTCGATGACAGCAGCTACTTCGTTTTGTCCTCATTCACCATCAAACCCATCTTTACCGCTTCTTTTTCCAGCTTGGAGTAAGCAGAACTAACAGCGCGGGTGTTTAGGCCGATGATATCAATGTCATCAGCATATGCCAGTAATTGCACGCTTTTATAGAATATTGTTCCAGTGCGGTTAAGTTCTGCAGCTAGTATAATTTTCTCCAGCATCAAATTAAAGAAATCGCACGATAGGGGGTCACCCTGTCTGAAACCTCGTTTAGTTTCGAACGGCTCGGAGAGGTCCTTCCCAATTCTGACTGAGCTGATGGTGTTGCTCAACGTCATTTTGCACAGCCGTATAAGTTTTGCGGGGAAACCAAATTCAGACATAGCGGCATATAGGCAGCTCCTTTTCGTGCTGTCGAAGGCGGCTTTAAAATCGACGAAGAGGTGATGTGTGTCGATTCTCTTTTCACGGGTTTTTTCCAAGATTTGGCGCATTGTGAAAATCTGGTCAATGGTAGATTTACCAGGTCTGAAGCCGCACTGATAAGGTCCAATCAGCCGGTTCACGGTGGGCTTCAATCTTTCGCACAATACACTTGAAAGGACCTTATATGCGATATTAAGAAGGCTGATTTCACGATAGTTGGTGCATTTTGCAGTATCCCCCTTCTTGTGGACTGGGCAAAGAACACTTAGATTCCAACCGTCGGGCATGCTTTCGTCCGCCCATATTTTGCTAAGAAGCTGCTGCATGCGCCTTACCAACTCCTCGCCGCCGAACTTGAATAGCTCCGCAGGCAATCCATCAGCGCCCACGGCCTTGTTGTTTTTCAATCTGGTTATTGCTATTCTAACTTCGTCATAATCGGGCGGGGGGGACATATATTCCATCATCATCGATTGCGGGATCGGGTTCTTCATCTCTGCGCGGTGAATTGCTGCCTCCATTTAGGAGAGCAGAGAAGTGTTCCCTCCATAATCTAAGCACTCTCTGGACATCAGTTACAAGGTCGCCGTTTTCATTCCTACAGGAGTTTGCCCCGGTCTTAAAACCTTCCGTCTGTCGCCGTATTTTTTGGTAGAATTTTCGGGCGTTATTCCTGGTGGCTAGCAGCTCAAGCTCCTCGCACTCACGCCTTTCTGCTTCTGCTTTTTTCTTCCTGAAAAGGCGTCTCGCTTCCCTTTTCAACTCACGATAGCGTTCACACACTCCTCTTGTCGCGCTCGCTTTTAACGTAGCCCTGTAGGCAGCGTCTTTTCTTTCGGTTGCAACGCGGCATTCTTCATCATACCAGTTATTTTTTCGTGGCCGCCGGTAACCAATTTTTTCCTCGGCGGCAGTATGAAGTGCTTTGGAGATATGCTCCCACTGCTCCTGTATTCCTTCAGGATGAGTTGTGCCCTCAGAGAGCAGGTGTGAGAGTCGAGTTGCGAAATCATTGGCAGTCTGTTGTGATTGAAGCTTTTCGACGTCTAGCTTTCCTTGTGTTTTTTGTTCCTTGTTTTTAGCCGCGTTGAGGCGGGTGCGTATTTTGGCTGCAACGAGATAATGGTCCGAATCGATGTTAGGTCCTCGGATCGTTCGCACATCTAAAACACTGGAGGCATGCCGTCCGTCTATCACAACGTGATCGATCTGATTGCGAGTATTTCGATCAGGAGACAGCCATGTAGCTTGATGTATCTTTTTATGCATGAACCTCGTGCTTGATATGACCATGTTTCGAGCACCGGCAAAGTCAATCAGCCTCAGTCCGTTAGGAGAAGTTTCATTGTGTAGGCTGAACTTTCCGACTGTAGGGCCGAAAACACCTTCTTTGCCCACCCTGGCGTTAAAGTCGCCAAGCACGACTTTTATATCATGACGGGGGCAGCGCTCGTATGTGCGTTCTAATCGTTCATAAAAAGTGTCTTTCACCTCATCGTCTTTCTCCTCTGTCGGCGCATGGGCGCAGATGAATGATATATTAAAAAATTTTGCTTTTATTCGAATAGCGGCGAGACGCTCGTCCACAGGCGTGAACGCCAGCACTTGGCGACAAAGTCTCTCTCCCACCACGAATCCGACGCCGAAACTGCGCTTATTCGCATGGCCACTCCAATATATGTCACAATTTTTGATCTTCTTTCTTCCTTGCTTCGTCCAACGCATTTCTTGGATGGCGGTGATGTCAGATTTTGCTTTGACGAGGACATCAACCAGCCGGGCATCTGCACCAATCCCATTCAGGGAGCGGACGTTCCAGGTGCATGCCCTCAATTCATTGTCCTTCAAACGTTTGCCATGGTCGTCATCAATAGAGAGTGTATTTATCCGAGGCTTGTTGTTATATTTCATTGGAGTATGGTTTTACGTGACGGG
The DNA here is from genome assembly GCF_040869045.1 of Eurosta solidaginis. NCBI lineage: Eukaryota > Metazoa > Arthropoda > Insecta > Diptera > Tephritidae > Eurosta > Eurosta solidaginis. The sequence continues at coordinate 28,047,634 of NC_090320.1, forward strand.
TCCCAAGCCCAGCGCACAACCCGCTCAGCGGGGGTGAAAATATTAATTGGCACGTTTATATAGCGAGCCGCTTGCTCCAAGACAGACGCCCGCTTGCAGCCGCACCTAGAGGTGTACAGACGCTGCCGATGAAATCTCCCCCGGCTAGCCCTTAAACCGATTATGTCAGAGTGGCCTAGCCAGGTTGTCGCCTTCTCACATTAGCTCACCGCTAAACGGGTGTTTAGCGGCTACCCAGAGGATACTTGGCCGCAAGCGACCGGCAGTAGTGAGCTGCTTGAACCGCATGCAAAAGAATCGCTCTGGCCATTCCCAGGTGAATGGCGGTCAGAAGCTTTCCCCACTTTCGTGGACTTCTACACACGGCCCCACCCTCTGCTCTTAGTTGCCGGCTACAAATATGTATGTGAAGTAATCTCTCTGCTTCATGCTGCTGGTTATGTGTATGGCATATTCTTCGTTGCCTTGTACATAAGTGTGGCTGCTGGCTGTTTGTGTTGTTGCGATTATTTACTAACAGCATAGTGATGCTAATATTTGTCACAATTTTTAAGTAGTTTCTCTGGGCTCTTATCTTCTTAAACTACTCGCGCGGTCTCTCACAAATTGTCATCAATGTCCTCTAACGAGAGTCCAAGGATTGTGCCAGAGAGACCTTAATGTTAGAGGCATGCACGACATACTCTGCGTATTTCGGAGTTGATTCTGGATACGTAAGAGTTTAAGCTATCGCGTGAATGACGTGAATTTCCCGTATGCTTTCCTAAACTGCGTGTTTCGGGTATTGCACACTGACAACGGTGCTCGCCGGGCATTAATCGGCCTAAGATTTTGCCGCCTGTTTGTAGATGCGGCTGACAGCCGTGTTTAAGCTTTTTTCGCTTAAAAAGAAAAATTATTGTGTACCGAATTTCTTCATAATCTCATTATATCACTGACAGGCGGCGCCTCAGTATTCAGTTGTCTGTTTGGATATACAAGAGTATTTAACAGACTCTGTTCTTTCAGCATTTTGTTCCTCTCTCTTATCGTGAGTATTCCCGCCTCACTTGGTATATGATGTTATGACGAAGATGCAGACATCCCATTACAGCTCTGAGTGCGGTGTTTTGAAAGGCCTGCAGCTTCCTTCAGTGTGTTTCAGCAGCTGACCAAATGTTTTCCGGGTCGCTCTGAGCGTTACTTTGTCTTTGCAACAAGTGCCACCAAGGGACTTGAAGATTTTGTTACGGTTCTGAACTTTGTGTATAATTGCGGCTGCATGCTGTGGTTGACTGGGTTTAGATAAGTGCAGCGCTACCAATGCTGTTCTGTTGTAGCGTGCTATGCAATTTTCGAAAGCCATTCTATTGTTTGGCAAAACGCAGGCTTTCGGTGAAATAAGGAACTGAACAGCTTTTGGCTACTGGCGACAGGAGGGATATTGGGCAATATGAGTCTTTACAGTTAGCTGGTTTCAGAGTCTTTAGTAGAGGTACCCGTGCGATATGAGTCTCCATCGTTAGCTGCTTTCCGAATCTTTAGTAGAGGTACACACTCGCGATATTTTCTATTTTTCAGGAATGGCAAATGTGGACAGAGACAAGTTGAATGCGTCAGTTAACTAAATCCCTCATTGCCAAGCAATAGACATGGCGATTCCGTCAAGGCATACTGCTTTTGATGATTTACCAAGTTTGATGATTTCTTCAACCTCTTTGCGTTGGTCGTAATAAGAGAAGAACTTTGTTCATGTTTATTCTCGACTGTCGGGGAAGCATCTAGCATTGCAGTCTTAGTATGAGCACCTTATATCTTTTTTGGCGTGAGTTTCTGCTTAACTCACAGCTTTACTGAACATCTATTAACGCAGACTAAGAGATCACGGAACTTGGGTGTAGCGAAGTATTTGTCCGGGCATTTTTCTGTTAGTAAAAGCTAATCCGATCACGAAAGCCCAAACAACTTTCCCTCCTCTCTGTGATGGAATCGATTTGCTTACCAGTAAGGAATGTGAATGGATACTGATAAAATTATCTATGCAAAACCCAAAAAGGTTTTAGGGGTTCAAAATATGCATTATCTCGCATTTCAAGGGCGTTCAATAACGCACCGCATTCGGTTCTTGAAAAAGCCATGAATGGCAGAGACATAAGACCAATAACTAATTGTTGAGTGATGGCCATGCTATATACAAGAAAAGTTAGTCAACAAGCCCAAGCAACATAGAAAGATGCGGCTTACCAAGGGATTATATATCAACCTCAGATAGAGTTGTTTTGAAAATTCAACCGACTTCACCTTCTACCTTTGCGTCAGTATCAACATTAAAGTCTATAATTTTCTTTGCCGGGGTCTCTCTCTGTCACTTTGCTGAGCTCTGTGCCTTCCCCTCCTCCAAACACTCACTGATGCATCTTTTGTTAGTTAATTGCTACACGCAGCTCAGCTGTGGGCGGACAACCGCCAATTTGAATTAAAAATCATAATTATTTGCAGTGATAGTGCAAAAATTTTAATCTACAGTCTTGCTTAAAATGTTCGCATCTAAAGAATTCATGCGTCCGGAATAGCTTTGACTCTTTTTTTTAACTAGCAACCTTTCAGCAATAGGGCTTTTCCGTCGTCCAGATTCATAGTAAATATATCGTCGACTAAGTCGGGATCACTCTATCTCGGCTGCCCTTTCGACAACGCATTACAGTTTCAAAGAACGACCTATCTGGGAATTTTTTGAAATCGCTCTACATTATAAATCGGCTGAAGAACCAAGCTAGAATTTGCTTCAAAAACGGCGTATAATGAATTCGATACATTTCGAACCGAGGTAAAAAAATTTACAGACAGCAGTCACCACAGCGTCCCTTGTTGGACGCCACTGTTGTTTAAGTGACTGTTGCGATAAGCAAATTCGAATAGTGACAAGCCTTGATAGCTCATCGGTAGCTCAATCAAACTTTTATTTGTGTAACTGTTTGTAAGACTGAAGGGAACATTCGCACTCCACCCGACAAGCTTGGAGGGGCCTGCGACCATTCCATATTTTCCTTATGCCAACACCCAAATATTCAACAATGGCGTCCAACGTTGGGCACTGTTCTGTGTTTTCATATATCACAGACTCCGAATAAGATATGTACCTAAAGTCAGGTATCTTAAGCTGACCAAGGGTAAAAGGTTGAATTTCATCCCGCAATTGAAGATTGTGGGGGAGAAAATGTTGAAACTTTTAGAGTAGTTCCGGCACGTTTTCAGGAACGTTTGGGGGCCTAAGTCGTCGTGCCGTTTGTACAGTATATCGTAGTCTCGTGGCCAATTGTTCGTACAAAGAGCTATATCTTTCAGGTTAAGAAGGGGTTTGAGCATTCCTTTACTGGGTGAATGGATTAGAGGTTATTTGGTTAATAAGAGGAGATGTAGAGCGGGTGCTGTCGAGTGAAAATAAGATGGCTCGTGAAGTTTTTTTGATAAAAGTTCTCCGAAAGATTTATGGTCCTGTCTGTGATGCCGACGGAGAAAGTCGAAGGAGGCATAATGATGAGCCATATGTGCTTTACGCAAATATAAAGATAGTGCAGCGAATAAAAGGCTGACGATTTCGCTGGGTAGGTCATATCGTGCGAATGGACGAAGACGCTCCGGCCAAGAAAGTAATTCAATTGAAAACGCAGTTTAGATGCCGAGGAAGTGGGAGACCTTCACTGAAGTGGGATAGGCAGGCGGATGAAGACTTCATCTCGTTTGGTGCTCTCAATTGGCGTCGGTTATTGCGAAACAGGGATGGATGGCGTTGCTGCTTACGAAATGTCCAAATTCGCTTATGCGGTTTAGCGCCAATTAATGATGAAAAGGAAATAAGCATAGTGTTAAATAAAAGGCAGAAACATCGGGAAATTAAAGGAAGCGTTACGTTCGAGTACATCCGGAACATTTCGCTTATGGTAGAAACTCAAAACTTAAGATTTAATCTGAGTCTGTTTTTTCTGCTAACAGGTCATGGTACGCAGTTTTTTATGTGAGGACTTTGAGCAAAACGGGGGAGTGTGTATATGGCGCGCTGCTATGTCCGATTTGGAGCGGATGAATACTCAACAGAAAGTAGCTTCAGCTGCGGACGTCGGACTAAAGACTCCCAAATTGATTGCATTGCAACCATGACCCATATATTGGAACAGGTTTTAGATAGGCCTAAAACCCCATCAATGTGATGTTATGTCCACTCACATCAACAATTGCTATCATGATAAGTCAGCCTTAGGCGTGAATATACGTCTCTTTGACCTGTGTTCATTGTAAATAAAACTTCTCATTATTTTGCTTGAAAACAAATTTAATAAATAAATGAGGATAGGTTAGGTTGAACTGTCTGGTCAATAAGCACCTCACATAGATTGAACGTGTCCATAGTGGTAACATAATTTGTTTGACGGCCAAACGTAAGAACCCAAATCAGGTGCCAGGACTTATGTTAAAGAATAACTCCGTCCTCTTAGCAAAAACTAGAAGTTTTCTTCGACCTAACATAATTGCTGCGACAAGACACCGGCAACTCTGCCGCCCCTAATAACTGGAGCCTTGACCTGGTGAGCGCAGAACAGGAACACAGCTCGTATTTCCTAAATCTGCTGTTACTGACGAGGTCTAACTGATAAGCATATGACGCCAGAAGGCAGTGTCCAGTTAGCATGCCCATCATGAGCCTTAAGTCTTGTCTGTTCAGACATATGAACCTTTTTGTGAGTCTAATGTCGTAGGATTTGCACATGATCTTAGAAATAGACAGCTACTCAAGTCAAATAAATAATTTGCACAACATAGAGAGTCCTCCATAGCATCAAGCGCGCCGGTTAGAACGGGTTCATTCTATTGTTTCTACTACTTTACATTCACGCTGTGTTTAGAAGTTTATGCTGAGCTCGCCACTATGCCAGTTACAGATGTGCCCCGAGCTAACAACCAGTTTTGTTATATTCCACTTAAAACAAAACCTGGTTTTAATGCGCCTTGAATTTTGCGCAACACTGTACTTTCATACATACTTATCTACTTTTGGACAAGTGTATAGAATCTGCCTATCGACCACTCACCTAGTGCCAGCATTCTTGGTCGGTTGTTTAAGTAAGTTTTGGTATGTGCAGAAGCGCGTGTCGATTGCGTTTGCTCATTTTAGAGTCAGTGTTGCACTTGATAGACCTAGGTTGGTTTGTTTTTTTAAATACACGCACCATTTAAGTTTAGCTTGTTTTTGTTTATCTGTATTTCATTGCTTTTGACCCCTTATTACTCACGCTATGGCTTGTTATTGCTGTGTTTTTGTTGTTATTGTAACAATAAATGTGCACAGCTGTAAATATTGTTAACTTTTGTATACTCAAGTAGTGTTGTTGTTGCTTTTGTAGCCCTATTGTTTGTTACCGGCATACGGAACCAGTTCCCCATATGCAGGCTACGAACGAAATAATTACATTTACGAGTGTGAAGATAAAATTTACGATAATAAATAAAAAAATGTAAAAAAAACTAAACAAAAAAGTGCAAAAGCCCGGTGTGTCATTGTATATTCATTTGCTTAATTTGTGAATTTATGTGAGAAACTGTAGACAGCCGTCATTAGCTTAGCCAACCTGATTTGCTCCAAAAGAAGAATTTGAAAATGTTGCTTGTTAAATAAAAAAATAAATTAATCAAATGAATTAGCCAATTTCTTAACATTCTTTTCTTTTTAAATTTTTATTTATTTTTTTTCAGTGAAATCTGGATGCTGGAAGACGAGTTTGTGGTCTGGCTACGTACAAATATTTCATTTGCATTGGATGCTTTTGCTCACCCTCGCGCTTGAAAATCGTGGAACTTTAAAAAAAATCCCTCTTCATTTGTACGCGAATTCCCCGTTGCTAATTAGTCCTCTGCTAATTTCCTACAATTTCTAATTTATATTCCACTCGTATTGATTGCGCTTTTCCAGCATTGCCAACTAATTCTATGCTCTACTTGACCTGCAGGAAAGATTCCGACTTTTGATGACTTCGTTGGCAATAATTTTGAGAATATCCGTGGTTTATCCTGTGTAAAGAATACGGCAATGACCACTTAGTAAGAAAGTGAGTTGGGAAATGAGCGGAACTGCTGTGGGCTCTCTTGATACCTTCATGAATAAACATTTCACCGGCTGTAAGCTTATACCGGTAAATTGATCCCCATATCGGGGTTCAGAGTCCCTGCAGATACTACCGAAAACGTTGATATAACTAACTAGAACTCCGCTGATGGTCTAGGGATTAAGTGGCCCAGTGGTCTGCTAGCTGTAAAGGGTCTACAAAGCGAGTACTGCCCCGACCTACGCACCGGTGGAGGAGAAATAAAGTAATATTCCTTCCTTAGGCCAGTAGGCGAAAAAAAACCTAAAAGTATAGACCCAACAGTCTTACAACTATATGCTGAAGACTTTCGGATGTCGTTTGGACTCCTACATAAGGTCAATTATAAAAGCGCCTTCCCTATCAAAGCATATGAATGACAGGACAACCGAAATTAACTCATATGCACCGTAGAAAGATCACTCTGCCGCAAGCAAGGCACCTCAGCAGTCTACCAAGATACAGTAGGGAACAAAGAAACAAGCGAAATTGTGAAATCTCTCAGAAACGCTGCAGTAATTGCTAAAACGGGATTATGCAAACTTATATGGGCTCGATGCCATTAATTACAACAGTAACAAGGGGTACACCTTCTCTTCTCACTACTTTGGATACTATTCGAACTCGATAGAAATGTTTTATGGTAGTAGCAAATGCAGATGACGTGGCCATAGCGGTACTGGGCCCATCCCTTTCCACGTTGAACGAAATCACAGAAGTAGCGCTTCGAAAGCTGCAAGCTGGGACGGCTAAAAGACTTAATGTTAATCCGGACCAGGCGGAACTGATAGTGTTAGGAAATAAAATCAAAATTACAAATGCGATTATACCCTCACACAAGGGCATAAAAAACTATTGCTTTATCCAAAGGTGAAACACTTCGGTAGTCAGATTAACTGACATCTTAAATTTTAAAAAAAGGACATACATATAAAACGTAGATTGCATATTACTCTGCTAAAGATTAGGCAACAAAACCTGTGGGCGGCTAATGATTGCCAGCGCAATATATAGCATCTCCAACCCAATTGCCAATCTCACCTATGCGTGGCGTATCCTGCTTCTTTAACAGCCGAGGCTCTGGCGACCCCAAGTTCCTCATGGATCTAGGGGGTGGGAGGGCGGTATGGCCTAGAAGGTTTGAAGTGGTTCCCGAGATGGTCGGGATAGTACCTTAATGGTGCTTGTTACCGGAATGTACCGGATCTGAATCCTGCAAAGGACCATCAACATCGATAACACTCCCCAAGGCATTCGGGGAGTGTCCTTATGGCAACAACAACTACAACGTGTGGCTAAACGCACGCGTCAAATGACCTATACTAACGTACGGGGCTTAGAAAAGCTTTCAAAAAGCCGAACCAGACGTAATATTTAACCAATCACAGTTGGATATTCACGTCAAACAGGATCAGCTCTACGACCGAGGGAGTCTAAGAGCTGCAACGAAAAGTAGAGTAGTTATGGTGGTATCATGAACGAGAGCCGATAACGTTCTAGCTGCTCCGCTGGTAACGTAAAATCTATCGGTGAAGTGCTAAATATCCAGGTTAACTAAACTCCACTCCAACAAAACATAAGAGCCTAACTAAAGCCAATTATAAACGTTTAGAATTTCAAAGGTGCCTCCCATTGCTAGTTCTGGTGTTGTCTCCGACGGATGTTTTCTTATGCTGCCACTGATAGGTGAAAATAATTATTTTCTTGGATGATTCGGTTCGCGGTTGTCATCCTCTTCTTAAAGGAAAAGTTCTTTTAACCTATCTGAGGTGTTCCAGCACGTTGTTTTGAGGAAGGAGTTCTTTTTACCCATCCTAGGTCTACCACCAATGTCTTTTTAAAGAAGCAGTTCTCAAAACACATCACAGATTTGCCACCATAGCGTCTGTAAGATGGCGATTGGTCACATCAACTCCATGTTAAAATGGGGGTTTTATCATATAATAGAACCGGAACTTTAATGGGTAACTTTTATTTGGTGATCGTTACGTAATCAGTTACGTACAAGTCTATTTGCCTAACCCTGCAGGCACTCACTCAGTTCAAAGAACCAGATCTTGACAAGAAAAGTCTCCTTTCGGAAACCTCACTTTCACCTCAAACTGCCGAAATAGGTGTTGGTGGTTTTTATTGACCACTAGCAGAGGCGCACAACATATTTTCGGAGAAAGATACCTCAGACTACCAGTATTTTTTTGTTATTTTAACTGCAAAAGCATCTCCAAGGTTCAGGTAAGTGTTACGGATATGCCGATCCGGCACTAGCATCGACTGCTGCGTGAATGTTAGTGTTCTCTTAAGGTATACTCCTCCGCTAATGTTTTTATAGAAAGGCTTCGACTCTTTTTTTCGTTGGTATATTTCAAGATATAGTGAGCGGTCGAAGGCTGGCCTGTAGCAAGTTTAGCTAATTTAAAACAGAAATTATAAGATCCAAGAGGTGAATAGTAAAAGCTAAATGTCTGGTTCGTAATCTTCTCCTTCTATATTTAGTAAAGAGGAGAAACGGAACTGAGTAAGTACTAGTCGGATTTGAAAAGCATCGCTAATCACTTTTAGCCTTTTTAGGCTGGTGGTTTCCAGGCAGTTTCGAAAGCACTGACACTGCTCCTTGCAAGATGAGGAAATCTTCTTAGCGAACTTTGACGTCAAACACTAAGAAAAACTAAGGGGAAGCTACCTCATAACCGAACATAACCACACCATGCCAACTCATTCCCAGTATGCGTTAAATGTCCGTATATTCAAAAAAAGTTAGAGGGGAAAAGGTATGGATAAGAAAACCTAAAAATGTAAAAATAAAATAAAATAAACGAAATGCGACGACACGTGGACTGGAAAACTTTTAAAGTGAATCGAGTGTTTGATTGCGTACAGAATTTTTATGATTTCCTCAAGCCAGGCGAACAGTCCCCACAATAGTGCGATGACCCATAGCAACGATGCTAAAGATTGTGAACTCAATTGGAGGACGAGCAGTATGCGATTGAGGCAGGCAAAGCATGTGGTGAGGCCATAAAATAGCAGGAAAAGAAAGTAGCTGCGCCTAAAATCAAACCACCGCCGATGGCGTAGGTGACCATAGCACAGCAGGTGGACAGTACCGACTCATGGAAATGACGTTGCTGGCTCGTGGTAGCTGTCAAATGGGCAACTGTGTACTATGAAATCAAAAGCAGTCGTCGCTACCCTCTTTTTCTATAGGTTTACTATAGGTTTGTAGCATAGCTCGCTGACAGTTGACATAACAGTTGAGTTGCTTAGCATGTCGTGCGCTCCTCTAACCGTAACGAACGCTTTGGTGCGCTATACTGCATACCCGGTTACACGGTGCTTTGCAACAACAACAGCAACGCATAATAACGGCAAGTGCGCAATTTATGATTTTTTATTTTTTTTCCGATTAGTTTCAGAGTGTGGAATGTTGAAACGGGCGGTGGTCGGCATGCCCATACATAACTGTTAACATACATACTCTTGCTTTGGACAGCAAGTTTAGTTTAGTGTTCTCGTTTGGTCTCGTTTCGTGGACTGGCTTATAGGGAGCGCGATTTGATAGAAGGCAACAGTGCTCGGACTTGTACCTCTTAATTGGCGGATTTTTTTGGGTGTTTCCCAAAATTAGCGATTCCTAAATTTGTAACATCGTTCATAACCATTAAATGACCGTTAACCGGCTGAGCGTTTTTGGCGGTTGCATAGCAAGTAACACTAATCATCTCTGCTTCGCGATAACTGACGCCTACTGGCAGCACCAAGCGAGACCGAGCCTTTCTCCGGTTGTCTCTCTGAACTCAGTGGAGGTCTATACATTCGGGGTTTAGAACTGCTGCTAGAATTATCTTCTTCAGAATCAGGTTAAATAATTCACATGATAGTGAGTCGTCTTGTCCGAAGCCTTGTTTGGTGCCAAATTGCTGTAAGAGGTTCCTCCCAATCCTTATGAAGGTGATGGTGTTGCCCAAAGTCATAAGGTAAAGAGGTATAAGCTCTGCGAGGAACGGGATTACGATTTTAGTCGCCTTTTACTACAGGCATACCTACCGCGGAGGGTTGGAACAGCGCGTCCGGTATTGGAAAAGCCTGTTTAGTAGGTCGTCGATTCGCGCTGCTTTTATTTTGTTAAGCCGGTTTATTGCCGTTCTTACTTCGTCATAGTCGGCCGGTGGAAGATTGCGACGGAAGGCTATGTGTATCGAAATCGTCCTCTCCTATGGAATTGTGTCTTGCCTTTAGAACTCCTTGTTTATAATCTACAATGTATTAGAAATGCTCACCATGTTTATGAACTGCCTGTTAGTTATGAGGTCGCCATTATTATTCCTGAACGAATTTGCCCCGATCTTGAAACCTTCAGTTATCCGCCGGATTTCCTGGAAGAATTCTCTTGTTTCCATCAGCCAGCATTTGAAACTTCACGCACTTACTCCATTCTATCCTTCCTCTTCGCGTACCATAACGCTTCCATATATCGGACATTGTGCTCTCATTGCTCTTAGCGAACAAGTGTGAGACCTGAATGGATACAACAACAACAATAGTGGAGTAACCAACAGCGGCCTGTTTCGTGAACAGTTTCTTTGTGTCGCTGCATGCACTCTCTTCGTTACACAGAGCCGTTTGCATATCATGGCTGTCACAAAGTAATAGTCAGAGCTGAAATTTCTTCCTCTCAATAATTTCTTAGAAGAGAGGTATCTACCAGGCTGGGAGGGTACACGTAAAGGATCAATTTACTCACACATTTTCCTATGTTAGAAAATTGGCATATCTACCAATCTGTCTTAAAGATATCTCAAGCCTACCACTATTTCTTGGCAAAATCCAACACAAATAAAAAATTTCAACTCCGAACACTGGTTAGCAGCGAGCTAGTTAGCGACTATGATGTGAGCGTGCGCGCTGCTGGAGCAGTTAGCGCAGATAATACATCCGTTTCCGGTTAAGCCCATATTTTTGTGTCATTTACTGCCGGAACGAACTAACGACAACAAGTTGGCTGCGTCGTAGCTATGTGCTCTATGCGCTGTATAGCTTTTACTTGGATACTACGGGCCATGTGAAGAGCGCGGGAGTTCGGTTGTAAGCTGGCTTTGACATGTCAGCGACATTATTTGTGGCTGCTGTTGTTGTTGTTGTTGCTTACATATGAATATGTTTGTCTGAATGTTTTCTATATTTAATAGTTGTTGCGTGTTCTCCGACAGTTGAATTTTATATTTTCCATCCTCTCATATATGAATATTAATATGCATGTATGTAAATGTTGATCTCGGACCCCCTTTTTGCCGACCAGCAGCTGCGCGTTTCGATTTCATCAACAGCAAGCTTCAGAGCTTGGCGTCAGCGGCAACCGTTGTCGTGCTCTATGGGTGGGTTGGGTTCACAGTTAAGTGAACTTTTGATTTTTTGTATTGTTTTCGACTTTTGGTTTAACTTAATAAATGTTCGTGGTTATTTAAAGATATTCAGTTCAAATATTTCGGGTTTCTAGACCCTCAGACAACGTTTAAATTATATTTGCGAGCCTCGTAGTCTTTTCATCCCGCCAGAATTTTCACACATGCTAACAATTCACTTTGTGAAAATGAGATCAGTATCAGACGAGCCACGAAGCAAGCGTTGCCGTAGTTCATTTGTGCGCATTACCAAGGTTTTTTTCACATGTGAGCACAAACTTGCGGCGGTCGTCAATCTTTTGGTGATTCCTTTGCTATTAATCTGTTTGGTGTCGTTTCGCTCAAGCATAGGGGCCAAAGATCAGCATTCCCACATCCACTTCAGCGAGAGAAGCCACATGGATATCTGGCATAGGAAAATGCTTGGAGGGAGCTACGGATTACAAGGCAGGTGGCCAATAGAAGTTCGAAGCTCCCCCCATTAGATTTTAAAGTTCTAATTAAGGTCGAGACATCCACTTGATAGCTATCAGGGATGTCGCTTTGCACTGGAACCAAGATGATCTTTTTACTCAAATCCTTCGAAACAATCAGAGTCATTAATTATTAGACTAAATTGAGGAAGCTACCCTCAAAATCTTAACAGAATACGCCCATCCTCAGCTTCAAGCTTTTTGTTTCTAAACATGCTCACAAATTCACTTTTACTTCATAAATTCCATTCTACTGGGGCGCTTCCCATCCCGCTCTATCCCCAAAGTAGTCAAACTTTCAATAGGGACCTTATCTGCCGCGCAGTCACCTGGTATGCTGCGAATAATGTTGACATTGGCAAAAGTACCAGTGGAACGCAAGGTTATATGCTAGAAATTCGAACTTCGAAACCGATTTTAGTACAACCCTACATTGGATATACCAAACAAAAATCCAGCTTCGGGATGTGCATAACCTTTGTTTTAAGCTCCACTTCGAAGGAAGCAGTCAACACCAGATTTCGTTTCCCACCACTAGACTTCATGGCGAGTGAAGAACCGCGATCGCAGCTTTGCGAATCAAAGAAACCGCCATTTGGATAATTGTATCAGGCAACGATCTGTAGACTACAATGTATTCCAGGTGCCTTCAATATATTCGTCGACGTGAAAGTAGAAAGGGCTGTCTGTTTATTGGAAAAGTTCTCCGTGCTACTTTTCTAGCCATTGTATTTTGTAACAGGTCGAAATGTTAGCAGTTCAAAGCGCTTATTTCGTTTATTTGCCTAAGCACTAGAAACAGGTTCATGTTTTCCCGGAAGTCCATGCCACACTAAAGAAGTAAGAACTACGCATCGACAGAATAATATGGTTATGCAGATTTTTGCAATGAAAAGCTCACAGTGGAAACTCATCTGCCTAGCAGATGCCTTTTGGAGTCGGCATAAAGCAAGTACGTCGCATCCCGCGAAATATTGAAAGGAGCACGACGCAAATTGGAAGAGAGAAGCTCGACCTAAAATCTCTTCTATCGCTATTAAAATTTATTTATTTTTTGATAAATGTACCAGCAGCTTCGTTGAACGACCTCTCTGGGATTCGCGTCTGGGTATCCCAGTTGAGAGCTATAAACTCGAAATGATGAGAAAGTTCTCCTATCTGAGAAGCAACTCTTGTCACCGTAGAAATTCGACGGAGACCCGCTCTATTCAAGAACTGCAACTTTGGGTTAAGTAGACAAAAGGAAACTCTCTCCATGGGCAAAATTGTCACAATTTACTTAAGCCTCTCATCATACCTGCTCTGAAATGTAGCGCGGAGAAAGTACTCCAAAAAGCTTATGGTCCTCCTGTGTTGCCAATGGCTTGTATCGCAGAAATGCTACGGCCGCTACGGAAATGCAAACTCAGTGCAATGATTGAAAGGCCAAGACTTCGCAGCCTAGGTTCTGTAACTCGAATGGATGAGAACGCTCTGGCTCTGAAAATATTTCTATCGATCCCAAAATTTTGCAGTCGAAGAAGGGGTACCTACGTGGCGCTTGAGTTTCGAGAGGGAATTGGAGTTGCAGAAAAACTTACCACCTCATCAGGGAAGGCGTGGTCGGCGTTTTGTCAATGGTTGTTTGCCGTCCCGTAGCGAAGAAACGGCTCTTTAGAGAGTTCCTCTTGTAATATTTAGCGAATCTGAGCTCGAATTAGATACCAATTAACTATTGCATGGTGTTTTTTGCAGTTCTGGTTGGTATGATTTTGCGACTCTAAGGTCAATGCATTTCCACAGGCTCGTCCCTCCTGCGAAATCCACAAATCACTAATAAACCCTTCAAATGGCAACATAGACATCAGACAAAAAAAAAAAGGAACAACCAGCACAACAACAACAGCATACAACAACAAAAAATTACAATTACAACAAAAATGGAACATTCGCAGCGAACTGAACAACTCTTCCGCATTTTCACAATTAATTCAACTAAAATGTTGAAAAATAAAAAATAAAAGATGGAATGAAAAAAATTTGATATTTTTTGCGTCTAGCGTTTAACACATCCACGCATACAAACATACATACATAAACCATACAAGCCATTTATTTTTACGTTTAGAACTGTCTGAGGCTCTGCAAATCGACCCAGAGTTGGTCACTTTTGCTTTGCGCACTAAATCAACGCACGGCAATTAATTACTTATATCAAACGGTAGCAACAACAACAAAAAATATGCAAAAGAGCAATGACAAGCCGAGCCGGCCGGATTTTTATGACGACAACAACAAAGTGAATTTAATTTAGCAATAGCAATCAAAGTACACAAATCATTGCCCTCAGAACTCTATCATTGACACTCGAGCTCTGCGCGCCATTTGCTGCTCTAATTGACAGTTGTTGGGCGCACGTTAGCCATTCGTAGTTGTGGCTATTGCTACATTGCGTCAAGCGGATTATTGGTCCGCAGACGTCGACGTCATCTAATGTTAATGGAGTATACGCACCCGTCTTACACGCCCGTTCACTACGATCCTCATGCGCAACAACTCTCATTAACGGCCAACGAACCAATGTCGAATACGCAATTTGCACGCTGAGGCAATTAGCGATGCTGAATTGTAGCAACAACAACATAACCCATAACAAGAATTATAACACGACAAAAACTAAAACTCTGAAGAAGGGCGGCTGAATCTGAGTGCAAAAATAAACAAAAAATTTAAATCAGACTAACGTCAAATGGCGATGGCGCTGTCGATGTGCCTGATGATGATGATGATGAGACGTACGAACGGTGTTTGTGCCGCAGTAATTATCGCAAATGCAATGGCCGTCGGTCGAGTTGCTTGTGGCGGCGTATAAGAGAGCTTTCAGTGAAGCTCACTCGTGCCGACACACAAACGACCGGATATGCCCGTTACGGGCGAATGAGTCGGAATATTCGTTATTTCTTCACTTCTTGTTGTTTTTGGTTGTACGTATTTCTTGTTGTGGGCGCATATCCTGCGCCCACTGTTGAGCTACCCACTGAAGAACTACCTTGATGCTGTACGACCGTCATAGCCCTTACGGCATCACCGTCGCCGTCTCGCACATCGGCACAGTTGGGCAGGATAATCGACGCTACTAAACGGAAATGCGCTGAAAGCGCACAAGCGTGCAAAATAATGGGTGAAGAGAAGTGACGGGAAAGTGCAAAGGGGAAATAATGTAGCTGCTAGCCAAGCGCAAAAAGGAAAATCAGAAAATCAATAAAAGAAACATGGCCGAGATAATAGCAATAGTTGTTGAAGGAAACTAAAAATCCTCTGAGATGCTAAGCGATATATATTTAAAAATTTAAGCGAACGGCTGAGCCCAAAAGCTGTTTAGTATTCGACTTGAGTGTGCTAGAATTGTTGCTTTTGAATATTGAATAGAGACGAGGGAGATTATGTAAAGAGGGTTTTACGACTCTAATCAGACCGACTCTAATCAGACAACTCACACCTATCATTAGATACCGGCTAAGAAGAAGACGTGCGAATTTCGATTCGCTTTCAACCTTCCTTCTTCTAACCAAGCTATTGTGTTTGGGAACCGCAGAAATCCCCTGGAATTCAAACCCCATAGTTTTGATCAGCTCCCTTTGGAAACGGATTACGTCGTGTTATTCTGAAATAAGAAACCTTATACAGTCTAATCTTATTGCTGGATAACTTAAACATAGCGCTTTGCTGCGTATTCTAGCGCTGAATGATAGCGGATCCAGGGGGGCATTTTATGGGGAAGGAGAAGGGACTATGTGTTGGTGAACATTTTTTTGAAAACAGCAATTCCACATACATATTTATTAATGGATTTTGGGATGATCGACTTTGGCGGTTCCCGTAACAGGTTCATGAAAGAAAAAAGCTGGTTAAATAAACCGAATCAGGGATCAATTTAACGAAATTTCTGTAAAATTTTATCCATCACGAATGTGCATTCAACTTCGCATAAATTGTTGATTCTAAATTAACCGTTTCAACAGTCAAATCAACAAACAAACTACTGTCCCCACAAGAATATAATTGAAAGCTGTTAAAATATCAGATTCTCGCAAACATTAGAATAATAGTGAAGGCTGTTGATATGACAGAGATTTCTGCGGCACCATGGTCATGAGAACGAAGTAAAGGGCGCCGTGAGCGTAAGCTACTCTTCAAAGTTAGGTTATGTATCTCTATAATATTCACCATTCTTCACTGTTGAAATTACCAATGAAATCAGTTCCTTTAACAAAAAAAACAATTAGATTGATTTGGAATCTGTAATTTTTACAGAATATTGCTACATGGCACCAAAAGTTTCTTTACCGCTGAAATTACCAAACAAATCTGTTTTCTTAACAAAAACTTCTGTTGATTTAACTATAACGCTATTAATGTCAGGAAAGACTGTTAATTGAAGAACATTAAACCCAATTTGTAGATTTAACTAGCTTAAATTCTTGCAGTGTAGGCTGAGTAAAGACTTGAAAAGGAAGTTAGTTATGATTTCAAAGTAGTGTTACTTTTACAGTTAAAGACATTGGAATAGCCAGAAATTTCTTTCATCTGTTTTAAGTAATTTCTACTCATATAAATGCAGGCTTTTGGATTATGCGAGTCAAGCAATTTTTGGGCCGAAATTCTAGCCGTTATGGGATAACAGATACAAGAAATTCCTCTTGAAGGCTTTTGAATGAAAAAACAAGAGACCTGATGCGCTTTACACTGGGGAGAATTAGGTCGCGATCCTTTCCAAATTTCCTAAAAATCGGCGGGACGAGATCCACATGCCGACTCCCAACAGCAGCTGCAAGGCAGTTGAATTTTCACTAAGTAGCTTTTCATGGTAGGAATACACATGGAGTGTTTTTCGAATCACTGCCGAGGGAAAGCCTTACATAGAAAAACTTGTTTCTAATTGAAAACAATTTTTCTATATTTTAGAGGGCAAAGCAACATCAAGTGGGTACGTCCCTCGACAATGTTTGGCAAGAGTCCGAGTGTATTTCTGCCACGAATAGCTTCTCAATGGAAATTCACCTGCCTTGCAGATGCAGTTCGGGGTCTGCATAAAACAAGTATGTCCCGTCCCACCAATTTTAGGGAAAAGTTAAAGGGAGCACGACGCAAATTGGAAGAGAAGCTAGACCTGAAATCTCTTCGGAGGTTATCGGTGGCCTTACATTTATTTTTGGTGTTTTTAGTATTTACGTGTATTTAATTTAAAAATCAGTCAAACGAAACGATAAATATAAATCAGAAAATCACTAAATTCTACGCAAATATTAAATTTCATTGCTAAAATTGTTTTAAACAAAAGCTTTATTGTTTTGTAACAAAAACCGCATTTGCATAAATTATGCGAATTTTAAAAAACACCTCCATCGAGGGTTAAAGGCAAACAACCATCGAGCGTGCACCAGTCATTTTTATTTTTTTCCGTATTTACATACTAAGAACAATAGACAGAACTTTCCAGTAATGATTAATTGTTTAAATTATTTAAATAATTATTGTGAGTAAATATGTACTTTCTTGGTGTTTATTTTCATTGCACATTTAAACAAATATTTGAACAGCTCGAAAACGAAATGAGCTTAAGAACAAATAGTAGCAATACGGAAGTTGATGCATAGCAATTGGCTGGCTTGTAGTTACGTGGATAGGTTGAGTTGCAAAACGGGTCCGGTCTAAGTCTATATGGGGATTTTTGGTGTTTTTAGTGGTTTATATGAATATTTCACGTGTTCTCTGTGCGAACTATGATTTACTTATCTATTTTTAAGAAACTTTAAGAGATTTTATCTCTCACTTTAACCACTCCTCTCCCTCCCTATCATTTATACTAACTACCTTTTCTTCATCTAACTTTAAGGAAAGTCGAAATATAAGTAATATTTTTTCGCACATGTCGAATTCTGCCAACCCCTCCCCCTTTGTAGAATAAACTTTATTCAGAGAACCCTTGGAGATTCTAGAAAAATCTCTTGGCGGCACGCATACGTATTTTAATATGTTGTGGCGAATATTAGCATCACTATGCTGTTAGTAAATAACCACAACAACAAAAACAGCAAGCAGACACACTTATATACATGTACACATTAAAGCAAGCAGCCACACTTATGTACAAGGCAACGAAGAATATTCCATACACATAACGAATAGCTTGAAGCAGAGAGATTATTTCACATACATATATGTAGCCGGCAGCTAAGAGCAGAAGTTGTTACTCACACATACACACGCATATGGCTAGAAGAAAAACATAAACTACAGATATACATGTTTATAGCTAAATAACCAAGCATGAGATACAACTGTTTTAGAAGTCATATTCGTGAAATGTCTAGACTTGAGGAGAAATGGGCGAACGAGATAACCGAGAGTATAAAAGCAGCGCAAGCTGAGGAATCGGTAACCAGTTTGATGTAAATACGCTATTAAATAAAAAAATAAATGTAATGCGCGATAACCTCCGAAGAGATCTAAGGCCGAGCTTCTCTTCCAATTTGCGTCGTGCTCCTCTTGATTTTCCCTACAAATTGGCCGGACGGTACCTACATGTTTTATGCCGACTCCGAACGGCATCTGTAAGGCAGCTGAGTTTTCACTGAGAGCTTTCCATGGCAGAAATACACCCGGCTCGCTTGCCAAACACTGCCGAGGGTGACCCCGCTTAGAAAAAAATTTCATCTAATTGAAAAACCTTATTTCTAAAATTTTGATGTTGCTTTGCCCGGGGGTGTGAACCCAGGGCATACGGTGTGGTAGTCTGAGCACGCTCCCATCACACCACGGTGGCCAACACGCTATTAGTGAAGTATAATTGTAATTGTGAAGTACTACTCCCACAGTAGTCTAATAAAACCCAATATTGGAGTTATTATACTGAATATTGGAGTTATTTATTCGACAGTTCAGCGATTCGAACGTTAGCAGAAAGTGTATAAGTATCAGGAATTTGCCAGAAATATTTGTAAGACTCGAGAACTTCTCGACATTCAATTCAGTTACTGTATAAAAATATTTCGAGACGTGAAATTTCTTCACGAGCACATTCGAGAAATCGTAAACTCTACATTATAGAAAATAAAACGATGCTAATTTGTGATCTGCTTTTCGATTAGAGTTAGGTTAGATTGAACTGTCCGGTCTGTGACGACCCACATAGACTGATTAGAGTCCGCAGTGTTACCAGAAGTTTGTTTAAAGAGCAAACTGAAAAACTCCTTGAAAAACCAGGACCTATGTTATAAAATAACTCCGTTCTTTTGGCAAATACTAGAAGCTTTCTAGGACCTATGCCACTTGCTGCTTCCAGATATGACAGCTGTATAACTCCTAATAGCTGGAGTCTTAGCCTGGCACTCACCCGCACTTCCTACATCCGCTATCGCTTCCAAATCTTAATTAAAAGGCATGTATCGCCAGAAGGCAGTGTCCAGTCAGAGTGACAGTCATGAGTCTACAGCCCACTCTTTTCAATAATAGGTTGTTAGTCTAAGGTTGTAAGACCTACACATGATTTTCGACACTTAACAGCCCCGCGCTTGGGTCTACGCCCTTCCCTTTTGGTCGATCACGTGCAACTCTCGCCTTATCTTAATCTTGCCAAATCTAATTGGGACTTCTACGGAGTAAGTCTCCAAGGAATACGCCATTTTAGCTACTTCACCCCCTTTTTCATTCCTATATGCCCTGGGACCCAATATAGAATATAGTTGATATCTCAAACGTTTTTGGGACCACAACTACAATGACTCGTCTAACATTTTTTATTATTGACGAGGAATTTCTAGTGTGTAAATCTTTCTTTCTACCGTTTTCTTTTTTTGACAGTCAAGTTCATTTCGGCCAAGCCTACCTAGCCGCTGAGCCATTTTAACTCAAAACAAGTAGGTACTAAGTTCCTTTATTACGAGGACAGGACCAAAGTCTTCCCAAAACAATGTTGCACAAATAGGAAAAGGTGGTGCGCAGAAAGTGCAACATGCCAGAACAGAGAAATATGCCTGACCTTCAGAGAGATGCTCTGTTGGCCCTGCCAAGGAAGAGGAATAGCTGAGTTTGATTTTGTATTCATCGAAAAGACCGTGAATGAGGTCTCGATAGAAGTGTAGTGTTCACCAAAAACAGCACGTCTTCTTTTTGGTATGAGAGATTGAAATAGTTACCCACATATTGCCATGGTCTGTGCATATGCTAACCCTGACATTGAATTTAAAAGAAGTTTCGGAAGACCATCGCGCATACCATGGTCCATTGTAATCTTGATGCAAGAACGCGAAAAAAAAACAACTGACCGGACGACTCCCCTCTTTAGTACGAGTTTCTTAATACTCCGTTCAGTGCGCCATCTAGCGGAACTTATTGCGACATGCATTTCACTCCCCTTACCTTTTGGGACCACTTTAAAACGTCAAGGATCTAGTTTTACAGAGAGTTACATAAAATTCCAAATATCACATAAGATTTGTTATTATTCCGAACCGTGCGCCACCTAGCGGTTTTTTCACCTATTGTGGCATTGTGTCCGTCCTCTAAACTACATTTGAGGTTATAATTTTGTAGTTAAAAGGGAAGTTTCTTGAAATTTGATCGCAAGATTCGACCTCTCTCTCTCTCTTAAAGATCTAGATCAGTGGGCCACCTAGCGGAATTTGTTTATGTTGTTACGGTGTCATTACCTAAGGACTCAACAATCCCTAATGTTAAATAACAGACTCAATATAAAACTCGGAAGATTAGGAAAAATATAGTGGAATTCGACACAAAGAAATGTATTTAAGAATGAGAATAAGATGAAGGGTTTAAGGGAGGGCGATATATAGAGAAATGGAGAAAACTTTTTTAATTCATAAAATCCAAGATTTAAGCTGAACAAAGTTCTTCGGGTTCGCTAGTGCTGATGAAAAAAATTAATTTTTTAAATTGTCGAATAATATATAAAACAGCTGTATGAACAACAACAAAAAAAATAACCCGCTGAAACGCTGTCGTCAACCTCCTCAACAGTCGCACATTTGTTTACTCAATTGGAATTGTTCAACAATTTGTTGCTACCGGGTTGTCAGTATGAGCTATGGGCAAAGGGCTCTTTCAGGGTAGGAGGAGGTGAGTACATTGACACAATTTTTGCAATTATTTTTTCGGCTTTTACCTTTTCATTATAACAATGCGTCAATTTTTTACTTGAATTTTAGCCGGCGAGGTGCAACAAACTTGACGAAAACAACAACTACACTGATAAACAAAGCAAAACTTTGCAACAAAGTGCGACTGCAACAACAACATCAAAATCGATGTAACGGTTTGTTAGAGCAAAGTTTAAAAAAGTTGTTTCCAATAATTGTTTGGTCCTTTCCATCTCTTCCACTATAATTCGATGGGTGCTCTCAGTGTTAAAAAGTAGAAAAATTTATTTGGAACTGGGAGGGACAACTGAATCAATTGCGACCACAAGAAGATGCCTACAAGGAGGTTTGCTCTCCTCTCTCATGTGGACCCTGGTCATAGATGACCTCCTTCAGTTAATGAAAACCAACGGATTTGACACACAAGAGTATGCAGATGACCTAGTTATTTGCATCACAGGGATGCACGAGGAAACAATATCAGATCCCATGTAATGAGCCCTTCGCATCATGGAGAGGTGGTGCGACACCAGAGGATCGACTATCAATCCTAACAAAACTGGCATAGTGCCTTTCACCCGGAGAAGGAAAGCAACCATCCCAGAACCATCCCTGGGTGGAACAAAAATACAATTCTCAATGGGGGCAAAATTCCTAGGGGTCGCACTGGATATAACCCTAACGTGGAATGCTCATTTGGATACTATCCTAAACAAAGCAACAAGAGCTTTCTTCGCCTGTACTCGACCCTACGACAAAGCAGGGGGGATATCTCCAAAACGTCCCCTGCTTTACTTAGTGCTTTGGTGGGAATACCTCACTTCCCTATTCTGATAGAGAAAGAGGCAACACTAGGCGCATTAAGACCTTAAAATATTTCGGAGCTGAAGCCAGGAAACATGTTAAGGCATCTGAAAATACTAAGAAAATTCATAGGAAATCCTACATTACAACTGAGTGACGCAATGTCCCCTAAGCTCAGAATCTCACGGAACTTTGAAGTGTCCATTGTAGACAGAACCCACTGGGAAAAATGGAAACCCTATAAAGACCCTGACTCAGAGGTCTGGTTCACGGATGGATCGAAATTCGATGACGGAAGAACGGGAGCTGGCATCTATGGCCCGAACTTCAACAAATCGATACCAATGGGATGCTACCCCACGATATTTCAGGCAGATATCCATGTAATAGAAGTTTGCGGTAGGGAATGTCAGCGGAGGGAATGTCAGCGAACATCGGCCATGCGTGCCTTGCAATCCTACACAGTTACATCTAAGCTAGTGAATGACTGCACTGAAATCGTTGATGACCTGGGAGCTAAAAACAAGGTTTTATTAGGATTGGTTCCCGGACCTCAGAGACATGAAGGTAATGAACATGCAGATTACCTAGCAAAGTATGGTGCTCTGGCAGCATTCTATGGTCCAGAGCCCTTTTGTGGACTCACAAAAGCACACACCAGTGAAACTATAAGTAACTGGGAAACTAAACAATTCAGACGTCACTGGATTGACTGCCCAGGGCAAAGACAGACCAAACTGTTTATACTCCCGGCAACGAAAGTATCAGCCAAACTCATTAATCTAAACAAGGAGGACCTACGAACTCTCACTGGGTTCTATACGGGACACTGTAGTCTACGATATCACCTCAGTAAGTTAAATCTATCCGATACTCAAATTTGTCGTTCCTGTGAGTTGGCGGATGAAACGCCGGTTCACATTCTCTGCGAATGCGTCGCTCTGGCTAGACAGATACTCTCCCATCTAGGGGTGTGGTGACTCTTAGTCCCTTTGCGATGTGCAGTAAAAAGCCTGAAGAGGTACTTAGATACATCAAAAGCCTCCGCATACAAAACTAGGCTGAAAGGTCATGCACAAAGTTCGCAGTGCTTCCAGGTCTAGTAATAATAATAATCACATCCACCATGGCAATTCTCCTTACCACTCTCAGATGTTCCTTCAACTCTTCCCCCTTCATCTTCTTCCATCCATCTTTGCTGCCTTCATGTGTTGTGTTTTTCATTACATTTCAATGTTCGCGCTATTGTTTATGACTTTTGGTGTTGTAATTGTTTATTTGGTGCTATTGTTTTAAAGAGTTTATTTTTGCTATCTTCTGTTTCCTTATTTTGCCATTGCTCTACAATATGTTGCTTGCCATTGTTGTTGCTTTGTTGTGTTAAATATGGAATATCGTCGCATTAAAAATAATTTGTTTTTGGTTTTTATAGATGGCAATGTACGACGACGACGGCGACAACAACGTGTTGCTGCATTGCGACAATGTTTTTGTTGCTATTTATGGTGTATTTAACCGAAAACAGTGACGGGAGTGGGCGAAGGGTCGCAGCAAATAGGAGTTCCCCTGTTTTGTATTACTAAGAAGTAGGTGTTGACTGTGCAATGAGGTGTTAAATGATAACTGAGTATGTAGAGTACTTGGAGAGGGAAAGGGTAGAATTAATGTATTTACATACTTATATTTAGCTTGCTTTGTATAGTGGGAGATCAATTTAATCACTAAAATTGTAAAGTGAATTGATGATATCTATCGCTAAGATACGATGATTATGCACCATATAAACAGGGAGAGATTTGTGAGACGCCAAGGAACCCCCTTTATTACCGAAGGGTGCGTTCGTATGCTCAGTAAAGCTGTAAATGCAGAAGCGACTCTGGAGAAGAGTGATGCAGAATGTTTACGTTGAAGCTGCGATGCTATTCTCGATAGTTTCTAGAACATAATTCAGAGTTTTAGTTTAGTATTTTGTAGAACCACAAGCAGCTCGTAACTAGACTACAGCATAACACCTTCAGTGGGTTAGTCGATTTAGAATATACCCGCGGCGGGTCTGCGTGTTGTAAGAAGCGACTAAAATACCCCAATGATTCAAGGGGTTGTATACTGCAACCCGTGCATTTGGTTGCCAGCGCAATTTATAGCTTCTCCAACACAATTGTCAACCTCACCTACCCGTGACGAATCCTGCTTCTTTTGCAGCCGAGGCTCTGGCGAATCCAATTTCCTCATGCAACTAGGTTGGAGGCACGATGTCCTAGAAGGTTCAATGTGGTCATAATTAATCGTTTCCGCGATGGTCGGGATTGTATCTTAATGGTACTTCTATCCGGAACATACCGGATCTACATCCGGTATAGGATCAATAACACCAATAACACACCAAAAACCTTCGGGGAGTGTCTTTATCGCTACAACAACAACAACTTCAGCATAACCGTACTGCAATTTCTTCTAAATTCGCGTGCTGAGACATGGAGATTGGAACTCGATTGAAAAAATGCTTTGAACTAACCCCAAGCTGACAAATGAGCGCCTTGTAGGATACGCATGTCTGACCTGGTGATGAATAGCTTAGTTGGAATAAAGATATTTGAAAGACATTCCGGAGTTTTTTTGAGGCATACTTATACCGAATTTTCCAGGTTCAGATTGCATAACCTAACACCAAAAAAATTCTGCCCCTAGAGCTTTGCTTCTTTCGGTCCGCGAGTCTGTCAGTAAAATGTTATAAAATTATCTCACATGGGGTTCCAGACTGTGCTTAAATCAACATCGCCTTAAAACAGCAACATTTCTTTTAATCCTCTGAAATTGTCCTCTTACTGCATATAGTATACTTCATTTCCGATATCTCTGCAACCATATCAGCTACTTCAAGTAAACAATGCCAACACTTGCTACCGCGCTTTTATACCTGAGTGATCCTACATGACATATACACTGGTGGTAGCAGCCCTCCCCGAGAGAGGAATTAAATTACGTTGATTTTACCGCAGCTCTCTAGCCCATATTGTGTCCTAGCTCAGAATCACTCTCGACTCTTAAAAGATTAACAGAGAGTATTGGTGCCAAGCAGTTTGCTACGGCCGATCTGCTATCTAGACGGGTTTTAAGAAGCAAGAAGCCAGTCCTGACTGCAATAGTAGAAATCCAGTTTTTATAACAAACAAAGGTGATTAGCACAATAACCCTCAACTCAAAGCAAATCCAGATAATAAACAGATAAATCCGAGACTCACCTTTAACTTACCGTAAGTTTTAAATCGAATTTCCTTGGTTTTGTAGTAGCATGCAACAGTTTTTAAAGAACAGAATAAGTTGAGGACGGATAATGTTACTTTTGTACCAAAGTCCTTTAAACATTGTTACTAATCTATAGTCTGACAAAAGTTTTGAGAACTATTTATCCACATCAGCACAATAATGCAACTTTTAGACAACTATGAACAGGACTTGAAGGAACCCCATTAAGGAAGAATATAGAGTGGAGTTGCATACGATATATTTCATTGCCCTAAACAACGGACACGGAGAACCCATTCGACAAACTTAGCAATGAATTCAGAAAACTAAGAAACCAGCTGCGCCAATAGATCGAACTTTTTCTGCAATGGAAATCTAAAACTCAGCCAAACTTCCGCGTTTGCAACAAAAAGGTGTAAGATATATATAAACAGAAATCATTTCAGAAAAGCAAAATATCAAACAAGAAAACAACGCGTGGGACGTGTTATTCGAGCACTACAAAATAATGTGCGTAAAAGAGAACCAAACACAGACAGCTGACGCGAGCACAAGCACACAAAATGAATCCCCAGTAAACAAGCTTGCATTGATATGAATGTTGGAGATTCGAGTTAAACGCTCAGCTCCCGAAAAGCTAGCTGATGCAGAAGTGAAATTCAGAAACATGTCCTAGTAACCATCGCCGTTTGTAAACTTACAATTTTTCTCTAATATCAATTACAAAAAAATTAGATTCACGGACTTCTACCCGCCAAAAAATGCACACATCACACAAGGCACATCCGCTTTCATTTGATATCCGTATTATAAAAATACATTTGAAAAATACTTGGGCCCATGTTTTGCGTTTCAAGACCCTAGAGATCTAGGAGTTTGAAATGTATCCATAAGTTCTAGTTAGATCTTGCCTGATGCAGCAAAGAAAGTTGCACTCAGTTCTATGCAGTGGTTTCTGAGTGATGCAAAAATTAAAAAAAATGCTGATTTGGGTTCCTTGCAAGCATGGAAACATATGAACAGAAATTATTTCAGGGATGCGGAATAATCTAACAAGGAAATAACGCGCCGGCCGAGATATTCAAGCACTACAAAATAATGTGCGAAAAAGAGAACCAAACACAGACAGCTGACACGAGCACAAGCACACAAAATGAGTCCCCAGTAAACAAACAAATTAGATGACTTCTACCTGCCAAAAATAGCACACATCACACAAATAAAATACTCGCTTAACGATTGCGATTCACGAATATACACAAAGTGGCTACCTGCTATAAATACAACTATACACGATCACGACAGAATGAAATTATACACTGAAGATGGCACAACACTAAAATCGGTTTGTCACCAAATCAAAATTGAATGAATGACGGAGTCGTTGCAAAATTATTCTAAATGTTACCCTGTCGGAAAAATCAATCAAATTAAGCAGACTGGACATTATTTGTCCCGCGATTTGATGTCAACTATTTTTTATTTAGCTATCACCCGTAACCTTGTATGCGTGAACTTTGAAATAAAGAATCTTTATTTATTTTGGGTTGCCTACAATCATTTATATATGCAACACTGCAAACTACGAAGAAACTTTCTGTAGCTGCCGGCAGGCAAGTAACATACAGTCGCTTCATACGATCACGGAAAATTCCTCACATGTACTTTAAATGGGATCCTTGATTGGAAGTATGTTTATGTCCCATATAAAGGCTCCACAACTTATCAAAACTTTTGCTTCTATGACAATATTTCGAGGCTAAGTCCATTTAAACCTTCTAAACAACATATCACCTAATTATTCCGGAAGTACTATAAATTGTGCTAGCAACCTGTTAATTTTTGGACGTAGGTATAAGCTCGCTGGCACAGCCAAGAAATTTTGTTACGCTTACCATAAAAGGAAGAAATAAGTTGTTGCACTGAGGGAATAATCTTACTTGGATTATCAAGTGCTACTAACAAGTTATATATAGGACCTAAACTCTGACGGATTTTAAGCAGAACTTCTTTCATATCTGTAATGTAGATAGATAATACCCATGAACCGCATTTTGGTCTATATCTCGGAAACGGGTTAAGATATCTCAAAAATTTAAAAAATATGTTAAATCACTCATCAGCCGCTTTCATTTGATATCAGTTTTGTACAAATACATTTGAAAAACACTTGGGTCCATGTTTTGCGTTTCAAGATCATAGATATCTAGTGGTTTGAAATGTATCCATAAGTTTTAGTTAGATCTCGGCTGATGCAGACTTTTAAAGAACTGCTGATTTGGAAATATTTTGTTGTGCGATTTGATGCCAACTATTTTTTATTCATTATTTGTTTTAGCAATGAAGTGTGCTTTAGCTCGATCCATTTTTGTCAATATTTGTATAGTGCAGGGTTTGAGTTTGTTATTAGTTGTTTTGATGGCAAAATGATATTTAAACTAATTGAAATTTTATTAGGAACTTATAGAAACCGATATTTGTCTTCCTTTCTTTAATTATAATTTTTTACTTATATTTAAGAATTCATGAGCTTAACACCGGCTTATAATAATTGAATTTCAATTATTATGTTTTCTAAGAGAAACTGAAAAGAAAGAAACATTTACTGGCATATTGCGATGGACCCATTTCGAAAACCGCCAACGTAATCATTATCAGGCAATTTTGTAATGTTATCAAAGGTTTCACCGGGATTCGAACCGTGAATCACGGTGGCGATATTCAATTATTATAAGCCGGTGTGAAGCTCATGAATTCTTAAATATAAGTATAAACTGAACACACCACTAAAAAAACATACATAAATATGTACAACTGAGCCCGAGTTTACAAAGCTTCTAATTCGCAACAAAGAAGAACTTTACAAAAACAAATCTACATGGCACACAAATCAATATAGAGACAAAATGTCTCAATTGTGTTGTTAGTGTAGAAATGAGAAAAACTGAATTAAGCATGAAAACAAATACCAGCAGGATGGCCTAGTGGTTAAAGGCAACTGCAGTTTCACCATGTGATTCACGGTTCGAATCCCGGTGAAACCTTTGATAACATTACAAAGTTGCCTGATGATGATTACGTTGGCGGTTTTCGAAATGGGTCCATCGCAATATGCCAGTAAATGTTCTTTCTTTTCAGTTTCTCTTAGAAAACATAATAGTTGAAATTCAATTATTATAAGCCGGTGTGAAGCTCATGAATTCTTAAATATAGGTATAAACTGAACACACCACTAAACAAACATACATATCATATTTTTATTTAGTTGTGTCATTTATTTAATTTAATTATTATTTTTTTATTTAACTAATTGTTCTAGCAACACCGCTTGGGAATAGCGCGATAAAAATTCGTTTGCTTTCTAATTTGTTTTTTATAAAAAATAAAACAAATGTAAACACATTTACTTATATATCGACATGCATCTAACTAAACCTGCTGTGTAAATTTGCACCAGTCAAATAGATTATCGATGCATATAAATTCGATTAAGTTAAATGAATTACAACAAATAACTTAAACAATAACATGACATGAATTAAATAAATAAAACAAAAACAATAAATTGTTTAAAACGTTTTGGAACTACACAATATTTTTTTTTAATTACGTCAATTACTGGTTTTTTGAAATTTATTTATGCAGACGTCCAGTAATTTATCATTGAGATGCGCAAAAAAAAAATGGCATGGGAAAGATTTAGAACTGAGTTTTGGAAGCACAATTAGAGCACTTGCTTTCTGACTTTTTTATTGTTGTTGTCGGCAATCTTGTTTTGTTATTGTTGCTGATGATGTCTTCGATATTTTTTTAAATAAACTTGTTTCTTTAATCCTAATTGATCGTTTTCTGGTATTGTTTAAATGACAAAACCAATGCACGAAGATTGTGCAGAGCTCTGCAGGAGCAAGAGGATGCAAGATTTTAGATGTGTATCAATGTAGTTGTTGTTATTTTAACGATAAAGACACTCGCCGAAGATTTAGGAGAGTTTTATCGGTATTGATGGTCTTTTTATGGATATAGAACCGATACATTCCGGTTAGTAGTACCATTGCGGTACTCGCCGGACTATCTCGGGAACAAATTGATATGACCACATTGAACCTACTAGGACATCACTCCCACTCACTCTCTAGTTCAATGTGTATTAATATTTTGTTCATGGTATGGTTTAATCCATAGAGTTATGCTGAACTCTTTGCGTAACTCTTTACGCAGAACTACGTGGTTCAGCTGATGTGAGTGCAAACACCAAGCGAAAGACTTAAGCACAGAACATCAACCAACTGAAAGCTGCAAGAAAGCTTAAAGTAAGGAGAGATCTATGGACAGGACAGATTTAGTCATGTCAAGTCTTTATTGACCGGATAGTTCAACCTAAGAAGGAGAGAAAAGGAAACAAAAAGTGTAAAAGTAAGAGTGTACATATGTATGTATGAACAACCATCTCTGGCCACGGTATGGAGGAAACCAGAATGTAAGTGTAGTTGTAGTTTGCGGGACACAAAATGGCAACAATGTAAGTGGTAGATACATAGGTGCGAAATCAGTCAACCAATGAAGGCAAGCGAAGACAAGGAAAGGAACGGAGCAGAAAAGAACTATAAATAAAAGGAATAGAAGGAAAGGGGAAGAAAAAATTATCGATTATTAGTCGAAAAATTATCGATATGATACTAAAATGTTGTCGGGATTGTTATCGAAAAGTAATTGATCGGAGGTTTACTAATTAATTATCGAAATGTTATCAATTATTTATCGAAAAGTTATCGATATATTATCAAAAGTTATTAACACGTTATCGATATGTTATTACAAACTACCGATTAATAAACGGAAATTTTTCGATATTCTAGTACAAAAAAATATAGATTCGTTATCGAAAAATGATCGAACATTTGTTAAAAAAATTATAGATTTGATGTCGTTTTCTTATCGAAGTGCTACGAATTTTTTATCGGCGTGTTATCGATTTGTTATCGACAACTCATAGGTTTGTTATGAAACAGATGCCAATAAAACTTCAAAATAAAATCGATGACACATCTGTAACACGTTTTTTAACAATCCGATAAGGAAGCAATAAGAATCCAGAGAGAAATTCGATGACTGATAGTGAGAAGTGAAGGCCATCAAGTTGCACTTCACCACTCTTTTACGAGATTAGTTTGTCGGTGCCTTGCTTTTCAGTCTATTGCGGGATGAGTTAAAAGCCGACTAATGGTTATGTTGGTCCACTTGAGCTGGAGCACACACAAAAGCTGTTATGACAATAATCACATGAATAATTTCTTGATTTACACAGATTCTTATGAAGTTATTAAGTTGGGCGATCGGATATTGGGCAACTCAGTTTGAAGTATAGTGTCATACTTAGTTTCCTTTTAAAAGTTGTGCAAGCTTTCATGGTACGCTATTTGTGAGGTGGATTTCATAGAGGGCTAGGGTAGCACTTTGCTAATCCAGAGTCAAATAGAGGTATCACTTCCTATACTAATGAATAATTTTTTGGAGTTGTTTGAGTCAGACATACACACGCACCGTGAGGGAGAGTTGTTACTGGCTGAAGTAAGATAAGCGATATATTACTAAGCTGGAATCGGTGGACAGGCGAACGGATGGAAGATAATATATATAAAAACGGAACGGAGAATTTGTGAACGGAGTGCTGATTTGCTGCGGCTTGGGTGGATCATGAGCCGATGTACATCAGCGTTGGTTGGTGAGCTGGTTACCGAAAAGTCAATGCTCAACAATCAGTGAATTGGTAAACCGATGTAACACAACGGATGATGAAGAACTGATGACCAGTGACCTCGACATTCTGATGGTTCAATGCAACCAAATGATTTATTTGCTCCCTTCATACGGGAAGCAAGGGACACACTAATGCCGTGTTACTTTTTTGGCAACCATAAAATTGAGATATGGACTCACTCTCTAAGCGCAAACCACGCTTTTGAGTGCAGAGTTGGGCTCAAAGCGCTTATGTCTAAGGTGCTGAGAAGCTTGGATGTGTGGTTTACATTCCATTGCAATACCTTTATGATACAGACATCTACCCAAAATTGTAAAGCTGTTAAAAAGATCCATGTCTTACCTGGAAAGTGGTTAAATGCGGTTATATTTGTCCAGTTGTTACGGGACCCCGGACAGAACTGGAATCTACTGGCATTTGCAGCTTTTCGTTTACAACAGTTTAGTATTTCCCATATGAGATAACTATTGCAACACCCAGTGTAAAAATATATACAAATAGGCATCCTCTTGGTGATATATGTTCCAGTTTCAATACGCCATACACAGCCAACAATTCGCTGTCATAGCGTGTTGCATGCCTCATCAGCCCATCAGCGCATCACCGCTTCATCAACTTACGCTCCAGTGATCATCATTCCGCTGGGGAGCTACTGTTTTGCGCTATTTGGCAAACTGACAGCCAAACTAACTGAATGACAAACTGTCTGTATGGCTGTCGACGTACAATTTGTGTGCTGAAGTGTAACTAAAATACGCAGTGAATATTTTGATTGTCAGCTTAGCTTCTGGAAAGGAGGGGGATGCCACGTCATATGAAGCTCGCGATGATGAGAATTTATTATAGTACATATGTATGTAAGTTTATTACAGTAAATATGTCTATAATGTGTATAATGGTGTGAAGGTTTAACTAGACGTTCTTATATCAGAACGCGCACCTGGCAGCTTAGAAATATCAACCAACTTAAATGACTGACTAACTGACTGGTTGACTGAGCAATGATATTAATACTAAATGTGAATCATAACATATCTGAAGCAGATGGACAGAAATGCCGAATGGATGGGGGTTGGTGACTTTAGTTACTTAAAGATGTTCTCTAATACATATTTCGAGTCACTATGCTCATATGTGTATAGAGCTCATACAGCTCATAACAAAATCTCCTTCCACCTAAACGCTATTAGAATTAGGGACCGGACCATAACTATCCCGGAAAACTTTTTTCTCGAATACTCCAAGGGACATTGCATCTTATCTCGATGCCAACAATGCTTCCGAGCCATACAGCAGGACAGGTATGATGAGGGACTGATAGGGAGTGATCTTTGTTCACCGAAAGTGGATTTTACTTTTCAATTGCCTACTCTGTGACTAGTAGCACTTTGGCAAGATTGTTTCTTCCGTTTGATTTCTTCGCTGTTGATGGCAATTAAGATACTCACTGGACCATCTAGTAAGTGATGTTGGTGGTCCTTTTTTGGGATATAGATCCGGTAGTTTCCGGTAACTGGCATAATTAAAGTTCTAGCCCAACGGGAACCATTTCATATGGCCACGTTGAACTTTCCAGGCTCATTCAACCTCCTCACCTCCTAGGTCCTTGATGGACTTATGGTCGCTAGTGTCCCGCCTGCTAAATATGTGTATAATACATTCATATCAATGTCAACTGAATTGTCGAAGCTGTGAAGCTAGAGAACTTTGTATTATTCCCATAGAACTTTGTATTCAACATTTCGTTCTGTAACTTTTAAGCCAGAATTATTGCATTCCCACGGCATCATCGGGTTGCGGAAAGTAAACGTAGGTCATCAGGGATAAGGACCGCAGGTTCGCCATCCTTCCCGCTATTTAAAAATACGAGCCTGACGCGTGCGCCCAATATAAAATGTCTTATCAAATATCAACAGAAATCAGCTGTTCTATTAACTTAGCTGTTCTATTAATCTAGCGTACAATAGCAACTGCCGTCAATCAATTAAAACTTACAGCTTGCGCTGCTATCTAGCGTACAATCCAGCTTGCGCAGCGTACAATTGCAACTGCCGGTAATGCAGTGCAAATATTCACAATAGTGCCATAGTACAAATAGATTTCTTTGTGTCCTCACAATCGTTTATTTTTAACAAATTATTTTAATAAAATATAGCTAAACAAAAGCACTACGACCAAAATTGCTCCAAACTCGCTAATAGCCCGAATCTCCATCTTTACAACCAAAACTTTATTTACAGATTTGAATTCCAAATAAGAGCGAAAAAGGGACCCGTACATAAAAACTGCAATTAGAAATAATATATATGATATGAAGAATAGCGGAAAAGTGTTCCTCCATAACTTAAGAGCGCTCTGTACGTCCTGCTAAAATCAGCTCGGTCTTGGAATTACTCCTTTTATCCAGTATCTCAAGCTCTTCGCTTTCCTGTTGTTTCATCGTTACATTATCAGGTCGAAGATTGCTTTCAGTGAGTAGATGTGCGAGCAGAGTAGAGTAATCATCACCAGTCTGGTTCGTAAGTAGACTATCGACGACAAAATTTGATTGGATCAATGGGCAAACTTGCTTCGCAGCACAGAGATACATCTTGATTGCCATAGAGTAATAGTATGAGGCGCTAATTGGACCTCGTAAAGTCTGCCAATACAGAATACTGGTGTTATACCCGCCGTCGAACACGTCGTGATCGATTTAGTTTCATGGTTCACGATAAGGCACGATCTCAACATGATCTCATGGTTATCATGGTATGTATTATTTTGTTTTTTACAATAGGTGCCTCTATCCACGTCGACCACTACATCTATTACCTAAGCCCAAATAAAAGATAAATTGAAAAATCTCCTCTTGATGCCGTAGGGGATGAGACGCTTGTTCACAGCTCTGTACGGCAGGACTTGGCTGCGGGGTTTCTTTCCCAGCGGGTTAGGGGGTCAGAATATACCCGCGATAGGTATGTCTGTCGTAAGAGGCGACTAAAATACCAGATTCAAGGGCAATCCTTTTAGGTTGCCAGTGCAATATATATCTTCTCCAAACGCAATTGTCAACCTCACCTATCCGTGGCGAATCCTGTTTCATTAGCAGCCGAGACTCTGGCGACCACGAACACCTCATGGATCTAGGGGGTGGGAGGGCGGTATGGCCAAGAAGGTCGCATGTGGCATCCGACAAAGGACCATCAACATCGATAACAGTCCCCAAGGCCTTCGGGGAGTGTCCTTATCGCTACAACAATAACAACAGGTTTCTGTCCCAACACAAAATCAACACCGTCGCTCTCAAGCGAGTTCTATGCCAGCATATCAACCAGCCAGACATTCTAGTTTCATGCGTTCTAACCATAGTTTTTTTACGCGTTAAGGCCGTCATCAGAAAAAGAAGACCTTATTCCAAGTTTGTTGGTTGTGTTGGTATGACCGATCTAAAGCGCCAGGGCACAATTCGGGTAGGTATGGGATTTGGGTTTTACTCGCTTGTTACGACAAACATAACTCCCAGCGTGTATATCCTTAGCCCTTCAACCTAGTCTCAAACCTTCAGGGAGCCCAATTTTCAAAAAATCCATTCCTGCAACACCTTGTATTTTATTAAATAAGAAATAAGCATGCAAATATGCATGTGAACATATTTTGCCTACTGACTTTTTTGCTTTCCCCACTCCGGTTTGATTGAGTTCACATAACTTGTTGATATGGTAGATGTTGCAATTTCCCCATATATCTTTACATCTCTTACCCTACACCTCTAATGCACTATCTGCTTCAGCCTCCTTCTACTGGCATCTAGTTGGTTTAAACGTTCGCCACACTTTGCATACTATAAAAGTTAGAGCGGCTCCGAGCTGAGTTGAGCTCAGCTACCGTTTCACTGAACTTGCCTGATTAAGCAGTAACAATCTTGCCACTCGCGCAGGGATTCCCCCGTGTGCAGTTGCACAACCAACTTTCACCACTTACACGTCCCCAGTATCAACCGTAGTAAACAAGGAGCTCATGCGGGGTATTGTTCTACGCCGGCTGCATCTTTGACGTGTTCTGTTTGTTGTGACGCATTTGTTGCGCTTGAATGATGCTAAAAGGCCTGAATAACTTTGAATGGCTCAATACCTTGAATGTCTTTAAATGTTTGAATAACGTGAATGGCTGAATGAAGTTCAGATCTAATATTGCTTCCATATAAGGAGGGCATACCCAGATAATTGTAGCAATGGGAGAAGAAGAGTGATGTCTGGCGAAGGATCACTTTAAATTTAAATCTTTTGAAATAAAATGGAAAAGGTACTTAAGATCGTTTGTGCAAACAAAAACAAGTAAATAAGTTTGAGTTCGCATGGAATCGAAAACTATATACCCAATAGTGGGTTGTGGAAAGCTAAAAATTCGTTAAGAAATGTTCTAAATAAAAATAGCTCTCACCATTCGAATGCCAAGGTACGTAATAGATGGATCATCTGAGGGAAAAGAATTCAAGCTCAGGTAAGAAAGTGGAGAATTGGGCGAGTGAATTTGCCCTGGGTCATGGTCCCAAACGAACTACACCTAGTCCAAGGGCAAAGGATAAGGACGTGTTAGGCAATATAGAATTAGGAGGATAGTCGTGATTGATGTGTACTGCTGTTAGGAGGTCATTGGTAAGCGGTAGTTGTACTGGGCTATCCCAGAGCAAAAGTAAAGCTTTGAGACACAAGAATTCCCAACGCTGGATACTTCAGTTGACCGATCACAACATTTTTTCCAGGCTGATGTCGATGCCATTTACCATCCCCTCTTTAAAAAAAATCAGCTCCCACGGGAGTTCCATCTTCAGTACCATTTTTTCAGTAATCAACTTTCCACCTATCAAAAATTAACAAATGAAAACAACATCGAACTATTTCAGGATTAAGATAATCAGTAGCGCCTATCATAGTTCCACAGTCTGTTCTGCAGCTTGCTCCTTTGCACATTGTTCTTGAACAAGCCGACCTCGGGTCAGCTTAATAAACTCTGAGCCGTAACCAGGGCATGATAGGTGCCCCGATCAACTGATAATGCCAAGCGCGCAGCCGATCGGTTTAGTAAGGCGCACATTTTTCTGATGTTTAGCGTCTTAGCAATGCCCTTGCAATTGGGATTCCTGCGGCGAGACCCGCCGAAAGGGATCATTAGAGTGTTACCTTGAAGCATCAGTGAAAGCTGCCATTCAGCGCAGTCTAACCAGTCTGTAGATACGGCTCATTGGCGGAAGGGTTGGGAGGAACGAAGAAAAGAGATCATAACAGTGACCAAGTGGCCCTACATAATCAAGGGAAGTTTTGGGTGTTCAACCTAGCCAATCTGAAAAGTCGAATACATGTTTGGACATTTGGTGCGACAAGATATCTAATTACTAAGGACATTGGAACATGATGGATTGAAGGACAGATGTAACTCACCCTTTAGACCAATTGGCTAACGAAAGGTAGCTGGCCCATAAGATAATATGGTGTCGGAAGTGACCATAACAGTATACAAGCATACTTATGTATTCTCATCAGAGGAAGTTTCCATCTGATCCAACCTTACTTATAAGGAGGTGAGACCGTATGACGGTACTGTGGATTAACTGCCCGCAGTTGCATGAAAAGTCTATCATAGAATGATGGTCAATTTATAGACCAGCGAACATAACACAATCAACTTACTAAAGGATGGGTAAATGAATTACTAGCAGCTAGTGCCACCGTTAGATAATATGATACTACAACTGACCATAAGAGTGTTCAAGGCAACTAGCTTATCATTAGACAGGGGAAGCAATGCCGTCATCGGTGTTGTTGTTGTTGTAGCGATAAGGACACTCCCCGAAGGCCTTGTGGAGTGTTATCGATGTTGATGGTCCTTTGCCGGATGTAGATCCGGTATGTTCCGATAACAAGCACCATAAAGGTACTAGCCCGACCATCTCGGGAACGATTTGGTATGACCCCATACAGCCTTCTAGGCCATACCGCCCTCCCACCCACCCCAACATCCATCAGGAGTTCGGGGTCGCCAGAGCCTCGGCTGTTAATGAAACAGTATTCGCCATGTGTAGGTGAGGTTGACAATTGGGTTGGAAAAGTTATATATTGCGCTGGCAACCCTTTGAGAGGGTTGCGCTTCACAACCCCTTGAATCAATTTGGTATTTTAGTCGCCTCTTACGACAGGCATGCCTACCGCGTGTATGTTCTAAGCCACCTAATCCGCTGGGGCCCGTCTGCGGTGTCTACCGGGTTGGTTAGAAGTATGGATGGACAGACTGACGGGCATACGGTCACATCTCAAAAATTTGATGAGTCGTTGGACTACCGGGTGGAAGAAAGAATAAGTACGAGGGTAAATAAACGGGTCGGTGGGGGGAGAAGATGCATGATGAGGCTTGGTAAGAGGGCCATTACTTATACGACGGTGGTGTTTGCAAGACGTACGAACTAATAGACGTACGAAATAATAGAGAAGTTAAGCACTAATGTTTCAACCGAAGGTCGGATGTAGGATGGAAAAGGTTAGCGGCTGAGCAAATATGATGAGGACTTAAAAGAACAACGAACTGTCGGACTAACGGACGATCAAATGGCCGAGATCGACTAACAAAATTTGATGGAGCTGTGAACTTCGGTACCTGTAATACTTCATAACGCTGTTGGAAGTAAAATACTATACCCTCTACTTTCTCACTACTGGGTATAACAGCATGCACAAGTAACAAAAAAAAACCGATCTCCACCCAAATAATAAGCCGTCAACATGTCTATTCTTGAGCTTACACAGTGGGATTTCAACACAACAAAAACCTCTTTCGGTCTCATTGTCCAGCAATGACAATAGCCAGTAACATTTTCATTGGCTTCGATTGTTGATCGTTCACTACTAAGTCGTTGGTGTGTGTGAGTGTATCTATGATCGCACAAATGCAAATTGTGATCAGTAATGCTTGATCCGTTGCGCTTATCAAACTTTTAGTGGGTTCTTTGCATATACTCCATATGCACCCTCCTTGCCACGCCATGTAAAGCTGCAATGTGACGAGGAAAAATTGCGATCGAAGATACCGATCACAAAACCAACAGCTGCACTAACGTTCAACACAAACAATAACAACAACCACTCGTGTGATTAGAACAAATATCAAACAAGAGCTATTGAGCCTTCGTCTTACGCCAACTTCAAATATCACATCTTATGTTGTTGTATTGTTGTCATTTATTCTACATTCTTGTATTGTCTGTCCATTATAAGTACATGAGTGACTTTTCAACTGTAACGAGTTGATTTGCATATTTTTTTTTAATTATTTTTTTCTTTCCACACATTTTCATATTTTCACATTTTCACGTTTGGTAGTGGTGGTGGTGGTGCGGAGTGCTGGCGTACCAATGAAGCTATTAACTCGTTAAGTGGCCATGAAGTGGATGGTTTGTTGGTTGGTTTGGTTATTCGCTTGGTTGGGACGAGCAAATAGTCAGTCAATCGTCTTCGGCCACCATTAGCACCCATTGCTCTATTCTTCAACACTTAAGAATGCCAATAGCTAACGCCCGATTTGTGGGTTAACGGTAAAGGTAATCATCAGCTGCGCTCATAATTTATGATTAGTTGTCATCACTACCTGAACGAAGAAATGAAGGGGATGTGTTGCATGCTCGAGGGGTTATGAAAAAGTATATTTTTAATTAGGTGGGAAATTAGTTTATTCAAAGACTAGTAATGTATAATTGAAGAGACGGAGAAGCAGTACCTTCATGCGGTATGCTACGACTTACAAAGAGGGAAGCTACTCGCCCCAGCGGGTTAGGGGGCTTAGAGTATATCCGCGGTAGGTATGCCTGTCGCAAGGGGCGATTAAAATACCAAATTGATTCAAGGGGTTGTGTAGCGCAACCCTCTCAAGGGGTTGTCAGCGCAATATATAGCTTCTCCAACCCAATTGTCAACCTCACCTACCCGTGGCGAATCCTGTTTCATTAACAGCCGAGGCTCTGGCGAGCCCAACTACTGATGTATCTAGGGGGTGGGAGGGCGGTATGGCCTAGAAGGTTGCATGTGGTCATACCAAATCGTTCCCGAGATAGTCCGGCTAGTGCCTTTATGGTGCTTGTTAGCGGAACGTACCGGATCTGCATCCGGCAAAGGACCATCAACATCGATAACACTCCCAAAGCCTTCGCGGAGTGTCCTTATCGCTATAACAATAACAACAGGCAAGCTACTCTACCTACTCCAAGAGATTTATGCTTGAAAGGGAGCTACATTATGCCGCACTGTCAAGCAAGCTTGCGAGCCTTTTCAGTCTTATGCAGCTACGTTGAAGCTTCTTAATGACTTGAGTTCCAAGGACAAGTTTTTGTTAGGAGGCGTACGAGGGTACAAAAAAAATACAAATAAACTTACTAAACAGCGTGTTAAATCAGAACTTTTGGGTCGTCCAGAGCCTTTCTGTGAGGTTATCAAAACACATATAAGGTAGGCTATGCGCAACTAGAAAACTCAACAGTTTGGATTGATGGCCTGCGACAAACCCAGTCAGAATTGCTCAGTCCAAACGAATATCGGCCAAATTCAGCAATTTAGGTGGAACTTTTAATGGGACATTGTGGCCTACGTTATCATTCATTACGGGTGAATCCATCGGGTAAAAAAGCTTTAGGCTTTGTGAATTTGATGACGGAACCACGGTGAAATTCTCTTTAAATGTGGTGCTTTCACAAAGCAATTAATTTGTTCATGCACCTCTTCGCAGCATATCACATCCCGGCAGTCTGCCCTCCCGTCACACTGAACGCCCATCTATCTATTCGACTATCAGCTGAGCTTGTGTGTCCATTTCCTTATATATTTTTTTAATTCATTCATTAATCATCCATCCGTTCGTTCTACTCTCGTTTCAACCAATTTTGCTAACTTCTAAGTATTCTACTATATGCGGAAGCTTCTACATTCAAGTACCTCCTAAGAGGGGATCAAGGGGTTCATAAGCGCAATACAAAGCTTTATAGCTTCAGAGCTTCCGCAACCAAATTTTCAGCCTCACCTACGCGAGGGGAATCCTGTTACAAATATGAATGTATCATATATGTACATATTTAGTAGGCGAGGCTGGGGTGCATTGGCCTAGAAGGTTTAATGTAGTCATATTAATCGTTCCCGAGATGGTTGGGCTAGTACCTTGATGGTGCATATTACCGGATCCGTATCCGCCAAAGGACTACCAAGGTTTTGGGAGAGTGTCTTAATCGTTATTACAACAACAACAACGTTTTGCTCCACATCCTGATGAAAACACAAAAGTAATACCATTATCCTGCTCCACTAGCAATCTTCCATTGAAAATATTTCAAAAGACAAACCCCGAAATCTTTCACAAATCAAAATATAGTTTATTGGGATATCAGATGAACCTCTTTTGATGTTGAAGCTCTATCATGAAACTTTAAGAAAGGTTTATTGTAGCGCTTGTATGACCTCTTTAGGCTCAACTTATTCCCCATCCTACACTTAGAAGGAGTCCCTCCTCTATTACAAAAACCATATCGTATTTGATTTTCTGTACCTATCTTGAGGCAAACCGAAGACATAGCCGAGCCTCGTCGAACTTATAATCGAGGTATTTCGACTTCGATACCTTCCATCAAGAGTAGTATGGATATTTCACAGAATCATTTCGATAGTCAACTACCTCCACACGACTCACAACCATAAGTTCGGCTAAAACAAGTCGACGGTATAGCAGAAGAACTCTACAGGATGACCTACCGTAGAAGTAGGTCTTTTACTTCTTTGTAGCAGTTACAGAAAGTACGTCTCTTTTGAGAGCCATTTCACAAAACAATTTTTTGTTTAGCAAAGAAGATATTAGTTCAAATAGGAGCGTATAACTATGCTGGTATGGTAGATGTCACAAACCCTTGGGAAGAAATAAAAAGAGATATGAGTTGCATACGAAAAATCAAAAAGAAAAGGATTTATCAGATCTCGCAGAAGAAATTAGGCTGATACTTAGAAATCTGGCGGTGTTGGCCAAGAAGACGGAATTATTTTTCAAAATAAATGCTGGTACCACTTAGTCCGATTTCAAGATCAAACTTGCTAGAGACCAGCAACACCAATGTGCCCAGGAAATTATGCTAGTTCTGGGTTTTGGTACCATATTAGAACCCATTTCTGTGATATAGACCAAAATGTGGACCAGGGTCACCCCAGCATGTGTTTTAAAAACACGGGTAGCAAGTAGAATGTGCTAATAAAGGTTTCAACAAGGGGCTGCGGTTAAGAAGAAGAGTGATAGGAAATGGGAGAGTTATACGAAAAGCCATAGGCAGAGAAAAGAGAAATAGGAGTGTGAATTGGAGCGGGGTAGAGGGGAAAAAAAGAGGCTGAGAGAGAGGAAAGAACATGGGAAATAGAGTTAAAAATGGAGAACGTGCGAGGGGAAGATGGAAAGGATAGAAAGCAAGAGAAGGAATGCATATGAAGAAAAATCAAGGGAGATTGAGCGAAAGGAAGGCAATTAGGAGTAAAAGAGGAAAAAATCGAGAAAGTGAAGGGACGAAGATATGAAAGAAAGACAGGGATAACATGGAAAGGAGGCGAGAGAGCGGAAGGAGAAATAAATATTTTTTGTTTACGCGGAGAGTAGAAACAAAGAAAAGAATGGGATAGAGTAGGTTAGGTTGAACTGGCCGGTCCATGAGGACCTCACATAGACTGAATGAGTCCGTAGTGTTACCAGAAGTTTGTTTTAACAACCAAACTGAAAAACCCTATCAAAAACCAGGTCCTATGTTATAAAATAACTCCGCCCTCTTGGCAAATACTAGAAGCTTCCTAGGACTCAAGCCACTTGCTGCTTCTAGATCTGACAGCTGTATCACTCCTAATAGCTGGAGTCTTAGCCTGGCAAGCGCAGGGCACAAGCTCAAAACGTGCTCGATCGGTTCCTCCTCCAACCCGCACTTCCTACATCTGCTATAACTGGCCAAGCGTAATTAAAGGAATTTGACACCAGAAGGCAGTGTCCAGTCTGAGTACCCGTCATGAGGGATAGAGTAAGTCACACACTTTTTCAAAATAGGCAAACCCTCGAACGGACGTCGTAATTAGATTGGACGAGATTAAGAGAAGGTGAAAGTTGCACATGATTGACCAAGCAGGAAAGGCGTGAACGCAAGAGTGGGGCTGTAAAGTGTCGAAGATTATGCGTAGGTCTTACAACCTTAGACTAGCAAAGTTACTCCCATCATGCCGGGTTTTCTGACTGGACACTGCCTTCTGGCGTCACATGCCTTTTTAAATTAGGCTTGGTCTGCTTGGTGATAGCATATGTAAGAAGTGCGGGTTGTAGGTGGAAACGATCTAACACGTTTCGTGCTCGTGGCCTGCACTTGTCAGGCTAACACTCCAGCTACATATCTGGAGTGTTACAGCTGTCAGATCTAGAAGCAGCAAGTGGGTTAAGTCCTAGAAGGTTCTAGTATTTGCCAAGAGGATGGAGTTAGTTTATAACATAAGTCCTGGTTTTTGATAGGGTTTTTCAGCTTGGTCATTACTACGGTCTCATTCAGTCTATGTGAGGTGCTCATAGACCGGCCAGTTCAACCTAACTTACATTAGTAAACTTATATTTTCAAAGGCTTAGCGTTTTATTTATAAAATATATTTCAGAAAAACTGGAACAGCGCGATACCAGGACGTGAAGGGCGACGTTTAGTGTTTAGTAAATCTCCTCAAAGCCTTTTCTTTGGGATGTGGTATTTGAACTTTTTTCCTCTTATCAACACTGAAAGAAAAAGACTGGTAAAATCAACCGAAATACGGGTCAATTCAACCGAAATTTCGGTAAATTTTTATCCGTCGCAACAAGATGTTGAATTAACTGCGCACAAATCGTTGATTCGTAATTGACCGTTTTAGTAGTCAAATGAACACAAAAAGTTGTTGCGACAGCTTTGTACGAAAGTACCTATGTTGCGGCATTTGCAAGGCAGATGAGTTTTTACTGAGATCTTTTCATGGCAGAAATGCACTCGGAGTGCTTGCCGAACAGTGCCGAAGGGCGATCCCGCTTAGAGAATTGTCTTCTAATTTAAAAACCTTATTTCTAAAATTTTTATGTTGCTTTGCCCGGGATGTGAACCCAGGGTTTTCGGTGTGGTAGGCGGAGAACGCTACCATCACACCACGGCGGCCGCCATATACATACGTAAATATGTGCATACATATAGTACACAGCATACATAAGTACAAAGTAGAGAGCAAAGTGAGCGTAAAATGCTCTTTGAAATTTGCTCATGTATTGACTGTTGATCGCTGTTGAAATGACCAGTGAGGTCAGTTGTGTTAACAAAAAAATCAGTTAGATTAGGAATCTGTTAATTTTACAGAATTTTGTTAACTTAAGAGCGACAATTTCTCTTCTGTTGAAATGACTAAACTAATTTGTTCGCTTGACAAAGAACTCGGTCGAATTAACCATAATTCGATAAATTTCACAGAATTCCCATTAAGTCAAGAACAACAGAACCGATTTGTTG
Source organism: Eurosta solidaginis (assembly GCF_040869045.1). Taxonomy (NCBI): domain Eukaryota; kingdom Metazoa; phylum Arthropoda; class Insecta; order Diptera; family Tephritidae; genus Eurosta; species Eurosta solidaginis. Next base: position 28,091,108 of record NC_090320.1, read on the forward strand.
ATTTTACTAGCACCATTTCTTTCAGTGAAACAAGACTCACAACTCTTCATATTCAAATGAGATATGAGATATGAGCTATGAATTATTTCCAAATTTGCATGTGAAATCAATTTTCATATTTTTTGTTCTTTTTTCCTTGCATTTTCGAATCCGGTTCTGTAACAAGACATACCAAAACAATACCAGAAAAATATAAATTAGAGTTTGTATTGAGAAAGCCCAAAAGTATGCGGACAAATGACCACCAATTGTTTTACAGCCAGTTATGACGAATTGTCAAAAATTACAAATCTATGTAAAATAAATTTTTTGATTTCTAACAATTAAACTGGTTTTTGAACTACATACTTCTTATGAGCAAGTATGCGCTTGTGATGTAATTTGAAACCAAAAAAAAAAAAAAAATTTCGCAGCGTCAGCATTTAATGGCTGAATTATGGTTTTCGGTGTCGCCAAACGATTTTAATTGTATCCAAGTGTACTGCATTTAAATTTTTTTTTTTTAGAAGAAAAGTCAGCAAAGCGAGGAGAGAGGGAAATTAATCGAGAAAAACATGTTTTTGCTACCGAAATTAACTGCAAAGTTCAGCGCAAAGCGCCCAAATGTCAGCGTGAAGGACCCCAGCAGCATAGATTGCGGAATATTTTCTCACGGCAGGCATAGATGTGGATGTAGCTATAGGAGTGCATATATGTATGTGTATTTGTACTTCAGTCCGGTTATGGGGTCAGAGGGCGTATTGTGCGACTCTGTGCTGCTGCTGCTGCTGCTGCTGCGTCTTATCGCAAATGACAAGGGAAAATGCTAACGGCATTACAACTTCCGTTAATGCAAATGCCAACACACAACAGCGGCGATAGCAATTGCGAACAACGGTACAGCGCGTTCGCTCGCTATGCTTATGATTTCCTGCAAATTTCACGTGAAAAAAATATAATTTGTTGCATACCTTTGATAGCGTGTTGGTACTTGGACTCGCCTTTTTTTGGGGTGAAAACACACGAAAAATGCAGCGAAACATTTTCTTGAGTTGCAGCCGGTTTTTTGTGAATTTTGTGTTGTTGCTGTATTTGTAAGCATTGGCGTGGTGCGAGTTCTAAAGAACGAGGGGTAAAAAACCACATTTTAGACTTAACAGATCCCCTGATCTAATGATGTGGTTCCAGGTTTACCTTACAACTTCACTTACTGGGTGGTGACTAAATTAGGTTCTGCATCGAGATGGAAGTCTTTTAGTAAGATTTTACAAGTGAAAACTCAGGCTTCGCTACTAAACTTTCGAGTTGTATTACTTCTTACCTGCCGCAATATGTTATTTTTTCATGTACTTATTTATTTCCTCTACTCTTACCAGATGAAGCGATGATTGTAGGCCAAGATATCTCTAGTAGTAGTATCTCTATAGATCATACCGCTTCCTTAGCCCGGTATGTTACTATTGCATGTATCCCTCTCCACTTTGACTTGTATGAAGTTCATATGAAAACACAGACCACACAGCAATTCAGGTGCTTCCCTTCCGAGATTCGAATTCCGATTCCGAAGGCTTAAATTCCAGTCCTAACCGGGAACGAAAATGAAAATTTTGATTTCTCATGCGTCAGGTAGGTAATGTTAAGTTGAGTGAAGGCCATTTCAGCAGGCGAAGTACACTTGAACACAATATGAAGGTAATAACATATTACATGACGGGACGTCAGCCAGCGGGTTAGAGGGCTTAGGATGCAGGTATGCCTGTTATCAGAGGCGACTAAAATACCAAACTGACTCAAGGGATGTGGAGCGCAACTCTTTCAAGAGGTTACCAGCGCAATTTTTAGCTTCTCCAACAAAATTTTCAACCTCACCTACAGGCGCCGAATCGTGTTTATTTAGCAGCCGAAGCTCTGGTGACACAAAGTGCCTCATAGATCTAGAAAGTTCCATGTGGTCATACTAAATCGTTACCGAGAAGGTCGGGCTAGTAACTTAATGGTGCTTTTGACCGGAACGTACCGTATCTATATCCGGCAAAGGATCATCAACATCGATGACTTCCGAAAACCTTCCGGAGTATCTTTATCGCTATATGAACAACAACAACGGTGACGCAAGCTTAGCTATTTGGAGAAACGCTGCGATGTAGTTTCGAATAAGACCGATTTCGACCCTGCATAAATCTTTCAGAGATGTATATTGGAAACAATTGAATACTTCGTAGATACTTATGAGTTGAGACCGAAATACTTTCGCCCAGTTTTGGTAAAAGATCGACAGTCAAGCATGACGTGTCTCGATGATTCTACCACGTCATCCCAAATGCAGGGAGAATGGTCCTCCACTGTGTTGAACCGTACCTTTGTGTAATCCCATTGGACAGACACCAGTCAAAACCCTAATAACCATTCATAGATGAGCCTTGGATAAACCAATAAATTCCGCACACCACTTCCGGCCAAAAGGAATCTCGCTGCCCTGCAAAAGGTAATATCCACAAGCGTTTGCTTAGCTGACTCTAGGCCCATCATTAGAGGGCAGATTACAGCTGGCCGCGGGTACTTCGTATTCCCAACAGCCATCTATATTCAGTTAAGTTGTACCCAAGCGCGATAGGAGGCCCGCTTGAAAGTTCCCAGGTATATTACTATGATACGGAACTCGAATGATAATAAAAAAATAGTTCAACACAGCCATAAGCGGAGTCAAGCATTCCATTACCACCCTCGATTGCATCACAGTTGAATAAAGGGCTTCAATAGCCGCTGTTGTAGATGTTGTATTCTCTAGTAGCACTCCACAGCATCCCATCCTTCGCGGCCACCTCCGCTTGAAAGACGCTGTAGTGGTAACGCAACTTAAACTTGCGACTTTCTCTGAGCCCCTGACAGAAAGCTTCTCCTCTAACTTTCTCGTTCAACTTCGCCCGTCCGTGAACAAGTTAACCCGTCCACTGCCCCACATTAATTTCTTTCCCCACTTCTGTATTGAGGGGATGACTGTTCTAAAGGTTGCACAGGGGGCAGTTGTTGACACACAATAGTCTGTCATAACTGGGATGAAAATGAGAAACCCGATAACCCATGTCCTCCAGCTTGATCAGTGGCTGAGCCGCAGTCGCCTTGCCCGCAATATCTACCGAATGTGAAAACAACCAGCGCTGCACGTTGTACTGACACTAACATTTTGGTAATAGGTACTCGCCGCGTTTAGTGCGTCCCACCGGACCACAGCCCAATAAAACAAAATCAGTTTGACTAGCATTTCATAAAGCCAGTGTACTACGAAAGTCGCTCTTAATGACGTTCACCCTGTAGCAGTATAAGGCAACCGATGCCTTCTCAGAACTAGCCTTAACCACTTTCCCCAAATCTACGGTGTTCTGAAAGCGGGGATATTGTATCTCCTCGTAAAAAGAGCCAACTTAGTTTTTTCGGTGTTCACGGTAATCACTCACTCCAGAAATAACCTGCAAAACATCGTACAGGGTGTCAAAAAATGTATCTCTAACAACGGTTGCCCGTTCATCCGCATAGATTACCACTCAACATTCACTGCTTTCTAGCTGCATCAGAAGCTCGTTTGCTACCACAACGCGTAGCAAAATATTCTAGCTCCCCACTCCGCTGTGAAAAATCGTTTGCCCTGAAATTTGTTAATGTATTCCAGCAGTACCCTCGACTGCTATGCCAACCATCGCATTACGAAATGCCCCAGTTAGTATGAAGCCTTGCATTCCGATCTGAAGGAATTCTGCGAGAAGAATATACTTTTCAACGGGCCATTATTCATCCATATACTTAAAGAGATTGAACCAACGTATACCATGGCTTTTGTAAAGACTTTGTTGACCCAAAGACCACTAAGCCCTCCTCCCTGCTGTACGCCCTTGTGTATGAAAACTAAAATACTCATTCTTCATGTACCTGGAAACTCGCTTGTCACCGCCACCATCCACCAACACCGCCAGCTTTTCCACCCTTCTGTGCTACAAATTTAAGGAAATTAAAGCATTAGTGAAGGCGAATCACATTCAAAATGTATGTTGTTCTAGTTTTTTTCTCTCCCTCAATATAAATGCTTTTAATACTATTTTTGTTGTTGTAAGCAATATATTCCTTTTGATTGTTTTGCGTTGGCTCGCATACCTTCACATTGAGTTTGTGACACAAGTTTATGTTAAATTGAACGCTTTTGGTTGAATTTCCCACGATTTTCATTTTGATGTCCATACGCATTTTCGATTTTTCCACGCTCACCCGCTTTTATCTTAAATTTCCTTAACTTTTTAATCTAAATTATATATTCGCTTGGTCGAAATACTTTTAGTTAGGTAGCAAATGCTGCTCGTAAGATGAGAAGGAAATCCGGCTGAATTGCGATGGTGGTGATCGCATTGGTTGGTGGTGGCGACTGCTGTGTAGATGACGTTTTTGTTGTTGTCTTTTTCCTGTGTCTATTGCCTTTGGTTCTAGTGTGTTGATTCGCACGCTGACCGCCGACTATTCGCGCCTTTGTATCGTATAGCTTACTATTATTGAAGGGGTGTGTTTTGTGCATACCTTTATAGCCACTCAATCCTTCAATATGTTTTGGAATTTGAATATTTACGCTGCACAATGGGTTGATTTGATTACAAATGATCAGACAACATTCCGTTGAGATTTTTTCTCACTCTGATTTTGCCTCTCTCTCCCCTCCCCACACCTTCCCCCTCCCATCATCCACTCCCTCTTCCCATCCATCTTCCTTTCTCTTTCCCTTTATGTTTCCTTCTCGCTCTCTCACCTCCTTTTATTTTACCTGTCTCTCTATCTCTACCTCACTCACTCTCTACCTAGACTGCATCAAGATACTAGATACTTATGAGTAAAGTCTGGGTTGAAATAACAACAAAGAGAAGCAGCGGCAGCTTCGGCTTCTCGCGTAAGCTTGGTTTTCAACCCACCATAACTTAAGCGCAGCAACCACATCTCCATGAAGTTCTTGGAATAATGTTCTTCGCATTTGATCATCCAGAATTCGCGAACCAACTCTACCGTCTCGAAACAGGGTAGTTTGCGGACCCGAGTTAACAGTCAACTATAATAGGATCATTGGAGACTACCTTGCCTCAACTTTTCGCCACTATTCCAAGCCGATTTCCCTGCTGTAGGCGGTCACAACACCAAAGATAGCTTAAAGGCTGCTCCGTGCAAGCGATTTTGATTCCGTCGGTTCATCCTATCCATCTCCGCTTTTCTCGTTTTAACCTTAGTTCGTGCTGTTGTCCCCGCCGTTTTTTCTTTCTTATAATTTTTTTTATTTGCCATGACTAAGCTCAGTTGGGCTTCTCCTTGTTCGTTTGCAGAGGCGGAGTGCGCGAACAAGGCACTTCTATCTTCAATTTTGCCCTGTATCCTAATAAGCATCATCATATCATTCAGTCATCGGAGAGGATACCATAGCTGTATGCGACTCTTCAGTACACTTCAGCCACACTTCAATAGTGATTCCTATGAAGTACTTAATCTCCTTCGTCACGCCACACCCACAAACAATCAACAAGCAGTTATAGTCGAAAATGTTTATGTTTTTTCTCGTCAATTGTTGGTCTCTCGTTTCTCGGTCTAAAGCATAAGACCAAAGTCGGGGAGGAAGGGGTATTTTGCTTTTAAAATTATTCAATACCGATATAAGTGGCATTTTTTGTTATTTTGTTAGTCAACTTATTGCCTGTTCTGGGAAGAAAAATGTAATCATCCTAAAATTATTTCGAAATAAGTGGGCGTGGCGTCTGACTGAAGGAATCTTTAATATTACATATCTTCGTCACCATTCGTGCTACATCGTAATTTGGCTAGTAGGTAAATTTGTGTTGGTCGCCTTTTGGGCTAAGCTTTTAGAGAGAGAGAGAAAGAGAGAGAGAGAAAGAGAGAGAGAGAGAGAGACGGAGAGTGTGTCTAAGAGAGATAGAGAGAGAGGGTGTGTCTGATAGAGAGCGAGTGTGAGAAAGAGCCTGAGAAAGCGAGAGAATGAGAAGAAGATGCCGTGAAAAAGCAGGGGAAAGGTAAATGTATACTGCGAAACTTAGAAAAAATAGAAAGCCGGACGAAAACGGGAGAATTAAAAGTAAAAAACGGGAATATGGAAGGTAGGTGCGGAGAAAAAAGTGAGAGGGATCGAGTGAGTAAAGATGATTTTTGGAATGCTTTCAAAATTATGTTTCCCCTCGGTATTCGCCAACGAACTATGTGCCTGCTACCCACTGTGCGCCTCTCCATGACGGAATTATTCCCAGCATTTGCATTCCTATAACATAAGTATAGTTTCATGTTAGTGTTAGCATCGCTCGATTTCAAGTGGTTTGTGCAGTTTTTCGATCACAAACTCTCAAGCTCGTTGACTCAAATGTGTGTAATGGTTGCACTAACGTCCAGCTGCCATTCCCACCTTAGATACATTTGCAATGGATGATTATATAAATTTTATCTACAGCAAAAGAAAACTAAGTAACCTTGTTTGATTAAAAATTAAGCAGACCGTTGGCAAAGTAGAAGATGCGGAGCTGCATTTGGTGGCTCTGCACATCCTTCACTCAACAAATACTTTCGCTATGCAAATATCGAAGTATGAATAAAATAAATAACCGTACAATTTTAATCCAACACAAGCACCACCACTTCTTATTTACCTTTGCATAATTCCGTTCAGCTACGATGCACGGGCTGTTGTTTGATTCGGCGGTACTCTTTAAGCTCGTCGGTCCTCTTAGACACCGCAGGCAGTCCATTGCTGCTGTCGCGTCGTCTTGATTTAATATATTGCCTACTCATGTTCTTGTGCTACTTAAAATTTGTATATGTTTGTTTTTGTTACTGTTGTGATCTAGATCTGTTTTTTTTCTTGTCTTATTCTTCTTCTTCCTATAATTTTAATATTATTTACTGATCTCGTTAAACTTGTGCGCCCATCAACAAACTTCTTCTATACCTTCTTAAAGGTAGCTATTTATTCAGTTGCTCTTAATGGCCAGCTGTCGGCTAACTGATGGGCGATCCTTAAGCTTACCAAGCAACCCCTACTACAACAACTAGCCTACTACCCTTTTTAACGGCCTAACCAGGTTTTTTGTTCTTCCCCTTTGCTCTTCTTTGATTTAATTCTCGTTTAGAGATGAGGTGTGATGTGAATTTATAATTCTTCTCAGTTCATTTTTCACAATAACAAAAAAGGAGTAGTGATATTTAAAGAAAGTAGCGGTTGTAATTGGATATCAAAGTTTTGCTCATCCAAAGGCATTCCAAAAAGGGACATTGTCCGCGCTATGAGGGAAAGTGAAAAGTGCTGTGGTCTATGTGAAGAGGTTAAGGGCTTTATTGAGCTAATGCAGTAGCAGTCGCTTTCTGTATTTCATTTCACGTTTTTTTTTGCTGTTGTAATTTCCCTTTGAGAGATCTCTCTTGTCCTAAGTGTCCGAAAATGCTAAGCTGCAATATTAGGAACTTGAGTTCTTTATGACCTCAAGTGCAGTAGATGATTAATTTTTGATCTCGAAAAGGGCTGTTGACTGCGTATTTTATTTTCCATTATTGGCGCCACCCTTTTGTGTAATCGTCTTAAAATGGGTTACACACTCTCGTTGGCTGGTTGAGTAGAGATTGAAACAAAAATATGTGAGAAAATTTGTGAAAAATATAAAAAGGACAAGAAAATCTGAGTGCATTCGCTTCAGAGAAGATCAGCAGACAATCATAAGAAATTAATTAAAGATGTTATCAATATGCTCTTCAGACAGCTGAATCCCCAGGACTGCACATGAAATACTTTGTTGTTTTTGCTGCTGTGTAGGCATATAGCACTCATAAAGGCTTTGGATTCCGTGTCCTTTTGATTTCAGCAGTAGACGTATTGACGTGTTAGAACAATGCTCGTGTCTTGTTTTTCCACGTTAAAAGGCTTCCAAACTAGCAATTGAATTTGCTTCGACTTAAGCAGTTAGGTAGGTAGCCTTTGGCATAGGTTGCGAGGTGGGATGGGATCAGGAGCTGACGTATTCAACAATATTGTTTTGTTAAAATTTGTTATTGGCTTAGTAGGTATCGCACAGCTCTCTAATGGATCAGGCACTTCGTGATGTAGATGTCTGGTCATCTGGAGTCGAGTTAATTGCCAACGCAGAAAAAACCGAACCAGTATTATTTAGTAGGAAATTAAAGGTCCTTAATTGCACTTATGTTAAACTAAGAGGGGTGACCCTACTAGAGTTATACTAGGCAGTAAGTTGTCGTGGAAGCTCTACGTGGAGGAGAGAGTGGAGGAAACCTCCGCGGCAATGCATGCATGTCAGAGGATGCTATGAGGCATATATGCTTGTCGTAAGAGGCGAATAAAGTACCAGATTCAAGGCGCAACCCATTCAGGTTACCAGCGCGATATATAGCTTCTCCAAACCCAATTGTCAACCTCACCTATCCGCGGCGAGTCCTGTTTCACTAACAGACGAGGCTCTGGCGATCCCAAGCTCCTCATGGAACTTGGGGATGGGGAGGGATGGATGGTCTGAAGGTTTAATGTGGCCATATAAAACGTTCCCGAGATGGTCGGGCTAGCACCTTAATGATGCTGTGTTACCGGAGCGTACCAGAAAAGTACGTATACCAAAAAACTTGAGGGGGTATGCAGAGTATCAATGATTAGCATAATGGGAGCCCTAAAAGCTACCGCGGCAGCAGCATTACCGGCGGTACGATTTTCCTTCTACTTGACGTTGCGTTAGATCTATCAAAAGCTTTCGGAAGGTTCCTCCCTTCATCCAAGTCTCAAAAGGAGGACCGCAAATTATCTCTCTGATCAGCAAGAATCGGTGCAATTTAGGAACATAACATCTAAACACAGAAGTATTAAACAAGGGGTACCACAGGGTGGTGTCTTATCCCCACTTCTGTTTAACTTCCGTAATAAAATCCTCAAATCTCTTGCCCCCTGCATTTGGGATTGGCCGGCCAATTGCGTGCTACGCGTCCCCGATATGGTCGCCAAGCCTAAAGATTACACACTTGAAGAAAATACAGGCCTGCCAAAACACTGCTCTCAGAACTGCTGCGGGCTGACTTCTTATGTCCCCAGAACACCACCTACACAATGAGCCGAGAGTATTTCCCATTAGGAAGATAAATGAAATGCTGAACAAAAAGTTTCTATTGAATACCCAGAAGCCAGGCATCTGGCTGACGAGGCCACACCTCCCAGGGGCTTAAGGGGTAATCTCCGTAAGCGTTATGATGAAATACGGCACCTGAAAACACAGCCTTATGAAGCAAAACAGCACAAGCAGGTCCTCACTGATATCCACAAACAGACGTCGCACCCCTATGCCGGGAATTGCACGGCGAATCCTGCACTTAAAGAAAAATACGCAGAACTCGCAGAAGAGGAACGCACTCTCCCTAGGGAAACGCGCGTCACTCTAGCTCTAGCCAAAAATTCAATCAAATATATGCCCACATATGAATAACAACAACTTAGTTACTTCAGTCAAAACCTCTCTCCACCGGACCGCCAACAAAAACATATGAAGCACGCTTCATAACCACAATACCTCAAAAATCATAAAACATAATAAGAAATTCCTCAGTTTCATAAAGTATAAAATAAAACTAAAATAATGCGGATAAGCTTATGGTTAAACTAAATGTTTGTTTGTAAAACTATCTTCACACTGATAGTGTAATATTTGAAAATATGGTTGATGTAAGCCGACACCGAAACCGCCACCGCTAAACCATCTTGGACAACGATTGATTATAGTCTTAACCGCAATTCATTTGCTGGAACACCAACTAGAAACCAACGAAAAAATTGAGCTCCATTAGTTACTGCAAAAGCGCGTTTACTCTTGCAAGTACAATTTTTACATGAAGTAGTTAATGTAAAAGTTTGTTATTGAACTTAACCGGGGTGATTCCATAAAAATCGTTATGAGTGTATGCATGCTTGTTTGAGATCGATATTTCGTGAGTCATTGATTTGTATTTGTATCAGGCATGCTTAACCAACGAACCGATATCATTTCGTTACGATAATTAACGTTAATAAACGAAACAAAGTCATTTCGTTTCGTTTATTAACGTTAAAAACGTCAAATTAACGAAATGATTTCGTTTCGTTTTCTGCCATATCAAAACGGAATCAAATCGTTTATGTTCATTATTAATTTCAAACTATGCTGGCAAAGCTGATTGATGGCGGAGGCATTAAAGGTGAAAGCAATAGCCAAGCTGATTGCAACTTTTCTCATGAATTTTGACAGTACGAACATTTCTCAGAGTGTTTTTGACATTCCCACCAACGAATTACACAAACAAATTATATGGAGTTTGTGTGTGTATGTGCGCTCGTTGTTACCACCTTACGGCTTCACCATGGCTATAGCATTGCCAGCACAATTCAAACATAAAGTATCACGTTTTTGTTAACGTTTTTAACGTTAACGAAAGCTTTTCGTTTCGGTTAAAAACGAGATACAATTTATCTTGATAATTTCTTTATCGATAATATTTCGAAGTGTTTCAACGGAAACGGTGGAAATTTTTTGATAAACGATTAGCTTAACGTTAAGGTGCATCCCTGATTTGTATTAAGGTTGAGCAGAACTTCTGCTGAGAGGTTCGCTTTCACAAGAGGAAAAATCATTAAGAGTATAAATTAGCACTCTTCAAAACTCGCTAGAGATAGATAAGTGGAAAAACGGCGTGAGTACCAAGTACTCGTAAGGGTAGATGTGTAAACATAAATGTGCTCGTCTATGAAACTAGTGTTTTTAAGTTAATTAGAGCTAGTCTAGTTCAGAAGTTAAAACACCACCGAGGTAACTTTAACAGAAACAGCTTTGTCGACTTCTTATCGGTAACACTCGATTCCGATATGTTATTATATTGTAACGAATTCTGAGATATTCCTGATAATTATACACCTTCTGCTAACGTTCGAATCGCTGAACTGGCGAATAAATAACTCCAATATTCAGTATGGCAAAATGGTCTTTATTTAGACTACTTTGGGAGTAGTACTTAAAAAATTCGTTTATACTTCACTTCGATTATACTTCACGTGTTTAAATCAAATTGATTAGTTATTCCTCAGCTTGCGCTGCTTTTATACTCTCTGTTGCCTTCTTCGCATATTTCTCCTAAGGTCTAGAATATGTCTTCTGGAACAGTTGTATCTCATTCTTGGTTATTTAGCTATATGCGTGTGTATGTGTAAGTAACAACTTCTGCTGTTATCTGATGACTACATATGTGTACGTAAGATAATTTCTTCACTTCGAGCTGCTGGTTATGTCTGTGGAATATTCTTCCTTACCTTGTACATAAGTGTGTCTGTTTGCTTTAATATGTACGTGTACATAAGTGTGGCTGCTTGCTTTTTTGTTGCTGTGATTATTTACGAACAGCATAGTGATGCTAATATTCGCCACCATATTATTATCGAAAGCAAATTTGTATAGCAGAGTTATCGGCCTCTTATCGGGTTGTTATCAACGGGTGTCATCGTTTTTATATTGAAGCTTAGATAGATAGATGTGTGAGATTAAGCACTGCGACCTATTGGTCTATTGTGCCCTATATTGAAGCTTTATCGGTATATGTTTTATAACAAACCGATGATTCGTCGATAACAAGCCGATAAAGATGTGGTAACTAAAACAAATCGATGTCTTTTTGATAACAAAGCGACACTTTCTGGTAACAAATCGATAAATTTACGATAGCAAATAGATAAATTTACAATAGCAAATCTGTATACTTTAGATAACATAGCAACTACTTTTCGATAAATAATCAGTAACTTTTCGAAAATAAATCGCTTACAAATCGATATTTTTTATAAAAAATTGATAACACGCCTCTAAAAAATTGGTAACACTCTGATAAAAAACCGATTACTTTTCGATAGCAAAACAGTATTATTTGGTAACAAGTCGATACATTTTCGAAAATTTTTTGAAAATAAATCGATAACAAACCGATAACTCGTCAATAAGATATCTTTAGTTCATCAATAACCTTTGGTAGCGATAGCAAATTCATATCACCTCGATAACATATCGATAACCCGTCTATACTTCGTCGATAACACATCTACATCAAACCGGTAACTCGTCAATAACTCACCGATAACAAACTGTTTGTTCAAAGCAATTATCTCAAATAAACTTTACTTTACTTGTGCCCACATAACGTTATATTGTAGTGATTACACTTACGCTTACATTCTATATTCCCCCATGCCATTGGCCCATGCCGTGAGGATGGATGTTTTCACATCAACAATTTTTTTTTTTAATTTATTTAATAATTTGGGAAAAATGTAAGCAACGTGACACCAGGACGGACAAGGCGACATCTGTTTCGATTATACCTAGTAAATCCCTTCAAGGCCTTTTCTCCCGGGAGTGGGATTTGAACTACGATGGCTGAAGTGTTATAAACGCATTCAGCCACGTCATGCCCTCAGCTGTTGGAAACTTTATCCCAATTGCCTTCTTTTTTTAGTTACTGGAACATCCGAAGCAAAGTACCTAGGTTTATACCTCGTTCAAAGAAGTCATACCATATCATTTCCGCGATGATGGACCTAGTGTCAGAATGGTGCTGTTTTCCGGAACGTACCGGATCAATATCCCACAAAGGGCCATCAACATCGATACAACTCCCCAAAATCTACGCGAAGCCAACTTATCACTACACGAAGAGGAAGAGTGCATATGTCTTAATCGTATTAGGTTTTTTTTTTACTAACGCTGCACATCTTACATTTCCCATGTAGCTCAATAAAGGTATAGCTTGTGCCTACGGATGCATAAAGAGCGGTGGAGGTCTAGCGTTGGTTTCGGGGGATTGGGTAGATCCATGGCTCATATACTGACTACCACTGCCTGACTGATAGCAAGTTTTTCTTTGGCTTCAACTGAAGCTCGTGTGGGAAACTAGTTCAACAAAAACTTAGTAGTAAACATTCGTGGAACGCATGTCTCCTGTCCTGGCTTTCATTGAAGGTATTAATAATGAATATAAATGTCACAAGTGGAAGTACATGTCAATGCCGCGATTGTTCTCTCATCCTAATCTAACCTGACCTAACTCATCATAATACTGAATTCCTCCATTCCTACTCGTCAGCAGACGATTTCAGAGGTATATTGTGACAAGCAGTCTTCTGTCGACATATATAGGCCATTCTAACAGAGTCTGACAACCGAAATACCCACGAGTTATTGGTCCAGCAGCACTCCTCAAAATCTTCGAAGAGTTAACTTCCACAGTCCGCAATGTTTTGAACAGGCAACGTATGCGGTTTCTACAGACAGGTCTCAAGTACGGCCCTAGGTTGCCATTTTATGGGCGTGGAATTCCTCTTATTAATGCCAGCAAAATACATTTATATCTCTTATGAATCCACGTGTTGATATTTAACATTATAAAAGGTGACTCTTTAGCTTACTTTCGAGTTGCTTAGACTAGCCGATGATGTTGATTAGTTTTTCTTCAATACGCAGCACTCGCCTATAATTATTTGCTTGCTTGAATATCACTTGTTGTTTGCGGTTGCTAAAGCTTCGATAGCAAAAAAAAAGCTAAACCAAAACAGCAGCAGCTCAACGGCTCATCAGCATTCAGCCTACAGAAATTGATCCGCAAGCTGAGTGGCAGGATGCATTTGTTTGATTACTGATCCGGCTGTTTGTTGTCGGTTTTTTTAGGTTGTTGTAATGTCAGCGGTTAATACGAAATAATTACAGCCTGCATACTGAGCCAAGACATTGCGTAAAAGCAATAAGTGCGAGCCTACTTCGTCGCTTCCTCTACAACCGCGCCACCCAACATCTTATCCGCTGCGTATCTGCGCAGACTGATTGCAGTAACCAAAAACAAATTGCAATATTTCTCTATTTACTGTCGATGCTACTGTGTGTGCTTTTCTAGATATTTGTTGTTGTATCTACCAAGCACAGCTTGCATTGCATAGATGTTGGCGGCACTTCTAAGCTAGCCACAGCAAATTGACTGCAACGAACTTTGTGGTTATGCCGCTTAATCTTCTAGCACTTATAAACATATTACACTGTGCAACAAAGATCACATTTTTAAATGAGCCATAAGGTAGTTTGTAGTCAGACTAAGGGAGTCGACACGGTATTATTTCCGTTTTTGGCAAAAGCTGGAACGTCAAGCATGAACTGAGTCGATAATTTTACCTCATCATCCTTCTTACAGCTGCAGTAGGAAATATATTGCATTCTTAAAACATGTCTCGCATGAGGTGCCATTGGAGAATGACTCGCTAGAACTTCAATCATCATTGATAAAGTAGCCTTGGTGAGTCTAATGATTTCAACAGACCGCTTGTCATCCACCTCCGGCCAGAGGTATACCTGTACGCTGCAAGCCCAGCACAACCCAGGAGAGCTAGAATTTTTGCGTGCCAGTTGCCTGTGATATTGCTGTGGCCCAAAACTCAAACGATCCTAAACGAAAAATAGTTCGTGGCAATGGATAGGCGAGACCAGATACTCGCATACCACCTTAGATCACACAATAGCTGAGGTCAGATGTTGAATATTTGCTTGAATATCCGAGTAGATAGCTGAAATGGATTGCCCTTTCCCACACGCAATGAGATCACAATTACGCTATTAACTGTAGACTCCTGCTCTAAACGTAGCAACACTGGATGCCATTGCAGCCATTGGTTTTTTAATAGCAGCGACTTGCATTTAGCAGCCTCTACAGTCGGTAGCTTGAACTTGCGATTTATATCGAGTTCCTGATAGAAACTACGATCAATCCTTCTGTTCCAACTCTGATACATTCGTGAACCAGTTACCTAATCCACTGTTCCAGATGATTTTCTCCGCCATACCTCTCTCGAGAGAATGACTGTGTAAAAAGTTTCAGCGTGAGCAATTATCGGAACACTATAGACTGCCACAAATTTCGAAGTTGGTAAGGTTGCCGGAATCCTACACGAATTAGAAATCTCATAACGCATTTCATCCTGTTCAGCAACCAAATTGTATAGCTGTTAGCGCGTAGTCAGAATCAATATTATATCCCCATCGCATCCATACACTCAGAAAAAAAATCGTTCTAAAACGAACGAAACAAGTTCAAAATTAAGAACATTCGTTGACAAAAGTCTGTTAAGTACGTTTTTTCTTAACTCGTGACCGATGGGCTTGTTTTAAGAACAGTTTTTCCAAGCACACCGTTCGTATTTTATGACCAGTTTGGCATTGATGTGTGAAACTTCTGTGCTCATTTCAAGCACTACTTGGGCTTGATTTAAGGTTTTACGTTCTCACACTTCGAGAACGATTTGGGGTCCATTTAACATTTTTCGGTCTCAATTCAAGAACGGTTCGTGCTTGATCTTTGGTGGGAGGGGAAAGTATTTTTTTTTTTTAATAGGTACCCATTTATTTTTTATTAGTAATAATTTTTTTGTCATAAATAAAAAATATTTATAACAAACAATTTTTTATTAAAATTCAAAAATTTAAGAAAAAATACATATATACATTTTTTCATTCATTTCTCTTATTGAGAAGTTATTCTTATTTGAAGACGTAATCTACATATATACTTAAAACATTTCATAACAAGTTTGAGAATTACCTCTGCATATGTGAATGGAACTGAAGGAAAAATAAGAGGTAAAAAGAGAGAACATAAAAAAATTGTTTTAAAAAAATTCAGAGTTGAACGGTGATCGAACTCGCGCCACACGATATCAGTCACAACATCATAGCCGCTGTGCCACTACAACTGCTCGGCAGCTCGTGCCAAATGTTGTATTTAACTTTGTAGTGCATACGAATTGTACCGTTTCATTTTTCTTGTACTTAATTTAAGAACATTCGTTCTCATTAATAGACCATTTCTGTGGAATTTTGACAAAACAACTTATTTCAAATCTGACAACTTTTCAGTAGAGCTAAATATGTGATTTGAATAAAACTGAAAGATATTTAATGCAAAGTATACAGCGGATATAATAAAAGGAAATTTGCCCCACATTTTAAAATGTATTTCTTAATTTTTAATACAGTACTTTTCTTTAAAATGCCTTTAAAATTATACATGTTGTTATGTCAAAATTTTTTTATGTAAAACTTATACTTATTTCAATTAAGTTGTTTTGTCAAAACTATTTTCTACATAAAATAGATAAAAATTTCCACCTATTTCAAAATAGGTTGTTTTGTAAGACTTAGCCAAGCAAACAAGTGTGAAATAAGGTGAAACGTAAAAAACACATAGTATATTTTTATGGAAATCCAATAACTTTTATGAATAGTTACATATGCATTTATTTAAAATATTAAATTTTATTATTATTATCAAAATCTCGTTATTCATTTTCTTCGATTTCATCAATATCTGAGTCTACTTCCACTGCGCAATCGCCTTCAACTTTTAAATTTTTGTAGTAACAGTGGAACTCTGTGTTTATAAAAGGTAACACATCCAACAAGTCTTTCTTCTTGCTGGAAGAAATAGCCAGGGGTCCTGCGTAGCAATTATTTAACGAAAAATCCAAATTTTTTCGTCGTCTTTGATTAATATTTAACTCCTTGAATCTTTCATTACAGTCAACGGAATTCTTATAATGCAATCCGCCTTGTGTAGACTTTTTATACCGCAAACAGCGTATATTTTTCCATTCGAATTTCTCGCCTGTGGGAAAACATAATTTAAAAGTGAATAAATGAATTATATATTTATACATATCATCAAAAGATTAAAATGCTGCCTCCGGGTTTGAAAACTTCTCTTTATGACTATTTCCAAAAGAAATTTTTGCAGTGTGCTGCTTATTCCATTTTTTAAATCCATTTTTGACAACTTGTGAACCCGGGGAAAATATTTTCTACTATAACTTATGATAATATAATGAGATAGGGTCTTCTCGAAACGCCTGCAGACCTAAAATGATTTTTCACTCAGACTTTGATAAAATAATGTATGTGTGTACCTGAGCTATTTGTTGTTTTCCAATTAGAGTTATTTTTTAACAAGCCGGAAAAATCAAAGAAGTCGTTTTGTTTTAGTTCGTGAACGATATACTTTTTGTTCGCAGCTGCGATAAGGTTTGCTCAATTATGTGGATGTTGGATAGATCCTGAAGAATTTTTTTCTTTTTTTCGATTTGGGCATGTACTGTGTCACATTCCATCTGGGTGTGATCAACTACAAGAAATTTGTGGTCAATAGTTTCAATAGTTGTGCTTTTTAAAACAATTTGGAACATTGCACAGATATTGGCATTGCGATTTTGCCCATGGCATAAGTCACTATATAAAATAATGTGTTTGACCATCGGAGGTACCGTTGAAAGGCATTTAAAAATACACGACCCAATATCATTTGATTCCCTCTTTGCGATTGTCTCATTCCAAATGAAACAATGGGCTTTCTTTGTAGATCCCTCATGCATTGTGAAAATATATGTCTATAACGGACGCTTGTAAAAAAACACTGATGCATTTATACGTGGAGTCGGCAAACATTGTTGTAAATCCATTGAAAACATCATGACAGTTTTGTCGGCTACAGAAAGTTGTTTATCGGCTTTCTTACAGCTTTAGGCAAAGTCTGCTTGGTCGTGATGCTCTTTTTATAGTGACTTAAGACTAGATTTTTCTTCGGCGTCCAAAGAATTTTGTATTTGCAACATAAACTTCTCGCAAGTGTTGCACAAATCAAGCTGCGGCTTTTTGAGTTTGATATTCAAAGAACGAAAATTTTCACAATATTTCGATTTTGAAACTGGATCATCAAATTTTTCCGCATACAGATTGTATAACTTCGAAATATTGAGATCACTTTGGAAGTACAACATGTTGGTGTGTCTACGGCTATAATGACTTTGATATTTTGGTATGCTGCTTATGTGCTCCAAAACTTCATTATGTTTTCAATTGAGAGTTTGTGTGATGGAGCGTGTTTTCCGCGGCGATCTCCCTTAATAAGTCCACCACACTCCAGCTGAACTTTGTATTTGTTTACTCTTTTGATCACTTGTTCGGTTTCCCCAAATATTTTTAAGAAACACATTTTACATACCCGATGTCTTGCGGAACTGATCTCAAAGTGATACAAATAGTTATATTTGCGATCGCGAGGATTTGCTGATTTTCGAAAAGTTTCAGAATTTTTCGCCTCAACTTCAATTAAACTTGATACAAATTGTCGGCGTTTAGTGTAGTCCCCCAAACTCCAATAATTTTTAAAAAGGGTTTTCTGCTGGTCAAAGTTTAGTTTTAAGTGACAGTTCCTGCGGCATTTTTTTAACCTTTGAATTTGTTTAGCTGGCATTTTTTTATTTTTATTAGTATAGTACTCTTTACCCAAATTTTTGTTTTGCTTATTAAGTTTTTTGATTTCCTTCATTCTTGGGGGAGAATCATTTTCTTCGGGTAGATCCCAATTAGTACTATAACTTGCGACTACTGATCTGTCTTCGATATTCTCCGAAGTAGAACTCAAATTCGACAGAGTAGATGGTATATAATCCGAGTAAAGAAAATCTGTGTCATAAAAAATATCTTCATTACCACAAGATTCTGGACTTTCTGTATCACTTTCACTGTTTTTCGTATTTTTTTGTTGCACGTTATATGAATTTAGTATATCAATAACACCAGTATCAAAAGATGTCATTGCCTCATTAGGTGGTGGCTCTAACACTAATCCATCATCATGAAAATATGGCTTTGACACACTTTGTTTCTGATAAATTAACTAGATTTGTATTTTTAGACACTTTCCTAGCCATATCTGCAATCTGGCGTCCCCTTTGCATATTTAGTTTTAATGGTTTTATTGTAACCGAAATCACTTATTTTTGAAATTTTTTCAATACAGCATTTGGCAAAAGCACTTATTTATAGATAAAAAATATATTGAACACTCTTTTCACTTTTACAAAAGCACGTATTTCAAAATAAGATGTCTTGTTTTTTCAAAATTACACCGATACAAATTTCACAAAACAAACTATTTCAATATAAGTTGCCAAAAAAATTAATTGTAATTTGACATAACAATTTATTTGGAAAAAGGGTGCTTTGTGAAATATGATTTTTATTTTCATGGCCGCCTTAAATCGAAATAAGTTGTTATAGAAAAACTACAATGATTACAATTATTTGAAGTTTTTCGAATTTTTCGACTTAACTGAGAAAAGTTGTTTTCACCGACGCAGTTTAGAAAAAAAATGAGTTAAGTTGATTTTTCGGATACTGTAACTTTCTAACTAAACATCATAGAAATAAACCAGTAAGACCAAAATATGCATACCAATTGACAAAATTACATGCAATTAATATCTAAAATATTTCCTATCTTGAGATAAGTTGTTTTGTCAAAACTCCACAGATTTGTTCATAATTTAAGACCAGCCGTTCTCTTTTAAAGAAAATGGTGTCAGTTCAAGAACAAGGTTGTTGTTTTAAGAACAGGTCGTTCGTTTTTCAAGAACAAAAAAGTAAGAACATGAAGAGCTTGAATTGAGTCCGGTGGTGCTGGATTTTAGAACGGTGTTTTTCTCTGAGTGTAGGTGCAGATTAAAAGATTGGAGAGAAGTCATCCCCACCTACAAAAATCAACACATTTGGACGGTGACCTGCGGGTTATTTTACTCTGGGTACCATCCAGTTGTGAACTGAAATGTTATGGTTGCAGTTCTACTACAGCTCCAGAACTCTTTTTGCTTGAGATGATGCAGCAGGCAGCGGAATCTGAGCCATTGCACTGAGACTGAGTAACCTTTGCCCACCCACTCATTCCTCGTCGACTAATGAGTTTATCGGCCGCTCGTCGGTGCTGTCAGTCTTAAAAAAGTTGGCCACTCGGTTCCATTCCTCTTTGAAAATGGCTGTACTGGCCCGTCGGATTAGCTACCGCCAAACATTCTCTGAGCAACCTCACAACACCGAGCCGTCTTTTACAGGAACGCAGACCCATTTTGCATCATCTGCCTCTTTAATATGCCATTGGCTTGCGGCGACCCAGCCTCCCCACCACCAGAAAAATCCTGGTCAACTGCAGCATTCGGGCTTACTTCTCTAAATCCTAAGAAGCATCATGACAGCCGTAGAAGCTACAGGATTTTTGTAGCCAAGCTTAGATCACAATAAGCTTTCCTTTGGAGTCGTCTGCTTGTCGGTTTTCGCCTGATTATTGCTTTCCGCCTGCCTCGACTTTTTAGCGTTCGAGGAAAAGCTGGGGAAGTAGCCCGCCTATAGCGTGAGGGTTCGTTGATTTCGCCGCTCTCTTCTCTCCCAAACATATTGTGCCCTAAGTCTTCTGTTAGCACACCGGAAATATTTTGGTTGACGGTTTCAGGACACTTCCGCTGCTCCATGTGCAGGGGATATGTTTCAGACTCTGAAGTTCATTTGTACGCTCTGCTCTCCTAGTTCACCGGTTGGCTACTCAGTCTTCTCTAAGTGCC
This sequence comes from Eurosta solidaginis, assembly GCF_040869045.1. Classification (NCBI taxonomy): domain Eukaryota; kingdom Metazoa; phylum Arthropoda; class Insecta; order Diptera; family Tephritidae; genus Eurosta; species Eurosta solidaginis. Next base: position 28,111,590 of record NC_090320.1, read on the forward strand.
GTCCTCTTCGCACGCCATTGGATTTCGATTTCGATACCATGCACGACTCGCTCGGCGATGAAGAAATTTCTTGCCCCTACGTTGTCCGGGCGGCCCTAAACCTGTTATCCGCCCTCTCTGTTGATCCGCGTGATGTCACCCCTGCCTCCGCCACCTCGAAGACCCGGAGAAAGCCTGAAGTCAAAATGTTGTGTGCTCCTGCGAAAAAAGTCTTTTGTTGGATGGAAAATTTCTGTTACACAGTGTTATTAGTAGGTATTTTTGTTGCAATTACATATTATTGCTGTTGCAAAATTAAGTTGCTGCCTCCTGCTCTGGCAGTTTCGGCTGCAGCCATGACTGATGACAATTCGCACTTTCTTGCATCGTAAAGATGATTGATGATGTTGCAACATGCAAGTTGCAGTCGTAAGTGGATGCAACATTTCGCGCGCATTCGTGAACACACACTCATGTGATTGCAATCAACACACACACACACACACACATGCGGCAGTAACAGCAAACGAAGATAGAGCGCATTCCATGACTAATTTTACGTTCTTGACTGTGAGACAGAAAATTGTAAATTTATATTAAATTACATTTGCAATTAATTAAGCGGCTCGTTTAGTTTTTGTTTCGTCGCCGCCGTCGCCGCTGGCGAGGACTCATTTGAAACAGTAGCTGCGGTGCAGGGTAGTGCAAGACAGTGTGTTGGCACTGCCGGATTTTGTACGTTGAATGTGAAATATTTTCAAGCATTTTAACTTTTTGTTGCTTTTTTCGCTCTTCTTTGTTGTTGTTATTTTATTGTTTCGCCCTAAGCTGTTTGTCATCTTTTGCAACAAACAAAGTAAACAAATCACACTAACTGCTACAATAACAAATTAGCAAGCAATCTAGACGCTCGCAAGCAATGTGCTAGGTGGTGTTGTGCTGCTGGCAGCTGAGTGGGGTTTTTACACAAGCGCAGGACACCCTTGAAATAGCCCACGGCTGCAATCAAAAAAAAAAATTTCAGTAGTCAGTAGTCACCAACCGCCTTGTGTGGCACACAATTAGTTACACATGCATTCCAGCAAACGAGACTTGTAAGCGCTTTTATATCTACTTTGTATTTGATAGCTACGCAATGCTAAGTTCTTTTCCTTGCATTTTACGGCCGCTGAAATGAGGTAACTCGATACAACTGGGAAGCTGTGATGACGCCGGCCTTAGAAGTCCCTCAAGGTATTTGTCATTGTTGTTGTTTGTGTTGTTTTATTTCAGCTTGTTGTTTTTGTTATTGTTTGCAATGCTCATTGACGACTGACTACGACATATATGTGTTGTCCTCGCCCTTTGCTCAAGGGTTTCCCATATTTTTTAAGGCCAATTTGAAAATGTAACAAAGTACACATGCAGATTTGATATAACTGAGCAACAACAATTGCATTGTGATACAAAGATATATAACTGTAAAGTTAACAAGACAAAATCATAGCAACTTCAGAGGTGTAAAGTAATGGTAGTAAAGCGGTAGCGGCAAGCATGTCGAAGGATTTCAAAGGTTGATGAGAATATAACGAGCATTGTAGACAAATACTCTTACATGCGACAAGGAAAGTAGGGTTAGGTTGAGAAGACTCTTGCCGGCGGTACTTGGAGTAAAGAAAAAAAAAAAAACGCTCATTACCACCTACAAAGCAATTGGCCGGCCGATTGCATGCTACGCATCCCCGATATGGTCGACAAGCCTAAAGGTTACTCACTGGAAGAAAATGCAGGCCTGCCAAAATACTGCTCTCAGAACCGCTAGGGGCCGCTTCTTATGTCCCCAGAAGACCACCTACACAATGAGGCGTAAGTACTACTCATTAAGGTGTGGAATGAAATGCTGAACAAAGAGTGTCTGTTGAATACCCAGAAACCTGGGCATCCCAACAGACATCTCATTGATGAGACTACAACTTCCAAGAGGTCATCTCCGTAAGCATTATGAAGATATACGGCACCTGAGAACACAGCCGTGTGAAGCAAAAAAGCACAAGCAGGTCCTTAGTGATATCCCCAAACAGGAATTGCCCGACGAATCCAATTCTTAAAGAAAAATACCCAGAACCAGCAGAAGAGGAACGCACTCTCCCCAGGGAAACGGGCGTCACTCTAGCTCAATTTCGATCTGGATACTGTAACAGGTTAAACTCTTACTTATCCAGAATCAACCCTGACATACAGAATGTATGTCCTGCTTACAATGTGTCCACATGACACCAACCATCTCTTCAATTGTAATGTGGGACCAACTCATTTACCCTCCCATTATGGTCCACCCCTATTGAAACAGCAAGTTTCTTTGGAGTCCATTGATGACAATTTGTGATTCGGTCGCACCTATTGGATGGGGCGAGGTAGTGCTACAACAACAACAACAACCGGGAGCTCTATTTCAATAGTTCGTAGATTCGATAGACCAATTACCGTAATCTTTGACTTGATAATTACTCCATGTGCTACTTGCTGCTGCCTTCTGATTAGAAAGAAAGACGCTGATACTGATGTTTTAGGATTGTTGGACAATCGACGGGAATGTACAGAGGACATATTTAAGGAACAAATGACTTTTGTGTGTGATGAGGAAACCGCATGGAAGAATGAACACCAACTCTCAAGGGCAGAGGTCTTAATAATTTCTTGATTGATTAGAACTAGAGCGGAGTAAGAGGCTGTGAATGTACGGCAGTATGTATTAATACGTATTAGGCCTCAATGCATTGCGACTTTTATTTAGATCTATAGTGCTTCACCTTTCAGCCTATTACTGGCTTTTAATATATCTAAGCACATCTTCAGACTTCTCACTAGAGTTTTGTAACGTAAAGATTTAACTTACTTAGGTGATATCGTTGAGTACAGTGTCCCGTACAGTACCCAGTGAGAGTTTGTAGGTCCCCTCTGCTTAGATTAGATTAGGGATAAGATTATCTTCAGTAGTCAGGACATGCAAATCTGCTACAACAGAAAGGAAGGGCTCTTAAGTGCGCTACAACCTGCCGATTAGGAAGGACTCCTCGGGGATCTCCGAAGAAGTTATAGCTGCTACGCAAATTTGTGAAATATATTGCAAAGGTCTTGCACTGTGAGCTGTAGTAAATGTATTTGGGCGGGTCACGGCAACTACTTATGCCAGAAACACCAAAATCTTTGTCAATAACATCATCCCAGGTTGGAAGCTATCTTTGTTTTCAAAAAGGAGGTTCTTGTTGTTTGGTTGGTTTTGGTGAATTTGGCCAATTTCTACACAGATCCCAACAAAAAACACGTAGCAGCTTCATCCTTTTCTCGGGGAAAAATTATTCATGTCTTTCGGAGTTGGCATAAAACACGTATGCCCTGTCGTGCCAATTTGTAGGGAAAATTGAATAGCGCACGACGCCAATTGGAAGAGAAGCTCGGCCTAAATCTCCTCGGAGGTAAATCGTGCCAAATATTTATTTTTTTTTTCAGACGACGCTAGAAAACATTTTTTTAAGCACACAATATATACCCCATAAAAGCTTATCTTGAGTTCCATAAGCGATTATTATTACCATCTATATAATTAACGAACTAGCAGACCCCATTTGCTCTACAGCTCGCTCTTCTTTTACCTTTACTATCATTTTACTACTCCACAGCCCCTCTTCTTTTTTTCTCAGCCTTACTTCTTCTACACCTTTGCGTTTTCACTTTCCGCTTCATTTGCCTCTTGCTCTTACTATTCCCATTCGTATGTTCCTTTTCTTCCCCTGCTCGTCATCGCCTTTCTTTGAGTCCTTCCTCCAGCTTCCTTTCAGTATTTAAATTACGTTTTTTCTACTTATTACTCCCTGTCTTTGCTTTATATTTTCCGCCTTTCTATTCCTATTCCTATTACTTTTCCTAATCCTTTTCCAATTCCTACTCCTATTTCTGTTATTCCTATTCCTAATCCTTTTCCTGCCCCTATTATTAATCCTAATCCTATTCTACTTTCTATTCCTTATCCGATCTAATATATTACTTCTAATTGCTGTTTTTATGTTCAGGTCTCTCTTTCGCTCATATTTGGAATCCAAATTTATAAATAAAGTTTTGGTTGTAAAGATGGTGATTCGTGCTATTAGCGAGCTTTGAGCATTATTGATCGTAGTGCTGTAGAAATCTATTTGTACTATGGCACTGTTGTGAATATTTGATTAGAACTAGCACTGCATTACCGGCAGTTGCTAACATTCGTCAGATGGCAGCGCAAGCGCATGTAAGTTTTTATTGAGATAGAACAGCTGACTTTTGTTTATATTTGATAGGAGACTTTTATATTTGTTGCGCAAGATGCGCACGGGCCTGGCTAGTCCATTTTAATTTGTAATTTATTATTCTTTATGTGCCTCAGAAGATTTGGGATCACTCTTATCTGAGGGATAGTTCTTGGTTGGATATGAATCCGATTCTTCCATAAACTGAACCGACAGTCATGGGAACAATTTCACTTGTGGACCTGAGTTGCCCATAAGATCACCATGCGAGTGTATATTCTTGCCCCTGATTCTATAACAGTTAGAAAGTTAGTCTTAACCTTATCAACTCATATTTAATGCCCTACCTTTAACGTCAGATTCCTATTTAAGCTACCATAAAAAAATACTCCTTCACAGAACATTGGTCCAAGTTGTTTCGGCGCTTGAGCAAGCTGCCTGCTTAGTATCTACTTACATCGCGTGAGCCTGATTCGTCAGACATTGGACTCTAAAAGACGGGCGGCTCAGGTATGCAATAAGAAACTGCATGTTAATAGTGAATGGTCTCCCATCCAAACACGGTCACCTTACCCAGTGAAGTTCATCTGAAAGCGTAAAAAGATGGTACCTTACGAGAATTCAATGGTTTGAGCTTCTTGAAGCACTTTAATTGTTGCTGCTCTGAAGAACACGTTCTAGCAGATTTTACAAATATCACGTTCAACCTTAGTGTCTTTTGATTATATCTTATAGTCCGAATAGTTTCAGTCCAGAGATAAAAAAATTATATAAATAAATGTAAGGCTGTTTCTGTTCACAAGAGCGAATATTGGAAAATCGGCGTGTTCCGAGACTTTAGCCAAAATCTAACAACACCAGGTTTTGGAAGAAGCAGAAGAAGGTATCGTTGTTGCTGTTGTAGTGACAAGCACATTCCCCAAAGGCATTGGGGAGTGTTATCGATGTTGATGGTCCTTTGCCGGATGCAGATCCGGTACGTTCCGGTAAAAAGCACTATAAATGTAGGTACTAGCGCGACCATCTCGGGAACAATTTGGTATGACCACATGCAACCTTCTAGGTCATACCGCCTTCCCACCCCTAGATACATCAGGAGTTCGGGGTCGCCAGAGCCTAAGCTGTTATTAAAACAGGATTCGCCACGGGTAAGTGAGGTTGACAATTGTGTCGGGAGTAGCTATATATTGAGCTGGCAACCCCTTGAGAGGATTGCGCTACGCAACCCCTTGAATCAATTTGGTATTTTAGTTGCCTCTTACGACAGGCATACCTACCGCGGGTATAATCTAAGCCCCCCAAACCCGCTGGGGCAGGACAAGATATCGTCTCAAGCTTTTATGTGATAACATTTTTAGTGAGTAAATTCTTGAATTCGCGTAGGGCTTCTACGACATCAATGTGGTCTCTTGAAAGGTCTTCCTATATCGAACTTAATCTAGAATTTCAAGTTTTCAGTTAGAACGTCAAACTATCAGCGATTTGAAGCAGTTGCTGCGGGATATCTGCAAATTGCCTTTCGTTCAATGAAAATCTCACCGAAAATAAAGCAAAAAGTCGATTTCTACTGTTTTGTTTTCTAATACTGAGTTTTGAAGTGCAGCGATAATGAAATTCAGGAATTTGTTTGTTCATCCTTTCTTCTGCATATTATCTCTTTATCTTATCGATATAAAGGTGTAGATCTACATCTTTTGTTTGTGAAAAAAGATTCGTAATCTGTAAAATCTATTCTCAGAAATGAAAAACAATCAAATAGACGCCGCAACGTCTAAGGCGGTCAGGATGCAGCAACAAAAAAAAAAAAATCGATTATGTTGAAACACAAAATGAAAATGTAAGTTACTTCGAAAAACCCGAAAAAAAAGAAAAGATATAAAAAACCAAAACTCACATTTAAAATTGATTCCTAGAAAAAATAATATTTTTGGTCACAAAAAAAAAAGGATACTGAAAAAATTGCAAACTCAGGTAGTTTTGTTAGCCAAATAGTCAACTTAAAGGAAAATAAAAGAAAAACAACAACAATAATGATGCATGCAAGTGACAGTACACGTGTTGCGCCAAGAGGATATACAAACAAGTAAGGAAGGCTAAGTTCGGGTGTAACCGAACATTACATACTCAGCTGAGAGCTTTGGACACAAAATAAGGGAAAATCACCATTTAGCAAAATGAACCTAGGGTAACGCTGGAATGTGTTTGTATGACATGTGTATCAAATGAAAGGTATTAATGAGGGTTTTAAATATGTGAAGGCGTTTTCGAGATATCGACCAAAATGTGGACCAGGGTGACCCAGAACATCTTCTGTCGGGTACCGCTAATTTATTTATATATGTCATACCACGAACAGTATTCCTGCCAAGATTCCAAGGGCTTTTAATTTCGCCCTGCAGAACTTTTTCATTTTCTTCTACTTAATATGGTAGGTGTCACACCCATTTTACAAAGATTTTTCTAAAGTAATATTTTGCGTCAATAAACCAATCCAATTACCATGTTTCATCTCTTTTTTCATATTTGGTACAGAATTATGGAATTTTTTTCATTTTTCGTAATTTTCGATATCGAAAAAGTGGGCGTGGTTGTAGTCCGATTTCGTTCATTTTAAATAGCGATCTGAGATGAGCGCCCAGGAACCTACATACCAAATTTCATCAAGATACCTCAAAATTTACTCAAGTTATCGTGTTTGCAGACGGACGGACAGACGGACGGACATGGCTAAATGAATTTCTTTTTTCACCCAGACCATTTCGATATATAGAAGTCTATATCTATCTCGATTAGTTTATGCCGTTACGGATTATCGTTATGCGAACAAAGTTAATATACTCTGTGAGCTCTGCTCAGCTGAGTATAAAAAAATAGAAAACAAAATGAAAATTGCAAAAACAATAATATTTGTAGTGTTTTCCATGTTCCATGAATGAGAATACATTTTTATTTCCTTATGCATCTACCTGAATGCGTTACATATAAATGGACATATGTATGTATGTGTATATGTACCTACATATCTAAATTAGACTGTATTTTGGACTCACACTTTTGATAAATGAATTTGCCCCGCCCACATGCAGTGTTGCACCACTTTCTTGCCGTACTAAGGACTCTTCGACCTTGTTATGGGAAAGAAGCTATATAGTTGGCACCTAAAAGATCGTAAGGAATGACTGTACCTACAAAAATAAATTTCATAGAAAAAAATAAGTGGGGAAAAGGTAGCGCGAAGATTAAATTAACGGAAGGGTTCGGGTCTGCTGTTTACTGTGTCGATCCAGAAATAAGAATATCCTAAAGGTTGCCAGATTACTGCAGCGCCTTTCAGATGGAAATTATAGCCGTGAAGAAAGCAGCAGATATTTTGGAGGAGGCAGCCTTGATCTGCAGTCGCGCCAATCTATATAATGATAGTCAGGCGGCGATTAAGGCAATAATCGTACACAGTACCATCAAAAAGTGTCCTGGAATGCATCTGTACTGGGTTTGCCGGCATAAAGTGCTAGAATGCAACGAAAAGGCCGATGAAGGAGCCGTTAAAGGCAAATGATTGTTTTCCAAAGAATCCATTAAGTGGATATCAGCCAACTGTGGAGATGTAGAGTCAAAATTGACATCACATCCCACGTTGCAATCCAGATACAGTACCTTAAGCGAAGGAATGAGGGAAACCAGGTCTTAGCCGTCGGCTAGACTACCTTAAAACTTTATAATCCAAAGTTATATAATCTGAAGATTTCGGGAATGCGAAACCTCATTGACTTGTTTAAGTGTACGAGATCACTAATGGCAGGACTGCGAAATTAATAAAAGCGATTCAAGCGATTCAAGCAATTCTTTACGGCTACTTTTGGATGATCTCCTGAGGAAAGTTGAAGCATACACAATTTGTGTAACGAACTTGCTATAGACCGGGCGGGATGATTACAGTGTCACTCCTATGACTATTTTAAAAAGAATGAGCGTATATCACAAACTAAGCAAGTGGGCGGTAAGAGTATATCTAGATAAAATACTGAACAGTGTACTATCGAAGGAGTTTCTACTGTTAAAGCAACCAGTGTGAGGCAGAAACGAAGTAGATCCAGCACTTCTTGTATTGTTGACCAGGATTACAGAGAAATTGACTCAGGGAGTTTTCGAGATAGTTACAGGACAATTTCGGGATGCTCCGATTTAACGGCTCTCTCCGGGTGGTTTCGGTGTAGTTTGGCGACTAGCTGTGGATCACTACTGGAATATTTCGGGATAGTTTTTGATCGGGATAACCTTGGACTATTTTGAAGTAATTTTCGGAACTATTTGAGAACTTTTCGGGACTACGCTCAGATAAATTTCGGGAGATTTTTTTTAATACTTCAGGACTATTTCGGGATAGCTTCGGTTTCGTATTTTCGAAAAGCTGTCTGGAGAAAAGGGAACAGATTAATCATTTCTTTTATGAATGACCAATATTGAAGCTAAATGGAATTTGTTAGTTGTTGGGATAGGTGCAGAAAAAATCCGCAATCATTCCGGGATCTGCGTGATCATTTCGATGCTATCTGCAGATTATTTCATTACTTCCACAGGCTGTTTCGCTATATTTTTGCGGCTATATCAGGATCTCTAGAGGACTATTTCGGAATAATTTTGGAACCAATTCGGGCTGATTTCCTGATTGCTTTTGGAATCATTGGGAGCCATTTCGGCACTGTTTTAGGGTGGTTTTCCGGATGAATTCTAGACTATTCGTGGCTGGTTCGGAATTTTTGTGAGATTCTTTGCACAACTGTTTTACTTGAGGAATATTTCGAAACCGTAAAAGAATTGTCTCCGGCATCTTTTGTGAATATTTCAAGATTATTTCAGAACTATTTAGGGACCATTTCGGAAATATGTAAGTGTTATTTTCATAATAATTTCGTAAATAAAAAAATGTATACAGGTTTTCTAATAAAAATTTTGGAAAAATAGACCGTTTTCGGGATAATTATAGCATCAATTCGGAATTATTTTGGGGGTGTCAATCGAACCATACCAAGATAGTCTCTGAACTGTTTCACAATATCCTTGACATATTTCGGGTCATTTCGTGGCTATTCCGGATCATTTTTGAACTATTTCATAATATTTAAAGCAATGGTTTTGGAACAATTTAGGTAATAACGTAATATTCATAACCTAGGTGTTCTCTACTTCGGTTCCGAAGAATTCAATTCTTAATGCCATGAAATATAGTTGTCTTATGAAGGTTATCGTTATCTCTCTTTCGCTACCTGTTTTGTTATCCCTGCTAAACGATTGTAGTTCTGAAATATACCTCGGTATCCATAGAGAGCTTCAATCACTCCTCGTATCCAAGCTCGAAACTTCCAAAATGAGTTGGCTAAATAGGATGAGGATGGCTGTCCTCTTCGCTGTTTTTTTGATGACTTAGTTTTCAGACTCGTTTTCTGGATTATATTGCGACTAAAGTAATACTGAAACTAACTTTATAATATTACTACGCAAAATTAAATGTAGTAACCATAACAAATAACGTAATAGCCTACATTAACATTACTTGCTACCAATCAACCACTTCAAAAAGTTCAGCCTTCCTCATTACCCCGCTCACCTCATTTAATTTCACAAAAACATATTGTCATTTACTTAAAACTTAACTAACCACATCGGATATGCGTCGCACACATCCTCGTTGTCATCATCGTATCTTTTTTTTGTGTTTTTTTTTTGCAATTGAAGACAGATCAGATATCGAAAATCAATTTCAGCATTGTCACAAGTAATTGAAATTACAGAAAAAAGGGGACAAACGGCATTGCGCTTTACAAAACGGATGCGACGACGCTTTACTGACAGCGGAAAAAGGTGAAGGGCTATTGAATAGAGAGAAACTCTAGCATTCCCATTACCATTGCGGTGTCGAATTAAAAGGATGTCAACACAAACGCACAACTAAACGCCTATACGTAATGAAGAGCTCGCAACCGCAGCAGCAACCCATCTACGTCGCAGGCTTTCCGTTGAGCGGAGTAGACGTATAGCGAGTGCGGCAAATGAATATGCCGCTTATTGCGGTCGGCTGTGAATTCTCTCACGAGTGTGCCATACCAGGCAGTCGGCGAGGCAGTCATCCAACGAACCACATCAAGAAATCAACCGACCGGCAAAACAGCACAACAACAACGACTCATATGAATGTGCGATACACACTACGCAGCTACTGATAAGAAGCGTTAAAATTGAGAATATGTTTAAAAGGAAAGTGCAAATGTTATGATGATTGTCGCCTTAACCAAAACCACATTTGTACTTCATATCAACTGCGCCCTTTTAGAAATAGCAGACGCCTTTGGAAAACCACATTCGATTGACTTAATTTTCTGCTCTAGATTTCTGTGCACCCCATTTAAAAGTTGCACAGTTCCGCTGTTGCTTTGGCTTGTCAATGATTTTTTCTGCTACGTTTGTTAAATTCACATACGAATTGTGCATTTAATGCACTTATAAACAATAAGAAACTTTATGCTCAATGTTGACTATAACAACAAAAGCAACAACAACATTAGCAGCCAAAACGAAAGCCAGTAGCGCAAAGGACATTGTAATGTAAGACGTCGACAACGAAAAAGCGTAACAGTCAAACGCATACTTAGTGAGGTAGTAAAGCAGACGTAGCCTACGAATACAAAAGACAGAAATTGTAACCTTTTTGGAGGATATGACATTGCAACCGCAGCTTCCGAAACCCATAAGTGTCACTAGCAAAAGTTGCAACAACACACACGAAGTGCATGTAAGTTGTTGATGAGCTATATGGCCAATAGGAAATATGTTTAGTGGGTTGTTGTTGTAGCGTTAAAGACACTCCCCGAAGGTTTTGGGGATTGTTATAGATGTTGATGGTTCTTTGGCGCATATAGATCCCGTACGTTCTGGTAACAAGCACCATTAAGATACAAGCCCGACCTTCTCGGGAACGATTTAGTATGATCACATTGAACCTTCTAGGCCATCCCTCTCCCCCACCCCTTAGTTCAATGAAACTTGAGGTCGCCAGAGCGTCTGGTGCTAAAGAAACAAGATTCACCACGGGTAGGTGAGGTTGCCAATTGGGTTGGAGAAGCTATTAATTGCGCTGGTAAACCCTTGAAAAAGTTACGCTACACAACCCCTTGAATCATTTGTTTAGCTGGCGCGCAAAAGTGCTTGGGACTTTTATAGAGAACGCTCTCCAGAGAGCACGGCAACGTAACGAGAAGTAAATGATTTAGCTCAAAAGATCTTCGGAAGATTTCAGGACCATATGATCGTGATCGCGACAGCGACTATCGAAGAAGGTATAATGATGAGCTGTATGAGCTTCAATGGCTAGGCATGTTATGCGGATGGGCAAAGCCGCTCTGGCCAAGAAAAGAAGACGAAGAAGAGTAGGGGACTGAGTTGGGAGAAGCAGGTGAAGGCAGACTTGACCTCCTTTGGTGCTCCCAATTGGCGTCAGTTATCGTGAAGCTGGGAGGACTTGTTACGAAATTACCAAAATATGCTGGGAGCACTGGGTTTTAATCTTTAAAGTTCGGAATAAAGGGTCAACGCAAAACTTTGTAGAGAGGACACAAAATGACACTGAAGACCGCACAACCGCAAAACTGGATTTGTTTAAAAAAAATGTTCGGAACTTCAATATGATTCCTTCATAATTCTCGTTGAACTTATCCAAATTCTACATTAAAAGGGGGATGACAATGAGGATGACAAAAGAATGGTACTCAATTATGAAGTGACCGGAACTTCGGTGAGTAATGTGAATCCTTCATAATTCTAAACTTTACTCACCGAAATTCGAAATAATGGGGGGAAAATTACACTGAAGATGGCACAACCAAATAAGTTTATCATGAAAAAAAAGAATCAAATAAATTAATTAATAGGGATTTTCTTACACGTAGCCAACTGCTTATGCTACGGATGACCTACTAGAAGATATATGAAGATCTACGCAATTTTCGCAATCTCACTTCAGTGAATTCTATAAATAGCCTCGAGCTGGACTGTCTAAGTTTGTAAATACCACATTACAACTGCGTGACGTAATATCCTCTAAGCTCAGAATCTCACGGAACATTGAAGTGTCCATTGTGGACAGGACCCATTGGGAAACAGAGAATCCTTATAATGACCCTGCTTCAGAGGTCTGGTTCACGGACGGATCGAAATTCGATGACGGAAGAACGGGAGCTGGCATCTATGGGCCGAGCTTCAAGAAATCGTTACCAATGGGATGCTACCCCACCACATTTCAGGCAGAAATCCATGCAATAGAAGTCTGCGGTAGACAATGACTGCGGAGAGGCTCCTCCTCGAAGAGCATCTAGATTATGTCGGATAGCCAGGCGGCCCAGCGCAATCCTACACAGTTACATCTAAGCTAGGTTAGGTTAGGTTAGGTGGATGACTCCATTAAAATTCTTAATGAACTGGGAGCCAAAAACAATATTTTGTTAGGATGGGTTCCCGGACATCAGGGACATGAAAGTAATGAACATGCACATTACCCAGCAAAGCAGGGTGTTATAGCAGCATTCTATTATGCAGAGCCCTTTTGTGAGTCCACAAAAGGGAAACAATAAGTAACTGGGAAACAAAACAATTCATACGTCACTGGATTGACTGCCCAGGGCAAAGACAGGCCAAACTGTTTATACTTCCGGCAACGAAAGTATCAGCCAAACTCATTAATCTAAACAGTAAGGACCTAAGAACTATCACTGGGTACTAAACGGGAAACTGCGGTCTACGATATCACCTAAGTAAGTCAAATTTATCCGATACTCAAATATGTCGTTTCTGTGAGATAAAACGCCGGTTCACATTCTCTGCGAATGCGTCGCTCTGGCAAGACAAGTGTAGTGTGACTTTTAATCCCTATGTGATATGGAGTAAAAAGCGTGAAGAGGTACATCAAAAGCCTTCACATACAAAATTAGGCTGAAAGGTCATGCACAATAGATCTGCACAAAAGTCGCAGTGCTTCTAGGCCTAATCATAATAATAATAATTCTGCTCTTTGAAGCTAACAAATGATTGGGTTTATGTCAGTAGACTTTGATGATATATGTACTTTTTACTGGCCTGTAGACGCAACGGTATTTGTGTTTTTACTGGACGAAGGTTGCGACTACAACCTCACACTCTTTCGAGGGCTGCCTGAACTCTGGGGTTTATGTGAGAAACATCTTTGAATTTGTCTTTTATAGCTGTTCCATCTCAATTGAAAATGCATTGAGTGAAACCAATTCCGAAACAGGTGATCCTTCAGCCGTGTTCTGATATGAAGCGTATTTAAAAAAAAAAGCTTGAAGAAGCTATTTCTTCAACCAAATTTTGATGAAGTGGGGTTTTTTCAGATATCGTTAAGATAGTATGTTTTTGAAATGGCAGTGACAGTAATAGGAAGGTGTAAATTCAGGAAATTGAATGCCGATAACTGCACCTTTTGCTAGTGAGCATTCTCTGCCGCTTGTAAAGTTCGCTTGCTTAGCGGCTAACTTTCCTACAGGGTCATTCCTTGACTTACCTATTTAGTCGTATGCAAGTACGAGTATGCAGTGCAAGTTTTCACCACTGTCGACTTATTTATTCATTACAATTTACATATTCTTTTCCTTTTTTAACGAACATTCGTACTTGTGAGAGTACAAACCATGGAAATTTGTATTGTAGGTAGGAATGTACATATGTATGCATGTACATTATGCAAGTACTGGTGTGTTTGTATGTTTTTTTCAATGTCAACTGTCTCAATTCGAGGTAGAAAATTTCTTCGAGCGGAACTCGAATTGCAAATAAGAAGAAATGTTGGTTTATCACACAAGGTATGTTATGTATCCACGTACATACAAATATACATATGCATGTTCATATTAATTTACCCCATTTACCCCGATTTTAGTGCGAAATTTGTTACAATCAAACTACCTTAATAAATAATTTTGTAAGTATTGCCTATTTTCAAAGATAGGTGTTGTATGTTTTGTGGGATTTCCTTTTGTATAATATTAGCCGTGTTTTTTAACACGCGCGTATACGTTTCGTTTGCGCGTGTTAAAAAACGCCTATCTTCGCTTAGATAATGCTTAGGAGACCCATCTAGCGGCTGTGGTAAAACAACTAGCTACAGCAACAGGGTGTACCGAAAAGCGGAGACGCAACGCTCTGATGGCCATAGGGTATAACATATAGCTGAATCAGTTGCGATGAATTGTGGACACACATATAATACATAGAATTAGTGTACAGGGTGAAACAAAGACACATATTTCAGTTACATCTGAGTATAATGCGTATTGAAATTTAGTAGGACAAAATTTATGCGCAGCAATTTCAGAGGTGTATTTATAGTTTGTCTCTTAGCAGTCAATATAAAGTTTAAGCGTAAACGGATATACGCGTGTTAAAAAACACGGCTATTGTCTATGCTTAAATGTATGTATGCGTGTACATTAGAGCGGGTTAAATTGTATGGATGGAATTTTTTTCATCAGGAGAGAGCAAAAATGATTTTAAAAAATAATAACATAACATTACTTTTATTTTGAAAAAATACGTTAAAATGGTCAATTCTAAGTAAAAAATAATTTTTTAAATAAATTACATTAAAATTATAAAAATTGTGTTTTTGCTTATTACTTGAAAATATGGGGGTTTTTTTTTAATTTTTTTCTACTAAAACCAATTCGAAAAAAGGAAAAAATGTTTGAATGAAAATTGTTGGAAATGTTCTGAACTTATTTAAGCTGTAAAGAAAAAAAAATTCCATAAGAAATTTGTTAAAAATGATAATATAATAGTTATAAGTTCATTTTAGGCTAATTCTCATAATTTAAGCCTGATATCTTTACTAAAATTCAAAAACACTATAGATATTAATACATATTCTGAAATGTACGTAAAATACCTTTAAAGTAAGCCGAAAATGATATTTTTCCTATAATTCTATCAGAAGCTATGAAGATTTTTTGGCCAAACCCAACATTCATATGACAAAGTATCTAGTTTGCAAAAGTCGGGGACTCGAAATCGGACTTACAGCTATGGTATCTTCAACAATTTCTCTTAGAATCCTGTAGATTACGTTTTTGCTATACTTCTAATGGAAAAAAATTTGACCCGCTCTAGTGTACATATATATAAAAATACATATGCACAATGATATGATGCATTTATTTCAGGGTGGAATAAATATCAGAAAAAATGCTTTTTTTGAATGATCGGCAGTAACCAATTTCTGGATTATAAGTTCCGAAGTGATCCCCAAATTACAAATTATTCAAAGATTGTTCCGAAAGTGTCACAAAATAATAGCGTAAATAATAGTGATCCTGAAATGCTCCTACGACTGTCCTTAATGAGTTGGAAATGCTGCAGAGGTTCTCCCAAAATGATACCTAACATAATCTTGAATTGATTCTGAAATTGTTCCAAATTGGCGACGAAATATTTTCGAAATGATTTCGAAAATAATTCCAACGTCATCTTACAACAAATTAGTATCTAAAATAAAGAGCTCTCTCCTCGATATTTCTAGTTTCTTGACCTCGCGCAACCTAACACTATCACCGACAAAATCCACAGCCACTCTGTTTACGACGTGCAAGGAAAAGATTTCGCAAATATTGGATGTCAACGTCGATGGTGTCACACTACCGACTGTCAGTCACCCAAAGATCTTAGCATACATTAGATAATACTCTGACCTTCACGGCGCATGCGACCGAAATTGTATCTAAAGTACAAAACCGCAACAAAATCCTTAAGTCGCTTGCCGCCAGCACCTGGGGAAAAGATAAAGAAACGTTGCTACCCACATATAAAGCAATTGGCCGGCCGCTCATGAGCTACGCGTCACCAGTTTGGTCGCATGGTCTTAAAAACGCATACTGGAAAAGGTTGCGCAGGCCTGTCAAAATGCCGCTATCAGAACTGCCACCGGATGTCTCCTTATGACTTCTGAACATCAGCTACATCGTGAGGCCAAAGAGCTCAACATAAAAGAGCACAATGAAATGCTGAACAGGTAAATTTTGCTAAATTGTCATAAACCAGGACATCGTAGCAAACAATTGCTTGATCTAGCCCCGCCTCCATGGGGGTTAAGGGAACATCTCCATAAGCACTATGACGAGATCCGGCACCTGCCAACACAGCCATTTGATCCAGACAAGCATAAGCAGGCTCTAAGCCAAGTCCACACGGAATCGGTAAACGCTTTTGCCAGGACGCGCCCAGTGAACCCTGTTATTTATATGCAATATCCTACCCTTGCATAAGAAGAAAGCACACTACCGAGGGAGACACGAGTCACCCTGGCCCAACTTCGTTCTGGATACTGTAACAGGTTAAACTCTTACTTGTCCAGAATCAACCCCGACCTACGAAATGTATATCCTGCATGCGTTGTGTCCCCTCATGACACCAACCATCTTTTCAATTGTAATGTAGAACCTACGCCTCTAACACCAATCTCCCTATGGTCCGCCCCTGTTGAAACAGCTTCCTTGGACTCCCGTTGGAGGACTTTGATGAAAATTTGTGAGTGCTCGTGCACATTGAATGGGGCGAAGCATTGCTAACACAACAACAACGTCATCCTACAATTATCCTAAAATGGTTTCGAAATAGTCTTGAAATTGCCCCAAAATTGCATCAACATAGTTCCAAAATGATCTTTAAAATAATTCCGATGTTTTGAAGTCATCCCGCAATGTTCACGAAAAAGTTCCACGTTAGTCCCAAAATGGTCTATAAATATAAGACACAATTCTATCTCCTTCAAAATTTGATCGAAGTCCTTCAAGCCGTCACGCATAGGCAAAGGCGGCACTTAGCTACATATTAGCTGATATGCATGCGCATCCCCCCTTCACTTGATAACAGGATGCCGGCCGTTCATTTGTCATTAACGTAGTCTGCAGACTTAGGTCTGTATTTGGATTTTATATATTAAAAAAAGAAAGATATTTCTTACCTCTCTCTACTTTTGCCTTGTGTTCTCATTTACCTTCTTTTCTTTTTTATATTCTCCCTTTCCTACTCACTCCCTCTTCTGTATCCTCCTCTATCTTTTCCGCTTCTTTTTACTCTCTTCTACCTCTCTCACTCCAACTCCCATTCAATCTCCCACTCAGTATTCTTCTTAGACTATTCTCAAGTTTGCACAGTGACCATATTGATCCACACTGGATATTTCATAAAGATGGGCTCAGAAATTTGTATAGACATAAATTACTCACACTTACTCGTGAGCATGGCTTGTGGCTTGTTTAAGTTTACGTCCTGTTCCCCCTCGATGAACTCCACATTTCAACATAGTGAATTGCGGTGGCGATCCTATGTCTCTCTGCTTTCCGAGCACAAGTTGCTATATATCAGAATGTTTTTGAGTAATTTTTGACTGCTGTCATAGTGTACGTCATTTGCGAGAAGATTATAGTTTACATTTTTGAGTTCGTAAGAGTGATACCGCTGTTGCGGTCGTAACAATGATTCACATATTCCTAATCTTCCTCACCATCGTATTGTGCCTTTCCTGGTGCCGTAGTATCCTCAAATTTAGTCCAATGACTTAGGAGCAAGATCGCGGAGATAACGAGGGTCAT
The DNA here is from genome assembly GCF_040869045.1 of Eurosta solidaginis. Lineage (NCBI taxonomy): Eukaryota > Metazoa > Arthropoda > Insecta > Diptera > Tephritidae > Eurosta > Eurosta solidaginis. The sequence continues at coordinate 28,129,477 of NC_090320.1, forward strand.
GGTAAGATATACTTCACTAACAGTTGAAGCGCAAAAATGGCTGCAAAGAGGCGTAATCTTTATTATTCGTTACATCGACACATCGTAGGGCCGGCGCCTGTAGGGATACGTTGGTAGAATGTAAGTGTATAGATCTCTGGTCATTGAACTTGGTTGCTTGGCAGGATATCACACTGACTTAAGTGCCTGGTTCAAAAATGACAGTATATATAAATCGCTGGGTGCAATGCTCACCGCTCTCTTTGGCCAACAGGCCTGCCAAATAATGATAGACACAGTATCAGTTTAAGCAGACAAATATTTAGACCTTTCGATCGTAGGCCGTAAATTCTAAAGCGCCTATCTAATTATTACCAAAAGGTGGCTAAAATTTGCTTCATATCATTTTCCATTATAACTTTAATCCTTGTACCAACCAGCTCTATGCAACTAATGAGACGTGCTCATATCAGTTTCAATGCGGAATGTGCACAGACGAAGTTTTACCGAATATCCGTTTTACTGATATACCTTAAGCAATGTCATATTTTCGAGGTAGAACGGCAATGTGATAATTAGCGTGGCCATCAATCAGCCGGGCATCGAAATTTATGCACCTTTTCCACGATCTTCATATGAATAAACCATAGTCTCATCAAAGCTCGACGTATTTTGTGCTTGAAACTTAGAAGGCGAGGTACGAACAAGCAATCCTGTCCCAAAACCTCGCTTTCATTTGCACCTCTTGTTTCAAAAACGTTGGTTACTTTAGTGTTAACTTGGGCTGAGTATGACGGAATGACGACACTAGAGCTCCCTACCGCTCTATGGCACCCAGTGCTATATTCCAATTGGTTACCGCATATTGCTGCTTAGCAAAGTTCGGAAATATGCACAGTTCCCAAATTTATCTTATAATTATTAGCAATTGACTCACCAGCAAGTGGGATGACAGAAAATTAAGTTTTTAATCAAGCACTTAAGCTTTGGTGTGAACACTTGTCGTAGTTAATTATCAGTTATAACAGAGAACAAAGGAGAACGTGGTAGCAAAAATGGACGTCATAGGTCAGATTGACAATAACGTGAGTAGCGTTGTGCTCCACAAATTGTGTAATATGTGACATTACTTATGAGAGCTCTGCGATGAACTGGCGATGTCGGTAGCTAATTAAATGATGAACAAATTGGATTTAACAAAACGGCTGTGAGGAGGTCACTTCAAACGCACACATGGCCGCTCATTGAAGTGGATTATGGATAAAATTAATATTTTCTGAGCCATTTGCTGAATGACAGAACTCTTAGAGCTGGCAAGGTGAAACGGTTAATGCGGAAAGGGCGTTCAGCAATTAAATTGAAGAAGATGAAAGGTTGCAGAGGCCTTACAATGCGAAATTCACATTTATGTGCGAGAAGAGATTGGTTTTTTTTTTGCTTTACAGCTTTAAAGTGTTTTGCCAATCTGCTTCGCCTGAGTAACAAATTGAAATATTGGTGCTACAACAAAGAAGCACAAATCGCTGACGACAAGATGACAAAATTAATAATTTCACAGGCTCAACTAACAAAAGATGAAACATAAAGATGAGATACCGAGACAAAATGTGAAATACACAGCGGTAGTAGGTAGGTAGACCTAAGCTAAGCTGCGCCCTCAATGGATTTGTTCATGTAGCTGCGAATGACTTAATTGAACTTGGCTAAATGAAAAGGTTATGTAGTGGGTACGCTGCAGTGTTGTTGTTGTTGTTATTGTTGTTAATAAATAATCTCCTTGATCGATTCCATTTCAATTGCAGCTCTGATTGTTGTTGCGGGTTAATCCTAAATTGAATGAGAAAATGCGCGCGACTTACTCAAGCGTATACAATTCAACTCATTCA